>NC_141764.1:1183756-3583756 GCF_982258835.1 Parasteatoda tepidariorum | reverse complement strand
CCATTGTTAAATAATATTGAAAGTTATTTTTAGATTTTGTCAGCGTTCTCTGATCGCTAAATGTGAAAACCTTTATAAAAAGAAAATGAAAAAATATAATTGGAATTAAAAAAAGACTTCTGTTTAATTTATACTTTGTTAAACAAATTCTGATTTTTATTAACCATGATAAAATGTCTCAATGTTTCTCTCAGAGCCGCTAAAATGTTTTAGTACGTTTCAGAATGTCGTAATATATTGAAAATATTTGAGTTTTAAATACCATGCAAAAATGGTCTGAAAATTATTTAAACGATATAGATTTACGTAACGTGATGTGAGAAGAGGCAACTGGTACTAACATCACATCAAAATGTCGAAACTTAATCCTGGCTGAAAAAAACTAGCTGACAAAATAAATTTCAAACAGTAATGGATTTCACGATGAATTTGGTACACTGATAAAAGCGATTACCTAAATATGATATTTTGAGTATGAAAACCCGAATGGGAGAATATTATCTATAAAAAGGTTATAAAAGCAGCAGAAAAATGATGTAGTTTTTCCATTAAATTGTCACTCATTGAGCTTGTAAAGTTATAATTTAAATTCATAGTATGCTCGTTATAATATCTTGGTCAAAGTATTGGAATTTGAAAAACATGAGGGAGTTATGTCTGGAGACGGAACCCAATCTTTTCCAACCCCCATAGGGAGTAGTAGCATACCCTGAATTTTTAATTGTACTATTTAGACTGCTCTTATTTTTTAACTATGGTTTTACTACAGCAACAATTTTTCTTATAGGAAAGAGCTATGATGTGATATGAGCTGTATAACGTAGTACAACAAAATACAGGTAAGATTAAAATTCTCATTCTTATCAGTTTTGAAATCATTACGTGTTTTGTCCAAAAATTTAAATTTTCTAATATCTGTTGCTTTTTTAATGTAGCTATCTAATTTTTAATTGATAAACGGATTATGTCAAACCGAAACTTGTCTCACGGTAAAGTGATGCTGTTTACAGAGGTCATTTATTCTATTCCTGTTTTTGACAAAACTGTGTTACCTTTTTGATATAATGCAAAACAGAAGGACACTTGGTTTGAGAATTAATATTTTTTATTCAAAAATTACAATTTTGTTACGTTGTTTTGCACTATAAGTAAACTGGTTCATACGTAAGAAATGTCTATACATGCATAAGAAATTTTTTGAAATTTTCTTCACATAAAGGTTTGATTCCAAATGGGAAATGGAAGTATTTAAGGTATAGAATAATAAGTACTGCCAGGATAGCCTGCTTGTTATGGTGATGGACCCATGTCCAAGTGATCATAAGTTCGATCATCGCTGACCGAAGACTCCACGTGTAATAAATGGTGAATGGTGCACGTTAAACCTGTCGGGTCACACAGTCATCTATGTTCACAAAACAAATCATATCTCTGGGGTACTGAATTAAAGATTGATCGTTCTCAGTTTCAGGTTAAAATCACGATCTGTGAATGAATAATTGGATATATGAATGTGTCCGCCGTGTAAAAGAAATGCGACGTACGCGTGACTGAATTAGTATTTTTGGCCATAGATGGCGCCACTGAAGCACAAGAAACGCACTTTTGCCTTAAATTCGCTTAGTTTCACCAAGCAGGCTTGCTGGTATTGTCAGGTGGCATTAGAAACAACAACAGAATTTTAAGTTTTTTACTCTAGATGCAAATAATTATTAACCCTTTATTTATTTATTTTTGCAGAGATATTTTTTTTTATTTTTTGAAACCTTTCCCACTAAAAAACTGCCAAGAAATGAATACTTATTGATTTATAATAAACTTTTCTTATGTATAATATTGAATCTATTCGGGCAGTAAACTGAAAAAGAAAGTTGTATTTATAAATTCTATGCTATTATTAGCTAAAATATGTTAGCAAATTGCATTTTGCGAAATAAAAATCACGCGAAATTTTTTTTTTTAATAAATATAAAAATAGAATAGCAATTTTTTATCTGTGTTTATATCATAGATAGTTTAAAGAATTTAAAGAGTGATTTAAAAAAAAAATACTACGTCTTGTAGAATTAAAATAAAGTATGATTTTTAAATTTTCCTTTTTCAAAATTTAAATATTGTTAAAATTGCAAATTTTGTTTTGAAATTCGCTGGTTTATCCACAAAGAATATATCATTGAATTTGATTTTGTAAAATTTCTAAAATTATGGAAACAAATTTGAAACATGGTTTTTGAAAGATTTTTTCCGGTTGAATAATTTTTAATGCTTACATGATTGTTACTAATATTGTTTAAGCGGAATTTATCAACTATATGTTTATTGTAAATCAATTCCAATAACTTTAAATAAATTGACATTTGATAGAAAATATTTCATTTACCAATCAATATACGAAATGCACCGTAAAATTGGCTATTAGTATATCACACTCGTTTCAAAAATATTTTACCAATTTAGTTCAATACCAAAATAACTTGAATGAAGTAAAAGTATCAAAACAAATTATTTAATACAAATTTTAAAAAAATGCTTTTAAAAAAACCCAGAAGCAATACTTCTTTATGGTTATTTTTTTATGCATATTCTACAAAATTTGTAATTTTTTTATAACCGTCATTGAAAAGTTGACCCAATTTCGGGTTTAAACTACTAATATTCAACTCCGTAGCCTTGTAATATTGAACCCCATCCAGAAGACAAGGAAACTCCTGGATCAAGTATAGGGAGAAATTCGCCTTCGTGAAAGACTTCTCTATGAAACTAACCCGCATTTGCGCTACATGGAGCGGAAAAAAACGAAAGCCTTTCAAGATCCCTTGAACCCATTATCCGTCTACCACTAAGGATATTTTTACGTTAGCACTGCTGTCGGTGCAAGCCGGGTGCAGAATTCATCCAGCCACTTCATATGAGGGTGAGCGCTCTATCCCCTCAACCACCACGGCTATCCAAGATTTTGCAACATTTAATATTCACAGTTTTTTACATAAAAAGAAATCAATTTTGTATTTTAGCAACATTAAACTTAAATAGATTCTAACGCGCGCTTGTCTGACATTTTCTTAATTGATACCGGCCATTTGATAAGGAATAACGGAATCCTAATTTTGGACTTAATTATTGAATGATAATTCTAAATTAATATTGGAAATGCAGAAAAGAAATATTTAACAGAAAATAGTTTATTTACTATTTATTATATGATATATAACATGATTTAAATAACTATATTTGCACCATAAATTGAAAACACCAACTAAGAGCAAAACATGATTTATTTTAATAACGCATAGGTTTGCAATTAATCTAAAACAATACTAATTTAATGGGATTTGAAAATCAACTATGAATTAAATTCAAGCGACACTAAGACTAATAATAAACTAACTTCAAAAGATCGACATACTTTAAACTAATAAAGGAAACCCGCTTGACCTCATAAATAGAAATATATTTATCATATAAGCAGCGATTTCAATTTCGTTTCGTTCCTACATGACTACATTTTAATTTATAACCGTCGTTGAACAGCCGACCAAATTTTATGAGCTTACGACTACTAATGTTCAACTCCTTAGTCTTGTAATTTTGAACCCAATCCAGAAGACAAGGGAGCCGCTAGATCAAGTATTGAGAGAAAGAGTCATTTGTGGTCACGAATTCAACTTCTGCCACACCCATACGTCACACCCGTTTATAGTGCGGACCTATTCATACATCCATTCATTCATTCATTCACATACAGTAATTTTGATCTGAACCACAGAACGATCAATATCCAATCCAGTACCTTTGAGGCATAATTTGTTATAGGAACTGGAAGGACTTTGTGATACGACATATTTAACGTGCACTGGTCATCATATAACTATACAAATTCGTTGTTATACTAATGACTTGAAAATAAAAAAAAATTGAATATATATTCTGAATTAATAAATAAATTTTTAATATTTAGTAATGTTTATGCATACAAAAAGTAGAATTCGTATCTTTTTTTATCGAATAATATCGGAAGTATTATGATAATAAACCAAAAAATAATAATAATAAACCACTTTGTTCATATTTTTCACGTTATTATGAGTCATATCTGAGCTGATTTCTTACACAATTTTTATTCATTTGATCCCGTGTTAGAAGTTTAAAAAACTTTATTTAGATTAAGCTGTTCTCAGAAAGAGCCTAAGAAAGCATAATTGATTAGTTAACTAAAATATAAATTGATTAGCGCTGAAAAGAGAGACATAAATTTTTCTACTTCCACTTTTAAAACTCTAGTATTGTTCCGAAACCTTTAGATTAAGAGGAATTTCGGGGATGTAACAGCTTACTTTGGATGTTTCTGCATTTCACATTAATGACTTTACAGTAATAGGAAAGCTATGTATTTATGTATAAAAAAAATGTATTTTATATTGCTCCCACTATTTAACTGAAATTTCTGAAATTTAATCAAAAGTCATTAAAGCAGAAAAATTTAGAAATAATGATTTGTTCAAAAACATTTAGACTATGATGAATTTCGGGAGTTATCTTAATGCGTATATTTCTAAAAAAATATTACCTATTAACTTCAGAAAATAATCTTTCAATTGGATTCTTAAATACTTATGTCTCTTTGTGTGACTCTGTCTTAAAATTAATAAGAGAAATCTATTTTAAGCTTTTATAAATGTTTTTATAAAAGTTATTTTTTTTCTAAATTTATTTTAAAATAATTAATAAATTTTGAGTTTTAAAGTACGCAAATCATTTTACAAATTTACTTTATTTTAAAGTAATTTCAAATGAAAAAAAAATGGAATAAAATCTGTTGAATAGTTTCTGCAAAATCCAATCTTTAAAAATGCTTCGTTGAAATTTCTTAAATTTTGTATTCTAACATTTAAAATTAAATACTTCAAAATTATGTGAAAATCAGTATACCTTGCAATTCAAACGTTTTTAAACTGCTATTAAATAATATGATAAAAAATACTTAAAATTATTCTTTACATGCAATTATTTACGGATAAATTCGTTTTATATTTATGTGCAAAAATGTGCAATATGCTTAAAAAAATTATCGTGATTTATCGAATTATGCTAAGAAGTGAATCTGTATTAATGAGTCTTAAGTTTTTATTGTTCCCCTGTGAAATTATTAGGAGCAGTGTACTACTACCCCCATATTTTGGACGTCAAAAATCCAAATTTGTTTTAAAAAATACCTCTAAAGTTTTAAGTACTAAGGACCCGTTCATTGCAAATTCTAGCGCAATCCTTCTTATTTGCCTTAATTCGCTTTTAAATTTTTTTATCACTTTTAATCCTCTTAATTTTGTTTTTACTTTTCCCTAAAGTTTCGTGTGGTCTACACTTATATTCAATTAATTTTTACCCATTTTCTGCCAAAGTTGTGCAAACGCACCGTTTTAATAAATATTTTTTATTATCACTATGACGTATATTTCTCACTAATTTTATTTTTCTGCTATTATCAAGGATTCTTAAGAACCCCAAAAATTAATTGTAATTCAATTGGAGTGAGCTCTTTCTGTTGGGAAATTTTTAAACTATTAAAGTTTTTTTTAACATAAAATGGTTATTGACAAATGAAATTTTTTGAAAATGTCTAATTATTACTTTTGAGATAAATTATTATGATTTTATGATGGATTAAAGTTGCAAATCAGTAAATGAAAAAATATTAAAAAATAAAAAAATTCATAAGAAAACAAGCGTTCAACAAATGGTTCGTTCATTGGTTTGGTGTATAGTGTCTATACGCACCATTTTATTTCTTAAATAAAATATAATTAAGATATCCTAATGAATGTAATGTAAGCGTTCGACAGATTCCCTTAATTTTTAAACATAAGACTTTTTCAAACAATACGACTTATGCATTTTTAAAAAAATTCTCAGGAATTCGAATGATTTTCCTAAATTTTGCATTTCGTCATTTTAAATTGCATTTTTTTTAACGATGCAAAAATTGTATGCCTTACAATTCATTCATTACATTTTATTCAAAAATTACAATTTTATATCATTTTGCATAATAAGTAAACTGGTTTATACATAAGAAATATCTATAGTATCTATAAGAACTTTTTTGAAATTTTTTTCACAAAAAGATTTGGTCCCAAATAGGAAATAGAAATATGTAAGATTTGGAATTTTAAGTAGGGCCTGTATAGCCTGGTAAATAATGCGTTGGGTCCATGTCCAAGAGGTCGTGAGTTCTATCACCGCCGACCGAAAACTCCCCGTGTAGTAAATGGTGAGTGGTGCACGTTAATTCTGTCGGGTCACAAAGTCTTCTATGTTCACAAAACAAATCATACCTCTGGGGTACTGAATTAGAGATTGATTGTTCTCGGGTTCAGCTTGAAATTATGATCTGTGGATGAATAAGTGGATATATGATTGTGTCCGCCCTGTAATAGGCTGTGACGTGTGTGTCATTGAATTCACAGTTTTGGCCAGAGATGGCGTCACTGAAGCATTTCTTCCTTACATTAGCTTAGTTACACTAAGCAGGCTTGCTGACATTGGTAAGTGGCATTAGATATAGCATATGGCAGCCATTATTTATCATATAGCATTATTTATCATGTAGCCATTATTTACCATAGAGCAGGCATTTCAATTTCATTTTTATAGATAACTATTATTTTTGTTATTGTCGTAGCCATTAAGGCACTGGGGTGTGATCTTGTTCTCCAGTTTCGGCATCTATGGCCAAGAATTCGACAACTTCCGCACCCATACGTCACACCCACTTATAGAGCGAACCCATTCATACATACATCCATTCAATCAATCATCTACAGGACGTAATTTTGACCTGAACTAGAGAACGATCAATCTCCAATCCTCAAAGGCATAATTTGTTAACGGAACATGGAGGACTTTGTCACCCAACAGATTTAGCGTGCACTAGTCACCACATAACTATACTAATTCATTGTTATACTAATTATTTTAAAGTAAATTTATGTAACGAAAAAATAGTTAATATGTATTCTGATTTAATAATTTAAATACTTAGTAATTTTGATGCATACAAAAGTGGAATTCGTATCCTTTTATAACATAATAATATCGGAAGTATATTATAATTATAAAAAAAAATAATTATAAAAAAAATAATAATAATAAAGCACTTTGTTCATATATTTCTCGTTATTATAGGTCGTATCTGAGCCGATTTGGGTCGGAGTTTTGATTCATTTAATCCAGTGTTAGAAGTTTTAAATCCTTTATTTAAATAAAGCTGTTCTCAGAAAGCGCCCAAGAAAGCATAAGTGATTAGTTAACTAAAATATAAAGTGACTAGTGCTGAAAAGAAAGATATAAATTATTCTACTTTTGCTTTTAAACGGCATTTTGAAATTCATATTTGCCCAGACTAAAATAAAATTATCTTAATATGAATCTGATGAATATGAAGCATTTGATTAATATGAATCTGATTAATATGAATCCCTTGATTAATATGAATCCCTTCATTAATATTACAACTAATCTAGATATTTCAGTTTCAATATCTTATGAAATTATTACTGATTCAAAAACAACGGTATTTTTATATTTATCATAAATTATTTACTTTTCGTGTATATCTTAAAGTGGAAGTTTAATATTATATTTGATAGGGACCTATTTTATTGGTAAAAAAGTTTTAAGTACTAAGGGCCAGTTCATTCTAAAGTCTAACGCAGTCCTTCTTATTTGCCTTAATTCGCTTTTCAATTTTTTTATCACTTTTAATCGTCTTAATTTTGTTTTAACTCTTATCTAAAATTTCGTGTGGTCTAATTTTAGATTCACTTCATTTTAACCCATTTTCGGCCAAAGTTGAGCATACGCGCCATTTCAATAAATATTTTTTTATTAACATTGTGGGGTATTTTTTTCACTAATTTTATTTTTCTGCAATTGTCAAAGGCTGTTAAGACACCCAAAAACTAACAATAATTCAATTGTAGTGAACACTTTCTGCTGAGAAAATTTCTTATGCTATTGAAGTTTTCTTTTAACTTAAAACGTTAAATGACAAATGAAAGTTTTTGAAAATGCATAATTATTCCATTTGAGATTTATCATTATGTTTTTATGATGGATTAAAGTTGCAAGTCAGTAAATAAAATAAAAAAAAATTCATAAAAAACAAGCATTCAGCTAAATGGTTTGTTCATTGTTTTGGTGAATGGGTGCCTATACGCCCCATTCTATTTCTTAAAAAAAAATTCATGCATGAAATTTTTTTGTGTCTTAATGAATGTAATGTAAGCATAGTTCAATGAAAATAACACCACATTTTACAGAATTTCTATGCTTTGCCTAAAATAGGAGAATTGAATGTGGTGTTTGTGGTAGGATAAGAAGAAATGTCTCATTCAGTTAAAAGAAATCTTCATTTGTTAAATAATCACACAAGCAAACTTTAATGCATACTTTTCAATTTATTTCAAAAGAAAATTGTCACAATTGGGGAAACATAATACTTTTTTGGCAATGTATTGCTGCTTAAAAACTCTTCATAAATTTATATTTATTGAACGTTGAAATTATAAATATTTCAGTTTTTTTAATTTTGAAAGTATTGCCCAAACGGGGCTATGTAGTTACTTTACGAGCATTGTAATGGTATACCGGACAAATGTAATCCAGGCAATGGCACTTGATCTTTAAAAATAAACATCATTGAAGGATATATTGAGCAAATGTCAGACCAAATCATTTAAAAAAATTTATTTTTAATTGTTTTAAGTAGAGGGGCACAGCATACGACCTGTACAGCCGTATGTATAGCCTGCGGCAGCAACCTAAACATAATTTTTAAAATTAGCAATTTTAAAAAATAAATAAAAAAAAGTTCGGTAATTTTAAATTGCGCAATCAGGCTGGGATAGCCTGGTTGGTAGGGCACTGGGCCCATTTCAAAGAGTTCTTGGGTTCGATCCCAGCCTACAATGGTTACTGATGCACATTAAATCTGTCGAGTCACAAAATCCTTCATGTTCCCATAACAAATCATACCTCTGGGGGTACTGATTTAGGAGTTTCCATGTCTTCTGGATTGGTTCGAAATTAGGAGTTGAAGATTAGTAGTCGTAAACCCAAAAAACTGGGTCGGATGTTCTACGGCGGATTTAAAATAAAATAATATTGCGCAATCAAATTTTTGATGCACAAAATCTCAACCAATGTAGTTTCTCAATGGTTAATGCTACGGATATACGCATAGTTTTGTAAATCCCAATATTTTAATTCGACATTATTATTGACCCTCTTCGTGTGTGGTGATTTCGTCGAAAATTCAATGACTTTTCGATAATTATTGCTACCCATTTTCACGTAGTTTCTGAAATCTCGATATTTTTTTTTTTATGAAATCGAAATATGTTCGAACGTTTTGAAAGTTATGAGACGCTTTAATTGAGTAAACAGCATCGTAAATCTAAATGACTTTTGATCATTTTTTCGGCAGTTATTGCTAGTTTTCAAAATCGCGATATTTTTAGCACGACATTATTGTGAATTGCGAGTAACGATTCACTCATTGAGCTAACCATTTTTTGAAGTGGTTTATTTGTGACGATTTTATCGCAAATCAAATTATTTATGAATCGTTATTTTGGCAATTATTATTGCTACACATTTCAACAAGGTTTCGAACGTCCTAATATTTTTTACGCGAATCCCGGGCATTTAAATACATTACTTTTTGACGCTAGTTATGCCGATTTCATCGTAAATATAAAAGGATTTTAATAGTTTTTTTCGGTAGTTATAACTATTAAAATCCCTTTTTATTTACGATGGGAACCTACGCCTTTCCCCACGGTTCAAAACATCCTCATATCTTTATCACTATATTTTCACGGCATGCGAGTTTTGAATCGTGCATTAAATTAATCACTCACTTGCTCTGTGTCGATATCAACCCAAATATAAGTATTTTTTGGCACGTTTATTTTTTGACAGTCGCAATTTAAAAGTCACACATCGTAATTCGTATTCTCGCGGTCTGAAAATTGCATTTCATATTAACATTAACGAGATTTCATACTAACATTAAAAATCATCTATCGCGATTCGTATTCTTGAGATTTAAAATCACAAATCGCGATTCATATTTTAGCGTTTAAAAAATCATACGTTATTACTCTTTTCGCAATTCAAAAATCACACACCACGATTTATATTCACGTGATTTAAAAACCACATATCGCTATTCATGTTTACACGTTTTAAAAAATATACATTGTGAGTCTTCTCGCTATTTGAAAATCACATATCTCGATTCGTATTCTCGCAATTTAAAAATCTGGAAAGGAAGAGCTCCATATGGGACAAATTCCCAAACTAATTAAGTTATATGCCCTAAAATTAATACTGACCACAACAGCTTCTGTATAAATGAATTTGTCATGTTCAAGGTTAAGGAGCAGTCTTTAAACAAAATCATTAAATTTTCATTTAATAACCCGAAAAAGCTATCACATGATCAAGTAGATCAAACCATCACAATATTTTAAAATGTTTCAAATTGTGGAATATGCCATTAAGAAAATTTTTTAACCATTTTACATCATTTATAATTATATACAGAGAAATGATTTGTATATCATTAAATTTTAACTGTAAAAAAAAATAATAAATTTAAGTATCATAAAGTAATGCAAATTTTAATTTATTGCTAACACACGTGAATTAATTGTTAATAGTGTTATGTTTAAAAAGTATGGGTCATAAGGAATTGTAAGCAAGTATCTTATAGTTTTCTTATTTATTAAGGAAATAGTTCCTTCAAAATTAATGTTTTCTTTCTTTCCTTTCTCTCCTTTCTCAGCCCTTTGCCCCTTTCTCAGCCAAAAATAAATCTTTCAAAGTTTAAGTATATTCCTTAATAAATGTTGAATCTTATTTTAAGCTGCAAGGGTTTCAATTTTAATCATTTTTAACGCTAAGAACTTTCTTTAAATCAAAGTATTTAATTTTCATTAATGTTGATAACTAGAATATTAATTTTTTTTTAATTTAATTCACTGAACAAATTTTTTATGTTAAAATTTATGATTAAATGGACTTAAGTATTATATAATGTGATTAAAACAAACATGAATATTCCCATTGTTTTTAATTATTTTAATTTAATCTGAATTTTTTTCCTGATAAGTTTATTCTGATTGTATTTTATTTTCTAAGTAATCAATTTCAATGTTTTTATTTTTATTTTAAACGTTTAAAAATATTTAATTTTATACCAACGTATTATTACAAGGTTAACTGATAAAAATAATTTAGTGCCTTGAACAATGATGTTTATATAGTAATCACTACTTACAATTACTAAACATGTTTGTCTAAGTACTTTGGCTTGCAGCTCTTCGTTGGTTAATCTGCTGTCCATGTGGCCCTTCGTTCAAAAAGATTGTGCACCCCTACTAATATAATTTGAAGATGCTCATTTGTTATAAAATAAATTGAGTGAAGACGTATTTTCGGCTAATTATTTATCAAACTTTTTTTATGCATTATTATATAGTTAAAAGTAATGTGAACTTTACATTTTTGAATTATAACAGAGATTTTACAAGATTAAAAATTTCGTTCGCTTCAAAAAACATATTAATGGGAAATAACAGTCGGCATGTTTCAAGCGCTCAAAGCAGGCGCCCGTTTTCAAGACAAGCCGAACGTGAATGATAAGAAACGTAAGTTTAAAATAAAACAAAAAGTTGTCCACGAAAAATGGAAAAAATAAAAGTGAGAAACAGAGCTAGAAAAAAACCACAGTACTCGAGAGAGATAAAAGATCCACAGAACAAGAGAAACCACAGTGACCGTGAGAGACAAATCAAGGTAAAATGCATTTCCACTCGTTATGGAGAAGTGGTGAGGATCTGATATCGTTGAGAGGGGAATAAGCATTTATTTGAATAAAATAAGATTCCAAGATGAGCTTATGTGGCAGTGATGGAAATAATTTCGACATCGTCGAAATTGTATTTATGCCCATAATTCCAACAGTTTGCTGCAATGGATGATGTTTTGATAGCAGGCAATTATGTTTCTTTAAGTCTAAATTTTAAAGCGCGTCTAGTTTATCCGATATAGCCAATCTCTCACTGACAATGAATGTAGTAAATACCACAATGATCATTAAAGCTAATAGAATCTGTAAGAGATCTAAATTTGGTTTTTGTTAAAAGGCCTAATTTTATAACGAACGGGGAAAAAACTGTTAAGTTCTTAAAGAAAGATCTCTGTAAGGATTTGAAGAAGTTTGAGTCTAGTTAGTTTAGCCAAGATGAACCCACTATAGAAGCGATTAAATCCACTGTCAACATCAAACGAGCGGAAGATGGTAAGTTCGGAGGTTAAGTAAAGTTAGAAGGTTGTAAATGTTAAATGTGTGCAAAACGGAGATTTGGAATGCAGAAATGTTATGACAATTATGGTGAATAAAATTAATATGAGGTGGCAGAAAGACGGCTATACGCTTATGAGAAACAGGGGTGGAAAAATGGTCAGGGTATCTTTTTTTTTTCTTTCTCTTTTGGCTTCCGTGGTTTTTTTAACTTTTGTATCTTCCTGCTATTCATTCCATTTTTCATAAGCAGCTCTTCGTTTTATAATTCAAATCCCTTTTGTTTCTTCCGATTCACATCTGGCAAGTTTTGAAAATGGGCGCCTGTTTTTGAGTGCTTGAAACATGTATACTGTTATTTCTTGTTTGAATATTTTTCGAAGCGAACAAAGTTTTTATTCGAGTAATATTTTGCCGCTTTAGTTTCCTGAGATTATGTATTTAATGTAACAAAAATGTTTAAATTTTCAATATGCAATGATAAAAATTTACGTTTAATTTTTAAAATGAAAAATAAGTACAAAATTCTGGGACTAAAAATAAAACCATGCGTGCATAATTTAACTCTAATTTATTAAATAAATCAATTTGTTGCCCAATGCGAAGATTTCATGCAAAGTATAAATACAAATATTGAATTGATGCAAATATTTGCTTACCACCAAATGAATCAATTCATTTTAAATGTTTAGTATCGAACAAAATGTCACAACTTATTTTTAAAAAAGATTAATTAATCAATGCAAAATGCGAATAAAAACTATTGCAAGTAAATATTAAAACGCATGATTAAAAAAATGTATTATATTATGTATTAAATATTCTTATTATTAATATATTATAATTGATAGAACTACTTTGCTTACGCAAAATAATTCCGAATAATGGAAATTTTTACAATCTTTTAAGAAGGCGCTAGAGCAAGACTGTTTCATTTATTTTATATGAATGCTGATTATGAAACAATTGTGTTTTTATAATTTATCTTTTCGAGAGGAAAAAGAAAGTTTCATAAGATTGTAATGCTAGGAGCTAACTGTTTTATGAACTAAAACTTATTAGATATTCTAATTAGATATTAGATATTATATCCGGATAATAGATCATTCACCAGGAGTTGGCAGTTGTTACCGCCTTCATCACGTGGTATCCGACGATATTATTTCTCTATCTTTGGGAGAAGGAAGTGAACAATCCTGACCAAGCTTGCTATTTGGCAATCGGATGACAAAAATATTTATTTAGCAATCTTTACGTGCATTTTATTAACATTAAATATTTCATAAATTTCATGATATTTCTCTCTTTTGAGTCTATAGTTTGTCCTTTTTGAGACATTTTGCTGTAATATATTTCATTAGAGTAACGAAAGGTAGAATTATAGATGATGAAGCGAAGTAAGTGACTGAAAAAGAATTCACCCTTTACGTTTGGCATGCATTAAGGGTTGTCTCAATTCCAAGCGCGGAGACTTTTCTCCTCTTATGCCTGCGCCGGAATAAACTCTTCGTCAGAATCGGTGGAGCCAAGTGCCAATTCCTGGTGAACGAACTGTAGCTACTCCCTCCTTTAGTGGGCCCTGGTAAAATTGTCAAACTTAGACCGGACCGAAGAAGGTTGATGAACGGTGTTATATACTAGTAAATTGGTATTGAATAATCGTAGTGCTACATTACTCTTACACCAGAATGTCATTTTGGATAGAATTCTATCAATGGATATCGCTGTATGATTCATTGCTGTTTTTATGAGAGGCCGGGAGCGCTGTATTAAGATAACCATATTTTGAGCGCTGCTTATGAGAGATGTTTTAATATCATGGTAGTGTGTTTAATCACTCCTCGGTTGCTTTTATCAGTGTGTGCAGCGTCACGTTGCGTGTGATCGAGACTGGGTAGCAACAACACGAGAAAGATATTGTCGCAATTACAAATCACAATCGTGAAAATCGATTTTTACATCAAATATTATTCAGGATGATCCGTTTTTTTTCGCACCGTACCATTCAGCGTTTGCATTTGTGACGGTTTTTCGTCCGATAATTATAATGCAGAAAGAAGTTTGAGAATTTGTTTATTTTCAGAGTCTATAAATTCCGCAATAAGACTTCCTATAAGAGTATTATATTTGTTAGCAGCTGGAAGATGAAACAAAATATCTGAAACTGCCGTTTAAGTCTGTGTCTATAGCTGCTATAATATTGCTATATTTCGTTTAGTAGTTAGTAATTCCTGATAAATCAAAATTCCTTAACAAACCAAAGTTTGATATTATTCTTCCATGTTAGTGGTAGTTTAAAAAGTATACATGCAAATAGAGATTCAGAAAGATTCTGCACAATTTCGTTTGTCATGTTCAACTTAAAATAATAAAAAGTTTAAGCAAATTAAACTAATTCATGTGCTAACGCAATTTTGACACGTATTTTAATTTTAGAAATAAATTTCTATTACAATTAATACTAACAACGAAAAACCTAGTTATTAAGGGGAACAAATTGCATATTTAAACAAAACGAAAGACCATTAAAACCAACTTGAATCGTCGCCACGTATTATACAATCTAATAATTCGAATAATTTTCCCAAAAAGATTGCTTTAAGCGAGCCACTGAAGAGAATATAAAAGTTTAAATTCTATCGGAACAATTTATTCAAAATATTAGTATACAGTCTTTAGCTAAATTATTCGACGCACTATAAGATTCTGCCGCATCTTTTCTTTCTTTTCGGCCTCAATTGGTCTCCTGACTCAATTTTCTTTTCTATGCGTCGTTCGCTAACTTCAGAAACCTTCAATCTTCGTGATATTTCGAGGCTTGAAAATATTTTAGCATTCACGAGGGCCTTCACTTTAGCTTTTTTACATCGCCTTTTTTTTCCACGAGTGACTTTATTTTATTTTATATCCGTCGTTGAACAGCAGACCCGATTTTGGGTTAACCATTGCTAACATTTAACTCCGTAGCCTTGTCATTTTGTACCCAATCCAGAAGACAAGGAAACTCCTGGATCAGAACCCCCAGAGGTATTTATTTGTTATGGGAACATGGAGGACTTTGCGACTCCACAGATTTAACGTGCATCGGTCGCCATTTACAGCAGAAGGAATGTTCGGCCGGTCGGGATCGAACCCACGAACTCTTGGACGTGGGCCCAGTGCCCTACCTACAGGCTATCTCGGACTTTTTTTTTCTTTACACGTGATTGAAGTTTTTCGATTTATTATATAAACACTGCACAAAATAAGCAAATAACTGCGTATTACAAAACTGTAAATCCTATAAGTACAGCACATAAAGTCACAGAAACACAACCGCAACTGACGCAAGCGATAACACGACTGAAACCGGTTTGCACTAGAGTGCCTTCAGTGAACAAAATAAACAAGTAAACAGGTGAACAAATAAACAAGTGCAAACTAGAGTGCCTTCACTGAAGGCACTCTACTGTTTGTCTACGATAGGTACTCTGTCCGCCACAAAGTCTGCGGCAGTCTGGTGCTATGGAAACAAGAAGAGAGCATTTTAGGGAGGGTGGCTTCGATGAAGAGGTCTCCTTTTCTTTCGCCTTCGATGATAGCTTGTATGGGGAGTATACCAGATTGGCTGACTCAGCCACCAGTAGGAGACTTATTTAATCTGATTCAAGAACTTTTTTAAGATTCGCATGAATATTTCTTTCTTACTTAAAATAATTCTCTCGATTCAATCAGTTGTTATTTTTTAAATACAAAGGAAAAAAAGTGAACAAATTCTGACATTAAGGGTAGTACAGGTTTTTTTTAATATTACTTTTTAATTTTACGATATTTATTATGAATGTTCATTGATTGTTAGATGGTTTAATTTCTAAACTTACACATTTTTTAAAGCAGTTAATTTCTTTTATTACTTGAATTTTCTGGAAAAAGTGAAGAGCTTAAACTTAATAACTCTGATTTTAAAAGGAGATAAATCTTTTGCTGAAAATAAAAATAGTTCACGTTATCTGTGCCGGAGAAATATTAAATATCTTTGTTTTGATTATTAATTTTTAAATATTTCATTCATTTATTTTTTTTTTTAAACTGAAAGCAAGTGACCGCAACTAGGATGAAATCTAAAACTATCAACGATGATTTTTATCAGCACCCATCAAACCATCTGAAATTATCTGAAGTTTTTTTTGCTTAAATTACGTTTTTTTATTCATATTTTATTGTAACCTGTACAGTTTTTTTTTCACTATTTATTAAAAACAGTTTTTATTAGCAAATTTATTTTTTTCTTAATAACCAATTTACTATGTATGATAAATTTATAGATGAGTTAGTTATTAATAAAACATTGAGCTGCTTTAAACAATTTTATACAATTTCCATACATATTCCATACATACATATAAATTTTTTTAAATTTTTTTTCTAAAACAGAAGCTTTTGAAAAAGAGAAAAGATTCAAAAAAAGGAATCACACGCTCTAAACGATGTTTCAGGCGCGAATGCTCATTTCTCTTAACTCTAGGGCTAATACAATAGATCGAAGAAAGAAGTCTCCTTTTCTCCCACTGAAACCAGTCTTAAAGAGGGACCCCGCACCCCTACTTGAAATAATCATACCTCGTTACCATAGTCCCCGCCACCCCTCCAGACGAATGGCGGACAGAGTACCTATCGTAGACAAACAGGTTTGCACTTGTTTACGGTCGTGTATCAATCGGTGTATATAAAGATTTCCGGAATAAAAACTCATCATATGTAAGTTTAAATATATAATTATTGCATACAAACTCGTGCAAGACATGTAATTATTAAAACACTACAGTGCTTTCCTGGGACTGTAACTTTAAGAAAAGAATAAACATTATTACAGGCTTAAACTGGAGATAGTGCCGAGCACCCCAAAGGAATAAGTTAATAAATTAAAAAAACAAAATTTTTTCTGTTTTGCTTAAAAGCTTAAAAGTGGATAAGAATGTAACTTTTAAATTATAAATTTTCATTATTCATTTCATATTTTAAAGCACTCATTGCAGTGTGAAAACTAATTTGCCGCTTCATTAGCAATAAATATATTTCATTTATGTCCATTTCATTTTATATACATTTATTTAAAATAATTAATTAATTATAAAATTTATGGAATGCTTAGTTAGACTATCATTGCTTGTAAATAAAGAATAAACACGTGTTCTAAAAGAATAATTTGTATTTAAAAATGTTTTCTCATCTAAATTCATTAACTTTTCATTCGACAAGTTGGTTCTGTGTCTTTGTCATTCTTTAACAGGGGGAGTAGCGTTTTTAAAAAGTGCTTAAAGGTGCTTATTTTTGATTTGAGTATTGTAAAAGCCCTTAAAGGTGCTTTTTTTATTCAGGATTTGTGATAAGTGCTTAATTTTCTATCTTTTATAAAGATTTTTGTTTTCCTTTGCTGTGTCGATTGTCGTTCTAAATTACAAAAACTGCATGATTTTCACAATTTTCTCTGCAATATTTATCAGAAACTAGTTATTTTATTATGATTATGTAAAGTCTTTGAAAATGTTTTTGAATTTTATTAATTTTATGTTTATAAATTAAGAACTTAAAACGATAGGGAAAAAATATTACTGCACAGATCCTAACTATGATTTTCTTTTTTTGGAAAGTCATAAAAAATGTTCTTTGTGTGCTTAAAAAGAACTTAGAAGGTGCTTGTTTTTTGGTGGAAAATCAGGCTATGCATCCAGTTTAATGTTTTGAGTTGTATTTGGAAAAAAAATAACTGGCTAAGTAAGCTTATTTATTCAGTAATTAGTTTGTAGAGAATAAATAATAAACTTTTTTTATTATTATTTCAGTTACGAATTTTAGTTAAATAATATTAAAAACTATTTATGCATTTTGTCAGATTTTTGACCATTAAATACGAAAACAGTTTTAAAAAGTAAAAAAAAATAATTGGAATAAAAAATTCTTACGCTTAATTTATACCTTGTTAAACGAAATCTGATATTTATTAACCATGATAAAATGCCTCAACGTTTCGCCCGGAGTCGTTGAAGACCTTAAGTATGTCCCTGAGTGTCGTAATAAGTTTGAAATATTTAAGTTTTATTACCATGTGAAAATGGTCAAAAGATTCTTTAACATTCTTTAAAGATTCTTTCTTAGATTCCTTTCGTGTTTTTAGCACGTCAGAATATGGTCAGCACTCAATTTCGAAGCGTCACATCATCATCATCACATCAAAATTTCTGAATTAAAACTTAACCATTTCTGAAAAAAATTAGTTGCCAAATTAAATTTGAAATTGTAATGAATTCTGCGATGAAGTTGGTACAATGAAAGAAAAGCGATTACTTAAATGTGATATTTGAAGTATGAAAAACCGAAAGAAAAAAAATTGTCAATAAAAGGGTTATAAAAGCAAATGAAAAACTATATGGTTTTTTGATTAAAATTTTACGCAGTGAGAGTGTAATTTGATAAATATGGAGTATGTGTTTTATAATATCTTATATAATGTCTTAATCAAAGTATCGGAATTTGAAAAACACATAGGGGGTTACGTCTGGTCTAAATTTTTCTCAACCCTGGAAGGAGTCATTACATGTCCTGCCTTTTTGATTGTACTATTTATACTGCTGTTTTTTTCTTTCTTTTTTTTTTTGAACTATGGTTTGCTAAAGCAACTGTTTTTCTTGCAGGAAAGAGTTATAATGTCAATTGAGCTAGTACAACAAAATACAGGTAACATTATGTCTTGTCTTTTCAATGTCTTGTCTTTTCAAACTCTTGTCTTTTCAATTTTGAAATCTTCCACGTGTTTTGTCCAAAAATGTAAATTTTTTAATACCTGTTGCTACCTGTTTCATTTGCTGGATTTTTTTTCGTTCAAAAATGCAACACAAATGGAAACTTCTGTTGTGTAAACAAGAATTTTGATTTGCAGTACACAAATATATATATATATATATATATATATATATATATATATATATATATATATATATATATATATATATATATATATATATATATATATATATATATATATATATATATATATATATATATATATATATATATATATATATATATATTAACGGATTAACATAAATAATTTTTGATCTAATGATTGGATCTTCACGTTCTAGGGCTCAATCTGAATGCTTCGAAGGGGTTATATGTGTTTATTAATTTGTGCAAACTATATTTTAAGTTACGAAATCAGACACAAAAGCGTACTTTCTCTGAATAGACATATCATTTTCTTGGCGGATTCGAATAGTAGGTAGCCGCAATCTGAGAAATAAGATTTTAGTGGTTAAAACAGGAGAGTGGTCCTGAATATGGACCCCTTAATATTAACTTTACTTTTTTCGTATTTCATCATAGCTTGAACTTTTTAAGCGAATTGAAAGATTTTTCACACAAAGCTTCACACGAGCTTCGTTTATCCAGAAATAATTTCAAGCAAAATAAAACTCTCAGTAAATACTTATCTTTTATTATTGTATTTAGTAGTAGTAAAGAAAATTGAATTCGTATACAAGCTTTGCATCAATTTGCAATTTTAAATGGTGAAATACGAAATTTGAAAGATATCGTCCGAATACTTACTGAGAAATTAATTCTTAAACATAAGACTTACGCAATTTTGAAAAAAACGACTTTTTCAAAATTCAATTTCTCAGAAACTATTTGTCTGATTTTACCAAATTTTGTATTTCGCCATTTTAATTTAGATTAATGAAAACGATGCTAAAATGTAAACCTTACAATTCAATTTTTTTCGGCTTTTATTAAATAAAATAAATTTTTATTATAATTTTTAATTAATTTTTATGGAATAAAATAACTATAAAGTTTATAATAAATAATTATTAAAATTTTGACTTGGATTTATCTATAGATAAAAAAATTTATAATTTTGCACAAAAATTTTTTAATTTTCGTTAAAAGTTCTTGTGATATAGCGGAATACTCAAAGAGGTAAAATTAATATTACGAACGAGCAACCTGCATGCGTAGGGTAATCGAGTAATGTTGATTATTTTAACTAGTCTATAACTAAAAACTTTCAAAAATCAACTGATCATTCTTCAAAATTAATCTGAATTTATTAAAATTATAACTCAAAATTAGCTTAAAATGTCTTCACGTGACTCAAAAAGAGGCGGGATTGATTATGACGTTAAAATCCACTTTCTGGAAAAGAGGATTTAGCTGAACCAAAATTTGTCATAAGGTTAAGCGATGTTGTTCACGAAGTTGTTTTATTCTAATCTTATTTTTGACAAAAATGGGTAAACTTTTCGATATAATGCAAACAGAGAAGGACATTTGGTTTGAGAATTTTTATTCAAAAATTGCTATTTTTATTCAATGTCATTTTTTATTAAAAGTATACTGGTTTATATATAAGAAATATGTATACATACGTAAAATCTTTTTTGGTATTCTTTCACCTGAAATTTTGATCCGAAATAGGAAATGGGAATATTTAAGATAATTTTAAGTAAAGCCAGGTTAGTCTGGTTAATAAGGCGTTGGGCCCATGTCCAAGAGGTCGTGGGTTAAATCACCACCTGCCGAAGACTTCCCATATAGTAAATGGTGACTGGTGCTCGTTATATCTGTTGGGTCACAAAGTCTTTTATATTCAAAAAACAAATCATACCTCTGGAAGTACTGATCCGGGAGTTTCCTTTTCACTGGATTGGTTCAAAATTACAAGGCTACGGAGTTGAACATTAGTAGTTGTAAATCAAAAAACTGGATCGGCTGTTTAACGACGGTTACAAAATACAAAAAATGAATTGGAGATTGATCGTTCTCTGGATCAGGTCAAAAATACGATCTGTGGATGAATAAATGGATATATGAATGGGTCCACCCTGTAAATGGGCTATGACGTGCGTGTGACTGACTTCGTATTTTTGGCCATAGATGGCGCCACAGAAGCACAAGAGACGCACTTTTGCCCTAAATTCACTTACTTTCACCAAGCAGGCTTGCTGGTATTGGCAAGTGGCATAAGAAACAACTGCTAACGGTGGTTCATCTATAAATCTAATTCTAGAAATTTTATTAAGAAGTGATCAATGTAGGTCTAAAAATTCTATTAAGAGGAAATCGACGCAATTCTAATTCAACAGTCAAATCTAAGAATATTTTGAATATTTAATAAAAGAAAAGAAAGTGTTTACATTTCAAATTAAAGCTCAACAGCTACATGAAATTCTGCATATCGACTGACGATTAAAATTCAGTTCTTTTTCTTTTTTGTTTTAAGCAGTGCGCATGCGCGTCGTTACTTCTACGTTCAACCAGAGTGAGAAAGAGAAAAAATGTTACTTGACGGGAACAACAACAACAACAGAATCTTAAATTTTTTACTAGAGATGCAAATAATTCTTAACCCTTCATTTATTTACTTTTGCTTACCTTTTTCCTTATTTTTCAACCTTCTCTCTGAAAAACAGCAAAAAATAAATACTTATTCATTTATAAAAATTTTTCTCAAGCATAATATTGAATTAATTCAGGATAATAAACTGAACACGAAAGTTGTATTTTTAAATTTTATGCTATTATTAGCTAAAATATGTAACCAAAAATGCATTTTGCAAAATAAAATTCATACAATTTTTTTTAAAAATAAATATACAATCACAATAGCAGTTTTTTGTGTGTGTTTATATCATAGGTAGTTTAAACTATTTAAAGTGCGGCGTAAAAAAAAAGTATTACTACTAAAGTAGTAAAAAAAAACAAAGTATGATTTTTATATTTTACTTTTTTAAAGTTTGAATATTGTTGAAATTGTAATTTATGTTTTAAATTTGCTGGTTTAGTGACAAGGATTATGTAATTGAAATTGTTTTTTAAAACTTCAAAAATTACGAAAAAAAATTTGAAACATGATTTTTGAAAGATTTTTTTCCAGTTGAATTATTTTTAATGCTTACATGGTTGTTGCTAATATTGTTTAAATAGAATTTCAACCATGCTTTTATTGTAAATCAACTCCAATTGCTTAAAATAAAATTAAGAATGCAAAATTGACATTTGATACAAAATACTTCATTTACCAATCAATGTACGAAATCCAGTGTAAATTGGCTGTTAGTACATCACACTCGTGTAAAAAAAATTATTTTACCGACTTCGTTTAATAGCAAAATAACTTGAATAAAGTACAGGCATACAAACAAATTATTTGACATAAATAAAAGAAAATGCTTTTAAAAAAACCCTTAAGCAAACTTCTGTACAGTAATTTTGTTATACATATTCTATAAGATTTTTTTTAATATTTTATATTATTTTATAACTGTCTTTGAACAGAAGACTCAATTATGGGCTTAAGACAACTAATATTAAACTCCGTAGTCTTGTAATATTGAACCCAATCCAGTAAACAAGGATCTCCTGGATCGATTATTGGGAGAAATTTGCCTTCGTGGAGGACATTTTAATGGAACTAACCCGCAATAGCGTTACATGGAAAGGAAAACCACGAGAACCCCACACGATTAGCGTGACAGCAAGAGAATTCTAACCCATGATCCATCTACCGCTGAGGATATTTTACGTCAGCACTGTGGTCGGCGCTAGCCGGGTGCGGAATTCATATCGACCAGCCATCGCTGGGATTCGAACCTAATACTTCCTATTCACATTTTTTGTTTAAACAATAATCTTAAACCGATTCTAACACATGACATTTCTTAATTGATATCGATAACTTGATAAGGTATTACGAAATCTTAATTTTTGACTTAAAGATAGAATTTTAATTTTAAATAAAATTATGAATAAAGAAGGTAAATAATTGTCAGAAAATATTTTATTTTCTATTTATTATGTGATTCATAACGTAAATTAAATAAATGTATTTGCACTATAAATGGAAGAGAACTAACTAAGAGCAAAAACATGATTGATCCTGATTAATCATAGGTTCGCAGTTTGTTTCAAACTTCTAAGACAGTACAAATTTAAATGAATTTTTGAGACTTTCAAATCAACTATGATTTAATTTCAAGTGACACTAAGACTAATAATGGCCATAGTATATCACATTTAATATTCTAAAAAATAAAGATGATCCATTAAATCTTAGGTTGGCACAGGAATTTTTCATTGGGGTGGGGAGGCCACGAAACAAAATTTTCATATTTTCATGAAATTTAAAAATTTTGATGTATGCATCGTATTAATAACTATTCATTTTAATTCTCGCATTAATAACTATTCGTATATATTTCATTGGTTATTTTTATTATAAATTTATTTAAAAATAATAATTTTGAGTTGTACGTTATGCAAATCATTTTACAATTTTACATTATTTCAAATAGCAAAAATATTTGAATAAAATCGGTGAAAAAACTTTTGAGATATCCATTTAAAAATGTATAGTTGAACTTTATTTCCCTATAACTTTCCAACCGATTTCCTTTAAATTTTGCATTTTGTCATTTGAAATTAAATACTTCAAAATTATGTAAAAATCCAGATTCCTTACAATTCAAACATTTTTAAACTGCTGTTAAATAATATAATAAAAAGGTATTTAAAATTATTCTTTACATGTAATTATTTTCAGATAAATGAGTTTTATATTTATGTGCATTATGCTTTAAAAATTATCGATATTTAGCGAATTATACGAAGAAGTGAATTTATATTAATGAGTCTTAAATTTTGATTGTTCCCCAGCGAAATTAACTGGAATAGAGTACGGATACCCACATATTTTGGCAGTCAAAAATCTAAATTTCTTTTTAAAAAATACCTCTGCTCTACGTAAGAATACTACGTTAGGTAAAAAAGTGCGTTTTCGCATCTGATTTTGCAACTTAAAATATCGGGTTCTCTATATAATCAGCTTATTTAAAGGTAGACTTTCGAACCATTAATATTGAATCTTTGAAGACGAATAACCGATCATTAAATCAGGAGTTATTAAAGGAGATCATTTTTTGTGTGCACTGCTTACAGTATAGAGGTGTCTGTGATAATGATGTTATTTTAAATTACACAGTCAGAGTTATGAATGCCAGTGTAGTATAAAAAAAGAAGTTTTGTTTCATATTAAATCCCACTGATTAATATGAATCTGATCAAAATGAATCCCTTGATTAATATGAATCCCTTGATTGAAATGACAGCTAATCGGGATATTTTGGTTTTAATAGTTTATGAAATTATTACTGATTCAAAAACAATGGTATTTTTTTATCATAAAATATTTACTGTTCGGCTATATCTTAGAGTAGATATTTAATATTTTTGATAGGTACCTATTTTTGGTTAAAACGCTTTAAGTCCTATGCACCAGTTCATTCATAAGTCTAGCGCAATCCTTCTCATTTGCCTTAATTCGCTTTTCAATTTTTTTATCACTTTTAATCGTCTTAATTTTGTTTTTAATTTTGATTTAAATTTCGTGGGCTCAAGATTTAGTTGATTTCAACCCATTTTCGGCCAAAGTTGCGCAAACGCACCATTTCAATAAATATTTTTTATTAACATTGCGACGTATTTTTTTTCACTAATTTCATTTTTCTGCTATTATCAAGGGTTCTTAAGACTTCCTAAAATTAACAGTAATTCAATTGGAGTAAATACTTTCTGTTGAGAAATTTTTAAACTTTTCAAGCTCTTTTTAAAACTTAAAACTGTTATTGACGAATGAAATTTTTTGAAAATGTATATTATTCCTTTTAAAATTTATCATTATGTTTTACTGACGGATTAAAGTTGCAAGTCAGTAAATAAAATAAAAGAAATTCATAAAAAAACAAGCATTCTAAATGGTTTGTTCATTGATTTGGTAAATATTGCTCATACCCCCCCCCCCATTTTATTTCTTAAATAAAATAACAAAAATTTATACACGACATTTTTTTGTGTCTTAATGAATGCAATGTAAGTATATTTCAATGAAAATAATACTACTTATTATAAAATTTCTATGCTTGGCCTCAAATGGGTTAATTGAATTGAATGTGGTGTTTGGTAGGATAAGAAAGATGTCTCATTCAATTACAAGAAAACTGCATTTATTAAATAATCACACAAATAAACGCTTAATGCATACTTTTCCATTCATTTCAAAGGCAAATTTTCACAATTATTTTTTTGTTAATGCATTTTTTTATTGCTGCTTAAAAACTCTTCTTAATTTTATATTATTTGATAAACTTTTAAATTATAAATATTTACGTTTTTTTAATTTTGAAATTATTGCCCAAATGGGTCTATGTAGTTACTTTACGAGCTTTGTAGGGAATACCGGGCAAATGTATGCTAAGCATCTTTCGAAAAAACATCATTGAAGGATATATTGAGCAATTGTATAATACACTCGTTTAACAAAATTTAATTTCAATTGTCTGAAGTATGGGGTACAACATGCTCTCTATGTGCGACCCGCGGCAGCAGCCTGAGCAAAATGAAAAAAAATATATTTATATATTTTTTTTTTTAAATTGTATTTTTATTGCGCAATAAAGTTTTTGGTGTACCCAATCTCAACCAGTGTAGCTTTTCGATCGTTTTTTTTTCGATGGTTAATGCTGCGGATTTACGCTTAGTTTTCGCCGTAAATCCAATGACTTTTCGTAATTATTGCTACCCATTTTCACGCAGTTACGGAAACCGCAATTTTTTTTATGAAATCGAACTAAGTACTAATGTCTTGAAAGTAATGAAAATGCTTTATTAAAGCTAAATATGCTTTATTATCGATTATTGTTTATTATTAAATGCTTTATAATGAAATGCTTTATTTGCGCAAACTTCATCTCAAATCTGAATGATTTTTAATCCTTTTTTCTGAAATTATCGCTACACATTTCACATGGTTTTTAAACTTTGGATATTTTTAGCACGATATATTATTATGAACAGCGAATAACGAATCGCTCTTTTAGATAATCATTTTTAACATGGTTTATTTATGACGATTTTATCACGAATCAAATTATTTACGAATCGTTACTTTGGCAATTATTGCTACACATTTCTTCAAGGTTCAGAAAGTCCCAATATTTTTATACCCTATTGCGACACTTTAATTTTCGAATCAAGCATTTAAATACATCTCTTTTTGACGCGCTATATTTATGCCGATTTCATTGTAAATATAAAGGGATTTTTATAGTTTTTAGAGAAGTTCTTTCTACGATACTCACCACGGTTTAAAAAAATCCTGATATTTTTATTACTATTGTTTCAAGGCGCGCGAGTTTTGAATCGTTCATTAAAATAATAACTTAACTGCTCTGTGTTGATTTCAACACAAAAATAAGAACTTTTACGAACTTTTATTTTATTTTATTTTTTTGGCCGTTAATTCTAAAAGCCACATGAATCGGAACTAATATAAAAGTCACACATCGCAATTCGTATTCACACGATCTAAAAATCGCATTTCGTATTCACATTAACGAGATCTAAAAATTATCCCTTGCGATTTGTATTCACGAGATTTAAAATCACAAATCGCGATTCATATTTTGGCGTTTACAAAATCATACGCTGTTACTGTTATCGATTCCCAAACTCGTTAAGTTATTTGCCTTAAGTTTAATACTGCTCATAATAATAGCTTCTGTCGAAAGACTGTTTTAAAAAATGAATTTGGCTTGTTCAAAATTAAGGAAAAGTCTTTAAACAAAATCATTAAATTTTCACTTAATGGTCCGAAAAAGCTATCACATGATCAAGTAGATAAAACCATCACACAGTTTTAAAATTTTGCAATTTGCAGGATAAGCATTAAGAAATTTTTTAAACCATTTTTTTACCTACGTCGGCCATTTTATGCCAATTATGATGATGTGCTGGGAAACGATTTGTATATCATTAAATTTTAACTGTAAAAAAATGTAATCAAGATAAGTAACATGAAGTAATGTAAATTTTAATTTATTCTTAATACATGAGTATTAATTCTAAATAGTGTTATGTAAAAGCATTGGTCCCAAAAAGTTGTAAACAAGTATCTCGTTAGTTTTTTACTATTAAGGAAAATAGTTCCTTCAAAATTAATGTTTTCTTTCTTTTTTTTTCCTTTCTCAACCCTCGCCTCTAATAATTTAGTTAAAATAAATATTTTAAAATTTAAATGTATTCCTTAATAAACGTTGAATCTTATTTTGAGCTAAAAGGGGTTTTTATTTTAATTTTAATCATTTTTAACCTTATGAACTTTCTTTAAATTAAAGTATTTAACTTGCATTTATTTTAATAACTAGAATATTTATTTTCTTGAATTTAATTTTATGAACAAATGCACTTTTGTATTATGTAATGTGATATAAAAAACATGAATTTTCACATTGTTTTTAATTATTTTAATTTGTCAAATTTTTTTCCTGAAAAATTTATTCTGATTGTCTTATATTTTCAAAGTAATCAGTTTTGAAGTTTTTTATTTTAAACGTTCAAAAATATTTGATTTTATGCCAACATATTACAAGGTTATCTGATGAGAATTTAGTGCCTTGAACAATGATTATATAGAAAACACTACTTACAATTAATAAACAAGTTTGTCTAAGTACTTCGGCTTGCGACCCTTCGTTGGTTAATCTGCTGTCTATGGGGCCCTTCACTCAAAAAGGTTGTGCACCCCTACTAAATATAATTTAAAGATGCTCGTTTGTTATAAAAATAAATTGAGTGAGAACGTATTTTCGGCTAATTATTTAACAAACATTATTAAGCATTATTTAGTTGAAAGTAACGTAAACGCTCCATTTTTGAATTGCAACAAAGATTTTACAAGATTAAAAGTTTCATTCGCTTCGAAAACCCTATTAATAGGAAAATGTTTCAAGCGCTCAAAACAGGAGCCATTTTCTAGACATGCCAAACGTGTATGAAAAGAAACAAAAGTGATTTGAAATATGAAACGAAAAGTTGCCAACGAGAAATGGAAAAAATAAAGATGAGAAATAAAACAAGAAAAAAAAATCACTCTAGCCGAAAGAGATAAAAAAAATCCACAGAACAAGAAAAACCGTAGTGGCCAAGAAGAGCAAATCAAGGTAAAATGCATTTCCACTCCTTATGGAGAGGTGGTGAGGGTCTTTAACAAGGGAATAAGTATTATTTTTTATTTTATTTTATAACCATCGTTGAACAGCGGACCCAATTTTTGGGTTTACGACTACTAATGTTCAACTACGTAGCCTTGGTATCTTAAACCCAATCCAGAAAACGAGAACTCCTGGATAAAATATTGGGAGAAACTTTGTGAGGCTACTAACCCTCGTTTGCGTTACATGGAGAGGAAGACCACCGAGAACCTCCCACTGTTAGCCTGACTCATGATCCGTCTACCACTGAAGATATTTCACATCAGCGCTGTGGTCGGTGGAAGCCAGATGATTAATTCGTATCGACCAGTCACAGCTGTAATTCAAACCCTGCTCACGTCCATTGGAAGGTGTTGAGCGATCGCAGCTCAAGCATTCATTTGAATTAAACAAGATTTCAGGACATCAAAATGAGCTGCTGATGTGACAGTGGAAATAATTTTGACATCGAAATTTAATTTATACCCATAATTTCCACACTTTGCAGCAATCGGTGATTTTTTGATAACGGACTATCGTATTCCTTAAGTCTACATTTTAAAGGGCGTCTGGTTCCGATGTAGCCAATATCACGCTGACAATGAATGTAGTCTATGCCCCCAGTGATCATTAAAGCTAATAGGATCTTTAAGAGACCTAAATTTGGTATTTGTTACCTAAAAAGGACTTTAAAATCTTAGTTGTTATGTTACTTAGTTAGATGTTAATTTCTTAGGTTAAGTAAAGTTAGAAAATTGTAAAAGTTAAGTGTGTGCAAATCGGAAGTATGAAACGCAGAAATATTCTGACAATTAGGGTGATTAGAATTAATATGAGATGTTAAAACGCTTATGATAAGCAGAGGTGGAAAAATGATCATGTTATCTTTTTTGTTCTCTCTTGGCTACTGTGGTTTTTTTCTAGTTTTGTATCTTCCCTTTATTTATTTCATTTTTAAATAGGAGCTCTTAGTTTTATATTTCAAACCATATTTGTTTCTTCTGATTCACGTCTTGCAAATGGGCGCCTGTTTATGAGCGCTTGAAACCTGTATACTGTTTTTTCTTGTTTGAGTATTTTTTGAAACGAACAAAGTTTTCAATCGGATAATAGGTTAATGCTTTAGTTTCTTGAGATTATTTATTTAATGTAATAAAAAATGTTTAATTTTTTGATAGACAATGATAAAAATTTACGTTTAATTTTTAAAATCGAAAATAAGTAAATTTTGGGATTAGAAATGAAATCATGCATGTATATTCAATTATATTTTATTTGATAAATCAATTTGCTTCCCAATGCAAATATTACATGCAAAGTATAAATACAAATATTGAATTAATAAAATATATTTTTTACCTCCAAATGAATCAACTCATTTTAAATGTTTAGTATCTGATGAGATGTCACATTTATTAAAGAAAAAGATAAATTAATCAAAATATATAATGTGAATAATAACTATTACAGGTAAATATTAAAACGCATAATGAAAAAAACAGTTTCAGTTGAAATATTTAATAAAAAAATCAAATGAAGGAAACTCCCATAAAAAAAAGATTTCAAACTAAAGATTTGAATTGGAAATGTTAAAGTTTACATTGAAAAGGTAAAAATAAATTATCTCTTTTCAATGACAGAAAAAAATACGGACAGAATAGTTTTATGTTTTCAAAAAGTTAATAGATCTGTAGTTCTAGAAATTCTAGATGATTATCAATCAGATCAAATTATTAGCGTAAATCGAGCAAAGAATTAATTCCTCCTAAATTTTGAAAGGCCATAGATGGCAGTAAAAAAAAAACTAATCCAAAGCAATATTGACAATAACTGTGACAATTTATCGAAGTAAACAAGATAATGTAATATGGGCCGGCTTCTGAATAAAAGGGTGCACAGTGGTCGATAAAATTACATTTTCTTTGTAGTTAATTACAACTACTTTATTACAATTGTAGTTAACTCTAACTACTTTTCTTAAAAATATAGTTACTACTTCAATACTTTTCGCAGACATACGTACGTTACTGATTAGCATAATTCCTATAAATGTTTAAAATGTTTTTGAATAAAAAATTAACCTGCATGAGAAGTTATTAAGAAATGGTAATTCATCTTTTACATGAGATAATTTTTTATTCTAAAGTACTTTTGACGAATTTATTTTTTTTAGCCTTTGAACTCTAAGTTCTTCTTGACAGTGAATATTTAATTAAGGAAATGATAAGAAATCGTGAAATATCGTGAAATGGAACACCCTGAATAACTTTATATCTAATGATCGGATCTTCACGTTCTAGGACTCAATCTTAATAATTCGATTTCCAATTATTCCTTTGCTTACAAGATTTACAATGATAATGAACGAAATAATTTAAGAACATGAAAAAATAACTTCTGCCCACAAAAATAAAAAAAGAAACTTGCTTTGGAACATCAAACGAAGCAATTTTCAGGGGATAGAGCGTTCACCCTTTCAATGAGATGAACAGGGTTGGAATCCCAGCGATGGCTGGTTGATGCGAATTCCGTATCCGGCTTGCACTGACCACAAGGCTGATGTAAAATATCAGCAATGGTAGACGGATCATGGGTTAGAGTCCCCTTGCCGTCAGGCTAACCGTGGGAGATTTTCGTGGTTTTTCTGCTTTATGTAATGCAAATGCGGGTCAGTTCCACTAAAAAGTCCCCCATGATAAAAATTTCCACCCTACAAGAGTTCCCTTGCCTTTTGGATCGGGTTCAAAATTAGAAAAGCTACGGTATTGAGCATTAGTAAACCCAAAAAAAATTGATTTGGCTGTTCAACGACGAATATAAAATAAACTTAAAAATACTTTTGCCAGAAATCGCTACAAACTGTTTTTTTCCTCTTCTTTTTTTCTCTATCGCACTTCACGCTACAACTTCCGTATTTAAGAAGTAGTGCTCTACACTACAAACTACGAAAATAAAGTATCGACTACAGTAGTTTCGCTACTTGTAGCTCACTTTTTCCGACCACCGAGGGTGCATTATTTTGATTTTCTTACCTCTTTGATGAATTTTCAAAGGAAAAGAAAAACTGCTGATTGATGCAACGGTGATCAAAGGAATGGATTCGCAATTCAGGTTGTAAACATACATAGTTGGGTACGCTGCTTATTTCCAACCGCTATTTTATTCTTTCTTTTGAACTACCATGTTAAAATTTCAATGTTAAAATGTGTTAGCAGATTTAACTAACATGGGAGATATAAATGTATTTTCAACGAAAAATCTTAACAGTAGAGTACTGCTTATTAATTGTGTAAAAATACAGAACAAACCAACGATAAAAAAAATTTAAAAAAAAAACTTCTGTTCCACAATGCTTCACTATAGCTCATTCACCGAGAGTTGGCACTTGTCTTCACCTTCATCACGTGGTATGCAATGGTACTTTTTTGCTATTTTTGAGAAAAGTTTATGAGCAATCCTGAACAAGGTTGCTATTTAATTTTATAATCGCCTTTGAACAGCCGACCCAATTCTATGGGTTTACGACTATTAATGTTCAACTCTGTAGTCTTGTCTTCTGGATTGGATTCAAGATTACAAGGGAACTGCTGGATCAAGTACTGGAGGAAATTTGCCTTCGTGGAGGACGTTTTGGTGGAACTATCTCGCATTTGCATTACATGGAGAGAGAAACCACGAAAACCTCCCACGGTTAGCATGACGCAAGAGGACTCTAACCCATGATCAGTCTACCATTGAGGATATTTCACGTCAGCACTGTGGTCAGTGCAAGCCGAATGCGGAATTCGTATCGACTGGAATTTGAACCCGGTTCGCCTCATTGGAAGGCGAACGCTCTATCCCCTGAACCATCGCTGCTCAGGGTTGCTATTTGGCGCGTTACGGCAAAAATATTTATTTCTCAAACTTCATGTTCATTTTTTTTAACATTAAATATTTCCTAAATTTGATATTTCGCGCCATTTTAACGATATTTCTCTCTTTTGAGTGAATAGTTTGTCTTTTTTTGAGACATTTTTCTGTGAAAACAGCAGTTTTTAAATTTGAAATATATTTTAATTAGCTAGAGAAACGACAGCTGTAATAGCAGATAATAAAGCGAAGTAAGTGACTGAAAAAGATTTAACTGTTTGTGTTTGACTTGCATTAAGGGTTGTCTCAATTTCAAGCACGGAGATGCTTCTCTTCTTACTCCCGCGCTGAAATGAATTCTGCTTCCGAGATGGTGGAGCCAAGTGTCAACTCCTGCAGAGTGAACTATATTCCTAGTATTGGTTAAGAGGAGAGGATGGTCCAAACTCGTTTCAAAAACCTCTGCTGCCCTAAATGTTGTTTTCTCCTTTATACACAAGAAGGCACCTAACATTGGGTAACTTGTTTACATCATGTCAATGAAAGCTAGAGTTCTTTCCCTATGTATATTCTTTGATACAACTACTCGTTCAGATTATTGAAATAGTTTATTTTCATGACATTGCTTTATATAATTTAAATTACTAAAAATGAACTCAATCTTTTTCCTAAATGTTTTTTTTTTAATTTATTGTGATATTTTACTCTTTTACCGATTGACTTATTGGACGGAAGATACTTTTATAGAATAATAAATAAATGGATTTTAAAAAATTATTTTTAATTTCTAATGCAAAAAAGAGAAAAAAAATAAACATTTTTATTTTTTTTAAATAGTTTTCAATTTTTTTACAGGTTATCAACAGAAGTTTAGAAAGACTATATGAGAGGATGTTTCCATGTCCACACATACCAATGATTGGAGTTCTTTCTAAATGAGCGGTAATTCCAATATTCTTGGCTCCTTAAATAACCATTAGTTTATCATTTACCACTTGGTTGATCGTGTGACACTGTTGATGAAAAACTACGCGGTACTTTTCTTTTTACAGACAAAATTGAGTTTTAATTCATCTAAAAAATCAACGACATATATTTCTAAAATTATTATTTGCATTTTTGTCGAGGATAAAAGATTTTTCTTTAAGAAATAAGGACGTAATTTTTGCAAGTAGTATATCGAAATTTTTAACTGTGTTATAGTGATAGTACAGGGAGTTACATAGCATAGAGGGAGTAACCCTCACCCTCGGTAGTGTTAACATATCTCGGAAGTAATTTTTAACATAATAAAGTGTTTTCTTTTAAACATGTTGGTGTAAGGTCATAAGATAACAATTTTTTTTTAATTTCCTGATAAAGGAGTAAGGAAATATTCACGAAAGTTTGAATGCTAAAAGTGAGAGGAAAATTCACAAGTATTTGGCCCAGAATTTGCATATTAGAAAATATCTGCACTTAAAGCGACAATGAACTTTCAAAAAAATTTTTAGAAATTCTCAAGGGAATTTGAAATTTTTAGTATATTGAAATTCTCAGTATATATCTATATTGTAAAAACAATTTATATACAAAATTTCAAAAAAATATTTCAAAATTTCCGAAATTAAAAAAAAACACGTCTGAAATTTTGTTAAAATGACAAAATTCCTTTAAAATATTACATATTAGGTAATATAAAAAATTGTTGGGAGTACTTTTTTTTAATTTTATTATTGAAACAAATAACAGAAAAAAGCAATAAAAAGAACATCATTTTTAAAAAAAAATCATCTTACCGCTATAAAATATCATGTATAAAAATAATACTATTTACTTAATTCAAGAAACTTTTCCAACGAAATGTTAATAATATTCATAAATGTATAGCATCAAATTCTCAGGTTAATAGAATAAAAATTCATTTCGCGGGAGGAGTTTGAAATTTGTAAATTTGTCAAAAAAGACATTTTGAGAAAAATGACTTTTACTACTTTTTCATTGCAAGGCGCCAAAGGGGCGTGGTCAAACCAGAAATGGCCATGACTTCGTCAATTTTGCTCTAATTCAAGATTTTTTTTCTAATGTTCAGTTAAATGCCTAGGTTTCGAAAATATAAAAAGTGAAAAATAAATTTTCTTGGCAAATTTTTGCTTATTTGAAAGTTCCTTGTCACCTTAACCGCTTATTTTGAATGTAATATAAAAATAAATTTTTATCACACGAGACTTTAACAAATTTAATCAAATTTGATGCATGCGTACAGACTTTTGCACCATACTTCAATACTTAAAAGTTTGAGAACTTTTTATTGTAGTGCATATGACTCTCCAAATAAGCTTATTTATTCAACACAAGCAACACTTCAAAAACTTTTTCTTTTCATTGGTAAATTTTGTTCTGAAACTAAATTACAGATTTGAGATTGATAAAATGAAATAAAAAGAATAACCAAATTTATCAAGGCAATTCATTGTATTAAAAAGAAAGATTGTGCTAGGGAATTAACAGAATTCTGGAAGGATTGAGTAGTAAAGCCCGACCCTCATCGCCTCCTATAGTTCCTACGTCACAGCTACGGAGAAAATCAGTTGTTAGGATTTTTCTCAAGCAGGCGTTGCTATATCTGTCCTCAGACTTTCTTGCGTAACAAGCAAAAATCTCTTTTACAGTGGATATATTAATTGCAACCTCTTTATAAAAACTAATTATTATTATTCGATACATCAGATCCGTTAGAGAAATTGAATCTTGGAAATTATTTACTCCAAATATCCTTGAAAATCATCGAATGTGAGGTAAAAGTCACGAAAATATTCGTGATCGGTAAACGCACTGGTCCTGCACATTTTAATTAATAACTTATAACCGTTGTTGAACAGCCAACCAGTTTTTTTTTTCTTTTTTTTTATTGGGGGGGGGGGGGTTACAACTACTAATATTCAACTCCGTAGCCTTGTAATTTTGAAACTAATACAGAAGACAAGGGAACTCCTGTATAAAGTATTGGGAGAAAATTTACTATCTTGGAGGGCTTTTTTGGTGAAACTAACCAGCATTTGCGTTACATTGAGAGGAAAACCATGAGAACCTCTCACGGTTAACCTGACTGCAAGGGGATATAACATTTATATTTCTTTAATGAAATTTATATCAAATACCATATAGCGATTTAATTTCAGAATAATCGATCCCTTAGCAATATTTTTTATTTCACTTTATAACCTTCTTTGAACAGCAGACCTAATTTTAACTTTACGTTTACTAATGCTCAGCTTCGTAGCCTTGTAATTTTGAGCACAATCCAGAAGACAAAGGAACTCCTGGATCAAGTATTGGGAGAAATTTGCCTTGATGGAGGTCTTTTTGATGGAACTAACTCGCATGTACGTTACATGGGGTGGAAAAACGCGAAAAGCTCCCACGGTTAGCTTGACAAAAGCTTGACGGCAAGGGGACTCTAACCCATGATCCGACTACCACCGAAGATAATTTACGCCAGACCTGCGGCATAAAATATCGGTGCAAACTAACCGGTCTGCGCAAGCCGGATGCGGAATTCGTATCGACCAGCTGTCGCTGGGATTCGAACCCGATTTACCTCATTGGGAGGCGATCGCTCAATCCCCTAAGCCATCACGGCTGAAATAAAGTATTATGAGAATTTTTAAAAAGCAACTGCTCTGTGCTTTAAAAAGTTATATTACGCGCAACTTATAAAAATTGAGATTACATAGCCTCGGCTGATTTTTTAAGGTTTTATGTTAATTTGATATAAAGTTCGTCTTAAAATGTGTTGCAAAAATATTTTATAAAATCTTTAAAGGAAGCAGATGAACGTTGGTGGGATTTTTGCTTCATCAGCTTTTTGTTGCCCATCGTTCAAAATAATGGTTATAGTCAAAACAAGTTTTAGCTAAATTCTAGAAAACACAAGAGAGAAATTGTTAGCACACGCTACAAAAATTTCGGTCTGTACATGTTTTGACCGCTTTATGATTTAGAAAGATAAAAGTTTGAATTTGAACTCAAAATCAAACCGTTTTGACTATATCTAACAAAAAGAGAAGGTCATAAAAGGTTTTCACTCATTTTCGACCAAACAACCACGTGTTTAAATTTTTCTCCAAACATTACAGTTAATAGGAAATCGTTAACCTAACAATTTTTGTTGTTGCAAATGCCAAAAAGTTACGGCAAAACATTCTGTATCCAACTTCAGATAAATGGATTATGTTTGAGAATTAAAAATTTTGATTTGAAGCAACATTTGAAATCATTCTGCGATATGTAAGCACACCGAGGAAAATCTTTATCCAGCTAAACTTTTTCCTCAGTTAACCCTTAGAAAAAAGTTACGGTTGTAGCAAGTTCTAGAGAACTTTTGATCAAATAAACCAGAGAACACATCGGAACTATACCTAACAACAAAAGAAAATCTACACAATCCTGTATGTCATCTTTTTACGTGTTTTCCTTTTTTAATCAATCAGATGCAGGAACTAAGTGAACGAAATACATATATATGGTTAGTGCTGAAATCACGTTTAAAATAAGCTGTTACATTGAAGATAATCTGGTGCAGCCATCTTGTGTGTAATAAAAGAATTTAAAAAAATTCGGGCACAACAGACGGATATGTTTAAACCTTTTTGGTGCTTTACTTTTGAACGCTCTATCCCGGAAGTATCACGGGCACGAGAAATGGGAGACGAAAGCTCACCCCATGATTTTGACGGGAAAGAGGGGGAAGGGGCTTTGACCTAGAAACCACAAGTTTGGATTTTGGTCAAAAGGTCAGTTTGGTCTAAAGATCAGTCCATTTTATAGTAAATCGTAAAAGCACGTTATCCCATTAAAAAATACCGTTTGCCTGACCGCTAAAAAGTTTTATATCCAAAATCAGTTTTAGCTCATTTTTGACCCAGAAATCACGCATGAATTATGACTCAAAATGTTAAGCTTAGTATAGGATATCGTTAACCCATCAAACCGTTTCTCCAAAATTTTAATTCGGCCCATTCGCCAAAAAATAGTATGCCTAAAAAAATTTTATAGAATTTTTATCTACGACGCCACAAGTTTGAGTTATGCCCTAAAACGTTAGCCCGTTGTATAAAATTGCTTTAAAAATAAAAATAAAAAAAATAAAAAATCTTCCACCAGAATAAAAATTAGAGCCAAAATAGCTTTTAGTTTCTTTAAAAAAAATATGACACTTTGAAAGAAAGCTAAATTTTCTCCTCGTTGTACCATTCCTTAATCCCATGTTTGTGCACAAAAGTGTTTCGTCACCGAATTAACACAGCTAATTTTTCAACCACATTTACAAATTTAATTTACAATTATTAACCTATTGAGCCTCTCATGTTTACCCACTAAAGAATTTTTCTCAGCCAACCCTCTTCCCCCCCCCCAAAAAAAAAGAAAGCTACGTCAAAAACTGGTTTTCAATAACAACAAAAATCAGAAGTTAGAGTTTGTGTCTCAAAACGTTAGCCTATTGTAGGAAATCGTGATGACTTTCGATCACCAAAACTTTTCAAAACTAAAATAAGTTTTAGCTAATTATTGATTAAAAACTGAAACTTTTAATATTGCCTTTAAAGTTTGGTCAATATTAAGACAGTAAATGTCCACGGTAGATAACCTATTCAAAAACAATAATGGCCAAACCAGCATTTTGTACACATTTGATTAATCTAAGCATTTTTTTTAAATTTAAAATATTAAACCAGTACCGTATTATACACCCAATTAAGAAATTCTTTAACCTACTTAAACTTTATTACCAAAAAACGAAACATTTCCATTCTACCGCTGTTAATCCATGCTCGGAAATCGTTACCCCACCTTCTAAAAAATAATGATTAAGACAAATATTAGCTACTTTATAAACTGCAAACAAGCTCGAATTCGACCCTCTAAACCTTAACCCATAAAAAAATTTTTAATCCTGCGTTGAAACATCCACCAAGATAGGCTACAAAGCAAGTAAAAAGACTTGTCTGAATTTTGTTCCCCCCCCCCTAAAAAAATCGTTAACTTTTCCACCAAAAAGTAATTATGGCCAAATAAAGTTTAATCTTTATTTTTTTACCTGGAAAACACTATTAAAATTTTCCTCTAAACAATTGCTCTTTGTTTCTTCATAGTTATTCCATACCGCAAAAAAATGGAAATAGTTTAAACTTATTTTTAATCAAAAAACTAAGAATTAGAATTTTCCCTGCTGACGTTAGACTTTTATAGGAAATCGTTAACCCACCCAATTTTTGTTAGCCTGTCAGACAGAAATCGAACATTCTAATCAAAATATAGTGAGAACTTAATCTATATCTCTTTCGAGTTATCCTCTTTCTCAATTTCTTTAGGGAATTTCTAAAATTAAGCGCTTTAAAATACTTATTACAATATTTGATTTCTAACTATTTCCTTTGCTATTCCAGGTTTTGGCCTTTAGTTTTGTAAGAGGGAAGATACTGATAGCAACTAAAATAGGACTATTTGCTACTAAGTTCGAGGTAAGGCGATTATAGCTATTATTTTTTTAAAAAAAATTAGCTCAAAAGTGACAATTTTTAAAAAAAATTGCAACTTTATAAAAATATTTATTTAAGAAAAACTGTTGCCAAATTAATAATTTGCCCCTTAATTTATCAAATTTATATATAAATATCAAATCTCGAAAAATTATCTGGAAATGGCGGAAAAAGCAAACACTCAAATTCCAAATTGCGTCTCGTAATAATATCCAATCATACATCAAAATATCGGAAATGAAACGAAACAGAATGGACAAAAACAATCAAGATGTGCTGCTAAGGAAATATGAAAGCGTCGAGGATGAAATCGGTGCATTGTGGGTAAAAAAAAAAGTGATTTATTAAATGTGATATTTTGACCTTGAACCTATTTTTTGTACCTATTTTTGAAAATGACCAAAAATAGATACAAAAAAAAGTGGGTTTTTCAATGAAACTGTCGCACTTTGAGTGTGTGAAAAAAGTGATGATTCAAAACTCGGGTATCATAACATCATATTCAAAATGCTGAAATTTCTTAAACTGCATTGAAATAACCAAAAAGCAACCAAAAATAAACATTGCTTTCCAGGGAGTCGGTGTGAAAAGTCCGATTATTTTTTTATATTACGCATGTGTATACAATGCGAGGGTTATAGGTAAGAAGGTGATAGAACACAACTATACAAACACGAATCACCCTACAATCCTTGATCGTAAATCGCTAGAGAACGAAACATGTTGTGTCACTAAAGGATGGGAAACAAGGTAGGCAGAGACTGGAATGGTAAAAAACCTATAAAATAAAGAAAAGTATTTTTAACAAAATGAAATTAAACGGTAAGACCCCCATCACGAGAACTGCTCTAACTTGCAACCGACAACATTAACGCAGGGATTAGCGAAAACACCACCTAAGTCAAAATTTTTGATAGTTTTCCATTGATGGACCAACATTGCCTTTGTGTTGATGATCAATAATTCCATCATGAAACATATTTTTTATGGTAACCAACATAATTAACCATCATCTCAATGTGACTGATTTATGATGATCCAATATAAGAATAACAACTTGTTTGGATCGTGTGTTCATGTTTATCAATTTCCATCATAGTGTCTTAGAAATCAAATGCTAGAGCGATCATGAACCACTATCATCCCAATGTAGGAATTCAGACTAATTTATGATGGTCCAATATTAAAAAACACAAATTGATTTGATTCCTGAGAACCAACAAGAATTCCCATTAAGCTATCCTGAAAATGTACAGTTGGAACCATCGAGGATCATCATGGATTGTTGTTTCATGAGAATAAAACTTCTCTTGATGGTTCACCATCATAAATTTAAGTAGCATTTTTCATCATGGATTGATGGAAGCTTGTGGGCATATCAAAAACCATGAACACATAATAAAAAATATTGGATGATGGTAACCATCATGAGTCGCACTGAAACCAACATAAGCCATCAAAAAAATTTGATGGAACCATCAAGAATTTAGACTTGGGTATGCATTTCTCTTGTGGTGTCAGCAGCTACTGATATCAGAGGAAACAAGGACTTCAACAAAATCCATGGGACCGTCGTCGTAGTTGAGGCTCACTTCTTATGACGCTAGAAAAAAAAGTGCGCAAATGACAAATCAGGTATCAACCAGTTGATTGGACCACCACGACCTATTCGTCATCTCCAATACATGATATCTAAGGCGTTACGCACATCTACCATATAATCAGGAGTCCCGTCGTATTGAAAGCGCATGCGTTGTTTGATTTGTAACTGAACGCAAGTAAATAGTTCCGCTAACACCTCTCGCAAATACACAAGGTATGAATCTCTCTCCAGGCGTGTTTGCAGTAGGTACGGCCCAATCAGATGATCGTACACCATTCCGCCAAACATTTAGCCTGAAAACATTGTTGGAACAGACTTGGACGCAATATGTGCGGGCTCTCAGTTTCCCAATCATGATAGCTGTAGATATTTGAAATACCATAGCATGTAAATGTCCATTCCTCAGTGAACAACACTTGTGCACAACGACTTGGGGTCCACAGACATCTGCTGGAGAAACCACGTGGTAAAATTGATCAGTGCCTGATAATCTAGGCCCTGAACTCTCTGCGCATGGTAGAGATGTATTCCTTGATCTCGTAGTATTCGCCACAACGTATTGCGGGAAACATAAACGGCCTGAGACATTTGCCTCGTGCTAGATTCAGTCCTCGCACTGATACGATGCGCAATCGGGTCCGTTACAGATCTTAGAGCTTTTCTTGCAATGTCGTCTGCAGTTCCGTACATGAAATGAATATCTGCCTTCTCCTAATTCGAGTCAGCATTCATCTGATCGGAGATCCACGGAGCAATTAAAAATAGTTACTCTGTCATGCAGTTTTATAACCGACATTGAACAGCCAACCCAATTTTTGGGTTCACGACTACTAATGTTCAACTCCGTAGCCTTTTAATTTTGAATTCAATCTAGAAGATAAGGGATTTCCCGGAGCAAGTATTGGCAGAAATGTGTCTTCGTGGACGGCTTTTTGATGAAACTAACCCGTATTTGCGTTACATGAAGTGGAAAACCACGAAAACCTCCCACAGTTAGCGTGAGGGCAAAGGGACTCTAACCCGTGATCCGTTTATCACTGAGGATTTTTTAAGTCAATACTGTGGTCTGTGCAACGCGGATGAGGCTTTAATATCTATCAGCCACTGCTGGGATTCGAACCCGGTTCACATCATTGAAAAGCGAACGCTCTATCCCCTGAGCCATGTCGGCTTTTTGCCGAGCAATTGAAAATACCGATTCCGAGAAAAGTGGATAGACAACTGTTTTTTTTTTCTATTTTCAATGCTATGAAAGCTAAAATAGAATGCCAAAAAACTGATATATATTGTTCTGGCGATAAGAAGTTTACTATGTTATGTAGTTCCTGTTGCAAGGATATTTTAACGAAGACCCCAACAACTCGGCTAGAGGTTTTTTAAAGTTACATGCAGGATACTGGACGTGGCAGGTATCTAAGAACGCCATCTGTAACGGTGACGAAATTGTGCATCGTATCAACGCGAGAACTGAATCTTGCACGCGGGAAATATCTCAGCTCATTTACGTTTCCCGTAATGATAATAATGGCAAGGTTCTACTTAATAACCATACATTGATTCCAAATGCATAAAATTCTAAGTTTGATTTTTTTTGACTGCATGACAGTACTGTGAACAGCCTTCTTATGGATCGCTGGGAGGCTCGCTCTAGTGAGTTGCGACTTACGTTCGAACCATATATTCTACTAGGATTTACAGTTCTGTTCTGTTTAGTTCTGTTCTATCCTCTCCTAACGTAAGTACCATGAGTTTTGGGACATCTGTATATAAAGGAACATAATCAAGATTAACGAACATACGATGGGAATCTTTTATACCAAGCTCAAACTGGTCAGCGCTTGACACACTTTTCAAATAATGGACCCTATTATTACTTTTTATGTAATTTTTTTAATTTATGTGCTACTTTTATTAATCGAGACAAAGTTGTCTCGAATAATAGAAATAACACATAAATTAAATGGTAAGGTGATATGCAAGGTGAGAAACAAATCCATCTTGTGTTTGAAAGGCTTATCAACAAATTTTACTTGATAAATAGACTTTTTTTAAGAAATGTTCAATTTGTGAATCTTTGGTGATGCGGCAGAATTCGAATTCTTCCCACACTTGCTACAATATATCGTTATAAATGGTAGTGGATGTGGCCTTTCATCGTAATCCTGCTAAATAATAGTCACTTTGATTTAATCTCATAAAAAATCTCAGGTATTTAAATCTGGAGATCTGCAATTTAGACTGCTTTTTTTAAAATATGGTTCTACTGACGTAACTATTTCTCTAATAGGGAAGAGTTAGGAAGTTAATTGAGGGCCGCTAAGACCCTAAGTTCGTTCCTGAATGTCGTAGTGTATTGAAAATAATTGAGTTTTTAATACCATGTGCAAATGGCATAAAAATTCTTTTATATAGATTTGATTTGAGCACTTCAATTTTTTTTGAACTATTATTTTATTAAAGCAACTATTTTTTTTTATAGGAAACAGATATGGTGTCAGTTGAGCTGTATAACGTAGTACAACAAAATACAGGTAAGATAATAATTCTTATGTTTTATTAATTCTGAAATCTTCACCTGTTTTGATCAAAGATTTAAATTTGTCAATGCCTGTTGCTACCAATTTAATTTGCTGGAGTCTTGAAAATGGGTGCTTGTCTTTGAGCGCTTGAAACATGTATACTGTTATTTCTTGTTTGAATATTTTTTGAAGCGAACGAAGTTTTAATCGGATAATAACTTAATGATTTAGTTTCTTGAAACTATTTGTTTAATGCAAAAAAAATGCAAAAAAAAAAATGCATTTTTGATAGGCAATGATAAAAATTACGTTTAATTTTTTAAAATAGAAAATAAGTACAAAAATTTGGGGCTAATAATAAAACCATGCGTGTACATTTAAGTCTAATTTATTAAATAAATCAATTTGTTGCCCAATGTAAATATTACATGCAAAGTATAAATACAAATAGTGAATTGATACAAATATATGCTTACCTCCAAATGAAGCAATTCATTTTAAATACCTAGTATCTAATGAGATGCCACAATGTATTTAAAAAAAATTAATTAATTAATCAATGTAAAATGTGAATAAAAACTAATGCAAGTAGATATTAAAACGCATGATTAAAAAAAGTAGTTTCAGATAAAATATTTAATAATAAAATCAAATAAAAGAAACTCCCTTAAGAAAAAGATCTCAGACTAAAATATTACATTTTACACAAAAAAGCTGAAATATTATAGCTCTTTTCAATGATCGATTAAAAGACTGACTCTGACACAAACAGAATGATTTTATGCTTCTAAAAATGTGATACATCTGTAGTTCAAGAAATTCTTAATGATAAGGCAATTTTACTGGAGAGAATAATTCACACAAATGTTCCAAAATGGTTTTGAATAAAAAAATTGACTTAGTTAAGCATGAGAAGTTATTAAGAAATGTTAATTCATCTTTACATGAGATAGTTATTTATTCTAAAGCACTTTTTACGAATCTATTCTATTAACCTTTAAACTCTTATGTTCTTCTTGAAAGTGAATATTTAATTAAGGAAATGATAAGAAATCATCTAATATTTGGGATTTAAGGATTAATGCATTTTGATTGCCCTCTAGAAATGAAGTACAAGTGCACAAAATAAAAAATGGAACACCCTGAATATCTTTAATGATCTGATCTTCACTTTCTAGGACTCCATCTTAATGCTTCGATTTCCAATGATTCCTTTGTTTACAAGATTCCCAATAATAATGAACGAAATAAATTAAGAACATGAAAAAATAACTGCTGCAAAATAAAAATTTAAAAGAACTTGCTGCTCTGGAGCATCAGACGAAAAAAATTTTTTTTCAGTGATAGAACTTTCGCCTTCCAATGCTGTGTCCCGGGTTGGAATCTCAGCTGTGGCTGATTGATACGAATTTCGCATCCGGCTTGCACCAACCACAGTGCTGGCGTAAAATATCCTCATTGGTAGACGGATCATAGGTTAGAGTCCCCTTACCATCAGGCTAACAGTGGGAGGTTCTCGTGGTCATGTAACGTAAATGCGGTATAGTTCCACCAAAAAGTCCCCCACGAAGGAAATTTCTACCAATACTTGATTCAGGAGTTCCCTTGTCTTCTGGATTGGGCTCAAGAATTCAAAAAACCCAAAAAATTGGGACGGCTGATCAAATGACGGTTATGAAATAAACTTTAAAAGTAGTTGCCAGAAATCACCACAAACTACTGTTTTTGTGTATCACACTACACGCTACACTACAAACAACGAAAAAAAAGTATCGACTACAGTAGTTTCGCTACTTGTAGCGCTCTACTTCCGACCCATGAGGGTGCATTATTTTGATTCTCTTATCTCTGTGATGAATTTTCAAAAGGAAAGGAAAACTGCTAATTGATGCAACGGTGATCAGGCGGATGGATTCGCAATTCAGGTTGTTGGACAACTCTACATGCATAGTTGGGTACGCTGCCTATCTCCAACCGCTATTTTATTACAATTTCAATGTTAAAATGTGTTAGTACACTTAATTAACATGGGTGATATAGATGCATATTCAAAGAAAAATCTTAATAGTACTGTACTGTTTATCAGTAAAGTAAAAATACAGAACAAACCAACGAGAGAGAAAAAAAATTTCGTTCCCACAATGCTTCACTATTCCCAGTATTGGTTAGGAGGAGAGGAGGGTGCAAATCTACCGGGTCACAAAGTCCTACATGTTCAAATCAGTACCTCTGGGGGTACAGGATCGGAGATCGATCATTCTCTGATTCAGGTCAAAATTACGATCTGCGGATGAATGAATGGATGTATGTATGAATGGGTCCGCGCTATATTTGGGTGCGACGTATGGTGTGGTAGAAGTCTAATTCTTGGCCATAGGTGGCGCCACTAAAGAACAAGAAACGCACACTCTGCCTTAAATTTGCTCGGTTTCACCAAGCAGGCTTGCCCGTGTGGCAAGTGGCATTAGCAACAACAACAAGAACCCCTGTTACTGTGCCCCTAAACGTTGTTTTCTCCCTTACACACAGGGACCACGCCTAACATCGGGGAATTAGTTTACATTATGTCATTGAAGGCTGGACTTGTTTACCTATGTACATTATTTGATAAAACTACTCGTTCAGATACTCGCATGAATTATTGAAATAGTTTATTTTAATGACATTGAGCTTATTTTTAGTTACAAAAAGCAATCTTTTTCCTGAAATTTTTTTTTATTACAATGCAGCAAACGGAAAAAGTGTAAAATATCATAATTAAAATTAGTATATTTTACACTTTTTTCCGATCAACTTATTGGACGGAAGGCACTTTTAGATAATAATAAATAAATGGATTGAAAAGAATTATTTTTTAATTTCTAATGCAAATACAAAAATGCAACATTTTTATTTCTTAAAATAGTTTTATATTTTCTTACAGGTTGGAAAGACTATTTGAGGGGATGACTCACCTACCTATGATTGAAGTTCTTTTTAAATGAGCGGTAATTCCAATCTTTTAAATATCTATTAGTTAATCATTTACCACGTGGTTGATCATGTGTAACACTGCAGATGAAAAAACTAAGCGCCAATTCTCTTTATACGGACAAAATTGTGTTCTAGATTATTTTAAAAATCAAGGTCATGTATTTATAAATTTATTATTGCGCTTTTGGCATAGATAAAAGATTTTTCTTTAAAAAAAATAAGGACGTTGTTTCTGCTATTAATATACCGAAATGTTTCACTGTGTGATACAGGGAGTTACACAGCATAGAGGGAGTTATGTTTGATTAACTTCCTCCCACCGTAGTTTTTACATATCTCGGAAACTTTGCAAGTAATTTTTAACGTAATAAAGTGTTTTCCTTAATACTTGTTTGTGTATGCGTCACAAGACATCAAAAAATAAATTTATTTCCTGATAAAGGAGTAATGAAATATCCACAAAAGTTTGAATTCTAAAAATGAGAGAATTTTCAAGTATTCAGCTCAGAATTTGCACTTAATTGTTTATTTTTAATATAATCTAAAATAAGACATTTATATCACACTATACATAAACAGATGGAATCAAATTTGATGCATGCGTACAGACTTTTGCACCATATTTCAGTATTTAAAATTTTGTGAATTTTTTATACGCATTGCATATGATTTTTACAATCCAAGTAAACATTACATCTTTATTCAACACAAACAACACTGCGAACACTTCCTTTTTTCATTGATAAATTTTGTACGTTAACTAAATTGTAGATTTGCGATGTATAAAATGAAATCATTTATATATTGAAGTCATACTTCAATTAAACTTGCAAGTATTCAGCCTAGAATTTGCCTATTTGAAGATATTTGCGCTTTAATGTTTATTTTTAATATAATGTAAAAGACATTTTTATCACACGAAGCATTAAGACATGGAATCCCATCCTTACAAACTTTTGCATCATCTTGTAAAACTTAAAAACTTTGTGAATTTTGCATGTGCAGTGCATGTAATTTTTTCAATCCAAATAAACATTGCATCTTATTTATTCAACTCAACTCTGCAAAAAAAAATTTTCTTTCGTTGGCGAATTTCATTCTTCAATTACATCAAAGATTTGCGATATACAGTCCGTGCCCAAACTAATAGAGGCACTATAAGATTCTATGTGAAATCTTAATTATCAGGTGATACTCTACAGTTTTCTTGTTTTTGCACGACTGAAACCGGTTTGCACTTGTTTACGTTCGTGTATTCAACGGGTTAACATTGTAATGCAAAACGTTAAAAAAGAATACAAATAGGAAGAATATAAAAATATCTCCTGAATGATGTATGTTTAAATATAAAAAAGTATTGCATATAAACTCGTACAAAACATGTCATTATCAAAATACTGCAGTGCGTCTAGTGATTTGGTCTAATTATTAAATTATAATTATATCTTACCTGATATAATAAATCTCTATATATATTTCTCTTACACGGCGACAAAAAAAGCCTCATTACAACTCCCCGAATGGCAACGCTAGAAAATCGACCCATGATTGCCGCTAAAAATGTCACATGCCAAATCTAGCTGAGATGGCTCAACACATAGCGCTTTTATAAACGGTAACTTAAGTAACCAGAGAGCATAAGCTAGGCAGAAGTGAGTAGTCTTTGTCGATAGATCTCTATTTTAGTATTTTGTCGAAAGCGCTTTTTTTCACGAATTTATATATTACGAATTTATTTGACGATTTTTTATTTATATCACGAATTTATTTGTTTTACTAGAATTTATTTGTTTATGCAGGTTTTTTCATTGCAATTCACTTATTTCAGTTTTTAATAGACTTAATTACAGCCAAAATTTTAACCTTTTTTAAAGAGATATCAGTTTTAGAAATTTTATCTTAAGATTTTATATTATAGCACATTTCTAATAGGTTTAACGAATTACATGTCATTTCTTTGAATTCAAATTTATTTTAATGACTTAGTATTTACTAAAAAGATGTAATTTTTTTTTTAAAAAAAAGTTGTTATATGGATTTGAATGATTGTTTTGAATTCTTAGAATTTTGTGCATTTGCAATGTACCTAAGTTAGTAGCGAGCGAAGCAAACCATATAAGATTGCGTAGCAATTTTCGGGGGTTGGCGAGCGTTAACGAGCAGGGGACGCAGCCCACAAGTAATATATATATTTATCTAATAGATCGTCTAATTTATTCAATTGTCGAATTTACGTTATATATCGTCTAATTTCACCAATTGATACACGAACGTCAACAATTGCAACAGGTTTCAGTCGCGAAAAAACAAAGCTGTATAGTATCACGTAGTATATAGCTTTGTTTTACGTAGTATAGTTTTACGTATATAGTTTTACGTAGAATCTTATAGTGCGTCTAATAATTTGACCAGGCACTGTATAAAATGAAATAAAAAAATAATCTCCTTTAACATTAATTGTATTTAAAAAAAAGTTTGTGCTTGGGAATTACCTGAATTCTCATCATCTGCTATAGCTCCTGACGTCACAGCTACTGCGAAAATCAGATTTTTTTCGAGCCGGCGTTGTTATATTCATCCTCAGCAAAATCTATTTTTTCAGTGGATATATTAATCGCAATTTCTGTAGAAGAACTAATTATTATTTTTCGATACATCAGATCCGTTAGAGAAATTGTATCTTAAAAATTATTTACACCAAAAATTCTTGAAAATCATCGAATGCAGAATAAAAGTCACGAAAATATTCGTGATCGGTAAACACACTGGTCTTGCACATTTTAATTAATAAATAAAATATTTTATTTCATAACAGCAGACCCAATTTTTTTGAGGTTTACAACTACCAATATTCAACTCCGTAGCCTTTTAATTTCGAAAATAATCCGGAAGACAAGGGAACTCCTGGATCAAGTATTGGGGGAAATTTGCCATCATGGAGGACTTTTTGGTGGAACTAACCCGAACTCGAAACTCGAAACTAACTCGAAAACCTTCACGGTTAGCGTGACGTCAAAAGGAAACTCTAACCCATGATCCATCTACCATTGAGAATATTTTACGTCAGAACAGTGGTCGGTGCAAGCCATTGCTGGGATTGGAACCCGGTTCACGTTTAATTTCTGATTAAATTACTTCCACCTGGTATTTTAATTCAAAAATTGATAAATTTTGGAACATTGTTAACTACCCGACAAAATGTAGTAAAAATGAAGTTTCAGTTAATTCATAATCTAAAAATCAACAGCACATTTTAATTAATGAATAAAATATTTTATTTTATAACAGCCGTTGAACTGCCGACCCAATTTTTTTTTATTTGTGGGGGGGGGGGAGGTTTGCGAGTATTAATGCTAAACTCCGCAGCCTTGAATTTTGAACCTAATCCAGAATACAAGGGAAGACTTGGATCAAGTATTGGGAGGAATTTGCATTTGTGGAGTACTTTTTGATGGAACTAACCCGCGTTTGCGTTACATGGAGAGGAAAACCACGAAAACCTCCCACGGTGAGCCAAGCTGAAAGGGAATATAAAATTTATATTTCTTTGATAGGATTTACATCAAGCACCATATATGGATTTATTTTCAGACTAATCGATCGTTTAGCAATCATTTTTTATTTCAATTTATAACCATCGTTGAACAGCTGACCCAACTTTGGGTTTACGTCTACCAATGTTCAACTCCGTAGCCTTGTAATTTTGAACCCACTAAGGAAGACAAAGGAGCTTCTGAATCAAGTATTGGGAGAAATTTTGCCTTTGGTGATCCTTGTGATGGAGCTTAAATCATTTGTGTTACATAGAGAGGAAAACCTCCTACTGTTAACCTGACGGCAAGGGGACTTTCTTTCTTTCCAGACTGGGATAAGTACCTAGGTTAGTAAAACCCTTACCCGTATAATCCGCGTCTGGCCACTATTCCAGCCAACCTCAATCAATTATTTAGAATTTCAAAAGAAAGGAGGTTACAATTTTGTTTATAAATATACAGAAATATTATTTTGTTTACAAATATACAGAAATACCAATTATAGTTTAAACAAGAATTTTTTTCAAACTATATGGGATATAGAAAGTGAGAATAAATAAATTTTGAAAAGTAAACTAATAAGAAAAAAAGGTTAATAAAAATAATAAAAAAACTTTCTTAGTTCTCCATTAAAATTTTGATTTCCAGGTATTAAATAATAAAGGAAAGTATAATTAAAATGTGATAATAATAAATAAAAAATTGAATAGAAAAGATATGTACAATATTTACAACATACGGCAAGGGGACTCTAACCCATGATCCGTCTGAGGATATTTTACGCTAGCACTGTGGTCAGCGCAAGCCTGATGCTGTATCGACCAGCCATCACCGAGATTCGAACCCGATTCACCTCATTGGAAGGCGATTGCTGTATCCCCTGAGCCTTCACGGATCAAATGAAATATTGTGAAAAAATTAACAAAACAACTGCTCATAAAAGTAATATTGCGTGTAACTTATGAAAATTGAGATTACATAGTCTCGACTGATTTTTGAGGTTTTATGTTAATTTGATATAAAGTTCATCTTAAAATGCGTTGCATAAATATTTTAATAAATCTTTGAAGGAAGCATATGAACGTTGGTGGATTATTTGCTTCATCAGTCTTTTGTAGCCAACATCACGCAAAAACGTTTATAGTCAAAACAAGTTTTAGCTAGATTCTGACCTAGAAAACACAATACTGAACTTTACGTCAAAAGTAAGCCTCTTGTAATAAATTGTAAGCACACACTATGAAAAGTTCTGCCTGTAAAATTTTTGACCGCTTTATGAATTAGGAAGAAAAAAGTTTGAATTTAAACTGAAAATCAAACCATTTTAACCATATCTAACAAAAGCGATATGGTCAAAAAAAGTTTTCACTAAGTTTTGACTAAACAGCCACGTGTTTTTACTCCAAATATTAACGGTTATTAGGGAATTATTAACCCAACAACCATTTTTGCTGTTACAAACGCCAACAAAGTTACGGCCAAAACAGTTTGTATCCAACTTCTATTAAATGGATTAAATTTGAGAATTAATAATTTTGATTTGAAGCAACATTTAAAATCAATCTAGGATACTTAAACACATAGAGGAAAATCGTTATCCAGCTAAACTTTTCCTCTAGTCAACCCTTAAAAATAATTACCTTTGTAATTACTCCTAGCGAGTTTTTGATCTAATAAAGAAGAGAACACATATCGGCTTCTCTGGAACTCTCTCCCTTACAACAAAGGAAGTTCTCATTACTCAGCAATCGGACTCCTTTAAACTTGAATTTTGATGTAAACGATCTTTTTTTTTATTTTCATTAATTTAAGAACTTTTACCCAAATGGTTAAAAATCATTAAAAATTGCGTTGCTTTTATGACGATTTCTGAGAATATCTCGAATGATACCTTACAAACAGAGAAATTTTCTGGTAATATTTTATTAATGTTTTAAATTTCAGTAAAGATTAGAAAAATTAGGTAACCTCCATTTGCCCATCAAAACTTGAACTTTGTCTTGAAATGTTAGCCCATAGTAGCAAACCATTATCCAACCAGAAATTTCCTGTGACTTAAAAATATTTGTCCAGTGTAAACATTCGTTACGAGGTTTACAATAAAAATAGCCTTTTCTGAAGAAGACCAAGCTGGCCAATTTTTAAAAAAAAGCTAGAGTACGAAATATTCATTCCATCTAAACTTTTCTTTACCAAACCTCCCATATAAATACATGGTTACGTCGGAATAAACCCCTTAACAATCTTACTATGTTAAAAAACGGTCATAAAAGCGCCTATTTCTTATTCAATAAAATTATATACACAGAAAAGATGTAAGTACAATATTTATGCATGCATTTTCGATTTTCGAGATTTTTCTTAGCTTGAAATTTAAAACTCCATGCAACTCTGACTCCATATTGTACTCAATATTAAACAGTATTTTATCACAGAGCACAAATCCCGTGTATTCACAAAGAGCATAAGTAGCTGGGCTAAGTGTACGAAATATATATCGCAAATACATATATTTGGATGGTGCTGACATCTTGTTTAAAATAAACTCTTGTTACATTAAAAATAATCTGGTACAGCCATCTTCAATATAAGAAAAGAATTTAAAAAAATTGGGGCACAAGAGACGGATATGTTTAAACCATTTCCGTGCTTTACTTTTGAACACTCTCTATCCCGAAAATATCACGGACGCGAGAAATGTGAGACGAAAGCTTATACCTTGATTTTGACGAGATTCAGCTGGAAGGGGCTAAGTTAATCTTTGACCTAGAAACCACAATTTTGAATTTCACCTCTAAACGTCATTTCAATTTATAGTATACCTTAAAAGCACTTTTTCCCATTAATAAATACCATTTGCCTGACTGTTAAAATGTTTTACATCCAAAATCAGTTTTAGTTTATTTTTGACCTGGAAATCACGAATGTATTATGTCTCAAAACGTTAAGCCCATTACAGGATATCGTTAACCCATCAAACCATTTTTCCAACCATTAAAATATGACCAAAGCCAGTTATCTAGTTTTTGATTAAATTACTTCAAGCTGGAATTTTAACTCGAAAGTTAATAAATTTTTGAACATCGTTAACTACTCTCGAAAAAGTAGTAAAAATGAAATTTCAATTAATATATAATCTAAAAACCAAAAGTTTAAATTTTGCTTCGAAATGTTAATCCATTGATCAAAATAACTAGCTCACCGAATATTTCGGTGGCCCATTAGGCAAAAAAAATAAAAAATTGGGTCATTTCTTCGATCGACAGTGATGAATATGAAGTTTCCAGCAGTTAGTCTTTTAAGATGTCCATTAATCCGTGATAAACGATATTGGGTCTTTAAAAAAGAGTAAAAAGAAAGTTTTAAAGTTTCAAAATATTTTTTGAAAAAAACACTCTTTTAAATTTTAATGCTAGATTGGCTTTTTACTTTGTTGCTTTCGCGTGTCATTCGTGACACGTGTTGGTCACTTTTGCGTTAACCCATCTGAAATTATCCTTCTTTAAACAGGTAAAAAAATATTTTTTTTAAAACCAAGCTATATAAGTCATTTCTGACATCAAAACCCGTAAGTTTGAAATTTGCCTCCAAAAAAACATCGTTAGTCCATATTAAACTATCAAAATTTTAATTTGGCAAATGTTAAATGCCATGGCTAAAAAAATTTTATGGCTAAAAAATTTTTATGGCTAAAACAAATTTAGCAGAATTTTTGTCCTTGGCGCCACAAGTTTGGGTTATGCCCTAAACGTTAACCCGTTGTAAAAATTGCTTTTTTTGTAATATTACTTCGGAAATATAATTTGCTTTTCATTTTTAATATAAAATTACGAAAATTATTATATTTTCAATGCTATATTTAATTATTTAAACGTACTTTATTAATTATTTTTTATTTTTGCTCGCCATATTTCAGCCGCCATTTTGTTTTGTTTTTTTTGCTATTTTTAGTGTATTTCAAAATTTCAACTATGAATTCAATTTACCTGCACATAAAAGCCCCTAAATTTTGAAACAAATTTTATCGAATTACTAAATTTGGCTACGAAACCTAGGATGCTGGCCCACTGTGCAAACGTTAAATTTTTATAGGAAATCGCTGACCCACCTAATTTTTTGTTAGCCTGTCAGACAAAAATAGAAAATTCTAATCAATATTTATTGAGAACTTTATCTCTTTTAAGTTACTCTCCTTCTCCCTGTTTTAGAGAATTTTCTAACTTGTGCTCTTGTAAATACTTATTACAATTCTAGATTTGATCTATTTGATTTCTAGTTATTAATTTATTTATTTTTTTGCAATTTCAGGTTGTTGATGTTGCCTTTATTTAACAGTGAAGAGAAAGTCTTAAAAATGCGACTATTTGATACTAAGTACCAGGTGAGGAGAAGGTGGCTATTATTTTAACAAAAAATTGCTTGAAAAGTCGAAAAAAGACGAATTTATGAAAAGATAAATTTAAAATGTTTTTTTATTCCTGCTAAGCTAATAAGTTGCTTCATATCTAACTATATAACTCGTATACAAATAAAAGATTTCGAAAAAAATCATATGAAAATGGTCGAAAAGCGATGAATAAATTCATAAAAAATGCATGGTGACAGATTTTAATTTGTATTAAAACCTTCATTAGCAATATCAAAAAGTGATAATTCAACTTCCTATTCGCATGACGTAATAACAGGATATTTCAGAATTTTATTATAATAAGAAAATAAAAATAAAAAATAATATTTTTAAAAACCACGTTTTTGTAGTGGAGAATAATAACTAAAAAATAAAAATTTGAAAAACGAAAAACGTGGGGCGCATGAAATACATAACAGTAATGTTTTATTAGTGTGTGTATGTGTGCTTATGAGAATATGTGTCTGTAAATCTGTAATTATATCTGACTGTGGATGTGTATGTAGAATACGTTTGTGTGTATGCATGTATGAGGGTGTGCATGTGTATGAGTAAGAAAATTCGTATATGTACTGTTATGTATTTCATGCACCCGACGTTTTTCGTTTTTCAAATTTTTATTTTTTAATTATTATTCTCCACTACAAAAACGTGGTTTTTAAAAATATTATTATTATTATTATTACTTTTTTGTACTCATTTCCAAGGTCTCTTTTCACTCACTGCACACAAAACTTCTCAACTGACATGTGACACTCATTTGAAATAATCGAATCGACAACAAAAGACAATCGCGAAAATATTAATTTTTCTTTAATTTTATTTTACTTTGTATGCCTTTTTTCTCTTCATTTTCATGCATTGTCATCCAATTCTGTACTATGTGCCAAATTTGAAGTCTGTAGCTAGTCGGGAAGTTAGTTTAAAATCGATTTCAAAATTTCATCCGAACAGACATGCACGAAGGCAAGTTAATGTAAACGTGGTAAAAACTATAGAAAATTGACTAAAAATAATCAGTGAACGACGTCGAATTATTATTGAATGCCTCAAATTAAATATGTCAGAATGATAATTCGAAGTTCAAGCGTCGCAATCTCATATAAAATAATAATGGAATTTCAAAATCCATGAGGAAATGATCAGTAAACGACATGGGTTAATCGCTATTCAGTGTGTTAGACCAACAACTTCTGGACCACGGGTTTCCAACTGGCTGCCCTCGAAGCCTTTTTTGTGGCCAGCGAACTTAAATATATATGTTTTCATAACGCACAATTTTCGTAAAAAATCTATAAGGGCTTAAAATACTTTGCTCGTTAAAAAAAATAAATAAATAAAAAACTAATTTTTTTTAGTCATCTGAGAAATTTAACATTCCAACGGTGCGAAAAATTTATTTCTCGATTTTTGCATCCAAAAAAATATTTATTCAAATACAAAAATAATCGTGTATGTTGCTCTCTTTTTTTAGTTCTTTTTTTTTGTGAATATAATTTAGCATGAGCGTATCAGAAATTCTCCAATTTAGCTTTTTGAAACCACTCATTTCGGATGAAATTATTTACATTTGTAAATTTTAAAGTGCATAAAAGAGGGGATGAATATCATGTTTTATCTAAATTCTTTGAATTAAACATTGCATGAGCGGAAAAGAAAAAAAAATTAATTTCAGATGCTCGAGAATTTTTGAGTTGTTGCTATAATTCCTAATGAGTCGAAAAAAATTTTAATTTATCACAGAATTAAATTTGAAATTAAAGAAACTCTTATCACTAAGTTCCAGATTAAGAGAAGATTCAAAATGATACGTAACAAGCATTATTTGAAATGCTTGTTGTTATTTTTTTTTAATATTAAAAAAACTTTTATAAAAGTCTGACAGCAATATTTAATGCTCTTTCAAACATAAAAGAGTCCTATATAAAATTTTGATAAAGTTGTGGCCCGCCATTTGACTGTTGTTTTTAATTGCGGCCCCCGGCCTCATGTAAGTTGGAAACCCCTGTTCTAGACAAAAGGTCTCGGCATGGATCAATTTAGTTCTCAGTTATAAAAAACATAAACTGCGCAGTGGATGAAAAATAAGAACGAGGTCACTAAGTTCGGGCTACTAACAAGGGACACTAGGGAAGTGTGACTCAACAATTTTGTAATAAACTAGTGGGATGTATGTCTTGGTCTGGATAGACATATCGACCTTCATGTGTTCGATAGAAGTACAGGTCAACGATGCATGAACGCTATTCTTGCCCCCCCATGTGAGACTTTTCCGCACAGCATATGAAACAAATTTCAACTTTATCTACGATAACGATCCTACACATAGGGCTCAGTTCGGATAGAATACCTCTAACCGGATGACATACCACGATTGACGTGGCCTGCGATGTCCCCCGATCTGGATCCCATTGAACACATATGCGACGCAAATCAAAGTTCAATTGCTATGAGCCCAAGGCTGCCTTGGTGCATGAGTGGGTGTGGTTGCCACAGTGATTATTAAGGACCCAGGTAAGAAGTATGAAAAACCGATGAGAGAGTGGTGTAACTGTTAAAGGTGATCATGCACGCTATTAGACATGTATTTCTCTAACAGGGTGTCGGTCTGCTTCTTTTCTGTACAAATGACCAGTTTCGTTATTTAGGGTACAGATTTTGCGTATATTGGTCTAATGTCAAATAATATTTTGGCCAGGTTTAGTTTCATTCTATTTTTTGGTTTTTTTATTGTAAAAGGAAACTAGGAAACTATGTCTCATCAAATGTTGTCACCAGTTTATATCACAAAAAAATAAAGTTCGAACAAAATGGGTCTAATACTTTTTGACAAATAGAATTCCAAGTAAGATTTTTTTTTTAAATTCTATCTAGAGAAGAAGACTAGCTTCCATAGACATAATCTAAATCACTTTCCCAAGGGTTGGGAGACGGGATCTGTGTATAAAGGAAAAGACAACCTTTAGGGGCACAGGCGATGAAGATCTTCTTAAAACTGGTTTTCGCCCACCTCTCCCAACCGCAGCTGAGATCGGGATCAGGAGGAATGTTTTCGATTCACTTAAAAAATTCCCAAGATGCAAGGAAATATGCAAAAAGTTAAATTAACATAAAGGAATCCAAACTTTCGATCGCGAAGAATCCGAATTCGACTGGGGAAAAAATGAACGTTTTTGTGTCTGATTTCGTAACTTAACTGGTTATGGTTATCTCGTAACTTAAAATATTATCTAAACTAATTCTTCGAGGGATAATAATGAATCTAAAGGTGAAAGAAGTTAAACGTTTTTGAAATGTTCATCAGTCAGCGATGATGTGTTTTTAATAACGTTGATTAGCAATAGTTAAGTAACAAATATTCATAAACAAAAATTATGTAGGAAAAATTCATTACAAACGTTAAATAAAATTTTCTCCTTTCTTGACATTATTCAACGCTGTCTACGGTGCTGGAAAACAAGTATAAAGTCGAGCTGAATGTCACCAAATATGAAACACCGCTGTTATAGCTGAATATACAAATTTATTTTCTGCTCGCAAATATAGCGTCTAATTGCTTAACATGACAAGTTTATTCCATATGGATGGTTAACTGGATATAAACAATGAAAAGCTTCTTAAAACCGGAGGAAATTTAGGAAACTTCCGGTGTATCCCTCCGCTTATGTTACGCTTACGAGGCGACGTGTGAGCTGGCTTAATATTCTAGGAAGCTTTATTGTTTCGATTTGTGTTTAAATTTACGCGTAAATTTTACCACTCATAAGAGTTTTCTGTAATTTATAAATTCAAACAGGTCTTGAGCCAAAAATAAATTTTAAAAAATATGATAGCATAAATAAAGGGCAAGGTTACTTTTATTTTATTTTATAACCGTCGCTGAGCAGCCGACCCAATTTTCCGGTTTTCGACTACTAATGTTCAACTCCGTAGCCTTGTAATTTTGAACCCAATCCGGAAGACAAGGGAACTCTTGGATCAAGTATTTAGAGAAATTTGCCTTCGTGGAGGATTTTTTGATGAAACTAACTAGCATTTGTTTTACATCATGAGAACCTCCTTTATATTAATTTTATATTATATTTATTATATCATGAGAACCTCCCACGGTTAGCCTGGTGGCAAAGGGACTCAAACCCATTATTGGTCTACCACTGAGGATATTTCACGTCAGCTCTGTGGTCGGTGCAAGCCGGATGCGGATTTGTATCGACCTGGGTTCGCTGGGGTTCGAACCCGGTTCACCTCATTGAAAGGCGAACGCTCTATCCCCAGAGCCATCATGGCTCTAAGTGTAAGGTTAGCCGTGCTGTGAATGTTATCCCTTATTTGACTATATTTGTGTAAAATAGCACCGTTTGTTATTTTTTAGATAGTATTATGGCAGGCTTGAGTAGTCTCCCGAATTTGTCATTTGTTTCATTGACACTTAAGTTGAAAGAACGCGTTATACTTGAAAACACTACAAGTATGATAATAATGGATGGTGCTTTTTTTTTCAAGCTTGGGCTTAAAAGACAGAAGTTGTAAACCGGAGGTCTTAGGATGAATTTTAACCCCTAGCGCCCATCGCTCTTGCGAAATTGGCATATTCATTGAAAAACAATTTGGAAAAAAGTTTTAGGTTTTAAAGGAATGATCTCGAGTGAATCTCAAAAAATCAGAATATTATGCGGCTACAGTATATAGCTATCTCAGGAATCCTGAAAGCTGTGGCAGTAAAGAGTGTATTGAAGGGGGTAAAAATCCTCACAGCAAGAAATTTGAATCTGGAAGCTTGCTAGTCTCGGTCATCTGCACAAACTAAATGCAAATACCATGCAGAAGTCGCTCGGTTTAAGTAATAATACAAACATTTAATTTAAAAATATCAAGGAAAACTCAGATTGCTAAATGACACGAAAAGGCTCGTTTAGCATATTGCAAAGAAATACCTTAGAATTTACGAATTGGAGTGAAGTGGTCATTTCTGATGAAAAAAAAAGTTTAGATATATCAGATGGCTGTCAATATTTTTGGCTAATGCGGTACTCCATACTCAACTTACTCTTACTTACTCGAGTAATGTGTAACGCAATTCATTTCATTCTGTTATATTGTTCTTATTATGTCATAATCCACGTTTTACTCCACGTAGAAAGAATAGAATTTACGGCTGGCGTAGAATATGTTTGCTAATAAACATCCAAAATACACAAAACATGGTATAACTGCCTTTTTCCACTTGACACTCAGGAATTTATGTACAGTGTAATCAGGAAACAGAAATGACGTAAGAATGAGAATATTCTAAAGCATTCTATAAATGATAACTAATAAATAATAACATGGAGAAACGAACTCGGGACCTCCGCGTTTCCAGGGTAGTGTTTTTAGCCGGTTCTATAATACCGACACATTCCGTGTCAGTATTATAAAAAAAAAATTATATAAGTCCTTTAGTCTTAAGTAGTATTACTTTCTGAGACTTTATACTTTCTTTCCATCACTGTATCAAGCAGAGGAATTCTGAGTGTGTCACTCAGAATTCCTCTGCGTGATATTTGTCTCGCGTATTGTCCTTCCATGCGTTAATCCTTCCAAATTGAGTCCCGCAGTGAGCTGATCGTGAAGACACGGTTCCCAGTAGAACACCGAAGTCAGGCGTCACTGGCTGAGGTCAGTAAGAGTGTGAGAGACCACTTAGATCAGCCTACTTAGAGACAGAGAATGCGCTGTATCGGTTCTCGTTAAACTGTTCTACCGTAAAATGGCCCCGCAGTGGACTGATCGTTAAGACACGGTTCCCAGCAGATCACCGAAATCAAGTATCACTGGCTGCGGTCAGAGTGAGAGTGCGTGACCACTTGGATCAGTCTGCGTAGGGACAGAGGGTGTGCGGTATGGGTCCTCGTTAAACTGTTCTACCGTAAAGTGCTCGGCTTCGCGTGCAGATCATCGGGCTACCGATGCAAGGGTGCCATCTCCTCTGCAGAGGATCAAAATTGTGATGGCATGTCTTCGGATCATCCTCAGGGATGTTTCCCAGACAGTCGGCAATAGCCCATTGTGCAGCTCTAGTGCGATGTAAAGGAACTACAACTACAAATCTACCGTAAAATGATCCACTTCGCGCGCAGGTCGTCGGGGGATCAAATCAGTGGAGCCATCCCCTATGCAGAGGATCAAAATTACGATGACATGTCTTATTCCTCAGGGATCTTTCTCAAACCGTCGCCAATAGCCCATTGTGCAGCTCTACTTCGACTTAAGTAAAGTACCTACCTATTTATTTATTTTTGGTCTATACGGGAATGAGATCGCTGACTCGCCGGCAAAACTTGGCACAAATGAACCTCTGCCGGAAAGAATGGCATTCACATCCTCGGAAATTCACTCCATTAGAAAGAAAGGTGTCCAGCTTTTCTGGAAGACTCCCCCGGTGCATATCTGGTACTCTGGGGATAAGCCGGATTGTGCTTTGACCTTCAGAGGTAATAGAGGCGATCAGACCGCGCTCACTAGATTCATCAGTGGTCACATAAAGTGCATGAGGTATGAACAGCAGCGAAAGGTCTATCCTACCTGCAGCAAATGTTTTTCCAGTGAAGCCAGCCCGGCCCACCTCCTTAGCTGTGTGGATTTTGAAGAGGAGGATTTTTTGCCCGACCCGGTCTTGTTTTTTGATTTACTGGGGGTGAATGGATTCATGGACCAGTGGGGATGAGAAATAGCAACAACACCTACCTATTTAGCAATTTTTTTATAACATAATAAAATTTTATAGGGATTGGCTTATTTTTGGGAGAGTTATTGCTGTTTTTGTAATTTTTCCTTAATTTATGATAGCCAGTATTATTGTGGAATAATATAATTATGAAGAAAGATACTTTTGAAGAAATTTTACTCAGCGTTAATTCTTTCACTTACGTTATCACGAGGGAGGGGCGTTAATTCTTTCACCTTTCACTAACGTTACTGGTAACAGTGCAGGAATTGGTAATATATATCATGTTATTAGAGAAATATGAGTTTTTGAAAATGCGCCACTTTACTGGATTCTGTTATGGTGTTGTAGCTTTTTTTTTCATAAAAATCCTATGTTAGAAAAGTTTTCGAGTTTTCGTTAACTACCATATGAATAATTAAAAGTTTAAATTATCTTGGTACCAAGGACTTTTTTTTCATGTTCTGGCATTTATGAAATAAATGAATAAATAAGAAAGAAGTTATAACCCAAACCAATCTTAGAGAATTTATAGCCAAAAAAAAACAGATATTTGAATTCCGTCTCAATTTATCAAATCGTTCTGGGAAATCATTCACCCATCAAAAAAATTTGTTAGCTACCCTGCTTAAAAAATTTGCGGTTAGGAGAAATTTTAGCTAGTTTCTGAGCTACAAACCAAAATCCTTAATTTTTTCACAAGCATTAATCCATATTACGACATCATTAGCCTAATGAGCAACGTTGAATTTTTTTCTAATCACCCAAGTTTGAATTTTACTTTAAAATGTAAGTTTTCTTCCCAACCAAAAGCTTTTAACTTCAACAGCAAATAAAAAGTAATGGATGAAACAAGCTATAAATAATTTTTGACTATAAATGCACAAGTTTTAAATTAGCCTTCAAATGGTATAGAAAATCGTTGGAACAGCATAGTCTGTTTTTTGCTTATTTTCAAACATTAGAGTAAGTAATTTGGAAAAAAGTCTTAACTCTTTTTGATAATAGTTTTGATTTAAATAACTGTAGTTATAGGTTATGAAAAGTTATTCAAAATATACTTTTTGTTACAGGGTCTGTCACAAAAGGAGTTAAATCTGTGGAGAAGTTTGATACGTTGTCAACACTAAGAATTAATAAGAAGTGATCAGGAGAAATTGTAGTATCTAATGCGAAAGTGATGGATTTGAGATGAAAATTGACATCTTCGATAACATCTTCCTAAACATGGGTGACCCACACGTGATATGATCACGCCTACTTCGATGAACGGTCCGCATTGAACAGTTGACTTGCTATTTGCGACTGCGTCATCGTCCTCCTCACGCTGTTGCTTATTGGTCTCATGTACACACAACAGGATTCTACACACACTCGACTGCTTAGAGCAATACAGAAGTGACCACCCGCAACCAAGAACTTAATACAGCTCTCACGACAAACGCACTAAGCTTGGTGAACTTAATACAGCTCTCCCCATAAGTACTAAAAATTCTGTGAACTTAAACACAGCTTTCTCGGTCTTTCGCAACTAGTTGTATGTGTTCATCGAATTCTATCCCTGAAATAATTCTGGTGGGGGACTATTCTGGCCTAACTGCCACTACAATTATTCAATATCAATTCACTAGTATATAAGACGTGTTAACTCGATTCTATCTAGGGTACCTTATGATAGATTAAGTTGCCATCGTCGATAACATTTCCCCCCCACAGATTAATGCATGAAATCACTAATTTTTGCCCATGCAATCAGAAAATGACTTAGTGTTTCCTGATTTTTATTCATGTACATCCCTGGTAAAGGAATGCCTAAGTCAGGTCCAGGACATCGCATCGCTCTAACAGCTCCACTAGTCCACAGCAGCCTGACTGAGGCACCCATACAATTCGTGATATTGGCAGAAGAAGCAAGACAGGCTGAAGAGCAAAGTGAAAGGGCTTTTCCCCTGTTGACAAAATTCAAACATTTAATGTGGCCGCGTCATAACCTGGCAGTTCGGGAAAGTGATCATATTGGTTTCGTGTTCGCTAAAATTTAGTTTGTATGGCTCGACCCAGGCTGAGAGTTCATTGAGAATGAGCGTCATCAATTGATCAAAGTGATATAAAATCGTGCTTAATTAAAAGATCCTTTCGCAAAAGCGATGAGTAAAACTCTGAGCATTAAAATCACTCGAAGTAAAGTTGATAGATAAAAGGTGATGAAAAACTGTGTTTACCATGTCCAACCAGAGTATTGGCTCAAGCGACGAACCTTGCGGCATTCCCCATATTAAAATTCTTATAGGTGATGCAATAATTTTTTTTTCATAGCGTCTCTCAGTCTTCCACAAAGTTAAAAACAAAGCCAAATTGTGTGGAGGTTCAATCTTATTCAGTTCGTTTCTAAGAGTTGCCCAGTTAGAGCGTAGTTAAGGACATGCTTAATATCCACCCCAATTGTTTGCTTATTTTCCTGTTCAGCTGCTGTACAGAAAGTCTACTAAAACATCCGTCCTCTACCGAATCAATTAATTTGAAGATAATAGACTAGTCTCTTGGTAATCATCTAGAATCTTGCCTCAGACCAAGACAAGGGAGATGAGCCTATAAGATTCAGGCAATCTTAGATATCTCTTTAGTTTACCAATAAGGGCGACCACGTTATATAATTTTCCATTATTTTTGGAAAAGTTCCCGTTTTCAGACATTTATTGAAGAACTCCAGTAGCCAATGACGATTGATACAGAAGATATATCCGAAAATTTCCGCCCTGCGCCTGATTTTAGAGTTAATCCATTGTGAATGGAGGACCATTATTTGCCAAGTTACCTCACCGGTGCATGTTCAAAATCAACCTCCGGAAAATGATGTGACGTAATATTTTCAACAGTGACCACTAAACCTATTAGTAGTTGAATCATCCTGCTTAGTTTGGACTTGGTCTCAAGCACTCGCATTTGGTAATAGAGAAGATTAGTCGATTGTAAACCATGTTTAAAGACATGTTCTGAACCATACTTTTAGGAAATTTTCTTTTACTGTCTTATACTCTATATGTTTGTAATACGATGCACACAAAAAATAAGCTGCATCAATGTATAATAGTAATCTTATTACTCACAAAAAGCTCAACGGTAAATCAACATGCCTCTTTAGGTTAAGCCTCCTGATTACTATAACAGATCTTATATTTTATTACTATGAATATGCTAAGCCAGTGATGTAATTAAAATATTATTTTGTGTGTGTTTCATTTTTACAACAGAAGAAAAACATTTTAGCTGAATAGGGAAGTAATTGGGTTCTTTTTAGACATATTTATTGAAGTTAGACTCTACTGTAAAATTTAATTCATAAAAAATTGGTAAAGGGGACAGCTTATTGTGGAAATATATCTTCGCTAAAAAGAGGTGAGTGCTTAGGAGTAAGATATGTAATGTCAGCAAGCTAATGCTGAAAACAGCAGTTAAAATTAGAAATTGTGAATCTATTAACTAAATTAAAAGGAAAAATACGATATAAAATAAGTTATCGCAGACTAAATTTGCTTTAATTCTAAATATTGCAAGAATAAACTGAGACATCCGTGTTTTGCAAACTGGAGTCTATTTAGCCTGGTTATATTCTGTTAGAAAAAGTTAGATTAATTTTAAATCACCGTTTTTAGTAAATTTTAAAAACAGATTAGTACTAAAATTTATTATTACAAATTCTGTAACAACTCTAATGCTTGAAACAACTGAGGTAAAGGTCTTAGGTAGGTATAAAACATATTTAATTTCACCAATGTCTCATTTATTTTAATGTGAACAATATTGTATTATACAATGTTACCATTCTCAAAGACTGATTAGTTCCTCCCTGGTAACAAATATTAAATGAATTCCTGCAATAATAATGAAATTAATAAAAGATTATAAAAACCGTAATGTAGACTGAAAAACCCTGAGTGAGGAATCCGGTATAAATATAAAGTATTAATGAAATCAAGTACTAATACTAATTGTGCCTTCGAGTACTTATAATTCGATCCTGGTGCGTAGCGTTTTTATTGGGTGGCATTAAAAAGCGCTTATTTTTCCCTTTTCGAAAATGAGAATTTTTCTTTACCATGTCTACTTTCGCGAGGTAATTTGCAAAAGCGTGGTTTTCATATTTTTCTATTCAATTTTTTTGTACATTTCACACAACCAAAATTCATTTCGGCGTACCGTGGGTCCATAGCTTATCAAAGAGCCAATCATTTTACACGTTTGATGAAATACTTGCGAGTTTGCATGTGCGTCTACTGAAATGAGATAGGTGAAATTTTTGCACTTTCATGCGCACCTTTTTTGCATTTCGCATGATAATCTCCATTTCAGGCTTCATTTCCACCCTCTGATTTGAACCGAAAAACCTCTTGATCTTTCTATAATGGCTAATAGTATAATCAAAAAAAGAGTTCTTTGTCAGAGACTTATCTTTGTCATGAACATGCAAAGTCTTTGAAAACTATTTGGTTAATGTATATAGTGCTTGAAATATTCTTTTAGTGCTTAAAGTTTACTCTAAAGGTGCTTATTTTTTGTTAAAAGTTTTGGCTACGCACCCTGACGGTCGTAGGTTAGATAACCATTAGAATTATTTTGGAACAGTTCCCATATCAAATTTTGAAAAAAGGTAGGTTCTAGTATATTGATTAATCTTCTCATTGCAATTAGAAACATCAAGCACTATATTGACGATAATCTACCTGACCGAAAAATCAGTGCCAGATTAAGCGGGACCCTAGGGCATTTAAATTTTTGGGACCCTTAGATTCAATTTTTTTTCTCGTATATTATTTATGTATTCAAATATTAAAGTATTTATATTTCATTTAAGAAAGCATATTTAAAATAAATTAAATTTTACTTTATTTTGTTAAATTAGAACTAAAAAATAATCATAACATTTTGAATTTTATTAACACTTTACAAAATCAACGCTACTATAAAATTGGAATTCAAAAATCTTTTCTTTTTCTGCTCTTGCGATCAATAAACTCCTCTATCCTAACCATAAACTCCTTACCAAAATTAATTTCACGGAGAACATCTGATTCGATCAACATCAAACTTACCATGTGTAGTCGTTTTTGAAACATGACGCTTCTTTGCTCACTCTTGATTCGTTTCATTTTCGAAAACGAGCGCTCCGTAGAACAATTTGATATCATAAGAGTTAGAAAAATGCGAAGAACAGTCAAAATTTGAAATTAAAAAGCATTTATAAATCTTATAATACATTAACTATAATAATACTTATAAATAATAACTAAAATAAGTAATAAATAAATATGATTAGCATTACGTAACAAAATTATCGTATTCTTTTAATATTTATTTGAAATTTTTTTTTAAATCATTGTTTTTCGTATTTTTTTAAAATTTATTTTCAAAAAATCCATTTTAAGGGTGCCTAATGGGTGATCGGGCACTGCGAAAAATATATCGAAATATAATATGCCAGGACTAAATTTGAGTTTGCAGTCAAGATTAGATTTAAAACTAGAAAATAATGCATTTTGAATATAATTATGATTTAAATCATTTGATTTTTTAAAAGAAATGACTGATTTAAATCAGCTGCGATTTTTTTTTAAAAAAAAACATTAACTTAAACAAACTTAATTTTCTTTTCATAACATTTAATATAAACATACTTAGTAAAAAAAAATTTCATTTAAGTTTAAAATACTTTCATATAATGTAATTAATAAATACATTCTTAAAGGTGTGATTTTTTGAAAAGTCTGATTTCATTGATTATGAATATTCATTGATTATTTAATCATTGATTTGGAGCTAATTTTTACTACAAAATAATAAAAGGCATATGCATTGAAATTAAAAAATGTATTGATTTAAATTATTATTTTAAAACAAATAAATCAATAATTTAAACAAATTAAAAAAGATATCGATTGAAAAAAAATTGAATTTAATCATAAAATATTTTTTTCTTCTATAAAATAAATAAATACATTATTTAGGGAGCGATTCTTTTAAACCTGATTTTAATGATAATGAGGATTTTTAACAAAGAAATATCGAAATGGATATGCCTGTAAATTATGATTACAGTAAATGCGAATAAGAGGGACATGAAACTTTTAAATTGTAATTCTCCATTAAATATATTTTAAATAACTTTCTAACTAGAAACATATTTCAATTATACCCATTTAGTTCTTTGTTAGTTAAAATGCAGTGTTTTTATAGCTTATTAAATCTGAAGTTAGCGTGTATTAAGACTTGCTCAATCCAAAGTGACAATTTTTTTTCCCGTTATGTTTTCTGATCTAAACTAATTTACTCTTCATTTGGGTATCTAGTTGACAAATTGTCTTCCAATTTTTAGCAGTCGTCAGCAAGTTGAGCTTGAAAAATACAACTGCGATTTTTCTCAACTCGGTGATTAGTATATAATAATAACTTCCTCCATTTTTGCAAGAAATAATAACTATTTTAGTTACATTATTTTTAAACAATATTGAGTCTTATTAAAATCTTTTGTCAAATGCTATAGATGGTAACTTTAAAAAAAAAATCTGATTTAAATCAAATAGGTATGATTTTTTGATTAAAACATAATCATGATTTTTGCAAACCGCAGCTTCTGGTGAGCGTTGTAATTATTAACTTTTCAGTAGAAGAACGGTAAAAATTCAAACATTTTCTGTGCATATTTTTTTGTAAAAATAATATGCAGAAGTTTGGTTCATATAGATTGGTTTAAAATTCATTTAAATGTTACCACTTTAAAGTAAGGTTCTTGCAATTTAATTAAAATTTAGTATTGCACTCAGAACTTGCACTTTTTAACAAACTTAAGGCGACAAAAGTTGCAAAGATGCTTTTTTTTATTCGTTTTTTAACTTTTTATCCAAAAAGAGACAAGAGGGCATCAAATGCTTTTTTTTTCTTTTTTTTAAACCAATATTCTCGAAAAAAAATCGCAATGTGCTAATTGAAATTTAGACCTTTTTTCAAAACTTCAAAAATCCCTTGCCACCTTAAAATTGACAAAAAGTTTCTTTCAGCGTTTAAATATAGTTTGTATTTTAAAATTGCTGAAGTAAAAGCAATTTAAAACATAAAAAATTCCTATTAAATGAAAATTGCATAATTGGCCAAAAATGGAGTAGCACTATATCCTCCCACCTCATACTTGCTTCTGACGATTATTATAGGCGAAACCACTATTTTATCAGAAATTGTTTTACTGCATGATTGAAGTAAGAGGGATGGTCACAAGGGTTGTTTTGAGCTCACCACTCCAAGGGGCTTAAAAGTTAGCAACGCAGTCCACCAGGTTTTAGAAAACCATTAGAGCAATCCGCTATCACCGGATTAAAAAAGACTAGTTTTGAAATTTGATCAAATTACAGCTGGTTCACTTACGGATTGAAAGATAGTGGGTCTGAGCATTTAAAAAAAAAGGTTCGAAATTAGTTTAATGACAGAAAGATTGAAAAGTTAATGGGTTCGAATATTGGTCAAAAGAGACTGGTATAGTAGGTTTAAGCACCAGGAAAAAGTTAGTGGGTTCGAGTACACATCGAAAAAGAATGTGATCGGAAATTTTTCAAATGATAACGGTTTCGAGTAAAGATAGTGGGTTCGAGCTAGATAGACTGGTTGTTAAAGATAGGTCAAATTATAACAGATCAAGGGGAAAATAGAAAGTTATCGGTATTTTCCAACAAACACTGAGCAAAGCGTGAAGGTAGCGGGTTCGAATCCCGCTTTTACACTGGATGTATCTTCGTGCTGTCCTTCATTTTGACAAAGGTTTATAAGCCTAAATTGATCACACAAGCTTGCAAATGTATGAAAATCCAATAAACTGTTATCCATTATACTTCTATGAAACTCTAAGCTGAGGTAATAAAAACCTCTAATTTGCAAGAAAAATTTAGCATGAGAGTAAAACACATACATCGAAATTTTCGATAGTTATCTTTTAATTTTATTCATTATCAACTTTAAATAAATGTCAATGTATTTCCCTATTTTCATTTAGTTAATATTCACATTATTTTAAGTATTAGACTTCTGGATTTGCATGTTTTTCTAAGCGGATCTCTTAAGCAAATATGCTTTCCAAAGGGGGTCCACTTTGCTGAAGTTTCCGTGAATTAAAATTCTGCATTAAAGTGAAATAAGACCAATTATTTCAGCTTGACCACTTAGAAAGTGAGAGAATATTTTCAAAATTACAAATTATCTTTAGGAATAGTTTTAACAATACTATAATTTTGAATATGCCTGCATAAATGAGTGCTACCATGCACTGGATACTCTCTAAAATTGGTAAACTCAGAGTACGAGACTAGAAATCAAATATTAAAATACTTTTATCTGAAAATCTTGCCTGGCAACAAATAATTACCAGGTACTAGGTACATCTTCAGGTCCCTCGCTAAGGATTTTAAATATTTAGCCAGTAAATTTGCCAAATATCAACAGTATTCGCTCATTTTCGAAAGTCTTCGCCAAATGCAAGTCTTAACAATTTTTTAAGATTAATTTTCTTCCTCATAACAAACTATTTTACGATAGTTTGTATCAAGATTTTGGACTCAGTTCTAATTGGTTATGAGTCCTAATTGGTTATGCAGCGTCTAACGAATATGTGACTGCAATCAAATAAAAATACTGATTTTTTTTTAGAAAAATTCATTTCGACGTAGTTTTAAGGATAGAGTAAAATATATATTTGTCTTTCTAGTGGAAAAAATCCTTCGTCAATACTTTTGCCGAAACACAATTTTATTCGCCAAATTTACGATTTCATTGCATTTTGCGAAGTGCCGAATGCTTACCCAAGTCGAAATTCTTGATGGTTCCATCAAAACATTTTGATGGTTTATGTTGATTTCAGTACGATTTATGATGATCCAACATCATTTGATGGACACCATCATCCAACATGTTTCGTTTTGCGTTCATGGTTTTTGATATGCCAACAAATTTCCATCATTCCCTGATGGAAAGTGCTACTTTAATACTATGATGGTTTACCATCGAGAGAAGTTTGATTCTTATGAACCATCAATGATGTTATATTGGGAATTCTTGATAGATCTCCGGAAAACAACAAAACAATTTGTTTGTTTTTTTATATTAGACCATCATAAATCAATCCGAATTCTTACATTGAGATGATGGTTTTTCATGATCGTCTCAACATTTGATTTCTAGGAAACTATGAAAGAAATTTCTGATGGTTCAACTTGAACGAAATATCAAAACAAGTTGCTATTCTTATGCAGGACATCATAAATCAGACCAAATTCTTACATTGGGGTGATGGTTACTTATGTTCGTTACCATCAAAAATGTAATGGTTTATGATGGAATTATTGATTGCTACCATCAAGATTTTTGACTAGAGTAGCGCGGGTGCTGCATCTATGATAATCACACAGAAAAAAATTGAAGTATACACAACGAACAGAATTCTAGGTTTGGATAAAAATTCTGAATTGTTCACTTTTGACCGTATTTCATACGAAATTTACTAATAGTAATCTTTAAAGTGTTTTATTTAAAAAAAAAATCATTTATTCTACAATTCAAAAGAATTCTCAGTAATAAAGCACTTTAACTGTTTTGAAACATTCCAATTTTACAAAGTTTAGTTTTAAGTCCAAATATTCTTTAAAACAAAAGTACAGTGTGCAAAATAAAAAAAACAAACACCCTGAATAACTTTTGATCTATTGATCGGATTTACACGTACTATGTATCAACGTTAATGACCTGAATGCCGAATCTTAAATATGCTAATGAATTAATACAGGCGATTTATTAAGTTACGTACTTCGTACGTAACTTGACACTCAGAATAGAAGGGCCGGGATAGCCTGGTTGGCAGAGCACTGGGCCCATGACCAAGAGGTCGTGGGTTCGATCCCTGTCTGCCAAAGACTAATGCACGCTACATCTGTCGGGTCACAAAGTCCTCCATGTTCCCATAACGAATCATACCTCTGGGGGCATTGACCCAGGGGGCTCTTTGTCTTCTGGATTGGTTGAAAATTACAAGGCTGCGGAGTTGAACGTTAGTAATCGTAAACGCAAAATTGGGTCGGCTGTTCAACAACGGTTGTTGTTGTTGGCATATGCCTGTTAAGGCAGAGGGGTGCGATTGTTCTTGTTTTCCAGTGGCGCCATCTATGGCCAAGAATTCAACTTCTGCCACACCCATACGCGGGTGTGACTCATTCATACATCCACGGATCGTAATTTTGACCTGAATCAGGGAACGATCAATCTCCAATTCAGTACCCCCAGAGGTATGATTTGCTATGGGAACCTGGAACAGGTTCCAAGAGACTCGACAGATTTAACGTGCATCAGTCACAATCATCTACACGGGGAGTCTTCGGCCGGCGGGGTTCGAACCCACGAACATGGCCCCAGCGGCCTACAGCTATCCCGGCCCTCAACGACAGTTATAATATATGGGTCGCATTCATTTAATCGACAATCACATCATCGACTAGGTCATTTCGACGGCAGGGTGTTTCCTCGACAGGGTCAATGACAAGGTCATTTATTTCGTCGACAGGGTCGAAGCATCGATATTACGCCGACTAGGTCATTTCATCGGCAAGGTCATTTCGTCGACGGGATCATTTCATTGACAAGGCCATTTCGTTGACAAAGAAAAGGTTATTTCGTAGGCAAAGTCATGCGTAATTTTGAAACCAGTTTTATGATTTATTTTTTTTTACGTTAAACGTTATGCCCCTTGCACTTCTTTGTTAGGCAGCTAATCCTCTTCTTTACAGAGCATGGCCCCTTTAAAGCGTATCTTAAGCGATTCAGCCTGGCAACTCACAATACATGTGCCTGTGGAGGAGTAGGAACAGTGTGGCATTATGCAATAGAATGTCCGCTTACCACATTCTACCACTTTAAACAACCAAAGCTAGAATTCCTCATAGCCTGGAAGAGATCCATCCATAAGAATCCAAAGTTGAAACAGAAGGCAACCAACCTCATTAATTTTCTAGAAGAATACGAGGAAATCCTGAAATAATTTTCATGAAAAAATGACAAAATTATGCAATGGTGAACAACAACCACAACTAAACTTGGCCAATTAGCTCTGGATACTTTTTAATCAAATGCCCTAACAAATAGAATAATCGTTTCTTTTTTTCCTTCATATTTCTTTTTATTTTCTTCTCTTTTTTGTTTCTATTTGCTATTTTTTCCTCTCTTTTTTCTATCTGTCTCGTCTTCCAACCTTAACCGATAAATGCCCTTTTAGGGGCAAGAGGGGTTAAATGTTGGTGTGTGGGCACTTCTTTGTAATTCAGTATATTTGTGATGATTTTTTTTAAGCCTAGCCTGATGCAAAATCTTAATAGTATGTTGAAGTTACCAGAAAAGAAACCTTTTATTTGAAAATTGCCTACTCCTCTATTCACATCACGTTGCAGAAACGAAACATTAATTGTATTTTACACATTTAAGATGTATATTACACAATTTTTTTCTAGTCATAAATTAACGCATTTATTTCTAAGATTAATTCATGTGAATGATTCTTGATGTAAGGAGTGAATGACGGGTGAAATTAGCAAGGAATAAATAATGAATCTGTGAGATAATGATACCACGTGGTCGATAGGTAATTTCAATGACAAGGTCTTTTCGTTAAGAGGCCATTTCAGATGCAAATATTCTTTGTCGATAAAAAGAACATTATATTTATATAATGTTCCCCCACAATGAGTAATACGCATTAATACAGTTTAAAATCTTGTCAAAAAAAAGAAAAGGAACAAGCTTTTACGATGATGACAATGGTGATGATTACAAAGAATTTAAACCGAAAAACACAAATCTTTTAGATAGTTAGCTAGTAAAATTACTTCTTGTTTTATCAAGAATTTATATATGTCCTGTGTTTATATATTTATTTTTTCAAGCTCAGTTGATTTTTTTTCATACGCAAGTAATCGTTAATTTTGTTACTATTCACATATTAACAAAATTTTCGTACATAAAATTTCAATATTTATATATTTTCTCTTTAAAAAAATATTGATATAGGAAAAAGCAAATTAAGTTGTATGAGTGGTTATTACGAAGGTTGGTGAGCGAAGTGAGCAGGGGCGAAACTTCCCAGTATTATAAAAATCTTGAAAAAAGTGCATGTGGATTCATGCAAAAATAAAATGAAAATCCAACTTGGAAAACATATTGGGAAATATATTTGATAAAAGTTTTTGTTCTAACCCTCTTCCTCGTGTCTTTGTCAGCTATGCTGCTGAAGAGGGAAGTTTCTGACAATTATTGTGAAATTTGAATGAAATATTTGAAACAAAAATCTTGTTCTCGCATTTCCAGTTTATTTTATTTCTTATTTAATTAATTATTTATAACGTTTTAATGCTTAATATGTATTTTATCCTATGTGTTCTCCAAATATTTATAAGTTGTTCTACCTTATAAAAAGAACTTCCGTATGCAAAGAAAAAAAAAACTCAAAATGACTACACATCCTCATTATGCGATGCAATCGAAATGATAGGGTAAAAAATGGTTCCAAATCAGAGGAGGGGAGGAAACCTGTCTAATTGGTTTTTATGATATAAAACATTTGGGAAAAAAATGCAACTTATTAAGATATAACAAATAAATTGACTTTTAAGTTTATAATTGAGGAGAGTTATCCATATGCATCTGACTTTATTCTCATTAAAGTTTAATTAAAATAAGTTTAGCAAACTTATTTTTTACTCAAATATTAAAATGTTTTTCTTTTCGATTTTCCTGAGAATAAAAATTTATTTAAATTTATAAAATTTGCAAAGAGAGTATATATTTTAAAGGCGAGCACCAAGGAAAGTTCTTTGAAAAGTGTAATCGGAAATGTTTTTAAACATCATGTTTGATAAGTGTACTGGAAAAGAAATGTTAATTTTTGTCACCAAAACGAAAAAAGGGGAATTTTGAATATTGATAGAAGTTTATTGTGAAATTTTGTCCTTGTGGTTTTTGCAATGCGTGAAATTTTTTTCTCATTCTTAATCTACTGAACAAACTTGATATTTTAAATATATATACATTTTTGATTTTCATTTTTTCTACATTTTAGTTTTGAGTCTCCTGACTTGTTCTTGCAAAAAATAATCAAAATTTTTATTTGCGTTAAGTTCTGCTAATAGAGAACAGAAAGCATTTGAAAATTGTGTTTTCATCCTGCACAGAAAATCAGTTATAAATTTGAGCAACTGAATTAGTCAAAAATTAATCAAATTTTAATTGCAAGATTTTTCTTTTTTTTTGTAGAGTTAGAGTCATTTATTCTTACGTTTAAATTCCAGGTTTGATTATTTGATCATTTTCTTTTAAACAAAATGTGTCTAATTTAAATCCATCAAATAAAAAGGCATTAATTCATCATTTATTTACTACTATTGTTTTTCTTATTAAATTATACTTAATTATAATAATAATGGTATAATTTAATAATGGTATAATTTAATAATATTATATTAGAATTTAAGATTTAATACTATTATTAAATTCACTATCCATAGAAAACATTTATGAAAAACTCATGTATTTTATATAAAATAGTAATTTTTTTTAAAAAATAGATATGAAATTTCTAGTTTTAGTTTTATCACTTATATAAAATGTATAGAATTAATAGACCCTCCCTATGAATAAAAAGGGCACTCATTCAACACTATAAAAATTTATCAAAATGTGTAATAACAGAATTTGATTCTCAACAATTTCTAAATTATTATCTATTTTATGTGTATATTTCAGAAAATAATTCTCTCTCATTATCAGAATAAGAGAAAAATTTATAGTTTATAAAAATAATTAAAGGCAAGCTAATAGACAATCTGTAAGCTTATGTTTTTTTTTTAAAAAGTTATTAATTGACAACAACTTGAAAGTAGTTAGAATACAAAAGGGAAAACAAAATATATTGATCTAACTTCCAATAAAAATTATGAAAACAAATGTACATTTAAGCTTTGAAAAAATATTGTTTTTTTTTTTAGTTTTTATAGTTTTTTTTAAAGCAAAATTATCTGTTTGACGCAAAACAAATTAACAGTAATAAATTTGTTCTTTCATTTTAAAATTTTGTTCTCTTATATTTACCGACTATGTTCTTACTGTTGAACAATAGCATTCTTATTCCAATATTGTTTGAAATCTGACAAAATAGAGACAACATATGTAATTACAATATGAAAATTAAAAGTTCACATAAACTGTTCAAGCAGAATGAGCAAAAAAAATGGAATTTTCTGTTTGGTTAAGCATTACCCATTGTTTTAAATTTAACTTTTGATAATTCAATTTTTCAAATATTTTAAAGATGACATCGGTAGTGATATTTGTTAAATAGTTAAAAAAAAGAAAATTAATTGCTCTCTCGCTAGTACATTAATATTTAATTATTTTTTTAATTGCTTTGTCAGATAAATTCAATGAACAATAATGGTAGCATTTTATTTATTTTTTATTTTACAACTTGATAACTATTCCAATTTTATTGTTTCTTGATATTAGTTAAGTTTCTTTTCTTAAGGTAGAAAAAACACTATACATTTAAATACAAATTTATGTTAAATTTTATCTCCAAGGCCTGTAAACAGTTCTTTCTCGGTTTGAGTGCTGTGGGAAGCATTGGACAAAGCTTTGGTTTCTGATAAAAGGCCGGCAAATGGTTAAAATTTTGTAATTAAATTTTTATCAAAATTAGTCTTGCCAGACGCTGGAAAAATTGCTGTTATAAATGTTTGACTAGCTGTTAATAAAACTCAAAAAACATAAGATAGTGGGATTTTCGAGAAATATAAGGTTATATTTATATTTTTTTTAAAATTTGTATTTTTATGTATCTGTCATTAATTATCTTATGTTTCTCGGCAGGTGAGCGGCACTGATTCGCTTCCAGCATTTGAATCTCAGCCCTTCATCTTCTCTTCTGTCTTCTACCAGTTCCTCTTGTAAGTCAACGTTTTTTGCTAAAAGTTACTAATGCAGAAAAGCCTTAACTTATAATGTTGTTAATTTGTATAACCGAAAAACTTAACTAATAGTTTACGTTTTCTCAGAATTAGGAAGGAACTTTAAAGATCTATTTTTTTCAAAATAGATTCAAATAAATGTAAAATTCACCTCATTGATTAATTATTTTTATTTTTTAAACTCTTAAGAAAGCAATTTTGTTCGTTATTTATTTCATTTGATTACTTGATTATACAAAATATTTTTAGACATCAAAATTTATTTTTTGAGTGATCAAAATGCAAGTAAATTTATTGACTTTCTTACTTTTTATTCAAAATGAACATTATGAGACTTATTTAAGAAATTTGAAATTTCTTGTTTCACTCAACATGAAACCAATGAACAGTGCAATAAATATTAATGTAGTAATACATAATTATTTAATTTAAAATAAAAAATAATTCTTACGAATTTGAGAAGATCTGTTTCTTGGAATTTTAACAAAAGTGCAAAAATACTAATCATGAATGAGTGAATATTACTTTTGAGATGATGCAGAGCAATATAACCTCTTTCAATTAAATATAAATTAAGACCAAAATTTGTCTTTATAAAGTTTTAAGCTTTGTGATTTTTTTTAAATGAAGTAGATTCAGCACCCTCAATTCTAAACGAATAAGTTTTTCAACAATATTGCTATTATTACTTAAGTCAAAAATCGTTTTATTATTTATTTTTTATATTTGTCTCCATCTGGTATATACCATCTATGTCATAAGCTGCTGGTTTCACTAATTTATATTAAGCAAAAATGTTTCAAGTATTTAAGATTTTTGTACAGGAAATAACTCATGATAGTCAAAATGTAGTTATTCAGTGATATATTCATGATAGTTATTCAGGGAAAGTATGTTAATGTATATAATATTGTATATGTATGTATATGATCAAATATGTATTAAATATTGTTAATATGTATTAATGTATTAAATATTGTTAATATGTAATGTATTAATTAGACCAGAGCTGTCCAACTGGCGGCCCGCGGGCCGCATCTGGCCCGCCACCACATATTGTGCGGCCCGCCAACTCCTTATTCAGGCTGATCACCCTCAGTTTTCCCATTAAAATATAAGCAAATTGTTTTATAATCCTTCTGTTCCATTGTTTTATAATTAATAATTCAACTATTAATTGTTATTGTATAAGAGGTAAGAGGTTATTGTTCAACTTTTTCAAACTGCGGCCCGTGGGCTCTTTGCAGTTGGACAGCCCTGAATTAGACTTAAAATATTGTCTGCATTAATTAATCAGCATATTTGAGGTCACCCCCTCGAGCCATTAAGATTGAGTCCTAGAAGGTGAAGATCCGATCACATTAAATCAAAAAATATTCAAGGTCGTTCCTTTTTATTTTGTCCCCCATACATAAGGCAACTTAATTAAAATCTTTAATGTAAAAATTAACTGAAAATGTGTCATAAAACAATAAAGAATATAAAACTTTGTTAATTCAAAAAATATAGAATTTATCCAGTACTGATTCATTGAATATTTTCTTTTTATTCACCTTGTATGAAAATAGTTATTCAGCTAGCATACATATTGGAATGTGTGAGTTTTCATTCCTAAATGCTTTACATTTTTGCTACAGGTACAGTTTTTCATTTTTTATAGAGGCAAACTTTGGGAAATTACAAAAGTTCATAAAAGATTACATTTATTTTAAAGCTAAGAAGGTCAAATTTTATAAGTTTGTCAAAAATTGTCCTTATCATTCGTTGTCATAAATCATGTATAATTTTGAAAAATATAGTTTTTGTGAGTTGTTTTAAAGTTAATAATGACGTGTCTCTAAAAAATCAGAAAAAAATAAAATTTTGTAAATTTTTTCCTATAAATGTGAACAAAGTCTGAATTTATTTCAATTTTTCAGATTTAGAATTATTATTTTGTTTTTATTTAGTATTTCAGTGTCTTAATTCGCAAATAATGTTTAGGTCACAACATACTGTTAAAATTAGGCATTTGAAAAACTTAAAATAAGTAACTTCGGGCATAAATAGTTTGAAAACAAACAATTTAGTATCATGGATGATAATTAATTCGAAAAAATGGTAATGATGGATTCATGTTAGAAATCTAACATCTTAAATATACTAAGGAATAAAGGACAAAAAAAAAATGCCAGAATGTATTTTAAGTTTAACATTGAAATGTGCATGTTTTTTTACACATGCATCCTTTACTGATATATTTTGCTTAAAAACCCTGAAGGTATTTGCTTGATAAAATGTTGACTATGATGCACAGAACAAACCATTAGAAATTAATTTCCTATGTGAAGTTTTTACCCTATCTGCTAGGTATGTCTTTTTTCCCCCTTACTTTGCGTTTTATACCCTCTTTTTTCATGGGTCAATGTAAATTTTTCATGATCTTACAAAAATAGATATACTTTATTTGCATAGAAGTACATGATAAAGTAACTCTCTTTGGTAATTTGGCACTGAAACAATTTTCTTTCATTTTAAATTTAATCAAGTAATGCTTTGTAAAATAAAAACATGTGTAACAGTTAAAATGCCTCTTGGCATTCTTTGTTTTTTTGTTAGTCCAAGGCAAGGAATTTGGTTTTGTTACATTAACAGTGTTTTTTAAAGCTTTTTCACAAAGAAGATTAAAAAGTTGACCACTGCCTTACAATCTAAGAGAATTTATAATTATATGCACTTGTGAAGACAAAATTCAGGTGTGGTTGGAAGTTGTATGGTATAATTGACACTATTATTGTAAATATGACTTTCTTACTAATTTATATTTTTTTTCCTTTTAGGTTCCAATAATTACAAGTTTCAACATGTAGACGGAAACAGTATTTAAAATAATTTTGTTGGTTTGTAAAAAAAGTGAAATTTTAGTTTTAAATAAAAGTACTTTGAATTTCAGCTGACTAATTATTTAAATTTGTAGTTTTATAGCTTTGAAAATTCAAGCACCTTAGACAACTGTCTTCTGAAAATACGAGTATGAGTTCCCATAAATAATTTTTACTAACTGTAGAATTTGGATAAGTGTTATTTTAAGACGATTTAAATCAATCTATTAAAATTACAGAAGAATTATGCATTTGAAACTTTCTTTTATAGCTTAATAAAAGAAGCAATTACTGCCGAAGGTTTAATATTAAAAATTTCAGGTTGATAAATGATCTCTACTAGTGAAAAAAATGTAATGTACATTATTCTTCATATAATGTATATAATATATTTATATATATATTATATTTTTTATATAGTGAGTCTAAAAATTAATAAACTAGATGGTCCGTATAACACCTCACCTTCGTAACTGCCAAAAAAAACATCTTTGGTTGATAAATTAATACTTCTAAAAATACAAAAATATATACTTGAGGTTACGAAATAATAACTTATGGTAGAACATGGAGCACATGGCGCTAATTAAAAATAACCTTTCCAATTGTTGAAAATACACTTCAGGTTGATTTATAACAACCAGAAGTGTAAAATGGCCCACCTTAGGTTGAAAAATATATACCTCTACAAGCATAAAATTATATACCTGAGGTTGAAGAATAATTACCTGCGGTAGAACAAAATACATTTGAGGTTGATTTATAACAACCAGAAGTGTAAAACGACACACCACAGGTTGATAAATATATACCCCTACAAGCATAAAATTATATACCTGAGGTTGAAAAACAATTACCTGATGTCGAACAAAATACACCTGAGGTAGATTTATAATAAGCTGAAGTGTAAAATGACACACCATAGGTTGAAAAATATCTACCTCCACAAGCATAAAATTAGATACCTGAGGTTGATTTATAATAACCTGAAGTGTAAAATGACACACCTTAGGTTGTTGAATAAATACTTCCACAAGTGTAGAAAAATATACTTCAGGCTGAAACATATATACAACTGGAGGTATATTTAAGGTATATTTGAGGTTGATTTTGAGGTATTCATTTGCACCCTTTTCAACCTTTACGACGTATTTAAACAACAACCTCCTTTAAACCTTTAAAATATACCTCGTTTATACCTCATTTATACCTCGATTTTTTTCATAAGGATATCTAAGCTATAATTTTAAATTTCATTTAATGAAATATAAATAATATTATACTTTCTATTAGTTATTTAGTTTAACAAAGGTGTGATACAAACTGACACAAACTGACTTATCACAACTGTAAAACTTCATCAACACAATAAATACCAATGTTAAGTGAGCACAAACACGTTAGTATACGAAACTACAGTTTGTAGTTATTTGTGTTTCAAACTCAGTAGCTATGCCAGCGCAATCAATACAGTTTTTCGCGGCCAAATTTGCAAGTACAAGAAATTCGTACTTTTATTTTAAATATCTTGTTAAAAAAATAATATAATAAAAATAAACTAATTTTCTCGGATTTCACCAGTTTTAAGCATTATTTGAAATTTCCCGAATAAATTTTTTTTCCTTATAGGATACTTTAATGTATTGAAAAACACATTAAATAAATTATATAATTTGAAATAAAATATATAAGAAAAAATTAAAAAAATTAAAAATTGACCACAGCTGGGGTTTGACCCAACGCCCCTTCGCTCCATGCGTAAACCACTAGCACGTGGTCTTAGCCGTTGGACCACGCTTACACGAGGATCGCGCTACAACATAGTTTCAAGATCCCTCTCCCGGTTTGCTAAACAGAAGACTTAATGGGCCATTGCGCCCCCCTAATTGGGTTATAAAATTTTGCTTTGGTAGAGGGGTCCGGCACATAGAGGGCTATATTCGGTCCGAGTTCGAAAATTATAACTTAATATTAAAGGGAAGTAGGTTGGCTTGAAATTTGATGCTTTTTCCCGCCATTTTATTTTATTTTATTTTTTTCCCGTTATGCTTCCTTTCACAAAGAGAAACCCTTGATTTCATACTTAGAACAACATATTTCACCTGTTAAACTGTCATGAAAGTATTGTAAAACTAGTTGAAAAAATAATATAATAAAAATAAACTAATCTTCTCGGATTTCGCCAGTTTTAAAGCATTATTTGAAATTTCCCAAATAAATTTTTTTTCCTTATAGGACACTTTAATGTGTTGAAAAACACATTAAATAAATTGTATAATGTAAAATAAAATATATAAGAAAAAATAAAAAAAATTAAAAATTGACCACAGCAGGGGTTTGACCCAACGACCCCTCGCTCCATGCGTAAATCACTAGCACATGGTCTTAGCCGTTGGACCACGGTTATACGAGGATCGCGCTACTACATAGCTTCAAGTACCCTCTCCCGGTGTGCTAAACAGAAGACTTAAGGGGCTATTGCGGCCCCCCTAATTGGGTTATAAAATTTTGCTTTGGTAGAGGGGTCCGGCACATAGAGGCCTATATTCGGTTCGAGTTTGAAAATTATAACTTAATGAGAATCAGACAACAGACGGTTTACTTGAAGATATCCAAAAACACGTTGCCAAGCCATTGGTCAAGAAAATCTACAAAAATAAAAATTTCATCGGGGTCAAATTCCATAGCAACGAACATAAGAATTGTCTTAAAGGAAAACTTCTCAATTCTGGTATCAATCTCAGCGATAAACAAACAAAACTTAGATGTCTTATTCTGCTGAATGTTCCAATTGCTTACTCCCCCGATGAAATTCTCGATTTTGTGAAAACTAACGGTGATTTCGTTAACGACAGGGACAGAGTGGAAGTCAACAAAACCTCCATACCACACAAAAGAGATCCTCTCAAGCACCATGTCACATTCAAATGTTCACATCTCCTGGCAATCAGACTATTACAGCTCAACTACATCTTTGTCGGTTTCACGAGATGCTTTATTAAAAAGAGATTAGTCCTTATCAGATGCCGGAATTGTCAAGAACCTGGTCATCACCAAAACAACTGTAGCGCCAACTCCTCTTATTGTGAAAACTGTGGTGAAGAACATCCAACCTCCGATTGTCATTCAAATCAAATACAATGTGTCAACTGCCTATACTACAATCAAGATCACCCAGAGGCTAATTTCAACACCAACCACAAAGCATCCGACGCTTTATGCCCAACATATCTACTTAGACTAAAAGAACTTAGATTCAATCTTCCCAGATCATAATTGACTCTGTAAATTCCAATTTAAATGATGGAAAAAAGTTTTTAACACTTTCCTTTCCCAGGTCAAACCATTTGTTTAATTCTATTTTAATGTCTCCACTAAAAACTTCTATCTAAAAATTTGGTTCAACATCGAATTTAACAATTCGCTCCATAGGTTCGCTTGCTCTTTATTTATGTATTTAAGCATTCTTTTTCAAAATTTTCTACTGAAGAAAGAAAAAAATAACTAATAATAATAATTTTAGATTTAATTTCCTTTTTCTCTTTCTTTTTCTTTAATTTTCTTTTTACTGTCTTTCTTTTTTTCTTTTCTTTTGACACTTCCTTCTTTTTCAAAAAAAAAAAAAAAAAAAAAAAACTTATTTGCTCTTACTCCTTCATTAAACAAAGAAAAATAAATAAATGATAATTATTATAATTTCTCTATCTTAGTAAAATATTTCTTTCCATCCTTTTTTAAACTAATAGACTTTCTTATTTTGGATTCAATTTTAGGCTTTTGATAAATTTCGTATTCGAAAAATTATATGTAAAAAAAAAATACTTTCTTTTTTTATTTAAAAAAAATAATAATAATAATAATAATAATTCTCTATTATAGTCTAGAATTTTTCTTTTCTTTTCTAAATTTCCCTTTTGTTTTTTTTTTAAGTGTTTGAATGCTTTTTAGTTTCATAATTTTTATTCTTACCTTAAAAATTTCGACGTTGTTTTCAGATTCATTTTCTTTTCTCTGTATAAGTCATTTATTCTTGTTGTAATTTTATGTGTTTTATGTATGTTTTATGTATGTTTTGTCTGTAGAATGGTTGTTCTACTCTCGTGTGCCCTGAATAGGGCGGGTCGAGGTATTAATAAACAATAACTTAATATTAAAGGGAAGTAGGTTGGCTTGAAATTTGATCCTTTTTCCCGCCATTTTATTTTATTTTATTTTTTTTCCGTTATGCTTCCTTTCACAAAGAGAAACCCTTGATTTTATACTTAGAACAACATATTTCACCTGTTAAACCGTCATGAAAGTATTGTAAAAGGAGTTTAAAAAAATAATATAATAAAAATAAACTAATTTTCTCGGATTTCACCAGTTTTTAAGCATTATTTGAAATTTCCCGAATAAATTTTTTTTTCCTTATAGGAAACTTTAATGTATTGAAAAACACATTAAATAAATTATATAATGTAAAATAAAATATATAAGAAAAAATAAAAAAAAAATTAAAAATTGAACACAGCTGGGGTTTGACCCAACGCCCCCTCGCTCCATGCGTAAATCACTCGCACATGGTCTTATCCGTTGGACCACGCTTATACGAGAATCGCTCTACAACATAGCTTCAAGTACCCTCTCCCGGTTTGTTAACAGAAGACTTAAGGGGCCATTGCGGCCCCCCTAATTGGGTTATAAAATTTTGCTTTGGTAGAGGGGTCCGGCACATAGAGGGCTATAATCGGTCCTAGTTTGAAAATTATAACTTAATATTAAGGGGAAGTAGGTTTTCTTGAAATTTGATCCTTTTTCCCGCCATTTTATTTTTTTTCCGTTAAGCTTCCTTTCACAAAGAGAAACCCTTGATTTTATACTTAGAACAACATATTTCACCTGTTAAACTGTCATGAAAGTATAGTAAAAGGAGTTTAAAAAAATAATATAATAAAAATAAATTAATTTTCTCGGATTTCGCCAGTTTTTAAGCATTATTTGAAATTTCCCGAATAAATTTTTTTTTCCTTATAGGATACTTTAATGTATTGAAAAACACATTAAATAAATTGTATAATGTAAAATAAAATATATAAGAAAAAATTAAAAAAAATTAAAAATAGACCACAGGTGGGATTTGACCCAACGACCCCTCGCTCCATGCGTAAATCACTAGCACATGGTCTTAGCCGTTGGACCACGCTTATACGCGGATCGCGCTACAACATAGCTCCAAGTACCCTCTCCCGGTTTGTTAAGAGAAGACTTAAGGGGCCATTGCGGCCCCCCTAATTGGTTATAAAATTTTGCTTTGGTAGAGGGGTCCGGCACATAGAGGCCTATATTCGGTTCGAGTTTGAAAATTATAACTTAATATTAAAGGGAAGTAGGTTGGCTTGAAATTTGATCCTTTTCCCCGCCATTTTATTTTATTTTTTTTCCGTTATGCTTCCTTTCACAAAGAGAAACCCTTGATTTTATACTTAGAACAACATATTTCACCTGTTAAACTGTCATGAAAGTATTGTAAAAGGAGTTTAAAAATATAATATAATAAAAATAAACTTATTTTCTCGGATTTCACCAGTTTTTAAGCATTTTTTGAAATTTCCCAAATAATTTTTTTTTCCTTATAGGATACTTTAATGTATTGAAAAACACATTAAATAAATTGTATAATGTAAAATAAAATATATAAGAAAAAATAAAAAAAAATTAAAAATTGACCACACCTGGGATTTGACCCAACGACCCCTCGCTCCATGCGTAAATCACTAGCACATGGTCTTAGCCGTTGGACCACGCTTATACGAGGATCGCGCTACAACATAGCTTCAAGTACCCTCTCCCGGTTTGTTAACAGAAGACTTAAGGGGCCATTGCGGCCCCCCTAATTGGGTTATAAAATTTTGCTTTGGTAGAGGGGTCCGGCACATAGAGGCCTATATTCGGTTCGAGTTTGAAAATTATAACTTAATATTAAAGGGAAATAGGTTGGCTTGAAATTTGATCCTTTTTCCCGCCATTTTATTTTATTTTTTTTTCCGTTATGCTTCCTTTCACAAAGAGAAACACTTGATTTTATACTTAGAACAACATATTTCACCTGTTAAACTGTCATGAAAGTATTGTAAAAGGAGTTTAAAAATATAATATAATAAAAATAAACTAATTTTTCGGGATTTTACCAGTTTTAAGCATTATTTGAAATTTCCCGAAAAAAATTTTTTTTTCCTTATAGGATACTTTAATGTATTGAAAAACACATTAAATAAATTATATAATAAAATAAAATATATAAGAAAAAATAAAAAAAATTAAAAATTGACCACAGCTGGGGTTCGAACCTACGCCCCCTCGCTCCATGCGTAAATCACAAGCACATGGTCTTAGTCGTTGGACCACGCTTATACGAGGATCGCGCTACAACATAGCTTCAAGTACCCTCTCCCGGTTAGCTAAACAGAAGACTTAAGGGGCCATTGCGGCCCCCCTAATTGGGTTATAAAATTTTGCTTTGGTAGAGGTGTCCGGCACATAGAGGGCTATATTCGGTCCGAGTTTGAAAATTATAACTTAATATTAAAGGGAAGTAAGTTGGCATGAAATTTGATCCTTTTTCCCGCCATTTTATTTTATTTTATTTTTTTTCCGTTATGCTTCCTTTCACAAAGAGAAACCCTTGATTTTATACTTAAAACAACATATTTCTCCTGTTAAACTGTCATGAAAGTATTGTAAAAGGAGTTTAAAAAAATAATATAATAAAAATAAACTAATTTTCTCGGATTTCACCAGTTTTTAAGCATTATTTGAAATTTCCCGAATAAATTTTTTTTTCCTTATAGGAAACTTTAATGTATTGAAAAACACATTAAATAAATAATATAATGTAAAATAAAATATATAAGAAAAAATAAAAAAAATTAAAAATTGACCACAGCTGGGGTTCGAACCTACGCCCCCTCGCTCCATGCGTAAATCACTCGCACATGGTCTTATCCGTTGGACCACGCTTATACGAGGATCGCGCTACAACATAGCTTCAAGTACCCTCTCCCGGTTTGCTAAACAGAAGACTTAAGGGGCCATTGCGGCCCCCCTAATTGGGTTATAAAATTTTGCTTTGGTAGAGGGCTATAATCGGTCCGAGTTTGAAAATTATGTAGGTAGGCTTGAAATTTGATCCTTTTTCCCGCCATTTTATTTTTTTTCCGTTAGGCTTCCTTTCACAAAGAGAAACCCTTGATTTTATACTTAGAACAACATATTTCACCTGTTAAACTGTCATGAAAGTATTGTAAAAGGAGTTTAACAAAATAATATAATAAAAATAAACTTATTTTCTCGGATTTCATCAGTTTTTAAGCATTATTTGAAATTTCCCAAATAATTTCTTTTTTCCTTATAGGATACTTTAATATATTGAAAAACACATTAAATAAATTGTATAATGTAAAATAAAATATATAAGAAAAAATAAAAAAAATTAAAAATTGACCACAGCTGGGGTTTGACCCAACGACCCCTCGCTCTATGCGTAAATAACTAGCACATGGTCTTAGCCGTTGGACCACGCTTATACAAGGATCGCGCTACAACATAGCTTCAAGTACCCTCTCCCGGTTTCTTAACAGAAGACTTAAGGGGCCATTGCGGTCCCCTAATTGGGTTATAAAATTTTGCTTTGGTAGAGGGGTCCGGCACATAGAGGCCTATATTCGGTTCGAGTTTGAAAATTATAACTTAATATTAAAGGGAAGTAGGCTGCCTTGAAATTTGATCCTTTTTCCCGCCATTTTATTTTATTTTTTTTCCGTTATGCCTCCTTTCACAAAGAGAAACACGTGATTTTATACTTAGAACAACATATTTCACCTGTTAAACTGTCATGAAAGTATTGTAAAAGGAGTTTTAAAAAATAATATAATAAAAATAAACAAATTTTCTCGGATTTCACCAGTTTTTAAGCATTATTTGAAATTTCCCGAATAAATTTTTTTTCCTTATAGGAAACTTTAATGTATTGAAAAACACATTAAATAAATTATATAATGTAAAATAAAATATATAAGAAAAAATAAAAAAAATTAAAAATTTACCGCAGCTGGGGTTTGACCCAACGCCCCCTCGCTCCATGCGTAAATCACTCGCACATGGTCTTATCCGTTAGACCACGCTTATACGAGGATCACGCTACAACATAGCTTCAAGTACCCTCTCCCGGGTTGCTAAACAGAAGACTTAAGGGGCCATTGCGGCCCCCCTAATTGGGTTATAAAATTTTGCTTTGGTAGAGGGGTCCGGCACATAGAGGGCTATATTCGGTCCGAGTTTGAAAATTATAACTTAATATTAAGGGGAAGTAGGTTTTCTTGAAATTTGATCCTTTTTCCCGCCATTTTATTTTATTTTATTTTTTTTCCGTTATGCTTCCTTTCACAAAGAGAAACCCTTGATTTTATACTTAGAACAACATATTTCACCTGTTAAACTGTCATGAAAGTATAGTAAAAGGAGTTTAAAAAAATAATATAATAAAAATAAATTAATTTTCTCGGATTTCGCCAGTTTTTAAGCATTATTTGAAATTTCCCGAATAAATTTTTTTTTCCTTATAGGAAACTTTAATGTATTGAAAAACACATTAAATAAATTATATAATTTAAAATAAAATATATAAGAAAAAATAAAAAAAAATTAAAAATTGACCACAGCTGGGGTTTGACCCAACGCCCCCTCGCTCCATGCGTAAATCACTCGCACATGGTCTTATCCGTTGGACCACGCTTATACGAGGATCGCGCTACAACATAGCTTCAAGAACCCTCTCCCGGTTTGCTGAACAGAAGACTTAAGGGGCCATTGCGGCCCCCCTAATTGGGTTATAAAATTTTGCTTTGGTAGAGGGGTCCGGCACATAGAGGGCTATAATCGGTCCGAGTTTGAAAATTATAACTTAATACTAAAGGGAAGTAGGTTGGCTTGAAATTTGATCCTTTTTCCCGCCATTTTATTTTTTTTCCGTTAAGCTTCCTTTCACAAAGAGAAACCCTTGATTTTATACTTAGAACAACATATTTCACCTGTTAAACTGTCATAAAAGTATTGTAAAAGGAGTTTAACAAAATAATATAATAAAAATAAATTTATTTTCTCGGATTTCACCAGTTTTTAAGCATTATTTGAAATTTCCCAAATAAATTTTTTTTTCCTTATAGGATACTTTAATGTATTGAAAAACACATTAAATAAATTGTATAATGTAAAATAAAATATATAAGAAAAAATTAAAAAAAATTAAAAATAGACCACAGGTGGGATTTGACCCAACGACCCCTCGCTCCATGCGTAAATCACTAGCACATGGTCTTAGCCGTTGGACCACGCTTATACGCGGATCGCGCTACAACATAGCTCCAAGTACCCTCTCCCGGTTTGTTAAGAGAAGACTTAAGGGGCCATTGCGGCCCCCCTAATTGGTTATAAAATTTTGCTTTGGTAGAGGGGTCCGGCACATAGAGGCCTATATTCGGTTCGAGTTTGAAAATTATAACTTAATATTAAAGGGAAGTAGGTTGGCTTGAAATTTGATCCTTTTCCCCGCCATTTTATTTTATTTTTTTTCCGTTATGCTTCCTTTCACAAAGAGAAACCCTTGATTTTATACTTAGAACAACATATTTCACCTGTTAAACTGTCATGAAAGTATTGTAAAAGGAGTTTAAAAATATAATATAATAAAAATAAACTTATTTTCTCGGATTTCACCAGTTTTTAAGCATTTTTTGAAATTTCCCAAATAATTTTTTTTTCCTTATAGGATACTTTAATGTATTGAAAAACACATTAAATAAATTGTATAATGTAAAATAAAATATATAAGAAAAAATAAAAAAAAATTAAAAATTGACCACACCTGGGATTTGACCCAACGACCCCTCGCTCCATGCGTAAATCACTAGCACATGGTCTTAGCCGTTGGACCACGCTTATACGAGGATCGCGCTACAACATAGCTTCAAGTACCCTCTCCCGGTTTGTTAACAGAAGACTTAAGGGGCCATTGCGGCCCCCCTAATTGGGTTATAAAATTTTGCTTTGGTAGAGGGCTATAATCGGTCCGAGTTTGAAAATTATGTAGGTAGGCTTGAAATTTGATCCTTTTTCCCGCCATTTTATTTTTTTTCCGTTAGGCTTCCTTTCACAAAGAGAAACCCTTGATTTTATACTTAGAACAACATATTTCACCTGTTAAACTGTCATGAAAGTATTGTAAAAGGAGTTTAACAAAATAATATAATAAAAATAAACTTATTTTCTCGGATTTCATCAGTTTTTAAGCATTATTTGAAATTTCCCAAATAATTTCTTTTTTCCTTATAGGATACTTTAATATATTGAAAAACACATTGAATAAATTGTATAATGTAAAATAAAATATATAAGAAAAAATAAAAAAAATTAAAAATTGACCACAGCTGGGGTTTGACCCAACGACCCCTCGCTCTATGCGTGAATAACTAGCACATGGTCTTAGCCGTTGGACCACGCTTATACAAGGATCGCGCTACAACATAGCTTCAAGTACCCTCTCCCGGTTTCTTAACAGAAGACTTAAGGGGCCATTGCGGTCCCCTAATTGGGTTATAAAATTTTGCTTTGGTAGAGGGGTCCGGCACATAGAGGCCTATATTCGGTTCGAGTTTGAAAATTATAACTTAATATTAAAGGGAAGTAGGCTGCCTTGAAATTTGATCCTTTTTCCCGCCATTTTATTTTATTTTTTTTCCGTTATGCCTCCTTTCACAAAGAGAAACACGTGATTTTATACTTAGAACAACATATTTCACCTGTTAAACTGTCATGAAAGTATTGTAAAAGGAGTTTTAAAAAATAATATAATAAAAATAAACAAATTTTCTCGGATTTCACCAGTTTTTAAGCATTATTTGAAATTTCCCGAATAAATTTTTTTTCCTTATAGGAAACTTTAATGTATTGAAAAACACATTAAATAAATTATATAATGTAAAATAAAATATATAAGAAAAAATAAAAAAAATTAAAAATTTACCGCAGCTGGGGTTTGACCCAACGCCCCCTCGCTCCATGCGTAAATCACTCGCACATGGTCTTATCCGTTAGACCACGCTTATACGAGGATCACGCTACAACATAGCTTCAAGTACCCTCTCCCGGGTTGCTAAACAGAAGACTTAAGGGGCCATTGCGGCCCCCCTAATTGGGTTATAAAATTTTGCTTTGGTAGAGGGGTCCGGCACATAGAGGGCTATATTCGGTCCGAGTTTGAAAATTATAACTTAATATTAAGGGGAAGTAGGTTTTCTTGAAATTTGATCCTTTTTCCCGCCATTTTATTTTATTTTATTTTTTTTCCGTTATGCTTCCTTTCACAAAGAGAAACCCTTGATTTTATACTTAGAACAACATATTTCACCTGTTAAACTGTCATGAAAGTATAGTAAAAGGAGTTTAAAAAAATAATATAATAAAAATAAATTAATTTTCTCGGATTTCGCCAGTTTTTAAGCATTATTTGAAATTTCCCGAATAAATTTTTTTTTCCTTATAGGAAACTTTAATGTATTGAAAAACACATTAAATAAATTATATAATTTAAAATAAAATATATAAGAAAAAATAAAAAAAAATTAAAAATTGACCACAGCTGGGGTTTGACCCAACGCCCCCTCGCTCCATGCGTAAATCACTCGCACATGGTCTTATCCGTTGGACCACGCTTATACGAGGATCGCGCTACAACATAGCTTCAAGAACCCTCTCCCGGTTTGCTGAACAGAAGACTTAAGGGGCCATTGCGGCCCCCCTAATTGGGTTATAAAATTTTGCTTTGGTAGAGGGGTCCGGCACATAGAGGGCTATAATCGGTCCGAGTTTGAAAATTATAACTTAATACTAAAGGGAAGTAGGTTGGCTTGAAATTTGATCCTTTTTCCCGCCATTTTATTTTTTTTCCGTTAAGCTTCCTTTCACAAAGAGAAACCCTTGATTTTATACTTAGAACAACATATTTCACCTGTTAAACTGTCATAAAAGTATTGTAAAAGGAGTTTAACAAAATAATATAATAAAAATAAATTTATTTTCTCGGATTTCACCAGTTTTTAAGCATTATTTGAAATTTCCCAAATAAATTTTTTTTTCCTTATAGGATACTTTAATGTATTGAAAAACACATTAAATAAATTGTATAATGTAAAATAAAATATATAAGAAAAAATTAAAAAAAATTAAAAATAGACCACAGGTGGGATTTGACCCAACGACCCCTCGCTCCATGCGTAAATCACTAGCACATGGTCTTAGCCGTTGGACCACGCTTATACGCGGATCGCGCTACAACATAGCTCCAAGTACCCTCTCCCGGTTTGTTAAGAGAAGACTTAAGGGGCCATTGCGGCCCCCCTAATTGGTTATAAAATTTTGCTTTGGTAGAGGGGTCCGGCACATAGAGGCCTATATTCGGTTCGAGTTTGAAAATTATAACTTAATATTAAAGGGAAGTAGGTTGGCTTGAAATTTGATCCTTTTCCCCGCCATTTTATTTTATTTTTTTTCCGTTATGCTTCCTTTCACAAAGAGAAACCCTTGATTTTATACTTAGAACAACATATTTCACCTGTTAAACTGTCATGAAAGTATTGTAAAAGGAGTTTAAAAATATAATATAATAAAAATAAACTTATTTTCTCGGATTTCACCAGTTTTTAAGCATTTTTTGAAATTTCCCAAATAATTTTTTTTTCCTTATAGGATACTTTAATGTATTGAAAAACACATTAAATAAATTGTATAATGTAAAATAAAATATATAAGAAAAAATAAAAAAAAATTAAAAATTGACCACACCTGGGATTTGACCCAACGACCCCTCGCTCCATGCGTAAATCACTAGCACATGGTCTTAGCCGTTGGACCACGCTTATACGAGGATCGCGCTACAACATAGCTTCAAGTACCCTCTCCCGGTTTGTTAACAGAAGACTTAAGGGGCCATTGCGGCCCCCCTAATTGGGTTATAAAATTTTGCTTTGGTAGAGGGGTCCGGCACATAGAGGCCTATATTCGGTTCGAGTTTGAAAATTATAACTTAATATTAAAGGGAAATAGGTTGGCTTGAAATTTGATCCTTTTTCCCGCCATTTTATTTTATTTTTTTTTCCGTTATGCTTCCTTTCACAAAGAGAAACACTTGATTTTATACTTAGAACAACATATTTCACCTGTTAAACTGTCATGAAAGTATTGTAAAAGGAGTTTAAAAATATAATATAATAAAAATAAACTAATTTTTCGGGATTTTACCAGTTTTAAGCATTATTTGAAATTTCCCGAAAAAAATTTTTTTTTCCTTATAGGATACTTTAATGTATTGAAAAACACATTAAATAAATTATATAATAAAATAAAATATATAAGAAAAAATAAAAAAAATTAAAAATTGACCACAGCTGGGGTTCGAACCTACGCCCCCTCGCTCCATGCGTAAATCACAAGCACATGGTCTTAGTCGTTGGACCACGCTTATACGAGGATCGCGCTACAACATAGCTTCAAGTACCCTCTCCCGGTTAGCTAAACAGAAGACTTAAGGGGCCATTGCGGCCCCCCTAATTGGGTTATAAAATTTTGCTTTGGTAGAGGTGTCCGGCACATAGAGGGCTATATTCGGTCCGAGTTTGAAAATTATAACTTAATATTAAAGGGAAGTAAGTTGGCATGAAATTTGATCCTTTTTCCCGCCATTTTATTTTATTTTATTTTTTTTCCGTTATGCTTCCTTTCACAAAGAGAAACCCTTGATTTTATACTTAAAACAACATATTTCTCCTGTTAAACTGTCATGAAAGTATTGTAAAAGGAGTTTAAAAAAATAATATAATAAAAATAAACTAATTTTCTCGGATTTCACCAGTTTTTAAGCATTATTTGAAATTTCCCGAATAAATTTTTTTTTCCTTATAGGAAACTTTAATGTATTGAAAAACACATTAAATAAATAATATAATGTAAAATAAAATATATAAGAAAAAATAAAAAAAATTAAAAATTGACCACAGCTGGGGTTCGAACCTACGCCCCCTCGCTCCATGCGTAAATCACTCGCACATGGTCTTATCCGTTGGACCACGCTTATACGAGGATCGCGCTACAACATAGCTTCAAGTACCCTCTCCCGGTTTGCTAAACAGAAGACTTAAGGGGCCATTGCGGCCCCCCTAATTGGGTTATAAAATTTTGCTTTGGTAGAGGGCTATAATCGGTCCGAGTTTGAAAATTATGTAGGTAGGCTTGAAATTTGATCCTTTTTCCCGCCATTTTATTTTTTTTCCGTTAGGCTTCCTTTCACAAAGAGAAACCCTTGATTTTATACTTAGAACAACATATTTCACCTGTTAAACTGTCATGAAAGTATTGTAAAAGGAGTTTAACAAAATAATATAATAAAAATAAACTTATTTTCTCGGATTTCATCAGTTTTTAAGCATTATTTGAAATTTCCCAAATAATTTCTTTTTTCCTTATAGGATACTTTAATATATTGAAAAACACATTAAATAAATTGTATAATGTAAAATAAAATATATAAGAAAAAATAAAAAAAATTAAAAATTGACCACAGCTGGGGTTTGACCCAACGACCCCTCGCTCTATGCGTAAATAACTAGCACATGGTCTTAGCCGTTGGACCACGCTTATACAAGGATCGCGCTACAACATAGCTTCAAGTACCCTCTCCCGGTTTCTTAACAGAAGACTTAAGGGGCCATTGCGGTCCCCTAATTGGGTTATAAAATTTTGCTTTGGTAGAGGGGTCCGGCACATAGAGGCCTATATTCGGTTCGAGTTTGAAAATTATAACTTAATATTAAAGGGAAGTAGGCTGCCTTGAAATTTGATCCTTTTTCCCGCCATTTTATTTTATTTTTTTTCCGTTATGCCTCCTTTCACAAAGAGAAACACGTGATTTTATACTTAGAACAACATATTTCACCTGTTAAACTGTCATGAAAGTATTGTAAAAGGAGTTTTAAAAAATAATATAATAAAAATAAACAAATTTTCTCGGATTTCACCAGTTTTTAAGCATTATTTGAAATTTCCCGAATAAATTTTTTTTCCTTATAGGAAACTTTAATGTATTGAAAAACACATTAAATAAATTATATAATGTAAAATAAAATATATAAGAAAAAATAAAAAAAATTAAAAATTTACCGCAGCTGGGGTTTGACCCAACGCCCCCTCGCTCCATGCGTAAATCACTCGCACATGGTCTTATCCGTTAGACCACGCTTATACGAGGATCACGCTACAACATAGCTTCAAGTACCCTCTCCCGGGTTGCTAAACAGAAGACTTAAGGGGCCATTGCGGCCCCCCTAATTGGGTTATAAAATTTTGCTTTGGTAGAGGGGTCCGGCACATAGAGGGCTATATTCGGTCCGAGTTTGAAAATTATAACTTAATATTAAAGGGAAGTAGGTTTTCTTGAAATTTGATCCTTTTTCCCGCCATTTTATTTTATTTTATTTTTTTTCCGTTATGCTTCCTTTCACAAAGAGAAACCCTTGATTTTATACTTAGAACAACATATTTCACCTGTTAAACTGTCATGAAAGTATAGTAAAAGGAGTTTAAAAAAATAATATAATAAAAATAAATTAATTTTCTCGGATTTCGCCAGTTTTTAAGCATTATTTGAAATTTCCCGAATAAATTTTTTTTTCCTTATAGGAAACTTTAATGTATTGAAAAACACATTAAATAAATTATATAATTTAAAAAAAAATATATAAGAAAAAATAAAAAAAAATTAAAAATTGACCACAGCTGGGGTTTGACCCAACGCCTCCTCGCTCCATGCGTAAATCACTCGCACATGGTCTTATCCGTTGGACCACGCTTATACGAGGATCGCGCTACAACATAGCTTCAAGTACCCTCTCCCGGTTTGCTGAACAGAAGACTTAAGGGGCCATTGCGGCCCCCCTAATTGGGTTATAAAATTTTGCTTTGGTAGAGGGGTCCGGCACATAGAGGGCTATAATCGGTCCGAGTTTGAAAATTATAACTTAATACTAAAGGGAAGTAGGTTGGCTTGAAATTTGATCCTTTTTCCCGCCATTTTATTTTTTTCCCGTTAAGCTTCCTTTCACAAAGAGAAACCCTTGATTTTATACTTAGAACAACATATTTCACCTGTTAAACTGTCATAAAAGTATTGTAAAAGGAGTTTAACAAAATAATATAATAAAAATAAACTTATTTTCTCGGATTTCACCAGTTTTTAAGCATTATTTGAAATTTCACAAATAAATTTTTTTTTCCTTATAGGATACTTTAATGTATTGAAAAACACATTAAATAAATTGTATAATGTAAAATAAAATATATAAGAAAAAATTAAAAAAAATTAAAAATAGACCACAGCTGGGATTTGACCCAACGACCCCTCGCTCCATGCGTAAATCACTAGCACATGGTCTTAGCCGTTGGACCACGCTTATACGAGGATCGCGCTACAACATGCTCCAAGTACCCTCTCCCGGTTTGTTAACAGAAGACTTAAGGGGCCATTGCGGCCCCCCTAATTGGGTTATAAAATTTTGCTTTGGTAGAGGGGTCCGGCACATAGAGGCCTATATTCGGTTCGAGTTTGAAAATTATAACTTAATATTAAAGGGAAGTAGGTTGGCTTGAAATTTGATCCTTTTTCCCGCCATTTTATTTTATTTTTTTTCCGTTATGCTTCCTTTCACAAAGAGAAACACTTGATTTTATACTTAGAACAACATATTTCACCTGTTAAACTGTCATGAAAGTATTGTAAAAGGAGTTTAAAAATATAATATAATAAAAATAAACTAATTTTTCGGGATTTTACCAGTTTTAAGCATTACTTGAAATTTCCCGTAAAAAATTTTTTTTTCCTTATAGGATACTTTAATGTATTGAAAAACACATTAAATAAATTATATAATGCAAAATAAAATATATAAGAAAAAATAAAAAAAATTAAAAATTGACCACAGCTGGGGTTTGAACCTACGCCCCCTCGCTCCATGCGTAAATCACAAGCACATGGTCTTTGCCGTTGGACCACGCTTATACGAGGATCGCGCTACAACATAGCTTCAAGTACCCTCTCCCGGTTAGCTAAACAGAAGACTTAAGGGGCCATTGCGGCCCCCCTAATTGGGTTATAAAATTTTGCTTTGGTAGAGGTGTCCGGCACATAGAGGGCTATATTCGGTCCGAGTTTGAGAATTATAACTTAATATTAAAGGGAAGTAAGTTGGCTTGAAATTTGATCCTTTTTCCCGCCATTTTATTTTATTTTATTTTTTTTCCGTTATGCTTCCTTTCACAAAGAGAAACCCTTGATTTTATACTTAGAACAACATATTTCACCTGTTAAACTGTCATGAAAGTATTGTAAAAGGAGTTTAAAAATATATTATAATAAAAATAAACTTATTTTCTCGGATTTCACCAGTTTTTAAGCATTTTTTGAAATTTCCCAAATAATTTTTTTTTTCCTTATAGGATACTTTAATGTATTGAAAAACACATTAAATAAATTGTATAATGTAAAATAAAATGTATAAGAAAAAATAAAAAAAAATAAAAAATTGACCACAGCTGGGATTTGACCCAACGACCCCTCGCTCCATGCGTAAATCACTAGCACATGGTCTTAGCCGTTGGACCACGCTTATACGAGGATCGCGCTACAACATAGCTTCAAGTACCCTCTCCCGGTTTGTTAACAGAAGACTTAAGGGGCCATTGCGGCCCCCCTAATTGGGTTATAAAATTTTGCTTTGGTAGAGGGGTCCGGCACATAGAGGCCTATATTCGGTTCGAGTTTGAAAATTATAACTTAATATTAAAGGGAAATAGGTTGGCTTGAAATTTGATCCTTTTTCCCGCCATTTTATTTTATTTTTTTTTCCGTTTTGCTTCCTTTCACAAAGAGAAACACTTGATTTTATACTTAGAACAACATATTTCACCTGTTAAACTGTCATGAAAGTATTGTAAAAGGAGTTTAAAAATATAATATAATAAAAATAAATTAATTTTTCGGGATTTTACCAGTTTTAAGCATTATTTGAAATTTCCCGAAAAAATTTTTTTTTCCTTATAGGATACTTTAATGTATTGAAAAACACATTAAATAAATTATATAATGCAAAATAAAATATATAAGAAAAAATAAAAAAAATTAAAAATTGACCACAGCTGGGGTTCGAACCTACGCCCCCTCGCTCCATGCGTAAATCACAAGCACATGGTCTTAGTCGTTGGACCACGCTTATACGAGGATCGCGCTACAACATAGCTTCAAGTACCCTCTCCCGGTTAGCTAAACAGAAGACTTAAGGGGCCATTGCGGCCCCCCTAATTGGGTTATAAAATTTTGCTTTGGTAGAGGTGTCCGGCACATAGAGGGCTATAATCGGTCCGAGTTTGAAAATTATAACTTAATACTAAAGGGAAGTAGGTTGGCTTGAAATATGATCCTTTTTCCCGCCATTTTATTTTTTTTCCGTTAAGCTTCCTTTCACAAAGAGAAACCCTTGATTTTATACTTAGAAAAGCATATTTCACCTGTTAAACTGTCATGAAAGTATTGTAAAAGGAGTTTACCAAAATAATATAATAAAAATAAACTTATTTTCTGGGATTTCACCACTTTTTAAGCATTATTTGAAATTTCCAAAATAAATTTTTTTTTCCTTATAGGATACTTTAATGTATTGAAAAACACATTAAATAAATTGTACAATGTAAAATAAAATATATAAGAAAAAATAAAAAAAATTAAAAATTGACCACAGCTGGGGTTTGACCCAACGACCCCTCGCTCCATGCGTAAATCACTAGCACATGGTCTTAGCCGTTGGACCACGCTTATACGAGGATCGCGCTACAACATAGCTTCAAGTACCCTCTCCCGGTTTGTTAACAGAAGACTTAAAGATCATTGCGGCCCCCCTAATTGGGTTATAAAATTTTGCTTTGGTAGAGGGGTCCGGCACATAGAGGCCTATATTCGGTCCGAGTTTGAAAATTATAACTTAATATTAATGGGAAGTAGGCTGGCTTGAAATTTGATCCTTTTTCCCGCCATTTTATTTTATTTTATTTTATTTTTTATTCCATTATGCTTTCTTTCACAAAGAGAAACCCTAGATATTATACTTAGAACAACATATTTCACCTGTTAAACTGTTATGAAAGTATTGTAAAAGGAGTTTAAAAAATAATATAATAAAATAAACTAATTTTTCGGGATTTTACCAGTTTTTAAGCATTATTTGAAATTTCCCGAATAAAAATTTTTTTCCTTATAGGATACTTTAATGTATTGAAAAACACATTAAATAAATTATATAATGTAAAATAAAATATATAAGAAAAAATAAAGAAAATTAAAAATTGACCACAGCTGGGGTTCGAACCTACGCCCCCTCGCTCCATGCGTAAATCACTAGCACATGGTCTTAGCCGTTGGACAACGCTTATACGAGTATCGCGCTACAACATAGCTTCAAGTACCATCTCCCGGTATGCTAAACAGAAGACTTAAGGGGCCATTGCGGCCCCCCTAATTGGGTTATAAAATTTTGCTTTTTAAGAGGGGTCCGGCACATAGAGGCCTATATTCGGTCCGAGTTTGAAAATTATAACTTAATATTAAAGGGAAGTAGGTTGGCTTAAAATTTGAACCTTTTTTACGCCATTTTATTTTATTTTATTTTTTATTCCATTATGCTTTCTCTCACAAAGAGAAACCCTTGATTTTATACTTAGAACAACGTATTTCACCTGTTAAACTGTCATGAAAGTATTGTAAAAGGAGTTTAAAAAAATAATATAATAAAAATAAACTAATTTCTCGGGATTTTACCAGTTTTTAAGCATTATTTGAAATTTCCCGAATAAATTTTTTTTCCTTATAGGATACTTTAATGTATTGAAAAATACATTAATTAAATTATATAATGTAAAATAAAATATATAAGAAAAAATAAAAAAAATTAAAAATTGACCACAGCTGGGGTTCGAACATACGCCCCCTCGCTCCATGCGTAAATCACTAGCACATGGTCTTAGCCGTTGGACCACGCTTATACGAGGGTCGCGCTACAACATAGCTTCAAGTACCCTCTCCCGGTTTGCTAAACAGAAGACTTAAGGGACCATTGCGGCCCCCCTAATTAGGTTATAAAATTTTGCTTTGGTAGAGGGGTCCGGCACATAGAGGCCTATATTCGGCCCGAGTTTGAAAATTATGACCTAATATTAAAGGGAAGTAGGTTGGCTTGAAATTTGATCCTTTTTCCCGCCATTTTATTTTATTTTATTTTTTTTCCGTTATGCTTCCTTTCACAAAGAGAAACCCTTGATTTTATACTTAGAACAACATATTTCACCTGTTAAACTGTCATGAAAGTATTGTAAAAGGAGTTTAAGAAAATAATATAATAAAAATAAACTAATTTTCTCGGATTTCACCAGTTTTTAAGCATTATTTGAAATTTCCAGAATAAATTTTTTTTCCTTTTAGGATACTTTAATGTATTGAAAAACACATTAAATAAATTATATAATGTAAAATAAAATATATAAGAAAAAATAAATAAAGTTTTAAATTGACCACAGCTGGGGTTTGATCCAATGCCCCCTCGCTCCATGCGTAAATCACTAGCACATGGTCTTAGCCGTTGGACAACGCTTATACGAGGATCGCGCTACAACATAGCTTCAAGTACCCTCTCCCGGTTTGCTAAACAGAAGACTTAAGGGGCCATTGCGGCCCCCCTAATTGATTTATAAAATTTTGCTTTTGTAGAGGGGTCCAGCACATAGAGGGCTATATTCGGTCTGAGTTTGAAAATTATAACTTAATATTAAAGGGAAGTAGGTTGGCTTGAAATTTGATCCTTTTTCCCGCCATTTTATTTTATTTTATTTTTTTTCCGTTATGCTTCCTTTCACAAAGAGAAACCCTTGATTTTATACTTAGAACAACATATTTCACCTGTTAGACTGTCATGAAAGTATTGTAAAAGGAGTTTAAAAAAATAATGTAATAAAAATAAACTAATTTTCTCGGATTTCACCAGTTTTTAAGCATTATTTGAAATTTCCCGAATAATTTTTTTTTTCCTTTAGGATACTTTAATGTATTGAAAAACACATGAAATAAATTATATAATGTAAAATAAAATATATAAGAAAAAATAAAAAAAATTAAAAATTGACCACAGCTGGGGTTCGAACCTACGCCCCCTCACTCCATGCGTAAATCACTAGCACATGGTCTTAGCCGTTGGACCACGCTTATACGAGGATCGCGCTACAACATAGCTTCAAGTACCCTCTCCCGGTTTGCTAAACAGAAGACTTAAGGGGCCATTGCGGCCCCCCTAATTAGGTTATAAAATTTTGCTTTGGTAAAGGGGTCCGGCACATAGAGGCCTATATTCGGCCCGAGTTTGAAAATTATAACCTAATATTAAAGGGAAGAAGGTTGGCTTAAAATTTGATCCTTTTTCCCGCCATTTTATTTTATTTTATTTCTTTTCCGTTATGCTTAATTTCACAAAGAGAAACCCTTGATTTTATACTTAGAACAACATATTTCACCTGTTAAACTGTCATGAAAGTATTGTAAAAGGAGTTTAAAAAAATAATATAATAAAAATAAACTAATTTTTCGGGATTTTACCAGTTTTTAAGCATTATTTGAAATTTCCCGAATAAATTTTTTTTTCCTTATAGGAAACTTTAATGTATTGAAAAACGCATTAAATAAATTATATAATGTAAAATAAAATATATAAGAAAAAATAAAAAAAATTAAAAATTGACCACAGCTGGGATTTGACCCAACGCCCGCTCGCTCCATGCGTAAATCTCTCGCACATGGTCTTATCCGTTGGACCACGCTTATACGAGGATCGCACTACAACATAGCTTCAGGTACCCTCTCCCGGTTTGCTAAACAGAAGACTTAAGGGGCCATTGCGGCCCCCCTAATTGGGTTATAAAATTTTGCTTTGGTAGAGGGGTCCGGCACATAGATAGCTATAATCGGTCCGAGTTTGAAAATTATAACTTAATACTAAAGGGAAGTAGGTTGGCTTGAAATTTGATCCTTTTTCCCGCCATTTTATTTTTTTTTCCGTTAAGCTTCCTTTCACAAAGAGAAACCCTTGATTTTATACTTAGAACAACATATTTCACCTGTTAAACTGTCATGAAAGTATTGTAAAAGGAGTTTAAAAAAATAATATAATAAAAATAAACAAATTTTCTCGGATTTCACCAGTTTTTAAGCATTATTTGAAATTTCCCGAATAATTTTTTTTTCCTTTTAGGATACTTTAATGTATTGAAAAACACATTAAATAAATTATATAATGTAAAATAAAATATATAAGAAAGAATAAATAAAATTAAAAATTGACCACAGCTGGGGTTTGATCCAATGCCCCCTCGCTCCATGCGTAAATCTCTAGCACATGGACTTAGCCGTTGGACCACGCTTATACGAGGATCGTGCTACAACATAGCTTCAAGTACCCTCTCCCGGTTTGCTGAACAGAAGACTTAAGGGGCCATTGCGGCCCCCCTAATTGATTTATAAAATTTTGCTTTTGTAGAGGGGTCCAGCACATAGAGGGCTATATTCGGTCTGAGTTTGAAAATTATAACTTAATATTAAAGGGAAGTAGGTTGGCTTGAAATTTGATCCTTTTTCCCGCCATTTTATTTTATTTTTTTCCGTTATGCTTCCTTTCACAAAGAGAAACACTTGATTTTATACTTAGAACAACATATTTCACCTGTTAAACTGTCATGAAAGTATTGTAAAAGGAGTTTAAAAGAATAATATAGTAAAAATAAACTAATTTTTCGGGATTTCACCAGTTTTTAAGCATTATTTGAAATTTCCCGAATAAATTTTTTTTTCCTTATAGGATACTTTAATGTATTGAAAAACGCATTAAATAAATTATATAATGTAAAATAAAATATATAAGAAAAAATAAAAAAAATTAAAAATTGACCCCAGGCTGGGGTTTGACCCAACGCCCCCTCGCTCCTTGCGTAAATCACTAGCACATGGTCTTAGCCGTTGGACCACGCTTATACGATGATCGCGCTACAACATAGCTTCAAGTACACTCTCCCGGTTTGCTAAACAGAAGACTTAAGGGGCCATTGCGGCCCCCCTATTTGGGTTATAAAATTTTGCTTTTGTAGAGGCGTCCAGCACATAGAGGGCTATATTCGGTCTGAGTTTGAAAATTATAACTTAATATTAAAGGGAAGTAGGTTGGCTTGAAATTTGATCCTTTTTCCCGCCATTTTATTTTATTTTATTTTTTTTCCGTTATGCTTTCTTTCACAAAGAGAAACCCTTGATTTTATACTTAGAACAACATATTTCACCTGTTAAACTGTCATGAAAGTATTGTAAAAGGAGTTTAAAAAAATAATATAATAAAAATAAACTAATTTTCTCGGATTTCACCAGTTTTTAAGCATTATTTGAAATTTCCTGAATAAATTTTTTTTTCCTTAAAGGATACTTTAATGTATTGAAAAACACATTAAATAAATTATATAATGTTAAATAAAATATATAAGAAAAAATAAAAATTAACCACAGCTGGGGTTTGACCCAACACCCCCTCTCTCCATGCGTAAATCACTAGCACATGGTCTTAGCCGTTGGACCACGCTTATACGAGGATCGCGCTACAACATAGCTTCAAGTACCTTCTCCCGGTTTGCTAAACAGAAGACTTAAGGGGCCATTGCGGCCCCCCTAATTGGGTTATAAAATTTTGCTTTGGTAGAGGGGTCCGGCACATAGAGGGCTATATTCGGACCGAGTTGTAAAATTATAATTTAATATTAAAGGGAAGTAGGTTGGCTTGAAATTTATCCTTTTTCCCGCCATTTTATTTTATTTTTTTTCCGTTATGTTTCCTTTCACGAAGAGAAACACTTGATTTTATACTTAGAACAACATATTTCACCTGTTAAACTGTCATGAAAGTATTGTAAAAGGAGTTTAAAAAAATAATATAATAAAAATAAACTAATTTTTCGGGATTTTACCAGTTTTTAAGCATTATTTGAAATTTCCCGAATAAAATTTTTTTTCCTCATAATATACTTTAATGTATTGAAAAACACATTAAATAAATTATATAATGCAAAATAAAATATATAAGAAAAAATAAAAAAAATAAAAAATTGTTGACCACAGCTGGGGTTTGACCCAACGCCCCCTCGCTCCATGCGTAAATCACTAGCACATGGTCTTAGCCGTTGGACCACGCTTATACGAGGATCGCGCTACAACATAGCTTCAAGTACCATCTCCCGGTATGCTAAACAGAAGACTTAAGGGGCCATTGCGGCCCCCCTAATTGGGTTATAAAATTTTGCTTAGGTAGAGGGGTCCGGCACATAGAGGGCTATATTCGGTCCGAGTTTGAAAATTATAACTTAATATTAAAGGGAAGTAGGTTGGCTTGAAATTTGATCCTTTTTCCCGCCATTTTATTTTATTTTATTTTTTTCCGTTGTGCTTCCTTTCACAAAGAGAAACCCTTGATTTTATACTTAGCACAACATATTTCACCAGTTAAACTGTCATGAAAGTATTTTAAAAGGAGTTTAAAAAAATAATATAATAAAAATAAACTAATTTACTCGAATTTCACCAGTTTTAAGCATCATTTAAAATTTCCCGAATAAATTTTTTTTTCCTTATAGGATACTTTAATGTATTGAAAAACACATTAAAAAAATTGTATAATGTAAAATAAAATGTATAAGAAAAAATAAAAAAAATAAAAAATTGACCACAGATGGGGTTTGACCCAACGCCCCCTCGCTCCATGCGTAAATCACTAGCACATGGTCTTAGCCGTTCGACCACGCTTATACGAGGATCGCGCTACAACATAGCTTCAAGTTCCCTCTCCCGGTTTGCTAAACAGAAGACTTAAGGGGCCATTGCGGCCCCCCTAATTGGGTTATAAAATTTTGCTTTGGTAGAGGGGTCCGGCACATAGAGGCCTATATTCGGTCCGAGTTTGACAATTATAACTTAATATTAAAGGGAAGTAGGTCGGCTTGAAATTAGATCCTTTTTCCCGCCATTTTATTTTATTTTATTTTTTATACCCGTATGCTTTCTTTCACAAAGAGAAACCCTTGATTTTATACTTAGAACAACATATTTCACCTGTTAAACTGTCATGAAAGTATTGTAAAAGGAGTTTAAAAAAATAATATAATAAAAATTAACTAATTTTCTCGGATTTCACCAGTTTTTAAGCATTGTTTGAAATTTTCGGAATAAATTTTTTTTCCTTATAGGATACTTTAATGTATTGAAAAACACATTAAATAAATTATATAATGTAAAATAAAATATATAAGAAAAAATAAAAAAAATTAAAATTTGACCACAGCTGGGGTTTGACCCAACGCCCCCTCGCTCCATGCGTAAATCACTAGCACATGGTCTTAGCCGTTGGACCACGCTTATACGAGGATCGCGCTACAACATAGCTTCAAGTACCCTCTCCCGGTTTGCTAAACAGAAGACTTAAGGGGCCATTGCGGCCCCCCTAATTGGGTTATAAAATTTTGCTTCGGTAGAGGGGTCCGGCACATAGAGGGCTATATTCGGTCCGAGTTTGAAAATTTTAACTTAATATTAAAGGGAAGTAGGTTGGCTTGAAATTTGATCCTTTTTCCCGCCATTTTATTTTATTTTATTTTTTTTCCGTTATGCTTTCTTTCACAAAGAGAAACCCTTGATTTTATACTTAGAACAACATATTTCACCTGTTAAACTGTCATGAAAGTATTGTAAAAGGAGTTTAAAAAAATAATATAATAAAAATAAACTAATTTTCTCGGATTTCACCAGTTTTTAAGCATTATTTGAAATTTCCCGAATAATTTTTTTTTTCCTTATAGGATACTTTAATGTATTGAAAAACACATTAAATAAATTATATAATGTAAAATTAAATATATAAGAAAAAATAAAAAAAATTAATATTTGACCACAGCTGGGGTTTGACCCAACGCCCCCTCGCTCCATGCGTAAATCACTAGCACATGGTCTTAGCCGTTGGACCACGCTTATACGAGGATCACGCTACAACATAGCTTCAAGTACCCTCTTCCGGTTTTCTAAACAGAAGACTTAAGGGGCCATTGCGGCCCCCCTAATTGGGTTATAAAATTTTGCTTTGGTAGAGGGGTCCGGCACATAGAGGGCTATATTCGGTCTGAGTTGGAAAATTATAACTTAATATTAAAGGGAAGTAGGTCGGCCTGAAATTAGATCCTTTTTCCCGCCATTTTATTTTATTTTATTTTTTATACCCGTATGCTTTCTTTCACAAAGAGAAACCCTTGATTTTATACTTAGAACAACATATTTCACCTGTTAAACTGTCATGAAAGTATTGTAAAAGGAGTTTAAAAAAATAATATAATAAAAATTAACTAATTTTCTCGGATTTCACCAGTTTTTAAGCATTGTTTGAAATTTTCGGAATAAATTTTTTTTTCCTTATAGGATACTTTAATGTATTGAAAAACACATTAAATAAATTATATAATGTAAAATAAAATATATAAGAAAAAATAAAAAAAATTAAAATTTGACCACAGCTGGGGTTTGACCCAACGCCCCCTCGCTCCATGCGTAAATCACTAGCACATGGTCTTAGCCGTTGGACCACGCTTATACGAGGATCGCGCTACAACATAGCTTCAATTACCCTCTCCCGGTTTGCTAAACAGAAGACTTAAGGGGCCATTGCGGCCTCCCTAATTGGGTTATAAAATTTTGATTCGGTAGAGGAGTCCGGCACATAGAGGGCTATATTCGGTCCGAGTTTGAAAATTATAACTTAATATTAAAGGGAAGTAGGTTGGCTTGAAATTTGATCCTTTTTCCCGCCATTTTATTTTATTTTATTTTTTTCCGTTGTGCTTCCTTTCACAAAGAGAAACCCTTGATTTTATACTTAGCACAACATATTTCACCAGTTAAACTGTCATGAAAGTATTTTAAAAGGAGTTTAAAAAAATAATATAATAAAAATAAACTAATTTACTCGAATTTCACCAGTTTTTAAGCATCATTTAAAATTTCCCGAATAAATTTTTTTTTCCTTATAGGATACTTTAATGTATTGAAAAACACATTAAAAAAATTGTATAATGTAAAATAAAATGTATAAGAAAAAATAAAAAAAATAAAAAATTGACCACAGATGGGGTTTGACCCAACGCCCCCTCGCTCCAGGCGTAAATCACTAGCACATGGTCTTAGCCGTTGGACCACGCTTATACGAGGATCGCGCTACAACATAGCTTCAAGTTCCCTCTCCCGGTTTGCTAAACAGAAGACTTAAGGGGCCATTGCGGCCCCCCTAATTGGGTTATAAAATTTTGCTTTGGTAGAGGGGTCCGGCACATAGAGGCCTATATTCGGTCCGAGTTTGACAATTATAACTTAATATTAAAGGGAAGTAGGTCGGCTTGAAATTAGATCCTTTTTCCCGCCATTTTATTTTATTTTATTTTTTATACCCGTATGCTTTCTTTCACAAAGAGAAACCCTTGATTTTATACTTAGAACAACATATTTCACCTGTTAAACTGTCATGAAAGTATTGTAAAAGGAGTTTAAAAAAATAATATAATAAAAATTAACTAATTTTCTCGGATTTCACCAGTTTTTAAGCATTGTTTGAAATTTTCGGAATAAATTTTTTTTTCCTTATAGGATACTTTAATGTATTGAAAAACACATTAAATAAATTATATAATGTAAAATAAAATATATAAGAAAAAATAAAAAAAATTAAAATTTGACCACAGCTGGGGTTTGACCCAACGCCCCCTCGCTCCATGCGTAAATCACTAGCACATGGTCTTAGCCGTTGGACCACGCTTATACGAGGATCGCGCTACAACATAGCTTCAAGTACCCTCTCCCGGTTTGCTAAACAGAAGACTTAAGGGGCCATTGCGGCCCCCCTAATTGGGTTATAAAATTTTGCTTCGGTAGAGGGGTCCGGCACATAGAGGGCTATATTCGGTCCGAGTTTGAAAATTTTAACTTAATATTAAAGGGAAGTAGGTTGGCTTGAAATTTGATCCTTTTTCCCGCCATTTTATTTTATTTTATTTTTTTTCCGTTATGCTTTCTTTCACAAAGAGAAACCCTTGATTTTATACTTAGAACAACATATTTCACCTGTTAAACTGTCATGAAAGTATTGTAAAAGGAGTTTAAAAAATAATATAATAAAAATAAACTAATTTTCTCGGATTTCACCAGTTTTTAAGCATTATTTGAAATTTCCCGAATAATTTTTTTTTCCTTATAGGATACTTTAATGTATTGAAAAACACATTAAATAAATTATATAATGTAAAATTAAATATATAAGAAAAAATAAAAAAAATTAATATTTGACCACAGCTGGGGTTTGACCCAACGCCCCCTCGCTCCATGCGTAAATCACTAGCACATGGTCTTAGCCGTTGGACCACGCTTATACGAGGATCACGCTACAACATAGCTTCAAGTACCCTCTTCCGGTTTTCTAAACAGAAGACTTAAGGGGCCATTGCGGCCCCCCTAATTGGGTTATAAAATTTTGCTTTGGTAGAGGGGTCCGGCACATAGAGGGCTATATTCGGTCTGAGTTGGAAAATTATAACTTAATATTAAAGGGAAGTAGGTCGGCCTGAAATTAGATCCTTTTTCCCGCCATTTTATTTTATTTTATTTTTTATACCCGTATGCTTTCTTTCACAAAGAGAAACCCTTGATTTTATACTTAGAACAACATATTTCACCTGTTAAACTGTCATGAAAGTATTGTAAAAGGAGTTTAAAAAAATAATATAATAAAAATTAACTAATTTTCTCGGATTTCACCAGTTTTTAAGCATTGTTTGAAATTTTCGGAATAAATTTTTTTTTCCTTATAGGATACTTTAATGTATTGAAAAACACATTAAATAAATTATATAATGTAAAATAAAATATATAAGAAAAAATAAAAAAAATTAAAATTTGACCACAGCTGGGGTTTGACCCAACGCCCCCTCGCTCCATGCGTAAATCACTAGCACATGGTCTTAGCCGTTGGACCACGCTTATACGAGGATCGCGCTACAACATAGCTTCAATTACCCTCTCCCGGTTTGCTAAACAGAAGACTTAAGGGGCCATTGCGGCCCCCCTAATTGGGTTATAAAATTTTGCTTCGGTAGAGGGGTCCGGCACATAGAGGGCTATATTCGGTCCGAGTTTGAAAATTTTAACTTAATATTAAAGGGAAGTAGGTTGGCTTGAAATTTGATCCTTTTTCCAGCCATTTTATTTTATTTTATTTTATTTCCGTTATGCTTTCTTTCACAAAGAGAAACCCTTGATTTTATACTTAGAACAACATATTTCACCTGTTAAACTGTCATGAAAGTATTGTAAAAGGAGTTTAAAAAAATAATATAATAAAAATTAACTAATTTTCTCGGATTTCACCAGTTTTTAAGCATTGTTTGAAATTTTCGGAATAAATTTTTTTTTCCTTATAGGATACTTTAATGTATTGAAAAACACATTAAATAAATTATATAATGTAAAATAAAATATATAAGAAAAAATAAAAAAAATTAAAATTTGACCACAGCTGGGGTTTGACCCAACGCCCCCTCGCTCCATGCGTAAATCACTAGCACATGGTCTTAGCCGTTGGACCACGCTTATACGAGGATCGCGCTACAACATAGCTTCAAGTACCCTCTCCCGGTTTGCTAAACAGAAGACTTAAGGGGCCATTGCGGCCTCCCTAATTGGGTTATAAAATTTTGCTTCGGTAGAGGGGTCCGGCACATAGAGGGCTATATTCGGTCCGAGTTTGAAAATTTTAACTTAATATTAAAGGGAAGTAGGTTGGCTTGAAATTTGATCCTTTTTCCCGCCATTTTATTTTATTTTATTTTTTTTCCGTTATGCTTTATTTCACAAAGAGAAACCCTTGATTTTATACTTAGAACAACATATTTCACCTGTTAAACTGTCATGAAAGTATTGTAAAAGGAGTTTAAAAAAATAATATAATAAAAATAAACTAATTTTCTCGGATTTCACCAGTTTTTAAGCATTATTTGAAATTTCCCGAATAATTTTTTTTTTCCTTATAGGATACTTTAATGTATTGAAAAACACATTAAATAAATTATATAATGTAAAATTAAATATATAAGAAAAAATAAAAAAAATTAATATTTGACCACAGCTGGGGTTTGACCCAACGCCCCCTCGCTCCATGCGTAAATCACTAGCACATGGTCTTAGCCGTTGGACCCCGCTTATACGAGGATCGCGCTACAACATAGCTTCAAGTACCCTCTTCCGGATTTCTAAACAGAAGACTTAAGGGGCCATTGCGGCCCCCCTAATTGGGTTATAAAATTTTGCTTTGGTAGAGGGGTCCGGCACATAGAGGGCTATATTCGGTCCGAGTTGGAAAATTATAATTTAATATTAAAGGAAAGTAGGTTGGCTTGAAATTTGATCCTTTTCCCCGCCATTTTATTTTATTTTTTTTCCGTTATGCTTCCTTTCACAAAGAGAAACACTTGAATTTAAACTTAGAACAACATATTTCACCTGTTAAACTGTCATGAAAGTATTGTAAAAGGAGTTTAAAAAAATAATATAATAAAAATAAACTAATTTACTCGAATTTCACCAGTTTTTAAGCATCATTTAAAATTTCCCGAATAAATTTTTTTTTCCTTATAGGATACTTTAATGTATTGAAAAACACATTAAAAAAAATGTATAATGTAAAATAAAATGTATAAGAAAAAATAAAAAAAATAAAAAATTGACCACAGCTGGGGTTTGACCCAACGCCCCCTCGCTCCATGCGTAAATCACTAGCACATGGTCTTAGCCGTTGGACCACGCTTATACGAGGATCGCGCTAAAACATAGCTTCAAGTTCCTTCTCCCGGTTTGCTAAACAGAAGACTTAAGGGGCCATTGCGGCCCCCCTAATTGGGTTATAAAATTTTGCTTTGGTAGAGGGGTCCGGCACATAGAGGCCTATATTCGGTCCGAGTTTGACAATTATAACTTAATATTAAAGGGAAGTAGGTTGGCTTGAAATTTGATCCTTTTTCCCGACATTTTATTTTATTTTATTTTTTTTCCGTTATGCTTTCTTTCACAAAGAGAAACCCTTGATTTTATACTTAGAACAACATATTTCACCTGTTAAACTGTCATGAAAGTATTGTAAAAGGAGTTTAAAAAAATAATATAATAAAAATAAACTAATTTTCTCGGATTTCACCAGTTTTTAAGCATTATTTGAAATTTCCCGAATAATTTTTTTTTCCTTATAGGATACTTTAATGTATTGAAAAACACATTAAATAAATTATATAATGTAAAATTAAATATATAAGAAAAAATAAAAAAAATTAATATTTGACCACAGCTGGGGTTTGACCCAACGCCCCCTCGCTCCATGCGTAAATCACTAGCACATGGTCTTAGCCGTTGGACCACGCTTATACGAGGATCGCGCTACAACATAGCTTCAAGTACCCTCTTCCGGTTTTCTAAACAGAAGACTTAAGGGGCCATTGCGGCCCCCCTAATTGGGTTATAAAATTTTGCTTTGGTAGAGGGGTCCGGCACATAGAGGGCTATATTCGGTCCGAGTTGGAAAATTATAATTTAATATTAAAGGAAAGTAGGTTGGCTTGAAATTTGATCCTTTTCCCCGCCATTTTATTTTATTTTATTTTTTATACCAGTATGCTTTCTTTCACAAAGAGAAACCCTTGATTTTTTACTTAGAACAACATATTTCAACTGTTAAACTGTCATGAAAGTATTGTAAAAGGAGTTTAAAAAAATAATATATTAAAAATAAACTAATTTTCTCGGATTTCACCAGTTTTTAAGCATTATTTGAAATTTCCCGAATAGTTTTTTTTTCCTTATAGGATACTTTAATGTATTGAAAAACACATTAAATAAATTATATAATGCAAAATAAAATATATAAGAAAAAATAAAAAAAATTAAAAATTAACCACAGCTGGGGTTCGAACCTGCGCCCCCTCGCTCCATGCATAAATCACTAGCACATGGTCTTAGCCGTTGGACCACGCTTATACGAGGATCGCGCTACAACAAAGCTTCAAGTATCCGGATTGCTAAACAGAAGACTTAAGGGGCCATTGCGGCCCCCCTAATTGGGGTAAAAAATTTTGCTTCGGTAGAGGGGTCCGGCACATAGAGGGCTATATTCGGTCCGAGTTTGAAAATTTTAACTTAATATTAAAGGGAAGTAGGTTGGTTTGAAATTTGATCCTTTGACCCGCCATTTTATTTTATTTTATTTTTTTTCCGTTATGCTTTCTTTCACAAAGAGAAACCCTTGATTTTATACTTAGAACAACATATTTCACCTGTTAAACTGTCATGAAAGTATTGTAAAAGTAGTTTAAAAAAATAATATATTAAAAATAAACTAATTTTCTCGGATTTCACCAGTTTTTAAGCATTATTTGAAATTTCCCGAATAAATTTTTTTTCCTTATAGGATACTTTAATGTATTGAAAAACACATTAAATAAATTATATAATGTAAAATTAAATATATAAGAAAAAATAAAAAAAATTAATATTTGACCACAGCCGGGGTTTGACCCAACGCCCCCTCGCTCCATGCGTAAATCACTAGCACATGGTCTTAGCCGTTGGACCACGCTTATACGAGGATCGCGCTACAACATAGCTTCAAGTACCCTCTCCCGGTTTGCTAAACAGAAGACTAAAGGGGCCATTGCGGCCCCTTAATTGGGTTATAAAATTTTGCTTTGGTAGAGGGGTCCGGCACATAGAGGGCTATATTCAGACCGAGTTTGAAAATTTTAACTTAATATTAAAGGGAAGTAGGTTGGCTTGAAATTTGATCCTTTTTCCCGCCATTTTATTTTATTTTATTTTTTTTCCGTTATGCTTCCTTTCACAAAGAGAATCCCTTGATTTTATACTTAGAACAACATATTTCACCTGTTAAACTGTCATGTAAGTATTGTAAAAGGAGTTTAAAAAAATAATATAATAAAAATAAACTAATTTTCTCGGATTTCACCAGTTTTTAAGCATTATTTGAAATTTCCCGAATAAATTTTTTTTTTCCTTACAGGATACTTTAATGTATTGAAAAACACATTAAATAAATTATGTAATGTAAAATAAAATAAATAAGAAAAAATAAAAAAAATTAAAATTTGACCACAGCTAGGGTTTGATCCAACGCCCCCTCGCTCCATGCGTAAATCACTAGCACATGGTCTTAGCCGTTGGACCACGCTTATACGAGGATCGCGCTACAACAAAGCTTCAAGTATCCGGATTGCTAAACAGAAGACTTAAGGGGCCATTGCGGCCCCCCTAATTGGGTTAAAAAATTTTGCTTCGGTAGAGGGGTCCGGCACATAGAGGGCTATATTCGGTCCGAGTTTGAAAATTTTAACTTAATATTAAAGGGAAGTAGGTTGGTTTGAAATTTGATCCTTTGACCCGCCATTTTATTTTATTTTATTTTTTTTCCGTTATGCTTTCTTTCACAAAGAGAAACCCTTGATTTTATACTTAGAACAACATATTTCACCTGTTAAACTGTCATGAAAGTATTGTAAAAGTAGTTTAAAAAAATAATATATTAAAAATAAACTAATTTTCTCGGATTTCACCAGTTTTTAAGCATTATTTGAAATTTCCCGAATAAATTTTTTTTCCTTATAGGATACTTTAATGTATTGAAAAACACATTAAATAAATTATATAATGTAAAATTAAATATATAAGAAAAAATAAAAAAAATTAATATTTGACCACAGCCGGGGTTTGACCCAACGCCCCCTCGCTCCATGCGTAAATCACTAGCACATGGTCTTAGCCGTTGGACCACGCTTATACGAGGATCGCGCTACAACATAGCTTCAAGTACCCTCTCCCGGTTTGCTAAACAGAAGACTAAAGGGGCCATTGCGGCCCCTTAATTGGGTTATAAAATTTTGCTTTGGTAGAGGGGTCCGGCACATAGAGGGCTATATTCAGACCGAGTTTGAAAATTTTAACTTAATATTAAAGGGAAGTAGGTTGGCTTGAAATTTGATCCTTTTTCCCGCCATTTTATTTTATTTTATTTTTTTTCCGTTATGCTTCCTTTCACAAAGAGAATCCCTTGATTTTATACTTAGAACAACATATTTCACCTGTTAAACTGTCATGTAAGTATTGTAAAAGGAGTTTAAAAAAATAATATAATAAAAATAAACTAATTTTCTCGGATTTCACCAGTTTTTAAGCATTATTTGAAATTTCCAGAATAAATTTTTTTTTTCCTTACAGGATACTTTAATGTATTGAAAAACACATTAAATAAATTATGTAATGTAAAATAAAATAAATAAGAAAAAATAAAAAAAATTAAAATTTGACCACAGCTAGGGTTTGATCCAACGCCCCCTCGCTCCATGCGTAAATCACTAGCACATGGTCTTAGCCGTTGGACCACGCTTATACGAGGATCGCGCTACAACATAGCTTCAAGTTCGCTCTCCCGGTTTGCTAAACTATGTGAATCTATCCGAAACTATCCGAAACTATGTGAAACTATCCGAAACTATGTGAAACTATCCGAAACTATGTGAAACTATCCGAAACTATGTGAAACTATATTAAACTATGTGAAACTATCCGAAACTATGTGAAACTATCCGAAACTATGTGAAACTATGTGAAACGATCCGAAACTATGTGAAACTATGTGAAACTAACCGAAACTATGTGAAACTATCCGAAAATATGTGAAACTATGTGAAACTATGCGAAACTATGTGAAACTATCCGAAACTATGTGAAACTATCCGAAACTATGTGAAATTATCCGAAACTATGTGAAACTATGTGAAACTATCCGAAACTATCCGAAACTATGTGAAACTATGTGAAACTATCCGAAACTATGTGAAACTATGTGAAACTATCCGAAACTATGTGAAACTATGTGAAACTATCCGAAACTATGTGAAACTATCCGAAACTATGTGAAACTATCCGAAACTATGTGAAACTATGTGAAACTATCCGAAACTATCCGAAACTATGTGAAACTATCCGAAACTATGTGAAACTATCCGAAACTATGTGAAACTATCCGAAACTATGTGAAACTATCCGAAACTATGTGAATCTATCCGAAACTATGTGAAACTATCCGAAACTATGTGAAACTATCCAAAACTATGTGAAACTATCCGAAACTATGTGAAACTATCCGAAACTATGTGAAACTATCCGAAACTATGTGAAACTATCCGAAACTATGTGAAACTATCCGAAACTATGTGAAACTATCCGAAACTATGTGAAACTATGTGAAACTATCCAAAACGATGTGAAACTATGTGAAATTATTCGAAACTATGTGAAACTATGTGAAACTATCTGAAACTTTATGAAACTGTGTGAAACTATCCGAAACTATGTGAAACTATCCGAAACTATGTGAAACTATCCGAAACTATGTGAAACTATGTGAAACTATCCGAAACGATGTGAAACTATGTGAAATTATCCGAAACTATGTGAAACTATGTGAAACTATCTGAAACTATATGAAACTATGTGAAACTATGAGAAACTATCCGAAACTATGTGAAGCTATCCGAAACTATGCGAAACTATGTGTAACTATGTGAAACTATGTGAAATTATCCGAAACTATGTGAAACTATCTGAATCTATATGAAACTATGTGAAACTATGAGAAACTATCCGAAACTATGTGAAACTATCCGAAACTATGTGAAAATATCCGAAAATATGTGAAACTATGTGAAACTATCCGACACTATGTGAAACTATGTGTAACTGTCCGAAACTATGTGAAACTATCCGAAACTATGTGAAACTATCCGAAACTATGTGAAACTGTCCGAAACTATGTGAAACTATGTGAAACTATCCGATACTATGTGAAACTATCCGAAACTATGTGAAACTATCCGAAACTATGTGAAACTATCCGAAACTATGTGAAACTATCCGAAACTATGTGAAACTATGTTAAACTATGTGAAACTATCCGAAACTATGTGAATCTATCCGAAACTATGTGAAACTATCCGAAACTATGTGAAAATATCCAAAACTATGTGAAACTATCCGAAACTATGTGAAACTATCCGAAACTATGTGAAACTATCCGAAACTATGTGAAACTATCCGAAACTATGTGAAACTATGTGAAACTATCCAAAACGATGTGAAACTATGTGAAATTATTCGAAACTATGTGAAACTATGTGAAACTATCTGAAACTTTATGAAACTATGTGAAACTATGTGAAACTATCCGAAACTATGTGAAACTATCCGAAACTATGTGAAACTATCCGAAACTATGTGAAACTATGTGAAACTATCCGAAACGATGTGAAACTATGTGAAATTATCCGAAACTATGTGAAACTATGTGAAACTATATGAAACTATGTGAAACTATGAGAAACTATCCGAAACTATATGAAGCTATCCGAAACTATGCGAAACTATGTGTAACTATGTGAAACTATGTGAAATTATCCGAAACTATGTGAAACTATCCGAATCTATATGAAACTATGTGAAACTATGAGAAACTATCCGAAACTATGTGAAACTATCCGAAACTATGTGAAAATATCCGAAAATATGTGAAACTATGTGAAACTATCCGACACTATGTGAAACTATGTGTAACTGTCCGAAGCTATGTGAAACTATCCGAAACTATGTGAAACTATCCGAAACTATGTGAAACTGTCCGAAACTATGTGAAACTATCCGAAACTATGTGAAACTATGTGAAACTATCCGAAACTATGTGAGACTGTGCGAAACTATGTGAAACTATGTGAAACTATCCGAAACTATGTGAAACCATGTGAAACTATCCGAAACTATGTGAAACTATCCGAAACTATGTGAAACTATCCGAAACTATGTGAAACTATGTGAAACTATGTGAAACTATGTGAAACTATGTGAAACTATCCGAAACTATGTGAAACTATCCGAAACTATGTGAAACTATCCGAAACTATGTGAAACTATCCGAAACTATGTGAAACTATGTGAAACTATCCGAAACTATGTGAAACTATGTGAAACTATCCGAAACTATGTGAAACTATCCGAAAATATGTGAAACTATGTGAAACTATCCGAAACTATGTGAAACTATGTGTAACTGTCCGAAACTATGTGAAACTATCCGAAACTATGTGAAACTATGTGAAACTATCCGAAACTATGTGAAACTATGGGAAACTATGTGAAACTATCCGAAACTATGTGAAACTATGTGAAACTATGTGAGACTGTGCGAAACTATGTGAAAATATGTAAAACTATCCGAAACTATGTGAAACTATGTGAAACCATCCGAAACTACATGAAATTACGTGAAACTATCCGAAACAATGTGAAACTATGTAAAACTATCCGAAACTATGTGAAACTATGTGAAGCTATGTGAAACTATCGAAACTATGTGAAACTATGTGAAACTATCCGAAACTATGTGAAACTATCCGAAACTATGTGAAATTATCCGAAACTATGTGAAACTATGTGAAACTATCCGAAACTATGTGAAACTATGTGAATCTATCCGAAACTATGTGAAACTGTGAATCTATCCGAAACTTTGTGAAACTATCCAAAACTAAGTGAAACTATGTGAATCTATCCAAAGATATGTGAAATTATGTGAAACTATCCGAAACTATGTGAAACTATGTGAAACTATCCGAAACTATGTGAAACTATGTGAAACTATCCGAAACTATGTTAAACTATGTGAAACTATGTGAAACTATCCGAAATTATGTGAAACTATGTGAAACTATCCGAAACTATGTGAAACTATCCGAAACTATGTGAAACTATGTGAAACTATCCGAAACTATCCGAAACTATGTGAAACTATCCGAAACTATGTGAAACTATCCGAAACTATGTGAAACTATGTTAAACTATGTGAAACTATCCGAAACTATGTGAATCAATCCGAAACTATCCGAAACTATGTGAAACTATCCGAAACTATGTGAAACTATCCGAAACTATGTGAAACTATCCGAAACTATGTGAAACTATCCGAAACTATGTGAAACTATCCGAAACTATGTGAAACTATGTGAAACTACCCAAAACGATGTGAAACTATGTGAAATTATCCGAAACTATGTGAAACTATGTGAAACTATCTGAAACTTTATGAAACTATGTGAAACTATGTGAAACTATCCGAAACTATGTGAAACTATCCGAAACTATGTGAAACTATCCGAAACTATGTGAAACTATCCGAAACTATGTGAAACTATTCGAAACGATGTGAAGCTATGTGAAATTATCCGAAACTATGTGAAACTATGTGAAACTATCTGAAACTATGTGAAACTATGAGAAACTATCCGAAACTATGTGAAGCTATCCGAAACTATGCGAAACTATGTGTAACTATGTGAAACTATGTGAAATTATCCGAAACTATGTGAAACTATCCGAAACTATATGAAACTATGTGAAACTATGAGAAACTATCCGAAACTATGTGAAACTATCCGAAACTATGTGAAAATATCCGAAAATATGTGAAACTATGTGAAACTATCCGACACTATGTGAAACTATGTGTAACTGTCCGAAACTATGTGAAACTATCCGAAACTATGTGAAACTATCCGAAACTATGTGAAACTATCCGAAACTATGTGAAACTATCCGAAACTATCCGAAACTATGTGAAACTATCCGAAACTATGTGAAACTATGTGAAACTATCCGAAACTATTTGAAACTATGTGAAACTATGAGAAACTATCCGAAACTATGTGAAACTATCCGAAACTATGTGAAAATATCCGAAAATATGTGAAACTATGTGAAACTATCCGACACTATGTGAAACTATGTGTAACTGTCCGAAACTATGTGAAACTATCCGAAACTATGTGAAACTATCCGAAACTATGTGAAACTGTCCGAAACTATGTGAAACTATGTGAAACTATCCGATACTATGTGAAACTATCCGAAACTATGTGAAACTATCCGAAACTATGTGAAACTATCCGAAACTATGTGAAACTATCCGAAACTATGTGAAACTATGTTAAACTATGTGAAACTATCCGAAACTATGTGAATCTATCCGAAACTATGTGAAACTATCCGAAACTATGTGAAAATATCCAAAACTATGTGAAACTATCCGAAACTATGTGAAACTATCCGAAACTATGTGAAACTATCCGAAACTATGTGAAACTATCCGAAACTATGTGAAACTATGTGAAACTATCCAAAACGATGTGAAACTATGTGAAATTATTCGAAACTATGTGAAACTATGTGAAACTATCTGAAACTTTATGAAACTATGTGAAACTATGTGAAACTATCCGAAACTATGTGAAACTATCCGAAACTATGTGAAACTATCCGAAACTATGTGAAACTATGTGAAACTATCCGAAACGATGTGAAACTATGTGAAATTATCCGAAACTATGTGAAACTATGTGAAACTATATGAAACTATGTGAAACTATGAGAAACTATCCGAAACTATATGAAGCTATCCGAAACTATGCGAAACTATGTGTAACTATGTGAAACTATGTGAAATTATCCGAAACTATGTGAAACTATCCGAATCTATATGAAACTATGTGAAACTATGAGAAACTATCCGAAACTATGTGAAACTATCCGAAACTATGTGAAAATATCCGAAAATATGTGAAACTATGTGAAACTATCCGACACTATGTGAAACTATGTGTAACTGTCCGAAACTATGTGAAACTATCCGAAACTATGTGAAACTATCCGAAACTATGTGAAACTGTCCGAAACTATGTGAAACTATCCGAAACTATGTGAAACTATGTGAAACTATCCGAAACTATGTGAGACTGTGCGAAACTATGTGAAACTATGTGAAACTATCCGAAACTATGTGAAACCATGTGAAACTATCCGAAACTATGTGAAACTATCCGAAACTATGTGAAACTATCCGAAACTATGTGAAACTATGTGAAACTATGTGAAACTATGTGAAACTATGTGAAACTATCCGAAACTATGTGAAACTATCCGAAACTATGTGAAACTATCCGAAACTATGTGAAACTATCCGAAACTATGTGAAACTATGTGAAACTATCCGAAACTATGTGAAACTATGTGAAACTATCCGAAACTATGTGAAACTATCCGAAAATATGTGAAACTATGTGAAACTATCCGAAACTATGTGAAACTATGTGTAACTGTCCGAAACTATGTGAAACTATCCGAAACTATGTGAAACTATGTGAAACTATCCGAAACTATGTGAAACTATGGGAAACTATGTGAAACTATCCGAAACTATGTGAAACTATGTGAAACTATGTGAGACTGTGCGAAACTATGTGAAAATATGTAAAACTATCCGAAACTATGTGAAACTATGTGAAACCATCCGAAACTACATGAAATTACGTGAAACTATCCGAAACAATGTGAAACTATGTAAAACTATCCGAAACTATGTGAAACTATGTGAAGCTATGTGAAACTATCGAAACTATGTGAAACTATGTGAAACTATCCGAAACTATGTGAAACTATCCGAAACTATGTGAAATTATCCGAAACTATGTGAAACTATGTGAAACTATCCGAAACTATGTGAAACTATGTGAAACTATCCGAAACTATGTGAAACTGTGAATCTATCCGAAACTTTGTGAAACTATCCAAAACTAAGTGAAACTATGTGAATCTATCCAAAGATATGTGAAATTATGTGAAACTATCCGAAACTATGTGAAACTATGTGAAACTATCCGAAACTATGTGAAACTATGTGAAACTATCCGAAACTATGTTAAACTATGTGAAACTATGTGAAACTATCCGAAACTATGTGAAACTATGTGAAACTATCCGAAACTATGTGAAACTATCCGAAACTATGTGAAACTATGTGAAACTATCCGAAACTATCCGAAACTATGTGAAACTATCCGAAACTATGTGAAACTATCCGAAACTATGTGAAACTATGTTAAACTATGTGAAACTATCCGAAACTATGTGAATCAATCCGAAACTATCCGAAACTATGTGAAACTATCCGAAACTATGTGAAACTATCCGAAACTATGTGAAACTATCCGAAACTATGTGAAACTATCCGAAACTATGTGAAACTATCCGAAACTATGTGAAACTATGTGAAACTACCCAAAACGATGTGAAACTATGTGAAATTATCCGAAACTATGTGAAACTATGTGAAACTATCTGAAACTTTATGAAACTATGTGAAACTATGTGAAACTATCCGAAACTATGTGAAACTATCCGAAACTATGTGAAACTATCCGAAACTATGTGAAACTATCCGAAACTATGTGAAACTATTCGAAACGATGTGAAGCTATGTGAAATTATCCGAAACTATGTGAAACTATGTGAAACTATCTGAAACTATGTGAAACTATGAGAAACTATCCGAAACTATGTGAAGCTATCCGAAACTATGCGAAACTATGTGTAACTATGTGAAACTATGTGAAATTATCCGAAACTATGTGAAACTATCCGAAACTATATGAAACTATGTGAAACTATGAGAAACTATCCGAAACTATGTGAAACTATCCGAAACTATGTGAAAATATCCGAAAATATGTGAAACTATGTGAAACTATCCGACACTATGTGAAACTATGTGTAACTGTCCGAAACTATGTGAAACTATCCGAAACTATGTGAAACTATCCGAAACTATGTGAAACTATCCGAAACTATGTGAAACTATCCGAAACTATCCGAAACTATGTGAAACTATCCGAAACTATGTGAAACTATGTGAAACTATCCGAAACTATTTGAAACTATGTGAAACTATCCGAAACTATGTGAAACTATCCGAAAACATGTGAAACTATGTGAAACTATCCGAAACTATGTGAAACTATGTGTAACTGTCCGAAACTATGTGAAACTATCCGAAACTATGTGAAACTATGTGAAACTATCCGAAACTATGTGAAACTATGTGAAACTATGTGAAACTATCCGAAACTTTGTGAAACTATGTGAAACTATCCGAAACTATGTGAAACTATCCGAAACTATGTGAAACTATGTGAAACTATCCGAAACTATCCGAAACTATGTGAAACTATCCGAATCTATGTGAAACTATGTGAAACTATCCGAAACTATGTGAAACTATGTGAAAATATGTTAAACTATGTGAAACTATCCGAAACTATGTGAATCTATCCGAAACTATCCGAAACTATGTGAAACTATCCGAAACTATGTGAAACTATCCGAAACTATGTGAAACTATCCGAAACTATGTGAAACTATCCGAAACTATGTGAAACTATCCGAAACTATGTGAAACTATCCAAAACGATGTGAAACTATGTGAAATTATCCGAAACTATGTGAAACTATGTGAAACTATCTGAAACTTTATGAAACTATGTGAAACTATCCGAAACTATGTGAAACTATCCGAAACTATGTGAAACTATCCGAAACTATGTGAAACTAGTGAAACTATCCGAAACGATGTGAAACTATGCGAAATTATCCGAAACTATGTGAAACTATGTGAAACTATGTGAAACTATCTGAAACTATATGAAACTATGTGAAACTATCCAAAACTATCCAAAACTATGTGAAGCTATCCGAAACTATGCGAAACTATGTGTAACTATGTGAAACTATGTGAAAATATCCGAAACTATGTGAAACTATCCGAAACTATATGAAACTATGTGAAACTATGAGAAACTATCCGAAACTATGTGAAACTATCCGAAACTATGTGAAACTATCCGAAACTATGTGAAACTATGTGAAACTATCCGAAACTATGTGAAACTATGTGTAACTGTCCGAAACTATGTGAAACTATCCGAAACTATGTGAAACTATGTGAAACTATGTGAAACTATCCGAAACTATGTGAAACTATGTGAAACTATCCGAAACTATGTGAGACTGTGCGAAACTATGTGAAACTATGTAAAACTATCCGAAACTATGTGAAACCATCCGAAACTATATGAAACTATGTGAAACTATGAGAAACTATCCGAAACTATGTGAAACTATCCGAAACTATGTGAAACTATGTGTAACTGTCCGAAACTATGTGAAACTATCCGAAACTATGTGAAACTATCCGAAACTATGTGAAACTATGTGAAACTATCCGAAACTATGTGAAACTATCCGAAACTATGTGAAACTATTTGAATCTATCCGAAACTATGTGTAACTATGTGAAACTATGTGAAATTATCCGAAACTATGTGAAACTATCCGAAACTATATGAAACTATATGAAACTATGTGAAACTATGAGAAACTATCCGAAACTATGTGAAACTATCCGAAACTATGTGAAAATATCCGAAAATATGTGAAACTATGTGAAACTATCCGACACTATGTGAAACTATGTGTAACTGTCCGAAACTATGTGAAACTATCCGAAACTATGTGAAACTATCCGAAACTATGTGAAACTATCCGAAACTATGTGAAACTATGTGAAACTATCCAAAACGATGTGAAACTATGTGAAATTATCCGAAACTATGTGAAACTATGTGAAACTATCTGAAACTTTATGAAACTATGTGAAACTATGTGAAACTATCCGAAACTATGTGAAACTATCCGAAACTATGTGAAACTATCCGAAACTATGTGAAACTATCCGAAACTATGTGAAACTATTCGAAACGATGTGAAGCTATGTGAAATTATCCGAAACTATGTGAAACTATGTGAAACTATCTGAAACTATATGAAACTATGTGAAACTATGAGAAACTATCCGAAACTATGTGAAGCTATCCGAAACTATGCGAAACTGTGAATCTATCCGAAACTTTGTGAAACTATCCAAAACTAAGTGAAACTATGTGAATCTATCCAAAGATATGTGAAATTATGTGAAACTATCCGAAACTATGTGAAACTATGTGAAACTATCCGAAACTATGTGAAACTATGTGAAACTATCCGAAACTATGTTAAACTATGTGAAACTATGTGAAACTATCCGAAACTATGTGAAACTATGTGAAACTATCCGAAACTATGTGAAACTATCCGAAACTATGTGAAACTATGTGAAACTATCCGAAACTATCCGAAACTATGTGAAACTATCCGAAACTATGTGAAACTATCCGAAACTATGTGAAACTATGTTAAACTATGTGAAACTATCCGAAACTATGTGAATCAATCCGAAACTATCCGAAACTATGTGAAACTATCCGAAACTATGTGAAACTATCCGAAACTATGTGAAACTATCCGAAACTATGTGAAACTATCCGAAACTATGTGAAACTATCCGAAACTATGTGAAACTATGTGAAACTACCCAAAACGATGTGAAACTATGTGAAATTATCCGAAACTATGTGAAACTATGTGAAACTATCTGAAACTTTATGAAACTATGTGAAACTATGTGAAACTATCCGAAACTATGTGAAACTATCCGAAACTATGTGAAACTATCCGAAACTATGTGAAACTATCCGAAACTATGTGAAACTATTCGAAACGATGTGAAGCTATGTGAAATTATCCGAAACTATGTGAAACTATGTGAAACTATCTGAAACTATGTGAAACTATGAGAAACTATCCGAAACTATGTGAAGCTATCCGAAACTATGCGAAACTATGTGTAACTATGTGAAACTATGTGAAATTATCCGAAACTATGTGAAACTATCCGAAACTATATGAAACTATGTGAAACTATGAGAAACTATCCGAAACTATGTGAAACTATCCGAAACTATGTGAAAATATCCGAAAATATGTGAAACTATGTGAAACTATCCGACACTATGTGAAACTATGTGTAACTGTCCGAAACTATGTGAAACTATCCGAAACTATGTGAAACTATCCGAAACTATGTGAAACTATCCGAAACTATGTGAAACTATCCGAAACTATCCGAAACTATGTGAAACTATCCGAAACTATGTGAAACTATGTGAAACTATCCGAAACTATTTGAAACTATGTGAAACTATCCGAAACTATGTGAAACTATCCGAAAACATGTGAAACTATGTGAAACTATCCGAAACTATGTGAAACTATGTGTAACTGTCCGAAACTATGTGAAACTATCCGAAACTATGTGAAACTATGTGAAACTATCCGAAACTATGTGAAACTATGTGAAACTATGTGAAACTATCCGAAACTTTGTGAAACTATGTGAAACTATCCGAAACTATGTGAAACTATCCGAAACTATGTGAAACTATGTGAAACTATCCGAAACTATCCGAAACTATGTGAAACTATCCGAATCTATGTGAAACTATGTGAAACTATCCGAAACTATGTGAAACTATGTGAAAATATGTTAAACTATGTGAAACTATCCGAAACTATGTGAATCTATCCGAAACTATCCGAAACTATGTGAAACTATCCGAAACTATGTGAAACTATCCGAAACTATGTGAAACTATCCGAAACTATGTGAAACTATCCGAAACTATGTGAAACTATCCGAAACTATGTGAAACTATCCAAAACGATGTGAAACTATGTGAAATTATCCGAAACTATGTGAAACTATGTGAAACTATCTGAAACTTTATGAAACTATGTGAAACTATCCGAAACTATGTGAAACTATCCGAAACTATGTGAAACTATCCGAAACTATGTGAAACTAGTGAAACTATCCGAAACGATGTGAAACTATGCGAAATTATCCGAAACTATGTGAAACTATGTGAAACTATGTGAAACTATCTGAAACTATATGAAACTATGTGAAACTATCCAAAACTATCCAAAACTATGTGAAGCTATCCGAAACTATGCGAAACTATGTGTAACTATGTGAAACTATGTGAAAATATCCGAAACTATGTGAAACTATCCGAAACTATATGAAACTATGTGAAACTATGAGAAACTATCCGAAACTATGTGAAACTATCCGAAACTATGTGAAACTATCCGAAACTATGTGAAACTATGTGAAACTATCCGAAACTATGTGAAACTATGTGTAACTGTCCGAAACTATGTGAAACTATCCGAAACTATGTGAAACTATGTGAAACTATGTGAAACTATCCGAAACTATGTGAAACTATGTGAAACTATCCGAAACTATGTGAGACTGTGCGAAACTATGTGAAACTATGTAAAACTATCCGAAACTATGTGAAACCATCCGAAACTATATGAAACTATGTGAAACTATGAGAAACTATCCGAAACTATGTGAAACTATCCGAAACTATGTGAAACTATGTGTAACTGTCCGAAACTATGTGAAACTATCCGAAACTATGTGAAACTATCCGAAACTATGTGAAACTATGTGAAACTATCCGAAACTATGTGAAACTATCCGAAACTATGTGAAACTATTTGAATCTATCCGAAACTATGTGTAACTATGTGAAACTATGTGAAATTATCCGAAACTATGTGAAACTATCCGAAACTATATGAAACTATATGAAACTATGTGAAACTATGAGAAACTATCCGAAACTATGTGAAACTATCCGAAACTATGTGAAAATATCCGAAAATATGTGAAACTATGTGAAACTATCCGACACTATGTGAAACTATGTGTAACTGTCCGAAACTATGTGAAACTATCCGAAACTATGTGAAACTATCCGAAACTATGTGAAACTATCCGAAACTATGTGAAACTATGTGAAACTATCCAAAACGATGTGAAACTATGTGAAATTATCCGAAACTATGTGAAACTATGTGAAACTATCTGAAACTTTATGAAACTATGTGAAACTATGTGAAACTATCCGAAACTATGTGAAACTATCCGAAACTATGTGAAACTATCCGAAACTATGTGAAACTATCCGAAACTATGTGAAACTATTCGAAACGATGTGAAGCTATGTGAAATTATCCGAAACTATGTGAAACTATGTGAAACTATCTGAAACTATATGAAACTATGTGAAACTATGAGAAACTATCCGAAACTATGTGAAGCTATCCGAAACTATGCGAAACTATGTGTAACTATGTGAAACTATGTGAAATTATCCGAAACTATGTGAAACTATCCGAAACTATATGAAACTATGTGAAACTATGAGAAACTATCCGAAACTATGTGAAACTATCCGAAACTATGTGAAAATATCCGAAAATATGTGAAACTATGTGAAACTATCCGACACTATGTGAAACTATGTGTAACTGTCCGAAACTATGTGAAACTATCCGAAACTATGTGAAACTATCCGAAACTATGTGAAACTATCCGAAACTATGTGAAACTATCCGAAACTATCCGAAACTATGTGAAACTATCCGAAACTATGTGAAACTATCCGAAACTATGTGAAACTATCCGAAACTATTTGAAACTATGTGAAACTATCCGAAACTATGTGAAACTATCCGAAAACATGTGAAACTATGTGAAACTATGTGAAACTATCCGAAACTATGTGAAACTATGTGTAACTGTCCGAAACTATGTGAAACTATCCGAAACTATGTGAAACTATGTGAAACTATCCGAAACTATGTGAAACTATGTGAAACTATGTGAAACTATCCGAAACTTTGTGAAACTATGTGAAACTATCCGAAACTATGTGAAACTATCCGAAACTATGTGAAACTATCCGAAACTATGTGAAACTATGTGAAACTATCCGAAACTATCCGAAACTATGTGAAACTATCCGAATCTATGTGAAACTATGTGAAACTATCCGAAACTATGTGAAACTATGTTAAACTATGTGAAACTATCCGAAACTATGTGAATCTATCCGAAACTATCCGAAACTATGTGAAACTATCCGAAACTATGTGAAACTATCCGAAACTATGTGAAACTATCCGAAACTATGTGAAACTATCCGAAACTATGTGAAACTATCCGAAACTATGTGAAACTATCCAAAATGATGTGAAACTATGTGAAATTATCCGAAACTATGTGAAACTATGTGAAACTATCTGAAACTTTATGAAACTATGTGAAACTATGTGAAACTATCCGAAACTATGTGAAACTATCCGAAACTATGTGAAACTATCCGAAACTATGTGAAACTAGTGAAACTATCCGAAACGATGTGAAACTATGCGAAATTATCCGAAACTATGTGAAACTATGTGAAACTATGTGAAACTATCTGAAACTATATGAAACTATGTGAAACTATGAGAAACTATCCGAAACTATGTGAAGCTATCCGAAACTATGCGAAACTATGTGTAACTATGTGAAACTATGTGAAAATATCCGAAACTATGTGAAACTATCCGAAACTATATGAAACTATGTGAAACTATGAGAAACTATCCGAAACTATGTGAAACTATCCGAAACTATGTGAAACTATCCGAAAATATGTGAAACTATGTGAAACTATGTGAAACTATCCGAAACTATGTGAAACTATGTGTAACTGTCCGAAACTATGTGAAACTATCCGAAACTATGTGAAACTATGTGAAACTATGTGAAACTATCCGAAACTATGTGAAACTATGTGAAACTATCCGAAACTATGTGAGACTGTGCGAAACTATGTGAAACTATGTAAAACTATCCGAAACTATGTGAAACCATCCGAAACTATATGAAACTATGTGAAACTATGAGAAACTATCCGAAACTATGTGAAACTATCCGAAACTATGTGAAACTATCCGAAACTATGTGAAACTATGTGTAACTGTCCGAAACTATGTGAAACTATCCGAAACTATGTGAAACTATCCGAAACTATGTGAAACTATGTGAAACTATCCGAAACTATGTGAAACTATCCGAAACTATGTGAAACTATTTGAAACTATCCGAAACTATGTGAAACTATGTGAAACTATCCGAAACTATGTGAAACTATGTGAAACTATCCGAAACTATGTGAAACTATGTGTAACTGTCCGAAACTATGTGAAACTATCCGAAACTATGTGAAACTATCCGAAACTATGTGAAACTATGTGAAACTATCCGAAACTATGTGAGACTGTGCGAAACTATCCGAAACTATGTGAAACAATCCGAAACTATGTGAAACTATCCGAAACTATGTGAAACTATGTGAAACTATGTGAAACTATTCGAAACTATGTGAAACCATGTGAAACTATCCGAAACTATGTGAAACTATCCGAAACTATGTGAAACTATGTGAAACCATCCGAAACTATGTGAAACTATCCGAAACTATGTGAAACTATGTGAAACTATCCGAAACTATGTGAAACTATGTGAAACTATGTGAAACTATCCGAAACTATGTGAAACTATGTGTAACTGTCCGAAACTATGTGAAACTATCCGAAACTATGTGAAACTATCCGAAACTATGTGAAACTATGTGAAACTATCCGAAACTATGTGAGACTGTGCGAAACTATGTGAAACTATGAAAAACTATCCGAAACTATGTGAAACTATGTGAAACCATCCGAAACTATATGAAATTATGTGAAACTATCCGAAACTATGTGAAACTATGTAAAACTATCCGAAACTATGTGAAACTATCCGAAACTATGTGAAACTATGTGAAGCTATGTGAAACTATCGAAACTATGTGAAACTATCCGAAACTATGTGAAACTATCCGAAACTATGTGAAATTATCCGAAACTATGTGAAACTATGTGAAACTATCCGAAACTATGTGAAACTATGTGAAACTGTCCGAAACTATGTGAAACTATGTGAATCTATCCGAAACTATGTGAAACTATCCAAAACTAAGTGAAACTATGTGAATCTATCCAAAGATATGTGAAATTATGTGAAACTATCCGAAACTATGTGAAACTATGTGAAACTATCCGAAACTATGTGAAACTATCCGAAACTATGTGAAACTATCCGAAACTATGTGAAACTATGTGAAACTATCCGAAACTATGTGAAACTATCCGAAACTATCCGAAACTATGTGAAACTATGTGAAACTATCCGAAACTATGTGAAACTATCCGAAACTATGTGAAACTATGTTAAACTATGTGAAACTATCCGAAACTATGTGAAACTATCCGAAACTATGTGAAACTATGTGAAACTATCCGAAACTATGTGAAACTATCCGAACTATGTGAAACTATCCGAAACTATGTGAAACTATCCGAAACTATGTGAAACTATTCGAAACGATGTGAAGCTATGTGAAATTATCCGAAACTATGTGAAACTATGTGAAACTATCTGAAACTATATGAAACTATGTGAAACTATGAGAAACTATCCGAAACTATGTGAAGCTATCCGAAACTATGCGAAACTATGTGTAACTATGTGAAACTATGTGAAATTATCCGAAACTATGTGAAACTATCCGAAACTATATGAAACTATGTGAAACTATGTGAAACTATGTGAAATTATCCGAAACTATGTGAAACTATCCGAAACTATATGAAACTATGTGAAACTATGAGAAACTATCCGAAACTATGTGAAACTATCCGAAACTATGTGAAAATATCCGAAAATATGTGAAACTATGTGAAACTATCCGACACTATGTGAAACTATGTGTAACTGTCCGAAACTATGTGAAACTATCCGAAACTATGTGAAACTATCCGAAACTATGTGAAACTATCCGAAACTATGTGAAACTATCCGAAACTATCCGAAACTATGTGAAACTATCCGAAACTATGTGAAACTATCCGAAACTATGTGAAACTATCCGAAACTATTTGAAACTATGTGAAACTATCCGAAACTATGTGAAACTATCCGAAAACATGTGAAACTATGTGAAACTATGTGAAACTATCCGAAACTATGTGAAACTATGTGTAACTGTCCGAAACTATGTGAAACTATCCGAAACTATGTGAAACTATGTGAAACTATCCGAAACTATGTGAAACTATGTGAAACTATGTGAAACTATCCGAAACTTTGTGAAACTATGTGAAACTATCCGAAACTATGTGAAACTATCCGAAACTATGTGAAACTATCCGAAACTATGTGAAACTATGTGAAACTATCCGAAACTATCCGAAACTATGTGAAACTATCCGAATCTATGTGAAACTATGTGAAACTATCCGAAACTATGTGAAACTATGTTAAACTATGTGAAACTATCCGAAACTATGTGAATCTATCCGAAACTATCCGAAACTATGTGAAACTATCCGAAACTATGTGAAACTATCCGAAACTATGTGAAACTATCCGAAACTATGTGAAACTATCCGAAACTATGTGAAACTATCCGAAACTATGTGAAACTATCCAAAATGATGTGAAACTATGTGAAATTATCCGAAACTATGTGAAACTATGTGAAACTATCTGAAACTTTATGAAACTATGTGAAACTATGTGAAACTATCCGAAACTATGTGAAACTATCCGAAACTATGTGAAACTATCCGAAACTATGTGAAACTAGTGAAACTATCCGAAACGATGTGAAACTATGCGAAATTATCCGAAACTATGTGAAACTATGTGAAACTATGTGAAACTATCTGAAACTATATGAAACTATGTGAAACTATGAGAAACTATCCGAAACTATGTGAAGCTATCCGAAACTATGCGAAACTATGTGTAACTATGTGAAACTATGTGAAAATATCCGAAACTATGTGAAACTATCCGAAACTATATGAAACTATGTGAAACTATGAGAAACTATCCGAAACTATGTGAAACTATCCGAAACTATGTGAAACTATCCGAAAATATGTGAAACTATGTGAAACTATGTGAAACTATCCGAAACTATGTGAAACTATGTGTAACTGTCCGAAACTATGTGAAACTATCCGAAACTATGTGAAACTATGTGAAACTATGTGAAACTATCCGAAACTATGTGAAACTATGTGAAACTATCCGAAACTATGTGAGACTGTGCGAAACTATGTGAAACTATGTAAAACTATCCGAAACTATGTGAAACCATCCGAAACTATATGAAACTATGTGAAACTATGAGAAACTATCCGAAACTATGTGAAACTATCCGAAACTATGTGAAACTATCCGAAACTATGTGAAACTATGTGTAACTGTCCGAAACTATGTGAAACTATCCGAAACTATGTGAAACTATCCGAAACTATGTGAAACTATGTGAAACTATCCGAAACTATGTGAAACTATCCGAAACTATGTGAAACTATTTGAAACTATCCGAAACTATGTGAAACTATGTGAAACTATCCGAAACTATGTGAAACTATGTGAAACTATGTGAAACTATCCGAAACTATGTGAAACTATGTGTAACTGTCCGAAACTATGTGAAACTATCCGAAACTATGTGAAACTATCCGAAACTATGTGAAACTATGTGAAACTATCCGAAACTATGTGAGACTGTGCGAAACTATCCGAAACTATGTGAAACAATCCGAAACTATGTGAAACTATCCGAAACTATGTGAAACTATGTGAAACTATGTGAAACTATTCGAAACTATGTGAAACCATGTGAAACTATCCGAAACTATGTGAAACTATCCGAAACTATGTGAAACTATGTGAAACCATCCGAAACTATGTGAAACTATCCGAAACTATGTGAAACTATGTGAAACTATCCGAAACTATGTGAAACTATGTGAAACTATGTGAAACTATCCGAAACTATGTGAAACTATGTGTAACTGTCCGAAACTATGTGAAACTATCCGAAACTATGTGAAACTATCCGAAACTATGTGAAACTATGTGAAACTATCCGAAACTATGTGAGACTGTGCGAAACTATGTGAAACTATGAAAAACTATCCGAAACTATGTGAAACTATGTGAAACCATCCGAAACTATATGAAATTATGTGAAACTATCCGAAACTATGTGAAACTATGTAAAACTATCCGAAACTATGTGAAACTATCCGAAACTATGTGAAACTATGTGAAGCTATGTGAAACTATCGAAACTATGTGAAACTATCCGAAACTATGTGAAACTATCCGAAACTATGTGAAATTATCCGAAACTATGTGAAACTATGTGAAACTATCCGAAACTATGTGAAACTATGTGAAACTGTCCGAAACTATGTGAAACTATGTGAATCTATCCGAAACTATGTGAAACTATCCAAAACTAAGTGAAACTATGTGAATCTATCCAAAGATATGTGAAATTATGTGAAACTATCCGAAACTATGTGAAACTATGTGAAACTATCCGAAACTATGTGAAACTATCCGAAACTATGTGAAACTATCCGAAACTATGTGAAACTATGTGAAACTATCCGAAACTATGTGAAACTATCCGAAACTATCCGAAACTATGTGAAACTATGTGAAACTATCCGAAACTATGTGAAACTATCCGAAACTATGTGAAACTATGTTAAACTATGTGAAACTATCCGAAACTATGTGAAACTATCCGAAACTATGTGAAACTATGTGAAACTATCCGAAACTATGTGAAACTATCCGAACTATGTGAAACTATCCGAAACTATGTGAAACTATCCGAAACTATGTGAAACTATGTGAAACTATCCGAAACGCTGTGAAACTATGTGAAATTATCCGAAACTATGTGAAACTATGTGAAACTATCTGAAACTTTATGAAACTATGTGAAACCATGTGAAACTATCCGAAACTATGTGAAACTATCCGAAACTATGTGAAACTATCCGAAACTATGTGAAACTATGTGAAACTCTCCGAAACGATGCGAAACTATGTGAAATTATCCGAAACTATGTGAAACTATGTGAAACTATCTGAAACTATATGAAACTATGTGAAACTATTAGAAACTATCCGAAACTATGTGAAGCTATCCAAAACTATGTGAAACTATGTGAATCTATCCGAAACTATGTGAAACTATCCAAAACTAAGTGAAACTATGTGAATCTATCCAAAGATATGTGAAATTATGTGAAACTCTCCGAAACTATGTGAAACTATGTGAAACTATCCGAAGCTATGTGAAACTATGTGAAACTATCCGAGACTATGTGAAACTATGTGAAACTATCCGAAACTATGTGAAACTATCCGAAACTATGTGAAACTATCCGAAACTATGTGAAACTATCCGAAACTATGTGAAACTATGAGAAACTATCCGAAACTATCCGAAACTATGTGAAACTATCCGAAACTATGTGAAACTATCCGAAACTATGTGAAACTATCCGAAACTATGTGAAACTAAGTGAAACTATGTTAAACAATGTGAAACTAAGTGAAACTATGTTAAACAATGTGAAACTATCCGAAACTATGTGAATCTATCCGAAACTATGCGAAACTATGTGAAACTATCCGAAACTATGTGAAGCTATCCGAAACTATGTGAAACTATCCGAAACTATGTGAAACTATCCGAAACTATGTGAAACTATGTGAAACTATGTGAAACTATCCGAAACTATGTGAAACTATCCGAAACGATGTGAAACTATGTGAAATTATCCGAAACTATGTGAAACTATGTGAAACTATCTGAAACTTTATGAAACTATGTGAAACTATCCGAAACTACGTGAAACTATCCGAAACTGTGTGAAACTATCGGAAACTATGTGAAACTATACGAAACGATGTGAAACTATGTGAAATTATCCGAAACTATGTGAAACTATGCGAAACTATCTGAAACTATATGAAACTATGTGAAACTATGAGAAACTATCCGAAACTATGTGAAGCTATCCGAAACTATGTGTAACTATGTGAAACTATGTGAAATTATCCGAAACTATGTGAAACTATCCGAAACTATATGAAACTATGTGAAACTATGAGAAACTATCCGAAACTATGTGAAACTATCCGAAACTATTTGAAACTATCCGAAAATATGTGAAACTATGTGAAACTATGCGAAACTATCCGACACTATGTGAAACTATGTGTAACTGTCCGAAACTATGTGAAACTATCCGAAACTATCCGAAACTATGTGAGACTGTGCGAAACTATGTGAAACTATCCGAAACTATGTGAATCTATCCGAAACTATCCGAAACTATGTGAAACTATCCGAAACTATGTGAAACTATCCGAAACTATGTGAAACTATCCGAAACTATGTGAAACTATCCGAAACTATGTGAAACTATCCGAAACTATGTGAAACTATCCAAAACGATGTGAAACTATGTGAAATTATCCGAAACTATGTGAAACTATGTGAAACTATCTGAAACTTTATGAAACTATGTGAAACTATGTGAAACTATCCGAAACTATGTGAAACTATCCGAAACTATGTGAAACTATCCGAAACTATGTGAAACTAGTGAAACTATCCGAAACGATGTGAAACTATGCGAAATTATCCGAAACTATGTGAAACTATGTGAAACTATGTGAAACTATCTGAAACTATATGAAACTATGTGAAACTATGAGAAACTATCCGAAACTATGTGAAGCTATCCGAAACTATGCGAAACTATGTGTAACTATGTGAAACTATGTGAAAATATCCGAAACTATGTGAAACTATCCGAAACTATATGAAACTATGTGAAACTATGAGAAACTATCCGAAACTATGTGAAACTATCCGAAACTATGTGAAACTATCCGAAACTATGTGAAACTAGGTGTAACTGTCCGAAACTATGTGAAACTATCCGAAACGATGTGAAACTATGTGAAATTATCCGAAACTATGTGAAACTATGTGAAACTATCTGAAACTTTATGAAACTATGTGAAACCATGTGAAACTATCCGAAACTATGTGAAACTATCCGAAACTATGTGAAACTATCCGAAACTATGTGAAACTATGTGAAACTATCCGAAACGATGCGAAACTATGTGAAATTATCCGAAACTATGTGAAACTATGTGAAACTATCTGAAACTATATGAAACTATGTGAAACTATTAGAAACTATCCGAAACTATGTGAAGCTATCCAAAACTATGTGAAACTATGTGAATCTATCCGAAACTATGTGAAACTATCCAAAACTAAGTGAAACTATGTGAATCTATCCAAAGATATGTGAAATTATGTGAAACTCTCCGAAACTATGTGAAACTATGTGAAACTATCCGAAGCTATGTGAAACTATGTGAAACTATCCGAGACTATGTGAAACTATGTGAAACTATGTGAAACTATCCGAAACTATGTGAAACTATGTGAAACTATCCGAAACTATGTGAAACTATCCGAAACTATGTGAAACTATCCGAAACTATGTGAAACTATGAGAAACTATCCGAAACTATCCGAAACTATGTGAAACTATCCGAAACTATGTGAAACTATCCGAAACTATGTGAAACTATCCGAAACTATGTGAAACTAAGTGAAACTATGTTAAACAATGTGAAACTAAGTGAAACTATGTTAAACAATGTGAAACTATCCGAAACTATGTGAATCTATCCGAAACTATGCGAAACTATGTGAAACTATCCGAAACTATGTGAAGCTATCCGAAACTATGTGAAACTATCCGAAACTATGTGAAACTATCCGAAACTATCCGAAACTATGTGAAACTATCCGAAACGATGTGAAACTATGTGAAATTATCCGAAACTATGTGAAACTATGTGAAACTATCTGAAACTTTATGAAACTATGTGAAACTATCCGAAACTACGTGAAACTATCCGAAACTGTGTGAAACTATCGGAAACTATGTGAAACTATCCGAAACGATGTGAAACTATGTGAAATTATCCGAAACTATGTGAAACTATGCGAAACTATCTGAAACTATATGAAACTATGTGAAACTATGAGAAACTATCCGAAACTATGTGAAGCTATCCGAAACTATGTGTAACTATGTGAAACTATGTGAAATTATCCGAAACTATGTGAAACTATCCGAAACTATATGAAACTATGTGTAACTATGAGAAACTATCCGAAACTATGTGAAACTATCCGAAACTATTTGAAACTATCCGAAAATATGTGAAACTATGTGAAACTATGCGAAACTATCCGACACTATGTGAAACTATGTGTAACTGTCCGAAACTATGTGAAACTATCCGAAACTATCCGAAACTATGTGAGACTGTGCGAAACTATGTGAAACTATGTGAAACTATCCGAAACTATGTGAAACCATGTGAAACTATCCGAAACTATGTGAAACTATCCGAAACTATGTGAAACTATCCGAAACTATGTGAAACTATCCGCAACTATGTGAAACCATCCGAAACTATGTGAAACTATCCGAAACTATGTGAAACTATGTGAAACCATCCGAAACTATGTGAAACTATCCGAAACTATGTGAAACTATGTGAAACTATCCGAAACTATGTGAAACTATCCGAAACTATGTGAAACTATCCGAAACTATGTGAAACTATCCGAAACTATCTGAAACTATGTGAAACTATCCGAAACTATGTGAAACTATGTGAAACTATCCGAAACTATGTGAAACTATGTGAAACTTACCGAAACTATGGGAAACTATCCGAAAATATGTGAAACTATGTGAAACTTTCCGAAACTATGTGAAACTATGTGTAACTGTCCGAAACTATGTGAAACTATCCGAAACTATGTGAAACTATCCGAAACTATGTGAAACTATCCGAAACTATGTGAAACTATGTGAAACTATCCGAAACTATCTGAAACTATGTGAAACTATCCGAAACTATGTGAAACTATGTGAAACTATCCGAAACTATGTGAAACTATGTGAAACTATCCGAAACTATGTGAAACTATCCGAAAATATGTGAAACTATGTGAAACTATGTGAAACTTTCCGAAACTATGTGAAACTATGTGTAACTGTCCGAAACTATGTGAAACTATCCGAAACTATGTGAAACTATCCGAAACTATGTGAAACTATGAGAAACTATGTGAAGCTATGTGAAACTATCCGAAACTATGTGAAACTATCCGAAACTATGTGAGACTGTGCGAAACTATGTGAAACTATGTAAAACTATCCGAAACTATGTGAAACTATGTGAAACTATGTGAAACCTTCCGAAACAATATGAAATTATTTGAAACTATCCGAAACTATGTGAAACTATGTAAAACTATCCGAAACTATGTGAAACTATGTGAAACTATCCGAAACTATATGAAACTATGTGAAGCTATGTGAAACTATCGAAACTATGTGAAACTATGTGAAACTATCCGAAACTATGTGAAACTATCCGTAACTATGTGAAATTATCCGAAACTATGTGAAACTATCCGAAACTATGTGAAACTATGTGAAACTATCCGAAACTATGTGAAACTATGTGAAACTATCCGAAACGATGTGAAACTATGTGAAATTATCCGAAACTATGTGAAACTATCTGAAACTTTATGAAACTATGTGAAACCATGTGAAACTATCCGAAACTATGTGAAACTATCCGAAACTATGTGAAACTATCCGAAACTATGTGAAACTATCCGAAACTATGTGAAACTATGTGAAACTATCCGAAACGATGCGAAACTATGTGAAATTATCCGAAACTATGTGAAACTATGTGAAACTATCTGAAACTATATGAAACTATGTGAAACTATTAGAAACTATCCGAAACTATGTGAAGCTATCCAAAACTATGTGAAACTCTGTGAATCTATCCGAAACTATGTGAAACTATCCAAAACTAAGTGAAACTATGTGAATCTATCCAAAGATATGTGAAATTATGTGAAACTCTCCGAAACTATGTGAAACTATGTGAAACTATCCGAAGCTATGTGAAACTATGTGAAACTATCCGAGACTATGTGAAACTATGTGAAACTATGTGAAACTATCCGAAACTATGTGAAACTATGTGAAACTATCCGAAACTATGTGAAACTATCCGAAACTATGTGAAACTATCCGAAACTATGTGAAACTATCCGAAACTATGTGAAACTATCCGAAACTATGTGAAACTATGAGAAACTATCCGAAACTATCTGAAACTATGTGAAACTATCCGAAACTATGTGAAACTATCCGAAACTATGTGAAACTATCCGAAACGATGTGAAACTATGTGAAATTATCCGAAACTATGTGAAACTATGCGAAACTATCTGAAACTATATGAAACTATGTGAAACTATGAGAAACTATCCGAAACTATGTGAAGCTATCCGAAACTATGTGTAACTATGTGAAACTATGTGAAATTATCCGAAACTATGTGAAACTATCCGAAACTATATGAAACTATGTGAAACTATGAGAAACTATCCGAAACTATGTGAAACTATCCGAAACTATTTGAAACTATCCGAAAATATGTGAAACTATGTGAAACTATGCGAAACTATCCGACACTATGTGAAACTATGTGTAACTGTCCGAAACTATGTGAAACTATCCGAAACTATCCGAAACTATGTGAGACTGTGCGAAACTATGTGAAACTATGTGAAACTATCTGAAACTATGTGAAACCATGTGAAACTATCCGAAACTATGTGAAACTATCCGAAACTATGTGAAACTATCCGAAACTATGTGAAACTATCCGCAACTATGTGAAACCATCCGAAACTATGTGAAACTATCCGAAACTATGTGAAACTATGTGAAACCATCCGAAACTATGTGAAACTATCCGAAACTATGTGAAACTATGTGAAACTATCCGAAACTATGTGAAACTATCCGAAACTATGTGAAACTATCCGAAACTATGTGAAACTATGTGAAACTATCCGAAACTATCTGAAACTATGTGAAACTATCCGAAACTATGTGAAACTATGTGAAACTATCCGAAACTATGTGAAAATATGTGAAACTTACCGAAACTATGTGAAACTATCCGAAAATATGTGAAACTATGTGAAACTATGTGAAACTTTCCGAAACTATGTGAAACTATGTGTAACTGTCCGAAACTATGTGAAACTATCCGAAACTATGTGAAACTATCCGAAACTATGTGAAACTATCCGAAACTATGTGAAACTATGTGAAACTATCCGAAACTATCTGAAACTATGTGAAACTATCCGAAACTATGTGAAACTATGTGAAACTATCCGAAACTATGTGAAACTATGTGAAACTATCCGAAACTATGTGAAACTATCCGAAAATATGTGAAACTATGTGAAACTATGTGAAACTTTCCGAAACTATGTGAAACTATGTGTAACTGTCCGAAACTATGTGAAACTATCCGAAACTATGTGAAACTATCCGAAACTATGTGAAACTATGAGAAACTATGTGAAGCTATGTGAAACTATCCGAAACTATGTGAAACTATCCGAAACTATGTGAGACTGTGCGAAACTATGTGAAACTATGTAAAACTATCCGAAACTATGTGAAACTATGTGAAACTATGTGAAACCTTCCGAAACAATATGAAATTATTTGAAACCATCCGAAACTATGTGAAACTATGTAAAACTATCCGAAACACTGTGAAACTATGTGAAACTATCCGAAACTATGTGAAACTATGTGAAGCTATGTGAAACTATCGAAACTATGTGAAACTATGTGAAACTATCCGAAACTATGTGAAACTATCCGTAACTATGTGAAATTATCCGAAACTATGTGAAACTATCCGAAACTATGTGAAACTATGTGAAACTATCCGAAACTATGTGAAACTATGTGAATCTATCCGAAACTATGTGAAACTATCCAAAACTATGTGAAACTATGTGAATCTATCCAAAGATATGAGAAATTATGTGAAACTATCCGAAACTATGTGAAACTATGTGAAACGATCCGAAACTATGTGAAACTATGTGAAACTATCCGAAACTATGTGAAACTATCCGAAACTATGTGAAACTATCCGAAACTATGTGAAACTATGTGAAACTATCCGAAACTATCCGAAACTATGTGAAACTATCCGAAACTATGTGAAACTATCCGAAACTATGTGAAACTTTCCGAAACTATGTGAAACTATGTTAAACTATGTGGAACTATCCGAAACTATATGAAACTATCCGAAACTATGTGAAACTATCCGAAACTATGTGAAACTCTCCGAAACTATGTGAAACTATCCGAAACTATGTGAAACTAACCGAAACTATGTGAAACTATCCGAAACGATGTGAAACTATGTGAAATTATCCGAAACTATGTGAAACTATCTGAAACTATCTGAAACTATATGAAACTATGTGAAACTATGAGAAACTATCCGAAACTATGTGAAGCTATCCGAAACTATGCGAAACTATGTGAAACTATGTGAAATTATCCGAAACTATGTGAAACTATCCGAAACTATATGAAACTATGAGAAACTTTTCGAAACTATGTGAAAATATCTGAAACTATGTGAAACTATCCGAAAATATGTGAAACTATGTGAAACTATCCGACACTATGTGAAACTATGTGTAACTGTCCGAAACTATGTGAAACTATCCGAAACTATGTGAAACTATCCGAAACTATGTGAAACTATGTGAAACTATCCGAAACTATGTGAAACTATCCGAAACTATGTGAAACTATGTGAAACTTACCGAAACTATGTGAAACTATCCGAAAATATGTGAAACTATGTGAAACTATGTGAAACTTTCCGAAACTATGTGAAACTATGTGTAACTGTCCGAAACTATGTGAAACTATCCGAAACTATGTGAAACTATCCGAAACTATGTGAAACTATCCGAAACTATGTGAAACTATGTGAAACTATCCGAAACTATCTGAAACTATGTGAAACTATCCGAAACTATGTGAAACTATGTGAAACTATCCGAAACTATGTGAAACTATGTGAAACTATCCGAAACTATGTGAAACTATCCGAAAATATGTGAAACTATGTGAAACTATGTGAAACTTTCCGAAACTATGTGAAACTATGTGTAACTGTCCGAAACTATGTGAAACTATCCGAAACTATGTGAAACTATCCGAAACTATGTGAAACTATGAGAAACTATGTGAAGCTATGTGAAACTATCCGAAACTATGTGAAACTATCCGAAACTATGTGAGACTGTGCGAAACTATGTGAAACTATATAAAACTATCCGAAACTATGTGAAACTATGTGAAACCTTCCGAAACAATATGAAATTATTTGAAACTATCCGAAACTATGTGAAACTATGTAAAACTATCCGAAACTATGTGAAACTATGTGAAACTATCCGAAACTATGTGAAACTATGTGAAGCTATGTGAAACTATCGAAACTATGTGAAACTATGTGAAACTATCCGAAACTATGTGTAACTATCCGTAACTATGTGAAATTATCCGAAACTATGTGAAACTATCCGAAACTATGTGAAACTATGTGAAACTATCCGAAACTATGTGAAACTATGTGAATCTATCCGAAACTATGTGAAACTATCCAAAACTATGTGAAACTATGTGAATCTGTCCAAAGATATGAGAAATTATGTGAAACTATCCGAAACTATGTGAAACTATGTGAAACGATCCGAAACTATGTGAAACTATGTGAAACTATCCGAAACTATGTGAAACTATCCGAAACTATGTGAAACTATCCGAAACTATGTGAAACTATGTGAAACTATCCGAAACTATCCGAAACTATGTGAAACTATCCGAAACTATGTGAAACTATCCGAAACTATGTGAAACTATCCGAAACTATGTGAAACTATGTTAAACTATGTGGAACTATCCGAAACTATATGAAACTATCCGAAATTATGTGAAACTATCCGAAACTATGTGAAACTCTCCGAAACTATGTGAAACTATCCGAAACTATGTGAAACTATCCGAAACTATGTGAAACTATGTGAAACTATCCGAAACGATGTGAAACTATGTGAAATTATCCGAAACTATGTGAAACTATCTGAAACTATCTGAAACTATATGAAACTATGTGAAACTATGAGAAACTATCCGAAACTATGTGAAGCTATCCGAAACTATGCGAAACTATGTGTAACTATGTGAAACTATGTGAAATTATCCGAAACTATGTGAAACTATCCGAAACTATATGAAACTATGAGAAACTTTTCGAAACTATGTGAAAATATCTGAAACTATGTGAAACTATCCGAAAATATGTGAAACTATGTGAAACTATCCGACACTATGTGAAACTATGTGTAACTGTCCGAAACTATGTGAAACTATCCGAAACTATGTGAAACTATCCGAAACTATGTGAAACTATCCGAAACTATGTGAAACTATCCGAAACTATGTGAAACTATCCGAAGCTATGTGAAACTATGTGAAACTATCCGAAACTATCCGAAACTATGTGAAACTATCCGAAACTATGTGAAACTATCCGAAACTATGTGAAACTATCCGAAAGTATGCGAAACTATGTGAAACTATGTTAAACTATGTGAAACTATCCGAAACTATGTGAAACTATCCGAAACTATGTGAAACTATGTGAAACTATCCGAAACTATGTGAAACTATCCGAATCTATGTGAAACTATCCGAAACTATGTGAAACTATCCGAAACTATGTGAAACTTTGTGAAACTATCCGAAACGATGTGAAACTATGTGAAATTATCCGAAACTATGTGAAACTATGTGAAACTATCTGAAACTATATGAAACTATGTGAAACTATGAGAAACTATCCGAAACTATGTGAAGCTATCCGAAACTATGCGAAACTATGTGTAACTATGTGAAACTATCCGAAACTATGTGAAACTATCCGAAACTATGTGAAACTATCCGAAAATATGTGAAACTATGTTAAACTATGTGAAACTATCCGACACTATGTGAAACTATGTGTAACTGTCCGAAACTATGTGAAACTATCCGAAGCTATGTGAAACTATCCGAAACTATGTGAAACTATCCGAAACTATGTGAAACTATCCGAAACTATGTGAAACTATCCGAAACTATGTGAGACTGTGCGAAACTATGTGAAACTATGTGAAACTATCCGAAACTATGTGAAACCATGCGAAACTATCCGAAACTATGTGAAACTATCCGAAACTATGTGAAACTATCCGAAACTATGTGAAACTATCCGCAACTATGTGAAACCATCCGAAACTATGTGAAACTATCCGAAACTATGTGAAACTATGTGAAACCTTCCGAAACTATGTGAAACTATCCGAAACTATGTGAAACTATATGAAACTATCCGAAACTATGTGAAACTATGTGAAACTATGTGAAACTATCCGAAACTATGTGAAACTATCCGAAACTATGTGAAACTATCCGAAACTATGTTAAACTATCCGAAACTATCCGAAACTATGTGAAACTATCCGAAACTATGTGAAACTATGTGAAACTATCCGAAACTATGTGAAACTATCCGAAACTATGTGAGACTGTGCGACTATGTGAGACTATCCGAAACTATGTGAAACTATGTAAAACTATCCGAAACTATGTGAAACTATGTGAAACCAGCCGAAACTATATGAAATTATTTGAAACTATCCGAAACTATGTGAAACTATGTAAAACTATCCGAAACTATGTGAAACTATGTGAAACTATCCGAAACTATGTGAAACTATGTGAAGCTATGTGAAACTATCGAAACTATGAGAAACTATGTGAAACTATCCGAAACTATCCGAAACTATCCGAAACTATGTGAAATTATCCGAAACTATGTGAAACTATATGAAACTATCCGAAACTATGTGAAACTATGTGAAACTATCCGAAACTATGTGAAACTATGTGAATCTATCCGAAACTATGTGAAACTATCCAAAACTATGTGAAACTATGTGAATCTATCCCAAGATATGTGAAATTATGTGAAACTATCCGAAACTATGTGAAACTATGTGAAACTATCCGAAACTATGTGAAACTATGTGAAACTATCCGAAGCTATGTGAAACTATGTGAAACTATCCGAAACTATGTAAAACTATGTGAAACTATCCGAAACTATGTGAAACTATCCGAAACTATGTGAAACTATCCGAAACTATGTGAAACTATGTGAATCTATCCGAAACTATCCGAAACTATGTGAAACTATCCGAAACTATGTGAAACTATCCGAAACTATGTGAAACTATCCGAAACTAAGTGAAACTATCCGAAACTATGTGAAACTATGTGAAACTATCCGAAACTATGTGAAACTATCCGAAACTATGTGAAACTATCCGAAACTATGTGAAACTATCCGAAACTATGTGAAACTATCCGAAACTATGTGAAACTATCCGAAACTATGTGAAATTATCCGAAACTATATGAAACTGTGTGAAACTATGTGAAACTATGTGAAACTATCCGAAACTATGTGAAACTATGTGAAACTATCCGAAACGATGTGAAACTATGTGAAATTATCCGAAACTATGTGAAACTATCTGAAACTATATGAAACTATGTGAAACTATGTGAAACTATCCGAAACTATGTGAAACTATGTGAAACTATCCGAAACGATGTGAAACTATGTGAAATTATCCGAAACTATGTGAAACTATGTGAAACTATCTGAAACTATATGAAACTATCCGAAACTATGCGAAACTATGTGTAACTATGTGAAACTATGTGAAATTATCCGAAACTATGTGAAACTATCCGAAACTATATGAAACTATGTGAAACTATGAGAAACTATCCGAAACTATGTGAAACTATCCGAAACTATGTGAAACTCTCCGAAAATATGTGAAGCTATGTGAATCTATCCAAAGATAAGTGAAATTATGTGAAACTACCCGAAACTATGTGAAACTATGTGAAACTATCCGAAACTATGTGAAACTATGTGAAACTATGTGAAACTATCCGAAACTATGTGAAACTATGTGAAACTATCCGAAACTATGTGAAACTATGTTAAACTATCCGAAACTATGTGAAACTATCCGAAACTATGTGAAACTATGTGAAACTATCCGAAACTATCCGAAACTATGTGAAACTATCCGAAACTATGTGAAACTATCCGAAAGTATGTGAAACCATCCGACACTATGTGAAACTATGTGTAACTGTCCGAAACTATGTGAAACTATCCGAAACTATGTGAAACTATCCGAAACTATGCGAAACTATCCGAAACTATGTGAAACTATACGAAACTATGTGAAACTATCCGATACTATGTGAGACTGTGCGAAACTATGTGAAACTATGTGAAACTATCCGAAACTATGTGAAACCATGTGAAACTATCCGAAACTATGTGAAACTATCCGAAACTATGTGAAACTATCCGAAACTATGTGAAACTATGTGAAACTATCCGCAACTATGTGAAACCATCCGAAACTATGTGAAACAATCCGAAACTATGTGAAACTATGTGAAACTATGTGAAACTATCCGAAACTATGTGAAACTATGTGTAACTGTCCGAAACTATGTGAAACTATCCGAAACTATGAGAAACTAAGTGAAACTATGTGAAACTATGTGAAACTATCCGAAACTATGTGAAACTATCCGAAACTATGTGAGACTGTGCGAAACTATGTGAAACTATGTAAAACTATCCGAAACTATGTGAAACTATGTGAAACCATCCGAAACTATATGAAATTATGTGAAACTATCCGAAACTATGTGAAACTATGTAAAACTATCCGAAACTATGTGAAACTATCCGAAACTATGTGAAACTATGTGAAGCTATGTGAAACTATCGAAACTATGTGAAACTATGTGAAACTATGTGAAACTATCCGAAACTATGTGAAACTATCCGAAACTATGTGAAATTATCCGAAACTATGTGAAACTATGTGAAACTATCCGAAACTATGAGAAACTATGTGAAACTATCCGAAACTATGTGAAACTATGTGAATCTATCCGAAACTATGTGAAACTATCCAAAACTATGTGAAACTATGTGAATCTATCCAAAGATATGTGAAATTATGTGAATTTATCCGAAACTATGTGAAACTATGTGAAACTATCCGAAACTATGTGAAACTATGTGAAACTATCCGAAACTATGTGAAACTATTTTAAACTATCCGAAACTATGTGAAACTATCCGAAACTATGTGAAACTATCCGAAACTATGTGAAACTATCCGAAACTATGTGAAACTATCCGAAACTATGTGAAACTATGTGAAACTATGTTAAACTATGTGAAACTATCCGAAACTATGTGAAACTATCCGAAACTATGTGAAACTATCCGAAACTATGTGAAACTATCCGAAACTATGTGAAACTCTCCGAAACTATGTGAAACTATCCGAAACTATGTGAAACTATCCGAAACTATGTGAAACTATGTGAAACTATCCGAAACGATGTGAAACTATCCGAAACTATGTGAAACTATGTGAAACTATCCGAAACGATGTGAAACTATGTGAAATTATCCGAAACTATGTGAAACTATCTGAAACTATATGAAACTATGTGAAACTATGAGAAACTATCCGAAACTATGTGAAGCTCTCCGAAACTATGCGAAACTATGTGTAACTATGTGAAACTATGTGAAATTATCCGAAACTATGTGAAACTATCCGAAACTATATGAAACTATGTGAAACTATGAGAAACTATCCGAAACTATGTGAAACTATCCGAAACTATGTGAAACTATCCGAAAATATGTGAAACTATGTGAAACTATCCGACACTATGTGAAACTATGTGTAACTGTCTGAAACTATGTGAAACTATCCGAAACTATGTGAAACTATCCGAAACTATGTGAAACCATGTGAAACTATCCGAAACTATGTGAAACTATCCGAAACTATGTGAAACTATCCGAAACTATGTGAAACTATCCGCAACTATGTGAAACCATCCGAAACTATGTGAAACTATCCGAAACTATGTGAAACTATGTGAAACCATCCGAAACTATGTGAAACTATCCGAAACTATGTGAAACTATGTGAAACTATCCGAAACTATGTGAAACTATGTGAAACTATCCGAAACTATCCGAAACTATGTGAAAGTATCCGAAACTATGTGAAACTATCCGAAACTATGTGAAACTATGTGAAACTATGTGAAACTATCCGAAACTATGTGAAACTATCCGAAACTATGTGAGACTGTGCGAAACTATGTGAAACTATGTAAAACTATCCGAAACTATGTGAAACTATGTGAAACCATCCGAAACTATATGAAATTATGTGAAACTATCCGAAACTATGTGAAACTATGTAAAACTATCCGAAACTATGTGAAACTATGTGAAACTATCCGAAACTATGTGAAACTATGTGAAGCTATGTGAAACTATCGAAACTATGTGAAACTATGTGAAACTATCCGAAACTATGTGAAACTATCCGAAACTATGTAAAATTATCCGAAACTATGTGAAACTATGTGAAACTATCCGAAACTATGTAAAATTATCCGAAACTATGTGAAATTATGTGAATCTATCCGAAACTATGTGAAACTATCCAAAACTATGTGAAACTATGTGAATCTATCCAAAGATATGTGAAATTATGTGAAACTATCCGAAACTATGTGAAACTATGTGAAACTATCCGAAACTATGTGAAACTATCCGAAACTATGCGAAACTATGTGAAACTATCCGAAACTATGTGAAACTATCCGAAACTATGTGAAACTATCCGAAACTATGTGAAACTATGTGAAACTATCCGAAACTATCCGAAACTATGTGAAACTATCCGAAACTATGTGAAACTATCCGAAACTATGTGAAACTATCCGAAACTATGTGAAACTATGTTAAACTATGTGAAACTATCCGAAACTATGTGAAACTATCCGAAACTATGTGAAACTATCCGAAATTATGTGAAATTATCCGAAACTATGTGAAACTATCCGAACCTATGTGAAACTATCCGAAACTATGTGAAACTATGCGAAACTATGAGAAACTATGTGAAACTATCCGAAACTATGTGAAACTATGTGTAACTGTCCGAAACTATGTGAAACTATCCGAAACTATGTGAAACTATGTGAAACTATCCGAAACTATGTGAAACTATGTGAAACTATCCGAAACTATGTAAGACTGTGCGAAACTATGTGAAACTATGTAAAACTATCCGAAACTATGTGAAACTATGTGAAACCATCCGAAACTATATGAAATTATGTGAAACTATCCGAAACTATGTGAAACTATGTAAAACTATCCGAAACTATGTGAAACTATCCGAAACTATGTGAAACTATGTGAAGCTATGTGAAACTATCGAAACTATGTGAAACTATGTGAAACTATCCGAAACTATGTGAAACTATCCGAAACTATGTGAAATTATCCGAAACTATGTGAAACTATGTGAAACTATCCGAAACTATGTGAAACTATGTGAAACTGACCGAAACTATGTGAAACTATGTGAATCTATCCGAAACTATGTGAAACTATCCAAAACTAAGTGAAACTATGTGAATCTATCCAAAGATATGTGAAATTATGTGAAACTATCCGAAACTATGTGAAACTATGTGAAACTATCCGAAACTATGTGAAACTATCCGAAACTATGTGAAACTATGTGAAACTATCCGAAACTATGTGAAACTATCCGAAACTATCCGAAACTATCCGAAACTATGTGAAACTATGTGAAACTATCCGAAACTATGTGAAACTATCCGAAACTATGTGAAACTATGTGAAACTATGTTAAACTATGTGAAACTATCCGAAACTATGTGAATCTATCCGAAACTATGTGAAACTATCCGAAACTATGTGAAACTATCCGAAACTATGTGAAACTATCCAAAACTATGTGAAACTATGTGAATCTATCCAAAGATATGTGAAATTATGTGAATTTATCCGAAACTATGTGAAACTATGTGAAGCTATCCGAAACTATGTGAAACTATGTGAAACTATCCGAAACTATGTGAAACTATGTTAAACTATCCGAAACTATGTGAAACTATCCGAAACTATGTGAAACTATCCGAAACTATGTGAAACTATCCGAAACTATGTGAAACTATCCGAAACTATGTGAAACTATGTTAAACTATGTGAAACTATCCGAAACTATGTGAAACTATCCGAAACTATGTGAAACTATCCGAAACTATGTGAAACTATCCGAAACTATGTGAAACTCTCCGAAACTATGTGAAACTATCCGAAACTATGTGAAACTATCCGAAACTATGTGAAACTATGTGAAACTATCCGAAACGATGTGAAACTATGTGAAATTATCCGAAACTATGTGAAATTATCCGAAACTATGTGAAACTATCTGAAACTATATGAAACTATGTGAAACTATGAGAAACTATCCGAAACTATGTGAAGCTCTCCGAAACTATGCGAAACTATGTGTAACTATGTGAAACTATGTGAAATTATCCGAAACTATGTGAAACTATCCGAAACTATATGAAACTATGTGAAACTATGAGAAACTATGAGAAACTATGTGAAACTATCCGAAACTATGTGAAACTATCCGAAAATATGTGAAACTATGTGAAACTATCCGACACTATGTGAAACTATGTGTAACTGTCTGAAACTATGTGAAACTATCCGAAACTATGTGAAACTATCCGAAACTATGTGAAACTATCCGAAACTATGTGAAACTATGTGAAACTATCCGAAACTATGTGAGACTGTGCGAAACTATGTGAAACTATGTGAAACTATCCGACACTATGTGAAACTATGTGTAACTGTCTGAAACTATGTGAAGCTATCCGAAACTATGTGAAACTATCCGAAACTATGTGAAACTATCCGAAACTATGTGAAACTATGTGAAACTATCCGAAACTATGTGAGACTGTGCGAAACTATGTGAAACTATCCGAAACTATGTGAAACCATGTGAAACTATCCGAAACTATGTGAAACTATCCGAAACTATGTGAAACTATCCGAAACTATGTGAAACTATCCGCAACTATGTGAAACCATCCGAAACTATGTGAAACTATCCGAAACTATGTGAAACCATCCGAAACTATGTGAAACTATCCGAAACTATGTGAAACTATCCGAAACTATGTGAAACTATGTGAAACTATCCGAAACTATGTGAAACTATCCGAAACTATGTGAAACTATCCGAAACTATGTGAAACTATGTGAAACTATGTGAAACTATCCGAAACTATGTGAAACTATGTAAAACTATCCGAAACTATGTGAAACTATGTGAAACCATCCGAAACTATATGAAATTATGTGAAACTATCCGAAACTATGTGAAACTATGTAAAACTATCCGAAACTATGTGAAACTATGTGAAACTATCCGAAACTATGTGAAGCTATGTGAAACTATCGAAACTATGTGAAACTATGTGAAACTATCCGAAACTATGTGAAACTATCCGAAACTATGTAAAATTATCCGAAACTATGTGAAACTATGTGAAACTATCCGAAACTATGTAAAATTATCCGAAACTATGTGAAACTATGTGAATCTATCCGAAACTATGTGAAACTATCCAAAACTATGTGAAACTATGTGAATCTATCCAAAGATATGTGAAATTATGTGAAACTATCCGAAAATATGTGAAACTATGTGAAACTATCCGAAACTATGTGAAACTATCCGAAACTATGCGAAACTATGTGAAACTATTCGAAACTATGTGAAACTATGTGAAACTATCCGAAACTATGTGAAACTATCCGAAACTATGTGAAACTATGTGAAACTATCCGAAACTATCCGAAACTTTGTGAAACTATCCGAAACTATGTGAAACTATCCGAAACTATGTGAAACTATCCGAAACTATGTGAAACTATGTTAAACTATGTGAAACTATCCGAAACTATGTGAAACTATGTGAAACTATGTGAAACTATGTGAAACTATCCGAAACTATGTGAAACTGTCCGAAATTATGTGAAATTATCCGAAACTATGTGAAACTATCCGAACCTATGTGAAACTATCCGAAACTATGTGAAACTATGCGAAACTATGAGAAACTATGTGAAACTATCCGAAACTATGTGAAACTATGTGTAACTGTCCGAAACTATGTGAAACTATCCGAAACTATGTGAAACTATCCGAAACTATGTGAAACTATGTGAAACTATCCGAAACTATGTGAGACTGTGCTAAACTATGTGAAACTATGTAAAACTATCCGAAACTATGTGAAACTATGTGAAACCATCCGAAACTATATGAAATTATGTGAAACTATCCGAAACTATGTGAAACTATGTAAAACTATCCGAAACTATGTGAAACTATCCGAAACTATGTGAAACTATGTGAAGCTATGTGAAACTATCGAAACTATGTGAAACTATCCGAAACTATGTGAAACTATCCGAAACTATGTGAAATTATCCGAAACTATGTGAAACTATGTGAAACTATGTGAAACTATGTGAAACTATCCGAAACTATCCGAAACTATGTGAAACTATCCGAAACTATGTGAAACTATCCGAAACTATGTGAAACTATCCGAAACTATGTGAAACTATGTTAAACTATGTGAAACTATCCGAAACTATGTGAAACTATCCGAAACTATGTGAAACTATGTGAAACTATCCGAAACTATGTGAAACTATCCGAAATTATGTGAAATTATCCGAAACTATGTGAAACTATCCGAACCTATGTGAAACTATCCGAAACTATGTGAAACTATGCGAAACTATGAGAAACTATGTGAAACTATCCGAAACTATGTGAAACTATGTGTAACTGTCCGAAACTATGTGAAACTATCCGAAACTATGTGAAACTATGTGAAACTATCCGAAACTATGTGAAACTATGTGAAACTATCCGAAACTATGTGAGACTGTGCGAAACTATGTGAAACTATGTAAAACTATCCGAAACTATGTGAAACTATGTGAAACCATCCGAAACTATATGAAATTATGTGAAACTATCCGAAACTATGTGAAACTATGTAAAACTATCCGAAACTATGTGAAACTATCCGAAACTATGTGAAACTATGTGAAGCTATGTGAAACTATCGAAACTATGTGAAACTATGTGAAACTATCCGAAACTATGTGAAACTATCCGAAACTATGTGAAATTATCCGAAACTATGTGAAACTATGTGAAACTATCCGAAACTATGTGAAACTATGTGAAACTGTCCGAAACTATGTGAAACTATGTGAATCTATCCGAAACTATGTGAAACTATCCAAAACTAAGTGAAACTATGTGAATCTATCCAAAGATATGTGAAATTATGTGAAACTATCCGAAACTATGTGAAACTATGTGAAACTATGTGAAACTATGTGAAACTATCCGAAACTATGTGAAACTATCCGAAACTATGTGAAACTATGTGAAACTATCCGAAACTATGTGAAACTATCCGAAACTATCCGAAACTATGTGAAACTATGTGAAACTATCCGAAACTATGTGAAACTATCCGAAACTATGTGAAACTATGTGAAACTATGTTAAACTATGTGAAACTATCCGAAACTATGTGAATCTATCCGAAACTATGTGAAACTATGTGAAACTATCCGAAACTATGTGAAACTATCCGAAACTATGTGAAACTATCCAAAACTATGTGAAACTATGTGAATCTATCCAAAGATATGTGAAATTATGTGAATTTATCCGAAACTATGTGAAACTATGTGAAGCTATCCGAAACTATGTGAAACTATGTGAAACTATCCGAAACTATGTGAAACTATGTTAAACTATCCGAAACTATGTGAAACTATCCGAAACTATGTGAAACTATCCGAAACTATGTGAAACTATCCGAAACTATGTGAAACTATCCGAAACTATGTGAAACTATGTGAAACTATGTTAAACTATGTGAAACTATCCGAAACTATGTGAAACTATCCGAAACTATGTGAAACTATCCGAAACTATGTGAAACTATCCGAAACTATGTGAAACTCTCCGAAACTATGTGAAACTATCCGAAACTATGTGAAACTATCCGAAACTATGTGAAACTATGTGAAACTATCCGAAACGATGTGAAACTATGTGAAATTATCCGAAACTATGTGAAACTATCTGAAACTATATGAAACTATGTGAAACTATGAGAAACTATCCGAAACTATGTGAAGCTCTCCGAAACTATGCGAAACTATGTGTAACTATGTGAAACTATGTGAAATTATCCGAAACTATGTGAAACTATCCGAAACTATATGAAACTATGTGAAACTATGAGAAACTATCCGAAACTATGTGAAACTATGTGAAACTATCCGAAACTATGTGAAACTATCCGAAAATATGTGAAACTATGTGAAACTATCCGACACTATGTGAAACTATGTGTAACTGTCTGAAACTATGTGAAACTATCCGAAACTATGTGAAACTATCCGAAACTATGTGAAACTATCCGAAACTATGTGAAACTATGTGAAACTATCCGAAACTATGTGAGACTGTGCGAAACTATGTGAAACTATGTGAAACTATCCGACACTATGTGAAACTATGTGTAACTGTCTGAAACTATGTGAAACTATCCGAAACTATGTGAAACTATCCGAAACTATGTGAAACTATCCGAAACTATGTGAAACTATGTGAAACTATCCGAAACTATGTGAGACTGTGCGAAACTATGTGAAACTATCCGAAACTATGTGAAACCATGTGAAACTATCCGAAACTATGTGAAACTATCCGAAACTATGTGAAACTATCCGAAACTATGTGAAACTATCCGCAACTATGTGAAACCATCCGAAACTATGTGAAACTATCCGAAACTATGTGAAACCATCCGAAACTATGTGAAACTATCCGAAACTATGTGAAACTATGTGAAACTATCCGAAACTATGTGAAACTATGTGAAACTATCCGAAACTATGTGAAACTATCCGAAACTATGTGAAACTATCCGAAACTATGTGAAACTATGTGAAACTATGTGAAACTATGTGAAACTATCCGAAACTATGTGAAACTATGTAAAACTATCCGAAACTATGTGAAACTATGTGAAACCATCCGAAACTATATGAAATTATGTGAAACTATCCGAAACTATGTGAAACTATGTAAAACTATCCGAAACTATGTGAAACTATGTGAAACTATCCGAAACTATGTGAAACTATGTGAAGCTATGTGAAACTATCGAAACTATGTGAAACTATGTGAAACTATCCGAAACTATGTGAAACTATCCGAAACTATGTAAAATTATCCGAAACTATGTGAAACTATGTGAAACTATCCGAAACTATGTAAAATTATCCGAAACTATGTGAAACTATGTGAATCTATCCGAAACTATGTGAAACTATCCAAAACTATGTGAAACTATGTGAATCTATCCAAAGATATGTGAAATTATGTGAAACTATCCGAAAATATGTGAAACTATGTGAAACTATCCGAAACTATGTGAAACTATCCGAAACTATGCGAAACTATGTGAAACTATCCGAAACTATGTGAAACTATGTGAAACTATCCGAAACTATGTGAAACTATCCGAAACTATGTGAAACTATGTGAAACTATCCGAAACTATCCGAAACTATGTGAAACTATCCGAAACTATGTGAAACTATCCGAAACTATGTGAAACTATCCGAAACTATGTGAAACTATGTTAAACTATGTGAAACTATCCGAAACTATGTGAAACTATCCGAAACTATGTGAAACTATGTGAAACTATCCGAAACTATGTGAAACTATCCGAAATTATGTGAAATTATCCGAAACTATGTGAAACTATCCGAACCTATGTGAAACTATCCGAAACTATGTGAAACTATGCGAAACTATGAGAAACTATGTGAAACTATCCGAAACTATGTGAAACTATGTGTAACTGTCCGAAACTATGTGAAACTATCCGAAACTATGTGAAACTATCCGAAACTATGTGAAACTATGTGAAACTATCCGAAACTATGTGAGACTGTGCGAAACTATGTGAAACTATGTAAAACTATCCGAAACTATGTGAAACTATGTGAAACCATCCGAAACTATATGAAATTATGTGAAACTATCCGAAACTATGTGAAACTATGTAAAACTATCCGAAACTATGTGAAACTATCCGAAACTATGTGAAACTATGTGAAGCTATGTGAAACTATCGAAACTATGTGAAACTATGTGAAACTATCCGAAACTATGTGAAACTATCCGAAACTATGTGAAATTATCCGAAACTATGTGAAACTATGTGAAACTATCCGAAACTATGTGAAACTATCCGAAACTATGTGAAACTATGTGAAACTGTCCGAAACTATGTGAAACTATGTGAATCTATCCGAAACTATGTGAAACTATCCAAAACTAAGTGAAACTATGTGAATCTATCCAAAGATATGTGAAATTATGTGAAACTATCCGAAACTATGTGAAACTATCCGAAACTATGTGAAACTATGTGAATCTATCCAAAGATATGTGAAATTATGTGAAACTCTCCGAAACTATGTGAAACTATGTGAAACTATCCGAAGCTATGTGAAACTATGTGAAACTATCCGAGACTATGTGAAACTATGTGAAACTATGTGAAACTATCCGAAACTATGTGAAACTATGTGAAACTATCCGAAACTATGTGAAACTATCCGAAACTATGTGAAACTATCCGAAACTATGTGAAACTATCCGAAACTATGTGAAACTATGAGAAACTATCCGAAACTATCCGAAACTATGTGAAACTATCCGAAACTATGTGAAACTATCCGAAACTATGTGAAACTATCCGAAACTATGTGAAACTATCCGAAACTATGTTAAACAATGTGAAACTATCCGAAACTATGTGAATCTATCCGAAACTATGCGAAACTATGTGAAACTATCCGAAACTATGTGAAGCTATCCGAAACTATGTGAAACTATCCGAAACTATGTGAAACTATCCGAAACTATGTGAAACTATCCGAAACTATGTGAAACTATCCGAAACTATGTGAAACTATCCGAAACGATGTGAAACTATGTGAAATTATCCGAAACTATGTGAAACTATGTGAAACTATCTGAAACTTTATGAAACTATGTGAAACTATGTGAAACTATCCGAAACTACGTGAAACTATCCGAAACTGTGTGAAACTATCCGAAACTATGTGAAACTATCCGAAACGATGTGAAACTATGTGAAATTATCCGAAACTATGTGAAACTATGCGAAACTATCTGAAACTATATGAAACTATGTGAAACTATGAGAAACTATCCGAAACTATGTGAAACTATCCGAAACTATGTGAAACTATCCGAAACTATGTGAAACTATCCGAAACTATGTGAAACTATGTGAAACTATGTGAAACTATCCGAAACTATGTGAAACTATGTAAAACTATCCGAAACTATGTGAAACTATGTGAAACCATCCGAAACTATATGAAATTATGTGAAACTATCCGAAACTATGTGAAACTATGTAAAACTATCCGAAACTATGTGAAACTATGTGAAACTATCCGAAACTATGTGAAGCTATGTGAAACTATCGAAACTATGTGAAACTATGTGAAACTATCCGAAACTATGTGAAACTATCCGAAACTATGTAAAATTATCCGAAACTATGTGAAACTATGTGAAACTATCCGAAACTATGTAAAATTATCCGAAACTATGTGAAACTATGTGAATCTATCCGAAACTATGTGAAACTATCCAAAACTATGTGAAACTATGTGAATCTATCCAAAGATATGTGAAATTATGTGAAACTATCCGAAAATATGTGAAACTATGTGAAACTATCCGAAACTATGTGAAACTATCCGAAACTATGCGAAACTATGTGAAACTATCCGAAACTATGTGAAACTATGTGAAACTATCCGAAACTATGTGAAACTATCCGAAACTATGTGAAACTATGTGAAACTATCCGAAACTATGTGAAACTATCCGAAACTATGTGAAACTATCCGAAACTATGTGAAACTATCCGAAACTATGTGAAACTATGTTAAACTATGTGAAACTATCCGAAACTATGTGAAACTATCCGAAACTATGTGAAACTATGTGAAACTATCCGAAACTATGTGAAACTATCCGAAATTATGTGAAATTATCCGAAACTATGTGAAACTATCCGAACCTATGTGAAACTATCCGAAACTATGTGAAACTATGCGAAACTATGAGAAACTATGTGAAACTATCCGAAACTATGTGAAACTATGTGTAACTGTCCGAAACTATGTGAAACTATCCGAAACTATGTGAAACTATCCGAAACTATGTGAAACTATGTGAAACTATCCGAAACTATGTGAGACTGTGCGAAACTATGTGAAACTATGTAAAACTATCCGAAACTATGTGAAACTATGTGAAACCATCCGAAACTATATGAAATTATGTGAAACTATCCGAAACTATGTGAAACTATGTAAAACTATCCGAAACTATGTGAAACTATCCGAAACTATGTGAAACTATGTGAAGCTATGTGAAACTATCGAAACTATGTGAAACTATGTGAAACTATCCGAAACTATGTGAAACTATCCGAAACTATGTGAAATTATCCGAAACTATGTGAAACTATGTGAAACTATCCGAAACTATGTGAAACTATCCGAAACTATGTGAAACTATGTGAAACTGTCCGAAACTATGTGAAACTATGTGAATCTATCCGAAACTATGTGAAACTATCCAAAACTAAGTGAAACTATGTGAATCTATCCAAAGATATGTGAAATTATGTGAAACTATCCGAAACTATGTGAAACTATCCGAAACTATGTGAAACTATGTGAATCTATCCAAAGATATGTGAAATTATGTGAAACTCTCCGAAACTATGTGAAACTATGTGAAACTATCCGAAGCTATGTGAAACTATGTGAAACTATCCGAGACTATGTGAAACTATGTGAAACTATGTGAAACTATCCGAAACTATGTGAAACTATGTGAAACTATCCGAAACTATGTGAAACTATCCGAAACTATGTGAAACTATCCGAAACTATGTGAAACTATCCGAAACTATGTGAAACTATGAGAAACTATCCGAAACTATCCGAAACTATGTGAAACTATCCGAAACTATGTGAAACTATCCGAAACTATGTGAAACTATCTGAAACTATGTGAAACTAAGTGAAACTATGTTAAACAATGTGAAACTATCCGAAACTATGTGAATCTATCCGAAACTATGCGAAACTATGTGAAACTATCCGAAACTATGTGAAGCTATCCGAAACTATGTGAAACTATCCGAAACTATGTGAAACTATCCGAAACTATGTGAAACTATCCGAAACTATGTGAAACTATCCAAAACTATGTGAAACTATCCGAAACGATGTGAAACTATGTGAAATTATCCGAAACTATGTGAAACTATGTGAAACTATCTGAAACTTTATGAAACTATGTGAAACTATGTGAAACTATCCGAAACTACGTGAAACTATCCGAAACTGTGTGAAACTATCCGAAACTATGTGAAACTATCCGAAACGATGTGAAACTATGTGAAATTATCCGAAACTATGTGAAACTATGCGAAACTATCTGAAACTATATGAAACTATGTGAAACTATGAGAAACTATCCGAAACTATGTGAAGCTATCCGAAACTATGTGTAACTATGTGAAACTATGTGAAATTATCCGAAACTATGTGAAACTATCCGAAACTATATGAAACTATGTGAAACTATGAGAAACTATCCGAAACTATGTGAAACTATCCGAAACTATTTGAAACTATCCGAAAATATGTGAAACTATGTGAAACTATGCGAAACTATCCGACACTATGTGAAACTATGTGTAACTGTCCGAAACTATGTGAAACTATCCGAAACTATCCGAAACTATGTGAGACTGTGCGAAACTATGTGAAACTATCCGAAACTATGTGAAACCATGTGAAACTATCCGAAACTATGTGAAACTATCCGAAACTATGTGAAACTATCCGAAACTATGTGAAACTATCCGCAACTATGTGAAACCATCCGAAACTATGTGAAACTATGTGAAACTATCCGAAACTATGTGAAACTATGTGAAACCATCCGAAACTATGTGAAACTATCCGAAACTATGTGAAACTATGTGAAACTATCCGAAACTATGTGAAACTATCCGAAACTATGTGAAACTATCCGAAACTATGTGAAACTATGTGAAACTATCCGAAACTATCTGAAACTATGTGAAACTATCCGAAACTATGTGAAACTATGTGAAACTATCCGAAACTATGTGAAACTATGTGAAACTTACCGAAACTATGTGAAACTATCCGAAAATATGTGAAACTATGTGAAACTTTCCGAAACTATGTGAAACTATGTGTAACTGTCCGAAACTATGTGAAACTATCCGAAACTATGTGAAACTATCCGAAACTATGTGAAACTATCCGAAACTATGTGAAACTATGTGAAACTATCCGAAACTATCTGAAACTATGTGAAACTATCCGAAACTATGTGAAACTATGTGAAACTATCCGAAACTATGTGAAACTATCCGAAAATATGTGAAACTATGTGAAACTATGTGAAACTTTCCGAAACTATGTGAAACTATGTGTAACTGTCCGAAACTATGTGAAACTATCCGAAACTATGTGAAACTATCCGAAACTATGTGAAACTATGAGAAACTATGTGAAGCTATGTGAAACTATCCGAAACTATGTGAAACTATCCGAAACTATGTGAGACTGTGCGAAACTATGTGAAACTATGTAAAACTATCCGAAACTATGTGAAACTATGTGAAACCTTCCGAAACAATATGAAATTATTTGAAACTATCCGAAACTATGTGAAACTATGTAAAACTATCCGAAACTATGTGAAACTATGTGAAACTATCCGAAACTATGTGAAACTATGTGAAGCTATGTGAAACTATCGAAACTATGTGAAACTATGTGAAACTATCCGAAACTATGTGAAACTATCCGTAACTATGTGAAATTATCCGAAACTATGTGAAACTATCCGAAACTATGTGAAACTATGTGAAACTATCCGAAACTATGTGAAACTATGTGAATCTATCCGAAACTATGTGAAACTATCCAAAACTATGTGAATCTATCCAAAGATATGAGAAATTATGTGAAACTATCCGAAACTATGTGAAACTATGTGAAACGATCCGAAACTATGTGAAACTATGTGAAACTATCCGAAACTATGTGAAACTATCCGAAACTATGTGAAACTATCCGAAACTATGTGAAACTATCCGAAACTATCCGAAACTATGTGAAACTATCCGAAACTATGTGAAACTATCCGAAACTATTTGAAACTATCCGAAACTATGTGAAACTATCCGAAACTATGTGAAACTCTCCGAAACTATGTGAAACTATCCGAAACTATGTGAAACTATCCGAAACGATGTGAAACTATGTGAAATTATCCGAAACTATCTGAAACTATCTGAAACTATCTGAAACTATATGAAACTATGTGAAACTATGTGAAACTATCCGAAACTATGTGAAGCTATCCGAAACTATGCGAAACTATGTGTAACTATGTGAAACTATGTGAAATTATCCGAAACTATGTGAAACTATCCGAAACTATATGAAACTATGAGAAACTTTTCGAAACTATGTGAAAATATCTGAAACTATGTGAAACTATCCGAAAATATGTGAAACTATGTGAAACTATCCGACACTATGTGAAACTATGTGTAACTGTCCGAAACTATGTGAAACTATCCGAAACTATGTGAAACTATCCGAAACTATGTGAAACTATGTGAAACTATCCGAAACTATGTGAAACTATCCGAAACTATGTGAAACTATCCGAAGCTATGTGAAACTATCCGAAGCTATGTGAAACTATCCGAAACTATGTGAAACTATCCGAAACTATGTGAAACTATCCGAAACTATGTGAAACTATCCGAAAGTATGCGAAACTATGTGAAACTATGTTAAACTATGTGAAACTATCCGAAACTATGTGAAACTATCCGAAACTATGTGAAACTATGTGAAACTATCCGAAACTATGTGAAACTATCCGAATCTATGTGAAACTATCCGAAACTATGTGAAACTATCCGAAACTATGTGAAACTTTGTGAAACTATCCGAAACGATGTGAAACTATGTGAAATTATCCGAAACTATGTGAAACTATGTGAAACTATCTGAAACTATATGAAACTATGTGAAACTATGAGAAACTATCCGAAACTATGTGAAGCTATCCGAAACTATGCGAAACTATGTGTAACTATGTGAAACTATGTGAAATTATCCGAAACTATGTGAAACTATCCGAAACTATATGAAACTATGTGAAACTATGAAAAACTATCCGAAACTATGTGAAACTATCCGAAACTATGTGAAACTATCCGAAAATATGTGAAACTATGTTAAACTATGTGAAACTATCCGACACTATGTGAAACTATGTGTAACTGTCCGAAACTATGTGAAACTATCCGAAGCTATGTGAAACTATCCGAAACTATGTGAAACTATCCGAAACTATGTGAAACTATCCGAAACTATGTGAAACTATCCGAAACTATGTGAAACTATCCGAAACTATGTGAGACTGTGCGAAACTATGTGAAACTATGTGAAACTATCCGAAACTATGTGAAACTATCCGAAACTATGTGAAACCATGCGAAACTATCCGAAACTATGTGAAACTATCCGAAACTATGTGAAACTATCCGAAACTATGTGAAACTATCCGCAACTATGTGAAACCATCCGAAACTATGTGAAACTATCCGAAACTATGTGAAACTATGTGAAACCTTCCGAAACTATGTGAAACTATCCGAAACTATGTGAAACTATATGAAACTATCCGAAACTATGTGAAACTATGTGAAACTATCCGAAACTATGTGAAACTATCCGAAACTATGTTAAACTATCCGAAACTATCCGAAACTATGTGAAACTATCCGAAACTATGTGAAACTATCCGAAACTATGTGAAACTATGTGAAACTATCCGAAACTATGTGAGACTGTGCGACTATGTGAGACTATCCGAAACTATGTGAAACTATGTAAAACTATCCGAAACTATGTGAAACTATGTGAAACCAGCCGAAACTATATGAAATTATTTGAAACTATCCGAAACTATGTGAAACTATGTAAAACTATCCGAAACTATGTGAAACTATGTGAAACTATCCGAAACTATGTGAAACTATGTGAAGCTATGTGAAACTATCGAAACTATGTGAAACTATCCAAAACTATGTGAAACTATGTGAATCTATCCAAAGATATGAGAAATTATGTGAAACTATCCGAAACTATGTGAAACTATGTGAAACGATCCGAAACTATGTGAAACTATGTGAAACTATCCGAAACTATGTGAAACTATCCGAAACTATGTGAAACTATCCGAAACTATGTGAAACTATCCGAAACTATCCGAAACTATGTGAAACTATCCGAAACTATGTGAAACTATCCGAAACTATGTGAAACTATCCGAAACTATGTGAAACTATGTGAAACTATGTGAAACTATGTGGAACTATCCGAAACTATATGAAACTATCCGAAACTATGTGAAACTATCCGAAACTATGTGAAACTCTCCGAAACTATGTGAAACTATCCGAAACTATGTGAAACTATCCGAAACTATGTGAAACTATCCGAAACTATGTGAAACTCTCCGAAACTATGTGAAACTATCCGAAACTATGTGAAACTATCCGAAACGATGTGAAACTATGTGAAATTATCCGAAACTATCTGAAACTATCTGAAACTATCTGAAACTATATGAAACTATGTGAAACTATGTGAAACTATCCGAAACTATGTGAAGCTATCCGAAACTATGCGAAACTATGTGTAACTATGTGAAACTATGTGAAATTATCCGAAACTATGTGAAACTATCCGAAACTATATGAAACTATGAGAAACTTTTCGAAACTATGTGAAAATATCTGAAACTATGTGAAACTATCCGAAAATATGTGAAACTATGTGAAACTATCCGACACTATGTGAAACTATGTGTAACTGTCCGAAACTATGTGAAACTATCCGAAACTATGTGAAACTATCCGAAACTATGTGAAACTATGTGAAACTATCCGAAACTATGTGAAACTATCCGAAACTATGTGAAACTATCCGAAGCTATGTGAAACTATCCGAAGCTATGTGAAACTATCCGAAACTATGTGAAACTATCCGAAACTATGTGAAACTATCCGAAACTATGTGAAACTATCCGAAAGTATGCGAAACTATGTGAAACTATGTTAAACTATGTGAAACTATCCGAAACTATGTGAAACTATCCGAAACTATGTGAAACTATGTGAAACTATCCGAAACTATGTGAAACTATCCGAATCTATGTGAAACTATCCGAAACTATGTGAAACTATCCGAAACTATGTGAAACTTTGTGAAACTATCCGAAACGATGTGAAACTATGTGAAATTATCCGAAACTATGTGAAACTATGTGAAACTATCTGAAACTATATGAAACTATGTGAAACTATGAGAAACTATCCGAAACTATGTGAAGCTATCCGAAACTATGCGAAACTATGTGTAACTATGTGAAACTATGTGAAATTATCCGAAACTATGTGAAACTATCCGAAACTATATGAAACTATGTGAAACTATGAAAAACTATCCGAAACTATGTGAAACTATCCGAAACTATGTGAAACTATCCGAAAATATGTGAAACTATGTTAAACTATGTGAAACTATCCGACACTATGTGAAACTATGTGTAACTGTCCGAAACTATGTGAAACTATCCGAAGCTATGTGAAACTATCCGAAACTATGTGAAACTATCCGAAACTATGTGAAACTATCCGAAACTATGTGAAACTATCCGAAACTATGTGAAACTATCCGAAACTATGTGAGACTGTGCGAAACTATGTGAAACTATGTGAAACTATCCGAAACTATGTGAAACTATCCGAAACTATGTGAAACCATGCGAAACTATCCGAAACTATGTGAAACTATCCGAAACTATGTGAAACTATCCGAAACTATGTGAAACTATCCGCAACTATGTGAAACCATCCGAAACTATGTGAAACTATCCGAAACTATGTGAAACTATGTGAAACCTTCCGAAACTATGTGAAACTATCCGAAACTATGTGAAACTATATGAAACTATCCGAAACTATGTGAAACTATGTGAAACTATCCGAAACTATGTGAAACTATCCGAAACTATGTTAAACTATCCGAAACTATCCGAAACTATGTGAAACTATCCGAAACTATGTGAAACTATCCGAAACTATGTGAAACTATGTGAAACTATCCGAAACTATGTGAGACTGTGCGACTATGTGAGACTATCCGAAACTATGTGAAACTATGTAAAACTATCCGAAACTATGTGAAACTATGTGAAACCAGCCGAAACTATATGAAATTATTTGAAACTATCCGAAACTATGTGAAACTATGTAAAACTATCCGAAACTATGTGAAACTATGTGAAACTATCCGAAACTATGTGAAACTATGTGAAGCTATGTGAAACTATCGAAACTATGTGAAACTATCCAAAACTATGTGAAACTATGTGAATCTATCCAAAGATATGAGAAATTATGTGAAACTATCCGAAACTATGTGAAACTATGTGAAACGATCCGAAACTATGTGAAACTATGTGAAACTATCCGAAACTATGTGAAACTATCCGAAACTATGTGAAACTATCCGAAACTATGTGAAACTATCCGAAACTATCCGAAACTATGTGAAACTATCCGAAACTATGTGAAACTATCCGAAACTATGTGAAACTATCCGAAACTATGTGAAACTATGTGAAACTATGTGAAACTATGTGGAACTATCCGAAACTATATGAAACTATCCGAAACTATGTGAAACTATCCGAAACTATGTGAAACTCTCCGAAACTATGTGAAACTATCCGAAACTATGTGAAACTATGTGAAACTATCCGAAACGATGTGAAACTATGTGAAATTATCCGAAACTATGTGAAACTATCTGAAACTATCTGAAACTATATGAAACTATGTGAAACTATGAGAAACTATCCGAAACTATGTGAAGCTATCCGAAACTATGCGAAACTATGTGTAACTATGTGAAACTATGTGAAATTATCCGAAACTATGTGAAACTATCCGAAACTATATGAAACTATGAGAAACTTTTCGAAACTATGTGAAAATATCTGAAACTATGTGAAACTATCCGAAAATATGTGAAACTATGTGAAACTATCCGACACTATGTGAAACTATGTGTAACTGTCCGAAACTATGTGAAACTATCCGAAACTATGTGAAACTATCCGAAACTATGTGAAACTATGTGAAACTATCCGAAACTATGTGAAACTATCCGAAACTATGTGAAACTATCCGAAGCTATGTGAAACTATGTGAAACTATCCGAAACTATGTGAAACTATCCGAAACTATGTGAAACTATCCGAAACTATGTGAAACTATCCGAAAGTATGCGAAACTATGTGAAACTATGTTAAACTATGTGAAACTATCCGAAACTATGTAAAACTATCCGAAACTATGTGAAACTATGTGAAACTATCCGAAACTATGTGAAACTATCCGAATCTATGTGAAACTATCCGAAACTATGTGAAACTATCCGAAACTATGTGAAACTTTGTGAAACTATCCGAAACGATGTGAAACTATGTGAAATTATCCGAAACTATGTGAAACTATGTGAAACTATCTGAAACTATATGAAACTATGTGAAACTATGAGAAACTATCCGAAACTATGTGAAGCTATCCGAAACTATGCGAAACTATGTGAAACTATGTGAAATTATCCGAAACTATGTGAAACTATCCGAAACTATATGAAACTATGTGAAACTATGAAAAACTATCCGAAACTATGTGAAACTATCCGAAACTATGTGAAACTATCCGAAAATATGTGAAACTATGTTAAACTATGTGAAACTATCCGACACTATGTGAAACTATGTGTAACTGTCCGAAACTATGTGAAACTATCCGAAGCTATGTGAAACTATCCGAAACTATGTGAAACTATCCGAAACTATGTGAAACTATCCGAAACTATGTGAAGCTATCCGAAACTATGTGAAACTATCCGAAACTATGTGAGACTGTGCGAAACTATGTGAAACTATGTGAAACTATCCGAAACTATGTGAAACTATCCGAAACTATGTGAAACCATGCGAAACTATCCGAAACTATGTGAAACTATCCGAAACTATGTGAAACTATCCGAAACTATGTGAAACTATCCGCAACTATGTGAAACCATCCGAAACTATGTGAAACTATCCGAAACTATGTGAAACCTTCCGAAACTATGTGAAACTATCCGAAACTATGTGAAACTATATGAAACTATCCGAAACTATGTGAAACTATGTGAAACTATCCGAAACTATGTGAAACTATCCGAAACTATGTTAAACTATCCGAAACTATCCGAAACTATGTGAAACTATCCGAAACTATGTGAAACTATGTAAAACTATCCGAAACTATGTGAAACTATGTGAAACTATCCGAAACTATGTGAAACTATGTGAAGCTATGTGAAACTATCGAAACTATGTGAAACTATGTGAAACTATCCGAAACTATGTGAAACTATCCGAAACTATGTGAAATTATCCGAAACTATGTGAAACTATATGAAACTATCCGAAACTATGTGAAACTATGTGAAACTATCCGAAACTATGTGAAACTATGTGAATCTATCCGAAACTATGTGAAACTATCCAAAACTATGTGAAACTATGTGAATCTATCCCAAGATATGTGAAATTATGTGAAACTATCCGAAACTATGTGAAACTATGTGAAACTATCCGAAACTATGTGAAACTATGTGAAACTATCCGAAACTATGTGAAACTATGTGAAACTATCCGAAACTATGTAAAACTATGTGAAACTATCCGAAACTATGTGAAACTATCCGAAACTATGTGAAACTATCCGAAACTATGTGAAACTATGTGAATCTATCCGAAACTATCCGAAACTATGTGAAACTATCCGAAACTATGTGAAACTATCCGAAACTATGTGAAACTATCCGAAACTAAGTGAAACTATCCGAAACTATATGAAACTATGTGAAACTATCCGAAACTATGTGAAACTATCCGAAACTATGTGAAACTATCCGAAACTATGTGAAACTATCCGAAACTATGTGAAACTATCCTAAACTATGTGAAACTATCCGAAACTATGTGAAATTATCCGAAACTATGTGAAACTATGTGAAACTATCCGAAACGATGTGAAACTATGTGAAATTATCCGAAACTATGTGAAACTATGTGAAACTATCTGAAACTATATGAAACTGTGTGAAACTATGTGAAACTATGTGAAACTATCCGAAACTATGTGAAACTATTTGAAACTATCCGAAACGATGTGAAACTATCCGAAACTATGCGAAACTATATGTAACTATGTGAAACTATGTGAAACTATCCGATACTATGTGAGACTGTGCGAAACTATGTGAAACTATGTGAAACTATCCGAAACAATGTGAAACCATGTGAAACTATCCGAAACTATGTGAAACTATCCGAAACTATGTGAAACTATCCGAAACTATGTGAAACTATGTGAAACTATCCGCAACTATGTGAAACCATCCGAAACTATGTGAAACTATCCGAAACTATGTGAAACTATGTGAAACCATCCGAAACTATGTGAAACTATCCGAAACTATGTGAAACTATGTGAAACTATCCGAAACTATGTGAAACTATGTGAAACTATCCGATACTATGTGAAACTATCCGAAACTATGTGAAACTATCCGAAACTATGTGAAACTATGTGAATCTATCCGAAACTATGTGAAACTATCCAAAACTATGTGAAACTATGTGAATCTATCCAAAGATATGTGAAATTATGTGAAACTATCCGAAACTATGTGAAACTATGTGAAACTATGTGAAACTATCCGAAACTATGTGAAACTATGTGTAACTGTCCGAAACTATGTGAAACTATCCGAAACTATGAGAAACTAAGTGAAACTATGTGAAACTATCCGAAACTATGTGAAACTATGTGAAACTATCCGAAACTATGTGAGACTGTGCGAAACTATGTGAAACTATGTAAAACTATCCGAAACTATGTGAAACTATGTGAAACCATCCGAAACTATATGAAATTATGTGAAACTATCCGAAACTATGTGAAACTATGTAAAACTATCCGAAACTATGTGAAACTATGTGAAACTATACGAAACTATGTGAAACTATGTGAAGCAATGTGAAACTATCGAAACTATGTGAAACTATGTGAAACTATCCGAAACTATGTGAAACTATCCGAAACTATGTGAAATTATCCGAAACTATGTGAAACTATGTGAAACTATCCGAAACTATGAGAAACTATGTGAAACTATCCGAAACTATGTGAAACTATGTGAATCTATCCGAAACTATGTGAAACTATCCAAAACTATGTGAAACTATGTGAATCTATCCAAAGATATGTGAAATTATGTGAATTTATCCGAAACTATGTGAAACTATGTGAAACTATCCGAAACTATGTGAAACTATGTGAAACTATCCGAAACTATGTGAAACTATGTTAAACTATCCGAAACTATGTGAAACTATCCGAAACTATGTGAAACTATCCGAAACTATGTGAAACTATCCGAAACTATGTGAAACTATCCGAAACTATGTGAAACTATGTTAAACTATGTGAAACTATCCGAAACTATGTGAAACTATCCGAAACTATGTGAAACTATCCGAAACTATGTGAAACTATCCGAAACTATATGAAACTATGTGAAACTATGAGAAACTATCCGAAACTATGTGAAACTATCCGAAACTATGTGAAACTATCCGAAAATATGTGAAACTATGTGAAACTATCCGACACTATGTGAAACTATGTGTAACTGTCTGAAACTATGTGAAACTATCCGAAACTATGTGAAACTATCCGAAACTATGTGAAACTATGTGAAACTATCCGAAACTATGTGAGACTGTGCAAACTAAGTGAAACTATCCGAAACTATGTGAAACCATGTGAAACTATCCGAAACTATGTGAAACTATCCGAAACTATGTGAAACTATCCGAAACTATGTGAAACTATCCGCAACTATGTGAAACCATCCGAAACTATGTGAAACTATCCGAAACTATGTGAAACTATGTGAAACCATCCGAAACTATGTGAAACTATCCGAAACTATGTGAAACTATGTGAAACTATCCGAAACTATGTGAAACTATGTGAAACTATGTGAAACTATCCGAAACTATGTGAAACTATCCGAAACTATGTGAAACTATCCGAAACTATGTGAAACTATGTGAAACTATGTGAAACTATCCGAAACTATGTGAAAATATCCGAAACTATGTGAGACTGTGCGAAACTATGTGAAACTATGTAAAACTATCCGAAACTATGTGAAACTATGTGAAACCATCCGAAACTATATGAAATTATGTGAAACTATCCGAAACTATGTGAAACTATGTAAAACTATCCGAAACTATGTGAAACTATGTGAAACTATCCGAAACTATGTGAAACTATGTGAAGCTATGTGAAACTATCGAAACTATGTGAAACTATGTGAAACTATCCGAAACTATGTGAAACTATCCGAAACTATGTAAAATTATCCGAAACTATGTGAAACTATGTGAAACTATCCGAAACTATGTGAAACTATGTGAAACTATCCTAAACTATGTGAAACTATGTGAATCTATCCGAAACTATGTGAAACTATCCAAAACTATGTGAAACTATGTGAATCTATCCAAAGATATGTGAAATTATGTGAAACTATCCGAAACTATGTGAAACTATGTGAAACTATCCGAAACTATGTGAAACTATCCGAAACTATGCGAAACTATGTGAAACTATCCGAAACTATGTGAAACTATGTGAAACTATCCGAAACTATGTGAAACTATCCGAAACTATGTGAAACTATGTGAAACTATCCGAAACTATGTGAAACTATCCGAAACTATGTGAAACTATCCGAAACTATGTGAAACTATCCGAAACTATGTGAAACTATGTGAAACTATCCGAAACTATGTGAAACTATGTGAAACTATCCGAAACTATCCGAAACTATGTGAAACTATCCGAAACTATGTGAAACTATCCGAAACTATGTGAAACTATCCGAAACTATGTGAAACTATGTTAAACTATGTGAAACTATCCGAAACTATGTGAAACTATCCGAAACTATGTGAAACTATGTGAAACTATCCGAAACTATGTGAAACTATCCGAAATTATGTGAAATTATCCGAAACTATGTGAAACTATCCGAACCTATGTGAAACTATCCGAAACTATGTGAAACTATGCGAAACTATGAGAAACAATGTGAAACTATCCGAAACGATGTGAAACTATGTGAAATTATCCGAAACTATGTGAAACTATGTGAAACTATCTGAAACTATATGAAACTATGTGAAACTATGTGAAACTGTCCGAAACTATGTGAAACTATCCGAAACTATGTGAAACTATCCGAAACTATGTGAAACTATCCGAAACGATGTGAAACTATGTGAAATTATCCGAAACTATGTGAAACTATCCGAAACTATGTGAAGCTATCCGAAACTATGCGAAACTATGTGTAACTATGTGAAACTATGTGAAATTATCCGAAACTATGTGAAACTATCCGAAACTATATGAAACTATGTGAAACTATGAGAAACTATCTGAAACTATGTGAAACTATCCGAAACTATGCGAAACTATCCGAAAATATGTGAAACTATGTGAAACTATCCGACACTATGTGAAACTATGTGTAACTGTCCGAAACTATGTGAAACTATCCGAAACTATGTGAAACTATCCGAAACTATGTGAAACTATGTGAAACTATGTGAAACTATGTGAAACTATGTGAAACTATCCGAAACTATGTGAGACTGTGCGAAACTATGCGAAACTATGTGAATCTATGTGAAATTATCCGAAACTATGTGAAACTATACGAAACTATGTGAAACTATGCGAAACTATACGAAACTATGTGAAACTATCCGAAACTATGTGAAACTATCCGAAACTATGTGAAACTTTGTGAAACTATCCGAAACTATGTGAAACTATGTGAAACTATGAGAAACTATCTGAAACTATGTGAAACTATCCGAAACTATGTGAAACTATCCGAAAATATGTGAAACTATGTGAAACTATCCGACACTATGTGAAACTATGTGTAATTGTCCGAAACTATGTGAAACTATCCGAAACTATGTGAAACTATCCGAAACTATGTGAAACTATCCGAAACTATGTGAAACTATCCGAAACTATGTGAAACTATCCGAAACTATGTGAGACTGTGCGAAACTATGTGAAACTATGTGAATCTATGTGAAATTATCCGAAACTATGTGAAACTATACGAAACTATGTGAAACTATGCGAAACTATACGAAACTATGTGAAACTATCCGAAACTATGTGAAACTATCCGAAACTATGTGAAACTTTGTGAAACTATCCGAAACTATGTGAAACTATGTGAAACTATCCGAAACTATGTGAAACTATGTGAAACTATGTGAAACTATCCGAAACTATGCGAAACTATGTGTAACTATGTGAAACTATGTGAAATTTTCCGAAACTATGTGAAACTATCCGAAACTATATGAAACTATGTGAAACTGTGAGAAACTATCCGAAACTATGTGAAACTATGTGAAACTATCCGAAACTATGTGAAACTATCCGAAAATATGTGAAACTATGTGAAACTATCCGAAACTATGTGAAACTATGTGTAACTGTCCGAAACTATGTGAAACTATCCGAAACTATGTGAAACTATGTGAAACTATCCGAAACTATGTGATACTGTGCGAAACTATGTGAAACTATGTGAAACAATCCGAAACTATGTGAAACTATGTGAAACAATCCGAAACTATATGAAATTATGTGAAACTATCCGAAACTATGTGAAACTATCCGAAACTATGTGAAACTATCCGAAACTATGTGAAACTATGTGAAGCTATGTGAAACTATCCGAAACTATGTGAAACTATGTGAAACTATCCGAAACTATGCGAAACTATCCGAAACTATGTGAAATTATCCGAAGCTATGTGAAACTATGTGAAACTATCCGAAACTATGTTAAAATATGTGAAACTATGTGAAACTATCCGAAACTATGTGAAACTATGTGAATCTATCCGAAACTATGTGAAACTATGTGAAACTATCCAAAACTATGTGAAACTATGTGAAACTATCCGAAGATATGTGAAACTATGTGAAACTATGTGAAATTATCCGAAACTATGTGAAACTATCCGAAACTTTGCGAAACTATCCGAAACTATGTGAAACTATCCGAAACTATATGAAACAATCCGCAACTATGTGAAACTATCCGAAACTATGTGAAACTATCCGAAACTATGTGAAACTATTTGAAACTATCCGAAACTATGTGAAACTATCCGAAACTATGTGAAACTATCCGAAACTATGTGAAACTATGTGAATCTATCCTAAACTATGTGAAACTATGTGAAACTATCCAAAACTATGTGAAACTATCCGAAGATATGTGAAACTATGTGAAACTATCCGAAACTATGTGAATCTATGTGAAACTATCCGAAACTATGGGAAACTATCCGAAACTATGTGAAACTATGTGAAACTATCCGAAACTATGTGAAACTATCCGAAACTATGTGAAACTATCCGAAACTATGTGAAACTATCCGCAACTATGTGAAACCATCCGAAACTATGTGAAACTATCCGAAACTATGTGAAACTATGTGAAACCATCCGAAACTATGTGAAACTATCCGAAACTATGTGAAACTATGTGAAACTATCCGAAACTATGTGAAACTATGTGAAACTATCCAAAACTATGTGAATCTATCCAAAGATATGTGAAATTATGTGAAACTATCCGAAACTATGTGAAACTATGTGAAACTATCCGAAACTATGTGAAACTATGTTAAACTATCCGAAACTATGTGAAACTATGTGAAACTATCCGAAACTATGTGAAACTATCCGAAACTATGTGAAACTTTCCGAAACTATGTGAAACTATCCGAAACTATCCGAAACTATGTGAAACTATCCGAAACTATGTGAAACTATCCGAAACTATGTGAAACTTTCCGAAACTATGTGAAACTATGTGAAACTATCCGAAATTATGTGAAACTATCCGAAACTATGTGAAACTATCCGAAACTATGTGAAACTATCCGAAACTATGTGAAACTATCCGAAACTATGTGAAACTATCCGAAACTATCCGAAACGATGCGAAACTATGTGAAATTATCCGAAACTATGTGAAACTATGTGAAACTATCTAAAACTATATGAAACTATGTGAAACTATGAGAAACTATCCGAAACTATGTGAAACTATGTGTAACTATGTGAAACTATGCGAAATTATCCGAAACTATGTGAAACTATCCGAAACTATATGAAACTATGTGAAACTATGTGAAACTATGAGAAACTATCCGAAACTATGTGAAACTATCCGAAAATATGTGAAACTATGTGAAACTATCCGAAACTATGTGAAACTATGTGTAACTGTCCGAAACTATGTGAAACTATCCGAAACTATGTGAAACTATCCGAAACTATGTGAAACTATCCGAAACTATGTGAAACTATCCGAAACTATGTGAAACTATCCGAAAGTATGTGAGACTGTGCGAAACTATGTGAAACTATGTGAAACTATCCGAAACTATGTGAAACTATGTGAAACTATGTGAAATTATCCGAAACTATGTGAAACTATACGAAACTATGTGAAACTATGTGAAACTATCCGAAACTATGTGAAACTATGTGAAACTATCCAAAACTATGTGAATCTATCCAAAGATATGTGAAATTATGTGAAACTATCCGAAACTATGTGAAACTATGTGAAACTATCCGAAACTATGTGAAACTATGTTAAACTATCCGAAACTATGTGAAACTATGTGAAACTATCCGAAACTATGTGAAACTATCCGAAACTATGTGAAACTTTCCGAAACTATGTGAAACTATCCGAAACTATCCGAAACTATGTGAAACTATCCGAAACTATGTGAAACTATCCGAAACTATGTGAAACTATCCGAAACTATGTGAAACTATGTGAAACTATCCGAAATTATGTGAAAATATCCGAAACTATGTGAAACTATCCGAAACTATGTGAAACTATCCGAAACTATGTGAAACTATCCGAAACTATGTGAAACTATCCGAAACTATCCGAAACGATGCGAAACTATGTGAAATTATCCGAAACTATGTGAAACTATCTAAAACTATATGAAACTATGTGAAACTATGAGAAACTATCCGAAACTATGTGAAACTATGTGTAACTACGTGAAACTATGCGAAATTATCCGAAACTATGTGAAACTATCCGAAACTATATGAAACTATGTGAAACTATGAGAAACTATCCGAAACTATGTGAAACTATGTGAAACTATCGGAAACTATGTGAAACTATCCGAAAGTATGTGAGACTGTGCGAAACTATGTGAAACTATGTGAAACTATCCGAAACTATGTTAAACTATCCGAAACTATGTGAAACTATGTGAAACTATCCAAAACTATGCGAAACTATGTGTAACTATGTGAAACTATGTGAAATGATCCGAAACTATGTGAAACTATCCGAAACTATATGAAACTATGTGAAACTATGAGAAACTATCCGAAACTATGTGAAACTATCCGAAACTATGTGAAACTATCCGAAACTATGTGAAACTATCCGAAAATATGTGAAACTATGTGAAACTATCCGATACTATGTGAAACTATGTGTAACTGTCCGAAACTATGTGAAACTATCCGAAACTATGTGAAACTATCCGAAACTATGTGAAACTATGTGAAATTATGTGAAACTATCCGAAACTATGTGAGACTGTGCGAAACTATGTGAAACTATCCGAAAATATGTGAAACTATGTGAAACTATCCGAAACTATGTGAGACTGTGCGAAACTATGTGAAACTATCCGAAAATATGTGAAACTATGTGAAACTATCCGAAACTATGTGAAACTATGTGTAACTGTCCGAAACTATGTGAAACTATCCGAAACTATGTGAAACTATCCGAAACTATGTGAAACTATGTGAAATTATGTGAAACTATGTGAAACTATCCGAAACTATGTGAGACTGTGCGAAACTATGTGAAACTATGCGAAACTATCCGAAACTATGTGAAACTATGTGAAACTATGTGAAACTATCCGAAACGATGTGAAACTATGTGAAATTATCCGAAACTATGTGAAACTATGTGAAACTATCTGAAACTATATGAAACTATGTGAAACTATGAGAAACTATCCGAAACTATGTGAAACTATGTGTAACTATGTGAAACTATGTGAAATTATCCGAAACTATGTGAAACTATCCGAAACTAAATGAAACTATGTGAAACTATGAGAAACTATCCGAAACTATGTGAAACTATGTGAAAATATCCGAAACTATGTGAAACTATCCGAAAATATGTGAAACTATGTGAAACTATCCGAAACTATGTGAAACTATGTGTAACTGTCCGAAACTATGTGAAACTATCCGAAACTATGTGAAACTATCCGAAACTATGTGAAACTATGTGAAACTATGTGAAACTATGTGAAACTATGTGAAACTATCCGAAACTATGTGAAACTATCCGAAACTATGTGAAACTATCCGAAACTATGTGAAACTATCCGAAACTATGTGAAACTATGTGAAACTATCCGAAACTATGTGAAACTATCCGAAACTATGTGAAACTATCCGAAACTATATGAAACTATCCGCAACTATGTGAAACTATCCGAAACTATGTGAAACTATCCGAAACTATGTCAAAACTATTTGAAACTATCCGAAACTATGTGAAACTATGTGAAACTATCCGAAACTATGTGAAACTATGTGAATCTATCCGAAACTATGTGAAACTATGTGAAACTATCCAAAACTATGTGAAACTATCCGAAGATATGTGAAACTATCCGAAGATATGTGAAACTATGTGAAACTATCCGAAACTATGTGAAACTATCCGAAACTATGTGAAACTATGTGAAACTATCCGAAACTATGTGAAACTATCCGAAACTATGTGAAACTATCCGAAACTATGTGAAACTATCCGAAACTATGGGAAACTATCCGCAACTATGTGAAACCATTCGAAACTATGTGAAACTATCCGAAACTATGTGAAACTATGTGAAACCATCCGAAACTATGTGAAACTATCCGAAACTATGTCAAACTATCCGAAACTATGTGAAACTATCCGAAACTATGTGAAAATATCCTAAACTATGTGAAAATATCCGAAACTATGTGAAACTATCCGAAACTATGTAAAACTATGTGACACTATCCGAAACTATGTGAAACTATCCGAAACTATGTGAAACTATCCGAAAATATATCAAACTATGTGAAACTACCCGAAACTATGTGAAACTATGTGTAACTGTCCGAAACTATGTGAAACTATCCGAAACTATGTGAAACTATGTGAAACTATGTGAAACTATCCGAAACTATGTGAAACTATCCGAAACTACGTGAAACTATATGAATCTATCCGAAACTATGTGAGACTGTGCGAAACTATGTGAAACTATGTAAAACTATTCGAAACTATGTGAAACCATCCGAAACTATATGAAATTACGTGAAACTATCCGAAACTTTTTGAAACTATGTAAAACTATCCGAAACTATGTGAAACTATGTGAAGCTATGTGAAACTATCCGAAACTATGTGAAACTATGTGAAACTATCCGAAACTATGTGAAACTATGTGAAACTATCCGAAACTATGTGAAATTATCCGAAACTATGTGAAACTATGTGAAACTATCCGAAACTATGTGAAACTATGTGAAACTATGTGAAACTATCCGAAACTATGTGAATCTATCCGAAACTATGTGAAACTATGTGAAACTATCCAAAACTATGTGAAACTATGTGAATCTATCCAAAGATATGTGAAATTATGTGAAACTATCCGAAACTATGTGAAACTATCTGAAACTATGTGAAACTATCCGAAACTATGTGAAATTATCCGAAACTATGTGAAACTATGTGAAACTATCCGAAACTATGTGAAACTATGTGAAACTATCCGAAACTATGTGAAACTATGTGAAACTATCCGAAACTATGTGAATCTATCCGAAACTATGTGAAACTATGTGAAACTATCCGAAGATATGTGAAATTATGTGAAACTATCCGAAACTATTTGAAACTATGTGAAACTATCCGAAACTATGTGAAACTATCCGAAACTATGTGAAACTATCCGAAACTATGTGAAACTATCCGAAACTATGTGAAACTATCCGAAACTATCCGAAACTATGTGAAACTATCCGAAACTATGTGAAACTAGCCGAAACTATGTGAAACTAGCCGAAACTATCCGAAACTATGTGAAACTATGTGAAACTGTCCGAAACTATGTGAAACTATCCGAAACTATGTGAAACTATCCGAAACTATCCGAAACTATGTGAAACTATCCGAAACTATGCGAAACTATGTGAAATTATCCGAAACTATGTGAAACTATCTGAAACTATCTGAAACTATATGAAACTATGTGAAACTATGAGAAACTATCCGAAACTATGTGAAACTATGTGAAACTATCCGAAACTATGTGAGACTGTGCGAAACTATGTGAAACTATCCGAAACTATGTGAAACTATGTGAAACCATCCGAAACTATGTGAAACTATGTGAATCTATCCGAAACTATGTGAAACTATGTGAAACTATCCAAAACTATGTGAAACTATGTGAAACTATCCGAAACTATGTGAAACTATGTGAAACTATGTGAAATTATCCGAAACTATGTGAAACTATCCGAAACTATATGAAACTATGTGAAACTATGAGAAACTATCCGAAACTATGTGAAACTATGTGAAACTATCCGAAACTATGTGAAATTATCCGAAAATATGTGAAACTATGTGAAACTATCCGAAACTATGTGAAACTATGTGCAACTGTCCGAAACTATGTGAAACTATCCGAAACTATGTGAAACTATCCGAAACTATGTGAAACTATCCGAAACTATGTGAGACTGTGCGAAACTATGTGAAACTATGTGAAACTATCCGAAACTATGTGAAACTATGTGAAACCATCCGAAACTATATGAAATTATGTGAAACTATGTGAAACTATGTGAAACTATCCGAAACTATGTGAAACTATCCGAAACTATGTGAAATTATCTGAAACTATGTGAAACTATCCGAAACTATGTTAAAATATGTGAAACTATGTGAAACTATCCGAAACTATGTGAAACTATGTGAATCTATCCGAAACTATGTGAAACTATGTGAAACTATCCGAAGATATGTGAAACTATGTGAAACTATCCGAAACTATGTGAAACTATGTGAAACTATGTGAAACTATCCGAAACTATGTGAAACTATGTGAAACCATCCTAAACTATGTGAAACTATCCGAAACTATGTGAAACTATCCGAAACTATGTGAAACTATCCGAAACTATGTGAAACTATCCGAAACTATATGAAACTATCCGCAACTATGTGAAACTATCCGAAACTATGTGAAACTATCCGAAACTATGTGAAACTATTTGAAACTATCCGAAACTATGTGAAACTATGTGAAACTATCCGAAACTATGTGAATCTATCCGAAACTATGTGAAACTATGTGAAACTCTCCAAAACTATGTGAAACTATCCGAAGATATGTGAAACTATGTGAAACTATCCGAAACTATGTGAAACTATGTGAAACTATCCGAAACTATGTGAAACTATGTGAAACTATCCGAAACTATGTGAAACTATCCGAAACTATGTGAAACTATCCGAAACTATGGGAAACTATCCGCAACTATGTGAAACCATCCGAAACTATGTGAAACTATCCGAAACTATGTGAAACTATGTGACACCATCCGAAACTGTGTGAAACTATCCGAAACTATGTGAAACTATCCTAAACTATGTGAAACTATCCGAAACTATGCGAAAATATCCGAAACTATGTGAAACTATCCGAAACTATGTGAAACTATGTGAAACTATCCGAAACTATGTGAAACTATGTGACACTATCCGAAACTATGTGAAACTATCCGAAACTATGTGAAACTATCCGAAAATATATCAAACTATGTGAAACTACCCGAAACTATGTGAAACTATGTGTAACTGTCCGAAATTATGTGAAACTATCCGAAACTATGTGAAACTATGTGAAACTATCCGAAACTATGTGAAACTATCCGAAACTATCCGAAACTACGTGAAACTATATGAAACTATCCGAAAATATGTGAAACTATGTGAAACTATCCGAAACTATGTGAAACTATGTGTAACTGTCCGAAACTATGTGAAACTATCCGAAACTATGAGAAACTATCCGAAAACTATCCGAAACTATGTGAAACTATGTGAAACCATCCGAAACTATGTGAAACTATCCGAAACTATGTGAATCTATCCGAAACTATGTGAAACTATGTGAAACTATCCGAAACTATGTGAAACTATCCGAAACTATGTGAAACTATCCGAAACTATGTGAAACTATCCGAAACTATGTGAAACTATCCGAAACTATGTGAAACTATCCGAAAATATGTCAAACTATGTAAAACTATCCGAAACTATGTGAAACTATTTGTAACTGTCCGAAACTATGTGAAACTATCCGAAACTATGTGAAACTATCCGAAACTATGTGAAACTATGTGAAACTATCCGAAACTATGTGAAACTACGTGAAACTATGTGAAACTATCCGAAACTATGTGAGACTGTGCGAAACTATGTGAAACTATGTAAAACTATCCGAAACTATGTGAAACTATGTGAAACCATCCGAAACTATATGAAATTACGTGAAACTATCCGAAACTTTTTGAAACTATGTAAAACTATCCGAAACTATGTGAAACTATGTGAAGCTATGTGAAACTATCCGAAACTATGTGTAACTATGTGAAACTATCAGAAACTATGTGAAACTATCCGAAACTATGTGAAATTATCCGAAACTATGTGAAACTATCCGAAACTATGTGAAACTATCCAAAACTATGTGAAACTATCCGAAGATATGTGAAACTATACGAAACTATATGAAACTATGTGAAACTATGAGAAACTATCTTAAACTATGTGAAACTATGTGAAACTATCCGAAACTATGTGAAACTATGTGTAACTGTCCGAAACTATGTGAAACTATCCGAAACTATGTGAAACTATCCGAAACTATGTGAAACTATCCGAAACTATGTGAAACTATGTGAAACTATCCGAAACTATGTGAGACTGCGCGAAACAATGTGAAACTATGTGAAACTATCCGAAACTATGTGAAAATATGTAAAACCATCCGAAACTATATAAAATTATGTGAAACTATCCGAAACTATGTGAAACTATCCGAAACTATGTGAAACTATGTGAAACTAGCCGAAACTATCCGAAACTATGTGAAACTATGTGAAACTGTCCGAAACTATGTGAAACTATCCGAAACTATGTGAAACTATCCGAAACTATGAGAAACTATCCGAAACTATGTGAAACTATCCGAAACTATGCGAAACTATGTGAAATTATCCGAAACTATGTGAAACTATCTGAAACTATCTGAAACTATATGAAACTATGTGAAACTATGAGAAACTATCCGAAACTATGTGAAACTATGTGAAACTATCCGAAACTATGTGAGACTGTGCGAAACTATGTGAAACTATCCGAAACTATGTGAAACTATGTGAAACCATCCGAAACTATGTGAAACTATGTGAATCTATCCGAAACTATGTGAAACTATGTGAAACTACCCAAAACTATGTGAAACTATCCGAAGATATGTGAAACTATGTGAAACTATCCGAAACTATGTGAAACTATGTGAAACTATGTGAAATTATCCGAAACTATGTGAAACTATCCGAAACTATATGAAACTATGTGAAACTATGAGAAACTATCCGAAACTATGTGAAACTATGTGAAACTATCCGAAACTATGTGAAACTATCCGAAAATATGTGAAACTATGTGAAACTATCCGAAACTATGTGAAACTATGTGCAACTGTCCGAAACTATGTGAAACTATCCGAAACTATGTGAAACTATCCGAAACTATGTGAAACTATCCGAAACTATGTAAGACTGTGCGAAACTATGTGAAACTATGTGAAACTATCCGAAACTATGTGAAACTATGTGAAACCATCCGAAACTATATGAAATTATGTGAAACTATGTGAAACTATGTGAAACTATCCGAAACTATGTGAAACTATCCGAAACTATGTGAAATTATCTGAAACTATGTGAAACTATCCGAAACTATGTTAAAATATGTGAAACTATGTGAAACTATCCGAAACTATGTGAAACTATGTGAATCTATCCGAAACTAAGTGAAACTATGTGAAACTATCCGAAGATATGTGAAACTATGTGAAACTATCCGAAACTATGTGAAACTATGTGAAACTATGTGAAACTATCCGAAACTATGTGAAACTATGTGAAACCATCCTAAACTATGTGAAACTATCCGAAACTATGTGAAACTATGTGAAACTATCCGAAACTATGTGAAACTATCCGAAACTATGTGAAACTATCCTAAACTATATGAAACTATCCGCAACTATGTGAAACTATCCGAAACTATGTGAAACTATCCGAAACTATGTGAAACTATTTGAAACTATCCGAAACTATGTGAAACTATGTGAAACTATCCGAAACTATGTGAATCTATCCGAAACTATGTGAAACTATGTGAAACTCTCCAAAACTATGTGAAACTATCCGAAGATATGTGAAACTATGTGAAACTATCCGAAACTATGTGAAACTATGTGAAACTATCCGAAACTATGTGAAACTATGTGAAACTATCCGAAACTATGTGAAACTATCCGAAACTATGTGAAACTATCCGAAACTATGGGAAACTATCCGCAACTATGTGAAACCATAAGAAACTATGTGAAACTATCCGAAACTATGTGAAACTATGTGACACCATCCGAAACTGTGTGAAACTATCCGAAACTATGTGAAACTATCCTAAACTATGTGAAACTATCCGAAACTATGCGAAAATATCCGAAACTATGTGAAACTATCCGAAACTATGTGAAACTATGTGACACTATCCGAAACTATGTGAAACTATCCGAAACTATGTGAAACTATCCGAAAATATATCAAACTATGTAAAACTACCCGAAACTATGTGAAACTATGTGTAACTGTCCGAAACTATGTGAAACTATCCGAAACTATGTGAAACTATGTGAAACTATCCGAAACTATGTGAAACTATCCGAAACTATCCGAAACTACGTGAAACTATATGAAACTATCCGAAAATATGTGAAACTATGTGAAACTATCCGAAACTATGTGAAACTATGTGTAACTGTCCGAAACTATGTGAAACTATCCGAAACTATGAGAAACTATCCGAAAACTATCCGAAACTATGTGAAACTATGTGAAACCATCCGAAACTATGTGAAACTATCCGAAACTATGTGAAACTATGTGAAACTATCCGAAACTATGTGAAACTATGTGAAACTATCCGAAACTATGTGAAACTATCCGAAACTATGTGAAACTATCCGAAACTATGTGAAACTATCCGAAACTATGTGAAACTATCCGAAACTATGTGAAACTATCCGAAACTATGTGAAACTATCCGAAAATATGTCAAACTATGTGAAACTATCCGAAACTATGTGAAACTATTTGTAACTGTCCGAAACTATGTGAAACTATCCGAAACTATGTGAAACTATCCGAAACTATGTGAAACTATCCGAAACTATGTGAAACTACGTGAAACTATGTGAAACTATCCGAAACTATGTGAGACTGTGCGAAACTATGTGAAACTATGTAAAACTATCCGAAACTATGTGAAACTATGTGAAACCATCCGAAACTATATGAAATTACGTGAAACTATCCGAAACTTTTTGAAACTATGTAAAACTATCCAAAACTATGTGAAACTATGTGAAGCTATGTGAAACTATCCGAAACTATGTGTAACTATGTGAAACTATCAGAAACTATGTGAAACTATCCAAAACTATGTGAAACTATCCGAAGATATGTGAAACTATCCGAAACTATATGAAACTATGTGAAACTATGAGAAACTATCTTAAACTATGTGAAACTATGTGAAACTATCCGAAACTATGTGAAACTATGTGTAACTGTCCGAAACTATGTGAAACTATCCGAAACTATGTGAAACTATCCGAAACTATGTGAAACTATCCGAAACTATGTGAAACTATGTGAAACTATCCGAAACTATGTGAGACTGCGCGAAACAATGTGAAACTATGTGAAACTATCCGAAACTATGTGAAAATATGTAAAACCATCCGAAACTATATAAAATTATGTGAAACTATCCGAAACTATGTGAAACTATCCGAAACTATGTGAAACTATGTGAAACTATCCGAAACTATCCGAAACTATGTGAAACTATGTGAAGCTATGTGAAACTATCCGAAACTATGTGAAACTATGTGAAACTATCCGAAACTATGTGAAACTATCCGAAACTATGTGAAATTATCCGAAACTATGTGAAACTATCCGAAACTATGTTAAAATATGTGAAACTATGTGAAACTATGTGAAACTATCCGAAACTATGTGAAACTATGTGAAACTATCCGAAACTATGTTAAAATATGTGAAACTATGTGAAACTATGTGAAACTATCCGAAACTATGTGAAACTATCAGAAACTATGTGAAACTATGTGAAACTATCCGAACCTATGTGAAACTATGTGAATCTATCCGAAACTATGTGAAACTATGTTAAACTATCCAAAACTATGTGAAACTATCCGAAGATATGTGAAACTATGTGAAACTATCCGAAACTATGTAAAACTATCCGAAACTATGTGAAACTACGTGAAACCATGTGAAACTATCCGAAACTATGTGAGACTGTGCGAAACTATGTGAAACTATGTAAAACTATCCGAAACTATGTGAAACTATGTGAAACCATCCGAAACTATATGAAATTACGTGAAACTATCCGAAACTTTTTGAAACTATGTAAAACTATCCGAAACTATGTGAAACTATGTGAAGCTATGTGAAACTATCCGAAACTATGTGTAACTATGTGAAACTATCCGAAACTATGTGAAACTATCCGAAACTATGTGAAATTATCCGAAACTATGTGAAACTATGTGAAACTATCCGAAACTTTGTGAAACTATGTGAAACTATCCGAAACTATGTGAAACTATGTGAATCTATCCGAAACTATGTGAAACTATCCAAAACTATGTGAAACTATGTGAAACTATCCGAAGATATGTGAAACTATGTGAAACTATCCGAAACTATGTGAAACTATGTGAAACTATCCGAAACTATGTGAAACTATGGGAAACTATCCGAAACTATGTGAAACTATGTGAAACTATCCGAAACTATGTGAAACTATCCGAAACTATGTGAAACTATCCGAAACTATGTGAAACTATCCGCAACTATGTGAAACTATCCGAAACTATATGAAACTATGTGAAACCATCCGAAACTATGTGAAACTATCCGAAACTATGTGAAACTATCCGAAACTATGTGAAACTATCCGAAACTATGTGAAACTATCCGACACTATGTGAAACTATCCGAAACTATGTGAAATTATCCGAAACTATGTGAAACTATCCGAAACTATGTGAAACTATGTGAAACTGTCCGAAACTATGTGAAACTATGTGAAACTATCCGAAACTATGCGAAACTATGTGTAACTATGTAAAACTATGTGAAATTATCCGAAACTATGTGAAACTATCCGAAACGATATGAAACTATGTGAAACTATGAGAAACTATCTTAAACTATGTGAAACTATGTGAAACTATCCGAAACTATGTGAAACTATCCGAAAATATGTGAAACTATGTGAAACTATCCGAAACTATGTGAAACTATGTGTAACTGTCCGAAACTATGTGAAACTATCCGAAACTATGTGAAACTATCCGAAACTATGTGAAACTATCCGAAACTATGTGAAACTATGTGAAACTATCCGAAACTATGTGAGACTGCGCGAAACTATGTGAAACTATCCGAAACTATGTGAAACTATGTGAAACCATCCGAAACTATATGAAATTATGTGAAACTATCCGAAACTATGTGAAACTATGTGAAACTATCCGAAACTATGTGAAACTATCCGAAACTATCTGAAACTATGTGAAACTTTGTGAAGCTATGTGAAACTATCTGAAACTATGTGAAACTATCCGAAACTATGTGAAACTATGTGAAATTATCCGAAACTATGTAAAACTATGTGAAACTATCCGAAACTATGTTAAAATATGTGAAACTATGTGAAACTATGTGAAACTATCCGAAACTATGTGAAACTATGTGAATCTATCCGAAACTATGTGAAACTATGTTAAACAATCCAAAACTATGTGAAACTATCCGAAGATATGTGAAACTATGTGAAACTATCCGAAACTATGTGAAACTATGTGAAACTATCCGAAACTATGTGAAACTATGTGAATCTATCCGAAACTATGTGAAACTATGTTAAACTATCCAAAACTATGTGAAACTAACCGAAGATATGTGAAACTATGTGAAACTATCCGAAACTATGTGAAACTATCCGAAACTATGTGAAACTATGTGAAACTATCCGAAACTATGTGAAACTATTTGAAACTATCCGAAACTATGTGAAACTATGTGAAACTATCCGAAACTATGTGAAACTATGTGAATCTATCCGAAACTATGTGAAACTATGTGAAACTATCCAAAACTATGTGAAACTATCCGAAGATATGTGAAACTATGTGAAACTATCCGAAACAATGTGAAACTCTTTGAAACTATCCGAAACTATGTGAAACTATCCGAAACTATGTGAAACTATGTCAAACTATCCGAAACTATTTGAAACTATCCGAAACTATGTGAAACTATCCGAAACTATGGGAAACTATCCGCAACTATGTGAAACCATCCGAAACTATGTGAAACTATCCGAAACTATGTGAAACTATCCGAAACTATGTGAAACTATGTGAATCTATCCGAAACTATGTGAAACTATCCAAAACTATGTGAAACTATCCGAAGATATGTGAAACTATGTGAAACTATCCGAAACTATGTGAAACTATGTGAAACTATCCGAAACTATGTGAAACTATGTGAAACTATCCGAAACTATGTGAAACTATGTGAAACTATCCGAAACTATGTGAAACTATCCGAAACTATGTGAAACTATCCGAAACTATGTGAAACTATCCGCAACTATGTGAAAATATCCGAAACTATGTGAAACTATCCGAAACTATGTGAAACTATGTGAAACCATCCGAAACTATGTGAAACTATCCGAAACTATGTGAAACTATCCGAAACTATGTGAAACTATCCGAAACTAAGTGAAACTATCCGAAACTATGTGAAACTATCCGAAACTATGTGAAATTATCCGAAACTATGTGAAACTATCCGAAACTATGTGAAACTATGTGAAGCTATGTGAAACTATCCGAAACTATGTGAAACTATGTGAAACTATCCGAAACTATGTGAAACTATCCGAAACTATGTGAAATTATCCGAAACTATGTGAAACTATGAGAAACTATCCGAAACTATGTGAAACTATGTGAAACTATCCGAAACTATGTGAATCTATCCGAAACTATGTGAAACTATCCAAAACTATGTGAAACTATGTGAATCTATCCAAAGATATGTGAAATTATGTGAAACTATGTGAAACTATTCGAAACTATCCGAAACTATGTGAAACTATGTGAAACTATCCGAAACTATGTGAAACTACGTGAAACTATGTGAAACTATCCGAAACTATGTGAGACTGTGCGAAACTATGTGAAACTATGTAAAACTATCCGAAACTATGTGAAACTATGTGAAACCATCCGAAACTATATGAAATTATCCGAAACTATGTGAAACTATCCGAAACTATGTGAAACTATGTGAAGCTATGTGAAACCATCCGAAACTATGTGAAACTATCCGAAACTATGTGAAACTATGTGACACCATCCGAAACTGTGTGAAACTATCCGAAACTATGTGAAACTATCCTAAACTATGTGAAACTATCCGAAACTATGCGAAAATATCCGAAACTATGTGAAACTATCCGAAACTATGTGAAACTATGTGACACTATCCGAAACTATGTGAAACTATCCGAAACTATGTGAAACTATCCGAAAATATATCAAACTATGTGAAACTACCCGAAACTATGTGAAACTATGTGTAACTGTCCGAAACTATGTGAAACTATCCGAAACTATGTGAAACTATGTGAAACTATCCGAAACTATGTGAAACTATCCGAAACTATCCGAAACTACGTGAAACTATATGAAACTATCCGAAAATATGTGAAACTATGTGAAACTATCCGAAACTATGTGAAACTATGTGTAACTGTCCGAAACTATGTGAAACTATCCGAAACTATGAGAAACTATCCGAAAACTATCCGAAACTATGTGAAACTATGTGAAACCATCCGAAACTATGTGAAACTATCCGAAACTATGTGAAACTATGTGAAACTATCCGAAACTATGTGAAACTATGTGAAACTATCCGAAACTATGTGAAACTATCCGAAACTATGTGAAACTATCCGAAACTATGTGAAACTATCCGAAACTATGTGAAACTATCCGAAACTATGTGAAACTATCCGAAACTATGTGAAACTATCCGAAAATATGTCAAACTATGTGAAACTATCCGAAACTATGTGAAACTATTTGTAACTGTCCGAAACTATGTGAAACTATCCGAAACTATGTGAAACTATCCGAAACTATGTGAAACTATGTGAAACTATCCGAAACTATGTGAAACTATGTGAAACTATCCGAAACTATGTGAGACTGTGCGAAACTATGTGAAACTATGTAAAACTATCCGAAACTATGTGAAACTATGTGAAACCATCCGAAACTATATGAAATTACGTGAAACTATCCGAAACTTTTTGAAACTATGTAAAACTATCCGAAACTATGTGAAACTATGTGAAGCTATGTGAAACTATCCGAAACTATGTGTAACTATATGAAACTATCAGAAACTATGTGAAACTATCCGAAACTATGTGAAATTATCCGAAACTATGTGAAACTATCCGAAACTATGTGAAACTATCCAAAACTATGTGAAACTATCCGAAGATATGTGAAACTATCCGAAACTATATGAAACTATGTGAAACTATGAGAAACTATCTTAAACTATGTGAAACTATGTGAAACTATCCGAAACTATGTGAAACTATGTGTAACTGTCCGAAACTATGTGAAACTATCCGAAACTATGTGAAACTATCCGAAACTATGTGAAACTATCCGAAACTATGTGAAACTATGTGAAACTATGTGAAACTATCCGAAACTATGTGAGACTGCGCGAAACAATGTGAAACTATGTGAAACTATCCGAAACTATGTGAAAATATGTAAAACCATCCGAAACTATATAAAATTATGTGAAACTATCCGAAACTATGTGAAACTATCCGAAACTATGTGAAACTATGTGAAACTATCCGAAACTATCCGAAACTATGTGAAACTATGTGAAGCTATGTGAAACTATCCGAAACTATGTGAAACTATCCGAAACTATGTGAAACTATCCGAAACTATGTGAAATTATCCGAAACTATGTGAAACTATCCGAAACTATGTTAAAAAATGTGAAACTATGTGAAACTATGTGAAACTATCCGAAACTATGTGAAACTATGTGAAACTATCCGAAACTATGTTAAAATATGTGAAACTATGTGAAACTATGTGAAACTATCCGAAACTATGTGAAACTATCAGAAACTATGTGAAACTATGTGAAACTATCCGAACCTATGTGAAACTATGTGAATCTATCCGAAACTATGTGAAACTATGTTAAACTATCCAAAACTATGTGAAACTATCCGAAGATATGTGAAACTATGTGAAACTATCCGAAACTATGTAAAACTATCCGAAACTATGTGAAACTATGTGAAACTACGTGAAACCATGTGAAACTATCCGAAACTATGTGAGACTGTGCGAAACTATGTGAAACTATGTAAAACTATCCGAAACTATGTGAAACCATCCGAAACTATATGAAATTACGTGAAACTATCCGAAACTTTTTGAAACTATGTAAAACCATCCGAAACTATGTGAAACTATGTGAAGCTATGTGAAACTATCCGAAACTATGTGTAACTATGTGAAACTATCCGAAACTTTGTGAAACTATCCGAAACTATGTGAAATTATCCGAAACTATGTGAAACTATGTGAAACTATCCGAAACTTTGTGAAACTATGTGAAACTATCCGAAACTATGTGAAACTATGTGAATCTATTCGAAACTATGTGAAACTATCCAAAACTATGTGAAACTATGTGAAACTATCCGAAGATATGTGAAACTATGTGAAACTATCCGAAACTATGTGAAACTATGTGAAACTATCCGAAACTATGTGAAACTATCCGAAACTATGTGAAACTATCCGAAACTATGTGAAACTATCCGAAACTATGTGAAACTATCCGAAACTATGTGAAACTATCCGAAACTATGTGAAACTATCCGAAACTATGTGAAACTATCCGAAAATATGTCAAACTATGTGAAACTATCCGAAACTATGTGAAACTATTTGTAACTGTCCGAAACTATGTGAAACTATCCGAAACTATGTGAAACTATCCGAAACTATGTGAAACTATCCGAAACTATGTGAAACTACGTGAAACTATGTGAAACTATCCGAAACTATGTGAGACTGTGCGAAACTATGTGAAACTATGTAAAACTATCCGAAACTATGTGAAACTATGTGAAACCATCCGAAACTATATGAAATTACGTGAAACTATCCGAAACTTTTTGAAACTATGTAAAACTATCCGAAACTATGTGAAACTATGTGAAGCTATGTGAAACTATCCGAAACTATGTGTAACTATGTGAAACTATCAGAAACTATGTGAAACTATCCGAAACTATGTGAAACTATCCGAAACTATGTGAAACTATCCGACACTATGTGAAACTATCCGAAACTATGTGAAATTATCCGAAACTATGTGAAACTATCCGAAACTATGTGAAACTATGTGAAACTGTCCGAAACTATGTGAAACTATGTGAAACTATCCGAAACTATGCGAAACTATGTGTAACTATGTAAAACTATGTGAAATTATCCGAAACTATGTGAAACTATCCGAAACGATATGAAACTATGTGAAACTATGAGAAACTATCTTAAACTATGTGAAACTATGTGAAACTATCCGAAACTATGTGAAACTATCCGAAAATATGTGAAACTATGTGAAACTATCCGAAACTATGTGAAACTATGTGTAACTGTCCGAAACTATGTGAAACTATCCGAAACTATGTGAAACTATCCGAAACTATGTGAAACTATCCGAAACTATGTGAAACTATGTGAAACTATCCGAAACTATGTGAGACTGCGCGAAACTATGTGAAACTATCCGAAACTATGTGAAACTATGTGAAACCATCCGAAACTATATGAAATTATGTGAAACTATCCGAAACTATGTGAAACTATGTGAAACTATCCGAAACTATGTGAAACTATCCGAAACTATCTGAAACTATGTGAAACTTTGTGAAGCTATGTGAAACTATCTGAAACTATGTGAAACTATCCGAAACTATGTGAAACTATGTGAAATTATCCGAAACTATGTGAAACTATGTGAAACTATCCGAAACTATGTTAAAATATGTGAAACTATGTGAAACTATGTGAAACTATGTGAAACTATCCGAAACTATGTGAAACTATGTGAATCTATCCGAAACTATGTGAAACTATGTTAAACAATCCAAAACTATGTGAAACTATCCGAAGATATGTGAAACTATGTGAAACTATCCGAAACTATGTGAAACTATGTGAAACTATCCGAAACTATGTGAAACTATGTGAAGCTATGTGAAACTATCCGAAACTATGTGAAACTATGTGAAACTATCCGAAACTATGTGAAACTATCCGAAACTATGTGAAATTATCCGAAACTATGTGAAACTATGAGAAACTATCCGAAACTATGTGAAACTATGTGAAACTATCCGAAACTATGTGAATCTATCCGAAACTATGTGAAACTATCCAAAACTATGTGAAACTATGTGAATCTATCCAAAGATATGTGAAATTATGTGAAACTATGTGAAACTATTCGAAACTATCCGAAACTATGTGAAACTATGTGAAACTATCCGAAACTATGTGAAACTACGTGAAACTATGTGAAACTATCCGAAACTATGTGAGACTGTGCGAAACTATGTGAAACTATGTAAAACTATCCGAAACTATGTGAAACTATGTGAAACCATCCGAAACTATATGAAATTATCCGAAACTATGTGAAACTATCCGAAACTATGTGAAACTATGTGAAGCTATGTGAAACCATCCGAAACTATGTGAAACTATCCGAAACTATGTGAAACTATGTGACACCATCCGAAACTGTGTGAAACTATCCGAAACTATGTGAAACTATCCTAAACTATGTGAAACTATCCGAAACTATGCGAAAATATCCGAAACTATGTGAAACTATCCGAAACTATGTGAAACTATGTGACACTATCCGAAACTATGTGAAACTATCCGAAACTATGTGAAACTATCCGAAAATATATCAAACTATGTGAAACTACCCGAAACTATGTGAAACTATGTGTAACTGTCCGAAACTATGTGAAACTATCCGAAACTATGTGAAACTATGTGAAACTATCCGAAACTATGTGAAACTATCCGAAACTATCCGAAACTACGTGAAACTATATGAAACTATCCGAAAATATGTGAAACTATGTGAAACTATCCGAAACTATGTGAAACTATGTGTAACTGTCCGAAACTATGTGAAACTATCCGAAACTATGAGAAACTATCCGAAAACTATCCGAAACTATGTGAAACTATGTGAAACCATCCGAAACTATGTGAAACTATCCGAAACTATGTGAAACTATTTGAAACTATCCGAAACTATGTGAAACTATGTGAAACTATCCGAAACTATGTGAAACTATCCGAAACTATGTGAAACTATCCGAAACTATGTGAAACTATCCGAAACTATGTGAAACTATCCGAAACTATGTGAAACTATCCGAAACTATGTGAAACTATCCGAAAATATGTCAAACTATGTGAAACTATCCGAAACTATGTGAAACTATTTGTAACTGTCCGAAACTATGTGAAACTATCCGAAACTATGTGAAACTATCCGAAACTATGTGAAACTATGTGAAACTATCCGAAACTATGTGAAACTACGTGAAACTATGTGAAACTATCCGAAACTATGTGAGACTGTGCGAAACTATGTGAAACTATGTAAAACTATCCGAAACTATGTGAAACTATGTGAAACCATCCGAAACTATATGAAATTACGTGAAACTATCCGAAACTTTTTGAAACTATGTAAAACTATCCGAAACTATGTGAAACTATGTGAAGCTATGTGAAACTATCCGAAACTATGTGTAACTATATGAAACTATCAGAAACTATGTGAAACTATCCGAAACTATGTGAAATTATCCGAAACTATGTGAAACTATCCGAAACTATGTGAAACTATCCAAAACTATGTGAAACTATCCGAAGATATGTGAAACTATCCGAAACTATATGAAACTATGTGAAACTATGAGAAACTATCTTAAACTATGTGAAACTATGTGAAACTATCCGAAACTATGTGAAACTATGTGTAACTGTCCGAAACTATGTGAAACTATCCGAAACTATGTGAAACTATCCGAAACTATGTGAAACTATCCGAAACTATGTGAAACTATGTGAAACTATGTGAAACTATCCGAAACTATGTGAGACTGCGCGAAACAATGTGAAACTATGTGAAACTATCCGAAACTATGTGAAAATATGTAAAACCATCCGAAACTATATAAAATTATGTGAAACTATCCGAAACTATGTGAAACTATCCGAAACTATGTGAAACTATGTGAAACTATCCGAAACTATGTGAAACTATGTGAAGCTATGTGAAACTATCCGAAACTATGTGAAACTATCCGAAACTATGTGAAACTATCCGAAACTATGTGAAATTATCCGAAACTATGTGAAACTATCCGAAACTATGTTAAAAAATGTGAAACTATGTGAAACTATGTGAAACTATCCGAAACTATGTGAAACTATGTGAAACTATCCGAAACTATGTTAAAATATGTGAAACTATGTGAAACTATGTGAAACTATGTGAAACTATCCGAAACTATGTGAAACTATCAGAAACTATGTGAAACTATGTGAAACTATCCGAACCTATGTGAAACTATGTGAATCTATCCGAAACTATGTGAAACTATGTTAAACTATCCAAAACTATGTGAAACTATCCGAAGATATGTGAAACTATGTGAAACTATCCGAAACTATGTAAAACTATCCGAAACTATGTGAAACTATGTGAAACTACGTGAAACCATGTGAAACTATCCGAAACTATGTGAGACTGTGCGAAACTATGTGAAACTATGTAAAACTATCCGAAACTAAGTGAAACCATCCGAAACTATATGAAATTACGTGAAACTATCCGAAACTTTTTGAAACTATGTAAAACCATCCGAAACTATGTGAAACTATGTGAAGCTATGTGAAACTATCCGAAACTATGTGTAACTATGTGAAACTATCCGAAACTTTGTGAAACTATCCGAAACTATGTGAAATTATCCGAAACTATGTGAAACTATGTGAAACTATCCGAAACTTTGTGAAACTATGTGAAACTATCCGAAACTATGTGAAACTATGTGAATCTATTCGAAACTATGTGAAACTATCCAAAACTATGTGAAACTATGTGAAACTATCCGAAGATATGTGAAACTATGTGAAACTATCCGAAACTATGTGAAACTATGTGAAACTATCCGAAACTATGTGAAACTATCCGAAACTATGTGAAACTATCCGAAACTATGTGAAACTATCCGAAACTATGTGAAACTATCCGAAACTATGTGAAACTATCCGAAACTATGTGAAACTATCCGAAACTATGTGAAACTATCCGAAAATATGTCAAACTATGTGAAACTATCCGAAACTATGTGAAACTATTTGTAACTGTCCGAAACTATGTGAAACTATCCGAAACTATGTGAAACTATCCGAAACTATGTGAAACTATCCGAAACTATGTGAAACTACGTGAAACTATGTGAAACTATCCGAAACTATGTGAGACTGTGCGAAACTATGTGAAACTATGTAAAACTATCCGAAACTATGTGAAACTATGTGAAACCATCCGAAACTATATGAAATTACGTGAAACTATCCGAAACTTTTTGAAACTATGTAAAACTATCCGAAACTATGTGAAACTATGTGAAGCTATGTGAAACTATCCGAAACTATGTGTAACTATGTGAAACTATCAGAAACTATGTGAAACTATCCGAAACTATGTGAAACTATCCGAAACTATGTGAAACTATCCGACACTATGTGAAACTATCCGAAACTATGTGAAATTATCCGAAACTATGTGAAACTATCCGAAACTATGTGAAACTATGTGAAACTGTCCGAAACTATGTGAAACTATGTGAAACTATCCGAAACTATGCGAAACTATGTGTAACTATGTAAAACTATGTGAAATTATCCGAAACTATGTGAAACTATCCGAAACGATATGAAACTATGTGAAACTATGAGAAACTATCTTAAACTATGTGAAACTATGTGAAACTATCCGAAACTATGTGAAACTATCCGAAAATATGTGAAACTATGTGAAACTATCCGAAACTATGTGAAACTATGTGTAACTGTCCGAAACTATGTGAAACTATCCGAAACTATGTGAAACTATCCGAAACTATGTGAAACTATCCGAAACTATGTGAAACTATGTGAAACTATCCGAAACTATGTGAGACTGCGCGAAACTATGTGAAACTATCCGAAACTATGTGAAACTATGTGAAACCATCCGAAACTATATGAAATTATGTGAAACTATCCGAAACTATGTGAAACTATGTGAAACTATCCGAAACTATGTGAAACTATCCGAAACTATCTGAAACTATGTGAAACTTTGTGAAGCTATGTGAAACTATCTGAAACTATGTGAAACTATCCGAAACTATGTGAAACTATGTGAAATTATCCGAAACTATGTGAAACTATGTGAAACTATCCGAAACTATGTTAAAATATGTGAAACTATGTGAAACTATGTGAAACTATCCGAAACTATGTGAAACTATGTGAATCTATCCGAAACTATGTGAAACTATGTTAAACAATCCAAAACTATGTGAAACTATCCGAAGATATGTGAAACTATGTGAAACTATCCGAAACTATGTGAAACTATGTGAAACTATCCGAAACTATGTGAAACTATGTGAATCTATCCGAAACTATGTGAAACTATGTTAAACTATCCAAAACTATGTGAAACTAACCGAAGATATGTGAAACTATGTGAAACTATCCGAAACTATGTGAAACTATCCGAAACTATGTGAAACTATGTGAAACTATCCGAAACTATGTGAAACTATTTGAAACTATCCGAAACTATGTGAAACTATGTGAAACTATCCGAAACTATGTGAAACTATGTGAATCTATCCGAAACTATGTGAAACTATGTGAAACTATCCAAAACTATGTGAAACTATCCGAAGATATGTGAAACTATGTGAAACTATCCGAAACAATGTGAAACTCTTTGAAACTATCCGAAACTATGTGAAACTATCCGAAACTATGTGAAACTATGTCAAACTATCCGAAACTATTTGAAACTATCCGAAACTATGTGAAACTATCCGAAACTATGGGAAACTATCCGCAACTATGTGAAACCATCCGAAACTATGTGAAACTATCCGAAACTATGTGAAACTATCCGAAACTATGTGAAACTATGTGAATCTATCCGAAACTATGTGAAACTATCCAAAACTATGTGAAACTATCCGAAGATATGTGAAACTATGTGAAACTATCCGAAACTATGTGAAACTATGTGAAACTATCCGAAACTATGTGAAACTATGTGAAACTATCCGAAACTATGTGAAACTATGTGAAACTATCCGAAACTATGTGAAACTATCCGAAACTATGTGAAACTATCCGAAACTATGTGAAACTATCCGCAACTATGTGAAAATATCCGAAACTATGTGAAACTATCCGAAACTATGTGAAACTATGTGAAACCATCCGAAACTATGTGAAACTATCCGAAACTATGTGAAACTATCCGAAACTATGTGAAACTATCCGAAACTAAGTGAAACTATCCGAAACTATGTGAAACTATCCGAAACTATGTGAAATTATCCGAAACTATGTGAAACTATCCGAAACTATGTGAAACTATGTGAAGCTATGTGAAACTATCCGAAACTATGTGAAACTATGTGAAACTATCCGAAACTATGTGAAACTATCCGAAACTATGTGAAATTATCCGAAACTATGTGAAACTATGAGAAACTATCCGAAACTATGTGAAACTATGTGAAACTATCCGAAACTATGTGAATCTATCCGAAACTATGTGAAACTATCCAAAACTATGTGAAACTATGTGAATCTATCCAAAGATATGTGAAATTATGTGAAACTATGTGAAACTATTCGAAACTATCCGAAACTATGTGAAACTATGTGAAACTATCCGAAACTATGTGAAACTACGTGAAACTATGTGAAACTATCCGAAACTATGTGAGACTGTGCGAAACTATGTGAAACTATGTAAAACTATCCGAAACTATGTGAAACTATGTGAAACCATCCGAAACTATATGAAATTATCCGAAACTATGTGAAACTATCCGAAACTATGTGAAACTATGTGAAGCTATGTGAAACCATCCGAAACTATGTGAAACTATCCGAAACTATGTGAAACTATGTGACACCATCCGAAACTGTGTGAAACTATCCGAAACTATGTGAAACTATCCTAAACTATGTGAAACTATCCGAAACTATGCGAAAATATCCGAAACTATGTGAAACTATCCGAAACTATGTGAAACTATGTGACACTATCCGAAACTATGTGAAACTATCCGAAACTATGTGAAACTATCCGAAAATATATCAAACTATGTGAAACTACCCGAAACTATGTGAAACTATCCGAAACTATGTGAAACTATGTGAAACTATCCGAAACTATGTGAAACTATCCGAAACTATCCGAAACTACGTGAAACTATATGAAACTATCCGAAAATATGTGAAACTATGTGAAACTATCCGAAACTATGTGAAACTATGTGCAACTGTCCGAAACTATGTGTAACTGTCCGAAACTATGTGAAACTATCCGAAACTATGAGAAACTATCCGAAAACTATCCGAAACTATGTGAAACTATGTGAAACCATCCGAAACTATGTGAAACTATCCGAAACTATGTGAAACTATGTGAAACTATCCGAAACTATGTGAAACTATGTGAAACTATCCGAAACTATGTGAAACTATCCGAAACTATGTGAAACTATCCGAAACTATGTGAAACTATCCGAAACTATGTGAAACTATCCGAAACTATGTGAAACTATCCGAAACTATGTGAAACTATCCGAAAATATGTCAAACTATGTGAAACTATCCGAAACTATGTGAAACTATTTGTAACTGTCCGAAACTATGTGAAACTATCCGAAACTATGTGAAACTATCCGAAACTATGTGAAACTATGTGAAACTATCCGAAACTATGTGAAACTACGTGAAACTATGTGAAACTATCCGAAACTATGTGAGACTGTGCGAAACTATGTGAAACTATGTAAAACTATCCGAAACTATGTGAAACTATGTGAAACCATCCGAAACTATATGAAATTACGTGAAACTATCCGAAACTTTTTGAAACTATGTAAAACTATCCGAAACTATGTGAAACTATGTGAAGCTATGTGAAACTATCCGAAACTATGTGTAACTATATGAAACTATCAGAAACTATGTGAAACTATCCGAAACTATGTGAAATTATCCGAAACTATGTGAAACTATCCGAAACTATGTGAAACTATCCAAAACTATGTGAAACTATCCGAAGATATGTGAAACTATCCGAAACTATATGAAACTATGTGAAACTATGAGAAACTATCTTAAACTATGTGAAACTATGTGAAACTATCCGAAACTATGTGAAACTATGTGTAACTGTCCGAAACTATGTGAAACTATCCGAAACTATGTGAAACTATCCGAAACTATGTGAAACTATCCGAAACTATGTGAAACTATGTGAAACTATCCGAAACTATGTGAGACTGCGCGAAACAATGTGAAACTATGTGAAACTATCCGAAACTATGTGAAAATATGTAAAACCATCCGAAACTATATAAAATTATGTGAAACTATCCGAAACTATGTGAAACTATCCGAAACTATGTGAAACTATGTGAAACTATCCGAAACTATCCGAAACTATGTGAAACTATGTGAAGCTATGTGAAACTATCCGAAACTATGTGAAACTATCCGAAACTATGTGAAACTATCCGAAACTATGTGAAATTATCCGAAACTATGTGAAACTATCCGAAACTATGTTAAAAAATGTGAAACTATGTGAAACTATGTGAAACTATCCGAAACTATGTGAAACTATGTGAAACTATCCGAAACTATGTTAAAATATGTGAAACTATGTGAAACTATGTGAAACTATCCGAAACTATGTGAAACTATCAGAAACTATGTGAAACTATGTGAAACTATCCGAACCTATGTGAAACTATGTGAATCTATCCGAAACTATGTGAAACTATGTTAAACTATCCAAAACTATGTGAAACTATCCGAAGATATGTGAAACTATGTGAAACTATCCGAAACTATGTAAAACTATCCGAAACTATGTGAAACTATGTGAAACTACGTGAAACCATGTGAAACTATCCGAAACTATGTGAGACTGTGCGAAACTATGTGAAACTATGTAAAACTATCCGAAACTATGTGAAACCATCCGAAACTATATGAAATTACGTGAAACTATCCGAAACTTTTTGAAACTATGTAAAACCATCCGAAACTATGTGAAACTATGTGAAGCTATGTGAAACTATCCGAAACTATGTGTAACTATGTGAAACTATCCGAAACTTTGTGAAACTATCCGAAACTATGTGAAATTATCCGAAACTATGTGAAACTATGTGAAACTATCCGAAACTTTGTGAAACTATGTGAAACTATCCGAAACTATGTGAAACTATGTGAATCTATTCGAAACTATGTGAAACTATCCAAAACTATGTGAAACTATGTGAAACTATCCGAAGATATGTGAAACTATGTGAAACTATCCGAAACTATGTGAAACTATGTGAAACTATCCGAAACTATGTGAAACTATCCGAAACTATGTGAAACTATCCGAAACTATGTGAAACTATCCGAAACTATGTGAAACTATCCGAAACTATGTGAAACTATCCGAAACTATGTGAAACTATCCGAAAATATGTCAAACTATGTGAAACTATCCGAAACTATGTGAAACTATTTGTAACTGTCCGAAACTATGTGAAACTATCCGAAACTATGTGAAACTATCCGAAACTATGTGAAACTATCCGAAACTATGTGAAACTACGTGAAACTATGTGAAACTATCCGAAACTATGTGAGACTGTGCGAAACTATGTGAAACTATGTAAAACTATCCGAAACTATGTGAAACTATGTGAAACCATCCGAAACTATATGAAATTACGTGAAACTATCCGAAACTTTTTGAAACTATGTAAAACTATCCGAAACTATGTGAAACTATGTGAAGCTATGTGAAACTATCCGAAACTATGTGTAACTATGTGAAACTATCAGAAACTATGTGAAACTATCCGAAACTATGTGAAATTATCCGAAACTATGTGAAACTATCCGAAACTATGTGAAACTATCCAAAACTATGTGAAACTATCCGAAGATATGTGAAACTATCCGAAACTATATGAAACTATGTGAAACTATGAGAAACTATCTTAAACTATGTGAAACTATGTGAAACTATCCGAAACTATGTGAAACTATGTGTAACTGTCCGAAACTATGTGAAACTATCCGAAACTATGTGAAACTATCCGAAACTATGTGAAACTATCCGAAACTATGTGAAACTATGTGAAACTATCCGAAACTATGTGAGACTGCGCGAAACAATGTGAAACTATGTGAAACTATCCGAAACTATGTGAAAATATGTAAAACCATCCGAAACTATATAAAATTATGTGAAACTATCCGAAACTATGTGAAACTATCCGAAACTATGTGAAACTATGTGAAACTATCCGAAACTATCCGAAACTATGTGAAACTATGTGAAGCTATGTGAAACTATCCGAAACTATGTGAAACTATGTGAAACTATCCGAAACTATGTGAAACTATCCGAAACTATGTGAAATTATCCGAAACTATGTGAAACTATCCGAAACTATGTTAAAATATGTGAAACTATGTGAAACTATGTGAAACTATCCGAAACTATGTGAAACTATGTGAAACTATCCGAAACTATGTTAAAATATGTGAAACTATGTGAAACTATGTGAAACTATCCGAAACTATGTGAAACTATCAGAAACTATGTGAAACTATGTGAAACTATCCGAACCTATGTGAAACTATGTGAATCTATCCGAAACTATGTGAAACTATGTTAAACTATCCAAAACTATGTGAAACTATCCGAAGATATGTGAAACTATGTGAAACTATCCGAAACTATGTAAAACTATCCGAAACTATGTGAAACTACGTGAAACCATGTGAAACTATCCGAAACTATGTGAGACTGTGCGAAACTATGTGAAACTATGTAAAACTATCCGAAACTATGTGAAACTATGTGAAACCATCCGAAACTATATGAAATTACGTGAAACTATCCGAAACTTTTTGAAACTATGTAAAACTATCCGAAACTATGTGAAACTATGTGAAGCTATGTGAAACTATCCGAAACTATGTGTAACTATGTGAAACTATCCGAAACTATGTGAAACTATCCGAAACTATGTGAAATTATCCGAAACTATGTGAAACTATGTGAAACTATCCGAAACTTTGTGAAACTATGTGAAACTATCCGAAACTATGTGAAACTATGTGAATCTATCCGAAACTATGTGAAACTATCCAAAACTATGTGAAACTATGTGAAACTATCCGAAGATATGTGAAACTATGTGAAACTATCCGAAACTATGTGAAACTATGTGAAACTATCCGAAACTATGTGAAACTATGTGAAACTATCCGAAACTATGTGAAACTATGTGAAACTATCCGAAACTATGTGAAACTATCCGAAACTATGTGAAACTATCCGAAACTATGTGAAACTATCCGCAACTATGTGAAACTATCCGAAACTATATGAAACTATGTGAAACCATCCGAAACTATGTGAAACTATCCGAAACTATGTGAAACTATCCGAAACTATGTGAAACTATCCGAAACTATGTGAAACTATCCGACACTATGTGAAACTATCCGAAACTATGTGAAATTATCCGAAACTATGTGAAACTATCCGAAACTATGTGAAACTATGTGAAACTGTCCGAAACTATGTGAAACTATGTGAAACTATCCGAAACTATGCGAAACTATGTGTAACTATGTAAAACTATGTGAAATTATCCGAAACTATGTGAAACTATCCGAAACGATATGAAACTATGTGAAACTATGAGAAACTATCTTAAACTATGTGAAACTATGTGAAACTATCCGAAACTATGTGAAACTATCCGAAAATATGTGAAACTATCCGAAACTATGTGAAACTATGTGTAACTGTCCGAAACTATGTGAAACTATCCGAAACTATGTGAAACTATCCGAAACTATGTGAAACTATCCGAAACTATGTGAAACTATGTGAAACTATCCGAAACTATGTGAGACTGCGCGAAACTATGTGAAACTATCCGAAACTATGTGAAACTATGTGAAACCATCCGAAACTATATGAAATTATGTGAAACTATCCGAAACTATGTGAAACTATGTGAAACTATCCGAAACTATGTGAAACTATCCGAAACTATCCGAAACTATGTGAAACTTTGTGAAGCTATGTGAAACTATCTGAAACTATGTGAAACTATCCGAAACTATGTGAAACTATGTGAAATTATCCGAAACTATGTGAAACTATGTGAAACTATCCGAAACTATGTTAAAATATGTGAAACTATGTGAAACTATGTGAAACTATCCGAAACTATGTGAAACTATGTGAATCTATCCGAAACTATGTGAAACTATGTTAAACAATCCAAAACTATGTGAAACTATCCGAAGATATGTGAAACTATGTGAAACTATCCGAAACTATGTGAAACTATGTGAAACTATCCGAAACTATGTGAAACTATGTGAATCTATCCGAAACTATGTGAAACTATGTTAAACTATCCAAAACTATGTGAAACTAACCGAAGATATGTGAAACTATGTGAAACTATCCGAAACTATGTGAAACTATCCGAAACTATGTGAAACTATGTGAAACTATCCGAAACTATGTGAAACTATTTGAAACTATCCGAAACTATGTGAAACTATGTGAAACTATCCGAAACTATGTGAAACTATGTGAATCTATCCGAAACTATGTGAAACTATGTGAAACTATCCAAAACTATGTGAAACTATCCGAAGATATGTGAAACTATCCGAAGATATGTGAAACTATGTGAAACTATCCGAAACAATGTGAAACTCTTTGAAACTATCCGAAACTATGTGAAACTATCCGAAACTATGTGAAACTATGTCAAACTATCCGAAACTATTTGAAACTATCCGAAACTATGTGAAACTATCCGAAACTATGGGAAACTATCCGCAACTATGTGAAACCATCCGAAACTATGTGAAACTATCCGAAACTATGTGAAACTATCCGAAACTATGTGAAACTATGTGAATCTATCCGAAACTATGTGAAACTATCCAAAACTATGTGAAACTATCCGAAGATATGTGAAACTATGTGAAACTATCCGAAACTATGTGAAACTATGTGAAACTATCCGAAACTATGTGAAACTATGTGAAACTATCCGAAACTATGTGAAACTATGTGAAACTATCCGAAACTATGTGAAACTATGTGAAACTATCCGAAACTATGTGAAACTATGTGAAACTATCCGAAACTATGTGAAACTATCCGAAACTATGTGAAACTATCCGAAACTATGTGAAACTATCCGCAACTATGTGAAAATATCCGAAACTATGTGAAACTATCCGAAACTATGTGAAACTATGTGAAACCATCCGAAACTATGTGAAACTATCCGAAACTATGTGAAACTATCCGAAACTATGTGAAACTATCCGAAACTAAGTGAAACTATCCGAAACTATGTGAAACTATCCGAAACTATGTGAAATTATCCGAAACTATGTGAAACTATCCGAAACTATGTGAAACTATGTGAAGCTATGTGAAACTATCCGAAACTATGTGAAACTATGTGAAACTATCCGAAACTATGTGAAACTATCCGAAACTATGTGAAATTATCCGAAACTATGTGAAACTATGAGAAACTATCCGAAACTATGTGAAACTATGTGAAACTATCCGAAACTATGTGAATCTATCCGAAACTATGTGAAACTATCCAAAACTATGTGAAACTATGTGAATCTATCCAAAGATATGTGAAATTATGTGAAACTATGTGAAACTATTCGAAACTATCCGAAACTATGTGAAACTATGTGAAACTATCCGAAACTATGTGAAACTACGTGAAACTATGTGAAACTATCCGAAACTATGTGAGACTGTGCGAAACTATGTGAAACTATGTAAAACTATCCGAAACTATGTGAAACTATGTGAAACCATCCGAAACTATATGAAATTATCCGAAACTATGTGAAACTATCCGAAACTATGTGAAACTATGTGAAGCTATGTGAAACCATCCGAAACTATGTGAAACTATCCGAAACTATGTGAAACTATGTGACACCATCCGAAACTGTGTGAAACTATCCGAAACTATGTGAAACTATCCTAAACTATGTGAAACTATCCGAAACTATGCGAAAATATCCGAAACTATGTGAAACTATCCGAAACTATGTGAAACTATGTGACACTATCCGAAACTATGTGAAACTATCCGAAACTATGTGAAACTATCCGAAAATATATCAAACTATGTGAAACTACCCGAAACTATGTGAAACTATGTGTAACTGTCCGAAACTATGTGAAACTATCCGAAACTATGTGAAACTATGTGAAACTATCCGAAACTATGTGAAACTATCCGAAACTATCCGAAACTACGTGAAACTATATGAAACTATCCGAAAATATGTGAAACTATGTGAAACTATCCGAAACTATGTGAAACTATGTGTAACTGTCCGAAACTATGTGAAACTATCCGAAACTATGAGAAACTATCCGAAAACTATCCGAAACTATGTGAAACTATGTGAAACCATCCGAAACTATGTGAAACTATCCGAAACTATGTGAAACTATGTGAAACTATCCGAAACTATGTGAAACTATGTGAAACTATCCGAAACTATGTGAAACTATCCGAAACTATGTGAAACTATCCGAAACTATGTGAAACTATCCGAAACTATGTGAAACTATCCGAAACTATGTGAAACTATCCGAAACTATGTGAAACTATCCGAAACTATGTGAAACTATCCGAAAATATGTCAAACTATGTGAAACTATCCGAAACTATGTGAAACTATTTGTAACTGTCCGAAACTATGTGAAACTATCCGAAACTATGTGAAACTATCCGAAACTATGTGAAACTATGTGAAACTATCCGAAACTATGTGAAACTACGTGAAACTATGTGAAACTATCCGAAACTATGTGAGACTGTGCGAAACTATGTGAAACTATGTAAAACTATCCGAAACTATGTGAAACCATCCGAAACTATATGAAATTACGTGAAACTATCCGAAACTTTTTGAAACTATGTAAAACTATCCGAAACTATGTGAAACTATGTGAAGCTATGTGAAACTATCCGAAACTATGTGTAACTATGTGAAACTATCAGAAACTATGTGAAACTATCCGAAACTATGTGAAATTATCCGAAACTATGTGAAACTATCCGAAACTATGTGAAACTATCCAAAACTATGTGAAACTATCCGAAGATATGTGAAACTATCCGAAACTATATGAAACTATGTGAAACTATGAGAAACTATCTTAAACTATGTGAAACTATGTGAAACTATCCGAAACTATGTGAAACTATGTGTAACTGTCCGAAACTATGTGAAACTATCCGAAACTATGTGAAACTATCCGAAACTATGTGAAACTATCCGAAACTATGTGAAACTATGTGAAACTATCCGAAACTATGTGAGACTGCGCGAAACAATGTGAAACTATGTGAAACTATCCGAAACTATGTGAAAATATGTAAAACCATCCGAAACTATATAAAATTATGTGAAACTATCCGAAACTATGTGAAACTATCCGAAACTATGTGAAACTATGTGAAACTATGTGAAACTATCCGAAACTATCCGAAACTATGTGAAACTATGTGAAGCTATGTGAAACTATCCGAAACTATGTGAAACTATCCGAAACTATGTGAAACTATCCGAAACTATGTGAAATTATCCGAAACTATGTGAAACTATCCGAAACTATGTTAAAAAATGTGAAACTATGTGAAACTATGTGAAACTATCCGAAACTATGTGAAACTATGTGAAACTATCCGAAACTATGTTAAAATATGTGAAACTATGTGAAACTATGTGAAACTATGTGAAACTATCCGAAACTATGTGAAACTATCAGAAACTATGTGAAACTATGTGAAACTATCCGAACCTATGTGAAACTATGTGAATCTATCCGAAACTATGTGAAACTATGTTAAACTATCCAAAACTATGTGAAACTATCCGAAGATATGTGAAACTATGTGAAACTTTTCGAAACTATGTAAAACTATCCGAAACTATGTGAAACTATGTGAAACTACGTGAAACCATGTGAAACTATCCGAAACTATGTGAGACTGTGCAAAACTATGTGAAACTATGTAAAACTATCCGAAACTATGTGAAACCATCCGAAACTATATGAAATTACGTGAAACTATCCGAAACTTTTTGAAACTATGTAAAACTATCCGAAACTATGTGAAACTATGTGAAGCTATGTGAAACTATCCGAAACTATGTGTAACTATGTGAAACTATCCGAAACTATGTGAAACTATCCGAAACTATGTGAAATTATCCGAAACTATGTGAAACTATCCGAAACTTTGTGAAACTATGTGAAACTATCCGAAACTATGTGAAACTATGTGAATCTATTCGAAACTATGTGAAACTATCCAAAACTATGTGAAACTATGTGAAACTATCCGAAGATATGTGAAACTATGTGAAACTATCCGAAACTATGTGAAACTATGTGAAACTATCCGAAACTATGTGAAACTATGTGAAACTATCCGAAACTATGTGAAACTATGTGAAACTATCCGAAACTATGTGAAACTATCCGAAACTATGTGAAACTATCCGAAACTATGTGAAACTATCCGCAACTATGTGAAACTATCCGAAACTATATGAAACTATGTGAAACCATCCGAAACTATGTGAAACTATCCGAAACTATGTGAAACTATCCGAAACTATGTGAAACTATGTGAAACTATGTGAAACTATCCGAAACTATGTGAAACTATCCGACACTATGTGAAACTATCCGAAACTATGTGAAATTATCCGAAACTATGTGAAACTATCCGAAACTATGTGAAACTATGTGAAACTGTCCGAAACTATGTGAAACTATGTGAAACTATCCGAAACTATGCGAAACTATGTGTAACTATGTAAAACTATGTGAAATTATCCGAAACTATGTGAAACTATCCGAAACGATATGAAACTATGTGAAACTATGAGAAACTATCTTAAACTATTTGAAACTATGTGAAACTATCCGAAACTATGTGAAACTATCCGAAAATATGTGAAACTATGTGAAACTATCCGAAACTATGTGAAACTATGTGTAACTGTCCGAAACTATGTGAAACTATCCGAAACTATGTGAAACTATCCGAAACTATGTGAAACTATCCGAAACTATGTGAAACTATGTGAAACTATCCGAAACTATGTGAGACTGCGCGAAACTATGTGAAACTATCCGAAACTATGTGAAACTATGTGAAACCATCCGAAACTATATGAAATTATGTGAAACTATCCGAAACTATGTGAAACTATGTGAAACTATCCGAAACTATGTGAAACTATCCGAAACTATGTGAAACTATGTGAAACTATGTGAAACTATCCGAAACTATGTGAAACTATCCGACACTATGTGAAACTATCCGAAACTATGTGAAATTATCCGAAACTATGTGAAACTATCCGAAACTATGTGAAACTATGTGAAACTATCTGAAACTATGTGAAACTATCCGAAACTATGTGAAACTATGTGAAATTATCCGAAACTATGTGAAACTATGTGAAACTATCCGAAACTATGTTAAAATATGTGAAACTATGTGAAACTATGTGAAACTATCCGAAACTATGTGAAACTATGTGAATCTATCCGAAACTATGTGAAACTATGTTAAACAATCCAAAACTATGTGAAACTATCCGAAGATATGTGAAACTATGTGAAACTATCCGAAACTATGTGAAACTATGTGAAACTATCCGAAACTATGTGAAACTATGTGAATCTATCCGAAACTATGTGAAACTATGTTAAACTATCCAAAACTATGTGAAACTAACCGAAGATATGTGAAACTATGTGAAACTATCCGAAACTATGTGAAACTATCCGAAACTATGTGAAACTATGTGAAACTATCCGAAACTATGTGAAACTATTTGAAACTATCCGAAACTATGTGAAACTATGTGAAACTATCCGAAACTATGTGAAACTATGTGAATCTATCCGAAACTATGTGAAACTATGTGAAACTATCCAAAACTATGTGAAACTATCCGAAGATATGTGAAACTATGTGAAACTATCCGAAACAATGTGAAACTCTTTGAAACTATCCGAAACTATGTGAAACTATGTGAAACTATCCGAAACTATGTGAAACTATGTCAAACTATCCGAAACTATTTGAAACTATCCGAAACTATGTGAAACTATCCGAAACTATGGGAAACTATCCGCAACTATGTGAAACCATCCGAAACTATGTGAAACTATCCGAAACTATGTGAAACTATCCGAAACTATGTGAAACTATGTGAATCTATCCGAAACTATGTGAAACTATCCAAAACTATGTGAAACTATGTGAAACTATCCGAAGATATGTGAAACTATGTGAAACTATCCGAAACTATGTGAAACTATGTGAAACTATCCGAAACTATGTGAAACTATGTGAAACTATCCGAAACTATGTGAAACTATGTGAAACTATCCGAAACTATGTGAAACTATGTGAAACTATCCGAAACTATGTGAAACTATCCGAAACTATGTGAAACTATCCGAAACTATGTGAAACTATCCGCAACTATGTGAAAATATCCGAAACTATGTGAAACTATCCGAAACTATGTGAAACTATGTGAAACCATCCGAAACTATGTGAAACTATCCGAAACTATGTGAAACTATCCGAAACTATGTGAAACTATCCGAAACTAAGTGAAACTATCCGAAACTATGTGAAACTATCCGAAACTATGTGAAATTATCCGAAACTATGTGAAACTATACGAAACTATGTGAAACTATGTGAAGCTATGTGAAACTATCCGAAACTATGTGAAACTATGTGAAACTATCCGAAACTATGTGAAACTATCCGAAACTATGTGAAATTATCCGAAACTATGTGAAACTATGAGAAACTATCCGAAACTATGTGAAACTATCCGAAACTATGTGAATCTATCCGAAACTATGTGAAACTATCCAAAACTATGTGAAACTATGTGAATCTATCCAAAGATATGTGAAATTATGTGAAACTATGTGAAACTATTCGAAACTATCCGAAACTATGTGAAACTATGTGAAACTATCCGAAACTATGTGAAACTACGTGAAACTATGTGAAACTATCCGAAACTATGTGAGACTGTGCGAAACTATGTGAAACTATGTAAAACTATCTGAAACTATGTGAAACTATGTGAAACCATCCGAAACTATATGAAATTATCCGAAACTATGTGAAACTATCCGAAACTATGTGAAACTATGTGAAGCTATGTGAAACCATCCGAAACTATGTGAAACTATCCGAAACTATGTGAAACTATGTGACACCATCCGAAACTGTGTGAAACTATCCGAAACTATGTGAAACTATCCTAAACTATGTGAAACTATCCGAAACTATGCGAAAATATCCGAAACTATGTGAAACTATCCGAAACTATGTGAAACTATGTGACACTATCCGAAACTATGTGAAACTATCCGAAACTATGTGAAACTATCCGAAAATATATCAAACTATGTGAAACTACCCGAAACTATGTGAAACTATGTGTAACTGTCCGAAACTATGTGAAACTATCCGAAACTATGTGAAACTATGTGAAACTATCCGAAACTATGTGAAACTATCCGAAACTATCCGAAACTACGTGAAACTATATGAAACTATCCGAAAATATGTGAAACTATGTGAAACTATCCGAAACTATGTGAAACTATGTGTAACTGTCCGAAACTATGTGAAACTATCCCAAACTATGAGAAACTATCCGAAAACTATCCGAAACTATGTGAAACTATGTGAAACCATCCGAAACTATGTGAAACTATCCGAAACTATGTGAAACTATGTGAAACTATCCGAAACTATGTGAAACTATCCGAAACTATGTGAAACTATCCGAAACTATGTGAAACTATCCGAAACTATGTGAAAATATCCGAAACTATGTGAAACTATCCGAAACTATGTGAAACTATGTGAAACCATCCGAAACTATGTGAAACTATCCGAAACTATGTGAAACTATCCGAAACTATGTGAAACTATCCGAAACTAAGTGAAACTATCCGAAACTATGTGAAACTATCCGAAACTATGTGAAATTATCCGAAACTATGTGAAACTATACGAAACTATGTGAAACTATGTGAAGCTATGTGAAACTATCCGAAACTATGTGAAACTATGTGAAACTATCCGAAACTATGTGAAACTATCCGAAACTATGTGAAATTATCCGAAACTATGTGAAACTATGAGAAACTATCCGAAACTATGTGAAACTATCCGAAACTATGTGAATCTATCCGAAACTATGTGAAACTATCCAAAACTATGTGAAACTATGTGAATCTATCCAAAGATATGTGAAATTATGTGAAACTATGTGAAACTATTCGAAACTATCCGAAACTATGTGAAACTATGTGAAACTATCCGAAACTATGTGAAACTACGTGAAACTATGTGAAACTATCCGAAACTATGTGAGACTGTGCGAAACTATGTGAAACTATGTAAAACTATCCGAAACTATGTGAAACTATGTGAAACCATCCGAAACTATATGAAATTATCCGAAACTATGTGAAACTATCCGAAACTATGTGAAACTATGTGAAGCTATGTGAAACCATCCGAAACTATGTGAAACTATCCGAAACTATGTGAAACTATGTGACACCATCCGAAACTGTGTGAAACTATCCGAAACTATGTGAAACTATCCTAAACTATGTGAAACTATCCGAAACTATGCGAAAATATCCGAAACTATGTGAAACTATCCGAAACTATGTGAAACTATGTGACACTATCCGAAACTATGTGAAACTATCCGAAACTATGTGAAACTATCCGAAAATATATCAAACTATGTGAAACTACCCGAAACTATGTGAAACTATGTGTAACTGTCCGAAACTATGTGAAACTATCCGAAACTATGTGAAACTATGTGAAACTATCCGAAACTATGTGAAACTATCCGAAACTATCCGAAACTACGTGAAACTATATGAAACTATCCGAAAATATGTGAAACTATGTGAAACTATCCGAAACTATGTGAAACTATGTGTAACTGTCCGAAACTATGTGAAATTATCCGAAACTATGTGAAACTATCCGAAACTATGTTAAAAAATGTGAAACTATGTGAAACTATGTGAAACTATCCGAAACTATGTGAAACTATGTGAAACTATCCGAAACTATGTTAAAATATGTGAAACTATGTGAAACTATGTGAAACTATGTGAAACTATCCGAAACTATGTGAAACTATCAGAAACTATGTGAAACTATGTGAAACTATCCGAACCTATGTGAAACTATGTGAATCTATCCGAAACTATGTGAAACTATGTTAAACTATCCAAAACTATGTGAAACTATCCGAAGATATGTGAAACTATGTGAAACTATCCGAAACTATGTAAAACTATCCGAAACTATGTGAAACTATGTGAAACTACGTGAAACCATGTGAAACTATCCGAAACTATGTGAGACTGTGCGAAACTATGTGAAACTATGTAAAACTATCCGAAACTATGTGAAACCATCCGAAACTATATGAAATTACGTGAAACTATCCGAAACTTTTTGAAACTATGTAAAACCATCCGAAACTATGTGAAACTATGTGAAGCTATGTGAAACTATCCGAAACTATGTGTAACTATGTGAAACTATCCGAAACTTTGTGAAACTATCCGAAACTATGTGAAATTATCCGAAACTATGTGAAACTATGTGAAACTATCCGAAACTTTGTGAAACTATGTGAAACTATCCGAAACTATGTGAAACTATGTGAATCTATTCGAAACTATGTGAAACTATCCAAAACTATGTGAAACTATGTGAAACTATCCGAAGATATGTGAAACTATGTGAAACTATCCGAAACTATGTGAAACTATGTGAAACTATCCGAAACTATGTGAAACTATCCGAAACTATGTGAAACTATCCGAAACTATGTGAAACTATCCGAAACTATGTGAAACTATCCGAAACTATGTGAAACTATCCGAAACTATGTGAAACTATCCGAAACTATGTGAAACTATCCGAAAATATGTCAAACTATGTGAAACTATCCGAAACTATGTGAAACTATTTGTAACTGTCCGAAACTATGTGAAACTATCCGAAACTATGTGAAACTATCCGAAACTATGTGAAACTATCCGAAACTATGTGAAACTACGTGAAACTATGTGAAACTATCCGAAACTATGTGAGACTGTGCGAAACTATGTGAAACTATGTAAAACTATCCGAAACTATGTGAAACTATGTGAAACCATCCGAAACTATATGAAATTACGTGAAACTATCCGAAACTTTTTGAAACTATGTAAAACTATCCGAAACTATGTGAAACTATGTGAAGCTATGTGAAACTATCCGAAACTATGTGTAACTATGTGAAACTATCAGAAACTATGTGAAACTATCCGAAACTATGTGAAACTATCCGAAACTATGTGAAACTATCCGACACTATGTGAAACTATCCGAAACTATGTGAAATTATCCGAAACTATGTGAAACTATCCGAAACTATGTGAAACTATGTGAAACTGTCCGAAACTATGTGAAACTATGTGAAACTATCCGAAACTATGCGAAACTATGTGTAACTATGTAAAACTATGTGAAATTATCCGAAACTATGTGAAACTATCCGAAACGATATGAAACTATGTGAAACTATGAGAAACTATCTTAAACTATGTGAAACTATGTGAAACTATCCGAAACTATGTGAAACTATCCGAAAATATGTGAAACTATGTGAAACTATCCGAAACTATGTGAAACTATGTGTAACTGTCCGAAACTATGTGAAACTATCCGAAACTATGTGAAACTATCCGAAACTATGTGAAACTATCCGAAACTATGTGAAACTATGTGAAACTATCCGAAACTATGTGAGACTGCGCGAAACTATGTGAAACTATCCGAAACTATGTGAAACTATGTGAAACCATCCGAAACTATATGAAATTATGTGAAACTATCCGAAACTATGTGAAACTATGTGAAACTATCCGAAACTATGTGAAACTATCCGAAACTATCTGAAACTATGTGAAACTTTGTGAAGCTATGTGAAACTATCTGAAACTATGTGAAACTATCCGAAACTATGTGAAACTATGTGAAATTATCCGAAACTATGTGAAACTATGTGAAACTATCCGAAACTATGTTAAAATATGTGAAACTATGTGAAACTATGTGAAACTATCCGAAACTATGTGAAACTATGTGAATCTATCCGAAACTATGTGAAACTATGTTAAACAATCCAAAACTATGTGAAACTATCCGAAGATATGTGAAACTATGTGAAACTATCCGAAACTATGTGAAACTATGTGAAACTATCCGAAACTATGTGAAACTATGTGAATCTATCCGAAACTATGTGAAACTATGTTAAACTATCCAAAACTATGTGAAACTAACCGAAGATATGTGAAACTATGTGAAACTATCCGAAACTATGTGAAACTATCCGAAACTATGTGAAACTATGTGAAACTATCCGAAACTATGTGAAACTATTTGAAACTATCCGAAACTATGTGAAACTATGTGAAACTATCCGAAACTATGTGAAACTATGTGAATCTATCCGAAACTATGTGAAACTATGTGAAACTATCCAAAACTATGTGAAACTATCCGAAGATATGTGAAACTATGTGAAACTATCCGAAACAATGTGAAACTCTTTGAAACTATCCGAAACTATGTGAAACTATCCGAAACTATGTGAAACTATGTCAAACTATCCGAAACTATTTGAAACTATCCGAAACTATGTGAAACTATCCGAAACTATGGGAAACTATCCGCAACTATGTGAAACCATCCGAAACTATGTGAAACTATCCGAAACTATGTGAAACTATCCGAAACTATGTGAAACTATGTGAATCTATCCGAAACTATGTGAAACTATCCAAAACTATGTGAAACTATCCGAAGATATGTGAAACTATGTGAAACTATCCGAAACTATGTGAAACTATGTGAAACTATCCGAAACTATGTGAAACTATGTGAAACTATCCGAAACTATGTGAAACTATGTGAAACTATCCGAAACTATGTGAAACTATCCGAAACTATGTGAAACTATCCGAAACTATGTGAAACTATCCGCAACTATGTGAAAATATCCGAAACTATGTGAAACTATCCGAAACTATGTGAAACTATGTGAAACCATCCGAAACTATGTGAAACTATCCGAAACTATGTGAAACTATCCGAAACTATGTGAAACTATCCGAAACTAAGTGAAACTATCCGAAACTATGTGAAACTATCCGAAACTATGTGAAATTATCCGAAACTATGTGAAACTATCCGAAACTATGTGAAACTATGTGAAGCTATGTGAAACTATCCGAAACTATGTGAAACTATGTGAAACTATCCGAAACTATGTGAAACTATCCGAAACTATGTGAAATTATCCGAAACTATGTGAAACTATGAGAAACTATCCGAAACTATGTGAAACTATGTGAAACTATCCGAAACTATGTGAATCTATCCGAAACTATGTGAAACTATCCAAAACTATGTGAAACTATGTGAATCTATCCAAAGATATGTGAAATTATGTGAAACTATGTGAAACTATTCGAAACTATCCGAAACTATGTGAAACTATGTGAAACTATCCGAAACTATGTGAAACTACGTGAAACTATGTGAAACTATCCGAAACTATGTGAGACTGTGCGAAACTATGTGAAACTATGTAAAACTATCCGAAACTATGTGAAACTATGTGAAACCATCCGAAACTATATGAAATTATCCGAAACTATGTGAAACTATCCGAAACTATGTGAAACTATGTGAAGCTATGTGAAACCATCCGAAACTATGTGAAACTATCCGAAACTATGTGAAACTATGTGACACCATCCGAAACTGTGTGAAACTATCCGAAACTATGTGAAACTATCCTAAACTATGTGAAACTATCCGAAACTATGCGAAAATATCCGAAACTATGTGAAACTATCCGAAACTATGTGAAACTATGTGACACTATCCGAAACTATGTGAAACTATCCGAAACTATGTGAAACTATCCGAAAATATATCAAACTATGTGAAACTACCCGAAACTATGTGAAACTATCCGAAACTATGTGAAACTATGTGAAACTATCCGAAACTATGTGAAACTATCCGAAACTATCCGAAACTACGTGAAACTATATGAAACTATCCGAAAATATGTGAAACTATGTGAAACTATCCGAAACTATGTGAAACTATGTGCAACTGTCCGAAACTATGTGTAACTGTCCGAAACTATGTGAAACTATCCGAAACTATGAGAAACTATCCGAAAACTATCCGAAACTATGTGAAACTATGTGAAACCATCCGAAACTATGTGAAACTATCCGAAACTATGTGAAACTATGTGAAACTATCCGAAACTATGTGAAACTATGTGAAACTATCCGAAACTATGTGAAACTATCCGAAACTATGTGAAACTATCCGAAACTATGTGAAACTATCCGAAACTATGTGAAACTATCCGAAACTATGTGAAACTATCCGAAACTATGTGAAACTATCCGAAAATATGTCAAACTATGTGAAACTATCCGAAACTATGTGAAACTATTTGTAACTGTCCGAAACTATGTGAAACTATCCGAAACTATGTGAAACTATCCGAAACTATGTGAAACTATGTGAAACTATCCGAAACTATGTGAAACTACGTGAAACTATGTGAAACTATCCGAAACTATGTGAGACTGTGCGAAACTATGTGAAACTATGTAAAACTATCCGAAACTATGTGAAACTATGTGAAACCATCCGAAACTATATGAAATTACGTGAAACTATCCGAAACTTTTTGAAACTATGTAAAACTATCCGAAACTATGTGAAACTATGTGAAGCTATGTGAAACTATCCGAAACTATGTGTAACTATATGAAACTATCAGAAACTATGTGAAACTATCCGAAACTATGTGAAATTATCCGAAACTATGTGAAACTATCCGAAACTATGTGAAACTATCCAAAACTATGTGAAACTATCCGAAGATATGTGAAACTATCCGAAACTATATGAAACTATGTGAAACTATGAGAAACTATCTTAAACTATGTGAAACTATGTGAAACTATCCGAAACTATGTGAAACTATGTGTAACTGTCCGAAACTATGTGAAACTATCCGAAACTATGTGAAACTATCCGAAACTATGTGAAACTATCCGAAACTATGTGAAACTATGTGAAACTATCCGAAACTATGTGAGACTGCGCGAAACAATGTGAAACTATGTGAAACTATCCGAAACTATGTGAAAATATGTAAAACCATCCGAAACTATATAAAATTATGTGAAACTATCCGAAACTATGTGAAACTATCCGAAACTATGTGAAACTATGTGAAACTATCCGAAACTATCCGAAACTATGTGAAACTATGTGAAGCTATGTGAAACTATCCGAAACTATGTGAAACTATCCGAAACTATGTGAAACTATCCGAAACTATGTGAAATTATCCGAAACTATGTGAAACTATCCGAAACTATGTTAAAAAATGTGAAACTATGTGAAACTATGTGAAACTATCCGAAACTATGTGAAACTATGTGAAACTATCCGAAACTATGTTAAAATATGTGAAACTATGTGAAACTATGTGAAACTATCCGAAACTATGTGAAACTATCAGAAACTATGTGAAACTATGTGAAACTATCCGAACCTATGTGAAACTATGTGAATCTATCCGAAACTATGTGAAACTATGTTAAACTATCCAAAACTATGTGAAACTATCCGAAGATATGTGAAACTATGTGAAACTATCCGAAACTATGTAAAACTATCCGAAACTATGTGAAACTATGTGAAACTACGTGAAACCATGTGAAACTATCCGAAACTATGTGAGACTGTGCGAAACTATGTGAAACTATGTAAAACTATCCGAAACTATGTGAAACCATCCGAAACTATATGAAATTACGTGAAACTATCCGAAACTTTTTGAAACTATGTAAAACCATCCGAAACTATGTGAAACTATGTGAAGCTATGTGAAACTATCCGAAACTATGTGTAACTATGTGAAACTATCCGAAACTTTGTGAAACTATCCGAAACTATGTGAAATTATCCGAAACTATGTGAAACTATGTGAAACTATCCGAAACTTTGTGAAACTATGTGAAACTATCCGAAACTATGTGAAACTATGTGAATCTATTCGAAACTATGTGAAACTATCCAAAACTATGTGAAACTATGTGAAACTATCCGAAGATATGTGAAACTATGTGAAACTATCCGAAACTATGTGAAACTATGTGAAACTATCCGAAACTATGTGAAACTATCCGAAACTATGTGAAACTATCCGAAACTATGTGAAACTATCCGAAACTATGTGAAACTATCCGAAACTATGTGAAACTATCCGAAACTATGTGAAACTATCCGAAAATATGTCAAACTATGTGAAACTATCCGAAACTATGTGAAACTATTTGTAACTGTCCGAAACTATGTGAAACTATCCGAAACTATGTGAAACTATCCGAAACTATGTGAAACTATCCGAAACTATGTGAAACTACGTGAAACTATGTGAAACTATCCGAAACTATGTGAGACTGTGCGAAACTATGTGAAACTATGTAAAACTATCCGAAACTATGTGAAACTATGTGAAACCATCCGAAACTATATGAAATTACGTGAAACTATCCGAAACTTTTTGAAACTATGTAAAACTATCCGAAACTATGTGAAACTATGTGAAGCTATGTGAAACTATCCGAAACTATGTGTAACTATGTGAAACTATCAGAAACTATGTGAAACTATCCGAAACTATGTGAAATTATCCGAAACTATGTGAAACTATCCGAAACTATGTGAAACTATCCAAAACTATGTGAAACTATCCGAAGATATGTGAAACTATCCGAAACTATATGAAACTATGTGAAACTATGAGAAACTATCTTAAACTATGTGAAACTATGTGAAACTATCCGAAACTATGTGAAACTATGTGTAACTGTCCGAAACTATGTGAAACTATCCGAAACTATGTGAAACTATCCGAAACTATGTGAAACTATCCGAAACTATGTGAAACTATGTGAAACTATCCGAAACTATGTGAGACTGCGCGAAACAATGTGAAACTATGTGAAACTATCCGAAACTATGTGAAAATATGTAAAACCATCCGAAACTATATAAAATTATGTGAAACTATCCGAAACTATGTGAAACTATCCGAAACTATGTGAAACTATGTGAAACTATCCGAAACTATCCGAAACTATGTGAAACTATGTGAAGCTATGTGAAACTATCCGAAACTATGTGAAACTATGTGAAACTATCCGAAACTATGTGAAACTATCCGAAACTATGTGAAATTATCCGAAACTATGTGAAACTATCCGAAACTATGTTAAAATATGTGAAACTATGTGAAACTATGTGAAACTATCCGAAACTATGTGAAACTATGTGAAACTATCCGAAACTATGTTAAAATATGTGAAACTATGTGAAACTATGTGAAACTATCCGAAACTATGTGAAACTATCAGAAACTATGTGAAACTATGTGAAACTATCCGAACCTATGTGAAACTATGTGAATCTATCCGAAACTATGTGAAACTATGTTAAACTATCCAAAACTATGTGAAACTATCCGAAGATATGTGAAACTATGTGAAACTATCCGAAACTATGTAAAACTATCCGAAACTATGTGAAACTACGTGAAACCATGTGAAACTATCCGAAACTATGTGAGACTGTGCGAAACTATGTGAAACTATGTAAAACTATCCGAAACTATGTGAAACTATGTGAAACCATCCGAAACTATATGAAATTACGTGAAACTATCCGAAACTTTTTGAAACTATGTAAAACTATCCGAAACTATGTGAAACTATGTGAAGCTATGTGAAACTATCCGAAACTATGTGTAACTATGTGAAACTATCCGAAACTATGTGAAACTATCCGAAACTATGTGAAATTATCCGAAACTATGTGAAACTATGTGAAACTATCCGAAACTTTGTGAAACTATGTGAAACTATCCGAAACTATGTGAAACTATGTGAATCTATCCGAAACTATGTGAAACTATCCAAAACTATGTGAAACTATGTGAAACTATCCGAAGATATGTGAAACTATGTGAAACTATCCGAAACTATGTGAAACTATGTGAAACTATCCGAAACTATGTGAAACTATGTGAAACTATCCGAAACTATGTGAAACTATGTGAAACTATCCGAAACTATGTGAAACTATCCGAAACTATGTGAAACTATCCGAAACTATGTGAAACTATCCGCAACTATGTGAAACTATCCGAAACTATATGAAACTATGTGAAACCATCCGAAACTATGTGAAACTATCCGAAACTATGTGAAACTATCCGAAACTATGTGAAACTATCCGAAACTATGTGAAACTATCCGACACTATGTGAAACTATCCGAAACTATGTGAAATTATCCGAAACTATGTGAAACTATCCGAAACTATGTGAAACTATGTGAAACTGTCCGAAACTATGTGAAACTATGTGAAACTATCCGAAACTATGCGAAACTATGTGTAACTATGTAAAACTATGTGAAATTATCCGAAACTATGTGAAACTATCCGAAACGATATGAAACTATGTGAAACTATGAGAAACTATCTTAAACTATGTGAAACTATGTGAAACTATCCGAAACTATGTGAAACTATCCGAAAATATGTGAAACTATCCGAAACTATGTGAAACTATGTGTAACTGTCCGAAACTATGTGAAACTATCCGAAACTATGTGAAACTATCCGAAACTATGTGAAACTATCCGAAACTATGTGAAACTATGTGAAACTATCCGAAACTATGTGAGACTGCGCGAAACTATGTGAAACTATCCGAAACTATGTGAAACTATGTGAAACCATCCGAAACTATATGAAATTATGTGAAACTATCCGAAACTATGTGAAACTATGTGAAACTATCCGAAACTATGTGAAACTATCCGAAACTATCCGAAACTATGTGAAACTTTGTGAAGCTATGTGAAACTATCTGAAACTATGTGAAACTATCCGAAACTATGTGAAACTATGTGAAATTATCCGAAACTATGTGAAACTATGTGAAACTATCCGAAACTATGTTAAAATATGTGAAACTATGTGAAACTATGTGAAACTATCCGAAACTATGTGAAACTATGTGAATCTATCCGAAACTATGTGAAACTATGTTAAACAATCCAAAACTATGTGAAACTATCCGAAGATATGTGAAACTATGTGAAACTATCCGAAACTATGTGAAACTATGTGAAACTATCCGAAACTATGTGAAACTATGTGAATCTATCCGAAACTATGTGAAACTATGTTAAACTATCCAAAACTATGTGAAACTAACCGAAGATATGTGAAACTATGTGAAACTATCCGAAACTATGTGAAACTATCCGAAACTATGTGAAACTATGTGAAACTATCCGAAACTATGTGAAACTATTTGAAACTATCCGAAACTATGTGAAACTATGTGAAACTATCCGAAACTATGTGAAACTATGTGAATCTATCCGAAACTATGTGAAACTATGTGAAACTATCCAAAACTATGTGAAACTATCCGAAGATATGTGAAACTATCCGAAGATATGTGAAACTATGTGAAACTATCCGAAACAATGTGAAACTCTTTGAAACTATCCGAAACTATGTGAAACTATCCGAAACTATGTGAAACTATGTCAAACTATCCGAAACTATTTGAAACTATCCGAAACTATGTGAAACTATCCGAAACTATGGGAAACTATCCGCAACTATGTGAAACCATCCGAAACTATGTGAAACTATCCGAAACTATGTGAAACTATCCGAAACTATGTGAAACTATGTGAATCTATCCGAAACTATGTGAAACTATCCAAAACTATGTGAAACTATCCGAAGATATGTGAAACTATGTGAAACTATCCGAAACTATGTGAAACTATGTGAAACTATCCGAAACTATGTGAAACTATGTGAAACTATCCGAAACTATGTGAAACTATGTGAAACTATCCGAAACTATGTGAAACTATGTGAAACTATCCGAAACTATGTGAAACTATGTGAAACTATCCGAAACTATGTGAAACTATCCGAAACTATGTGAAACTATCCGAAACTATGTGAAACTATCCGCAACTATGTGAAAATATCCGAAACTATGTGAAACTATCCGAAACTATGTGAAACTATGTGAAACCATCCGAAACTATGTGAAACTATCCGAAACTATGTGAAACTATCCGAAACTATGTGAAACTATCCGAAACTAAGTGAAACTATCCGAAACTATGTGAAACTATCCGAAACTATGTGAAATTATCCGAAACTATGTGAAACTATCCGAAACTATGTGAAACTATGTGAAGCTATGTGAAACTATCCGAAACTATGTGAAACTATGTGAAACTATCCGAAACTATGTGAAACTATCCGAAACTATGTGAAATTATCCGAAACTATGTGAAACTATGAGAAACTATCCGAAACTATGTGAAACTATGTGAAACTATCCGAAACTATGTGAATCTATCCGAAACTATGTGAAACTATCCAAAACTATGTGAAACTATGTGAATCTATCCAAAGATATGTGAAATTATGTGAAACTATGTGAAACTATTCGAAACTATCCGAAACTATGTGAAACTATGTGAAACTATCCGAAACTATGTGAAACTACGTGAAACTATGTGAAACTATCCGAAACTATGTGAGACTGTGCGAAACTATGTGAAACTATGTAAAACTATCCGAAACTATGTGAAACTATGTGAAACCATCCGAAACTATATGAAATTATCCGAAACTATGTGAAACTATCCGAAACTATGTGAAACTATGTGAAGCTATGTGAAACCATCCGAAACTATGTGAAACTATCCGAAACTATGTGAAACTATGTGACACCATCCGAAACTGTGTGAAACTATCCGAAACTATGTGAAACTATCCTAAACTATGTGAAACTATCCGAAACTATGCGAAAATATCCGAAACTATGTGAAACTATCCGAAACTATGTGAAACTATGTGACACTATCCGAAACTATGTGAAACTATCCGAAACTATGTGAAACTATCCGAAAATATATCAAACTATGTGAAACTACCCGAAACTATGTGAAACTATGTGTAACTGTCCGAAACTATGTGAAACTATCCGAAACTATGTGAAACTATGTGAAACTATCCGAAACTATGTGAAACTATCCGAAACTATCCGAAACTACGTGAAACTATATGAAACTATCCGAAAATATGTGAAACTATGTGAAACTATCCGAAACTATGTGAAACTATGTGTAACTGTCCGAAACTATGTGAAACTATCCGAAACTATGAGAAACTATCCGAAAACTATCCGAAACTATGTGAAACTATGTGAAACCATCCGAAACTATGTGAAACTATCCGAAACTATGTGAAACTATGTGAAACTATCCGAAACTATGTGAAACTATGTGAAACTATCCGAAACTATGTGAAACTATCCGAAACTATGTGAAACTATCCGAAACTATGTGAAACTATCCGAAACTATGTGAAACTATCCGAAACTATGTGAAACTATCCGAAACTATGTGAAACTATCCGAAACTATGTGAAACTATCCGAAAATATGTCAAACTATGTGAAACTATCCGAAACTATGTGAAACTATTTGTAACTGTCCGAAACTATGTGAAACTATCCGAAACTATGTGAAACTATCCGAAACTATGTGAAACTATGTGAAACTATCCGAAACTATGTGAAACTACGTGAAACTATGTGAAACTATCCGAAACTATGTGAGACTGTGCGAAACTATGTGAAACTATGTAAAACTATCCGAAACTATGTGAAACCATCCGAAACTATATGAAATTACGTGAAACTATCCGAAACTTTTTGAAACTATGTAAAACTATCCGAAACTATGTGAAACTATGTGAAGCTATGTGAAACTATCCGAAACTATGTGTAACTATGTGAAACTATCAGAAACTATGTGAAACTATCCGAAACTATGTGAAATTATCCGAAACTATGTGAAACTATCCGAAACTATGTGAAACTATCCAAAACTATGTGAAACTATCCGAAGATATGTGAAACTATCCGAAACTATATGAAACTATGTGAAACTATGAGAAACTATCTTAAACTATGTGAAACTATGTGAAACTATCCGAAACTATGTGAAACTATGTGTAACTGTCCGAAACTATGTGAAACTATCCGAAACTATGTGAAACTATCCGAAACTATGTGAAACTATCCGAAACTATGTGAAACTATGTGAAACTATCCGAAACTATGTGAGACTGCGCGAAACAATGTGAAACTATGTGAAACTATCCGAAACTATGTGAAAATATGTAAAACCATCCGAAACTATATAAAATTATGTGAAACTATCCGAAACTATGTGAAACTATCCGAAACTATGTGAAACTATGTGAAACTATCCGAAACTATCCGAAACTATGTGAAACTATGTGAAGCTATGTGAAACTATCCGAAACTATGTGAAACTATCCGAAACTATGTGAAACTATCCGAAACTATGTGAAATTATCCGAAACTATGTGAAACTATCCGAAACTATGTTAAAAAATGTGAAACTATGTGAAACTATGTGAAACTATCCGAAACTATGTGAAACTATGTGAAACTATCCGAAACTATGTTAAAATATGTGAAACTATGTGAAACTATGTGAAACTATGTGAAACTATCCGAAACTATGTGAAACTATCAGAAACTATGTGAAACTATGTGAAACTATCCGAACCTATGTGAAACTATGTGAATCTATCCGAAACTATGTGAAACTATGTTAAACTATCCAAAACTATGTGAAACTATCCGAAGATATGTGAAACTATGTGAAACTTTTCGAAACTATGTAAAACTATCCGAAACTATGTGAAACTATGTGAAACTACGTGAAACCATGTGAAACTATCCGAAACTATGTGAGACTGTGCAAAACTATGTGAAACTATGTAAAACTATCCGAAACTATGTGAAACCATCCGAAACTATATGAAATTACGTGAAACTATCCGAAACTTTTTGAAACTATGTAAAACTATCCGAAACTATGTGAAACTATGTGAAGCTATGTGAAACTATCCGAAACTATGTGTAACTATGTGAAACTATCCGAAACTATGTGAAACTATCCGAAACTATGTGAAATTATCCGAAACTATGTGAAACTATCCGAAACTTTGTGAAACTATGTGAAACTATCCGAAACTATGTGAAACTATGTGAATCTATTCGAAACTATGTGAAACTATCCAAAACTATGTGAAACTATGTGAAACTATCCGAAGATATGTGAAACTATGTGAAACTATCCGAAACTATGTGAAACTATGTGAAACTATCCGAAACTATGTGAAACTATGTGAAACTATCCGAAACTATGTGAAACTATGTGAAACTATCCGAAACTATGTGAAACTATCCGAAACTATGTGAAACTATCCGAAACTATGTGAAACTATCCGCAACTATGTGAAACTATCCGAAACTATATGAAACTATGTGAAACCATCCGAAACTATGTGAAACTATCCGAAACTATGTGAAACTATCCGAAACTATGTGAAACTATGTGAAACTATGTGAAACTATCCGAAACTATGTGAAACTATCCGACACTATGTGAAACTATCCGAAACTATGTGAAATTATCCGAAACTATGTGAAACTATCCGAAACTATGTGAAACTATGTGAAACTGTCCGAAACTATGTGAAACTATGTGAAACTATCCGAAACTATGCGAAACTATGTGTAACTATGTAAAACTATGTGAAATTATCCGAAACTATGTGAAACTATCCGAAACGATATGAAACTATGTGAAACTATGAGAAACTATCTTAAACTATTTGAAACTATGTGAAACTATCCGAAACTATGTGAAACTATCCGAAAATATGTGAAACTATGTGAAACTATCCGAAACTATGTGAAACTATGTGTAACTGTCCGAAACTATGTGAAACTATCCGAAACTATGTGAAACTATCCGAAACTATGTGAAACTATCCGAAACTATGTGAAACTATGTGAAACTATCCGAAACTATGTGAGACTGCGCGAAACTATGTGAAACTATCCGAAACTATGTGAAACTATGTGAAACCATCCGAAACTATATGAAATTATGTGAAACTATCCGAAACTATGTGAAACTATGTGAAACTATCCGAAACTATGTGAAACTATCCGAAACTATCCGAAACTATGTGAAACTTTGTGAAGCTATGTGAAACTATCTGAAACTATGTGAAACTATCCGAAACTATGTGAAACTATGTGAAATTATCCGAAACTATGTGAAACTATGTGAAACTATCCGAAACTATGTTAAAATATGTGAAACTATGTGAAACTATGTGAAACTATCCGAAACTATGTGAAACTATGTGAATCTATCCGAAACTATGTGAAACTATGTTAAACAATCCAAAACTATGTGAAACTATCCGAAGATATGTGAAACTATGTGAAACTATCCGAAACTATGTGAAACTATGTGAAACTATCCGAAACTATGTGAAACTATGTGAATCTATCCGAAACTATGTGAAACTATGTTAAACTATCCAAAACTATGTGAAACTAACCGAAGATATGTGAAACTATGTGAAACTATCCGAAACTATGTGAAACTATCCGAAACTATGTGAAACTATGTGAAACTATCCGAAACTATGTGAAACTATTTGAAACTATCCGAAACTATGTGAAACTATGTGAAACTATCCGAAACTATGTGAAACTATGTGAATCTATCCGAAACTATGTGAAACTATGTGAAACTATCCAAAACTATGTGAAACTATCCGAAGATATGTGAAACTATGTGAAACTATCCGAAACAATGTGAAACTCTTTGAAACTATCCGAAACTATGTGAAACTATGTGAAACTATCCGAAACTATGTGAAACTATGTCAAACTATCCGAAACTATTTGAAACTATCCGAAACTATGTGAAACTATCCGAAACTATGGGAAACTATCCGCAACTATGTGAAACCATCCGAAACTATGTGAAACTATCCGAAACTATGTGAAACTATCCGAAACTATGTGAAACTATGTGAATCTATCCGAAACTATGTGAAACTATCCAAAACTATGTGAAACTATGTGAAACTATCCGAAGATATGTGAAACTATGTGAAACTATCCGAAACTATGTGAAACTATGTGAAACTATCCGAAACTATGTGAAACTATGTGAAACTATCCGAAACTATGTGAAACTATGTGAAACTATCCGAAACTATGTGAAACTATGTGAAACTATCCGAAACTATGTGAAACTATCCGAAACTATGTGAAACTATCCGAAACTATGTGAAACTATCCGCAACTATGTGAAAATATCCGAAACTATGTGAAACTATCCGAAACTATGTGAAACTATGTGAAACCATCCGAAACTATGTGAAACTATCCGAAACTATGTGAAACTATCCGAAACTATGTGAAACTATCCGAAACTAAGTGAAACTATCCGAAACTATGTGAAACTATCCGAAACTATGTGAAATTATCCGAAACTATGTGAAACTATACGAAACTATGTGAAACTATGTGAAGCTATGTGAAACTATCCGAAACTATGTGAAACTATGTGAAACTATCCGAAACTATGTGAAACTATCCGAAACTATGTGAAATTATCCGAAACTATGTGAAACTATGAGAAACTATCCGAAACTATGTGAAACTATCCGAAACTATGTGAATCTATCCGAAACTATGTGAAACTATCCAAAACTATGTGAAACTATGTGAATCTATCCAAAGATATGTGAAATTATGTGAAACTATGTGAAACTATTCGAAACTATCCGAAACTATGTGAAACTATGTGAAACTATCCGAAACTATGTGAAACTACGTGAAACTATGTGAAACTATCCGAAACTATGTGAGACTGTGCGAAACTATGTGAAACTATGTAAAACTATCTGAAACTATGTGAAACTATGTGAAACCATCCGAAACTATATGAAATTATCCGAAACTATGTGAAACTATCCGAAACTATGTGAAACTATGTGAAGCTATGTGAAACCATCCGAAACTATGTGAAACTATCCGAAACTATGTGAAACTATGTGACACCATCCGAAACTGTGTGAAACTATCCGAAACTATGTGAAACTATCCTAAACTATGTCAAACTATCCGAAACTATGCGAAAATATCCGAAACTATGTGAAACTATCCGAAACTATGTGAAACTATGTGACACTATCCGAAACTATGTGAAACTATCCGAAACTATGTGAAACTATCCGAAAATATATCAAACTATGTGAAACTACCCGAAACTATGTGAAACTATGTGTAACTGTCCGAAACTATGTGAAACTATCCGAAACTATGTGAAACTATGTGAAACTATCCGAAACTATGTGAAACTATCCGAAACTATCCGAAACTACGTGAAACTATATGAAACTATCCGAAAATATGTGAAACTATGTGAAACTATCCGAAACTATGTGAAACTATGTGTAACTGTCCGAAACTATGTGAAACTATCCCAAACTATGAGAAACTATCCGAAAACTATCCGAAACTATGTGAAACTATGTGAAACCATCCGAAACTATGTGAAACTATCCGAAACTATGTGAAACTATGTGAAACTATCCGAAACTATGTGAAACTATCCGAAACTATGTGAAACTATCCGAAACTATGTGAAACTATCCGAAACTATGTGAAAATATCCGAAACTATGTGAAACTATCCGAAACTATGTGAAACTATGTGAAACCATCCGAAACTATGTGAAACTATCCGAAACTATGTGAAACTATCCGAAACTATGTGAAACTATCCGAAACTAAGTGAAACTATCCGAAACTATGTGAAACTATCCGAAACTATGTGAAATTATCCGAAACTATGTGAAACTATACGAAACTATGTGAAACTATGTGAAGCTATGTGAAACTATCCGAAACTATGTGAAACTATGTGAAACTATCCGAAACTATGTGAAACTATCCGAAACTATGTGAAATTATCCGAAACTATGTGAAACTATGAGAAACTATCCGAAACTATGTGAAACTATCCGAAACTATGTGAATCTATCCGAAACTATGTGAAACTATCCAAAACTATGTGAAACTATGTGAATCTATCCAAAGATATGTGAAATTATGTGAAACTATGTGAAACTATTCGAAACTATCCGAAACTATGTGAAACTATGTGAAACTATCCGAAACTATGTGAAACTACGTGAAACTATGTGAAACTATCCGAAACTATGTGAGACTGTGCGAAACTATGTGAAACTATGTAAAACTATCCGAAACTATGTGAAACTATGTGAAACCATCCGAAACTATATGAAATTATCCGAAACTATGTGAAACTATCCGAAACTATGTGAAACTATGTGAAGCTATGTGAAACCATCCGAAACTATGTGAAACTATCCGAAACTATGTGAAACTATGTGACACCATCCGAAACTGTGTGAAACTATCCGAAACTATGTGAAACTATCCTAAACTATGTGAAACTATCCGAAACTATGCGAAAATATCCGAAACTATGTGAAACTATCCGAAACTATGTGAAACTATGTGACACTATCCGAAACTATGTGAAACTATCCGAAACTATGTGAAACTATCCGAAAATATATCAAACTATGTGAAACTACCCGAAACTATGTGAAACTATGTGTAACTGTCCGAAACTATGTGAAACTATCCGAAACTATGTGAAACTATGTGAAACTATCCGAAACTATGTGAAACTATCCGAAACTATCCGAAACTACGTGAAACTATATGAAACTATCCGAAAATATGTGAAACTATGTGAAACTATCCGAAACTATGTGAAACTATGTGTAACTGTCCGAAACTATGTGAAACTATCCGAAACTATGAGAAACTATCCGAAAACTATCCGAAACTATGTGAAACTATGTGAAACCATCCGAAACTATGTGAAACTATCCGAAACTATGTGAAACTATGTGAAACTATCCGAAACTATGTGAAACTATGTGAAACTATCCGAAACTATGTGAAACTATCCGAAACTATGTGAAACTATCCGAAACTATGTGAAACTATCCGAAACTATGTGAAACTATCCGAAACTATGTGAAACTATCCGAAAATATGTCAAACTATGTGAAACTATCCGAAACTATGTGAAACTATTTGTAACTGTCCGAAACTATGTGAAACTATCCGAAACTATGTGAAACTATCCGAAACTATGTGAAACTATGTGAAACTATCCGAAACTATGTGAAACTACGTGAAACTATGTGAAACTATCCGAAACTATGTGAGACTGTGCGAAACTATGTGAAACTATGTAAAACTATCCGAAACTATGTGAAACTATGTGAAACCATCCGAAACTATATGAAATTACGTGAAACTATCCGAAACTTTTTGAAACTATGTAAAACTATCCGAAACTATGTGAAACTATGTGAAGCTATGTGAAACTATCCGAAACTATGTGTAACTATGTGAAACTATCAGAAACTATGTGAAACTATCCGAAACTATGTGAAATTATCCGAAACTATGTGAAACTATCCGAAACTATGTGAAACTATCTAAAACTATGTGAAACTATCCGAAGATATGTGAAACTATCCGAAACTATATGAAACTATGTGAAACTATGAGAAACTATCTTAAACTATGTGAAACTATGTGAAACTATCCGAAACTATGTGAAACTATGTGTAACTGTCCGAAACTATGTGAAACTATCCGAAACTATGTGAAACTATCCGAAACTATGTGACACTATCCGAAACTATGTGAAACTATGTGAAACTATCCGAAACTATGTGAGACTGCGCGAAACAATGTGAAACTATGTGAAACTATCCGAAACTATGTGAAAATATGTAAAACCATCCGAAACTATATAAAATTATGTGAAACTATCCGAAACTATGTGAAACTATCCGAAACTATGTGAAACTATGTGAAACTATCCGAAACTATGGAAACTATGTGAAGCTATGTGAAACTATCCGAAACTATGTGAAACTATGTGAAACTATCCGAAACTATGTGAAACTATCCGAAACTATGTGAAATTATCCGAAACTATGTGAAACTATCCGAAACTATGTTAAAATATGTGAAACTATGTGAAACTATGTGAAACTATCCGAAACTATGTGAAACTATGTGAAACTATCCGAAACTATGTTAAAATATGTGAAACTATGTGAAACTATGTGAAACTATCCGAAACTATGTGAAACTATCAGAAACTATGTGAAACTATGTGAAACTATCCGAACCTATGTGAAACTATGTGAATCTATCCGAAACTATGTGAAACTATGTTAAACTATCCAAAACTATGTGAAACTATCCGAAGATATGTGAAACTATGTGAAACTATCCGAAACTATGTAAAACTATCCGAAACTATGTGAAACTATGTGAAACTACGTGAAACCATGTGAAACTATCCGAAACTATGTGAGACTGTGCGAAACTATGTGAAACTATGTAAAACTATCCGAAACTATGTGAAACTATGTGAAACCATCCGAAACTATATGAAATTACGTGAAACTATCCGAAACTTTTTGAAACTATGTAAAACTATCCGAAACTATGTGAAACTATGTGAAGCTATGTGAAACTATCCGAAACTATGTGTAACTATGTGAAACTATCCGAAACTATGTGAAACTATCCGAAACTATGTGAAATTATCCGAAACTATGTGAAACTATGTGAAACTATCCGAAACTTTGTGAAACTATGTGAAACTATCCGAAACTATGTGAAACTATGTGAATCTATCCGAAACTATGTGAAACTATCCAAAACTATGTGAAACTATGTGAAACTATCCGAAGATATGTGAAACTATGTGAAACTATCCGAAACTATGTGAAACTATGTGAAACTATCCGAAACTATGTGAAACTATGTGAAACTATCCGAAACTATGTGAAACTATGTGAAACTATCCGAAACTATGTGAAACTATCCGAAACTATGTGAAACTATCCGAAACTATGTGAAACTATCCGCAACTATGTGAAACTATCCGAAACTATATGAAACTATGTGAAACCATCCGAAACTATGTGAAACTATCCGAAACTATGTGAAACTATCCGAAACTATGTGAAACTATGTGAAACTATCCGAAACTATGTGAAACTATCCGACACTATGTGAAACTATCCGAAACTATGTGAAATTATCCGAAACTATGTGAAACTATCCGAAACTATGTGAAACTGTCCGAAACTATGTGAAACTATGTGAAACTATCCGAAACTATGCGAAACTATGTGTAACTATGTAAAACTATGTGAAATTATCCGAAACTATGTGAAACTATCCGAAACGATATGAAACTATGTGAAACTATGAGAAACTATCTTAAACTATGTGAAACTATGTGAAACTATCCGAAACTATGTGAAACTATCCGAAAATATGTGAAACTATGTGAAACTATCCGAAACTATGTGAAACTATGTGTAACTGTCCGAAACTATGTGAAACTATCCGAAACTATGTGAAACTATCCGAAACTATGTGAAACTATCCGAAACTATGTGAAACTATGTGAAACTATCCGAAACTATGTGAGACTGCGCGAAACTATGTGAAACTATCCGAAACTATGTGAAACTATGTGAAACCATCCGAAACTATATGAAATTATGTGAAACTATCCGAAACTATGTGAAACTATGTGAAACTATCCGAAACTATGTGAAACTATCCGAAACTATCCGAAACTATGTGAAACTTTGTGAAGCTATGTGAAACTATCTGAAACTATGTGAAACTATCCGAAACTATGTGAAACTATGTGAAATTATCCGAAACTATGTGAAACTATCCGAAACTATGTTAAAATATGTGAAACTATGTGAAACTATGTGAAACTATCCGAAACTATGTGAAACTATGTGAATCTATCCGAAACTATGTGAAACTATGTTAAACAATCCAAAACTATGTGAAACTATCCGAAGATATGTGAAACTATGTGAAACTATCCGAAACTATGTGAAACTATGTGAAACTATCCGAAACTATGTGAAACTATGTGAATCTATCCGAAACTATGTGAAACTATGTTAAACTATCCAAAACTATGTGAAACTAACCGAAGATATGTGAAACTATGTGAAACTATCCGAAACTATGTGAAACTATCCGAAACTATGTGAAACTATGTGAAACTATCCGAAACTATGTGAAACTATTTGAAACTATCCGAAACTATGTGAAACTATGTGAAACTATCCGAAACTATGTGAAACTATGTGAATCTATCCGAAACTATGTGAAACTATGTGAAACTATCCAAAACTATGTGAAACTATCCGAAGATATGTGAAACTATGTGAAACTATCCGAAACAATGTGAAACTCTTTGAAACTATCCGAAACTATGTGAAACTATGTGAAACTATCCGAAACTATGTGAAACTATGTCAAACTATCCGAAACTATTTGAAACTATCCGAAACTATGTGAAACTATCCGAAACTATGGGAAACTATCCGCAACTATGTGAAACCATCCGAAACTATGTGAAACTATCCGAAACTATGTGAAACTATCCGAAACTATGTGAAACTATGTGAATCTATCCGAAACTATGTGAAACTATCCAAAACTATGTGAAACTATGTGAAACTATCCGAAGATATGTGAAACTATGTGAAACTATCCGAAACTATGTGAAACTATGTGAAACTATCCGAAACTATGTGAAACTATGTGAAACTATCCGAAACTATGTGAAACTATGTGAAACTATCCGAAACTATGTGAAACTATGTGAAACTATCCGAAACTATGTGAAACTATGTGAAACTATCCGAAACTATGTGAAACTATGTGAAACTATCCGAAACTATGTGAAACTATCCGAAACTATGTGAAACTATCCGAAACTATGTGAAACTATCCGCAACTATGTGAAAATATCCGAAACTATGTGAAACTATCCGAAACTATGTGAAACTATGTGAAACCATCCGAAACTATGTGAAACTATCCGAAACTATGTGAAACTATCCGAAACTATGTGAAACTATCCGAAACTAAGTGAAACTATCCGAAACTATGTGAAACTATCCGAAACTATGTGAAATTATCCGAAACTATGTGAAACTATCCGAAACTATGTGAAACTATGTGAAGCTATGTGAAACTATCCGAAACTATGTGAAACTATGTGAAACTATCCGAAACTATGTGAAACTATCCGAAACTATGTGAAATTATCCGAAACTATGTGAAACTATGAGAAACTATCCGAAACTATGTGAAACTATGTGAAACTATCCGAAACTATGTGAATCTATCCGAAACTATGTGAAACTATCCAAAACTATGTGAAACTATGTGAATATATCCAAAGATATGTGAAATTATGTGAAACTATGTGAAACTATTCGAAACTATCCGAAACTATGTGAAACTATGTGAAACTATCCGAAACTATGTGAAACTACATGAAACTATGTGAAACTATCCGAAACTATGTGAGACTGTGCGAAACTATGTGAAACTATGTAAAACTATCCGAAACTATGTGAAACTATGTGAAACCATCCGAAACTATATGAAATTACGTGAAACTATCCGAAACTTTTAGAAACTATGTAAAACTATCCGAAACTATGTGAAACTATGTGAAGCTATGTGAAACTATCCGAAACTATGTGAAACTATGTGAAACTATGTGAAACTATCCGAAACTATGTGAAACTATCCGAAACTATGTGAATCTATCCGAAACTATGTGAAACTATGTGAAACTATCCAAAACTATGTGAAACTATGTGAATCTATCCAAAGATATGTGAAATTATGTGAAACTCTCCGAAACTATGTGAAACTATCCGAAACTATGTGAAACTATCCGAAACTATGTGATATTATCCGAAACTATGTGAAACTATCCGAAACTATGTGAAACTATGTGAAACTATCCGAAACTATGTGAATCTATCCGAAACTATGTGAAACTATCCAAAACTATGTGAAACTATGTAAAACTATCCGAAGATATGTGAAACTATATGAAACTATCCGAAACTATGTGAAACTATCCGAAACTATGTGAAACTATGTGAAACTATCCGAAACTATGTGAAACTATCCGAAACTATGTGAGACTGCGCGAAACAATGTGAAACTAAGTGAAACTATCCGAAACTATGTGAAACTATGTGAAACCATCCGAAACTATATGAAATTATGTGAAACTATCCGAAACTATGTGAAACTATGTGAAACTATCCCAAACTATGTGAAACTATCCGAAACTATCCGAAACTATGTGAAACTATGTGAAGCTATGTGAAACTATCCGAAACTATGTGAAACTATCCGAAACTATGTGAAACTATCCGAAACTATGTGAAATTATCCGAAACTATGTGAAACTATGTGAAACTATGTGAAACTATGTGAAACTATCCGAAACTATGTCAAAATATGTGAAACTATGTGAAACTATCCGAAACTATGTTAAAATATGTGAAACTATGTGAAACTATCCGAAACTATGTGAAACTATCAGAAACTATGTGAAACTATGTGAAACTATGTGAAACTATCCGAAACTATGTGAAACTATGTAAATCTATTCGAAACTATGTGAAACTATGTGAAACTATCCAAAACTATGTGAAACTATCCGAAGATATGTGAAACTATCCGAAACTATGTGAAACTATGTGAAACTATTTGAAACTATCCGAAACTATGGGAAACTATGTGAAACTATCCGAAACTATGTGAAACTATGTGAAACCATCCGAAACTATGTGAAACTATCCGAAACTATGTGAAACTATCCGAAACTATGTGAAACTATGTGAAACTATCCGAAACTATGTGAAACTATCCGAAACTATGTGAAACTATCCGAAACTATGTGAAACTATCCGAAACTATGTGAAACTATCCGAAACTATGGGAAACTATCCGCAACTATGTGAAACCATCCGAAACTATGTGAAACTATCCGAAACTATGTGAAACTATGTGAAACCATCCGAAACTATGTGAAACTATCCGAAACTATGTGAAACTATGTGAAACTATCCGAAACTATGTGAAACTATCCGAAACTATGTGAAACTATCCGAAACTATGTGAAACTATCCGAAACTATGTGAAACTATCCGAAACTATGTGAAACTATGTGAAACTATCCGAAACTATGTGAAACTATCCGAAACTATGTCAAACTATCCGAAAATATGTCAAACTATGTGAAACTATCCGAAACTATGTGAAACTATCCGAAACTATGTGAAACTATCCGAAACTATGTGAAACCATGTGAAACTATCCGAAACTATGTGAAACTACGTGAAACTATGTGAAACTATCCGAAACTATGTGAGACTGTGCGAAACTACGTGAAACTATGTAAAACTATCCGAAACTATGTGAAACTATGTGAAACCATCCGAAACTATATGAAATTACGTGAAACTATCCGAAACTTTTTGAAACTATGTAAAACTATCCGAAACTATGTGAAACTATGTGAAGCTATGTGAAACTATCCGAAACTATGTGTAACTATGTGAAACTATCAGAAACTATGTGAAACTATCCGAAACTATGTGAAATTATCCGAAACTATGTGAAACTATCCGAAACTATGTGAAACTATGTGAAACTATCCAAAACTATGTGAAACTATCCGAAGATATGTGAAACTATCCGAAACTATATGAAACTATGTGAAACTATGAGAAACTATCTTAAACTATGTGAAACTATGTGAAACTATCCGAAACTATGTGAAACTATGTGAAACTATCCGAAACTATGTGAAACTATCCGAAACTATGTGAAACTATCCGAAACTATGTGAAACTATCCGAAACTATGTGAAACTATCCGAAACTATGTGAAACTATCCGAAAATATGTCAAACTATGTGAAACTATCCGAAACTATGTGAAACTATTTGTAACTGTCCGAAACTATGTGAAACTATCCGAAACTATGTGAAACTATTCGAAACTATGTGAAACTATGTGAAACTATCCGAAACTATGTGAAACTACGTGAAACTATGTGAAACTATCCGAAACTATGTGAGACTGTGCGAAACTATGTGAAACTATGTAAAACTATCCGAAACTATGTGAAACTATGTGAAACCATCCGAAACTATATGAAATTACGTGAAACTATCCGAAACTTTTTGAAACTATGTAAAACTATCCGAAACTATGTGAAACTATGTGAAGCTATGTGAAACTATCCGAAACTATGTGTAACTATGTGAAACTATCAGAAACTATGTGAAACTATCCGAAACTATGTGAAATTATCCGAAACTATGTGAAACTATCCGAAACTATGTGAAACTATCCAAAACTATGTGAAACTATCCGAAGATATGTGAAACTATCCGAAACTATATGAAACTATGTGAAACTATGAGAAACTATCTTAAACTATGTGAAACTATGTGAAACTATCCGAAACTATGTGAAACTATGTGTAACTGTCCGAAACTATGTGAAACTATCCGAAACTATGTGAAACTAACCGAAACTATGTGAAACTATCCGAAACTATGTGAAACTATGTGAAACTATCCGAAACTATGTGAGACTGCGCGAAACAATGTGAAACTATGTGAAACTATCCGAAACTATGTGAAAATATGTAAAACCATCCGAAACTATATAAAATTATGTGAAACTATCCGAAACTATGTGAAACTATCCGAAACTATGTGAAACTATGTGAAACTATCCGAAACTATCCGAAACTATGTGAAACTATGTGAAGCTATGTGAAACTATCCGAAACTATGTGAAACTATCCGAAACTATGTGAAACTATCCGAAACTATGTGAAATTATCCGAAACTATGTGAAACTATCCGAAACTATGTTAAAATATGTGAAACTATGTGAAACTATCCGAAACTATGTGAAACTATGTGAAACTATCCGAAACTATGTTAAAATATGTGAAACTATGTGAAACTATCCGAAACTATGTGAAACTATCAGAAACTATGTGAAACTATGTGAAACTATGTGAAACTATCCGAACCTATGTGAAACTATGTGAATCTATCCGAAACTATGTGAAACTATGTTAAACTATCCAAAACTATGTGAAACTATCCGAAGATATGTGAAACTATGTGAAACTATCCGAAACTATGTAAAACTATCCGAAACTATGTGAAACTATGTGAAACTACGTGAAACCATGTGAAACTATCCGAAACTATGTGAGACTGTGCGAAACTATGTGAAACTATGTAAAACTATCCGAAACTATGTGAAACTATGTGAAACCATCCGAAACTATATGAAATTACGTGAAACTATCCGGAACTTTTTGAAACTATGTAAAACTATCCGAAACTATGTGAAACTATGTGAAGCTATGTGAAACTATCCGAAACTATGTGTAACTATGTGAAACTATCCGAAACTATGTGAAACTATCCGAAACTATGTGAAATTATCCGAAACTATGTGAAACTATGTGAAACTATCCGAAACTTTGTGAAACTATGTGAAACTATCCGAAACTATGTGAAACTATGTGAATCTATCCGAAACTATGTGAAACTATCCAAAACTATGTGAAACTATGTGAAACTATCCGAAGATATGTGAAACTATGTGAAACTATCCGAAACTATGTGAAACTATGTGAAACTATCCGAAACTAAGTGAAACTATGTGAAACTATCCGAAACTATGTGAAACTATGTGAAACTATCCGAAACTATGTGAAACTATCCGAAACTATGTGAAACTATCCGAAACTATGTGAAACTATCCCCAACTATGTGAAACTATCCGAAACTATATGAAACTATGTGAAACCATCCGAAACTATGTGAAACTATCCGAAACTATGTGAAACTATCCGAAACTATGTGAAACTATCCGAAACTATGTGAAACTATCCGACACTATGTGAAACTATCCGAAACTATGTGAAATTATCCGAAACTATGTGAAACTATCCGAAACTATGTGAAACTATGTGAAACTGTCCGAAACTATGTGAAACTATGTGAAACTATCCGATACTATGCGAAACTATGTGTAACTATGTAAAACTATGTGAAATTATCCGAAACTATGTGAAACTATCCGAAACGATATGAAACTATGTGAAACTATGAGAAACTATCTTAAACTATGTGAAACTATGTGAAACTATCCGAAACTATGTGAAACTATCCGAAAATATGTGAAACTATGTGAAACTATCCGAAACTATGTGAAACTATGTGTAACTGTCCGAAACTATGTGAAACTATCCGAAACTATGTGAAACTATCCGAAACTATGTGAAACTATCCGAAACTATGTGAAACTATCCGAAACTATGTGAGACTGCGCGAAACTATGTGAAACTATCCGAAACTATGTGAAACTATGTGAAACCATCCGAAACTATATGAAATTATGTGAAACTATCCGAAACTATGTGAAACTATGTGAAACTATCCGAAACTATGTGAAACTATCCGAAACTATCCGAAACTATGTGAAACTTTGTGAAGCTATGTGAAACTATCTGAAACTATGTGAAACTATCCGAAACTATGTGAAACTATGTGAAATTATCCGAAACTATGTGAAACTATGTGAAACTATCCGAAACTATGCTAAAATATGTGAAACTATGTGAAACTATCCGAAACTATGTGAAACTATGTGAATCTATCCGAAACTATGTGAAACTATGTTAAACAATCCAAAACTATGTGAAACTATCCGAAGATATGTGAAACTATGTGAAACTATCCGAAACTATGTGAAACTATCCGAAACTATGTGAAACTATGTGAAACTATCCGAAACTATGTGAAACTATGTGAATCTATCCGAAACTATGTGAAACTATGTTAAACTATCCAAAACTATGTGAAACTAACCGAAGATATGTGAAACTATGTGAAACTATCCGAAACTATGTGAAACTATCCGAAACTATGTGAAACTATGTGAAACTATCCGAAACTATGTGAAACTATTTGAAACTATCCGAAACTATGTGAAACTATGTGAAACTATCCGAAACTATGTGAAACTATGTGAAACTATGTGAATCTATCCGAAACTATGTGAAACTATGTGAAACTATCCAAAACTATGTGAAACTATCCGAAGATATGTGAAACTATGTGAAACTATCCGAAACTATGTGAAACTCTTTGAAACTATCCGAAACTATGTGAAACTATGTGAAACTATCCAAAACTATGTGAAACTATGTGAATCTATCCAAAGATATGTGAAATTATGTGAAACTATGTGAAACTATTCGAAACTATCCGAAACTATGTGAAACTATGTGAAACTATCCGAAACTATGTGAAACTACGTGAAACTATGTGAAACTATCCGAAACTATGTGAGACTGTGCGAAACTATGTGAAACTATGTAAAACTATCCGAAACTATGTGAAACTATCCGAAACTAAGTGAAACTATCCGAAACTCTGTGAAACTATCCGAAACTATGTGAAATTATCCGAAACTATGTGAAACTATCCGAAACTATGTGAAACTATGTGAAGCTATGTGAAACTATCCGAAACTATGTGAAACTATCCGAAACTATGTGAAACTATCCGAAACTATGTGAAATTATCCGAAACTATGTGAAACTATGAGAAACTATCCGAAACTATGTGAAACTATGTGAAACTATCCGAAACTATGTGAATCTATCCGAAACTATGTGAAACTATCCAAAACTATGTGAAACTATGTGAATCTATCCAAAGATATGTGAAATTATGTGAAACTATGTGAAACTATTCGAAACTATCCGAAACTATGTGAAACTATGTGAAACTATCCGAAACTATGTGAAACTACGTGAAACTATGTGAAACTATCCGAAACTATGTGAGACTGTGCGAAACAATGTGAAACTATGTAAAACTATCCGAAACTATGTGAAACTATGTGAAACCATCCGAAACTATATGAAATTACGTGAAACTATCCGAAACTTTTTGAAACTATGTAAAACTATCCGAAACTATGTGAAACTATGTGAAGCTATGTGAAACTATCCGAAACTATGTGAAACTATGTGAAACTATCCGAAACTATGTGAAACTATCCGAAACTATGTGAATCTATCCGAAACTATGTGAAACTATGTGAAACTATCCAAAACTATGTGAAACTATGTGAATCTATCCAAAGATATGTGAAATTATGTGAAACTCTCCGAAACTATGTGAAACTATCCGAAACTATGTGAAACTATCCGAAACTATGTGAAATTATCCGAAACTATGTGAAACTATCCGAAACTATGTGAAACTATGTGAAACTATCCGAAACTATGTGAATCTATCCGAAACTATGTGAAACTATCCAAAACTATGTGAAACTATGTAAAACTATCCGAAGATATGTGAAACTATATGAAACTATCCGAAACTATGTGAAACTATCCGAAACTATGTGAAACTATGTGAAACTATCCGAAACTATGTGAAACTATCCGAAACTATGTGAGACTGCGCGAAACAATGTGAAACTAAGTGAAACTATCCGAAACTATGTGAAACTATGTGAAACCATCCGAAACTATATGAAATTATGTGAAACTATCCGAAACTATGTGAAACTATGTGAAACTATCCCAAACTATTTGAAACTATCCGAAACTATCCGAAACTATGTGAAACTATGTGAAGCTATGTGAAACTATCCGAAACTATGTGAAACTATGTGAAACTATCCGAAACTATGTGAAACTATCCGAAACTATGTGAAATTATCCGAAACTATGTGAAACTATGTGAAACTATCCGAAACTATGTCAAAATATGTGAAACTATGTGAAACTATCCGAAACTATCCGAAACTATGTTAAAATATGTGAAACTATGTGAAACTATCCGAAACTATGTGAAACTATCAGAAACTATGTGAAACTATGTGAAACTATGTGAAACTATCCGAAACTATGTGAAACTATGTGAATCTATTCGAAACTATGTGAAACTATGTGAAACTATCCAAAACTATGTGAAACTATCCGAAGATATGTGAAACTATCCGAAACTATGTGAAACTATGTGAAACTATTTGAAACTATCCGAAACTATGGGAAACTATGTGAAACTATCCGAAACTATGTGAAACTATGTGAAACCATCCGAAACTATGTGAAACTATCCGAAACTATGTGAAACTATCCGAAACTATGTGAAACTATGTGAAACTATCCGAAACTATGTGAAACTATCCGAAACTATGTGAAACTATCCGAAACTATGTGAAACTATCCGAAACTATGTGAAACTATCCGAAACTATGGGAAACTATCCGCAACTATGTGAAACCATCCGAAACTATGTGAAACTATCCGAAACTATGTGAAACTATGTGAAACCATCCGAAACTATGTGAAACTATCCGAAACTATGTGAAACTATGTGAAACTATCCGAAACTATGTGAAACTATCCGAAACTATGTGAAACTATCTTAAACTATGTGAAACTATCCGAAACTATGTGAAACTATCCGAAACTATGTGAAACTATCCGAAACTATGTGAAACTATCCGAAACTATGTGAAACTATCCGAAAATATGTCAAACTATGTGAAACTATCCGAAACTATGTGAAACTATGTGTAACTGTCCGAAACTATGTGAAACTATCCGAAACTATGTGAAACTATCCGAAACTATGTGAAACTATGTGAAACTATCCGAAACTATGTGAAACTACGTGAAACTATGTGAAACTATCCGAAACTATGTGAGACTGTGCGAAACTATGTGAAACTATGTAAAACTATCCGAAACTATGTGAAACTATGTGAAACCATCCGAAACTATATGAAATTACGTGAAACTATCCGAAACTTTTTGAAACTATGTAAAACTATCCGAAACTATGTGAAACTATGTGAAGCTATGTGAAACTATCCGAAACTATGTGTAACTATGTGAAACTATCAGAAACTATGTGAAACTATCCGAAACTATGTGAAATTATCCGAAACTATGTGAAACTATCCGAAACTATGTGAAACTATGTGAAACTATCCAAAACTATGTGAAACTATCCGAAGATATGTGAAACTATCCGAAACTATATGAAACTATGTGAAACTATGAGAAACTATCTTAAACTATGTGAAACTATGTGAAACTATCCGAAACTATGTGAAACTATGTGTAACTGTCCGAAACTATGTGAAACTATCCGAAACTATGTGAAACTATCCGAAACTATGTGAAACTATCCGAAACTATGTGAAACTATGGGAAACTATCCGAAACTATGTGAGACTGCGCGAAACATTGTGAAACTATGTGAAACTATCCGAAACTATGTGAAACTATGTAAAACCATCCGAAACTATATAAAATTATGTGAAACTATCCGAAACTATGTGAAACTATGTGAAACTATCCGAAACTATGTGAAACTATGTGAAACTATCCGAAACTATCCGAAACTATCCGAAACTATGTGAAGCTATGTGAAACTATCCGAAACTATATGAAACTATGTGAAACTATCCGAAACTATGTGAAACTATCCGAAACTATGTGAAATTATCCGAAACTATGTGAAACTATGTGAAACTATCCGAAACTATGGTAAAATATGTGAAACTATGTGAAACTATGTGAAACTATCCGAAACTATGTGAAACTATGTGAAACTATCCGAAACTATGTTAAAATATGTGAAACTATGTGAAACTATGTGAAACTATGTGAAACTATGTGAAACTATCCGAAACTATGTGAAACTATGTGAATCTATCCGAAACTATGTGAAACTATGTTAAACTATCCAAAACTATGTGAAACTATCCGAAGATATGTGAAACTATGTGAAACTATCCGAAACTATGTAAAACTATCCGAAACTATGTGAAACTATCCGAAACTATGTGAAACTATTTGAAACTATCCAAAACTATGTGAAACTATGTGAAACTACCCGAAACTATGTGAAACTATGTGAAACTATCCGAAACTATGTGAAACTATGTGAAACTATCCGAAACTATGTGAAACTATCCGAAACTATGTGAAACTATCCGAAACTATGTGAAACTATCCGCAACTATGTGAAACTATCCGAAACTATATGAAACTATGTGAAACCATCCGAAACTATGTGAAACTATCCGAAACTATGTGAAACTATCCGAAACTATGTGAAACTATGAGAAACTATCCGAAACTATGTGAAACTATCCGACACTATGTGAAACTATCCGAAACTATGTGAAATTATCCGAAACTATGTGAAACTATTCGAAACTATGTGAAACTATGTGAAACTGTCCGAAACTATGTGAAACTATGTGAAACTATCCGAAACTATGCGAAACTATGTGTAACTATGTAAAACTATGTGAAATTATCCGAAACTATGTGAAACTATCCGAAACGATATGAAACTATGTGAAACTATGAGAAACTATCTTAAACTATGTGAAACTATGTGAAACTATCCGAAACTATGTGAAACTATCCGAAAATATGTGAAACTATGTGAAACTATCCGAAACTATGTGAAACTATGTGTAACTGTCCGAAACTATGTGAAACTATCCGAAACTATGTGAAACTATCCGAAACTATGTGAAACTATGTGAAACTATCCGAAACTATGTGAGACTGCGCGAAACTATGTGAAACTATCCGAAACTATGTGAAACTATGTGAAACCATCCGAAACTATATGAAATTATGTGAAACTATCCGAAACTATGTGAAACTATGTGAAACTATCCGAAACTATGTGAAACTATCCGAAACTATCCGAAACTATGTGAAACTATGTGAAGCTATGTGAAACTATCTGAAACTATGTGAAACTATCCGAAACTATGTGAAACTATGTGAAATTATCCGAAACTATGTGAAACTATGTGAAACTATCCGAAACTATGTTAAAATATGTGAAACTATGTGAAACTATCCGAAACTATGTGAAACTATGTGAATCTATCCGAAACTATGTGAAACTATGTTAAACTATCCAAAACTATGTGAAACTAACCGAAGATATGTGAAACTATGTGAAACTATCCGAAACTATGTGAAACTATCCGAAACTATGTGAAACTATGTGAAACTATCCGAAACTCTGTGAAACTATTTGAAACTATCCGAAACTATGTGAAACTATGTGAAATTATCCGAAACTATGTGAAACTATGTGAATCTATCCGAAACTATGTGAAACTATCCAAAACTATGTGAAACTATCCGAAGATATGTGAAACTATGTGAAACTATCCGAAACTATGTGAAACTATTTGAAACTATCCGAAACTATGTGAAACTATGTGAAACTATCCGAAACTATGTGAAACTATGTCAAACTATCCGAAACTATTTGAAACTATCCGAAACTATGTGAAACTATCCGAAACTATGGGAAACTATCCGCAACTATGTGAAACCATCCGAAACTATGTGAAACTATCCGAAACTATGTGAAACTATCCGAAACTATGTGAAACTATGTGAATCTATCCGAAACTATGTGAAACTATCCAAAACTATGTGAAACTATGTGAAACTATCCGAAGATATGTGAAACTATGTGAAACTATCCGAAACTATGTGAAACTATGTGAAACTATCCGAAACTATGTGAAACTATGTGAAACTATCCGAAACTATGTGAAACTATGTGAAACTATCCGAAACTATGTGAAACTATGTGAAACTATCCGAAACTATGTGAAACTATGTGAAACTATCCGAAACTATCCGAAACTATGTGAAACTATCCGAAACTATGTGAAACTATGTGAAACTATCCGAAACTATGTGAAACTATGTGAATCTATCCGAAACTATGTGAAACTATGTTAAACTATCTAAAACTATGTGAAACTAACCGAAGATATGTGAAACTATGTGAAACTATCCGAAACTATGTGAAACTATCCGAAACTATGTGAAACTATGTGAAACTATCCGAAACTATGTGAAACTATTTGAAACTATCCGAAACTATGTGAAACTATGTGAAACTATCCGAAACTATGTGAAACTATGTGAATCTATCCGAAACTATGTGAAACTATGTGAAACTATCCAAAACTATGTGAAACTATCCGAAGATATGTGAAACTATGTGAAACTATCCGAAACTATGTGAAACTATTTGAAACTATCCGAAACTATGTGAAACTATCCGAAACTATGTGAAACTATGTCAAACTATCCGAAACTATTTGAAACTATCCGAAACTATGTGAAACTATCCGAAACTATGGGAAACTATCCGAAACTATGTGAAACTATCCGAAACTATGTGAAACTATCCGAAACTATGTGAAACTATGTGAATCTATCCGAAACTATGTGAAACTATCCAAAACTATGTGAAACTATGTGAAACTATCCGAAGATATGTGAAACTATGTGAAACTATCCGAAACTATGTGAAACTATGTGAAACTATCCGAAACTATGTGAAACTATGTGAAACTATCCGAAACTATGTGAAACTATGTGAAACTATCCGAAACTATGTGAAACTATGTGAAACTATCCGAAACTATGTGAAACTATGTGAAACTATCCGAAACTATCCGAAACTATCCGAAACTATGTGAAACTATCCGAAACTATGTGAAACTATCCGCAACTATGTGAAAATATCCGAAACTATGTGAAACTATCCGAAACTATGTGAAACTATGTGAAACCATCCGAAACTATGTGAAACTATCCGAAACTATGTGAAACTATCCGAAACTATGTGAAACTATCCGAAACTATGTGAAACTATCCGAAACTATGTGAAACTATCCGAAACTATGTGAAATTATCCGAAACTATGTGAAACTATCCGAAACTATGTGAAACTATGTGAAGCTATGTGAAACTATCCGAAACTATGTGAAACTATCCGAAACTATGTGAAACTATGAGAAACTATCCGAAACTATGTGAAACTATGTGAAACTATCCGAAACTATGTGAATCTATCCGAAACTATGTGAAACTATCCAAAACTATGTGAAACTATGTGAATCTATCCAAAGATATGTGAAATTATGTGAAACTATGTGAAACTATTCGAAACTATCCGAAACTATGTGAAACTATCCGAAACTATGTGAAACTACGTGAAACTATGTGAAACTATCCGAAACTATGTGAGACTGTGCGAAACTATGTGAAACTATGTAAAACTATCCGAAACTATGTGAAACTATGTGAAACCATCCGAAACTATATGAAATTATGTGAAACTATCCGAAACTTTTTGAAACTATGTAAAACTATCCGAAACTATGTGAAACTATGTGAAGCTATGTGAAACTATCCGAAACTATGTGAAACTATGTGAAACTATCCGAAACTATGTGAAACTATCCGAAACTATGTGAAATTATCCGAAACTATGTGAAACTATGTGAAACTATCCGAAACTATGTGAAACTATCCGAAACTATGTGAATCTATCCGAAACTATGTGAAACTATGTGAAACTATCCAAAACTATGTGAAACTATGTGAATCTATCCAAAGATATGTGAAATTATGTGAAACTCTCCGAAACTATGTGAAACTATCCGAAACTATGTGAAACTATCCGAAACTATGTGAAATTATCCGAAACTATGTGAAACTATCCGAAACTATGTGAAACTATGTGAAACTATCCGAAACTATGTGAATCTATCCGAAACTATGTGAAACTATCCAAAACTATGTGAAACTATGTAAAACTATCCGAAGATATGTGAAACTATATGAAACTATCCGAAACTATGTGAAACTATCCGAAACTATGTGAAACTATGTGAAACTATCCGAAACTATGTGAAACTATCCGAAACTATGTGAGACTGCGCGAAACAATGTAAAACTATGTGAAACTATCCGAAACTATGTGAAACTATGTGAAACCATCCGAAACTATATGAAATTATGTGAAACTATCCGAAACTATGTGAAACTATGTGAAACTATCCGAAACTATGTGAAACTATCCGAAGCTATCCGAAACTATGTGAAACTATGTGAAGCTATGTGAAACTATCCGAAACTATGTGAAACTATGTGAAACTATCCGAAACTATGTGAAATTATCCGAAACTATGTGAAACTATGTGAAACTATCCGAAACTTTGTCAAAATATGTGAAACTATGTGAAACTATCCGAAACTATCCGAAACTATGTTAAAATATGTGAAACTATGTGAAACTATCCGAAACTATGTGAAACTATCCGAAACTATGTGAAACTATCCGAAACTATGTGAAATTATCCGAAACTATGTGAAGCTATGTGAAACTATCCGAAACTATGTGAAACTATGTGAAACTATCCGAAACTATGTGAAACTATCCGAAACTATGTGAAATTATCCGAAACTATGTGAAACTATCCGAAACTATGTGAAACTATCCGAAACTATGTGAATCTATCCGAAACTATGTGAAACTATGTGAAACTATCCAAAACTATGTGAAACTATGTGAATCTATCCAAAGATATGTGAAATTATGTGAAACTCTCCGAAACTATGTGAAACTATCCGAAACTATGTGAAACTATCCGAAACTATGTGAAATTATCCGAAACTATGTGAAACTATCCGAAACTATGTGAAACTATGTGAAACTATCCGAAACTATGTGAATCTATCCGAAACTATGTGAAACTATCCAAAACTATGTGAAACTATGTAAAACTATCCGAAGATATGTGAAACTATATGAAACTATCCGAAACTATGTGAAACTATCCGAAACTATGTGAAACTATGTGAAACTATCCGAAACTATGTGAAACTATCCGAAACTATGTGAGACTGCGCGAAACAATGTGAAACTATGTGAAACTATCCGAAACTATGTGAAACTATGTGAAACCATCCGAAACTATATGAAATTATGTGAAACTATCCGAAACTATGTGAAACTATCCGAAACTATGTGAAACTATCCGAAACTATCCGAAACTATGTGAAACTATGTGAAGCTATGTGAAACTATCCGAAACTATGTGAAACTATGTGAAACTATCCGAAACTATGTGAAACTATCCGAAACTATGTGAAATTATCCGAAACTATGTGAAACTATGTGAAACTATCCGAAACTTTGTCAAAATATGTGAAACTATGTGAAACTATCCGAAACTATCCGAAACTATGTTAAAATATGTGAAACTATGTGAAACTATCCGAAACTATGTGAAACTATCAGAAACTATGTGAAACTATGTGAAACTATGTGAAACTATGTGAAACTATCCGAAATTATGTGAAACTATGTGAATCTATTCGAAACTATGTGAAACTATGTTAAACTATCCAAAACTATGTGAAACTATCCGAAGATATGTGAAACTATGTGAAACTATCCGAAACTATGTGAAACTATCCGAAACTATGTGAAACTATGTGAAACTATCCGAAACTATGTGAAACTATTTGAAACTATCCGAAACTATGTGAAACTATGTGAAACTATCCGAAACTATGTGAAACTATGTGAATCTATCCGAAACTATGTGAAACTATCCAAAACTATGTGAAACTATCCGAAGATATGTGAAACTATCCGAAACTATGTGAAACTATGTGAAACTATTTGAAACTATCCGAAACTATGGGAAACTATGTGAAACTATCCGAAACTATGTGAAACTATCCGAAACTATTTAAAACTATCCGAAACTATGTGAAACTATCCGAAACTATGGGAAACTATCCGCAACTATGTGAAACCATCCGAAACTATGTGAAACTATCCGAAACTATGTGAAACTATGTGAAACCATCCGAAACTATGTGAAACTATCCGAAACTATGTGAAACTATGTGAAACTATCCGAAACTATGTGAAACTATCCGAAACTATGTGAAACTATCTGAAACTATGTGAAACTATCCGAAACTATGTGAAACTATCCGAAACTATGTGAAACTATGTGAAACTATCCAAAACTATGTGAAACTATCCGAAACTATGTGAAACTATCCGAAAATATGTCAAACTATGTGAAACTGTCCGAAACTATGTGAAACTATGTGTAACTGTCCGAAACTATGTGAAACTATCCGAAACTATGTGAAACTATCCGAAACTATGTGAAACTATGTGAAACTATCCGAAACTATGTGAAACTACGTGAAACTATGTGAAACTATCCGAAACTATGTGAGACTGTGCGAAACTATGTGAAACTATGTAAAACTATCCGAAACTATGTGAAACTATGTGAAACCATCCGAAACTATATGAAATTACGTGAAACTATCCGAAACTTTTTGAAACTATGTAAAACTATCCGAAACTATGTGAAACTATGTGAAGCTATGTGAAACTATCCGAAACTATGTGTAACTATGTGAAACTATCAGAAACTATGTGAAACTATCCGAAACTATGTGAAATTATCCGAAACTATGTGAAACTATCCGAAACTATGTGAAACTATGTGAAACTATCTAAAACTATGTGAAACTATCCGAAGATATGTGAAACTATCCGAAACTATATGAAACTATGTGAAACTATGAGAAACTATCTTAAACTATGTGAAACTATGTGAAACTATCCGAAACTATGTGAAACTATGTGTAACTGTCCGAAACTATGTGAAACTAGCCGAAACTATGTGAAACTATCCGAAACTATGTGAAACTATCCGAAACTATGTGAAACTATGTGAAACTATCCGAAACTATGTGAGACTGCGCGAAACAATGTGAAACTATGTGAAACTATCCGAAACTATGTGAAACTATGTAAAACCATCCGAAACTATATAAAATTATGTGAAACTATCCGAAACTATGTGAAACTATCCGAAACTATGTGAAACTATCCGAAACTATCCGAAACTATGTGAAACTATGTGAAGCTATGTGAAACTATCCGAAACTATGTGAAACTATGTGAAACTATCCGAAACTATGTGAAACTATCCGAAACTATGTGAAATTATCCGAAACTATGTGAAACTATGTGAAACTATCCGAAACTATGTTAAAATATGTGAAACTATGTGAAACTATGTGAAACTATCCGAAACTATGTGAAACTATGTGAAACTATCCGAAACTATGTTAAAATATGTGAAACTATGTGAAACTATCCGAAACTATGTGAAACTATCAGAAACTATGTGAAACTATGTGAAACTATGTGAAACTATCCGAAACTATGTGAAACTATCCGAAACTATGTGAAACTATGTGAATCTATCCGAAACTATGTGAAACTATGTTAAACTATCCAAAACTATGTGAAACTATCCGAAGATATGTGAAACTATGTGAAACTATCCGAAACTATATAAAACTATCCGAAACTATGTGAAACTATCCGAAACTATGTGAAACTATTTGAAACTATCCGAAACTATGTGAAACTATGTGAAACTATCCGAAACTATGTGAAACTATGTGAATCTATCCGAAACTATGTGAAACTATGTGAAACTATCCAAAACTATGTGAAACTATCCGAAGATATGTGAAACTATCCGAAACTATGTGAAACTATGTGAAACTATTTGAAATTATCCGAAACTATGTGAAACTATGTGAAACTATCCGAAACTATGTGAAACTATCCGAAACTATTTGAAACTATCCGAAACTATGTGAAACTATCCGAAACTATGGGAAACTATCCGCAACTATGTGAAACCATCCGAAACTATGTGAAACTATCCGAAACTATGTGAAACTATGTGAAACCATCCGAAACTATGTGAAACTATCCGAAACTATGTGAAACTATGTGAAACTATCCGAAACTATGTGAAACTATGTGAAACTATCCGAAACTATGTGAAACTATCCGAAACTATGTGAAACTATCCGAAACTATGTGAAACTATCCGAAACTATGTGAAACTATGTGAAACTATCCGAAAATATGTCAAACTATGTGAAACTATCCGAAACTATGTGAAACTATGTGTAACTGTCCGAAACTATGTGAAACTATCCGAATCTATGTGAAACTATCCGAAACTATGTGAAACTATGTGAAACTATGTGAAACTATCCGAAACTATGTGAAACTACGTGAAACTATGTGAAACTATCCGAAACTATGTGAGACTGTGCGAAACTATGTGAAACTTTGTAAAACTATCCGAAACTATGTGAAACTATGTGAAACCATCCGAAACTATATGAAATTACGTGAAACTATCCGAAACTTTTTGAAACTATGTAAAACTATCCGAAACTATGTGAAACTATGTGAAGCTATGTGAAACTAACCGAAACTATGTGTAACTATGTGAAACTATCCGAAACTATGTGAAACTATCCGAAACTATGTGAAATTATCCGAAACTATGTGAAACTATGTGCAACTATCCGAAACTATGTGAAACTATCTAAAACTATGTGAAACTATCCGAAGATATGTGAAACTATCCGAAACTATATGAAACTATGTGAAACTATGAGAAACTATCTTAAACTATGTGAAACTATGTGAAACTATCCGAAACTATGTGAAACTATGTGTAACTGTCCGAAACTATGTGAAACTAGCCGAAACTATGTGAAACTATCCGAAACTATGTGAAACTATCCGAAACTATGTGAAACTATGTGAAACTATCCGAAACTATGTGAGACTGCGCGAAACAATGTGAAACTATGTGAAACTATCCGAAACTATGTGAAACTATGTAAAACCATCCGAAACTATATAAAATTATGTGAAACTATCCGAAACTATGTGAAACTATGTGAAACTATCCGAAACTATGTGAAACTATCCGAAACTATCCGAAACTATGTGAAACTATGTGAAGCTATGTGAAACTATCCGAAACTATGTGAAACTATGTGAAACTATCCGAAACTATGTGAAACTATCCGAAACTATGTGAAATTATCCGAAACTATGTGAAACTATGTGAAACTATCCGAAACTATGTTAAAATATGTGAAACTATGTGAAACTATGTGAAACTATCCGAAACTATGTGAAACTATGTGAAACTATCCGAAACTATGTTAAAATATGTGAAACTATGTGAAACTATGTGAAACTATGTGAAACTATCCGAAACTATGTGAAACTATCAGAAACTATGTGAAACTATGTGAAACTATCCGAAACTATGTGAAACTATGTGAATCTATCCGAAACTATGTGAAACTATGTTAAACTATCCAAAACTATGTGAAACTATCCGAAGATATGTGAAACTATGTGAAACTATCCGAAACTATGTAAAACTATCCGAAACTATGTGAAACTATGTGAAACTATCCGAAACTATGTGAAACTATTTGAAACTATCCGAAACTATGTGAAACTATGTGAAACTATCCGAAACTATGTGAAACTATGTGAATCTATCCGAAACTATGTGAAACTATGTGAAACTATCCAAAACTATGTGAAACTATCCGAAGATATGTGAAACTATCCGAAACTATGTGAAACTATGTGAAACTATTTGAAATTATCCGAAACTATGTGAAACTATGTGAAACTATCCGAAACTATGTGAAACTATCCGAAACTATTTGAAACTATCCGAAACTATGTGAAACTATCCGAAACTATGGGAAACTATCCGCAACTATGTGAAACCATCCGAAACTATGTGAAACTATCCGAAACTATGTGAAACTATGTGAAACCATCCGAAACTATGTGAAACTATCCGAAACTATGTGAAACTATGTGAAACTATCCGAAACTATGTGAAACTATGTGAAACTATCCGAAACTATGTGAAACTATCCGAAACTATGTGAAACTATCCGAAACTATGTGAAACTATCCGAAACTATGTGAAACTATCCGAAACTATGTGAAACTATCCGAAAATATGTCAAACTATGTGAAACTATCCGAAACTATGTGAAACTATGTGTAACTGTCCGAAACTATGTGAAACTATCCGAATCTATGTGAAACTATCCGAAACTATGTGAAACTATGTGAAACTATCCGAAACTATGTGAAACTACGTGAAACTATGTGAAACTATCCGAAACTATGTGAGACTGTGCGAAACTATGTGAAACTTTGTAAAACTATCCGAAACTATGTGAAACTATGTGAAACCATCCGAAACTATATGAAATTACGTGAAACTATCCGAAACTTTTTGAAACTATGTAAAACTATCCGAAACTATGTGAAACTATGTGAAGCTATGTGAAACTAACCGAAACTATGTGTAACTATGTGAAACTATCCGAAACTATGTGAAACTATCCGAAACTATGTGAAATTATCCGAAACTATGTGAAACTATGTGCAACTATCCGAAACTATGTGAAACTATGTGAAACTATCCGAAACTATGTGAAACTATGTGAATCTATCCGAAACTATGTGAAACTATCCAAAACTATGTGAAACTATGTGAAACTATCCGAAGATAAGTGAAACTATGTGAAACTATCCGAAACTATGTGAAACTTTGTGAAACTATCTGAAACTATGTGAAACTATGTGAAACTATCCGAAACTATGTGAAACTATGTGAAACTATCCGAAACTATGAGAAACTATGTGAAACTATCCGAAACTATGTGAAACTATCCGAAACTATGTGAAACTATCCGAAACTATGTGAAACTATCCGCAACTATGTGAAAATATCCGAAACTATGTGAAACTATCCGAAACTATGTGAAACTATGTGAAACTATCCGAAACTATCCGAAACTATCCGAAACTATGTGAAACTATCCGAAACTATGTGAAACTATCCGCAACTATGTGAAAATATCCGAAACTATGTGAAACTATCCGAAACTACGTGAAACTATGTGAAACCATCCGAAACTATGTGAAACTATCCGAAACTATGTGAAACTATCCGAAACTATGTGAAACTATCCGAAACTATGTGAAACTATCCGAAACTATGTGAAACTATCCGAAACTATGAGAAATTATCCGAAACTATGTGAAACTATCCGAAACTATCCGAAACTATGTGAAGCTATGTGAAACTATCCGAAACTATGTGAAACTATCCGAAACTATGTGAAACTATGAGAAACTATCCGAAACTATGTGAAACTATGTGAAACTATCCGAAACTATGTGAATCTATCCGAAACTATGTGAAACTATCCAAAACTATGTGAAACTATGTGAATCTATCCAAAGATATGTGAAATTATGTGAAACTATGTGAAACTATTCGAAACTATCCGAAACTATGTGAAACTATCCGAAACTATGTGAAACTACGTGAAACTATGTGAAACTATCCGAAACTATGTGAGACTGTGCGAAACTATGTGAAACTATGTAAAACTATCCGAAACTATGTGAAACTATGTGAAACCATCCGAAACTATATGAAATTACGTGAAACTATCCGAAACTTTTTGAAACTATGTAAAACTATCCGAAACTATGTGAAACTATGTGAAGCTATGTGAAACTATCCGAAACTATGTGAAACTATGTGAAACTATCCGAAACTATGTGAAACTATCCGAAACTATGTGAAATTATCCGAAACTATGTGAAACTATGTGAAACTATCCGAAACTATGTGAAACTATCCGAAACTATGTGAATCTATCCGAAACTATGTGAAACTATGTGAAACTATCCAAAACTATGTGAAACTATGTGAATCTATCCAAAGATATGTGAAATTATGTGAAACTCTCCGAAACTATGTGAAACTATCCGAAACTATGTGAAACTATCCGAAACTATGTGAAATTATCCGAAACTATGTGAAGCTATGTGAAACTATCCGAAACTATGTGAAACTATGTGAAACTATCCGAAACTATGTGAAACTATCCGAAACTATGTGAAATTATCCGAAACTATGTGAAACTATCCGAAACTATGTGAAACTATCCGAAACTATGTGAATCTATCCGAAACTATGTGAAACTATGTGAAACTATCCAAAACTATGTGAAACTATGTGAATCTATCCAAAGATATGTGAAATTATGTGAAACTCTCCGAAACTATGTGAAACTATCCGAAACTATGTGAAACTATCCGAAACTATGTGAAATTATCCGAAACTATGTGAAACTATCCGAAACTATGTGAAACTATGTGAAACTATCCGAAACTATGTGAATCTATCCGAAACTATGTGAAACTATCCAAAACTATGTGAAACTATGTAAAACTATCCGAAGATATGTGAAACTATATGAAACTATCCGAAACTATGTGAAACTATCCGAAACTATGTGAAACTATGTGAAACTATCCGAAACTATGTGAAACTATCCGAAACTATGTGAGACTGCGCGAAACAATGTGAAACTATGTGAAACTATCCGAAACTATGTGAAACTATGTGAAACCATCCGAAACTATATGAAATTATGTGAAACTATCCGAAACTATGTGAAACTATCCGAAACTATGTGAAACTATCCGAAACTATCCGAAACTATGTGAAACTATGTGAAGCTATGTGAAACTATCCGAAACTATGTGAAACTATGTGAAACTATCCGAAACTATGTGAAACTATCCGAAACTATGTGAAATTATCCGAAACTATGTGAAACTATGTGAAACTATCCGAAACTTTGTCAAAATATGTGAAACTATGTGAAACTATCCGAAACTATCCGAAACTATGTTAAAATATGTGAAACTATGTGAAACTATCCGAAACTATGTGAAACTATCAGAAACTATGTGAAACTATGTGAAACTATGTGAAACTATGTGAAACTATCCGAAATTATGTGAAACTATGTGAATCTATTCGAAACTATGTGAAACTATGTTAAACTATCCAAAACTATGTGAAACTATCCGAAGATATGTGAAACTATGTGAAACTATCCGAAACTATGTGAAACTATCCGAAACTATGTGAAACTATGTGAAACTATCCGAAACTATGTGAAACTATTTGAAACTATCCGAAACTATGTGAAACTATGTGAAACTATCCGAAACTATGTGAAACTATGTGAATCTATCCGAAACTATGTGAAACTATGTGAAACTATCCAAAACTATGTGAAACTATCCGAAGATATGTGAAACTATCCGAAACTATGTGAAACTATGTGAAACTATTTGAAACTATCCGAAACTATGGGAAACTATGTGAAACTATCCGAAACTATGTGAAACTATCCGAAACTATTTAAAACTATCCGAAACTATGTGAAACTATCCGAAACTATGGGAAACTATCCGCAACTATGTGAAACCATCCGAAACTATGTGAAACTATCCGAAACTATGTGAAACTATGTGAAACCATCCGAAACTATGTGAAACTATCCGAAACTATGTGAAACTATGTGAAACTATCCGAAACTATGTGAAACTATCCGAAACTATGTGAAACTATCTGAAACTATGTGAAACTATCCGAAACTATGTGAAACTATCCGAAACTATGTGAAACTATGTGAAACTATCCAAAACTATGTGAAACTATCCGAAACTATGTGAAACTATCCGAAAATATGTCAAACTATGTGAAACTGTCCGAAACTATGTGAAACTATGTGTAACTGTCCGAAACTATGTGAAACTATCCGAAACTATGTGAAACTATCCGAAACTATGTGAAACTATGTGAAACTATCCGAAACTATGTGAAACTACGTGAAACTATGTGAAACTATCCGAAACTATGTGAGACTGTGCGAAACTATGTGAAACTATGTAAAACTATCCGAAACTATGTGAAACTATGTGAAACCATCCGAAACTATATGAAATTACGTGAAACTATCCGAAACTTTTTGAAACTATGTAAAACTATCCGAAACTATGTGAAACTATGTGAAGCTATGTGAAACTATCCGAAACTATGTGTAACTATGTGAAACTATCAGAAACTATGTGAAACTATCCGAAACTATGTGAAATTATCCGAAACTATGTGAAACTATCCGAAACTATGTGAAACTATGTGAAACTATCTAAAACTATGTGAAACTATCCGAAGATATGTGAAACTATCCGAAACTATATGAAACTATGTGAAACTATGAGAAACTATCTTAAACTATGTGAAACTATGTGAAACTATCCGAAACTATGTGAAACTATGTGTAACTGTCCGAAACTATGTGAAACTAGCCGAAACTATGTGAAACTATCCGAAACTATGTGAAACTATCCGAAACTATGTGAAACTATGTGAAACTATCCGAAACTATGTGAGACTGCGCGAAACAATGTGAAACTATGTGAAACTATCCGAAACTATGTGAAACTATGTAAAACCATCCGAAACTATATAAAATTATGTGAAACTATCCGAAACTATGTGAAACTATCCGAAACTATGTGAAACTATCCGAAACTATCCGAAACTATGTGAAACTATGTGAAGCTATGTGAAACTATCCGAAACTATGTGAAACTATGTGAAACTATCCGAAACTATGTGAAACTATCCGAAACTATGTGAAATTATCCGAAACTATGTGAAACTATGTGAAACTATCCGAAACTATGTTAAAATATGTGAAACTATGTGAAACTATGTGAAACTATCCGAAACTATGTGAAACTATGTGAAACTATCCGAAACTATGTTAAAATATGTGAAACTATGTGAAACTATCCGAAACTATGTGAAACTATCAGAAACTATGTGAAACTATGTGAAACTATGTGAAACTATCCGAAACTATGTGAAACTATCCGAAACTATGTGAAACTATGTGAATCTATCCGAAACTATGTGAAACTATGTTAAACTATCCAAAACTATGTGAAACTATCCGAAGATATGTGAAACTATGTGAAACTATCCGAAACTATATAAAACTATCCGAAACTATGTGAAACTATGTGAAACTATCCGAAACTATGTGAAACTATTTGAAACTATCCGAAACTATGTGAAACTATGTGAAACTATCCGAAACTATGTGAAACTATGTGAATCTATCCGAAACTATGTGAAACTATGTGAAACTATCCAAAACTATGTGAAACTATCCGAAGATATGTGAAACTATCCGAAACTATGTGAAACTATGTGAAACTATTTGAAATTATCCGAAACTATGTGAAACTATGTGAAACTATCCGAAACTATGTGAAACTATCCGAAACTATTTGAAACTATCCGAAACTATGTGAAACTATCCGAAACTATGGGAAACTATCCGCAACTATGTGAAACCATCCGAAACTATGTGAAACTATCCGAAACTATGTGAAACTATGTGAAACCATCCGAAACTATGTGAAACTATCCGAAACTATGTGAAACTATGTGAAACTATCCGAAACTATGTGAAACTATGTGAAACTATCCGAAACTATGTGAAACTATCCGAAACTATGTGAAACTATCCGAAACTATGTGAAACTATCCGAAACTATGTGAAACTATGTGAAACTATCCGAAAATATGTCAAACTATGTGAAACTATCCGAAACTATGTGAAACTATGTGTAACTGTCCGAAACTATGTGAAACTATCCGAATCTATGTGAAACTATCCGAAACTATGTGAAACTATGTGAAACTATGTGAAACTATCCGAAACTATGTGAAACTACGTGAAACTATGTGAAACTATCCGAAACTATGTGAGACTGTGCGAAACTATGTGAAACTTTGTAAAACTATCCGAAACTATGTGAAACTATGTGAAACCATCCGAAACTATATGAAATTACGTGAAACTATCCGAAACTTTTTGAAACTATGTAAAACTATCCGAAACTATGTGAAACTATGTGAAGCTATGTGAAACTAACCGAAACTATGTGTAACTATGTGAAACTATCCGAAACTATGTGAAACTATCCGAAACTATGTGAAATTATCCGAAACTATGTGAAACTATGTGCAACTATCCGAAACTATGTGAAACTATGTGAAACTATCCGAAACTATGTGAAACTATGTGAATCTATCCGAAACTATGTGAAACTATCCAAAACTATGTGAAACTATGTGAAACTATCCGAAGATAAGTGAAACTATGTGAAACTATCCGAAACTATGTGAAACTTTGTGAAACTATCTGAAACTATGTGAAACTATGTGAAACTATCCGAAACTATGTGAAACTATGTGAAACTATCCGAAACTATGTGAAACTATGTGAAACTATCCGAAACTATGTGAAACTATCCGAAACTATGTGAAACTATCCGAAACTATGTGAAACTATCCGCAACTATGTGAAAATATCCGAAACTATGTGAAACTATCCGAAACTATGTGAAACTATGTGAAACCATCCGAAACTATGTGAAACTATCCGAAACTATGTGAAACTATCCGAAACTATGTGAAACTATCCGAAACTATGTGAAACTATCCGAAACTATGTGAAACAATCCGAAACTATGTGAAATTATCCGACACTATGTGAAACTATCCGAAACTATGCGAAACTATGTGAAGCTATGTGAAACTATCCGAAACTATGTGAAACTATCCGAAACTATGTGAAACTATCCAAAACTATGTGAAATTATCCGAAACTATGTGAAACTATGAGAAACTATCCGAAACTATGTGAAACTATATGAAACTATCCGAAACTATGTGAATCTATCCGAAACTATGTGAAACTATGTGAAACTATCCAAAACTATGTGAAACTATGTGAATCTATCCAAAGATATGTGAAATTACGTGAAACTATGTGAAACTATGTGAAACTATCCGAAACTATGTGAAACTATCCGAAACTATGTGAAACTACGTGAAACTATGTGAAACTATCCGAAACTATGTGAGACTGTGCGAAACTATGTGAAACTATGTAAAACTATCCGAAACTATGTGAAACTATGTGAAACCATCCGAAACTATATGAAATTACGTGAAACTATCCGAAACTTTTTGAAACTATGTAAAACTTTCCGAAACTATGTGAAACTATGTGAAGCTATGTGAAACTATCCGAAACTATGTGAAACTATGTGAAACTATGTGAAACTATCCGAAACTATGTGAAACTATCCGAAACTATGTGAAATTATCCGAAACTATGTGAAACTATGTGAAACTATCCGAAACTATGTGAAACTATCCGAAACTATGTGAATCTATCCGAAACTATGTGAAACTATGTGAAACTATCCAAAACTATGTGAAACTATGTGAATCTATCCAAAGATATGTGAAATTATGTGAAAATCTCCGAAACTATGTGAAACTATCCGAAACTATGTGAAACTATCCGAAACTATGTGAAATTATCCGAAACTATGTGAAACTATCCGAAACTATGTGAAACTATGTGAAACTATCCGAAACTATGTGAATCTATCCGAAACTATGTGAAACTATCCAAAACTATGTGAAACTATGTGAAACTATCCGAAGATATGTGAAACTATATGAAACTATCCGAAACTATGTGAAACTATCCGAAACTATGTGAAACTATCCGAAACTATGTGAAACTATCCGAAACTATGTGAAACTATGTGAAACTATCCGAAACTATGTGAAACTATCCGAAACTATGTGAAACTATCCGAAACTATGTGAAACTATCCGCAACTATGTGAAAATATCCGAAACTATGTGAAACTATCCGAAACTATATGAAACTATGTGAAACCATCCGAAACTATGTGAAACTATCCGAAACTATGTGAAACTATCCGAAACTATGTGAAACTATCCGAAACTATGTGAAACTATCCGAAACTATGTGAAACTATCCGACACTATGTGAAACTATCCGAAACTATGTGAAATTATCCGAAACTATGTGAAACTATCCGAAACTATGTGAAACTATGTGAAACTGTCCGAAACTATGAGAAACTATGTGAAACTATCCGAAACTATGCGAAACTCTGTGTAACTATGTAAAACTATGTGAAATTATCCGAAACTATGTGAAACTATCCGAAACGATATGAAACTATGAGAAACTATCTTAAACTATGTGAAACTATGTGAAACTATCCGAAACTATGTGAAACTATCCGAAAATATGTGAAACTATGTGAAACTATCCGAAACTATGTGAAACTATGTGTAACTGTAAGAAACTATGTGAAACTATCCGAAACTATGTGAAACTATGTGAAACTATGTGAAACTATCCGAAACTATGTGAGACTGCGCGAAACTATGTGAAACTATCCGAAACTATGTGAAACTATGTGAAACCATCCGAAACTATATGAAATTATGTGAAACTATCCGAAACTATGTGAAACTATGTGAAACTATCCGAAACTATGTGAAACTATCTGAAACTATGTGAAACTATGTGAAACTATGTGAAACTATCCGAAACTATGTGAAACTATGTGAAATTATCCGAAACTATGTGAAACTATGTGAAACTAACCGAAACTATGTTAAAATATGTGAAACTATGTGAAACTATCCGAAACTATGTGAAACTATGTGAATCTATCCGAAACTATGTGAAACTATGTTAAACAATCCAAAACTATGTGAAACTATCCGAAGATATGTGAAACTATCCGAAACTATGTGAAACTATCCGAAACTATGTGAAACTATGTGAAACTATGTGAAACTATCCGAAACTATGTGAAACTATGTGAATCTATCCGAAACTATGTGAAACTATCCGAAACTATGTGAAACTATGTGAAACTATCCGAAACTATGGGAAACTATCCGCAACTATGTGAAACCATCCGAAACTATGTGAAACTATCCGAAACTATGTGAAACTATGTGAAACTATCCGAAACTATGTGAAACTATGTGAAACTATCCGAAACTATGTGAAACTATGTGAAACTATCCGAAACTATGTGAAACTATCCGAAACTATGTGAAACTATCCGAAACTATGTGAAACTATCCGAAACTATGTGAAACTATGTGAAACTATCCGAAACTATGTGAAACTATCCGAAACTATGTGAAACTATGTGTAACTGTCCGAAACTATGTGAAACTATCCGAATCTATGTGAAACTATCCGAAACTATGTGAAACTATGTGAAACTATGTGAAACTATGTGAAACTATCCGAAACTATGTGAAACTACGTGAAACTATGTGAAACTACGTGAAACTATGTGAAACTATCCGAAACTATGTGAGACTGTGCGAAACTATGTGAAACTTTGTAAAACTATCCGAAACTATGTGAAACTATGTGAAACCATCCGAAACTATATGAAATTACGTGAAACTATCCGAAACTTTTTGAAACTATGTAAAACTATCCGAAACTATGTGAAACTATGTGAAGCTATGTGAAACTATCCGAAACTATGTGTAACTATGTGAAACTATCCGAAACTATGTGAAACTATCCGAAACTATGTGAAATTATCCGAAACTATGTGAAACTATGTGAAACTATCCGAAACTATGTGAAACTATGTGAAACTATCCGAAACTATGTGAAACTATGTGAATCTATCCGAAACTATGTGAAACTATCCAAAACTATGTGAAACTATGTGAAACTATCCGAAGATAAGTGAAACTATGTGAAACTAACCGAAACTATGTGAAACTTTGTGAAACTATGTGAAACTATGTGAAACTATGTGAAACTATCCGAAACTATGTGAAACTATCCGAAACTATGTGAAACTATGTGAAACTATCCGAAACTATGTGAAACTATCCGAAACTATGTGAAACTATCCGAAACTATGTGAAACTATCCGCAACTATGTGAAAATATCCGAAACTATGTGAAACTATCCGAAACTATGTGAAACTATGTGAAACCATCCGAAACTATGTGAAACTATCCGAAACTATGTGAAACTATCCGAAACTATGTGAAACTATCCGAAACTATGTGAAACTATCCGAAACTATGTGAAACTATCCGAAACTATGTGAAATTATCCGACACTATGTGAAACTATCCGAAACTATGTGAAACTATGTGAAGCTATGTGAAACTATCCAAAACTATGTGAAACTATCCGAAACTATGTGAAACTATCCAAAACTATGTGAAATTATCCGAAACTATGTGAAACTATGAGAAACTATCCGAAACTATGTGAAACTATCCGAAACTATGTGAATCTATCCGAAACTATGTGAAACTATGTGAAACTATCCAAAACTATGTGAAACTATGTGAATCTATCCAAAGATATGTGAAATTACGTGAAACTATGTGAAACTATCCGAAACTATGTGAAACTATGTGAAACTATCCGAAACTATGTGAAACTACGTGAAACAATGTGAAACTATCCGAAACTATGTGAGACTGTGCGAAACTATGTGAAACTATGTAAAACTATCCGAAACTATGTGAAACTATGTGAAACCATCCGAAACTATATGAAATTACGTGAAACTATCCGAAACTTTTTGAAACTATGTAAAACTTTCCGAAACTATGTGAAACTATGTGAAGCTATGTGAAACTATCCGAAACTATGTGAAACTATGTGAAACTATCCGAAACTATGTGAAACTATCCGAAACTATGTGAAATTATCCGAAACTATGTGAAACTATGTGAAACTATCCGAAACTATGTGAAACTATCCGAAACTATGTGAATCTATCCGAAACTATGTGAAACTATGTGAAACTATCCAAAACTATGTGAAACTATGTGAATCTATCCAAAGATATGTGAAATTATGTGAAACTCTCCGAAACTATGTGAAACTATCCGAAACTATGTGAAACTATCCGAAACTATGTGAAATTATCCGAAACTATGTGAAACTATCCGAAACTATGTGAAACTATGTGAAACTATCCGAAACTATGTGAATCTATCCGAAACCATGTGAAACTATCCAAAACTATGTGAAACTATGTGAAACTATCCGAAGATATGTGAAACTATATGAAACTATCCGAAACTATGTGAAACTATCCGAAACTATGTGAAACTATGTGAAACTATCCGAAACTATGTGAAACTATCCGAAACTATGTGAAACTATCCGAAACTATGTGAAACTATCCGAAACTATGTGAAACTATCCGAAACTATGTGAAACTATCCGCAACTATGTGAAAATATCCGAAACTATGTGAAACTATCCGAAACTATATGAAACTATGTGAAACCATCCGAAACTATGTGAAACTATCCGAAACTATGTGAAACTATCCGAAACTATGTGAAACTATCCGAAACTATGTGAAACTATCCGACACTATGTGAAACTATCCGAAACTATGTGAAATTATCCGAAACTATGTGAAACTATCCGAAACTATGTGAAACTGTCCGAAACTATGAGAAACTATGTGAAACTATCCGAAACTATGTGTAACTATGTAAAACTATGTGAAATTATCCGAAACTATGTGAAACTATCCGAAACGATATGAAACTATGTGAAACTATGAGAAACTATCTTAAACTATGTGAAACTATGTGAAACTATCCGAAACTATGTGAAACTATCCGAAAATATGTGAAACTATGTGAAACTATCCGAAACTATGTGAAACTATGTGTAACTGTAAGAAACTATGTGAAACTATCCGAAACTATGTGAAACTATCCGAAACTATGTGAAACTATGTGAAACTATCCGAAACAATGTGAGACTGCGCGAAACTATGTGAAACTATCCGAAACTATGTGAAACTATGTGAAACCATCCGAAACTATATGAAATTAAGTGAAACTATCCGAAACTATGTGAAACTATCCGAAACTATGTGAAACTATCTGAAACTATGTGAAACTATGTGAAACTATGTGAAACTATCCGAAACTATGTGAAACTATGTTAAATTATCCGAAACTATGTGAAACTATGTGAAACTAACCGAAACTATGTTAAAATATGTGAAACTATGTGAAACTATCCGAAACTATGTGAAACTATGTGAATCTATCCGAAACTATGTGAAACTATGTTAAACAATCCAAAACTATGTGAAACTATCCGAAGATATGTGAAACTATCCGAAACTATGTGAAACTATCCGAAACTATGTGAAACTATGTGAAACTATGTGAAACTATGTGAAACTATCCGAAACTATGTGAAACTATGTGAATCTATCCGGAACTATGTGAAACTATCCGAAACTATGTGAAACTATGTGAATCTATCCGAAACTATGTGAAACTATGTGAAACTATCCAAAACTATGTGAAACTATCCGAAGATATGTGAAACTATCCGAAACTATGTGAAACTATTTGAAACTATCCGAAACTATGTGAAACTATCCGAAACTATGTCAAACTATCCGAAACTATTTGAAACTATCCGAAACTATGTGAAACTATCCGAAACTATGGGAAACTATCCGCAACGATGTGAAACCATCCGAAACTATGTGAAACTATCCAAAACTATGTGAAACTATGTGAAAGTATCCGAAACTATGTGAAACTATGTGAATCTATCCGAAACTATGTGAAACTATCCAAAACTATGTGAAACTATGTGAAACTATCCGAAGATATGTGAAACTATGTGAAACTATCCGAAACTATGTGAAACTATGTGAAACTATGTGAAACTATCCGAAACTATGTGAAACTATGTGAAACTATCCGAAACTATGTGAAACTATGTGAAACTATCCGAAACTATGTGAAACTATCCGAAACTATGTGAAACTATGTGAAACTATCCGAAACTATGTGAAACTATCCGAAACTATGTGAAACTATCCGAAACTATGTGAAACTATCCGCAACTATGTGAAAATATCCGAAACTATGTGAAACTATCCGAAACTATGTGAAACTATGTGAAACCATCCGAAACTATGTGAAACTATCCGAAACTATGTGAAACTATCCGAAACTATGTGAAACTATCCGAAACTATGTGAAATTATCCGAAACTATGTGAAACTATCCGAAACTATGTGAAACTATGTGAAGCTATGTGAAACTATCCGAAACTATGTGAAACTATCCGAAACTATGTGAAACTATCCGAAACTATGTGAAATTATCCGAAACTATGTGAAACTATGTGAAACTATCCGAAACTATGTGAATCTATCCGAAACTATGTGAAACTATGTGAAACTATTCAAAACTATGTGAAACTATGTGAATCTATCCAAAGATATGTGAAATTATGTGAAACTATGTGAAACTATTCGAAACTATCCGAAACTATGTGAAACTATGTGAAACTATCCGAAACTATGTGAAACTACGTGAAACTATGTGAAACTATCCGAAACTATGTGAGACTGTGCGAAACTATGTGAAACTATGTAAAACTATCCGAAACTATGTGAAACTATGTGAAACCATTCGAAACTATATGAAATTACTTGAAACTATCCGAAACTTTTTGAAACTATGTAAAACTATCCGAAGCTATGTGAAACTATGTGAAGCTATGTGAAACTATCCGAAACTATGTGAAACTATGTGAAACTATCCGAAACTATGTGAAACTATCCGAAACTATGTGAAATTATCCGAAACTATGTGAAACTATGAGAAACTATCCGAAACTATGTGAAACTATCCGAAACTATGTGAATCTATCCGAAACTATGTGAAACTATGTGAAACTATCCAAAACTATGTGAAACTATGTGAATCTATCCATAGATATGTGAAATTATGTGAAACTCTCCGAAAGTATGTGAAACTATCCGAAACTATGTGAAACTATCCGAAACTATGTGAAACTACGTGAAACTATGTGAAACTATCCGAAACTATGTGAGACTGTGCGAAACTATGTGAAACTATGTAAAACTATCCGAAACTATGTGAAACTATGTGAAACCATTCGAAACTATATGAAATTACTTGAAACTATCCGAAACTTTTTGAAACTATGTAAAACTATCCGAAGCTATGTGAAACTATGTGAAGCTATGTGAAACTATCCGAAACTATGTGAAACTATGTGAAACTATCCGAAACTATGTGAAACTATCCGAAACTATGTGAAATTATCCGAAACTATGTGAAACTATGAGAAACTATCCGAAACTATGTGAAACTATCCGAAACTATGTGAATCTATCCGAAACTATGTGAAACTATGTGAAACTATCCAAAACTATGTGAAACTATGTGAATCTATCCATAGATATGTGAAATTATGTGAAACTCTCCGAAAGTATGTGAAACTATCCGAAACTATGTGAAACTATCCGAAACTGTGTGAAATTATCCGAAACTATGTGAAACTATCCGAAACTATGTGAAACTATGTGAAACTATCCGAAACTATGTGAATCTATCCGAAACTATGTGAAACTATCCAAAACTATGTGAAACTATGTGAAACTATCCGAAGATATGTGAAACTATATGAAACTATCCGAAACTATGTGAAACTATCCGAAACTATGTGAAACTATGTGAAACTATCCGAAACTATGTGAAACTATCCGAAACTATGTGAAACTATCCGAAACTATGTGAAACTATCCGAAACTATGTGAAACTATCCGAAACTATGTGAAACTATCCGCAACTATGTGAAATATCCGAAACTATGTGAAACTATCCGAAACTATATGAAACTATGTGAAACCATCCGAAACTATGTGAAACTATCCGAAACTATGTGAAACTATCCGAAACTATGTGAAACTATGTGAAACTATCCGAAACTATGTGAAACTATCCGACACTATGTGAAACTATCCGAAACTATGTGAAATTATCCGAAACTATGTGAAACTATCCGAAACTATGTGAAACTATGTGAAACTGTCCGAAACTATGTGAAACTATGTGAAACTATCCGAAACTATGCGAAACTATGTGTAACTATGTAAAACTATGTGAAACTATCCGAAACTATATGAAACTATGTGAAACCATCCGAAACTATGTGAAACTATCCGAAACTATGTGAAACTATCCGAAACTATGTGAAACTATGTGAAACTATCCGAAACTATGTGAAACTATCCGAAACTATGTGAAACTATCCGACACTATGTGAAACTATCCGAAACTATGTGAAATTATCCGAAACTATGTGAAACTATCCGAAACTATGTGAAACTATGTGAAACTGTCCGAAACTATGTGAAACTATGTGAAACTATCCGAAACTATGTGAAACTATGTGTAACTGTCCGAAACTATGTGAAACTATCCGAAACTATGTGAAACTATCCGAAACTATGTGAAACTATCCGAAACTATGTGAAACTATGTGAAACTATCCGAAACTATGTGAGACTGCGCGAAACTATGTGAAACTATCCGAAACTATGTGAAACTATGTGAAACCATCCGAAACTATATGAAATTATGTGAAACTATCCGAAACTATGTGAAACTATGTGAAACTATCCGAAACAATGAGAAACTATCCGAAACTATCCGAAACTATGTGAAACTATGTGAAGCTATGTGAAACTATCTGAAACTATGTGAAACTATGTGAAACTATCCGAAACTATGTGAAATTATCCGAAACTATGTAAAACTAACCGAAACTATGTTAAAATATGTGAAACTATGTGAAACTTTCCGAAACTATGTGAAACTATGTGAATCTATCCGAAACTATGTGAAACTATGTTAAACAATCCAAAACTATGTGAAACTATCCGAAGATATGTGAAACTATGTGAAACTATCCGAAACTATGTGAAACTATCCGAAACTATGTGAAACTATGTGAAACTATGTGAAACTATCCGAAACTATGTGAAACTATGTGAATCTATCCGAAACTATGTGAAACTATCCGAAACTATGTGAAACTATGTGAATCTATCCGAAACTATGTGAAACTATGTGAAACTATCCAAAACTATGTGAAACTATCCGAAGATATGTGAAACTATGTGAAACTATCCAAAACTATGTGAAACTATTTGAAACTATCCGAAACTATGTGAAACTATCCGAAACTATGTCAAACTATCCGAAACTATTTGAAACTATCCGAAACTATGTGAAACTATCCGAAACTATGGGAAACTATCCGCAACTATGTGAAACCATCCGAAACTATGTGAAACTCTCCGAAACTATGTGAAACTATGTGAAACTATCCGAAACTATGTGAAACTATGTGAATCTATCCGAAACTATGTGAAACTATCCAAAACTATGTGAAACTATGTGAAACTATCCGAAGATATGTGAAACTATGTGAAACTATCCGAAACTATGTGAAACTATGTGAAACTATGAGAAACTATCCGAAACTATGTGAAACTATGTGAAACTATCCGAAACTATCCGAAACTATGTGAAACTATCCGAAACTATGTGAAACTATCCGAAACTATGTGAAACTATCCGAAACTATGTGAAACTATGTGAAACTATCCGAAACTATGTGAAACTATCCGAAACTATGTGAAACTATCCGAAACTATGTGAAACTATCCGCAACTATGTGAAAATATCCGAAACTATGTGAAACTATCCGAAACTATGTGAAACTATGTGAAACCATTAGAAAATATGTGAAACTATCCGAAACTATGTGAAACTATCCGAAACTATGTGAAACTATCCGAAACTATGTGAAACTATCCGAAACTATGTGAAACTATCCGAAACTATGTGAAATTATCCGAAACTATGTGAAACTATCCGAAACTATGTGAAACTATGTGAAACTATGTGAAGCTATGTGAAACTATCCGAAACTATGTGAAACTATGTGAAACTATCCGAAACTACGTGAAACTATCCGATACTATGTGAAATTATCCGAAACTATGTGAAACTATGAGAAACTATCCGAAACTATGTGAAACTATGTGAAACTATCCGAAACTATGTGAATCTATCCGAAACTATGTGAAACTATGTGAAACTATCCAAAACTATGTGAAACTATGTGAATCTATCCAAAGATATGTGAAATTATGTGAAACTATGTGAAACTATTCGAAACTATACGAAACTATGTGAAACTATCCGAAACTATGTGAAACTACGTGAAACTATGTGAAACTATCCGAAACTATGTGAGACTGTGCGAAACTATGTTAAACTATGTAAAACTATCCGAAACTATGTGAAACTATGTGAAACCATCCGAAACTATATGAAATTACTTGAAACTATCCGAAACTTTTTGAAACTATGTAAAACTATCCGAAGCTATGTGAAACTATGTGAAGCTATGTGAAACTTTCCGAAACTATGTGAAACTATGTGAAACTATCCGAAACTATGTGAAACTATCCGAAACTATGTGAAATTATCCGAAACTATGTGAAACTATGAGAAACTATCCGAAACTATGTGAAACTATCCGAAACTATGTGAATCTATCCAAAACTATGTGAAACTATGTGAAACTATCCAAAACTATGTGAAACTATGTGAATCTATCCAAAGATATGTGAAATTATGTGAAACTCTCCGAAACTATGTGAAACTATCCGAAACTATGTGAAACTATCCGAAACTATGTGAAATTATCCGAAACTATGTGAAACTATCCGAAACTATGTGAAACTATGTGAAACTATCCGAAACTATGTGAATCTATCCGAAACTATGTGAAACTATCCAAAACTATGTGAAACTATGTGAAACTATCCGAAGATATGTGAAACTATATGAAACTATCCGAAACTATGTGAAACTATCCGAAACTATGTGAAACTATCCGAAACTATGTGAAACTATCCGAAACTATGTGAAACTATCCGAAACTATGTGAAACTATCCGAAACTATGTGAAACTATCCGAAACTATGTGAAACTATCCGCAACTATGTGAAAATATCCGAAACTATGTGAAACTATCCGAAACTATATGAAACTATGTGAAACCATCCGAAACTATGTGAAACTATCCGAAACTATGTGAAACTATCCGAAACTATGTGAAACTATGTGAAACTATCCGAAACTATGTGAAACTATCCGACACTATGTGAAACTATCCGAAACTATGTGAAATTATCCGAAACTATGTGAAACTATCCGAAACTATGTGAAACTATGTGAAACTGTCCGAAACTATGTGAAACTATGTGAAACTATCCGAAACTATGCGAAACTATGTGTAACTATGTAAAACTATGTGAAATTATCCGAAACTATGTGAAACTATCCGAAACGATATGAAACTATGTGAAACTATGAGAAACTATCTTAAACTATGTGAAACTATGTGAAACTATCCGTAACTATGTGAAACTATCCGAAAATATGTGAAACTATGTGAAACTATCCGAAACTATGTGAAACTATGTGTAACTGTCCGAAACTATGTGAAACTATCCGAAACTATGTGAAACTATCCGAAACTATGTGAAACTATCCGAAACTATGTGAAACTATGTGAAACTATCCGAAACTATGTGAGACTGCGCGAAACTATGTGAAACTATCCGAAACTATGTGAAACTATGTGAAACCATCCGAAACTATATGAAATTATGTGAAACTATCCGAAACTATGTGAAACTATGTGAAACTATCCGAAACTATGTGAAACTATCCGAAACTATCCGAAACTATGTGAAACTATGTGAAGCTATGTGAAACTATCTGAAACTATTTGAAACTATGTGAAGCTATGTGAAACTATCTGAAACTATTTGAAACTATGTGAAACTATCCGAAACTATGTGAAACTATGTGAAATTATCCGAAACTATGTGAAACTATGTGAAACTATCCGAAACTATGTTAAAATATGTGAAACTATGTGAAACTATCCGAAACTATGTGAAACTATGTGAATCTATCCGAAACTATGTGAAACTATGTTAAACAATCCAAAACTATGTGAAACTATCCGAAGATATGTGAAACTATGTGAAACTATCCGAAACTATGTGAAACTATCCGAAACTATGTGAAACTATGAGAAACTGTCCGAAACTATGTGAAACTATGTGAATCTATCCGAAACTATGTGAAACTATGTTAAACTATCCAAAACTATGTGAAACTATCCGAAGATATGTGAAACTATGTGAAACTATCCGAAACTATGTGAAACTATCCGAAACTATGTGAAACTATGTGAAACTATCCGAAACTATGTGAAACTATTTGAAACTATCCGAAACTATGTGAAACTATGTGAAACTATCCGAAACTATGTGAAACTATGTGAATCTATCCGAAACTATGTGAAACTATGCGAAACTATCCAAAACTATGTGAAACTATCCGAAGATATGTGAAACTATGTGAAACTATCCGAAACTATGTGAAACTATTCGAAACTATCCGAAACTATGTGAAACTATGTGAAACTATCCGAAACTATGTGAAGCTATGTTAAACAATCCAAAACTATGTGAAACTATCCGAAGATATGTGAAACTATGTGAAACTATCCGAAACTATGTGAAACTATCCGAAACTATGTGAAACTATGAGAAACTGTCCGAAACTATGTGAAACTATGTCAATCTATCCGAAACTATGTGAAACTATGTTAAACTATCCAAAACTATGTGAAACTATCCGAAGATATGTGAAACTATGTGAAACTATCCGAAATTATGTGAAACTATCCGAAACTATGTGAAACTATGTGAAACTATCCGAAACTATGTGAAACTATTTGAAACTATCCGAAACTATGTGAAACTATCCGAAACTATGTGAAACTATGTGAATCTATCCGAAACTATGTGAAACTATGTGAAACTATCCAAAACTATGTGAAACTATCCGAAGATATGTGAAACTATGTGAAACTATCCGAAACTATGTGAAACTATTTGAAACAATCCGAAACTATGTGAAACTATCCGAAACTATGTGAAACTTTCCGACACTATGTGAAACTATCCGAAACTATGTGAAATTATCCGAAACTATGTGAAACTATCCGAAACTATGTGAAACTGTCCGAAACTATGTGAAACTATGTGAAACTATCCAAAACTATGCGAAACTATGTGTAACTATGTAAAACTATGTGAAATTATCCGAAACTATGTGAAACTATCCGAAACGATATGAAACTATGTGAAACTATGAGAAACTATCTTAAACTATGTGAAACTATGTGAAACTATCCGAAACTATGTGAAACTATCCGAAAATATGTGAAACTATGTGAAACTATCCGAAACTATGTGAAACTATGTGTAACTGTCCGAAACTATGTGAAACTATCCGAAACTATGTGAAACTATCCGAAACTATGTGAAACTATCCGAAACTATGTGAAACTATGTGAAACTATCCGAAACTATGTGAGACTGCGCGAAACTATGTGAAACTATCCGAAACTATGTGAAACTATGTGAAACCATCCGAAACTATGTGAAATTATGTGAAACTATCCGAAACTATGTGAAACTATGTGAAACTATCCGAAACTATGTGAAACTATCCGAAACTATCCGAAACTATGTGAAACTATGTGAAGCTATGTGAAACTATCTGAAACTATTTGAAACTATGTGAAACTATCCGAAACTATGTGAAACTATGTGAAATTATCCGAAACTATGTGAAACTATCCGAAACTATGTTAAAATATGTGAAACTATGTGAAACTATGTGAAACTATGTGAAACTATCCGAAACTATGTGAAACTATGTGAATCTATCCGAAACTATGTGAAACTATGTTAAACAATCCAAAACTATGTGAAACTATCCGAAGATATGTGAAACTATGTGAAACTATCCGAAACTATGTGAAACTATCCGAAACTATGTGAAACTATGTGAATCTATCCGAAACTATGTGAAACTATGTTAAACTATCCAAAACTATGTGAAACTATCCGAAGATATGTGAAACTATGTGAAACTATCCGAAACTATGTGAAACTATCCGAAACTATGTGAAACTATGTGAAACTATCCGAAACTATGTGAAACTATTTGAAACTATCCGAAACTATGTGAAACTATGTGAAACTATCCGAAACTATGTGAAACTATGTGAATCTATCCGAAACTATGTGAAACTATGTGAAACTATCCAAAACTATGTGAAACTATCCGAAGATATGTGAAACTATGTGAAACTATCCGAAACTATGTGAAACTATTTGAAACTATCCGAAACTATGTGAAACTATGTGTAACTGTCCGAAACTATGTGAAACTATCCGAAACTATGTGAAACTATCCGAAACTATGTGAAACTATCCGAAACTATGTGAAACTATGTGAAACTATCCGAAACTATGTGAGACTGCGCGAAACTATGTGAAACTATCCGAAACTATGTGAAACTATGTGAAACCATCCGAAACTATATGAAATTATGTGAAACTATCCGAAACTATGTGAAACTATCCGAAACTATCCGAAACTATGTGAAACTATGTGAAGCTATGTGAAACTATCTGAAACTATTTGAAACTATGTGAAACTTTCCGAAACTATGTGAAACTATGTGAAATTATCCGAAACTATGTGAAACTATCCGAAACTATGTTAAAATATGTGAAACTATGTGAAACTATCCGAAACTATGTGAAACTATGTGAATCTATCCGAAACTATGTGAAACTATGTTAAACAATCCAAAACTATGTGAAACTATCCGAAGATATGTGAAACTATGTGAAACTATCCGAAACTATGTGAAACTATCCGAAACTATGTGAAACTATGAGAAACTGTCCGAAACTATGTGAAACTATGTGAATCTATCCGAAACTATGTGAAACTATGTTAAACTATCCAAAACTATGTGAAACTATCCGAAGATATGTGAAACTATGTGAAACTATCCGAAACTATGTGAAACTATCCGAAACTATGTGAAACTATCCGAAACTATGTGAAACTATTTGAAACTATCCGAAACTATGTGAAACTATGTGAAACTATCCGAAACTATGTGAAACTATGTGAATCTATCCGAAACTATGTGAAACTATGTGAAACTATCCAAAACTATGTGAAACTATCCGAAGATATGTGAAACTATGTGAAACTATCCGAAACTATGTGAAACTATTTGAAACTATCCGAAACTATGTGAAACTATGTGAAACTATCCGAAACTATGTGAAGCTATGTTAAACAATCCAAAACTATGTGAAACTATCTGAAGATATGTGAAACTATGTGAAACTATCCGAAACTATGTGAAACTATCCGAAACTATGTGAAACTATCCGAAACTATGTGAAACTATGAGAAACTGTCCGAAACTATGTGAAACTATGTCAATCTATCCGAAACTATGTGAAACTATGTTAAACTATCCAAAACTATGTGAAACTATCCGAAGATATGTGAAACTATGTGAAACTATCCGAAATTATGTGAAACTATCCGAAACTATGTGAAACTATGTGAAACTATCCGAAACTATGTGAAACTATTTGAAACTATCCGAAACTATGTGAAACTATCCGAAACTATGTGAAACTATGTGAATCTATCCGAAACTATGTGAAACTATGTGAAACTATCCAAAACTATGTGAAACTATCCGAAGATATGTGAAACTATGTGAAACTATCCGAAACTATGTGAAACTATTTGAAACAATCCGAAACTATGTGAAACTATCCGAAACTATGTGAAACTTTCCGACACTATGTGAAACTATCCGAAACTATGTGAAATTATCCGAAACTATGTGAAACTATCCGAAACTATGTGAAACTATGTGAAACTGTCCGAAACTATGTGAAACTATGTGAAACTATCCGAAACTATGCGAAACTATGTGTAACTATGTAAAACTATGTGAAATTATCCGAAACTATGTGAAACTATCCGAAACGATATGAAACTATGTGAAACTATGAGAAACTATCTTAAACTATGTGAAACTATGTGAAACTATCCAAAACTATGTGAAACTATCCGAAAATATGTGAAACTATGTGAAACTATCCGAAACTATGTGAAACTATGTGTAACTGTCCGAAACTATGTGAAACTATCCGAAACTATGTGAAACTATCCGAAACTATGTGAAACTATCCGAAACTATGTGAAACTATCCGAAACTATGTGAAACTATGTGAAACTATCCGAAACTATGTGAGACTGCGCGAAACTATGTGAAACTATCCGAAACTATGTGAAACTATGTGAAACCATCCGAAACTATATGAAATTATGTGAAACTATCCGAAACTATGTGAAACTATGTGAAACTATCCGAAACTATGTGAAACTATCCGAAACTATCCGAAACTATGTGAAACTATGTGAAGCTATGTGAAACTATCTGAAACTATTTGAAACTATGTGAAACTATCCGAAACTATGTGAAACTATGTGAAATTATCCGAAACTATGTGAAACTATCCGAAACTATGTTAAAATATGTGAAACTATGTGAAACTATGTGAAACTATGTGAAACTATCCGAAACTATGTGGAACTATGTGAATCTATCCGAAACTATGTGAAACTATGTTAAACAATCCAAAACTATGTGAAACTATCCGAAGATATGTGAAACTATGTGAAACTATCCGAAACTATGTGAAACTATCCGAAACTATGTGAAACTATCCGAAACTATGTGAAACTATGTGAATCTATCCGAAACTATGTGAAACTATGTTAAACTATCCAAAACTATGTGAAACTATCCGAAGATATGTGAAACTATGTGAAACTATCCGAAACTATGTGAAACTATCCGAAACTATGTGAAACTATGTGAAACTATCCGAAACTATGTGAAACTATGTGAAACTATCCGAAACTATGTGAAACTATGTGAATCTATCCGAAACTATGCGAAACTATGTGAAACTATCCAAAACTATGTGAAACTATCCGAAGATATGTGAAACTATGTGAAACTATCCGAAACTATGTGAAACTATTTGAAACTATCCGAAACTATGTGAAACTATGTGAAACTATCCGAAACTATGTGAAGCTATGTTAAACAATCCAAAACTATGTGAAACTATCCGAAGATATGTGAAACTATGTGAAACTATCCGAAATTATGTGAAACTATCCGAAACTATGTGAAACTATCCGAAACTATGTGAAACTATTTGAAACTATCCGAAACTATGTGAAACTATGTGAAACTATCCGAAACTATGTGAAACTATGTGAATCTATCCGAAACTATGTGAAACTATGTGAAACTATCCAAAACTATGTGAAACTATCCGAAGATATGTGAAACTATGTGAAACTATCCGAAACTATGTGAAACTATTTGAAACTATCCGAAACTATGTGAAACTATCCGAAACTATGTGAAACTATCCGACACTATGTGAAACTATCCGAAACTATGTGAAATTATCCGAAACTATGTGAAACTATCCGAAACTATGTGAAACTATGTGAAACTGTCCGAAACTATGTGAAACTATGTGAAACTATCCGAAACTATGCGAAACTATGTGTAACTATGTAAAACTATGTGAAATTATCCGAAACTATGTGAAACTATCCGAAACGATATGAAACTATGTGAAACTATGAGAAACTATCTTAAACTATGTGAAACTATGTGAAACTATCCGAAACTATGTGAAACTATCCGAAAATATGTGAAACTATGTGAAACTATCCGAAACTATGTGAAACTATGTGTAACTGTCCGAAACTATGTGAAACTATCCGAAACTATGTGAAACTATCCGAAACTATGTGAAACTATCCGAAACTATGTGAAACTATGTGAAACTATCCGAAACTATGTGAGACTGCGCGAAACTATGTGAAACTATCCGAAACTATGTGAAACTATGTGAAACCATCCGAAACTATATGAAATTATGTGAAACTATCCGAAACTATGTGAAACTATGTGAAACTATCCGAAACTATGTGAAACTATCCGAAACTATCCGAAACTATGTGAAACTATGTGAAGCTATGTGAAACTATCTGAAACTATTTGAAACTATGTGAAACTATCCGAAACTATGTGAAACTATGTGAAATTATCCGAAACTATGTGAAACTATGTGAAACTATCCGAAACTATGTTAAAATATGTGAAACTATGTGAAACTATGTGAAACTATGTGAAACTATCCGAAACTATGTGAAACTATGTGAATCTATCCGAAACTATGTGAAACTATGTTAAACAATCCAAAACTATGTGAAACTATCCGAAGATATGTGAAACTATGTGAAACTATCCGAAACTATGTGAAACTATCCGAAACTATGTGAAACTATCCGAAACTATGTGAAACTATGAGAAACTGTCCGAAACTATGTGAAACTATGTGAATCTATCCGAAACTATGTGAAACTATGTTAAACCATCCAAAACTATGTGAAACTATCCGAAGATATGTGAAACTATGTGAAACTATCCGAAACTATGTGAAACTATCCGAAACTATGTGAAACTATGTGAAACTATCCGAAACTATATGAAATTACTTGAAACTATCCGAAACTTTTTGAAACTATGTAAAACTATCCGAAGCTATGTGAAGCTATGTGAAACTATCCGAAACTATGTGAAACTATGTGAAACTATCCGAAACTATGTGAAACTATCCGAAACTATGTGAAATTATCCGAAACTATGTGAAACTATGAGAAACTATCCGAAACTATGTGAAACTATCCGAAACTATGTGAATCTATCCGAAACTATGTGAAACTATGTGAAACTATCCAAAACTATGTGAAACTATGTGAATCTATCCAAAGATATGTGAAATTATGTGAAACTCTCCGAAACTATGTGAAACTATCCGAAACTATGTGAAACTATCCGAAACTATGTGAAATTATCCGAAACTATGTGAAACTATCCGAAACTATGTGAAACTATGTGAAACTATCCGAAACTATGTGAATCTATCCGAAACTATGTGAAACTATCCAAAACTATGTGAAACTATGTGAAACTATCCGAAGATATGTGAAACTATATGAAACTATCCGAAACTATGTGAAACTATCCGAAACTATGTGAAACTATGTGAAACTATCCGAAACTAAGTGAAACTATCCGAAACTATGTGAAACTATCCGAAACTATGTGAAACTATCCGAAACTATATGAAACTATCCGAAACTATGTGAAACTATCCGCAACTATGTGAAAATATCCGAAACTATGTGAAACTATCCGAAACTATATGAAACTATGTGAAACCATCCGAAACTATGTGAAACTATCCGAAACTATGTGAAACTATCCGAAACTATGTGAAACTATGTGAAACTATCCGAAACTATGTGAAACTATCCGACACTATGTGAAACAATCCGAAACTATGTGAAATTATCCGAAACTATGTGAAACTATCCGAAACTATGTGAAACTATGTGAAACTGTCCGAAACTATGTGAAACTATCCGAAACTATGCGAAACTATGTGTAACTATGTAAAACTATGTGAAATTATCCGAAACTATGTGAAACTATCCGAAACGATATGAAACTATGTGAAACTATGAGAAACTATCTTAAACTATGTGAAACTATGTGAAACTATCCGAAACTATGTGAAACTATCCGAAAATATGTGAAACTATGTGAAACTATCCGAAACTATGTGAAACTATGTGTAACTGTCCGAAACTATGTGAAACTATGTGAAACTATCCGAAACTATGTGAAACTATCCGAAACTATGTGAAACTATGTGAAACTATCCGAAACTATGTGAGACTGCGCGAAACTATGTGAAACTATCCGAAACTATGTGAAACTATGTGAAACCATCCGAAACTATATGAAATTATGTGAAACTATCCGAAACTATGTGAAACTATGTGAAACTATCCGAAACTATGTGAAACTATCCGAAACTATCCGAAACTATGTGAAACTATGTGAAGCTATGTGAAACTATCTGAAACTATTTGAAACTATGTGAAACTATCCGAAACTATGTGAAACTATGTGAAATTATCCGAAACTATGTGAAACTATCCGAAACTATGTTAAAATATGTGAAACTATGTGAAACTATCCGAAACTATGTGAAACTATGTGAATCTATCCGAAACTATGTGAAACTATGTTAAACAATCCAAAACTATGTGAAACTATCCGAAGATATGTGAAACTATCCGAAACTATGTGAAACTATCCGAAACTATGTGAAACTATCCGAAACTATGTGAAACTATGAGAAACTGTCCGAAACTATGTGAAACTATGTGAATCTATCCGAAACTATGTGAAACTATGTTAAACTATCCAAAACTATGTGAAACTATCTGAAGATATGTGAAACAATGTGAAACTATCCGAAACTATGTGAAACTATCCGAAACTATGTGAAACTATGTGAAACTATCCGAAACTATGTGAAACTATTTGAAACTATCCGAAACTATGTGAAACTATGTGAAACTATCCGAAACTATGTGAAACTATGTGAATCTATCCGAAACTATGTGAAACTATGTGAAACTATGTGAAACTATCCAAAACTATGTGAAACTATCCGAAGATATGTGAAACTATGTGAAACTATCCGAAACTATGTGAAACTATTTGAAACTATCCGAAACTATGTGAAACTATGTGAAACTATCCGAAACTATGTGAAACTATGTCAAACTATCCGAAACTATTTGAAACTATCCGAAACTATGTGAAACTATCCGAAACTATGGGAAACAATCCGCAACTATGTGAAACCATCCGAAACTATGTGAAACTATCCGAAACTATGTGAAACTATGTGAAACCATCCGAAACTATGTGAAACTATGTGAAACTATTTGAAACTATCCGAAACTATGTGAAACTATGTGAAACTATGTGAAACTATGTGAAACTATTCGAAACTATTTGAAACTATCCGAAACTATGTGAAACTATCCGAAACTATGGGAAACTATCCGCAACTATGTGAAACCATCCGAAACTATGTGAAACTATCCGAAACTATGTGAAACTATGTGAAACCATCCGAAACTATGTGAAACTATCCGAAACTATGTGAAACTATCCGAAACTATGTGAAACTATGTGAAACTATCCGAAACTATGTGAAACTATCCGAAACTAAGTGAAACTATCCGAAACTATGTGAAACTATCCGAAACTATGTGAAACTATGTGAAACTATGTGAAACTATCCGAAACTATGTGAAACTATCCGAAACTATGTGAAACTATCCGAAAATATGTCAAACTATGTGAAACTATCCGAAACTATGTGAAACTATCCGAAACTATGTGAGACTGTGCGAAACTATCCGAAACTATGTGAAACAATGTGAAACTATCCGAAACTATGTGAAACTATCCGAAACTATGTGAAACTACGTGAAACTATGTGAAACTATCCGAAACTATGTGAGACTGTGCGAAACTATGTGAAACTATGTAAAACTATCCGAAACTATGTGAAACTATGTGAAACCATCCGAAACTATATGAAATTACGTGAAACTATCCGAAACTTTTTGAAACTATGTAAAACTATCCGAAACTATGTGAAACTATGTGAAGCTATGTGAAACTATCCGAAACTATGTGAAACTATGTGAAACTATCCGAAACTATGTGAAACTATCCGAAACTATGTGAAATTATCCGAAACTATGTGAAACTATGTGAAACTATCCGAAACTATGTGAAACTATCCGAAACTATGTGAATCTATTCGAAACTATTTGAAACTATCCAAAACTATGTGAAACTATGTGAATCTATCCAAAGATATGTGAAATTATGTGAAACTATCCGAAACTATGTGAAACTATCCGAAACTATGTGAAACTATCCGAAACTATGTGAAATTATCCGAAACTATGTGAAACTATGTGAAACTATCCGAAGCTATGTGAAACTATGTGAAACTATGTGAAACTATGTGAATCTATCCGAAACTATGTGAAACTATCCAAAACTATGTGAAACTATCCGAAACGATATGAAACTATGTGAAACTATGAGAAACTATCTTAAACTATGTGAAACTATGTGAAACTATCCGAAACTATGTGAAACTATCCGAAAATATGTGAAACTATGTGAAACTATCCGAAACTATGTGAAACTATGTGTAACTGTCCGAAACTATGTGAAACTATCCGAAACTATGTGAAACTATCCGAAACTACGTGAAACTATCCGAAACTATGTGAAACTATGTGAAACTATCCGAAACTATGTGAGACTGCGCGAAACTATGTGAAACTATCCGAAACTATGTGAAACTATGTGAAACCATCCGAAACTATATGAAATTATGTGAAACTATCCGAAACTATGTGAAACTATGTGAAACTATCCGAAACTATGTGAAACTATCCGAAACTATCCGAAACTATGTGAAACTATGTGAAGCTATGTGAAACTATCTGAAACTATTTGAAACTATGTGAAACTATCCGAAACTATGTGAAACTATGTGAAATTATCCGAAACTATGTGAAACTATGTGAAACTATCCGAAACTATGTTAAAATATGTGAAACTATGTGAAACTATGTGAAACTATGTGAAACTATGTGAAACTATCCGAAACTATGTGAAACTATGTGAATCTATCCGAAACTATGTGAAACTATGTTAAACAATCCAAAACTATGTGAAACTATCCGAAGATATGTGAAACTATGTGAAACTATCCGAAACTATGTGAAACTATCCGAAACTATGTGAAACTATGAGAAACTGTCCGAAACTATGTGAAACTATGTGAATCTATCCGAAACTATGTGAAACTATGTTAAACCATCCAAAACTATGTGAAACTATCCGAAGATATGTGAAACTGTGTGAAACTATGTGAAACTATCCGAAACTATGTGAAACTATCCGAAACTATGTGAAACTATGTGAAACTATCCGAAACTATATGAAATTACTTGAAACTATCCGAAACTTTTTGAAACTATGTAAAACTATCCGAAGCTATGTGAAACTATGTGAAGCTATGTGAAACTATCCGAAACTATGTGAAACTATGTGAAACTATCCGAAACTATGTGTAACTATCCGAAACTATGTGAAACTATCCGAAACTATGTGAATCTATCCGAAACTATGTGAAACTATCCAAAACTATGTGAAACTATGTGAATCTATCCAAAGATATGTGAAATTATGTGAAACTCTCCGAAACTATGTGAAACTATCCGAAACTATGTGAAACTATCCGAAACTATGTGAAATTATCCGAAACTATGTGAAACTATCCGAAACTATGTGAAACTATGTGAAACTATCCGAAACTATGTGAATCTATCCGAAACTATGTGAAACTATCCAAAACTATGTGAAACTATGTGAAACTATCCGAAGATATGTGAAACTATATGAAACTATCCGAAACTATGTGAAACTATCCGAAACTATGTGAAACTATGTGAAACTATCCGAAACTAAGTGAAACTATCCGAAACTATGTGAAACTATCCGAAACTATGTGAAACTATCCGAAACTATGTGAAACTATCCGAAACTATGTGAAACTATCCGCAACTATGTGAAAATATCCGAAACTATGTGAAACTATCCGAAACTATATGAAACTATGTGAAACCATCCGAAACTATGTGAAACTATCCGAAACTATGTGAAACTATCCGAAACTATGTGAAACTATCCGAAACTATGTGAAACTATCCGACACTATGTGAAACAATCCGAAACTATGTGAAATTATCCGAAACTATGTGAAACTATCCGAAACTATGTGAAACTATGTGAAACTGTCCGAAACTATGTGAAACTATGTGAAACTATCCGAAACTATGCGAAACTATGTGAAACTATGTAAAACTATGTGAAATTATCCGAAACTATGTGAAACTATCCGAAACGATATGAAACTATGTGAAACTATGAGAAACTATCTTAAACTATGTGAAACTATGTGAAACTATCCGAAACTATGTGAAACTATCCGAAAATATGTGAAACTATGTGAAACTATCCGAAACTATGTGAAACTATGTGTAACTGTCCGAAACTATGTGAAACTATCCGAAACTATGTGAAACTATCCGAAACTATGTGAAACTATCCGAAACTATGTGAAACTATGTGAAACTATCCGAAACTATGTGAGACTGCGCGAAACTATGTGAAACTATCCGAAACTATGTGAAACTATGTGAAACCATCCGAAACTATATGAAATTATGTGAAACTATCCGAAACTATGTGAAACTATGTGAAACTATCCGAAACTATGTGAAACTATCCGAAACTATCCGAAACTATGTGAAACTATGTGAAGCTATGTGAAACTATCTGAAACTATTTGAAACTATGTGAAACTATCCGAAACTATGTGAAACTATGTGAAATTATCCGAAACTATGTGAAACTATGTGAAACTATCCGAAACTATGTTAAAATATGTGAAACTATGTGAAACTATCCGAAACTATGTGAAACTATGTGAATCTATCCGAAACTATGTGAAACTATGTTAAACAATCCAAAACTATGTGAAACTATCCGAAGATATGTGAAACTATCCGAAACTATGTGAAACTATCCGAAACTATGTGAAACTATCCGAAACTATGTGAAACTATGAGAAACTGTCCGAAACTATGTGAAACTATGTGAATCTATCCGAAACTATGTGAAACTAAGTTAAACTATCCAAAACTATGTGAAACTATCTGAAGATATGTGAAACAATGTGAAACTATCCGAAACTATGTGAAACTATCCGAAACTATGTGAAACTATGTGAAACTATCCGAAACTATGTGAAACTATTTGAAAATATCCGAAACTATGTGAAACTATATGAAACTATCCGAAACTATGTGAAACTATGTGAATCTATCCGAAACTATGTGAAACTATGTGAAACTATCCAAAACTATGTGAAACTATCCGAAGATATGTGAAACTATGTGAAACTATCCGAAACTATGTGAAACTATTTGAAACTATCCGAAACTATGTGAAACTATGTGAAACTATCCGAAACTATGTGAAACTATGTCAAACTATCCGAAACTATTTGAAACTATCCGAAACTATGTGAAACTATCCGAAACTATGGGAAACTATCCGCAACTATGTGAAACCATCCGAAACTATGTGAAACTATCCGAAACTATGTGAAACTATGTGAAACCATCCGAAACTATGTGAAACTATGTGAAACTATTTGAAACTATCCGAAACTATGTGAAACTATGTGAAACTATTCGAAACTATTTGAAACTATCCGAAACTATGTGAAACTATCCGAAACTATGGGAAACTATCCGCAACTATGTGAAACCATCCGAAACTATGTGAAACTATCCGAAACTATGTGAAACTATGTGAAACCATCCGAAACTATGTGAAACTATCCGAAACTATGTGAAACTATGTGAAACTATCCGAAACTATGTGAAACTATGTGAAACTATGTGAAACTATCCGAAACTATGTGAAACTATGTGAAACTATCCGAAACTATGTGAAACTATGTGAAACTATCCGAAACTATGTGAAACTATCCGAAACTAAGTGAAACTATCCGAAACTATGTGAAACTATCCGAAACTTTGTGAAACTATGTGAAACTATCCGAAACTATGTGAAACTATCCGAAACTATGTGAAACTATCCGAAACTATGTGAAACTATGTGAAACTATCCGAAACTATGTGAGACTGCGCGAAACTATGTGAAACTATCCGAAACTATGTGAAACTATGTGAAACTATCCGAAACTATGTGAAATTATCCGAAACTATCCGAAACTATGTGAAACTATGTGAAGCTATGTGAAACTATCTGAAACTATTTGAAACTATGTGAAACTATCCGAAACTATGTGAAACTATGTGAAATTATCCGAAACTATGTGAAACTATCCGAAACTATGGGAAACTATCCGCAACTATGTGAAACCATCCGAAACTATGTGAAACTATCCGAAACTATGTGAAACTATGTGAAACCATCCGAAACTATGTGAAACTATCCGAAACTATGTGAAACTATGTGAAACTATCCGAAACTATGTGAAACTATGTGAAACTATGTGAAACTATCCGAAACTATGTGAAACTATGTGAAACTATCCGAAACTATGTGAAACTATGTGAAACTATCCGAAACTATGTGAAACTATCCGAAACTAAGTGAAACTATCCGAAACTATGTGAAACTATCCGAAACTTTGTGAAACTATGTGAAACTATCCGAAACTATGTGAAACTATCCGAAACTATGTGAAACTATCCGAAACTATGTGAAACTATGTGAAACTATCCGAAACTATGTGAGACTGCGCGAAACTATGTGAAACTATGTGAAACCATCCGAAACTATGTGAAACTATGTGAAACTATTTGAAACTATCCGAAACTATGTGAAACTATGTGAAACTATGTGAAACTATCCGAAACTATGTGAGACTGCGCGAAACTATGTGAAACTATCCGAAACTATGTGAAACTATGTGAAACCATCCGAAACTATATGAAATTATGTGAAACTATCCGAAACTATGTGAAACTATGTGAAACTATCCGAAACTATGTGAAATTATCCGAAACTATCCGAAACTATGTGAAACTATGTGAAGCTATGTGAAACTATCTGAAACTATTTGAAACTATGTGAAACTATCCGAAACTATGTGAAACTATGTGAAATTATCCGAAACTATGTGAAACTATGTGAAACTATCCGAAACTATGTTAAAATATGTGAAACTATGTGAAACTATGTGAAACTATGTGAAACTATCCGAAACTATGTGAAACTATGTGAATCTATCCGAAACTATGTGAAACTATGTTAAACAATCCAAAACTATGTGAAACTATCCGAAGATATGTGAAACTATGTGAAACTATCCGAAACTATGTGAAACTATCCGAAACTATGTGAAACTATCCGAAACTATGTGAAACTATGAGAAACTGTCCGAAACTATGTGAAACTATGTGAATCTATCCGAAACTATGTGAAACTATGTTAAACCATCCAAAACTATGTGAAACTATCCGAAGATATGTGAAACTATGTGAAACTATCCGAAACTATGTGAAACTATCCGAAACTATGTGAAACTATGTGAAACTATCCGAAACTATATGAAATTACTTGAAACTATCCGAAACTTTTTGAAACTATGTAAAACTATCCGAAGCTATGTGAAGCTATGTGAAACTATCCGAAACTATGTGAAACTATGTGAAACTATGTGAAACTATCCGAAACTATGTGAAACTATCCGAAACTATGTGAAATTATCCGAAACTATGTGAAACTATGAGAAACTATCCGAAACTATGTGAAACTATCCGAAACTATGTGAATCTATCCGAAACTATGTGAAACTATGTGAAACTATCCAAAACTATGTGAAACTATGTGAATCTATCCAAAGATATGTGAAATTATGTGAAACTCTCCGAAACTATGTGAAACTATCCGAAACTATGTGAAACTATCCGAAACTATGTGAAATTATCCGAAACTATGTGAAACTATCCGAAACTATGTGAAACTATGTGAAACTATCCGAAACTATGTGAATCTATCCGAAACTATGTGAAACTATCCAAAACTATGTGAAACTATCCGAAGATATGTGAAACTATCCGAAGATATGTGAAACTATATGAAACTATCCGAAACTATGTGAAACTATCCGAAACTATGTGAAACTATGTGAAACTATCCGAAACTAAGTGAAACTATCCGAAACTATGTGAAACTATCCGAAACTATGTGAAACTATCCGAAACTATGTGAAACTATCCGAAACTATGTGAAACTATCCGCAACTATGTGAAAATATCCGAAACTATGTGAAACTATCCGAAACTATATGAAACTATGTGAAACCATCCAAAACTATGTGAAACTATCCGAAACTATGTGAAACTATCCGAAACTATGTGAAACTATGTGAAACTATCCGAAACTATGTGAAACTATCCGACACTATGTGAAACAATCCGAAACTATGTGAAATTATCCGAAACTATGTGAAACTATCCGAAACTATGTGAAACTATGTGAAACTGTCCGAATCTATGTGAAACTATGTGAAACTATCCGAAACTATGCGAAACTATGTGTAACTATGTAAAACTATGTGAAATTATCCGAAACTATGTGAAACTATGTGAAACTATCCGAAACTATGTGAAACTATTTGAAACTATGTGAAACTATCCGAAACTATGTGAAACTATGTGAAATTATCCGAAACTATGTGAAACTATCCGAAACTATGGGAAACTATCCGCAACTATGTGAAACCATCCGAAACTATGTGAAACTATCCGAAACTATGTGAAACTATGTGAAACCATCCGAAACTATGTGAAACTATCCGAAACTATGTGAAACTATGTGAAACTATCCGAAACTATGTGAAACTATGTGAAACTATGTGAAACTATCCGAAACTATGTGAAACTATGTGAAACTATCCGAAACTATGTGAAACTATGTGAAACTATCCGAAACTATGTGAAACTATCCGAAACTAAGTGAAACTATCCGAAACTATGTGAAACTATCCGAAACTTTGTGAAACTATGTGAAACTATCCGAAACTATGTGAAACTATCCGAAACTATGTGAAACTATCCGAAACTATGTGAAACTATGTGAAACTATCCGAAACTATGTGAGACTGCGCGAAACTATGTGAAACTATGTGAAACCATCCGAAACTATGTGAAACTATGTGAAACTATTTGAAACTATCCGAAACTATGTGAAACTATGTGAAACTATCCGAAACTATGTGAGACTGCGCGAAACTATGTGAAACTATCCGAAACTATGTGAAACTATGTGAAACCATCCGAAACTATATGAAATTATGTGAAACTATCCGAAACTATGTGAAACTATGTGAAACTATCCGAAACTATGTGAAATTATCCGAAACTATCCGAAACTATGTGAAGCTATGTGAAACTATCTGAAACTATTTGAAACTATGTGAAACTATCCGAAACTATGTGAAACTATGTGAAATTATCCGAAACTATGTGAAACTATGTGAAACTATCCGAAACTATGTTAAAATATGTGAAACTATGTGAAACTATGTGAAACTATGTGAAACTATCCGAAACTATGTGAAACTATGTGAATCTATCCGAAACTATGTGAAACTATGTTAAACAATCCAAAACTATGTGAAACTATCCGAAGATATGTGAAACTATGTGAAACTATCCGAAACTATGTGAAACTATCCGAAACTATGTGAAACTATCCGAAACTATGTGAAACTATGAGAAACTGTCCGAAACTATGTGAAACTATGTGAATCTATCCGAAACTATGTGAAACTATGTTAAACCATCCAAAACTATGTGAAACTATCCGAAGATATGTGAAACTATGTGAAACTATCCGAAACTATGTGAAACTATCCGAAACTATGTGAAACTATGTGAAACTATCCGAAACTATATGAAATTACTTGAAACTATCCGAAACTTTTTGAAACTATGTAAAACTATCCGAAGCTATGTGAAGCTATGTGAAACTATCCGAAACTATGTGAAACTATGTGAAACTATGTGAAACTATCCGAAACTATGTGAAACTATCCGAAACTATGTGAAATTATCCGAAACTATGTGAAACTATGAGAAACTATCCGAAACTATGTGAAACTATCCGAAACTATGTGAATCTATCCGAAACTATGTGAAACTATGTGAAACTATCCAAAACTATGTGAAACTATGTGAATCTATCCAAAGATATGTGAAATTATGTGAAACTCTCCGAAACTATGTGAAACTATCCGAAACTATGTGAAACTATCCGAAACTATGTGAAATTATCCGAAACTATGTGAAACTATCCGAAACTATGTGAAACTATGTGAAACTATCCGAAACTATGTGAATCTATCCGAAACTATGTGAAACTATCCAAAACTATGTGAAACTATCCGAAGATATGTGAAACTATCCGAAGATATGTGAAACTATATGAAACTATCCGAAACTATGTGAAACTATCCGAAACTATGTGAAACTATGTGAAACTATCCGAAACTAAGTGAAACTATCCGAAACTATGTGAAACTATCCGAAACTATGTGAAACTATCCGAAACTATGTGAAACTATCCGAAACTATGTGAAACTATCCGCAACTATGTGAAAATATCCGAAACTATGTGAAACTATCCGAAACTATATGAAACTATGTGAAACCATCCAAAACTATGTGAAACTATCCGAAACTATGTGAAACTATCCGAAACTATGTGAAACTATGTGAAACTATCCGAAACTATGTGAAACTATCCGACACTATGTGAAACAATCCGAAACTATGTGAAATTATCCGAAACTATGTGAAACTATCCGAAACTATGTGAAACTATGTGAAACTGTCCGAAACTATGTGAAACTATGTGAAACTATCCGAAACTATGCGAAACTATGTGTAACTATGTAAAACTATGTGAAATTATCCGAAACTATGTGAAACTATCCGAAACGATATGAAACTATGTGAAACTATGAGAAACTATCTTAAACTATGTGAAACTATGTGAAACTATCCGAAACTATGTGAAACTATCCGAAAATATGTGAAACTATGTGAAACTATCCGAAACTATGTGTAACTGTCCGAAACTATGTGAAACTATGTGAAACTATCCGAAACTATGTGAAACTATCCGAAACTATGTGAAACTATGTGAAACTATCCGAAACTATGTGAGACTGCGCGAAACTATGTGAAACTATCCGAAACTATGTGAAACTATGTGAAACCATCCGAAACTATATGAAATTATGTGAAACTATCCGAAACTATGTGAAACTATGTGAAACTATCCGAAACTATGTGAAACTATCCAAAACTATCCGAAACTATGTGAAACTATGTGAAGCTATGTGAAACTATCTGAAACTATTTGAAACTATGTGAAACTATCCGAAACTATGTGAAACTATGTGAAATTATCCGAAACTATGTGAAACTATGTGAAACTATCCGAAACTATGTTAAAATATGTGAAACTATGTGAAACTGTCCGAAACTATGTGAAACTATGTGAATCTATCCGAAACTATGTGAAACTATGTTAAACAATCCAAAACTATGTGAAACTATCCGAAGATATGTGAAACTATCCGAAACTATGTGAAACTATCCGAAACTATGTGAAACTATCCGAAACTATGTGAAACTATGAGAAACTGTCCGAAACTATGTGAAACTATGTGAATCTATCCGAAACTATGTGAAACTATGTTAAACTATCCAAAACTATGTGAAACTATCTGAAGATATGTGAAACAATGTGAAACTATCCGAAACTATGTGAAACTATCCGAAACTATGTGAAACTATGTGAAACTATCCGAAACTATGTGAAACTATTTGAAACTATCCGAAACTATGTGAAACTATGTGAAACTATCCGAAACTATGTGAAACTATGTGAATCTATCCGAAACTATGTGAAACTATGTGAAACTATCCAAAACTATGTGAAACTATCCGAAGATATGTGAAACTATGTGAAACTATCCGAAACTATGTGAAACTATTTGAAACTATCCGAAACTATGTGAAACTATGTGAAACTATCCGAAACTATGTGAAACTATGTCAAACTATCCGAAACTATTTGAAACTATCCGAAACTATGTGAAACTATCCGAAACTATGGGAAACTATCCGCAACTATGTGAAACCATCCGAAACTATGTGAAACTATCCGAAACTATGTGAAACTATGTGAAACCATCCGAAACTATGTGAAACTATGTGAAACTATTTGAAACTATCCGAAACTATGTGAAACTATGTGAAACTATGTGAAACTATTCGAAACTATTTGAAACTATCCGATACTATGTGAAACTATCCGAAACTATGGGAAACTATCCGCAACTATGTGAAACCATCCGAAACTATGTGAAACTATCCGAAACTATGTGAAACTATGTGAAACCATCCGAAACTATGTGAAACTATCCGAAACTATGTGAAACTATGTGAAACTATCCGAAACTATGTGAAACTATCCGAAACTAAGTGAAACTATCCGAAACTATGTGAAACTATCCGAAACTATGTGAAACTATGTGAAACTATCCGAAACTATGTGAAACTATCCGAAACTATGTGAAACTATCCGAAAATATGTCAAACTATGTGAAACTATCCGAAACTATGTGAAACTATCCGAAACTATGTGAGACTGTGCGAAACTATCCGAAACTATGTGAAACAATGTGAAACTATCCGAAACTATGTGAAACTATGTGAAACTATCCGAAACTATGTGAAACTACGTGAAACTATGTGAAACTATCCGAAACTATGTGAGACTGTGCGAAACTATGTGAAACTATGTAAAACTATCCGAAACTATGTGAAACTATGTGAAACCATCCGAAACTATATGAAATTACGTGAAACTATCCGAAACTTTTTGAAACTATGTAAAACTATCCGAAACTATGTGAAACTATGTGAAGCTATGTGAAACTATCCGAAACTATGTGAAACTATGTGAAACTATCCGAAACTATGTGAAACTATCCGAAACTATGTGAAATTATCCGAAATTATGTGAAACTATGTGAAACTATCCGAAACTATGTGAAACTATCCGAAACTATGTGAATCTATCCGAAACTATGTGAAACTATCCAAAACTATGTGAAACTATGTGAATCTATCCAAAGATATGTGAAATTATGTGAAACTATCCGAAACTATGTGAAACTATCCGAAACTATGTGAAACTATCCGAAACTATGTGAAATTATCCGAAACTATGTGAAACTATCCGAAGCTATGTGAAACTATGTGAAACTATGTGAAACTATGTGAATCTATCCGAAACTATGTGAAACTATCCAAAACTATGTGAAACTATCCGAAACGATATGAAACTATGTGAAACTATGAGAAACTATCTTAAACTATGTGAAACTATGTGAAACTATCCGAAACTATGTGAAACTATCCGAAAATATGTGAAACTATGTGAAACTATCCGAAAATATGTGAAACTATGTGTAACTGTCCGAAACTATGTGAAACTATCCGAAACTATGTGAAACTATCCGAAACTATGTGAAACTATCCGAAACTATGTGAAACTATGTGAAACTATCCGAAACTATGTGAGACTGCGCGAAACTATGTGAAACTATCCGAAACTATGTGAAACTATGTGAAACCATCCGAAACTATATGAAATTATGTGAAACTATCCGAAACTATGTGAAACTATGTGAAACTATCCGAAACTATGTGAAACTATCCGAAACTATCCGAAACTATGTGAAACTATGTGAAGCTATGTGAAACTATCTGAAACTATTTGAAACTATGTGAAACTATCCGAAACTATGTGAAACTATGTGAAATTATCCGAAACTATGTGAAACTATGTGAAACTATCCGAAACTATGTTAAAATATGTGAAACTATGTGAAACTATGTGAAACTATCCGAAACTATGTGAAACTATGTGAATCTATCCGAAACTATGTGAAACTATGTTAAACAATCCAAAACTATGTGAAACTATCCGAAGATATGTGAAACTATGTGAAACTATCCGAAACTATGTGAAACTATCCGAAACTATGTGAAACTATGAGAAACTGTCCGAAACTATGTGAAACTATGTGAATCTATCCGAAACTATGTGAAACTATGTTAAACCATCCAAAACTATGTGAAACTATCCGAAGATATGTGAAACTATGTGAAACTATCCGAAACTATGTGAAACTATCCGAAACTATGTGAAACTATGTGAAACTATCCGAAACTATATGAAATTACTTGAAACTATCCGAAACTTTTTGAAACTATGTAAAACTATCCGAAGCTATGTGAAACTATGTGAAGCTATGTGAAACTATCCGAAACTATGTGAAACTATGTGAAACTATCCGAAACTATGTGAAACTATCCGAAACTATGTGAAATTATCCGAAACTATGTGAAACTATGAGAAACTATCCGAAACTATGTGAAACTATCCGAAACTATGTGAATCTATCCGAAACTATGTGAAACTATGTGAAACTATCCAAAACTATGTGAAACTATGTGAATCTATCCAAAGATATGTGAAATTATGTGAAACTCTCCGAAACTATGTGAAACTATCCGAAACTATGTGAAACTATCCGAAACTATGTGAAATTATCCGAAACTATGTGAAACTATCCGAAACTATGTGAAACTATGTGAAACTATCCGAAACTATGTGAATCTATCCGAAACTATGTGAAACTATCCAAAACTATGTGAAACTATGTGAAACTATCCGAAGATATGTGAAACTATATGAAACTATCCGAAACTATGTGAAACTATCCGAAACTATGTGAAACTATGTGAAACTATCCGAAACTAAGTGAAACTATGTGAAACTATCCGAAACTATGTGAAACTATCCGAAACTATGTGAAACTATCCGAAACTATGTGAAACTATCCGCAACTATGTGAAAATATCCGAAACTATGTGAAACTATCCGAAACTATATGAAACTATGTGAAACCATCCGAAACTATGTGAAACTATCCGAAACTATGTGAAACTATCCGAAACTATGTGAAACTATCCGAAACTATGTGAAACTATCCGACACTATGTGAAACAATCCGAAACTATGTGAAATTATCCGAAACTATGTGAAACTATCCGAAACTATGTGAAACTATGTGAAACTGTCCGAAACTATGTGAAACTATGTGAAACTATCCGAAACTATGCGAAACTATGTGTAACTATGTAAAACTATGTGAAATTATCCGAAACTATGTGAAACTATCCGAAACGATATGAAACTATGTGAAACTATGAGAAACTATCTTAAACTATGTGAAACTATGTGAAACTATCCGAAACTATGTGAAACTATCCGAAAATATGTGAAACTATGTGAAACTATCCGAAACTATGTGAAACTATGTGTAACTGTCCGAAACTATGTGAAACTATCCGAAACTATGTGAAACTATCCGAAACTATGTGAAACTATCCGAAACTATGTGAAACTATGTGAAACTATCCGAAACTATGTGAGACTGCGCGAAACTATGTGAAACTATCCGAAACTATGTGAAACTATGTGAAACCATCCGAAACTATATGAAATTATGTGAAACTATCCGAAACTATGCGAAACTATGTGAAACTATCCGAAACTATGTGAAACTATCCGAAACTATCCGAAACTATGTGAAACTATGTGAAGCTATGTGAAACTATCTGAAACTATTTGAAACTATGTGAAACTATCCGAAACTATGTGAAACTATGTGAAATTATCCGAAACTAAGTGAAACTATGTGAAACTATCCGAAACTATGTTAAAATATGTGAAACTATGTGAAACTATCCGAAACTATGTGAAACTATGTGAATCTATCCGAAACTATGTGAAACTATGTTAAACAATCCAAAACTATGTGAAACTATCCGAAGATATGTGAAACTATCCGAAACTATGTGAAACTATCCGAAACTATGTGAAACTATCCGAAACTATGTGAAACTATCCGAAACTATGTGAAACTATGAGAAACTGTCCGAAACTATGTGAAACTATGTGAATCTATCCGAAACTATGTGAAACTATGTTAAACTATCCAAAACTATGTGAAACTATCTGAAGATATGTGAAACAATGTGAAACTATCCGAAACTATGTGAAACTATCCGAAACTATGTGAAACTATGTGAAACTATCCGAAACTATGTGAAACTATTTGAAACTATCCAAAACTATGTGAAACTATATGAAACTATCCGAAACTATGTGAAACTATGTGAATCTATCCGAAACTATGTGAAACTATGTGAAACTATCCAAAACTATGTGAAACTATCCGAAGATATGTGAAACTATGTGAAACTATCCGAAACTATGTGAAACTATGTGAAACTATCCGAAACTATGTGAAACTATGTCAAACTATCCGAAACTATTTGAAACTATCCGAAACTATGTGAAACTATCCGAAACTATGGGAAACTATCCGCAACTATGTGAAACCATCCGAAACTATGTGAAACTATCCGAAACTATGTGAAACTATGTGAAACCATCCGAAACTATGTGAAACTATGTGAAACTATTTGAAACTATCCGAAACTATGTGAAACTATGTGAAGCTATGTGAAACTATCCGAAACTATGTGAAACTATGTGAAACTATCCGAAACTATGTGAAACTATCCGAAACTATGTGAAATTATCCGAAATTATGTGAAACTATGTGAAACTATCCGAAACTATGTGAAACTATCCGAAACTATGTGAATCTATCCGAAACTATGTGAAACTATCCAAAACTATGTGAAACTATGTGAATCTATCCAAAGATATGTGAAATTATGTGAAACTATCCGAAACTATGTGAAACTATCCGAAACTATGTGAAACTATCCGAAACTATGTGAAATTATCCGAAACTATGTGAAACTATCCGAAGCTATGTGAAACTATGTGAAACTATGTGAAACTATGTGAATCTATCCGAAACTATGTGAAACTATCCAAAACTATGTGAAACTATCCGAAACGATATGAAACTATGTGAAACTATGAGAAACTATCTTAAACTATGTGAAACTATGTGAAACTATCCGAAACTATGTGAAACTATCCGAAAATATGTGAAACTATGTGAAACTATCCGAAACTATGTGAAACTATGTGTAACTGTCCGAAACTATGTGAAACTATCCGAAACTATGTGAAACTATCCGAAACTATGTGAAACTATCCGAAACTATGTGAAACTATGTGAAACTATCCGAAACTATGTGAGACTGCGCGAAACTATGTGAAACTATCCGAAACTATGTGAAACTATGTGAAACCATCCGAAACTATATGAAATTATGTGAAACTATCCGAAACTATGTGAAACTATGTGAAACTATCCGAAACTATGTGAAACTATCCGAAACTATCCGAAACTATGTGAAACTATGTGAAGCTATGTGAAACTATCTGAAACTATTTGAAACTATGTGAAACTATCCGAAACTATGTGAAACTATGTGAAATTATCCGAAACTATGTGAAACTATGTGAAACTATCCGAAACTATGTTAAAATATGTGAAACTATGTGAAACTATGTGAAACTATGTGAAACTATCCGAAACTATGTGAAACTACGTGAATCTATCCGAAACTATGTGAAACTATGTTAAACAATCCAAAACTATGTGAAACTATCCGAAGATATGTGAAACTATGTGAAACTATCCGAAACTATGTGAAACTATCCGAAACTATGTGAAACTATGAGAAACTGTCCGAAACTATGTGAAACTATGTGAATCTATCCGAAACTATGTGAAACTATGTTAAACCATCCAAAACTATGTGAAACTATCCGAAGATATGTGAAACTATGTGAAACTATCCGAAACTATGTGAAACTATCCGAAACTATGTGAAACTATGTGAAACTATCCGAAACTATATGAAATTACTTGAAACTATCCGAAACTTTTTGAAACTATGTAAAACTATCCGAAGCTATGTGAAACTATGTGAAGCTATGTGAAACTATCCGAAACTATGTGAAACTATGTGAAACTATCCGAAACTATGTGAAACTATCCGAAACTATGTGAAATTATCCGAAACTATGTGAAACTATGAGAAACTATCCGAAACTATGTGAAACTATCCGAAACTATGTGAATCTATCCGAAACTATGTGAAACTATGTGAAACTATCCAAAACTATGTGAAACTATGTGAATCTATCCAAAGATATGTGAAATTATGTGAAACTCTCCGAAACTATGTGAAACTATCCGAAACTATGTGAAACTATCCGAAACTATGTGAAATTATCCGAAACTATGTGAAACTATCCGAAACTATGTGAAACTATGTGAAACTATCCGAAACTATGTGAATCTATCCGAAACTATGTGAAACTATCCAAAACTATGTGAAACTATGTGAAACTATCCGAAGATATGTGAAACTATATGAAACTATCCGAAACTATGTGAAACTATCCGAAACTATGTGAAACTATGTGAAACTATCCGAAACTAAGTGAAACTATGTGAAACTATCCGAAACTATGTGAAACTATCCGAAACTATGTGAAACTATCCGAAACTATGTGAAACTATCCGCAACTATGTGAAAATATCCGAAACTATGTGAAACTATCCGAAACTATATGAAACTATGTGAAACCATCCGAAACTATGTGAAACTATCCGAAACTATGTGAAACTATCCGAAACTATGTGAAACTATCCGAAACTATGTGAAACTATCCGACACTATGTGAAACAATCCGAAACTATGTGAAATTATCCGAAACTATGTGAAACTATCCGAAACTATATGAAATTATGTGAAACTATCCGAAACTATGAGAAACTATGTGAACTGTGAAACTATCCGAAACTATGTGAAACTATCCGACACTATGTGAAATTATCCGAAACTATGTGAAACTATCCGAAACTATGTGAAACTATCCGAAACTATGTGAAACTATCCGAAACTATGTGAAACTATCCGCAACTATGTGAAAATATCCGAAACTATGTGAAACTATCCGAAACTATATGAAACTATGTGAAACCATCCGAAACTATGTGAAACTATCCGAAACTATGTGAAACTATCCGAAACTATGTGAAACTATCCGAAACTATGTGAAACTATCCGACACTATGTGAAACTATGTGAAACTATCCGAAACTATGTGAAACTATGTGTAACTGTCCGAAACTATGTGAAACTATCCGAAACTATGTGAAACTATCCGAAACTATGTGAAACTATCCGAAACTATGTGAAACTATGTGAAACTATCCGAAACTATGTGAGACTGCGCGAAACTATGTGAAACTATCCGAAACTATGTGAAACTATGTGAAACCATCCGAAACTATATGAAATTATGTGAAACTATCCGAAACTATGAGAAACTATGTGAACTGTGAAACTATCCGAAACTATGTGAAACTATCCGACACTATGTGAAATTATCCGAAACTATGTGAAACTATCCGAAACTATGTGAAACTATCCGAAACTATGTGAAACTATCCGAAACTATGTGAAACTATCCGCAACTATGTGAAAATATCCGAAACTATGTGAAACTATCCGAAACTATATGAAACTATGTGAAACCATCCGAAACTATGTGAAACTATCCGAAACTATGTGAAACTATCCGAAACTATGTGAAACTATCCGAAACTATGTGAAACTATCCGACACTATGTGAAACAATCCGAAACTATGTGAAATTATCCGAAACTATGTGAAACTATCCGAAACTATGTGAAACTATGTGAAACTGTCCGAAACTATGTGAAACTATGTGAAACTATCCGAAACTATGCGAAACTATGTGTAACTATGTAAAACTATGTGAAATTATCCGAAACTATGTGAAACTATCCGAAACGATATGAAACTATGTGAAACTATGAGAAACTATCTTAAACTATGTGAAACTATGTGAAACTATCCGAAACTATGTGAAACTATCCGAAAATATGTGAAACTATGTGAAACTATCCGAAACTATGTGAAACTATGTGTAACTGTCCGAAACTATGTGAAACTATCCGAAACTATGTGAAACTATCCGAAACTATGTGAAACTATCCGAAACTATGTGAAACTATGTGAAACTATCCGAAACTATGTGAATCTATCCGAAACTATGTGAAACTATGTTAAACAATCCAAAACTATGTGAAACTATCCGAAGATATGTGAAACTATCCGAAACTATGTGAAACTATCCGAAACTATGTGAAACTATCCGAAACTATGTGAAACTATCCGAAACTATGTGAAACTATGAGAAACTGTCCGAAACTATGTGAAACTATGTGAATCTATCCGAAACTATGTGAAACTATGTTAAACTATCCAAAACTATGTGAAACTATCTGAAGATATGTGAAACAATGTGAAACTATCCGAAACTATGTGAAACTATCCGAAACTATGTGAAACTATGTGAAACTATCCGAAACTATGTGAAACTATTTGAAACTATCCAAAACTATGTGAAACTATATGAAACTATCCGAAACTATGTGAAACTATGTGAATCTATCCGAAACTATGTGAAACTATGTGAAACTATCCAAAACTATGTGAAACTATCCGAAGATATGTGAAACTATGTGAAACTATCCGAAACTATGTGAAACTATGTGAAACTATCCGAAACTATGTGAAACTATGTCAAACTATCCGAAACTATTTGAAACTATCCGAAACTATGTGAAACTATCCGAAACTATGGGAAACTATCCGCAACTATGTGAAACCATCCGAAACTATGTGAAACTATCCGAAACTATGTGAAACTATGTGAAACCATCCGAAACTATGTGAAACTATGTGAAACTATTTGAAACTATCCGAAACTATGTGAAACTATGTGAAGCTATGTGAAACTATCCGAAACTATGTGAAACTATGTGAAACTATCCGAAACTATGTGAAACTATCCGAAACTATGTGAAATTATCCGAAATTATGTGAAACTATGTGAAACTATCCGAAACTATGTGAAACTATCCGAAACTATGTGAATCTATCCGAAACTATGTGAAACTATCCAAAACTATGTGAAACTATGTGAATCTATCCAAAGATATGTGAAATTATGTGAAACTATCCGAAACTATGTGAAACTATCCGAAACTATGTGAAACTATCCGAAACTATGTGAAATTATCCGAAACTATGTGAAACTATCCGAAGCTATGTGAAACTATGTGAAACTATGTGAAACTATGTGAATCTATCCGAAACTATGTGAAACTATCCAAAACTATGTGAAACTATCCGAAACGATATGAAACTATGTGAAACTATGAGAAACTATCTTAAACTATGTGAAACTATGTGAAACTATCCGAAACTATGTGAAACTATCCGAAAATATGTGAAACTATGTGAAACTATCCGAAACTATGTGAAACTATGTGTAACTGTCCGAAACTATGTGAAACTATCCGAAACTATGTGAAACTATCCGAAACTATGTGAAACTATCCGAAACTATGTGAAACTATGTGAAACTATCCGAAACTATGTGAGACTGCGCGAAACTATGTGAAACTATCCGAAACTATGTGAAACTATGTGAAACCATCCGAAACTATATGAAATTATGTGAAACTATCCGAAACTATGTGAAACTATGTGAAACTATCCGAAACTATGTGAAACTATCCGAAACTATCCGAAACTATGTGAAACTATGTGAAGCTATGTGAAACTATCTGAAACTATTTGAAACTATGTGAAACTATCCGAAACTATGTGAAACTATGTGAAATTATCCGAAACTATGTGAAACTATGTGAAACTATCCGAAACTATGTTAAAATATGTGAAACTATGTGAAACTATGTGAAACTATGTGAAACTATCCGAAACTATGTGAAACTACGTGAATCTATCCGAAACTATGTGAAACTATGTTAAACAATCCAAAACTATGTGAAACTATCCGAAGATATGTGAAACTATGTGAAACTATCCGAAACTATGTGAAACTATCCGAAACTATGTGAAACTATGAGAAACTGTCCGAAACTATGTGAAACTATGTGAATCTATCCGAAACTATGTGAAACTATGTTAAACCATCCAAAACTATGTGAAACTATCCGAAGATATGTGAAACTATGTGAAACTATCCGAAACTATGTGAAACTATCCGAAACTATGTGAAACTATGTGAAACTATCCGAAACTATATGAAATTACTTGAAACTATCCGAAACTTTTTGAAACTATGTAAAACTATCCGAAGCTATGTGAAACTATGTGAAGCTATGTGAAACTATCCGAAACTATGTGAAACTATGTGAAACTATCCGAAACTATGTGAAACTATCCGAAACTATGTGAAATTATCCGAAACTATGTGAAACTATGAGAAACTATCCGAAACTATGTGAAACTATCCGAAACTATGTGAATCTATCCGAAACTATGTGAAACTATGTGAAACTATCCAAAACTATGTGAAACTATGTGAATCTATCCAAAGATATGTGAAATTATGTGAAACTCTCCGAAACTATGTGAAACTATCCGAAACTATGTGAAACTATCCGAAACTATGTGAAATTATCCGAAACTATGTGAAACTATCCGAAACTATGTGAAACTATGTGAAACTATCCGAAACTATGTGAATCTATCCGAAACTATGTGAAACTATCCAAAACTATGTGAAACTATGTGAAACTATCCGAAGATATGTGAAACTATATGAAACTATCCGAAACTATGTGAAACTATCCGAAACTATGTGAAACTATGTGAAACTATCCGAAACTAAGTGAAACTATGTGAAACTATCCGAAACTATGTGAAACTATCCGAAACTATGTGAAACTATCCGAAACTATGTGAAACTATCCGCAACTATGTGAAAATATCCGAAACTATGTGAAACTATCCGAAACTATATGAAACTATGTGAAACCATCCGAAACTATGTGAAACTATCCGAAACTATGTGAAACTATCCGAAACTATGTGAAACTATCCGAAACTATGTGAAACTATCCGACACTATGTGAAACAATCCGAAACTATGTGAAATTATCCGAAACTATGTGAAACTATCCGAAACTATGTGAAACTATGTGAAACTGTCCGAAACTATGTAAAACTATGTGAAACTATCCGAAACTATGCGAAACTATGTGTAACTATGTAAAACTATGTGAAATTATCCGAAACTATGTGAAACTATCCGAAACGATATGAAACTATGTGAAACTATGAGAAACTATCTTAAACTATGTGAAACTATGTGAAACTATCCGAAACTATGTGAAACTATCCGAAAATATGTGAAACTATGTGAAACTATCCGAAACTATGTGAAACTATGTGTAACTGTCCGAAACTATGTGAAACTATCCGAAACTATGTGAAACTATCCGAAACTATGTGAAACTATCCGAAACTATGTGAAACTATGTGAAACTATCCGAAACTATGTGAGACTGCGCGAAACTATGTGAAACTATCCGAAACTATGTGAAACTATGTGAAACCATCCGAAACTATATGAAATTATGTGAAACTATCCGAAACTATGCGAAACTATGTGAAACTATCCGAAACTATGTGAAACTATCCGAAACTATCCGAAACTATGTGAAACTATGTGAAGCTATGTGAAACTATCTGAAACTATTTGAAACTATGTGAAACTATCCGAAACTATGTGAAACTATGTGAAATTATCCGAAACTAAGTGAAACTATGTGAAACTATCCGAAACTATGTTAAAATATGTGAAACTATGTGAAACTATCCGAAACTATGTGAAACTATGTGAATCTATCCGAAACTATGTGAAACTATGTTAAACAATCCAAAACTATGTGAAACTATCCGAAGATATGTGAAACTATCCGAAACTATGTGAAACTATCCGAAACTATGTGAAACTATCCGAAACTATGTGAAACTATCCGAAACTATGTGAAACTATGAGAAACTGTCCGAAACTATGTGAAACTATGTGAATCTATCCGAAACTATGTGAAACTATGTTAAACTATCCAAAACTATGTGAAACTATCTGAAGATATGTGAAACAATGTGAAACTATCCGAAACTATGTGAAACTATCCGAAACTATGTGAAACTATGTGAAACTATCCGAAACTATGTGAAACTATTTGAAACTATCCAAAACTATGTGAAACTATATGAAACTATCCGAAACTATGTGAAACTATGTGAATCTATCCGAAACTATGTGAAACTATGTGAAACTATCCAAAACTATGTGAAACTATCCGAAGATATGTGAAACTATGTGAAACTATCCGAAACTATGTGAAACTACACTGGTTATCATAAATTAAGGAAAAATCACAAAAATAGCGATAACTCTTTCAAAAGTAAGCCAAACCGTGCAAAATTTGCATATGTTGTCCACTAAGAGTAGCTGAGTAAAATTGCAATATGCAAATTAGTGGCGCTGCACTCGGCTTACGTCATCTGCCTGGAGCATAAAAGTCCAAGTTTGAGAGAAAGCACACAAATTTTACTGTGATTGCGACATTGAAAATCTGAGATAGCCAATTCGTAATAATGACCTCTAGGCATCATTTGCCTGAAGAACTACGATGGAGAGCCATCGGGAGACTAGAGGCAGGGCAGAGTCAATCAGAAGTGGCCAGATGGCTAAATGTGAGTCCATCTGTGGTTCATAGACTTTGGAGGCAATTTCAAACCACAGATTCGGCATCTAGGAGGTTCAGTCAAGGACGGCCAACTGTTACGACCAGTGCCGATGACCGATATTTGACATTAAGTGCACGCAGGAATAGAACCGCTACTCCGACACATCTTAGATCCTCTCTTGCTGCAGCCACCGGAAGGTTGGTGTCAACGTCAACTGTGCGCAGAAGGCTCCACGAAGGTGGTCTGTATGCGAGACGACCAGCCATTTGCGTGCCGCTCACATCACGCCATAGGAGAGACCGTTTGCAGTGGGCCCGACAACATGTCCACTGGACGTCAGATCAATGGAGGCCTGTTCTCTTTACGGATGAGTCCAGGTTTAGTCTAGAAAGTGACAGTAGACGTTATTTGATATGGAGAGAACCTGGGACCCGTTATCATCCATCAAACATCCGTGAAAGAGATGCATACGGAAGAGGCAGTGTCTGTGTTTGGGGAGGCATATCCTTAGGAGGGCGCACATACCTCCATGTCTTTCCAAGGGGAACCGTGAATGCTCAGGTTTATCGAGACAACATCCTTGATGCTTATGTGCGCCCATATGCCGGGGCAATTGGTGATTGCTTCCTGTTACAGGACGATAATGCAAGACCACACAGAGCTCGCATTGTTGATGATTATCTTCAACAGGAAACAATTACTCGCATGGAGTGGCCAGCTCGATCCCCGGACTTGAATCCTATCGAGCACGTTTGGGATGCTCTAGGGAGGCGTGTATCTGCCATCAATCCGCCCCCTCAGACCCTTGCCACGCTTGCAACTGCTTTACAAGAGCAATGGCTCTCACTTCCTATTGAACTGATAGACCGCATAATTGAAAGCATCACACATCGCTGTTTGTGCTGTATTGCTTCTAGAGGCAATCATATTCCATATTAAAGGTACTTTTTCTATTGCAAACCGATACTTCCAATTTGTTTATTTTATACATGTGCTAATTTCTATACTACTATTAATGTCTGATAATTTCTTTTTATGTTGTTTAATACCTTACTATGTGTTGTATATTGTGGGTAAGTTTCATAAAATTCCATGTGTAATTTCTTGAGTTATCGCGATTTTTGTGAATTTTCCTTAATTTATGATAACCAGTGTATTTGAAACTATCCGAAACTATGTGAAACTATGTGAAACTATCCGAAACTATGTGAAACTATGTCAAACTATCCGAAACTATTTGAAACTATCCGAAACTATGTGAAACTATCCGAAACTATGGGAAACTATCCGCAACTATGTGAAACCATCCGAAACTATGTGAAACTATCCGAAACTATGTGAAACTATGTGAAACCATCCGAAACTATGTGAAACTATGTGAAACTATTTGAAACTATCCGAAACTATGTGAAACTATGTGAAACTATGTGAAACTATGTGAAACTATTCGAAACTATTTGAAACTATCCGAAACTATGTGAAACTATCCGACACTATGTGAAACAATCCGAAACTATGTGAAATTATCCGAAACTATGTGAAACTATCCGAAACTATGTGAAACTATGTGAAACTGTCCGAAACTATGTGAAACTATGTGAAACTATCCGAAACTATGCGAAACTATGTGTAACTATGTAAAACTATGTGAAATTATCCGAAACTATGTGAAACTATCCGAAACGATATGAAACTATGTGAAACTATGAGAAACTATCTTAAACTATGTGAAACTATGTGAAACTATCCGAAACTATGTGAAACTATCCGAAAATATGTGAAACTATGTGAAACTATCCGAAGATATGTGAAACTATCCGAAGATATGTGAAACTATATGAAACTATCCGAAACTATGTGAAACTATCCGAAACTATGTGAAACTATGTGAAACTATCCGAAACTAAGTGAAACTATCCGAAACTATGTGAAACTATCCGAAACTATGTGAAACTATCCGAAACTATGTGAAACTATCCGAAACTATGTGAAACTATCCGCAACTATGTGAAAATATCCGAAACTATGTGAAACTATCCGAAACTATATGAAACTATGTGAAACCATCCAAAACTATGTGAAACTATCCGAAACTATGTGAAACTATCCGAAACTATGTGAAACTATGTGAAACTATCCGAAACTATGTGAAACTATCCGACACTATGTGAAACAATCCGAAACTATGTGAAATTATCCGAAACTATGTGAAACTATCCGAAACTATGTGAAACTATGTGAAACTGTCCGAAACTATGTGAAACTATGTGAAACTATCCGAAACTATGCGAAACTATGTGTAACTATGTAAAACTATGTGAAATTATCCGAAACTATGTGAAACTATCCGAAACGATATGAAACTATGTGAAACTATGAGAAACTATCTTAAACTATGTGAAACTATGTGAAACTATCCGAAACTATGTGAAACTATCCGAAAATATGTGAAACTATGTGAAACTATCCGAAACTATGTGTAACTGTCCGAAACTATGTGAAACTATGTGAAACTATCCGAAACTATGTGAAACTATCCGAAACTATGTGAAACTATGTGAAACTATCCGAAACTATGTGAGACTGCGCGAAACTATGTGAAACTATCCGAAACTATGTGAAACTATGTGAAACCATCCGAAACTATATGAAATTATGTGAAACTATCCGAAACTATGTGAAACTATGTGAAACTATCCGAAACTATGTGAAACTATCCGAAACTATCCGAAACTATGTGAAACTATGTGAAGCTATGTGAAACTATCTGAAACTATTTGAAACTATGTTAAACTATCCGAAACTATGTGAAACTATGTGAAATTATCCGAAACTATGTGAAACTATGTGAAACTATCCGAAACTATGTTAAAATATGTGAAACTATGTGAAACTATCCGAAACTATGTGAAACTATGTGAATCTATCCGAAACTATGTGAAACTATGTTAAACAATCCAAAACTATGTGAAACTATCCGAAGATATGTGAAACTATCCGAAACTATGTGAAACTATCCGAAACTATGTGAAACTATCCGAAACTATGTGAAACTATGAGAAACTGTCCGAAACTATGTGAAACTATGTGAATCTATCCGAAACTATGTGAAACTATGTTAAACTATCCAAAACTATGTGAAACTATCTGAAGATATGTGAAACAATGTGAAACTATCCGAAACTATGTGAAACTATCCGAAACTATGTGAAACTATGTGAAACTATCCGAAACTATGTGAAACTATTTGAAACTATCCGAAACTATGTGAAACTATGTGAAACTATCCGAAACTATGTGAAACTATGTGAATCTATCCGAAACTATGTGAAACTATGTGAAACTATCCAAAACTATGTGAAACTATCCGAAGATATGTGAAACTATGTGAAACTATCCGAAACTATGTGAAACTATTTGAAACTATCCGAAACTATGTGAAACTATGTGAAACTATCCGAAACTATGTGAAACTATGTCAAACTATCCGAAACTATTTGAAACTATCCGAAACTATGTGAAACTATCCGAAACTATGGGAAACTATCCGCAACTATGTGAAACCATCCGAAACTATGTGAAACTATCCGAAACTATGTGAAACTATGTGAAACCATCCGAAACTATGTGAAACTATGTGAAACTATTTGAAACTATCCGAAACTATGTGAAACTATGTGAAACTATGTGAAACTATTCGAAACTATTTGAAACTATCCGAAACTATGTGAAACTATCCGAAACTATGGGAAACTATCCGCAACTATGTGAAACCATCCGAAACTATGTGAAACTATCCGAAACTATGTGAAACTATGTGAAACCATCCGAAACTATGTGAAACTATCCGAAACTATGTGAAACTATGTGAAACTATCCGAAACTATGTGAAACTATCCGAAACTAAGTGAAACTATCCGAAACTATGTGAAACTATCCGAAACTATGTGAAACTATGTGAAACTATCCGAAACTATGTGAAACTATCCGAAACTATGTGAAACTATCCGAAAATATGTCAAACTATGTGAAACTATCCGAAACTATGTGAAACTATCCGAAACTATGTGAGACTGTGCGAAACTATCCGAAACTATGTGAAACAATGTGAAACTATCCGAAACTATGTGAAACTATGTGAAACTATCCGAAACTATGTGAAACTACGTGAAACTATGTGAAACTATCCGAAACTATGTGAGACTGTGCGAAACTATGTGAAACTATGTAAAACTATCCGAAACTATGTGAAACTATGTGAAACCATCCGAAACTATATGAAATTACGTGAAACTATCCGAAACTTTTTGAAACTATGTAAAACAATCCGAAACTATGTGAAACTATGTGAAGCTATGTGAAACTATCCGAAACTATGTGAAACTATGTGAAACTATCCGAAACTATGTGAAACTATCCGAAACTATGTGAAATTATCCGAAATTATGTGAAACTATGTGAAACTATCCGAAACTATGTGAAACTATCCGAAACTATGTGAATCTATCCGAAACTATGTGAAACTATCCAAAACTATGTGAAACTATGTGAATCTATCCAAAGATATGTGAAATTATGTGAAACTATCCGAAACTATGTGAAACTATCCGAAACTATGTGAAACTATCCGAAACTATGTGAAATTATCCGAAACTATGTGAAACTATCCGAAGCTATGTGAAACTATGTGAAACTATGTGAAACTATGTGAATCTATCCGAAACTATGTGAAACTATCCAAAACTATGTGAAACTATCCGAAACGATATGAAACTATGTGAAACTATGAGAAACTATCTTAAACTATGTGAAACTATGTGAAACTATCCGAAACTATGTGAAACTATCCGAAAATATGTGAAACTATGTGAAACTATCCGAAACTATGTGAAACTATGTGTAACTGTCCGAAACTATGTGAAACTATCCGAAACTATGTGAAACTATCCGAAACTATGTGAAACTATCCGAAACTATGTGAAACTATGTGAAACTATCCGAAACTATGTGAGACTGCGCGAAACTATGTGAAACTATCCGAAACTATGTGAAACTATGTGAAACCATCCGAAACTATATGAAATTATGTGAAACTATCCGAAACTATGTGAAACTATGTGAAACTATCCGAAACTATGTGAAACTATCCGAAACTATCCGAAACTATGTGAAACTATGTGAAGCTATGTGAAACTATCTGAAACTATTTGAAACTATGTGAAACTATCCGAAACTATGTGAAACTATGTGAAATTATCCGAAACTATGTGAAACTATGTGAAACTATCCGAAACTATGTTAAAATATGTGAAACTATGTGAAACTATGTGAAACTATGTGAAACTATGTGAAACTATGTGAAACTATCCGAAACTATGTGAAACTATGTGAATCTATCCGAAACTATGTGAAACTATGTTAAACAATCCAAAACTATGTGAAACTATCCGAAGATATGTGAAACTATGTGAAACTATCCGAAACTATGTGAAACTTTCCGAAACTATGTGAAACTATGAGAAACTGTCCGAAACTATGTGAAACTATGTGAATCTATCCGAAACTATGTGAAACTATGTTAAACCATCCAAAACTATGTGAAACTATCCGAAGATATGTGAAACTATGTGAAACTATCCGAAACTATGTGAAACTATCCGAAACTATGTGAAACTATGTGAAACTATCCGAAACTATATGAAATTACTTGAAACTATCCGAAACTTTTTGAAACTATGTAAAACTATCCGAAGCTATGTGAAACTATGTGAAGCTATGTGAAACTATCCGAAACTATGTGAAACTATGTGAAACTATCCGAAACTATGTGAAACTATCCGAAACTATGTGAAATTATCCGAAACTATGTGAAACTATGAGAAACTATCCGAAACTATGTGAAACTATCCGAAACTATGTGAATCTATCCGAAACTATGTGAAACTATGTGAAACTATCCAAAACTATGTGAAACTATGTGAATCTATCCAAAGATATGTGAAATTATGTGAAACTCTCCGAAACTATGTGAAACTATCCGAAACTATGTGAAACTATCCGAAACTATGTGAAATTATCCGAAACTATGTGAAACTATCCGAAACTATGTGAAACTATGTGAAACTATCCGAAACTATGTGAATCTATCCGAAACTATGTGAAACTATCCAAAACTATGTGAAACTATGTGAAACTATCCGAAGATATGTGAAACTATATGAAACTATCCGAAACTATGTGAAACTATCCGAAACTATGTGAAACTATGTGAAACTATCCGAAACTAAGTGAAACTATGTGAAACTATCCGAAACTATGTGAAACTATCCGAAACTATGTGAAACTATCCGAAACTATGTGAAACTATCCGCAACTATGTGAAAATATCCGAAACTATGTGAAACTATCCGAAACTATATGAAACTATGTGAAACCATCCGAAACTATGTGAAACTATCCGAAACTATGTGAAACTATCCGAAACTATGTGAAACTATCCGAAACTATGTGAAACTATCCGACACTATGTGAAACAATCCGAAACTATGTGAAATTATCCGAAACTATGTGAAACTATCCGAAACTATGTGAAACTATGTGAAACTGTCCGAAACTATGTGAAACTATGTGAAACTATCCGAAACTATGCGAAACTATGTGTAACTATGTAAAACTATGTGAAATTATCCGAAACTATGTGAAACTATCCGAAACGATATGAAACTATGTGAAACTATGAGAAACTATCTTAAACTATGTGAAACTATGTGAAACTATCCGAAACTATGTGAAACTATCCGAAAATATGTGAAACTATGTGAAACTATCCGAAACTATGTGAAACTATGTGTAACTGTCCGAAACTATGTGAAACTATCCGAAACTATGTGAAACTATCCGAAACTATGTGAAACTATCCGAAACTATGTGAAACTATGTGAAACTATCCGAAACTATGTGAGACTGCGCGAAACTATGTGAAACTATCCGAAACTATGTGAAACTATGTGAAACCATCCGAAACTATATGAAATTATGTGAAACTATCCGAAACTATGCGAAACTATGTGAAACTATCCGAAACTATGTGAAACTATCCGAAACTATCCGAAACTATGTGAAACTATGTGAAGCTATGTGAAACTATCTGAAACTATTTGAAACTATGTGAAACTATCCGAAACTGTGTGAAACTATGTGAAATTATCCGAAACTAAGTGAAACTATGTGAAACTATCCGAAACTATGTTAAAATATGTGAAACTATGTGAAACTATCCGAAACTATGTGAAACTATGTGAATCTATCCGAAACTATGTGAAACTATGTTAAACAATCCAAAACTATGTGAAACTATCCGAAGATATGTGAAACTATCCGAAACTATGTGAAACTATCCGAAACTATGTGAAACTATCCGAAACTATGTGAAACTATCCGAAACTATGTGAAACTATGAGAAACTGTCCGAAACTATGTGAAACTATGTGAATCTATCCGAAACTATGTGAAACTATGTTAAACTATCCAAAACTATGTGAAACTATCTGAAGATATGTGAAACAATGTGAAACTATCCGAAACTATGTGAAACTATCCGAAACTATGTGAAACTATGTGAAACTATCCGAAACTATGTGAAACTATTTGAAACTATCCAAAACTATGTGAAACTATATGAAACTATCCGAAACTATGTGAAACTATGTGAATCTATCCGAAACTATGTGAAACTATGTGAAACTATCCAAAACTATGTGAAACTATCCGAAGATATGTGAAACTATGTGAAACTATCCGAAACTATGTGAAACTATTTGAAACTATCCGAAACTATGTGAAACTATGTGAAACTATCCGAAACTATGTGAAACTATGTCAAACTATCCGAAACTATTTGAAACTATCCGAAACTATGTTAAACTATCCGAAACTATGGGAAACTATCCGCAACTATGTGAAACCATCCGAAACTATGTGAAACTATCCGAAACTATGTGAAACTATGTGAAACCATCCGAAACTATGTGAAACTATGTGAAACTATTTGAAACTATCCGAAACTATGTGAAACTATGTGAAACTATGTGAAACTATGTGAAACTATGTGAAACTATTCGAAACTATTTGAAACTATCCGAAACTATGTGAAACTATCCGAAACTATGGGAAACTATCCGCAACTATGTGAAACCATCCGAAACTATGTGAAACTATCCGAAACTATGTGAAACTATGTGAAACCATCCGAAACTATGTGAAACTATCCGAAACTATGTGAAACTATCCGAAACTATGTGAAACTATGTGAAACTATCCGAAACTGTGTGAAACTATCCGAAACTAAGTGAAACTATCCGAAACTATGTGAAACTATCCGAAACTATGTGAAACTATCCGAAACTATGTGAAACTATCCGAAACTATGTGAAACTATCCGAAAATATGTCAAACTATGTGAAACTATCCGAAACTATGTGAAACTATCCGAAACTATGTGAGACTGTGCGAAACTATCCGAAACTATGTGAAACAATGTGAAACTATCCGAAACTATGTGAAACTATGTGAAACTATCCGAAACTATGTGAAACTACGTGAAACTATGTGAAACTATCCGAAACTATGTGAGACTGTGCGAAACTATGTGAAACTATGTAAAACTATCCGAAACTATGTGAAACCATCCGAAACTATATGAAATTACGTGAAACTATCCGAAACTTTTTGAAACTATGTAAAACTATCCGAAACTATGTGAAACTATGTGAAGCTATGTGAAACTATCCGAAACTATGTGAAACTATGTGAAACTATCCGAAACTATGTGAAACTATCCGAAACTATGTGAAATTATCCGAAACTATGTGAAACTATGTGAAACTATCCGAAACTATGTGAAACTATCCGAAACTATGTGAATCTATCCGAAACTATGTGAAACTATCCAAAACTATGTGAAACTATGTGAATCTATCCAAAGATATGTGAAATTATGTGAAACTATCCGAAACTATGTGAAACTATCCGAAACTATGTGAAACTATCCGAAACTATGTGAAATTATCCGAAACTATGTGAAACTATGTGAAACTATCCGAAGCTATGTGAAACTATGTGAAACTATGTGAAACTATGTGAATCTATCCGAAACTATGTGAAACTATCCAAAACTATGTGAAACTATGTGAAACTATCCGAGGATATGTGAAACCATGTGAAACTATCCGAAACTATGTGAAACTATGTGAAACTATCCGAAACTATGTGAAACTATGTGAAACTATCCGAAACTATGTGAAACTATCCGAAACTATGTGAAACTATGTGAAACTATCCGAAACTATGTGAAACTATCCGAAACTATGTGAAACTATCCGAAACAATGTGAAACTATCCGCATATATGTGAAACTATCCGAAACTATGTGAAACTATGTGAAACTATCCGAAACTATGTGAAACTATCCGACACTATGTGAAATTATCCGAAATTATGTGAAACTATCCGAAACTATGTGAAACTATCCGAAACTATGTGAAACTATCTGAAACTATGTGAAACTATCCGAAACTATGTGAAACTATCCGACACTATGTGAAATTATCCGAAACTATGTGAAACTATCCGAAACTATGTGAAACTATTTGAAACTATCCGAAACTATGTGAAACTATCCGAAACTATGGGAAACTATCCGCAACTATGTGAAACCATCCGAAACTATGTGAAACTATCCGAAACTATGTGAAACTATGTGAAACCATCCGAAACTATGTGAAACTATCCGAAACTATGTGAAACTATCCGAAACTATGTGAAACTATCCGAAACTATGTGAAACTATGTGAAACTATCCGAAACTATGTGAAACTATCCGAAAATATGTCAAACTATGTGAAACTATCCGAAACTATGTGTAACTGTCCGAAACTATGTGAAACTATCCGAAACTATGTGAAACAATGTGAAACTATCCGAAACTATGTGAAACTATCCGAAACTATGTGAAACTATGTGAAACTATCCGAAACTATGTGAAACTATCCGACACTATGTGAAATTATCCGAAACTATGTGAAACTATCCGAAACTATGTGAAACTATGTGAAACTATCCGAAACTATGTGAAACTATGTGAAACTATCCGAAACTATGCGAAACTATGTGTAACTATGTGAAACTATGTGAAATTATCCGAAACTATGTGAAACTATGTGAAACTATCCGAAACTATGCGAAACTATGTGTAACTATGTGAAACTATGTGAAATTATCCGAAACTATGTGAAACTATCCGAAACTATATGAAACTATGTGAAACTATGAGAAACTATCTTAAACTATGTGAAACTATGTGAAGCTAACCGAAACTATGTGAAACTATCCGAAAATATGTGAAACTATGTGAAACTATCCGAAACTATGTGAAACTATGTGTAACTGTCCGAAACTATGTGAAACTATCCGAAACTATGTGAAACTATCCGAAACTATGTGAAACTTCCGAAACTATGTGAAACTATGTGAAACTATCCGAAACTATGTGAAACTGCGCGAAACAATGTGAAACTATGTGAAACTATCCGAAACTATGTGAAACTATGTGAAACCATCCGAAACTATATGAAATTATGTGAAACTATCCGAAACTATGTGAAACTATGTGAAACTATCCGAAACTATGTGAAACTATCCGAAACTCTCCGAAACTATGTGAAACTATGTGAAGCTATGTGAAACTATCCGAAACTATGTGAAACTATGTGAAACTATCCGAAACTATGTGAAACTATCCGAAACTATGTGAAATTATCCGAAACTATCCGAAACTATGTCAAAATATGTGAAACTATGTGAAACTATCCGAAACTATCCGAAACTATGTTAAAATATGTGAAACTATGTGAAACTATCCGAAACTATGTGAAACTATCAGAAACTATGTGAAACTATGTGAAACTATCCGAAACTATGTGAAACTATGTGAATCTATCCGAAACTATGTGAAACTATGTTAAACTATCCAAAACTATGTGAAACTATCCGAAGATATGTGAAACTATGTGAAACTATCCGAAACTATGTGAAACTATGTGAAACTATCCGAAACTATGTGAAACTATTTGAAACTATCCGAAACTATGTGAAACTATGTGAATCTATCCGAAACTATGTGAAACTATGTGAATCTATCCGAAACTATGTGAAACTATGTGAAACTATCCAAAACTATGTGAAACTATCCGAAGATATGTGAAACTATCCGAAACTATGTGAAACTATGTGAAACTATTTGAAACTATCCGAAACTATGTGAAACTATGTGAAACTATGTGAAACTATCCGAAACTATGTGAAACTATGTGAAACTATGTGAAACTATCCGAAACTATTTGAAACTATCCGAAACTATGTGAAACTATCCGAAACTATGGGAAACTATCCGCAACTATGTGAAACCATCCGAAACTATGTGAAACTATCCGAAACTATGTGAAACCATCCGAAACTATGTGAAACTATCCGAAACTATGTGAAACTATGTGAAACTATCCGAAACTATGTGAAACTATCCGAAACTATGTGAAACTATCCGAAACTATGTGAAATTATCCGAAACTATGTGAAACTATGTGAAACTATCCGAAACTATGTGAAACTATGTGAAACTATCCGAAACTATGTGAAACTATGTGAATCTATCCGAAACTATGTGAAACTATCCAAAACTATGTGAAACTATGTGAAACTATCCGAAGATATGTGAAACCATGTGAAACTATCCGAAACTATGTGAAACTATGTGAAACTATCCGAAACTATGTGAAACTATGTGAAACTATCCGAAACTATGTGAAACTATGTGAAACTATCCGAAACTATGTGAAACTATGTGAAACTCTCCGAAACTATGTGAAACTATCCGAAACTATGTGAAACTATCCGAAACTATGTGAAACTATCCGCATATAAGTGAAAATATCCGAAACTATGTGAAACTATCCGAAACTATGGGAAACTATGTGAAACCATCCGAAACTATGTGAAACTATCCGAAACTATGTGAAACTATCCGAAACTATGTGAAACTATCCGACACTATGTGAAATTATCCGAAACTATGTGAAACTATCCGAAACTATGTGAAACTATGTGAAACTATCCGAAACTATGTGAAACTATGTGAAACTATCCGAAACTATGCGAAACTATGTGTAACTATGTGAAACTATGTGAAATTATCCGAAACTATGTGAAACTATCCGAAACTATATGAAACTATGTGAAACTATGAGAAACTATCTTAAACTATGTGAAACTATGTGAAACTAACCGAAACTATGTTAAACTATCCGAAAATATGTGAAACTATGTGAAACTATCCGAAACTATGTGAAACTATGTGTAACTGTCCGAAACTATGTGAAACTATGTGAAACTTTCCGAAACTATGTGAGACTGCGCGAAACAATGTGAAACTATGTGAAACTATGTGAAACTATCCGAAACTATGTGAAACTATGTGAAACCATCCGAAACTATATGAAATTATGTGAAACTATCCGAAACTATGTGAAACTATGTGAAACTATCCGAAACTATCCGAAACTATGTTAAAATATGTGAAACTATGTGAAACTATCCGAAACTATGTGAAACTATCAGAAACTATGTGAAACTATGTGAAACTATGTGAAACTATGTGAAACTATCCGAAACTATGTGAAACTATGTGAATCTATCCGAAACTATGTGAAACTATGTTAAGCTATCCAAAACTATGTGAAACTATCCGAAGATATGTGAAACTATGTGAAACTATCCGAAACTATGTGAAACTATCCGAAACTATGTGAAACTATCTGAAACTATCCGAAACTATGTGAAACTATGTGAAACTATCCGAAACTATGTGAAACTATCCGAAACTATGTGAAACTATCTGAAACTATCCGAAACTATGTGAAACTATGTGAAACTATCCCAAACTATGTGAAACTATCCGAAGATATGTGAAACTATCCGAAACTATGTGAAACTATTTGAAACTATCCGAAACTATGTGAAACTATGTGAAACTATCCGAAACTATGTGAAACTATCCGAAACTATGGGAAACTATCCGCAACTATGTGAAACCATCCGAACTATGTGAAACTATCCGAAACTATGTGAAACTATGTGAAACCATCCGAAACTATGTGAAACTATCCGAAACTATGTGAAACTATGTGAAACTATCCGAAACTATGTGAAACTATTTGAAACTATCCGAAACTATGTGAAACTATCCGAAACTATGTGAAACTATCCGAAACTATGTGAAACTATCCGAAACTATGTGAAACTATCCGAAACTATGTGAAACTATCCGAAACTATGTGAAACTATACGAAAATATGTGAAACTATCCGAAAATATGTCTAACTATGTGAAACTATCCGAAACTATGTGAAACTATGTGTAACTGTCCGAAACTATGTGAAACTATCCGAAACTATGTGAAACTATCCGAAACTATGTGAAACTATGTGAAACTATCCGAAACTATGTGAAACTACGTGAAACTATGTGAAATTATCCGAAACTATGTGAGACTGTGCGAAACTATGTGAAACTATGTAAAACTATCCGAAACTATGTGAAAGTATGTGAAACCATCCGAAACTATATGAAATTACGTGAAACTATCCGAAACTTTTTGAAACTATGTAAAACTATCCGAAACTATGTGAAACTATGTGAAGCTATGTGAAACTATCCGAAACTATGTGTAACTATGTGAAACTATCCGAAAATATGTGAAACTATCCGAAACTATGTGAAATTATCCGAAACTATGTGAAACTATCCGAAACTATGTGAAACTATGTGAAACTATCCAAAACTATGTGAAACTATCCGAAGTTATGTGAAACTATCCGAAACTATATGAAACTATGTGAAACTATGAGAAACTATCTTAAACTATGTGAAACTATGTGAAACTGTCCGAAACTATGTGAAACTATCCGAAAATATGTGAAACTATGTGAAACTATCCGAAACTATGTGAAACTATGTGTAACTGTCCGAAACTATGTGAAACTATCCGAAACTATGTGAAACTATCCGAAACTATGTGAAACTATCCGAAACTATGTGAAACTATGTGAAACTATCCGAAACTATGTGAGACTGCGCGAAACAATGTGAAACTATGTGAAACTATCCGAAACTATGTGAAACTATGTGAAACCATCCGAAACTATATGAAATTATGTGAAACTATCCGAAACTATGTGAAACTATGTGAAACTATCCGAAACTATGTGAAACTATGTGAAACTATCCGAAACTATCCGAAGCTATGTGAAACTATGTGAAGCTATGTGAAACTATCCGAAACTATGTGAAACTATGTGAAACTATCCGAAACTATGTGAAACTATCCGAAACTATGTGAAATTATCCGAAACTATGTGAAACTATGTGAAACTATCCGAAACTATGTTAAAATATGTGAAACTATGTGAAACTATGTGAAACTATCCGAAACTATCCGAAACTATGTGAAACTATGTGAAACTATCCGAAACTATGTTAAAATATGTGAAACTATGTGAAACTATCCGAAACTATGCGAAACTATCAGAAACTATGTGAAACTATGTGAAACTATGTGAAACTATCCGAAACTATGTGAAACTATGTGAATCTATCCGAAACTATGTGAAACTATGTTAAACTATCCAAAACTATGTGAAACTATCCGAAGATATGTGAAACTATGTGAAACTATGTGAAACTATGTGACACTATCCGAAACTATGTGAAACTATGTGAAACTATCCGAAACTATGTGAAACTATTTGAAACTATCCGAAACTATGTGAATCTATGTGACACTATCCGAAACTATGTGAATCTATCCGAAACTATGTGAAACTATGTGAAACTAACCAAAACTATGTGAAACTATCCGAAGATATGTGAAACTATCCGAAACTATGTGAAACTATGTGAAACTATTTGAAACTATCCGAAACTATGTGAAACTATCCGAAACTATGTGAAACTATGTGAAACTATCCGAAACTATTTGAAACTATCCGAAACTATGTGAAACTATCCGAAACTATGTGAAACTATGTGAAACCATCCGAAACTATGTGAAACTATCCGAAACTATGTGAAACTATGTGAAACTATCCGAAACTATGTGAAACTATCCGAAACTATGTGAAACTATCCGAAACTATGTGAAACTATCCGAAACTATGTGAAACTATGTGAAACTATCCGAAACTATGTGAAACTATCCGAAACTATGTGAAACTATCCGAAAATTTGTCAAACTATGTGAAACTATCCGAAACTATGTGAAACTATGTGTAACTGTCCGAAACTATGTGAAACTATCCGAAACTATGTGAAACTATCCGAAACTATGTGAAACTATGTGAAACTATGTGAAACTATCCGAAACTATGTGAAACTACGTGAAACTATGTGAAACTATCCGAAACTATGTGAGACTGTGCGAAACTATGTGAAACTATGTAAAACTATCCGAAACTATGTGAAACTATGTGAAACCATCCGAAACTATATGAAATTACGTGAAACTATCCGAAACTTTTTGAAACTATGTAAAACTATCCGAAACTATGTGAAACTATGTGAAACTATCCGAAACTATGTGAAACTGCGCGAAACAATGTGAAACTATGTGAAACTATCCGAAACTATGTGAAACTATGTGAAACCATCCGAAACTATATGAAATTATGTGAAACTATCCGAAACTATGTGAAACTATGTGAAACTATCCGAAACTATGTGAAACTATCCGAAACTATCCGAAACTATGTGAAACTATGTGAAGCTATGTGAAACTATCCGAAACTATGTGAAACTATGTGAAACTATCCGAAACTATGTGAAACTATCCGAAACTATGTGAAATTATCCGAAACTATGTGAAACTATGTGAAACTATCCGAAACTATGTCAAAATATGTGAAACTATGTGAAACTATCCGAAACTATCCGAAACTATGTTAAAATATGTGAAACTATGTGAAACTATCCGAAACTATGTGAAACTATCAGAAACTATGTGAAACTATGTGAAACTATCCGAAACTATGTGAAACTATGTGAATCTATCCGAAACTATGTGAAACTATGTTAAACTATCCAAAACTATGTGAAACTATCCGAAGATATGTGAAACTATGTGAAACTATCCGAAACTATGTGAAACTATGTGAAACTATCCGAAACTATGTGAAACTATTTGAAACTATCCGAAACTATGTGAAACTATGTGAATCTATCCGAAACTATGTGAAACTATGTGAATCTATCCGAAACTATGTGAAACTATGTGAAACTATCCAAAACTATGTGAAACTATCCGAAGATATGTGAAACTATCCGAAACTATGTGAAACTATGTGAAACTATTTGAAACTATCCGAAACTATGTGAAACTATGTGAAACTATCCGAAACTATGTGAAACTATGTGAAACTATCCGAAACTATTTGAAACTATCCGAAACTATGTGAAACTATCCGAAACTATGGGAAACTATCCGCAACTATGTGAAACCATCCGAAACTATGTGAAACTATCCGAAACTATGTGAAACCATCCGAAACTATGTGAAACTATCCGAAACTATGTGAAACTATGTGAAACTATCCGAAACTATGTGAAACTATCCGAAACTATGTGAAACTATCCGAAACTATGTGAAATTATCCGAAACTATGTGAAACTATGTGAAACTATCCGAAACTATGTGAAACTATGTGAAACTATCCGAAACTATGTGAAACTATGTGAATCTATCCGAAACTATGTGAAACTATCCAAAACTATGTGAAACTATGTGAAACTATCCGAAGATATGTGAAACCATGTGAAACTATCCGAAACTATGTGAAACTATGTGAAACTATCCGAAACTATGTGAAACTATGTGAAACTATCCGAAACTATGTGAAACTATCCGAAACTATGTGAAACTATGTGAAACTATCCGAAACTATGTGAAACTATCCGAAACTATGTGAAACTATCCGAAACTATGTGAAACTATGTGAAACTATTTGAAACTATCCGAAACTATGTGAAACTATGTGAAACTATCCGAAACTATGTGAAACTATGTGAAACTATGTGAAACTATCCGAAACTATTTGAAACTATCCGAAACTATGTGAAACTATCCGAAACTATGGGAAACTATCCGCAACTATGTGAAACCATCCGAAACTATGTGAAACTATCCGAAACTATGTGAAACCATCCGAAACTATGTGAAACTATCCGAAACTATGTGAAACTATGTGAAACTATCCGAAACTATGTGAAACTATCCGAAACTATGTGAAACTATCCGAAACTATGTGAAATTATCCGAAACTATGTGAAACTATGTGAAACTATCCGAAACTATGTGAAACTATGTGAAACTATCCGAAACTATGTGAAACTATGTGAATCTATCCGAAACTATGTGAAACTATCCAAAACTATGTGAAACTATGTGAAACTATCCGAAGATATGTGAAACCATGTGAAACTATCCGAAACTATGTGAAACTATGTGAAACTATCCGAAACTATGTGAAACTATGTGAAACTATCCGAAACTATGTGAAACTATGTGAAACTATCCGAAACTATGTGAAACTATGTGAAACTATCCGAAACTATGTGAAACTATCCGAAACTATGTGAAACTATCCGAAACTATGTGAAACTATCCGCATATATGTGAAAATATCCGAAACTATGTGAAACTATCCGAAACTATGGGAAACTATGTGAAACCATCCGAAACTATGTGAAACTATCCGAAACTGTGTGAAACTATCCGAAACTATGTGAAACTATCCGACACTATGTGAAATTATCCGAAACTATGTGAAACTATCCGAAACTATGTGAAACTATGTGAAACTATCCGAAACTATGTGAAACTATGTGAAACTATCCGAAACTATGCGAAACTATGTGTAACTATGTGAAACTATGTGAAATTATCCGAAACTATGTGAAACTATCCGAAACTATATGAAACTATGTGAAACTATGAGAAACTATCTTAAACTATGTGAAACTATGTGAAACTAACCGAAACTATGTTAAACTATCCGAAAATATGTGAAACTATGTGAAACTATCCGAAACTATGTGAAACTATGTGTAACTGTCCGAAACTATGTGAAACTATGTGAAACTATCCGAAACTATGTGAGACTGCGCGAAACAATGTGAAACTATGTGAAACTATGTGAAACTATCCGAAACTATGTGAAACTATGTGAAACCATCCGAAACTATATGAAATTATGTGAAACTATCCGAAACTATGTGAAACTATGTGAAACTATCCGAAACTATCCGAAACTATGTTAAAATATGTGAAACTATGTGAAACTATCCGAAACTATGTGAAACTATCAGAAACTATGTGAAACTATGTGAAACTATGAGAAACTATCTTAAACTATGTGAAACTATGTGAAACTGTCCGAAACTATGTGAAACTATCCGAAAATATGTGAAACTATGTGAAACTATCCGAAACTATGTGAAACTATGTGTAACTGTCCGAAACTATGTGAAACTATCCGAAACTATGTGAAACTATCCGAAACTATGTGAAACTATCCGAAACTATGTGAAACTATGTGAAACTATCCGAAACTATGTGAGACTGCGCGAAACAATGTGAAACTATGTGAAACTATCCGAAACTATGTGAAACTATGTGAAACCATCCGAAACTATATGAAATTATGTGAAACTATCCGAAACTATGTGAAACTATGTGAAACTATCCGAAACTATGTGAAACTATGTGAAACTATCCGAAACTATCCGAAGCTATGTGAAACTATGTGAAGCTATGTGAAACTATCCGAAACTATGTGAAACTATGTGAAACTATCCGAAACTATGTGAAACTATCCGAAACTATGTGAAATTATCCGAAACTATGTGAAACTATGTGAAACTATCCGAAACTATGTTAAAATATGTGAAACTATGTGAAACTATGTGAAACTATCCGAAACTATCCGAAACTATGTGAAACTATGTGAAACTATCCGAAACTATGTTAAAATATGTGAAACTATGTGAAACTATCCGAAACTATGCGAAACTATCAGAAACTATGTGAAACTATGTGAAACTATGTGAAACTATCCGAAACTATGTGAAACTATGTGAATCTATCCGAAACTATGTGAAACTATGTTAAACTATCCAAAACTATGTGAAACTATCCGAAGATATGTGAAACTATGTGAAACTATGTGAAACTATGTGACACTATCCGAAACTATGTGAAACTATGTGAAACTATCCGAAACTATGTGAAACTATTTGAAACTATCCGAAACTATGTGAATCTATGTGACACTATCCGAAACTATGTGAATCTATCCGAAACTATGTGAAACTATGTGAAACTAACCAAAACTATGTGAAACTATCCGAAGATATGTGAAACTATCCGAAACTATGTGAAACTATGTGAAACTATTTGAAACTATCCGAAACTATGTGAAACTATCCGAAACTATGTGAAACTATGTGAAACTATCCGAAACTATTTGAAACTATCCGAAACTATGTGAAACTATCCGAAACTATGTGAAACTATGTGAAACCATCCGAAACTATGTGAAACTATCCGAAACTATGTGAAACTATGTGAAACTATCCGAAACTATGTGAAACTATCCGAAACTATGTGAAACTATCCGAAACTATGTGAAACTATCCGAAACTATGTGAAACTATGTGAAACTATCCGAAACTATGTGAAACTATCCGAAACTATGTGAAACTATCCGAAAATTTGTCAAACTATGTGAAACTATCCGAAACTATGTGAAACTATGTGTAACTGTCCGAAACTATGTGAAACTATCCGAAACTATGTGAAACTATCCGAAACTATGTGAAACTATGTGAAACTATGTGAAACTATCCGAAACTATGTGAAACTACGTGAAACTATGTGAAACTATCCGAAACTATGTGAGACTGTGCGAAACTATGTGAAACTATGTAAAACTATCCGAAACTATGTGAAACTATGTGAAACCATCCGAAACTATATGAAATTACGTGAAACTATCCGAAACTTTTTGAAACTATGTAAAACTATCCGAAACTATGTGAAACTATGTGAAACTATCCGAAACTATGTGAAACTGCGCGAAACAATGTGAAACTATGTGAAACTATCCGAAACTATGTGAAACTATGTGAAACCATCCGAAACTATATGAAATTATGTGAAACTATCCGAAACTATGTGAAACTATGTGAAACTATCCGAAACTATGTGAAACTATCCGAAACTATCCGAAACTATGTGAAACTATGTGAAGCTATGTGAAACTATCCGAAACTATGTGAAACTATGTGAAACTATCCGAAACTATGTGAAACTATCCGAAACTATGTGAAATTATCCGAAACTATGTGAAACTATGTGAAACTATCCGAAACTATGTCAAAATATGTGAAACTATGTGAAACTATCCGAAACTATCCGAAACTATGTTAAAATATGTGAAACTATGTGAAACTATCCGAAACTATGTGAAACTATCAGAAACTATGTGAAACTATGTGAAACTATCCGAAACTATGTGAAACTATGTGAATCTATCCGAAACTATGTGAAACTATGTTAAACTATCCAAAACTATGTGAAACTATCCGAAGATATGTGAAACTATGTGAAACTATCCGAAACTATGTGAAACTATGTGAAACTATCCGAAACTATGTGAAACTATTTGAAACTATCCGAAACTATGTGAAACTATGTGAATCTATCCGAAACTATGTGAAACTATGTGAATCTATCCGAAACTATGTGAAACTATGTGAAACTATCCAAAACTATGTGAAACTATCCGAAGATATGTGAAACTATCCGAAACTATGTGAAACTATGTGAAACTATTTGAAACTATCCGAAACTATGTGAAACTATGTGAAACTATCCGAAACTATGTGAAACTATGTGAAACTATCCGAAACTATTTGAAACTATCCGAAACTATGTGAAACTATCCGAAACTATGGGAAACTATCCGCAACTATGTGAAACCATCCGAAACTATGTGAAACTATCCGAAACTATGTGAAACCATCCGAAACTATGTGAAACTATCCGAAACTATGTGAAACTATGTGAAACTATCCGAAACTATGTGAAACTATCCGAAACTATGTGAAACTATCCGAAACTATGTGAAATTATCCGAAACTATGTGAAACTATGTGAAACTATCCGAAACTATGTGAAACTATGTGAAACTATCCGAAACTATGTGAAACTATGTGAATCTATCCGAAACTATGTGAAACTATCCAAAACTATGTGAAACTATGTGAAACTATCCGAAGATATGTGAAACCATGTGAAACTATCCGAAACTATGTGAAACTATGTGAAACTATCCGAAACTATGTGAAACTATGTGAAACTATCCGAAACTATGTGAAACTATCCGAAACTATGTGAAACTATGTGAAACTATCCGAAACTATGTGAAACTATCCGAAACTATGTGAAACTATCCGAAACTATGTGAAACTATGTGAAACTATTTGAAACTATCCGAAACTATGTGAAACTATGTGAAACTATCCGAAACTATGTGAAACTATGTGAAACTATGTGAAACTATCCGAAACTATTTGAAACTATCCGAAACTATGTGAAACTATCCGAAACTATGGGAAACTATCCGCAACTATGTGAAACCATCCGAAACTATGTGAAACTATCCGAAACTATGTGAAACCATCCGAAACTATGTGAAACTATCCGAAACTATGTGAAACTATGTGAAACTATCCGAAACTATGTGAAACTATCCGAAACTATGTGAAACTATCCGAAACTATGTGAAATTATCCGAAACTATGTGAAACTATGTGAAACTATCCGAAACTATGTGAAACTATGTGAAACTATCCGAAACTATGTGAAACTATGTGAATCTATCCGAAACTATGTGAAACTATCCAAAACTATGTGAAACTATGTGAAACTATCCGAAGATATGTGAAACCATGTGAAACTATCCGAAACTATGTGAAACTATGTGAAACTATCCGAAACTATGTGAAACTATGTGAAACTATCCGAAACTATGTGAAACTATGTGAAACTATCCGAAACTATGTGAAACTATGTGAAACTATCCGAAACTATGTGAAACTATCCGAAACTATGTGAAACTATCCGAAACTATGTGAAACTATCCGCATATATGTGAAAATATCCGAAACTATGTGAAACTATCCGAAACTATGGGAAACTATGTGAAACCATCCGAAACTATGTGAAACTATCCGAAACTATGTGAAACTATCCGAAACTATGTGAAACTATCCGACACTATGTGAAATTATCCGAAACTATGTGAAACTATCCGAAACTATGTGAAACTATGTGAAACTATCCGAAACTATGTGAAACTATGTGAAACTATCCGAAACTATGCGAAACTATGTGTAACTATGTGAAACTATGTGAAATTATCCGAAACTATGTGAAACTATCCGAAACTATATGAAACTATGTGAAACTATGAGAAACTATCTTAAACTATGTGAAACTATGTGAAACTAACCGAAACTATGTTAAACTATCCGAAAATATGTGAAACTATGTGAAACTATCCGAAACTATGTGAAACTATGTGTAACTGTCCGAAACTATGTGAAACTATGTGAAACTATCCGAAACTATGTGAGACTGCGCGAAACAATGTGAAACTATGTGAAACTATGTGAAACTATCCGAAACTATGTGAAACTATGTGAAACCATCCGAAACTATATGAAATTATGTGAAACTATCCGAAACTATGTGAAACTATGTGAAACTATCCGAAACTATCCGAAACTATGTTAAAATATGTGAAACTATGTGAAACTATCCGAAACTATGTGAAACTATCAGAAACTATGTGAAACTATGTGAAACTATGTGAAACTATGTGAAACTATCCGAAACTATGTGAAACTATGTGAATCTATCCGAAACTATGTGAAACTATGTTAAGCTATCAAAAACTATGTGAAACTATCCGAAGATATGTGAAACTATGTGAAACTATCCGAAACTATGTGAAACTATCCGAAACTATGTGAAACTATCTGAAACTATCCGAAACTATGTGAAACTATGTGAAACTATCCGAAACTATGTGAAACTATCCGAAACTATGTGAAACTATCTGAAACTATCCGAAACTATGTGAAACTATGTGAAACTATCCCAAACTATGTGAAACTATCCGAAGATATGTGAAACTATTTGAAACTATCCGAAACTATGTGAAACTATGTGAAACTATCCGAAACTATGTGAAACTATCCGAAACTATGGGAAACTATCCGCAACTATGTGAAACCATCCGAAACTATGTGAAACTATCCGAAACTATGTGAAACTATGTGAAACCATCCGAAACTATGTGAAACTATCCGAAACTATGTGAAACTATGTGAAACTATCCGAAACTATGTGAAACTATGTGAAACTATCCGAAACTATGTGAAACTATCCGAAACTATGTGAAACTATCCGAAACTATGTGAAACTATGTGAAACTATCCGAAACTATGTGAAACTATCCGAAACTATGTGAAACTATACGAAAATATGTGAAACTATCCGAAAATATGTCAAACTATGTGAAACTATCCGAAACTATGTGAAACTATGTGTAACTGTCCGAAACTATGTGAAACTATCCGAAACTATGTGAAACTATCCGAAACTATGTGAAACTATGTGAAACTATCCGAAACTATGTGAAACTACGTGAAACTATGTGAAATTATCCGAAACTATGTGAGACTGTGCGAAACTATGTGAAACTATGTAAAACTATCCGAAACTATGTGAAAGTATGTGAAACCATCCGAAACTATATGAAATTACGTGAAACTATCCGAAACTTTTTGAAACTATGTAAAACTATCCGAAACTATGTGAAACTATGTGAAGCTATGTGAAACTATCCGAAACTATGTGTAACTATGTGAAACTATCCGAAAATATGTGAAACTATCCGAAACTATGTGAAATTATCCGAAACTATGTGAAACTATCCGAAACTATGTGAAACTATGTGAAACTATCCAAAACTATGTGAAACTATCCGAAAATATGTGAAACTATGTGAAACTATCCGAAACTATGTGAAACTATGTGTAACTGTCCGAAACTATGTGAAACTATCCGAAACTATGTGAAACTATCCGAAACTATGTGAAACTATGTGAAACTATCCGAAACTATGTGAGACTGCGCGAAACAATGTGAAACTATGTGAAACTATCCGAAACTATGTGAAACTATGTGAAACCATCCGAAACTATATGAAATTATGTGAAACTATCCGAAACTATGTGAAACTATGTGAAACTATCCGAAACTATGTGAAACTATGTGAAACTATCCGAAACTATCCGAAACTATGTGAAACTATGTGAAGCTATGTGAAACTATCCGAAACTATGTGAAACTATGTGAAACTATCCGAAACTATGTGAAACTATCCGAAACTATGTGAAATTATCCGAAACTATGTGAAACTATGTGAAACTATCCGAAACTATGTTAAAATATGTGAAACTATGTGAAACTATGTGAAACTATCCGAAACTATCCGAAACTATGTGAAACTATGTGAAACTATCCGAAACTATGTTAAAATATGTGAAACTATGTGAAACTATCCGAAACTATGCGAAACTATCAGAAACTATGTGAAACTATGTGAATCTATCCGAAACTATGTGAAACTATGTTAAACTATCCAAAACTATGTGAAACTATCCGAAGATATGTGAAACTATGTGAAACTATCCGAAACTATGTGAAACTATCCGAAACTATGTGAAACTATGTGAAACTATCCGAAACTATGTGAAACTATTTGAAACTATCCGAAACTATGTGAAACTATGTGACACTATCCGAAACTATGTGAAACTATGTGAATCTATCCGAAACTATGTGAAACTATGTGAAACTATCCAAAACTATGTGAAACTATCCGAAGATATGTGAAACTATCCGAAACTATGTGAAACTATGTGAAACTATTTGAAACTATCCGAAACTATGTGAAACTATGTGAAACTATCCGAAACTATGTGAAACTATGTGAAACTATCCGAAACTATTTGAAACTATCCGAAACTATGTGAAACTATCCGAAACTATGTGAAACTATGTGAAACCATCCGAAACTATGTGAAACTATCCGAAACTATGTGAAACTATGTGAAACTATCCGAAACTATGTGAAACTATCCGAAACTATGTGAAACTATCCGAAACTATGTGAAACTATCCGAAACTATGTGAAACTATGTGAAACTATCCGAAACTATGTGAAACTATGTGAAACTATCCGAAAATTTGTCAAACTATGTGAAACTATCCGAAACTATGTGAAACTATGTGTAACTGTCCGAAACTATGTGAAACTATCCGAAACTATGTGAAACTATCCGAAACTATGTGAAACTATGTGAAACTATCCGAAACTATGTGAAACTACGTGAAACTATGTGAAACTATCCGAAACTATGTGAGACTGTGCGAAACTATGTGAAACTATGTAAAACTATCCGAAACTATGTGAAACTATGTGAAACCATCCGAAACTATATGAAATTACGTGAAACTATCCGAAACTTTTTGAAACTATGTAAAACTATCCGAAACTATGTGAAACTATGTGAAGCTATGTGAAACTATCCGAAACTATGTGTAACTATGTGAAACTATCCGAAACTATGTGAAACTATCCGAAACTATGTGAAATTATCTGAAACTATGTGAAACTATGTGAAACTATCCGAAACTATGTGAAATTATGTGAAACTATCCGAAACTATGTGAAACTATGTGAAACTATCCGAAACTATGTGAAACTATCCGAAACTCTCCGAAACTATGTGAAACTATGTGAAGCTATGTGAAACTATCCGAAACTATGTGAAACTATGTGAAACTATCCGAAACTATGTGAAACTATCCGAAACTATGTGAAATTATCCTAAACTATGTGAAACTATGTGAAACTATCCGAAACTATGTCAAAATATGTGAAACTATGTGAAACTATCCGAAAATATCCGAAACTATGTTAAAATATGTGAAACTATGTGAAACTATCCGAAACTATGTGAAACTATCAGAAACTATGTGAAACTATGTGAAACTATCCGAAACTATGTGAAACTATGTGAATCTATCCGAAACTATGTGAAACTATGTTAAACTATCCAAAACTATGTGAAACTATCCGAAGATATGTGAAACTATGTGAAACTATCCGAAACTATGTGAAACTATCCGAAACTATGTGAAACTATGTGAAACTATCCGAAACTATGTGAAACTATTTGAAACTATCCGAAACTATGTGAAACTATGTGAATCTATCCGAAACTATGTGAAACTATGTGAATCTATCCGAAACTATGTGAAACTATGTGAAACTATCCAAAACTATGTGAAACTATCCGAAGATATGTGAAACTATCCGAAACTATGTGAAACTATGTGAAACTATTTGAAACTATCCGAAACTATGTGAAACTATGTGAAACTATCCGAAACTATGTGAAACTATGTGAAACTATGTGAAACTATCCGAAACTATTTGAAACTATCCGAAACTATGTGAAACTATCCGAAACTATGGGAAACTATCCGCAACTATGTGAAACCATCCGAAACTATGTGAAACTAGCCGAAACTATGTGAAACCATCCGAAACTATCCGAAACTATGTGAAACTATGTGAAACTATCCGAAACTATGTGAAACTATCCGAAACTATGTGAAACTATCCGAAACTATGTGAAATTATCCGAAACTATGTGAAACTATGTGAAACTATCCGAAACTATGTGAAACTATGTGAAACTATCCGAAACTATGTGAAACTATGTGAATCTATCCGAAACTATGTGAAACTATCCAAAACTATGTGAAACTATGTGAAACTATCCGAAGATATGTGAAACCATGTGAAACTATCCGAAACTATGTGAAACTATCCGAAACTATGTGAAACTATGTGAAACTATCCGAAACTATGTGAAACTATGTGAAACTATCCGAAACTATGTGAAACTATGTGAAACTATCCGAAACTATGTGAAACTATCCGAAACTATGTGAAACTATCCGAAACTATGTGAAACTATCCGCATATATGTGAAAATATCCGAAACTATGTGAAACTATCCGAAACTATGGGAAACTATGTGAAACCATCCGAAACTATGTGAAACTATCCGAAACTATGTGAAACTATCCGAAACTATGTGAAACTATCCGACACTATGTGAAATTATCCGAAACTATGTGAAACTATCCGAAACTATGTGAAACTATGTGAAACTATCCGAAACTATGTGAAACTATCCGAAACTATGCGAAACTATGTGTAACTATGTGAAACTATGTGAAATTATCCGAAACTACGTGAAACTATCCGAAACTATATGAAACTATGTGAAACTATGACAAACCATCTTAAACTATGTGAAACTATGTGAAACTAACCGAAACTATGTGAAACTATCCGAAAATATGTGAAACTATGTGAAACTATCCGAAACTATGTGAAACTATCCGAAACTATGTGAAACTATGTGAAACTATCCGAAACTATGTGAGACTGCGCGAAACTATGTGAAACTATCCGAAACTATGTGAAACTATGTGAAACCATCCGAAACTATATGAAATTATGTGAAACTATCCGAAACTATGTGAAACTATGTGAAACTATCCGAAACTATCCGAAACTATGTTAAAATATGTGAAACTATGTGAAACTATCCGAAACTATGTGAAACTATCAGAAACTATGTGAAACTATGTGAAACTATGTGAAACTATCCGAAACTATGTGAAACTATGTGAATCTATCCGAAACTATGTGAAACTATGTTAAACTATCCAAAACTATGTGAAACTATCCGAAGATATGTGAAACTATGTGAAACTATCCGAAACTATGTGAAACTATCCGAAACTATGTGAAACTATGTGAAACTATCCGAAACTATGTGAAACTATTTGAAACTATCCAAAACTATGTGAAACTATGTGAAACTATCCGAAACTATGTGAACTATGTGAATCTATCCGAAACTATGTGAAACTATGTGAAACTATCCCAAACTATGTGAAACTATCCGAAGATATGTGAAACTATCCGAAACTATGTGAAACTATTTGAAACTATCCGAAACTATGTGAAACTATGTGAAACTATCCGAAACTATGTGAAACTATCCGAAACTATGGGAAACTATCCGCAACTATGTGAAACCATCCGAAACAATGTGAAACTATCCGAAACTATGTGAAACTATGTGAAACCATCCGAAACTATGTGAAACTATCCGAAACTATGTGAAACTACGTGAAACTATCCGAAACTATGTGAAACTATCCGAAACTATGTGAAACTATCCGAAACTATGTGAAACTATCCGAAACTATGTGAAACTATCCGAAACTATGTGAAACTATGTGAAACTATCCGAAACTATGTGAAACTATCCGAAACTATGTGAAACTATACGAAAATATGTGAAACTATCCGAAAATATGTCAAACTATGTGAAACTATCCGAAACTATGTGAAACTATGTGTAACTGTCCGAAACTATGTGAAACTATCCGAAACTAAGTGAAACTATCCGAAACTATGTGAAACTATGTGAAACTATCCGAAACTATGTGAAACTACGTGAAACTATGTGAAATTATCCGAAACTATGTGAGACTGTGCGAAACTATGTGAAACTATGTAAAACTATCCGAAACTATGTGAAACTATGTGTAACTGTCCGAAACTATGTGAAACTATCCGAAACTATGTGAAACTATCCGAAACTATGTGAAACTATCCGAAACTATCCGAAACTATGTGAAACTATGTGAAGCTATGTGAAACTATCCGAAACTATGTGAAACTATGTGAAACTATCCGAAACTATGTGAAACTATCCGAAACTATGTGAAATTATCCGAAACTATGTGAAACTATGTGAAACTATCCGAAACTATGTTAAAATATGTGAAACTATGTGAAACTATGTGAAACTATCCGAAACTATCCGAAACTATGTGAAACTATGTGAAACTATCCGAAACTATGTTAAAATATGTGAAACTATGTGAAACTATCCGAAACTATGCGAAACTATCAGAAACTATGTGAAACTATGTGAAACTATCCGAAACTATGTGAAACTATGTGAATCTATCCGAAACTATGTGAAACTATGTTAAACTATCCAAAACTATGTGAAACTATCCGAAGATATGTGAAACTATGTGAAACTATCCGAAACTATGTGAAACTATGTGAAACTATCCGAAACTATGTGAAACTATTTGAAACTATCCGAAACTATGTGAAACTATCCGAAACTATGTGAAACTATGTGAATCTATCCGAAACTATGTGAAACTATGTGAAACTATCCAAAACTATGTGAAACTATCCGAAGATATGTGAAACTATCCGAAACTATGTGAAACTATGTGAAACTATTTGAAACTATCCGAAACTATGTGAAACTATGTGAAACTATCCGAAACTATGTGAAACTATGTGAAACTATCCGAAACTATTTGAAACTATCCGAAACTATGTGAAACTATCCGAAACTATGTGAAACTATGTGAAACCATCCGAAACTATGTGAAACTATCCGAAACTATGTGAAACTATGTGAAACTATCCGAAACTATGTGAAACTATCCGAAACTATGTGAAACTATCCGAAACTATGTGAAACTATCCGAAACTATGTGAAACTATCCGAAACTATGTGAAACTATGTGAAACTATCCGAAACTATGTGAAACTATCCGAAACTATGTGAAACTATCCGAAAATTTGTCAAACTATGTGAAACTATCCGAAACTATGTGAAACTATGTGTAACTGTCCGAAACTATGTGAAACTATCCGAAACTATGTGAAACTATCCGAAACTATGTGAAACTTTGTGAAACTATGTGAAACTATCCGAAACTATGTGAAACTACGTGAAACTATGTGAAACTATCCGAAACTATGTGAGACTGTGCGAAACTATGTGAAACTATGTAAAACTATCCGAAACTATGTGAAACTATGTGAAACCATCCGAAACTATATGAAATTACGTGAAACTATCCGAAACTTTTTGAAACTATGTAAAACTATCCGAAACTATGTGAAACTATGTGAAGCTATGTGAAACTATCCGAAACTATGTGTAACTATGTGAAACTATCCGAAACTATGTGAAACTATCCGAAACTATGTGAAATTATCTGAAACTATGTGAAACTATGTGAAACTATCCGAAACTATGTGAAATTATGTGAAACTATCCGAAACTATGTGAAACTATGTGAAACTATCCGAAACTATGTGAAACTATCCGAAACTCTCCGAAACTATGTGAAACTATGTGAAGCTATGTGAAACTATCCGAAACTATGTGAAACTATGTGAAACTATCCGAAACTATGTGAAACTATCCGAAACTATGTGAAATTATCCGAAACTATGTGAAACTATCCGAAACTATGTCAAAATATGTGAAACTATGTGAAACTATGTGAAACTATCCGAAACTATCCGAAACTATGTTAAAATATGTGAAACTATGTGAAACTATCCGAAACTATGTGAAACTATCAGAAACTATGTGAAACTATGTGAAACTATCCGAAACTATGTGAAACTATGTGAATCTATCCGAAACTATGTGAAACTATGTTAAACTATCCAAAACTATGTGAAACTATCCGAAGATATGTGAAACTATGTGAAACTATCCGAAACTATGTGAAACTATCCGAAACTATGTGAAACTATGTGAAACTATCCGAAACTATGTGAAACTATTTGAAACTATCCGAAACTATGTGAAACTATGTGAATCTATCCGAAACTATGTGAAACTATGTGAATCTATCCGAAACTATTTGAAACTATCCGAAACTATGTGAAACTATCCGAAACTATGGGAAACTATCCGCAACTATGTGAAACCATCCGAAACTATGTGAAACTATCCGAAACTATGTGAAACCATCCGAAACTATGTGAAACTATCCGAAACTATGTGAAACTATGTGAAACTATCCGAAACTATGTGAAACTATCCGAAACTATGTGAAACTATCCGAAACTATGTGAAATTATCCGAAACTATGTGAAACTATGTGAAACTATCCGAAACTATGTGAAACTATGTGAAACTATCCGAAACTATGTGAAACTATGTGAATCTATCCGAAACTATGTGAAACTATCCAAAACTATGTGAAACTATGTGAAACTATCCGAAGATATGTGAAACCATGTGAAACTATCCGAAACTATGTGAAACTATCCGAAACTATGTGAAACTATGTGAAACTATCCGAAACTATGTGAAACTATGTGAAACTATCCGAAACTATGTGAAACTATGTGAAACTATCCGAAACTATGTGAAACTATCCGAAACTATGTGAAACTATCCGAAACTATGTGAAACTATCCGCATATATGTGAAAATATCCGAAACTATGTGAAACTATCCGAAACTATGGGAAACTATGTGAAACCATCCGAAACTATGTGAAACTATCCGAAACTATGTGAAACTATCCGAAACTATGTGAAACTATCCGACACTATGTGAAATTATCCGAAACTATGTGAAACTATCCGAAACTATGTGAAACTATGTGAAACTATCCGAAACTATGTGAAACTATGTGAAACTATCCGAAACTATGCGAAACTATGTGTAACTATGTGAAACTATGTGAAATTATCCGAAACAATGTGAAACTATCCGAAACTATATGAAACTATGTGAAACTATCCGAAACTATGTGAAACTATGTGAAACTATCCGAAACTATGTGAAACTATGTGAAACTATCCGAAACTATGTGAAACTATGTGAAACTATCCGACACTATGTGAAATTATCCGAAACTATGTGAAACTATCCAAAACTATGTGAAACTATGTGAAACTATCCGAAACTATGTGAAACTATCCGAAACTATGCGAAACTATGTGTAACTATGTGAAACTATGTGAAATTATCCGAAACTACGTGAAACTATCCGAAACTATATGAAACTATGTGAAACTATGACAAACCATCTTAAACTATGTGAAACTATGTGAAACTAACCGAAACTATGTGAAACTATCCGAAAATATGTGAAACTATGTGAAACTATCCGAAACTATGTGAAACTATGTGTAACTGTCCGAAACTATCCGAAACTATGTGAAACTATGTGAAACTATCCGAAACTATGTGAGACTGCGCGAAACAATGTGAAACTATGTGAAACTATGTGAAACTATCCGAAACTATGTGAAACTATGTGAAACCATCCGAAACTATATGAAATTATGTGAAACTATCCGAAACTATGTGAAACTATGTGAAACTATCCGAAACTATCCGAAACTATGTTAAAATATGTGAAACTATGTGAAACTATCCGAAACTATGTGAAACTATCAGAAACTATGTGAAACTATGTGAAACTATGTGAAACTATCCGAAACTATGTGAAACTATGTGAATCTATCCGAAACTATGTGAAACTATGTTAAACTATCCAAAACTATGTGAAACTATCAGAAACTATGTGAAACTATGTGAAACTATGTGAAACTATCCGAAACTATGTGAATCTATCCGAAACTATGTGAAACTATCCAAAACTATGTGAAACTATGTGAAACTATCCGAAGATATGTGAAACCATGTGAAACTATCCGAAACTATGTGAAACTATCCGAAACTATGTGAAACTATGTGAAACTATCCGAAACTATGTGAAACTATGTGAAACTATCCGAAACTATGTGAAACTATGTGAAACTATCCGAAACTATGTGAAACTATCCGAAACTATGTGAAACTATCCGAAACTATGTGAAACTATCCGCATATATGTGAAAATATCCGAAACTATGTGAAACTATCCGAAACTATGGGAAACTATGTGAAACCATCCGAAACTATGTGAAACTATCCGAAACTATGTGAAACTATCCGAAACTATGTGAAACTATCCGACACTATGTGAAATTATCCGAAACTATGTGAAACTATCCGAAACTATGTGAAACTATGTGAAACTATCCGAAACTATGTGAAACTATGTGAAACTATCCGAAACTATGCGAAACTATGTGAAACTATGTGAAATTATCCGAAACAATGTGAAACTATCCGAAACTATATGAAACTATGTGAAACTATCCGAAACTATGTGAAACTATGTGAAACTATCCGAAACTATGTGAAACTATGTGAAACTATCCGAAACTATGTGAAACTATGTGAAACTATCCGAAACTATGTGAAACTATCCGAAACTATGTGAAACTATCCGAAACTATGTGAAACTATCCGCATATATGTGAAAATATCCGAAACTATGTGAAACTATCCGAAACTATGGGAAACTATGTGAAACCATCCGAAACTATTTGAAACTATCCGAAACTATGTGAAACTATCCGAAACTAGGTGAAACTATCCGACACTATGTGAAATTATCCGAAACTATGTGAAACTATCCGAAACTATGTGAAACTATGTGAAACTATCCGAAACTATGTGAAACTATCCGAAACTATGCGAAACTATGTGTAACTATGTGAAACTATGTGAAATTATCCGAAACTACGTGAAACTATCCGAAACTATATGAAACTATGTGAAACTATGACAAACCATCTTAAACTATGTGAAACTATGTGAAACTAACCGAAACTATGTGAAACTATCCGAAAATATGTGAAACTATGTGAAACTATCCGAAACTATGTGAAACTATGTGTAACTGTCCGAAACTATCCGAAACTATGTGAAACTATGTGAAACTATCCGAAACTATGTGAGACTGCGCGAAACAATGTGAAACTATGTGAAACTATCCGAAACTATGTGAAACTATGTGAAACCATCCGAAACTATATGAAATTATGTGAAACTATCCGAAACTATGTGAAACTATGTGAAACTATCCGAAACTATCCGAAACTATGTTAAAATATGTGAAACTATGTGAAACTATCCGAAACTATGTGAAACTATCAGAAACTATGTGAAACTATGTGAAACTATGTGAAACTATCCGAAACTATGTGAAACTATGTGAATCTATCCGAAACTATGTGAAACTATGTTAAACTATCCAAAACTATGTGAAACTATCCGAAGATATGTGAAACTATGTGAAACTATCCGAAACTATGTGAAACTATCCGAAACTATGTGAAACTATCCGAAACTATGTGAAACTATTTGAAACTATCCAAAACTATGTGAAACTATGTGAAACTATCCGAAACTATGTGAACTATGTGAATCTATCCGAAACTATGTGAAACTATCCCAAACTATGTGAAACTATCCGAAGATATGTGAAACTATACGAAACTATGTGAAACTATTTGAAACTATCCGAAACTATGTGAAACTATGTGAAACTATCCGAAACTATGTGAAACTATCCGAAACTATGGGAAACTATCCGCAACTATGTGAAACCATCCGAAACAATGTGAAACTATCCGAAACTATGTGAAACTATGTGAAACCATCCGAAACTATGTGAAACTATCCGAAACTATGTGAAACTACGTGAAACTATCCGAAACTATGTGAAACTATGTGAAACTATCCGAAACTATGTGAAACTATCCGAAACTATGTGAAACTATCCGAAACTATGTGAAACTATGTGAAACTATCCGAAACTATGTGAAACTATCCGAAACTATGTGAAACTATACGAAAATATGTGAAACTATCCGAAAATATGTCAAACTATGTGAAACTATCCGAAACTATGTGAAACTATGTGTAACTGTCCGAAACTATGTGAAACTATCCGAAACTATGTGAAACTATCCGAAACTATGTGAAACTATCCGAAACTATGTGAAACTACGTGAAACTATGTGAAATTATCCGAAACTATGTGAGACTGTGCGAAACTATGTGAAACTATGTAAAACTATCCGAAACTATGTGAAACTATGTGTAACTGTCCGAAACTATGTGAAACTATCCGAAACTATTGGAAACTATCCGAAACTATGTGAAACTATCCGAAACTATCCGAAACTATGTGAAACTATGTGAAGCTATGTGAAACTATCCGAAACTATGTGAAACTATGTGAAACTATCCGAAACTATGTGAAACTATCCGAAACTATGTGAAATTATCCGAAACTATGTGAAACTATGTGAAACTATGTGAAACCATCCAAAACTATATGAAATTACGTTAAACTATCCGAAACTTTTTGAAACTATGTAAAACTATCCGAAACTATGTGAAACTATGTGAAGCTATGTGAAACTATCCGAAACTATGTGTAACTATGTGAAACTATCCGAAACTATGTGAAACTATCCGAAACTATGTGAAATTATCTGAAACTATGTGAAACTATGTGAAACTATCCGAAACTATGTGAAATTATGTGAAACTATCCGAAACTATGTGAAACTATCCGAAACTATGTGAAACTATCCGAAACTCTCCGAAACTATGTGAAACTATGTGAAGCTATGTGAAACTATCCGAAACTATGTGAAACTATGTGAAAATATCCGAAACTATGTGAAACTATCCGAAACTATGTGAAATTATCCGAAACTATGTGAAACTATGTGAAACTATCCGAAACTATGTCAAAATATGTGAAACTATGTGAAACTATGTGAAACTATCCGAAACTATCCGAAACTATGTTAAAATATGTGAAACTATGTGAAACTATCCGAAACTATGTGAAACTATCAGAAACTATGTGAAACTATGTGAAACTATCCGAAACTATGTGAAACTATGTGAATCTATCCGAAACTATGTGAAACTATGTTAAACTATCCAAAACTATGTGAAACTATCCGAAGATATGTGAAACTATCCGAAACTATGTGAAACTATCCGAAACTATGTGAAACTATGTGAAACTATCCGAAACTATGTGAAACTATTTGAAACTATCCGAAACTATGTGAAACTATGTGAATCTATCCGAAACTATGTGAAACTATGTGAATCTATCCGAAACTATGTGAAACTATCCAAAACTATGTGAAACTATCCGAAGATATGTGAAACTATCCGAAACTATGTGAAACTATGTGAAACTATCCGAAACTATGTGAAACTATGTGAAACTATGTGAAACTATCCGAAACTATTTGAAACTATCCGAAACTATGTGAAACTATCCGAAACTATGGGAAACTATCCGCAACTATGTGAAACCATCCGAAACTATGTGAAACTATCCGAAACTATGTGAAACCATCCGAAACTATGTGAAACTATCCGAAACTATGTGAAACTATGTGAAACTATCCGAAACTATGTGAAACTATCCGAAACTATGTGAAACTATCCGAAACTATGTGAAATTATCCGAAACTATGTGAAACTATCCGAAACTATGTGAAACTATGTGAAACTATCCGAAACTATGTGAAACTATGTGAATCTATCCGAAACTATGTGAAACTATCCAAAACTATGTGAAACTATGTGAAACTATCCGAAGATATGTGAAACCATGTGAAACTATCCGAAACTATGTGAAACTATGTGAAACTATCCGAAACTATGTGAAACTATGTGAAACTATCCGAAACTATGTGAAACTATGTGAAACTATCCGAAACTATGTGAAACTATCCGAAACTATGTGAAACTATCCGAAACTATGTGAAACTATCCGCATATATGTGAAAATATCCGAAACTATGTGAAACTATCCGAAACTATGGGAAACTATGTGAAACCATCCGAAACTATGTGAAACTATCCGAAACTATGTGAAACTATGTGAAACTATCCGAAACTATGTGAAACTATCCGAAACTATGTGAAACTATCCGAAACTATGTGAAACTATCCGAAACTATGTGAAACTATCCGCATATATGTGAAAATATCCGAAACTATGTGAAACTATCCGAAACTATGGGAAACTATGTGAAACCATCCGAAACTATGTGAAACTATCCGAAACTATGTGAAACTATCCGAAACTATGTGAAACTATCCGACACTATGTGAAATTATCCGAAACTATGTGAAACTATCCGAAACTATGTGAAACTATGTGAAACTATCCGAAACTATGTGAAACTATCCGAAACTATGCGAAACTATGTGTAACTATGTGAAACTATGTGAAATTATCCGAAACTACGTGAAACTATCCGAAACTATATGAAACTATGTGAAACTATGACAAACCATCTTAAACTATGTGAAACTATGTGAAACTAACCGAAACTATGTGAAACTATCCGAAAATATGTGAAACTATGTGAAACTATCCGAAACTATGTGAAACTATGTGTAACTGTCCGAAACTATCCGAAACTATGTGAAACTATGTGAAACTATCCGAAACTATGTGAGACTGCGCGAAACAATGTGAAACTATGTGAAACTATGTGAAACTATCCGAAACTATGTGAAACTATGTGAAACCATCCGAAACTATATGAAATTATGTGAAACTATCCGAAACTATGTGAAACTATGTGAAACTATCCGAAACTATCCGAAACTATGTTAAAATATGTGAAACTATGTGAAACTATCCGAAACTATGTGAAACTATCAGAAACTATGTGAAACTATGTGAAACTATGTGAAACTATCCGAAACTATGTGAAACTATGTGAATCTATCCGAAACTATGTGAAACTATGTTAAACTATCCAAAACTATGTGAAACTATCCGAAGATATGTGAAACTATGTGAAACTATCCGAAACTATGTGAAACTATCCGAAACTATGTGAAACTATGTGAAACTATCCGAAACTATGTGAAACTATTTGAAACTATCCAAAACTATGTGAAACTATGTGAAACTATCCGAAACTATGTGAACTATGTGAATCTATCCGAAACTATGTGAAACTATGTGAAACTATCCGAAACTATGTGAAACTATTTGAAACTATCCGAAACTATGTGAAACTATGTGAAACTATCCGAAACTATGTGAAACTATCCGAAACTATGGGAAACTATCCGCAACTATGTGAAACCATCCGAAACAATGTAAAACTATCCGAAACTATGTGAAACTATGTGAAACCATCCGAAACTATGTGAAACTATCCGAAACTATGTGAAACTACGTGAAACTATCCGAAACTATGTGAAACTATGTGAAACTATCCGAAACTATGTGAAACTATCCGAAACTATGTGAAACTATCCGAAACTATGTGAAACTATCCGAAACTATGTGAAACTATGTGAAACTATCCGAAACTATGTGAAACTATCCGAAACTATGTGAAACTATACGAAAATATGTGAAACTATCCGAAAATATGTCAAACTATGTGAAACTATCCGAAACTATGTGAAACTATGTGTAACTGTCCGAAACTATGTGAAACTATCCGAAACTATGTGAAACTATCCGAAACTATGTGAAACTATCCGAAACTATGTGAAACTACGTGAAACTATGTGAAATTATCCGAAACTATGTGAGACTGTGCGAAACTATGTGAAACTATGTAAAACTATCCGAAACTATGTGAAACTATGTGTAACTGTCCGAAACTATGTGAAACTATCCGAAACTATGTGAAACTATCCGAAACTATGTGAAACTATCCGAAACTATCCGAAACTATGTGAAACTATGTGAAGCTATGTGAAACTATCCGAAACTATGTGAAACTATGTGAAACTATCCGAAACTATGTGAAACTATCCGAAACTATGTGAAATTATCCGAAACTATGTGAAACTATGTGAAACTATCCGAAACTATGTTAAAATATGTGAAACTATGTGAAACTATCCGAAACTATATGAAACTATGTGAAACTATGACAAACCATCTTAAACTATGTGAAACTATGTGAAACTAACCGAAACTATGTGAAACTATCCGAAAATATGTGAAACTATGTGAAACTATCCGAAACTATGTGAAACTATGTGTAACTGTCCGAAACTATCCGAAACTATGTGAAACTATGTGAAACTATCCGAAACTATGTGAGACTGCGCGAAACAATGTGAAACTATGTGAAACTATCCGAAACTATGTGAAACTATGTGAAACCATCCGAAACTATATGAAATTATGTGAAACTATCCGAAACTATGTGAAACTATGTGAAACTATCCGAAACTATCCGAAACTATGTTAAAATATGTGAAACTATGTGAAACTATCCGAAACTATGTGAAACTATCAGAAACTATGTGAAACTATGTGAAACTATGTGAAACTATCCGAAACTATGTGAAACTATGTGAATCTATCCGAAACTATGTGAAACTATGTTAAACTATCCAAAACTATGTGAAACTATCCGAAGATATGTGAAACTATGTGAAACTATCCGAAACTATGTGAAACTATCCGAAACTATGTGAAACTATCCGAAACTATGTGAAACTATTTGAAACTATCCAAAACTATGTGAAACTATGTGAAACTATCCGAAACTATGTGAACTATGTGAATCTATCCGAAACTATGTGAAACTATCCCAAACTATGTGAAACTATCCGAAGATATGTGAAACTATACGAAACTATGTGAAACTATTTGAAACTATCCGAAACTATGTGAAACTATGTGAAACTATCCGAAACTATGTGAAACTATCCGAAACTATGGGAAACTATCCGCAACTATGTGAAACCATCCGAAACAATGTGAAACTATCCGAAACTATGTGAAACTATGTGAAACCATCCGAAACTATGTGAAACTATCCGAAACTATGTGAAACTACGTGAAACTATCCGAAACTATGTGAAACTATGTGAAACTATCCGAAACTATGTGAAACTATCCGAAACTATGTGAAACTATCCGAAACTATGTGAAACTATCCGAAACTATGTGAAACTATGTGAAACTATCCGAAACTATGTGAAACTATCCGAAACTATGTGAAACTATACGAAAATATGTGAAACTATCCGAAAATATGTCAAACTATGTGAAACTATCCGAAACTATGTGAAACTATGTGTAACTGTCCGAAACTATGTGAAACTATCCGAAACTATGTGAAACTATCCGAAACTATGTGAAACTATCCGAAACTATGTGAAACTACGTGAAACTATGTGAAATTATCCGAAACTATGTGAGACTGTGCGAAACTATGTGAAACTATGTAAAACTATCCGAAACTATGTGAAACTATGTGTAACTGTCCGAAACTATGTGAAACTATCCGAAACTATTGGAAACTATCCGAAACTATGTGAAACTATCCGAAACTATCCGAAACTATGTGAAACTATGTGAAGCTATGTGAAACTATCCGAAACTATGTGAAACTATGTGAAACTATCCGAAACTATGTGAAACTATCCGAAACTATGTGAAATTATCCGAAACTATGTGAAACTATGTGAAACTATGTGAAACCATCCAAAACTATATGAAATTACGTTAAACTATCCGAAACTTTTTGAAACTATGTAAAACTATCCGAAACTATGTGAAACTATGTGAAGCTATGTGAAACTATCCGAAACTATGTGTAACTATGTGAAACTATCCGAAACTATGTGAAACTATCCGAAACTATGTGAAATTATCTGAAACTATGTGAAACTATGTGAAACTATCCGAAACTATGTGAAATTATGTGAAACTATCCGAAACTATGTGAAACTATGTGAAACTATCCGAAACTATGTGAAACTATCCGAAACTCTCCGAAACTATGTGAAACTATGTGAAGCTATGTGAAACTATCCGAAACTATGTGAAACTATGTGAAAATATCCGAAACTATGTGAAACTATCCGAAACTATGTGAAATTATCCGAAACTATGTGAAACTATGTGAAACTATCCGAAACTATGTCAAAATATGTGAAACTATGTGAAACTATGTGAAACTATCCGAAACTATCCGAAACTATGTTAAAATATGTGAAACTATGTGAAACTATCCGAAACTATGTGAAACTATCAGAAACTATGTGAAACTATGTGAAACTATCCGAAACTATGTGAAACTATGTGAATCTATCCGAAACTATGTGAAACTATGTAAAACTATCCAAAACTATGTGATACTATCCGAAGATATGTGAAACTATCCGAAACTATGTGAAACTATCCGAAACTATGTGAAACTATGTGAAACTATCCGAAACTATGTGAAACTATTTGAAACTATCCGAAACTATGTGAAACTATGTGAATCTATCCGAAACTATGTGAAACTATGTGAATCTATCCGAAACTATGTGAAACTATCCAAAACTATGTGAAACTATCCGAAGATATGTGAAACTATCCGAAACTATGTGAAACTATGTGAAACTATCCGAAACTATGTGAAACTATGTGAAACTATGTGAAACTATCCGAAACTATTTGAAACTATCCGAAACTATGTGAAACTATCCGAAACTATGGGAAACTATCCGCAACTATGTGAAACCATCCGAAACTATGTGAAACTATCCGAAACTATGTGAAACCATCCGAAACTATGTGAAACTATCCGAAACTATGTGAAACTATGTGAAACTATCCGAAACTATGTGAAACTATCCGAAACTATGTGAAACTATCCGAAACTATGTGAAATTATCCGAAACTATGTGAAACTATCCGAAACTATGTGAAACTATGTGAAACTATCCGAAACTATGTGAAACTATGTGAATCTATCCGAAACTATGTGAAACTATCCAAAACTATGTGAAACTATGTGAAACTATCCGAAGATATGTGAAACCATGTGAAACTATCCGAAACTATGTGAAACTATGTGAAACTATCCGAAACTATGTGAAACTATGTGAAACTATCCGAAACTATGTGAAACTATGTGAAACTATCCGAAACTATGTGAAACTATCCGAAACTATGTGAAACTATCCGAAACTATGTGAAACTATCCGCATATATGTGAAAATATCCGAAACTATGTGAAACTATCCGAAACTATGGGAAACTATGTGAAACCATCCGAAACTATGTGAAACTATCCGAAACTATGTGAAACTATCCGAAACTATGTGAAACTATCCGACACTATGTGAAATTATCCGAAACTATGTGAAACTATCCGAAACTATGTGAAACTATGTGAAACTATCCGAAACTATGTGAAACTATGTGAAACTATCCGAAACTATGCGAAACTATGTGTAACTATGTGAAACTATGTGAAATTATCCGAAACTATGTGAAACTATCCGAAACTATATGAAACTATGTGAAACTATCCGAAACTATGTGAAACTATGTGAAACTATCCGAAACTATGTGAAACTATGTGAAACTATCCGAAACTATGTGAAACTATGTGAAACTATCCGAAACTATGTGAAACTATCCGAAACTATGTGAAACTATCCGAAACTATGTGAAACTATCCGCATATATGTGAAAATATCCGAAACTATGTGAAACTATCCGAAACTATGGGAAACTATGTGAAACCATCCGAAACTATGTGAAACTATCCGAAACTATGTGAAACTATCCGAAACTATGTGAAACTATCCGACACTATGTGAAATTATCCGAAACTATGTGAAACTATCCGAAACTATGTGAAACTATGTGAAACTATCCGAAACTATGTGAAACTATCCGAAACTATGCGAAACTATGTGTAACTATGTGAAACTATGTGAAATTATCCGAAACTACGTGAAACTATCCGAAACTATATGAAACTATGTGAAACTATGACAAACCATCTTAAACTATGTGAAACTATGTGAAACTAACCGAAACTATGTGAAACTATCCGAAAATATGTGAAACTATGTGAAACTATCCGAAACTATGTGAAACTATGTGTAACTGTCCGAAACTATCCGAAACTATGTGAAACTATGTGAAACTATCCGAAACTATGTGAGACTGCGCGAAACAATGTGAAACTATGTGAAACTATGTGAAACTATCCGAAACTATGTGAAACTATGTGAAACCATCCGAAACTATATGAAATTATGTGAAACTATCCGAAACTATGTGAAACTATGTGAAACTATCCGAAACTATCCGAAACTATGTTAAAATATGTGAAACTATGTGAAACTATCCGAAACTATGTGAAACTATCAGAAACTATGTGAAACTATGTGAAACTATGTGAAACTATCCGAAACTATGTGAAACTATGTGAATCTATCCGAAACTATGTGAAACTATGTTAAACTATCCAAAACTATGTGAAACTATCCGAAGATATGTGAAACTATGTGAAACTATCCGAAACTATGTGAAACTATCCGAAACTATGTGAAACTATGTGAAACTATCCGAAACTATGTGAAACTATTTGAAACTATCCAAAACTATGTGAAACTATGTGAAACTATCCGAAACTATGTGAACTATGTGAATCTATCCGAAACTATGTGAAACTATGTGAAACTATCCGAAACTATGTGAAACTATTTGAAACTATCCGAAACTATGTGAAACTATGTGAAACTATCCGAAACTATGTGAAACTATCCGAAACTATGGGAAACTATCCGCAACTATGTGAAACCATCCGAAACAATGTAAAACTATCCGAAACTATGTGAAACTATGTGAAACCATCCGAAACTATGTGAAACTATCCGAAACTATGTGAAACTACGTGAAACTATCCGAAACTATGTGAAACTATGTGAAACTATCCGAAACTATGTGAAACTATCCGAAACTATGTGAAACTATCCGAAACTATGTGAAACTATCCGAAACTATGTGAAACTATGTGAAACTATCCGAAACTATGTGAAACTATCCGAAACTATGTGAAACTATACGAAAATATGTGAAACTATCCGAAAATATGTCAAACTATGTGAAACTATCCGAAACTATGTGAAACTATGTGTAACTGTCCGAAACTATGTGAAACTATCCGAAACTATGTGAAACTATCCGAAACTATGTGAAACTATCCGAAACTATGTGAAACTACGTGAAACTATGTGAAATTATCCGAAACTATGTGAGACTGTGCGAAACTATGTGAAACTATGTAAAACTATCCGAAACTATGTGAAACTATGTGTAACTGTCCGAAACTATGTGAAACTATCCGAAACTATGTGAAACTATCCGAAACTATGTGAAACTATCCGAAACTATCCGAAACTATGTGAAACTATGTGAAGCTATGTGAAACTATCCGAAACTATGTGAAACTATGTGAAACTATCCGAAACTATGTGAAACTATCCGAAACTATGTGAAATTATCCGAAACTATGTGAAACTATGTGAAACTATCCGAAACTATGTTAAAATATGTGAAACTATGTGAAACTATCCGAAACTATCCGAAACTATGTGAAACTATCCGAAACTATGTTAAAATATGTGAAACTATGTGAAACTATCCGAAACTATGCGAAACTATCAGAAACTATGTGAAACTATGTGAAACTATGTGAAACTATCCGAAACTATGTGAAACTATGTGAATCTATCCGAAACTATGTGAAACTATGTTAAACTATCCAAAACTATGTGAAACTATCCGAAGAAATGTGAAACTATGTGAAACTATCCGAAACTATGTGAAACTATCCGAAACTATGTGAAACTATCCGAAACTATGTGAAACTATTTGAAACTATCCGAAAGTATGTGAAACTATGTGAAACTATCCGAAACTATGTGAAACTATGTGAATCTATCCGAAACTATGTGAAACTAAGTGAAACTATCCAAAACTATGTGAAACTATCCGAAGATATGTGAAACTATCCGAAACTATGTGAAACTATGTGAAACTATTTGAAACTATCCGAAACTATGTGAAACTATGTGAAACTATCCGAAACTATGTGAAACTATGTGAAACTATCCGAAACTATTTGAAACTATCTGAAACTATGTGAAACTATCCGAAACTATGTGAAACTATGTGAAACCATCCGAAACTATGTGAAACTATCCGAAACTATGTGAAAGTATGTGAAACTATCCGAAACTATGTGAAACTATCCGAAACTATGTGAAACTATCCGAAACTATGTGAAACTATCCGAAACTATGTGAAACTATCCGAAACTATGTGAAACTATGTGAAACTATCCGAAACTATGTGAAACTATCCGAAACTATGTGAAACTATCCGAAAATTTGTCAAACTATGTGAAACTATCCGAAACTATGTGTAACTGTCCGAAACTATGTGAAACTATCCGAAACTATGTGAAACTATCCGAAACTATGTGAAACTTTGTGAAACTATGTGAAACTATCCGAAACTATGTGAAACTACGTGAAACTATGTGAAACTATCCGAAACTTTGTGAGACTGTGCGAAACTATGTGAAACTATGTAAAACTATCCGAAACTATGTGAAACTATGTGAAACCATCCAAAACTATATGAAATTACGTTAAACTATCCGAAACTTTTTGAAACTATGTAAAACTATCCGAAACTATGTGAAACTATGTGAAGCTATGTGAAACTATCCGAAACTATGTGTAACTATGTGAAACTATCCGAAACTATGTGAAACTATCCGAAACTATGTGAAATTATCTGAAACTATGTGAAACTATGTGAAACTATCCGAAACTATGTGAAATTATGTGAAACTATCCGAAACTATGTGAAACTATGTGAAACTATCCGAAACTATGTGAAACTATCCGAAACTCTCCGAAACTATGTGAAACTATGTGAAGCTATGTGAAACTATCCGAAACTATGTGAAACTATGTGAAAATATCCGAAACTATGTGAAACTATCCGAAACTATGTGAAATTATCCGAAACTATGTGAAACTATGTGAAACTATCCGAAACTGTGTCAAAATATGTGAAACTATGTGAAACTATCCGAAACTGTCCGAAACTATGTTAAAATATGTGAAACTATGTGAAACTATCCGAAACTATGTGAAACTATCAGAAACTATGTGAAACTATGTGAAACTATCCGAAACTATGTGAAACTATGTGAATCTATCCGAAACTATGTGAAACTATGTTAAACTATCCAAAACTATGTGAAACTATCCGAAGATATGTGAAACTATGTGAAACTATCCGAAACTATGTGAAACTATCCGAAACTATGTGAAACTATGTGAAACTATCCGAAACTATGTGAAACTATTTGAAACTATCCGAAACTATGTGAAACTATGTGAATCTATCCGAAACTATGTGAAACTATGTGAATCTATCCGAAACTATGTGAAACTATGTGAAACTATCCAAAACTATGTGAAACTATCCGAAGATATGTGAAACTATCCGAAACTATGTGAAACTATTTGAAACTATCCGAAAATATGTGAAACTATCCGAAACTATGTGAAACTATGTGAAACTATGTGAAACTATGTGAAACTATCCGAAACTATTTGAAACTATCCGAAACTATGTGAAACTATCCGAAACTATGGGAAACTATCCGCAACTATGTGAAACCATCCGAAACTATGTGAAACTATCCGAAACTATGTGAAACCATCCGAAACTATGTGAAACTATCCGAAACTATGTGAAACTATGTGAAACTATCCGAAACTATGTGAAACTATCCGAAACTATGTGAAACTTTCCGAAACTATGTGAAATTATCCGAAACTATGTGAAACTATGTGAAACTATCCGAAACTATGTGAAACTATGTGAAACTATCCGAAACTATGTGAAACTATGTGAATCTATCCGAAACTATGTGAAACTATCCAAAACTATGTGAAACTATGTGAAACTATCCGAAGATATGTGAAACCATGTGAAACTATCCGAAACTATGTGAAACTATCCGAAACTATGTGAAACTATGTGAAACTATCCGAAACTATGTGAAACTATGTGAAACTATCCGAAACTATGTGAAACTATCCGAAACTATGTGAAACTATCCGAAACTATGTGAAACTATCCGAAATTATGTGAAACTATCCGCATATATGTGAAAATATCCGAAACTATGTGAAACTATCCGAAACTATGGGAAACTATGTGAAACCATCCGAAACTATGTGAAACTATCCGAAACTATGTGAAACTATCCGAAACTATGTGAAACTATCCGACACTATGTGAAATTATCCGAAACTATGTGAAACTATCCGAAACTATGTGAAACTATGTGAAACTATCCGAAACTATGTAAAACTATGTGAAACTATCCGAAACTATGCGAAACTATGTGTAACTATGTGAAACTATGTGAAATTATCCGAAACTATGTGAAACTATCCGAAACTATATGAAACTATGTGAAACTATGAGAAACTATCTTAAACTATGTGAAACTATGTGAAACTAACCGAAACTATGAGAAACTATCCGAAAATATGTGAAACTATGTGAAACTATCCGAAACTATGTGAACTATGTGAATCTATCCGAAACTATGTGAAACTATGTGAAACTATCCGAAACTATGTGAAACTATTTGAAACTATCCGAAACTATGTGAAACTATGTGAAACTATCCGAAACTATGTGAAACTATCCGAAACTATGGGAAACTATCCGCAACTATGTGAAACCATCCGAAACAATGTAAAACTATCCGAAACTATGTGAAACTATGTGAAACCATCCGAAACTATGTGAAACTATCCGAAACTATGTGAAACTACGTGAAACTATCCGAAACTATGTGAAACTATGTGAAACTATCCGAAACTATGTGAAACTATCCGAAACTATGTGAAACTATCCGAAACTATGTGAAACTATCCGAAACTATGTGAAACTATGTGAAACTATCCGAAACTATGTGAAACTATCCGAAACTATGTGAAACTATACGAAAATATGTGAAACTATCCGAAAATATGTCAAACTATGTGAAACTATCCGAAACTATGTGAAACTATGTGTAACTGTCCGAAACTATGTGAAACTATGTGAAGCTATGTGAAACTATCCGAAACTATGTGTAACTATGTGAAACTATCCGAAACTATGTGAAACTATCCGAAACTATGTGAAATTATCTGAAACTATGTGAAACTATGTGAAACTATCCGAAACTATGTGAAATTATGTGAAACTATCCGAAACTATGTGAAACTATGTGAAACTATCCGAAACTATGTGAAACTATCCGAAACTCTCCGAAACTATGTGAAACTATGTGAAGCTATGTGAAACTATCCGAAACTATGTGAAACTATGTGAAAATATCCGAAACTATGTGAAACTATCCGAAACTATGTGAAATTATCCGAAACTATGTGAAACTATGTGAAACTATCCGAAACTGTGTCAAAATATGTGAAACTATGTGAAACTATCCGAAACTGTCCCAAACTATGTTAAAATATGTGAAACTATGTGAAACTATCCGAAACTATGTGAAACTATCAGAAACTATGTGAAACTATGTGAAACTATCCGAAACTATGTGAAACTATGTGAATCTATCCGAAACTATGTGAAACTATGTTAAACTATCCAAAACTATGTGAAACTATCCGAAGATATGTGAAACTATGTGAAACTATCCGAAACTATGTGAAACTATCCGAAACTATGTGAAACTATGTGAAACTATCCGAAACTATGTGAAACTATTTGAAACTATCCGAAACTATGTGAAACTATGTGAATCTATCCGAAACTATGTGAAACTATGTGAATCTATCCGAAACTATGTGAAACTATGTGAAACTATCCAAAACTATGTGAAACTATCCGAAGATATGTGAAACTATCCGAAACTATGTGAAACTATTTGAAACTATCCGAAAATATGTGAAACTATCCGAAACTATGTGAAACTATGTGAAACTATGTGAAACTATCCGAAACTATTTGAAACTATCCGAAACTATGTGAAACTATCCGAAACTATGGGAAACTATCCGCAACTATGTGAAACCATCCGAAACTATGTGAAACTATCCGAAACTATGTGAAACCATCCGAAACTATGTGAAACTATCCGAAACTATGTGAAACTATGTGAAACTATCCGAAACTATGTGAAACTATCCGAAACTATGTGAAACTTGCCGAAACTATGTGAAATTATCCGAAACTATGTGAAACTATGTGAAACTATCCGAAACTATGTGAAACTATGTGAAACTATCCGAAACTATGTGAAACTATGTGAATCTATCCGAAACTATGTGAAACTATCCAAAACTATGTGAAACTATGTGAAACTATCCGAAGATATGTGAAACCATGTGAAACTATCCGAAACTATGTGAAACTATCCGAAACTATGTGAAACTATGTGAAACTATCCGAAACTATGTGAAACTATGTGAAACTATCCGAAACTATGTGAAACTATGTGAAACTATCCGAAACTATGTGAAACTATCCGAAACTATGTGAAACTATCCGAAATTATGTGAAACTATCCGCATATATGTGAAAATATCCGAAACTATGTGAAACTATCCGAAACTATGGGAAACTATGTGAAACCATCCGAAACTATGTGAAACTATCCGAAACTATGTGAAACTATCCGAAACTATGTGAAACTATCCGACACTATGTGAAATTATCCGAAACTATGTGAAACTATCCGAAACTATGTGAAACTATGTGAAACTATCCGAAACTATGTAAAACTATGTGAAACTATCCGAAACTATGCGAAACTATGTGTAACTATGTGAAACTATGTGAAATTATCCGAAACTATGTGAAACTATCCGAAACTATATGAAACTATGTGAAACTATGAGAAACTATCTTAAACTATGTGAAACTATGTGAAACTAACCGAAACTATGAGAAACTATCCGAAAATATGTGAAACTATGTGAAACTATCCGAAACTATGTGAAACTATGTGTAACTGTCCGAAACTATCCGAAACTATGTGAAACTATGTGAAACTATCCGAAACTATGTGAGACTGCGCGAAACAATGTGAAACTATGTGAAACTATCCGAAACTATGTGAAACTATGTGAAACCATCCGAAACTATATGAAATTATGTGAAACTATCCGAAACTATGTGAAACTATGTGAAACTATCCGAAACTATCCGAAACTATGTTAAAATATGTGAAACTATGTGAAACTATCCGAAACTATGTGAAACTATCAGAAACTATGTGAAACTATGTGAAACTATGTGAAACTATGTGAAACTATGTGAATCTATCCGAAACTATGTGAAACTATGTTAAACTATCCAAAACTATGTGAAACTATCCGAAGATATGTGAAACTATGTGAAACTATCCGAAACTATGTGAAACTATCCGAAACTATGTGAAACTATCCGAAACTATGTGAAACTATCCGAAACTATGTGAAACTATGTGAAACTATCCGAAACTATGTGAAACTATCCGAAACTATGTGAAACTATCCGAAAATTTGTCAAACTATGTGAAACTATCCGAAACTATGTGAAACTATGTGTAACTGTCCGAAACTATGTGAAACTATCCGAAACTATGTGAAACTATCCGAAACTATGTGAAACTTTGTGAAACTATGTGAAACTATCCGAAACTATGTGAAACTACGTGAAACTATGTGAAACTATCCGAAACTATGTGAGACTGTGCGAAACTATGTGAAACTATGTAAAACTATCCGAAACTATGTGAAACTATGTGAAACCATCCGAAACTATATGAAATTACGTGAAACTATCCGAAACTTTTTGAAACTATGTAAAACTATCCGAAACTATGTGAAACTATGTGAAGCTATGTGAAACTATCCGAAACTATGTGTAACTATGTGAAACTATCCGAAACTATGTGAAACTATCCGAAACTATGTGAAATTATCTGAAACTATGTGAAACTATGTGAAACTATCCGAAACTATGTGAAATTATGTGAAACTATCCGAAACTATGTGAAACTATGTGAAACTATCCGAAACTATGTGAAACTATCCGAAACTCTCCGAAACTATGTGAAACTATGTGAAGCTATGTGAAACTATCCGAAACTATGTGAAACTATGTGAAACTATCCGAAACTATGTGAAACTATCCGAAACTATGTGAAATTATCCGAAACTATGTGAAACTATGTGAAACTATCCGAAACTATGTCAAAATATGTGAAACTATGTGAAACTATGTGAAACTATCCGAAACTATCCGAAACTATGTTAAAATATGTGAAACTATGTGAAACTATCCGAAACTATGTGAAACTATCAGAAACTATGTGAAACTATGTGAAACTATCCGAAACTATGTGAAACTATGTGAATCTATCCGAAACTATGTGAAACTATGTTAAACTATCCAAAACTATGTGAAACTATCCGAAGATATGTGAAACTATGTGAAACTATCCGAAACTATGTGAAACTATCCGAAACTATGTGAAACTATGTGAAACTATCCGAAACTATGTGAAACTATTTGAAACTATCCGAAACTATGTGAAACTATGTGAATCTATCCGAAACTATGTGAAACTATGTGAATCTATCCGAAACTATGTGAAACTATGTGAAACTATCCAAAACTATGTGAAACTATCCGAAGATATGTGAAACTATCCGAAACTATGTGAAACTATGTGAAACTATTTGAAACTATCCGAAACTATGTGAAACTATGTGAAACTATCCGAAACTATGTGAAACTATGTGAAACTATCCGAAACTATTTGAAACTATCCGAAACTATGTGAAACTATCCGAAACTATGGGAAACTATCCGCAACTATGTGAAACCATCCGAAACTATGCGAAACTATCCGAAACTATGTGAAACCATCCGAAACTATGTGAAACTATCCGAAACTATGTGAAACTATGTGAAACTATCCGAAACTATGTGAAACTATCCGAAACTATGTGAAACTATCCGAAACTATGTGAAATTATCCGAAACTATGTGAAACTATGTGAAACTATCCGAAACTATGTGAAACTATGTGAAACTATCCGAAACTATGTGAAACTATCCGAAACTATGTGAAATTATCCGAAACTATGTGAAACTATGTGAAACTATCCGAAACTATGTGAAACTATGTGAAACTATCCGAAACTATGTGAAACTATGTGAATCTATCCGAAACTATGTGAAACTATCCAAAACTATGTGAAACTATGTGAAACTATCCGAAGATATGTGAAACCATGTGAAACTATCCGAAACTATGTGAAACTATCCGAAACTATGTGAAACTATGTGAAACTATCCGAAACTATGTGAAACTATGTGAAACTATCCGAAACTATGTGAAACTATGTGAAACTATCCGAAACTATGTGAAACTATCCGAAACTATGTGAAACTATCCGAAACTATGTGAAACTATCCGCATATATGTGAAAATATCCGAAACTATGTGAAACTATCCGAAACTATGGGAAACTATGTGAAACCATCCGAAACTATGTGAAACTATCCGAAACTATGTGAAACTATCCGAAACTATGTGAAACTATCCGACACTATGTGAAATTATCCGAAACTATGTGAAACTATCCGAAACTATGTGAAACTATGTGAAACTATCCGAAACTATGTGAAACTATGTGAAACTATCCGAAACTATGCGAAACTATGTGTAACTATGTGAAACTATGTGAAATTATCCGAAACTATGTGAAACTATCCGAAACTATATGAAACTATGTGAAACTATGAGAAACTATCTTAAACTATGTGAAACTATGTGAAACTAACCGAAACTATGTGAAACTATCCGAAAATATGTGAAACTATGTGAAACTATCCGAAACTATGTGAAACTATGTGTAACTGTCCGAAACTATCCGAAACTATGTGAAACTATGTGAAACTATCCGAAACTATGTGAGACTGCGCGAAACAATGTGAAACTATGTGAAACTATGTGAAACTATCCGAAACTATGTGAAACTATGTGAAACCATCCGAAACTATATGAAATTATGTGAAACTATCCGAAACTATGTGAAACTATGTGAAACTATCCGAAACTATGTTAAAATATGTGAAACTATGTGAAACTATCCGAAACTATGTGAAACTATCAGAAACTATGTGAAACTATGTGAAACTATGTGAAACTATGTGAATCTATCCGAAACTATGTGAAACTATGTTAAACTATCCAAAACTATGTGAAACTATCCGAAGATATGTGAAACTATGTGAAACTATCCGAAACTATGTGAAACTATCCGAAACTATGTGAAACTATCCGAAACTATGTGAAACTATTTGAAACTATCCAAAACTATGTGAAACTATGTGAAACTATCCGAAACTATGTGAACTATGTGAATCTATCCGAAACTATGTGAAACTATGTGAAACTATCCCAAACTATGTGAAACTATCCGAAGATATGTGAAACTATCCGAAACTATGTGAAACTATTTGAAACTATCCAAAACTATGTGAAACTATGTGAAACTATCCGAAACTGTGTGAAACTATCCGAAACTATGGGAAACTATCCGCAACTATGTGAAACCATCCGAAACAATGTGAAACTATCCGAAACTATGTGAAACTATGTGAAACCATCCGAAACTATGTGAAACTATCCGAAACTATGTGAAACTACGTGAAACTATCTGAAACTATGTGAAACTATGTGAAACTATCCGAAACTATGTGAAACTATCCGAAACTATGTGAAACTATCCGAAACTATGTGAAACTATCCGAAACTATCCGAAACTATGTGAAACTATCCGAAACTATGTGAAACTATCCGAAACTATGTGAAACTATACGAAAATATGTGAAACTATCCGAAAATATGTCAAACTATGTGAAACTATCCGAAACTATGTGAAACTATGTGTAACTGTCCGAAACTATGTGAAACTATCCGAAACTATGTGAAACTATCCGAAACTATGTGAAACTATCCGAAACTATGTGAAACTACGTGAAACTATGTGAAATTATCCGAAACTATGTGAGACTGTGCGAAACTATGTGAAACTATGTAAAACTATCCGAAACTATGTGAAAGTATGTGAAACCATCCGAAACTATATGAAATTACGTGAAACTATCCGAAACTTTTTGAAACTATGTAAAACTATCCGAAACTATGTGAAACTATGTGAAGCTATGTGAAACTATCCGAAACTATGTGTAACTATGTGAAACTATCCGAAACTATGTGAAACTATCCGAAACTATGTGAAATTATCCGAAACTATGTGAAACTATCCGAAACTATGTGAAACTATGTGAAACTATCCAAAACTATGTGAAACTATCCGAAGTTATGTGAAACTATCCGAAACTATATGAAACTATGTGAAACTATGAGAAACTATCTAAAACTATGTGAAACTATGTGAAACTGTCCGAAACTATGTGAAACTATCCGAAAATATGTGAAACTATGTGAAACTATCCGGAACTAAGTGAAACTATGTGTAACTGTCCGAAACTATGTGAAACTATCCGAAACTATGTGAAACTATCCGAAACTATGTGAAACTATCCGAAACTATGTGAAACTATCCGAAACTATGTGAGACTGCGCGAAACAATGTGAAACTATGTGAAACTATCCGAAACTATGTGAAACTATGTGAAACCATCCGAAACTATATGAAATTATGTGAAACTATCCGAAACTATGTGAAACTATCCGAAACTATGTGAAACTATGTGAAACTATCCGAAACTATCCGAAACTATGTGAAACTATGTGAAGCTATGTGAAACTATCCGAAACTATGTGAAACTATGTGAAACTATCCGAAACTATGTGAAACTAACCGAAACTATGTGAAATTATCCGAAACTATGTGAAACTATGTGAAACTATCCGAAACTATGTTAAAATATGTGAAACTATGTGAAACTATGGGAAACTATCCGAAACTATCCGAAACTATGTGAAACTATGTGAAACTATCCGAAACTATGCTAAAATATGTGAAACTATCCGAAACTATGCGAAACTATCAGAAACTATGTGAAACTATGTGAAACTATCCGAAACTATGTGAAACTATGTGAATCTATCCGAAACTATGTGAAACTATGTTAAACTATGTGAAACTATGTTAAACTATCCAAAACTATGTGAAACTATCCGAAGATATGTGAAACTATCCGAAACTATGTGAAACTATCCGAAACTATGTGAAACTATGTGAAACTATCCGAAACTATGTGAAACTATTTGAAACTATCCGAAACTATGTGAAACTATGTGAAACTATCCGAAACTATGTGAAACTATGTGAATCTATCCGAAACTATGTGAAACTATGTGAAACTATCCAAAACTATGTGAAACTATCCGAAGATATGTGAAACTATCCGAAACTATGTGAAACTATCCGAAACTATGTGAAACTATGTGAAACTATTTGAAACTATCCGAAACTATGTGAAACTATGTGAAACTATCCGAAACTATGTGAAACTATGTGAAACTATCCGAAACTATTTGAAACTATCCGAAACTATGTGAAACTATCCGAAACTATGTGAAACTATGTGAAACCATCCGAAACTATGTGAAACTATCCGAAACTATGTGAAACTATGTGAAACTATCCGAAACTATGTGAAACTATCCGAAACTATGTGAAACTATCCGAAACTATGTGAAACTATCCGAAACTATGTGAAACTATCCGAAACTATGTGAAACTATGTGAAACTATCCGAAACTATGTGAAACTCTCCAAAACTATGTGAAACTATGTGAATATATCCAAAGATCTGTGAAATTATGTGAAACTATCCGAAACTATGTGAAACTATCCGAAACTATGTGAAACTATCCGAAACTATGTGAAATTATCCGAAACTATGTGAAACTATGTGAAACTATCCGAAACTATGTGAAACTATGTGAAACTATCCGAAACTATGTGAAACTATGTGAATCTATCCGAAACTATGTGAAACTATCCAAAACTATGTGAAACTATGTGAAACTATCCGAAGATATGTGAAACTATGTGAAACTATCCGAAACTATGTGAAACTATCCGAAACTATGTGAAACTATGTGAAACTATCCGAAACTATGTGAAACTATGTGAAACTATCCGAAACTATGTGAAACTATGTGAAACTATCTGAAACTATGTGAAACTATCCGAAACTATGTGAAACTATCCGAAACTATGTGAAACTATCCGCAACTATGTGAAAAAATCCGAAACTATGTGAAACTATTCGAAACTATGTGAAACTATGTGAAACCATCCGAAACTATGTGAAACTATCCGAAACTATGTGAAACTATCCGAAACTATGTGAAACTATCCGAAACTATGTGAAACTATCCGAAACTATGTGAAACTATCCGAAACTATGTTAAATTATCCGAAACTATGTGAAACTATGTGAAACTATCCGAAACTATGTGAAACTATCCGAAACTATGTGAAACTATGTGAAACTATCCGAAACTATGTGAAACTATCCGAAACTATGTGAAACTATCCGAAACTATGTGAAACTATCCGAAACTATGTGAAACTATCCGAAACTATGAGAAACTATGTGAAACTATCCGAAACTATGTGAAACTATCCGAAACTATGTGAAACTATGTGAAACTATCCGAAACTATGTGAAACTATGTGAAACTATCCGAAACTATGTGAAACTATATGAAACTATCCGAAACTATGCGAAACTATGTGAAACTATCCGAAACTATGTGAAACTATGTGAAACTATCCGAAACTATGTGAAACTATCCGAAACTATGTGAAACTATGTGAAACTATCCGAAACTATGTGAAACTATCCGAAACTATGTGAAACTATCCGCAACTATGTGAAAATATCCGAAACTATGTGAAACTATGTGAAGCTACGTGAAACTATCCGAAACTATGTGAAACTATCCGAAACTATGTGAAACTATGTGAAACTATCCCAAACTATGTGAAACTATGTGTAACTATCCGAAACTATGTGAAACTATGTGAAACTATCCGAAACTATGAGAAACTATGTGAAACTATCCGAAACTATGTGAAACTTTGTGAAACTATCCGAAACAATCCGAAACAATGTGAATCTACGTGAAACTATGCGAAACTATGTGAAACTATCCGAAACTATGTGAAACTATCCGAAACTATGTGAAACAATATGAAAATATCCTAAACTATGTGAAACTATCCGAAACTATGTGAAGCTATGTGAAACTTTCCGAAACTATGTGAAAGTATGTGAAGATATCCGAAACTATGTGAAACTATGTGAAACTATGTGACACTATGTGAAACTATCCGAAACTAATTGAGACTATCCGAAACTATGTGAAACTATCCGAAACTATGTGAAACTATCCGAAACTATGTGAAACTATGTGAAACTATCCGAAACTATGTGAAACTATCCGAAACTATGTGAAACTATCCGAAAATTTGTCAAACTATGTGAAACTATCCGAAACTATGTGAAACTATGTGTAACTGTCCGAAACTATGTGAAACTATCCGAAACTATGTGAAACTATCCGAAACTATGTGAAACTATGTGAAACTATCCGAAACTATGTGAAACTACGTGAAACTATGTGAAACTATCCGAAACTATGTGAGACTGTGCGAAACTATGTGAAACTATGTAAAACTATCCGAAACTATGTGAAACTATGTGAAACCATCCGAAACTATATGAAATTACGTGAAACTATCCGAAACTTTTTGAAACTATGTAAAACTATCCGAAACTATGTGAAACTATGTGAAGCTATGTGAAACTATCCGAAACTATGTGTAACTATGTGAAACTATCCGAAACTATGTGAAACTATCCGAAACTATGTGAAATTATCTGAAACTATGTGAAACTATGTGAAACTATCCGAAACTATGTGAAACTATGTGAAACTATCCGAAACTATGTGAATCTATCCGAAACTATGTGAAACTATGTGAAACTCTCCAAAACTATGTGAAACTATGTGAATATATCCAAAGATCTGTGAAATTATGTGAAACTATCCGAAACTATGTGAAACTATCCGAAACTATGTGAAACTATCCGAAACTATGTGAAATTATCCGAAACTATGTGAAACTATGTGAAACTATCCGAAACTATGTGAAACTATGTGAATCTATCCGAAACTATGTGAAACTATCCAAAACTATGTGAAACTATGTGAAACTATCCGAAGATATGTGAAACTATGTGAAACTATCCGAAACTATGTGAAACTATCCGAAACTATGTGAAACTATGTGAAACTATCCGAAACTATGTGAAACTATGTGAAACTATCCGAAACTATGTGAAACTATGTGAAACTATCTGAAACTATGTGAAACTATCCGAAACTATGTGAAACTATCCGAAACTATGTGAAACTATCCGCAACTATGTGAAAAAATCCGAAACTATGTGAAACTATCCGAAACTATGTGAAACTATGTGAAACCATCCGAAACTATGTGAAACTATCCGAAACTATGTGAAACTATGTGAAACTATCCGAAACTATGTGAAACTATCCGAAACTATGTGAAACTATCCGAAACTATGTGAAACTATCCGAAACTATGTTAAATTATCCGAAACTATGTGAAACTATGTGAAACTATCCGAAACTATGTGAAACTATCCGAAACTATGTGAAACTATGTGAAACTATCCGAAACTATGTGAAACTATCCGAAACTATGTGAAACTATCCGAAACTATGTGTAACTATCCGAAACTATGTGAAACTATCCGAAACTATGTGAAACTATCCGAAACTATGTGAAACTATGTGAAACTATCCGAAACTATGTGAAACTATCCGAAACTATGTGAAACTATGTGAAACTATCCGAAACTATGTGAAACTATATGAAACTATCCGAAACTATGTGAAACTATCCGAAACTATGTGAAACTATGTGAAACTATCCGAAACTATGTGAAACTATCCGAAACTATGTGAAACTATGTGAAACTATCCGAAACTATGTGAAACTATCCGAAACTATGTGAAACTATCCGCAACTATGTGAAAATATCCGAAACTATGTGAAACTATGTGAAGCTACGTGAAACTATCCGAAACTATGTGAAACTATCCGAAACTATGTGAAACTATGTGAAACTATCCCAAACTATGTCAAACTATGTGTAACTATCCGAAACTATGTGAAACTATGTGAAACTATCCGAAACTATGAGAAACTATGTGAAACTATCCGAAACTATGTGAAACTTTGTGAAACTATCCGAAACAATCCGAAACAATCCGAAACAATGTGAATCTACGTGAAACTATGCGAAACTATGTGAAACTATCCGAAACTATGTGAAACTATCCGAAACTATGTGAAACAATATGAAAATATCCTAAACTATGTGAAACTATCCGAAACTATGTGAAGCTATGTGAAACTTTCCGAAACTATGTGAAAGTATGTGAAGATATCCGAAACTATGTGAAACTATGTGAAACTATGTGACACTATGTGAAACTATCCGAAACTAATTGAGACTATCAGAAACTATGTGAAACTATGTGAAACTATGTGAAACTATCCGAAACTATGTGAAAATATATGAAAATATCCTAAACTATGTGAAACTATCCGAAACTATGTGAAGCTATGTGAAACTTTCCGAAACTATGTGAAAGTATGTGAAGATATCCGAAACTATTTGAAACTATGTGAAAGTATGTGAAACTATCCGAAACTATTTGAAACTATCCGAAACTATGTGAAAATATCCGAAACTATGTGAAACTATCCGAAACTATGTGAAACTATGTGAAGCTATGTGAAATTATCCGAAACTATGTGAAACTATCCAAAACTATGTGAAACTATCCGAAACTATGTGAAGCTATGTGAAACTATGTGAAACTATCCGAAACTATGTGAAACTATCCGAAACTATGTGAAACTATCAGAAACTATGTGAAACTATCAGAAACTATGTGAAACTGTGTGAAACTATCCGAAACTATGAGAAACTATCCGAAACTGCGTGAAACTATGTGAAACTATGTGAAACTATCCGAAATTATGTGAAACTATGTGAAACTATGCGAAACTATGTGAAACTATGACTATGTGAAACTATGTGAAACTAAGTGAAATTATCCGAAACTATGTGAAACTATGTGAAACTATCCGAAACTATGTGAAACTATGTGAAACTATCCGAAACTATGTGAAACTATCCGAAACTATGTGAAACTATGAGAAACTATCCGAAACTATGTGAAACTATCCGAAACTATCCGAAACTATGTGAAACCATCCGAAACTATATAAAATTATGTGAAACTATCCGAAACTATGTGAAACTATGTGAAACTATCCGAAACTATGTGAAATTATGTGAAACTATCCGATACTATGTGAAACTAAGTGAAGCTATGTGTAACTATCCGAAACTATGTGAAACTATCCGAAACTATGTTAAATTATCCGAAACTATGTGAAACTATGTGAAACTATCCGAAACTATGTGAAACTATCCGAAACTATGTGAAACTATGTGAAACTATCCGAAACTATGTGAAACTATCCGAAACTATGTGAAACTATGTGAAACTATCCGAAACTATGTGAAACTATCCGAAACTATGTGAAACTATGTGAAACTATCCGAAACTATGTGAAACTATGTGAAACTATCCGAAACTATGTGAAACTATATGAAACTATCCGAAACTATGTGAAACTATCCGAAACTATGTGAAACTATGTGAAACTATCCGAAACTATGTGAAACTATCCGAAACTATGTGAAACTATGTGAAACTATCCGAAACTATGTGAAACTATCCGAAACTATGTGAAACTATCCGCAACTATGTGAAAATATCCGAAACTATGTGAAACTATGTGAAGCTACGTGAAACTATCCGAAACTATGTGAAACTATCCGAAACTATGTGAAACTATGTGAAACTATCCCAAACTATGTCAAACTATGTGTAACTATCCGAAACTATGTGAAACTATGTGAAACTATCCGAAACTATGAGAAACTATGTGAAACTATCCGAAACTATGTGAAACTTTGTGAAACTATCCGAAACAATCCGAAACAATCCGAAACAATGTGAATCTACGTGAAACTATGCGAAACTATGTGAAACTATCCGAAACTATGTGAAACTATCCGAAACTATGTGAAACAATATGAAAATATCCTAAACTATGTGAAACTATCCGAAACTATGTGAAGCTATGTGAAACTTTCCGAAACTATGTGAAAGTATGTGAAGATATCCGAAACTATGTGAAACTATGTGAAACTATGTGACACTATGTGAAACTATCCGAAACTAATTGAGACTATCCGAAACTATGTGAAACTATGTGAAACTATCCGAAACTATGTGAAAATATATGAAAATATCCTAAACTATGTGAAACTATCCGAAACTATGTGAAGCTATGTGAAACTTTCCGAAACTATGTGAAAGTATGTGAAGATATCCGAAACTATTTGAAACTATGTGAAACTATGTGAAACTATCCGAAACTATTTGAAACTATCCGAAACTATGTGAAAATATCCGAAACTATGTGAAACTATCCGAAACTATGTGAAACTATCCGAAACTATGTGAAACTATCCGAAACTATGTGAAACTATCCGAAACTATGTGAAACTATCCGAAACTATGTGAAACTATCCTAAACTATGTGAAACTATGTGAAGCTATGTGAAATTATCCGAAACTATGTGAAACTATCCAAAACTATGTGAAACTATCCGAAACTATGTGAAGCTATGTGAAACTATGTGAAACTATCCGAAACTATGTGAAACTATCCGAAACTATGTGAAACTATCAGAAACTATGTGAAACTATCAGAAACTATGTGAAACTGTGTGAAACTATCCGAAACTATGAGAAACTATCCGAAACTGCGTGAAACTATGTGAAACTATGTGAAACTATCCGAAATTATGTGAAACTATGTGAAACTATCCGAAATTATGTGAAACTATGTGAAACTATGCGAAACTATGTGAAACTATGACTATGTGAAACTATGTGAAACTAAGTGAAATTATCCGAAACTATGTGAAACTATGTGAAACTATCCGAAACTATGTGAAACTATGTGAAACTATCCGAAACTATGTGAAACTATCCGAAACTATGTGAAACTATGAGAAACTATCCGAAACTATGTGAAACTATACGAAACTAAGTGAAACTATCCGAAACTATGTGAAACCATCCGAAACTATATAAAATTATGTGAAACTATCCGAAACTATGTGAAACTATGTGAAACTATCCGAAACTATGTGAAATTATGTGAAACTATCCGAAACTATGTGAAACTAAGTGAAGCTATGTGTAACTATCCGAAACTATGTGAAACTATCCGAAGCAATCCGAAACTATGTGAAACTATGTGAAACTACGTGAAACTATGCGAAACTATCCGAAACTATGTGAAACTATCCGAAACTATGTGAAACTATCCGAAACTATGTGAAACTATATGAAAATATCCGAAACTATGTGAAACTATGTGAAACTATCCGAAACTATGTGAAACTATGTGAAACTATCCGAAACTATGTGAAACTATGAGAAAATATCCGAAACTATGTGAAACTATCCGAAACTATGTGAAACTATGTGAAACTATGTGAAACTATCCGAAACTATGTGAAACTATGTGTAACTATCCGAAACTATGTGAAACTATCCGAAACTATGTGAAACTATCCGAAACTATGTGAAACTATCCAAAACTATGTGAAACTATGTGAAACTATCCGAAACTATGTGAAACTATCCGAAACTATGTGAAACTATGAGAAACTATGGGACACTATGTGAAACTATCCGAAACTAATTGAGACTATCCGAAACTATGTGAAACTATGTCAAACTATCCGAAACTATGTGAAACTATTCGAAACTATGTGAAACTATCCGAAACTATGTGAAACTTTGAGAAACTGTCCGAAACTATGTGAAACTATCCGAAACTATGTGAAACTATCCGAAACTATGTGAAACTATGATAAACTATCCGAAACTATGTGAAAATATCCGAAACTATGTGAAACTATGATAAACTATCCGAAACTATGTGAAAATATCCGAAACTATGTGAAGCTATGTGAAACTATGGGAAACTATGCGAAACTATGTGAAACTATGTGAAACTATCCGAAACTATGTGAAACTATCCGAAACTATGTGAAACTATCCGAAACTATGTGAAACTTTGTGAAACTATCCGAAACTATGTGAAACTATCCGAAACTATGTGAAACTGTGCGAAACTATCCGAAACTATGTGAAACTATCCGAAACTATGTGAAAATATCCGAAACTATGTGAAACTATCCGAAACTAAGTGAAACTATCCGAAACTATGTGAAACTATCCGAAACTATGTGAAACTATCCGAAACTATGTGAAACTATCCGAAACTATGTGAAACTATCCTAAACTATGTGAAACTATGTGAAGCTATGTGAAATTATCCGAAACTATGTGAAACTATCCAAAACTATGTGAAACTATCCGAAACTATGTGAAACTATCCGAAACTATGTGAAACTATCCGAAACTATGTGAAACTATCCGAAACTATGTGAAGCTATGGGAAACTATGTGAAGCTATGTGAAACTATCCGAAACTATGTGAAACTATCAGAAACTATGTGAAACTATCAGAAACTATGTGAAACTGTGTGAAACTATCCGAAACTATGAGAAACTATCCGAAACTGCGTGAAACTATGTGAAACTATCCGAAATTATGTGAAACTATGTGAAACTATGCGAAACTATGTGAAACTATGACTATGTGAAACTATGTGAAACTAAGTGAAATTATCCGAAACTATGTGAAACTATCCGAAACTATGTGAAACTACGTGAAACTATGTGAAACTATCCGAAACTATGTGAAACTATCCGAAACTATGTGAAACTATGAGAAACTATCCGAAACTATGTGAAACTATCCGAAACTAAGTGAAACTATCCGAAACTATGTGAAACCATCCGAAACTATATAAAATTATGTGAAACTATCCGAAACTATGTGAAACTATCCGAAACTATGTGAAATTATGTGAAACTATCCGAAACTATGTGAAACTAAGTGAAGCTATGTGAAACTATCCGAAACTATGTGAAACTATCCGAAGCAATCCGAAACTATGTGAAACTATGTGAAACTATGTGAAACTACGTGAAACTATGCGAAACTATCCGAAACTATGTGAAACTATCCGAAACTATGTGAAACTATCCGAAACTATGTGAAACTATATGAAAATATCCGAAACTATGTGAAACTATGTGAAACTATCTGAAGCTATGTGAAACTATGTGAAACTATCCGAAACTATGTGAAACTATGAGAAAATATCCGAAACTATGTGAAACTATCCGAAACTATGTGAAACTATGTGAAACTATCCGAAACTAAGTGAAACTATGTGTAACTATCCGAAACTATGTGAAACTATGTGAAACTATCCGAAACTATGTGAAACTATCCAAAACTATGTGAAACTATCCGAAACTATGTGAAACTATCCGAAACTATGTGAAACTATGAGAAACTATGGGACACTATGTGAAACTATCCGAAACTAATTGAGACTATCCGAAACTATGTGAAACTATGTCAAACTATACGAAACTATGTGAAACTATTCGAAACTATGTGAAACTATCCGAAACTATGTGAAACTTTGAGAAACTGTCCGAAACTATCCGAAACTATGTGAAACTATCCGAAACTATGTGAAACTATGATAAACTATCCGAAACTATGTGAAACTATCTGAAAATATCCGAAACTATGTGAAACTATGTGAAACTATGGGAAACTATGCGAAACTATGTGAAACTATGTGAAACTATGACTATGTGAAACTATGTGAAACTATGTGAAATTATCCGAAACTATGTGAAACTATCCGAAACTATGTGAAACTATCCGAAACTATGTGAAACTATGCGAAGTTATCCGAAACTATGTGAAACTATGTGAAACTATCCGAAACTATGTGAAACTATGTGAAACTATGTGAAGCTATGTGAAACTATCCGAAACTATGTGAAACTATGTGAAACTATCCGAAACTATGTGAAACTATCCGAAACAATGGGAAATTATCCGAAACTATGTGAAACTATGTGAAACTATGTGAATCTATCCGAAACTATGTGAAACTATGTGAAACTATCCAAAACTATGTGAAACTATGTGAATCTATCCGAAGATATGTGAAATTATGTGAAACTATCCGAAACTATGTGAAACTATGTGAAACTATCCGAAACTATGTGAAACTATCCGAAACTATGTGAAACTATGTGAAACTATCCGAAACTATGTGAAACTATCCGCAACTATGTGAAACTATCAGAAACTATGTGAAACTATCCGAAACTATGTGAAACTATGTGAAACCATCCGAAACTATGTGAAACTATCCGAAACTATGTGAAACCATCCGAAACTATGTGAAACTATGTGAAACTATCCGAAGCTATCAGAAACTATGTGAAACTGTCTGAAACTATGTGAAACTATGTGAAACTATCCGAAACTATGCGAAACTAGGTGAAACTAGGTGAAGCTATGAGAAACTTTGTGAAACTATGCGAAACTATGTGAAACTATGGGAAACTATACGAAACTATGTGAAACTATTCGAAACTATGTGAAACTATGTGAAACTTTGCGAAACTAGGTGAAACTATGTGAAACTATGCGAAACTATGTGAAACTATGTGAATCTATGTTAAACTATGTGAAACTGTGTGAAACTATGCGAAACTATGTGAAACTATGCGAAACTACGCGAAACTATGCGAAACTATGTGAAACAATGCGAAACTATGTGAAGCTATGTGAAACTATGTGAATCTATGTAAAACTATGTGAATCTAACAATACTGGCCTACCGATGGCCAGGAGTACTTAACCCAGCATTTATTTTCTAAAATGCGCAGGGTGAGTGATTGCCCGACATTTTCCAGTACAAAGCAATCAATGAATCAATAATTGAGGGCCAGCAATTTATAAACACCCAGCAGCATCCCTTTAGTCTATTGAGATTTACGAGTGGTCATTGACCTAGTTACAGGAGTAATTAAAATCCACAAATCTACTTTTTATTTAATTCAGTTAGCTAAATAAATATCTAGCTATCTAATACCTTTCTGAATAAATTATTAATATATGAACTAAGAAAATATTTTTAGGTAATTTTTTCATGTAAATTGTTTTATGCAAAGAAAAATGTTTTTTACACTGTTCAACCCCTTAGTACCAAAGATTTGCCGTGCACAATTTATGTTTCCACTTATTAATACATTTTTAAACTAGATAAACATATGTAATAATTTTTTCTTTACACTGCTATTCCACTTAGAAACAGAATAATAAAACTGCTGTTCAGAATTGTGAAAATTCTGTATCTCACAAGTAATTTTTCAAGTTTCAACTTGTAGTCTGTATATATGTTTTAAAATAATACCTGTGTTCTTAAGGAATCTAGTGATACTATTGTACCCTTACCCTATGCAGAAATAAGAACAACCTACAGCCGATACAATTAAGAAGCTGTCTACAGATGATCATTCAGTGCGGTATTGATCATGAATTCATGTTCTAATGATTATATTTAGTCTTGCAGCAAATTTAACAAAAAATAGGTGTATTGTACAAAAATGTACTTATGTAGTCACCTGGTTATCTCATGTAATGAATTGAATGTACCCTGAAATTAGTTAAATACATAATCAACATTGTCTCTTGCAAACATTTTATTATGCAAAGACATATAAATACAAAGACATATCCTTAATCAATACAAATATTACACAAATTTATATTTATATTTAATTTTAAAAATAATAAAAACAACAGAGAAATAAATATCTTTCTCCACATAGAATCACTTGGAATAGCATAGAAGAGTTCTGAAAAACTTCAATAAAACTGCAACAAAAAATGCTTGACATTTTTCGAAATCCTGAAAGAGAGGATATCCCAAGTAGCACAGGGATATTGTAACAGCTTTAGTCTACATCGACCGACATTGTCAATATTGGCGAAAATCGAAATTGTGTGTACGATATTGTACGATTCCCGTCGATTTCACTATAAAAATATGTTTGTAAAACTTATCATTTAAAACTTTATTGTGTCCTTAAATCAAAATTAATCATTTAAAAGACAAAAAATGACGTCAAATTGTTATAATTCCAAAAAATAAGTTTGAAATATAAATTTAGAGATATCCGAACAACCCCGGACAATATTTGATATCAATATTGCAATCGTGTTTTTGTCACGACATCGATTTTTTCTCTAAATACTGAAATCTACGATCTATACCACTCGGAACCGTAACCATAACCCGTTAAGATGCTGTTGATCATTTACCGCTACCACCTGCGATCTATTTATCTTTTGTCTACTTATATTTAAATCTAATTTCGTCTCATAAAATTTATACCTTAGCTCATAATGTAAATGGAATGAAAACTATTCCGATTTAGCGAGCCCGAAAACTCAAACCAGCTGAAGATGAAGGGGAATTAATGCACCTTGTTGAAATGAACGAATTCTCTGATCTTGGCAGGTATGTGCTGTTTTTAATATATATAATTAAATTATATATTGCAAAAATTACATTGATTTCCACCTTTATCTTGTCCAGGCTGCTTAACTATTTAATTATATCACGTTATTCAATTCTCATATTCACAAACAGTGGCGTAATTTTATAGTATGTTTGGAGATGTTAAGCCTTCTGACATGCTTATGTTTATATTTTTCACACCTGCCAAATTGTACGTTTGATGAAAAATATTTTTTAATACTTGAACTAATTAAAAATTTAAGAGCTAAGTGAGCTAACAAATGGATCATATTTGCATATTTTTTAATTATTAATTTGTCATGGTAGATTGAAATGTTTATTTTTTTTTTTTCGAAATTTTAAATTGAAGATTTAGTATGTCTACTAGATTGATTTAATATGTATACTGAAGATTTAATAAGATATCTAATGTTGCTGCTAGTAAGAAGTTTTTTTCTCAACCGTACAAGTTTGCAGTATATATATATTTATATATAATATATATGTGTGTTTAATTATTATTTAAAATTATGCTTACTGTATCTAATTAATATATAATGTTTAAATTACAAAAAAAAAGAATTGAATCATGAAAATTTTATATGTCTACATCTTACTTACCGAACCGAGTAGCTCATTAATCAAGTAATTCATAATTTCAGAAGGGGTTTTAACTTACATAAACTGAAGTTTGTTAACTATTAAATTATATCACATTATTCAATTCTGATATTCCCAAAGATCTTGTTTACTTTTATTGGTTCTGTGCACTATAACAATTTATCTGCTTTTCTCGGACTAAAAAAGACGAACTTGTTCAACGTTCCTCCCATATGCTCCTGCCAAAGAATAGGGTATCTCTCCTGATACTATTCTTTGGGTACATATATGTATTTATTAGGGTACATATAGGGTATCAGTACACCTAGAAAGTCATGGATTTCTATATTGAACAAAATTTGTCATGATCTAACTATTATTTTTTTAAAAATTGCAGATTTAGGTAACTGAAAAATCTTAATTTTAAAAATGGAATCCCCCTAATTTCATAGCGTTCTGAATATCTGAATTTGTAACAAAATATCCAATCTTAATCGTATTTTATTAAAATATAAAATGTTTCAATTGTGTTCTTTAAAATAATTAAGGAAAGAACATCCTTTCTAGAGCGAATAATCTTTTAAACTTCAGTGATTTCAGAATCTTATTAATTATTTTATTTGTTTAATTTTTTTTTTATTATAATGAATTTAAAATTCTTGTTTAGGCATTTTATGTTACACTTACTTTTAAGAAGAAAAAAAGCAGCTTTAAAAAGCTATATAAAAGTTATTTACTTTTGTATATTTTTCAGCTATTTAAATGCTTCAACTCTTTCTTTACTCAATTTTTAAGTTTAATATCAATAAATGAGAAGGTTTAGAGCCCCGTGGCAGATTTGCAGAGACACGGCAACATTTTCACTGAACATTACAAAGTTCTTGCAGAAAGATTTTTCTTTTGAAAAGTAAAAAAAAAAAAAAATTACCTTTATTTATTTTTTGACAGAAATTTACCAGTTATATTTGAATCATGCATTTGAATAATAACTTTTTGGCGTGTTCAATATACGCCAATAGTAGCGTAAATTGATAGGTTTTTTTCTGTTGTATTTTCGTCAGTTATTGATGTTGATTTTCAAGTGGATTTTAAATATCCCGATAAGCAACCTGAAAAATTCGAATCTTGTATTTGGGTATTTACTTTTTAGGTCAATAATTCTGTCGAATTTTATCAGTTATTGCTATTGATTTCTCCATAGTTTTTAAATCTGATATTTATTATACGATATTTTTATACAACAGCCTAATCAAGAAACGAAACACTCATTTGAGGTGACCAATTCGTGTGAATTTGTTGTCAATCTTTTTTTTTCGCCGAGTACTACTGCGGATTTAATAATTTGCAATTTTTTTTTACTGGGATGACAAAAGGCGAAGGAAATAATTTCTATATCCCCCTGCCTCCCAACAAAATGCGAAAATGTTGCATGTAATGTTATAATAAAAATTATACGCTCAATTTAAAAAAAGTTATACATAGTTTTTTGTTTTTTTTTTTAAACACAGTGCTTTTGTTATTTTAAATTAGTAACATAACTGTTTATTATTGTGAAAAGTATCTTGCAGAAAGATATTAGTGCTAGAGAGTTTTGTCGCAGATAGCTCGAAAAAGTTCTGCTTCAAGGATTCAGAGTATAACAGCTTTGGTTATACCTATCATTTCAATTAATGTTTTTATAATGCTTTTTTGAATTTATTGTAGTGTTTTTGTCGCATAAAATAGTAACTTCGGTAACTCATGACAACTTTTTGGAGTTATTGATGGAAAGTCAGGGTTTTAAAATCTAAAATGTCGCAGATACCATGTACATATCAAAATGAAAAGCAATCCATAGCTGAATATGTCCCAACTTTGCAACATATTTTAACTTATGTGATTCTTAAGTCAAATATGACTGTGATAAGTGTTTTAATGGTATGGGTATTTCTCCGCACACTATTTATACATAGAATTCTTGATAATTGGATTCGTTAACATACAATCTGATATTGCAATGTTCAATATATTTATGCACAGGCCATTGCTTTGGAAGCTTCTCATATACAAAGTAAAGAACTAATGCAATAACTCTTTGAGAATAAAGTGACTGAAATAAGAAATAATATATTATAAAAATGAAAAATGTAGATAATTCCTTTCTTCAGCAATCCTATGCCCGTTTTACTTGTGTGGTCTTAATTGATGATAAAATATGAGGTACATTTTGTAATGGTTATTAAAACATTATATTTTTATATATATCTTTTTTTTCTTTCAGATATGTTATTTTGAAACCATCTGTAAAGAAGGCTATTTATGTTCTTTTACTTCAGCACCATCTTGGAATTGGCGATGATGTATTGTAAATTAAAATGAAAAAGGAAACAGTGTTTTGAAAGCCTCTCAGCTGTTACAAACGCCATCTTAGGTAATTTTATAGACTTAGAATTTTAAAATTTGTAATTAGACTTTACTTTTTCGTGAGTCATTATCTTGCACTAAAATGGATCAGTTATTCCTTAAATTAACTACCCTGGTCCTTCCTGTTTTATTTTGCTTAGTTTGTATTCTGAACTCTAATACATTTACAGCATTGTATGTTTCAAAGTTCAAAAGTTAGCCGCTCTTAAGGTTTTGTAATGTTTTTCATGGCATCTTTTCTCAACCATGGCATCTTCTTCTAGTTATCAGGGTTTGTTGATTTAGATCAGCTTGATTTATTACATGATTTAAATCAAATGATTTTTTTTTAGAAAAAAAGCATTGATTTTGAAAGTTAAAATACAGTATTTTTAAATTATTGATGCTTTTATTATTTTTTTTTCTAGTTTTAAAACTTATTTTAAATAAATTGCTGCATTAATTAATTTTAGTTATTCAAATTGCTTTCTTTCTTGGTGTGTGTTAAATTCCAACACATTTGAAATTGCATTTTTAAAAATTTTTTTTGATTCTTGAGATTGATTGATGGCATTAAATGTACAAATTAAAGTACACATTTAATGCTGTCTTAATAGCTGTAGAGAGTAATTAATAAACATGAATTTTTTCAAAAAAAATGCAAATAATGTTAATTAAAATTCTACCTTTTGATTAAAAAAGCATGGAATTAAAATCTACATTATATTTTATTAGTGGAAAATGTTTATTTCTAAAGCTATAGTAGAAAGATGGGTTATATTAGAAAGAAATTACCCTAATATGTCAAAAATAGAAGGAAAGAAAAGGGGGCTGATGAATTCAGATGTTTTTTTCCTGATATAGTGTCATTCTTCCCTTTCAAAGTCTATTTGAAGCAGCAGAGTTATTAACTGGTAATTTTTTCTCATAATATGTTTATAGTATCTTTGACATAATCAGATTTTCTATAAAGAAATTTTGTGAAAAAAAATTCCAATAAGTACATAGATTTTTTAAAAAATTTTTTTAGCTTAGCTTATCTATTTTGATATAAGATTAAAAATTTATTACCACTTAGCAGTACCTTTACAAAATACTTCACTATATCTAAATCAGCACTGTGGTAACCTCATGTTAGATGTGGAATTTGTATTGACTAGCCGGGTTCTAATCTCAGCCGATACTGGGATTGGAACCCGGATCACCTCATTGAAAGGTGACCAAATATTTTTTAAAAATTATTCAAGGAAAAACTTTTTTCCGTCTATCATATTATAAAATACATAGCTGCCAACCCTTCTGCATTTTGCAGAAGCTTTCTGCATTTTTACTTATTTTAGCTATTTTTTCCTCTTTTATGCGCAGAAGATAAGATCTTCTGCATTTTACCCATCTGCCTGATAGCTAGTATTTTCTTTAAGTCAGACGTCGCTGTTCCTCTTGTAACAGCGTTTGGCAAGGCCGTAACTACATTTTTAATCGAATATTGTACCATCAAGTAGCTGGTCGAAAGTTTTTTTAAAAAATATTTCCTTTTTTGTTTTAAAAAAAAGATGAGTATTGCTTTTTTTTGCTCATAATAAGTGGATTTATAAATAAATAATTAATCAAAATAGTTAAAATCCGCTTCTTTTATAAATTTATTGGTAATTAGTATGTGCTTGCGAATCTTCTGCATTTTTAGGCATTTCTTCTGCATTTTTTTTTGTCTATCTTCTGCATTTTTATAACTAGAGGTTGGCAGCTATGAAAATATAATATTTTCCATTTGTTATTAACTTACTCGTCAAGGGCCCCCATATAAAAATAGGCCCGGTGCTCCTGGAAACATAAAAACTGCTCTGATTCTATACAAAAGAATTGTCAACCTAGGGCTGTTAGTAGTACTTGCATTGTGCTCATGTCTACTTTAGTTCATGTAATTTTTCAATATAACTATTTGTCTTTTAATTTAAAAGTATTAAAATTAACCACAGTTTATGTCTTATTTTTTTTCAGCTGCTACCTTCAGACTGTTCAAAGAGACTAGCTGCTACCTTCAGACTGTTTAAAGAAACTAGCTGACTAGAAAAAGCTGAAAAATTTGGTGAAGTTCTTGCCACCGCCAATGGCCGGGAAGGCAGGAAGACTAAGTTTGCGCCTCAACTGCCACAGTTTTGTTTTAGAAACAATTGATTGTATTAAAGAATACAATAAATTATAGAAATTAGTATATTATTCTTTACTGTTTAATAAAAATTATATTTCATTTACACATTTGACAACCGTTCAAGCCCTAATAAATATTTTGGCAACACTTTAATGGATAAAGGCTATAAGTAAATTAGATCACAGCTTATTGTACCATGCTTGCCCTTTTTTAAGTCAGAAATCTGAAGAAGTGACTCCTGTTATTTTATTATGACAATATCAGTGTAAATATTGCTTTTTTTTTTTTTTTTAATCAGTTTTTTTAAAATCGAACCTGATGCTGTGAAGATAAGGAGTTTTGTTTTCCATAGATACTATTTTAGTAAAATACAGATTATATAATACTAAAACGTCACAACAAAAAAGTTAATCGTTTTAAATTAAACATATTGTAATTTTAATCTACATAGTAAAATATAGATGCTTTAAAAATTATTGCACAAATCACTTAAAATATTAAAATAATTTCACAATATAAATGGCTGCTTGTACCCTGAAAAAGCGAAGAAATATCTTAACAAAACTATTTACTTTCTAGCTTATTTTCTAGAATAATAGTAAAATATACCTGCCTACCCAAACTTATTAAATATTAATAATCAAAAAATTCTACAAGCTTTGGTAATAACAAATAATTTAATTTTAAACAAGCTAGAACGGTTTTGTTCGGTTTTTCCAGGGTACAAACAGGCATGAATATTTCAAAAACTAATTTTTATTTTCTCAAATAACGTAATTTTGGCGATTGTCTGCATTCCACAGCATTCGTTTTTTGAATATCGTGTTGACGATGTCGGTTGACATAGTACAACGTTTGTAAATGCAGAGAGATGTCGATCGACGTTCCCCAACGTTTCTACAATACCGTACAATATTGGTTTGCAATATTGAATATACGACATAAACGGGGTCCATTTTTATATAGTACAATATTTCGCTACGATATTGTACAATGTTCAAAGCTACGTTTTTACGATATCGTTTTTGTGAATTGTGCTACTTGGGATTAAAATAAAAATTATGCAAATCATATATTTTAAGCAACATAAGTATTTTTGTGAAAATGAGCTTTTAAAACTAAAAATTTCTATCGAAAAGTTTTTGCTTTTATCATTTCATTGATAAATTTTGACTCATCGAAATACATATTGTAATACCATGCAAACATACACCTGTCTTACAATTTAGAAAGATTTTGAACATAAAATTCATTCTGAATGAAATTGTAGAATATTGACTCATGAACCCATTAAGATTGACACCTAGTACATGAAAATCTGACTGTTAAATGAAAAGTTATTCAGTGTTCACTTTTTTATTTTGTGCACACCTTTTCTCAGAAAATATTTAATTTTCAAAAACATGCAGTTTTTTCTTCTTTATTAATTTCATGGTGCTCAATTTTAATGCTTTTAATATTTATAACAAGTATGATATTCTAATTTAAATTATTGTTTCAAGGAAAGGTACAGAAGAAAAATTACTTATATTACTTACATGCACAAATTTATCAATTGTATTTCTTTTTCGCTTTACTTCTATGATTAAATTTTTAATTGTATACCTTTGACAAAAAAAATTTCAAAATTTACAACATTTTTCATATTAAAATAGGCATCAAAGCAATAATATCTATTGAATTGACTCCAGTTCAGTAATATATGAAAAAAGATCGCTCAAAATTTGCTAGTTAAAAAGGCAGATAATTTTCCAATTCTGTAATAACTTTATAACTCAATAAATTCTTAAATTACTTTAATGGTGATGCTCTGTGAAATTAATGTTTTCCTTACATAAAAAACGCAAGAACTAGATAAGAATAACGACAGATTTGACCAATGTCACGATTTCCGTAATGTCTTTATATAACTGGTTCGGATGTTTAGTTAACACCGTAAATATTTAACAAAATGTGTACTATTATGTAATAGCTGAATTTGATTCTTAACGACTGTAAAATTACCATCCTATACCTACTATTTTACGTGTATATTTCAAAAAGTAGTTGATGAACATTGAGAAAATTTCCTAAACATTAGAAAACATTGACAAAAAATGTTTGATTATATTTTATAAATGATACTTTTGTTTAAAGTAGAAAAAAAAACTTTATGGATAATTTAATAAAACTTCTCTTTTTAAAATGGGTAATCCAATTTAACTTTTGGTGCACCACAGTATTAAATGACAAAGAAATGTTCAAGGAGAAATTTGGAGGAAAAATAGGTTAGAGCAGGGGTCCCCAAAATTTTTGTACCTGAGAGTAAATACCAGAAACTCGGTCGAATGGCGGGCACCATTTCTTTTTTCAAGATAAATTTATAGTTGGTAGACATAGGTAATAATACACACTACATATAATGCACAAAAAATGCACTTCGGGAGCCATGTTTGGACCATAAGCAAAATAACTTTAATGAATTTTAACTTACATAATTTTTCCCTTTTCTCTTTTTTACTTTTAGTGAGGAATTGACTTACCCAGTGGCCCCCATCCCCGCCCAAGCTCTTGGACGCATTCTTGGGCAAATTCTAAATTCCCCCCAAAACTATTCGTTTTATTTAATGTAAAAATTCCCCCCCCCCCCCCAAGCTTTACCACCTTCCTCCCCCCTGGTGGGGGTCCCTGGACTTACCCAACGTTCCTATTCAGCGATGTAAAGATATCGAGACAGTACAAGATGGATGTAGTACAAGATAAGGACTCAATCGAATATGGCATTGAGGACGATAGGTATCTTAACTTATACGAAACATTTTAAAAATCGACATTGTCTTATAACATATGTAAAGTAAGGATTTTCATTTTAGTTCATTAATATATATATATATATATATATATATATATATATATATATATATATATATATATCATTGTAGAGTAAAATATGCCTGCAGCGAATAACTTTTCACACAGCTAATTAATTATTGCTTACCACATATCAAAGCGAAACATTCTTTCCTCTACGATTTAAATTTGCTCTTGCTTTCATAGTTACAAATTTTAAGTCACAAAAAATGGACACTAAAAATTAAGAAGTTAGGGGACCAAATTTCAAAAAATAAGAGTTTTTTATTTTTATTTCTCAGGACTTATTTGACCGATTTTGCTTAAATTTTTTATTTTGACATTTAGAATTGCAAATGATGAAAAAATTGCGTACCTTACATTTTTTTAGTTTCTCGACTTCCCTTAATAAAGTAATTATAAATGTTTGCTAAAAGTTTTATTTTGCATGAAATTATCTTTAGAAAAACGAATAGGAATTGATTGATCTGATTGGAATTGAATGCAAAACTTTTTCAATTCGCTTAAAAAATAATTAGGATACAATGAAATACGCAAAAACTGAAGTTAACATTAAAGGGTCCTAACTTTCAAGCGCGCTCCTGGCATAACTATTAAAACAATATTTCTAGACTGAAACTACTATATTTTGGAGGTCAGAAATCCGAATTCGTCGAAAAAAGGTATGTTTAATCGATGTACGTTTTTATGTCTAATTTCCTAACTTAAAATATCTTTTGAACTAATTAATTAGTATATTTGATGTCACCCTCTCGAACCATTAAGAATGAGTCCTAGAACATGAAGATCTGAACTTAAGATTAAAATTTATTCCGGTGGGTCCATTTATTTTTTTGCGCACTGTACATTCATTTGAAGTATACGTCAATATTGCTGATAATAGCAAAATATTTGCTCATTTTTATGTAGAAAGGTAATTTAGCTGGTGGTTATTCATATATATATGTGTGCTTTGATAATTTTAAGGATTATGATTGAAAGAGGAAAATAAGGTGAAATGATGTTCACTTTCAATATTAATATCAGATATAAATAAATAAAAACGTCTTTCATTTTGTCCTCTTTTGTCAATTTCACAGTAATTGCATAGTAATAGCTTCGAAATAATAGCTCAATGATTATGATGATAATATCTCAATCTCGTCATACCTCAAGAACGTTTTGATTGAATCGAAAATATTTTCATATAATTGCAAAAATTCGTTTTTCCAAATAAGGTAATGCCATGCAAAAAATACAGTTTTAAATAGTTATAAAATGCATAATATTTTTTATATTTTTATTTATAATATGCGTTAGAAAAATTCTGAATCCCGATTTTTGAAATCCCCGTGTAGTAAATGGCGACTGATGCAAGTCGAGTCGCGAAGTCCTTCCCATAACAAATCTGGGGGTACTTATTCTGGAGTTTCCTTGTCTTCTGGATTGGTTCAAAATTACAAGGAATTGAGCATTAGTAGTTGTAAACCCGAAAATTGGATCGGTTGTTCAACGACAGATAAAATAAAATAGCAAGATATACAAATTTTTATATAATTTTATGGAGGGTAATTTTAAATTGTAAAATACAAAATTTGAATGAAATCGTTTGAATAATTCGAGATAAATAAAATTTTAAGCAAACTGACTCAGAAACTAATTGATCGATTGCTCTGAAAGTTTGTATTTTGAAATTAAAGGGATGTAAAAATATGTAGAACATACAATTCAATATATTTTACTATTGTTAAATAAACTAATAAAAAATAACAAATAATTATTTAAAATTATTTTTGCTTAAAAATTTGTATATAAAATGTTTTTTTGTAATTTTATGCAAACATTTTTCAATACACTCAAAAAGTTTTCGAGATAATGGGCTATAATCGAAGAGTGAAGTTAAAATTAAAGGACCCAAACTTTCCAACTCTTTCTTTGCCATAACTTCAGACCATATCTTCCAGATTGCGGCTGTTATTGCATTTTGAATATTAAAAACCTAAAACTATAGATAAAGTTGCATGTTTATTCAGAACAGAATGCACTTTTCTGTTCATTTTCGTAACTTAAAATATGGTATTGACTCTTTGTACGTAAAAATATGATTAAATCAAAAGTTAATCAAGGTGTTCCCTTTTTCCATTTCATACACTGTACATAAAATAAGTCAATGAGAATCTGTTGATTAATATATATTTTAAGGTATTGAATACGAACAGTTTGTTTTTCTGAATCAATCAACAATCTTTTTACTACTGAGAAAATCATAAAAAAGAATAAAAAAATTAAAAATATTTTGTTACTGTTTGTTTTGTCTTTTTCCGACTGAATATTTATTGCGTTGATTAAAATATAAACCTTGAATCCGAATAAGTAAAAGATTTTCATTTAAAACTATTAATAAAAAAAGATTAAAAAATTAGAAAATTTTTATTTTATTCTTACTTTCATTTTGCTTGAAAATTTCAAAAAGCAATTATGTGATCCCCAAACACATTACATAAAAAAGAATTTGCAAAGAAGAGGACCTGCGTCTCGTTCTGTCCCCCAGGCTTTTGTCGGATATTTCCTCAGTGAAGAGGCGTGATAGTTTGAAAGATAAGCTTCCAAGAAAATGACGATGTGTCTGTGGGAAAGGATTTCTAAGGGACTTCGAAAAGTCGTCAATTTCAACCATGTCTAATCGCATCTGGTCTCTAGTTTACAATATATACATAGAATAACAATATATACAATTACATAGAATTCACAATATATATTTTACTATTTTTAGTTACTAATTCTTAAAAATAATTAAATAAAAAATCAACTACAAAAATTTTTATTAGGCATTTGTAAATGAATTTTTGACATTATTTAGAAAAAAATGTGACCAGACTATTTTCCGGACAAGACTCTAAATTTTTCCCAATGGGAGGGCTGGACATGCCTGACAGGGTTGCAATTGCCCCCCCCCCCGACCACCTTCTGGCGCCGCCCTTGCCGAGACCGTCGCCAATAACCCATTGTGCAGCTCAAGTGCGACGTACTTTAAAAAAAAAAAAATTAGCAACAGCAATCCCGATAGTAAACAGAGCATCAAAAAAGAAATAGTCATGTTATGCTGTGACGTCACGGAGGAGCCCAAGACTTCCGGTAGGATTTGTTTGTTTGTTTTTTAGAATAAATGGTTATTACTTTCAATAATAACAAAGAATATAATTAATATTAATATAATTAATTTCAGGTAACAAAAATGTTTACAAATATATATATATTTAATTGAATATGTAAAAAAATTTTAATTCCAATTTTATAAAATTGAATTAGCAGTGATTTATTTATTTTTTTTTTAAGCTGTTGAATATGGATCTAAATTTAAAATTCTGTAATCCGTGTTTTGTCTATTTATTTATATGAATTAAAAAATATTTACTATCTTAAATTTGTATCACATTAAATCATTTGTACAAACTTTTAAACTTTTTTTTCTTCTTTTCAGTACAAATCCTCTTCATTTGGCAGATGCTATAATGGAAGGAGACCAATCATCTCAGTCAAGTAAATATCTTTTATTTAATTTTACTCTTTTTAATTGGGTACAAACCTTTTGCCTTATTGTTTTATTATTCCACATGATATGGATCAATATTTGAATCATGTGATTTGGATCAATATTTGAATCAATTGATTTGGATCAATATTTAGATCAAGTGATTTAAATCATGTGGTTCGGATCATTGATGCTAAGAAAGTGATTTATATAAGACAAGGGATTTCAGATCAGTGATACAAATCATGCCATCATTGATTCTCGTGAAGAGATTCGGATCACTATTCGTATCAAGGGATCACTGATCTGAATCATGCAATTCAGATCAATGATTCAACTCAATTAATTCAGAGCAGTGATTCGAATCAAGTGATTAAGATCTGATATCCGCTCAAGTAATTTGAATCACTAATTCGAATAACATGACTTAACAACTTAATTGCGAATCATGTGATTCGAATCAAATACCTTAAATCACTATTCAGATGCACAAAAGATATGCTATTTCTTTTTCGTATTTTTCTTTAAGTTATGGAATTATTTGATTAGAAAATCTTAAGTCCTTAATAATGAATGAGTAAGAATCTCATAAGTTTTACAATAAACTTTTTACCATATGTGACATAGCATCACTTTAAAACAAAATTTAAATTTAAAATAAAAAAAGTTATTACAGTTTAAATCTATTCCGATAAAATCATCTGATTTGATTAATCCTTACTCGAATTGCAATTTATTTGAATCACTTAATCAATTCAGTGATTCGAATCGAATCAGTACCCAACTCTAATGGGTACCATGCCTCCCTGAAATGCAATAAGGAAAAAGAAAAAAACATGTTAGTTAGCTCCCTTCTTACTAGAAAATTTACTGAAATAACAGGGGTACTAGGCAATGAAATTTCTTATACTTTGTGTTGTCACACACATAAAAATGCTGGCAATACAAATATTTGATTAATGATAAAAAAAAATATTTAAGTAACATTTTATAGCTATATTTTGTTCATTTCAGTAAAAATATTTATATTGTTATAGTATAAAAGTAAGCAATTTTGTAAGCTTTTTTTCATGTTTTAATTTCAATATTTCTACTCTGCTCATTATTTTTATTGCATACCTTGTGTATTTATTTGTATTTGTGCTCTCGCTTAAAGTTTAAAATTGCCTGCAAATTTCCGCTCATTTTTTTTCGCGGGAGTTACCCTAATATACAATGTTCAAATAGAGACATATTTTTTTCTTTATGATCTCATCGTAATACCATCTTAAAATTTACATACAAATAGTTTACAAACAATTAAATATAAAATATTGTTTTAGAAAAATTTTAATTTAATTTTTTTTATACATAATTTTTTATAACAGTTTAGCTATTTTATACATTTTATAACATGCAATTAAAAACTGAACATAATATTCAAAATTGAGTTTTCGCCGTTAATTATTCTCCAGTTAAGGTTTAAAATATTGAAAGAAATTTTAATTTTCAAAATTTCGAAAGTGAATAATTCGTTAACAAATGGTTCAAAATATCTGAAACTTGTAAACTGAATACAAAAACCTGACAGATCAACCATCGGTTAATTTTGTGTTGAATTACCTATATTCTATTATCATAATTTTTATTTATTTTTTTTAATTTTTATTATTACTTAATTACTTCTATTTTTTTAAGTTCTGTTATTACATTTTGAGTTTTAGGTAAAAAAAATTAAATAACTCAATCGTTGACGATTAAACTTTATAAATTTGACTGAGTCCTGTGCAATAAGTTTTTATCATTTATAGTTATTTTCTACATAATATATTTATCAACATATGATTTTGTTTAAATTTATTTAATAAAAATTTTCTTTTTAACTGTTAGGTATATTTCACTAGTTTATTACATACAATATACTTATCTACACATGATTTATACACATTTGTTTTATTTAATTTTTTTTTTTTTTGAAATTTATTTTACTATTGACATTTATTATTAGAGCCCGGATTTTGATGACCTAAAAAATCTCAATTAATGCCCTTAAAAAGTGCAAAAAATGCCCTTAAAATGCGAAAATCGCGCTAAAAATGCCTTATGACATGACTTAAATAGAAGTAAAAATATTGAACTAAAACAATGTTTTACTCTTTAAAATTATTATGAGTCGTTTCAAAAAATATAAAGCAATGCAATACTTGTTCTACGTTCATTAAAGTTTGAAAAATATGTTTTATATCCTAAAATAACAAAAAAAAGGAAAATATATTGACTCCAAAACATTTTCATTTTGTATAGAAACTCAAATGAATATAACAACTTCCATCTCATAATATCACTAAATATCAGAATTACAGTGGATTATCAAATTTTTTTTTAATATTTTGAAATGTAAACGAGCGTCTCTTGTCTGAAAGCAAATTTTTATACCAGGAGAGGCTTCTTTCAACGTCTACTGATGTTATTGGTGCTTACTTGAAAAGGACGGTCACACTTACTGACAATTCTTCTTCAATTTGAAAAGATGTTGCTTCACCTGTTAATATCCTAGAGATTTTCTTCATTGTTTAGATGCCAATGTAATAATAAAAAATAATAAAAATTAGAAAAAATTAACAAGAAATTTAAAAAATGCTTTAAAATGCAAAATACGCCCCAAATTTTAAAGAAAATACCCTATAAATCTCAAAAAATGCTCGAAAGGACAAAAAATGCAAATGTCATCAAAATCCGGGCCTTATTTATTATTAAAGTAGTTTTAACAAGATTTATAAAAAGAACAAGATTTATAAAACAAACAGGAACAAGATTTATAAAAGTTTGAATTTTTCAAATCTTGGAAAAATTTTGCCAAAAAAAAACTTACCCTTGACTTAAATGAATGGGCTTGCTTTCGGAAATATATAACATAAGATAATTTTTTTTTTTATCTTAAATAAATGTTACTTCAAAAATAAATGAAAACTAATCCTTATTAGGTAAATCTTATGAAATTTGTATAACCTTCATAAAATGAATATAAATTTTTATCCTTAATACTTATTATAATCACTTCCCTTTTAATGTATTTATCAAGACATTATTTTTTTTTAAAGTTTATTTTATAAAAATCTGTTTTTGTGTCAACATATTAAAAATACATCATTTTCAGATTTCCAAAGAACAGAGTTTACAACATCACCAGTCAAAGAAACACAAGCTAAAGCTGTTAGAGAATATGAAGAAGTAAATACTTTTTTTCTTTTTCCTATTTTTGCTAAGGAAATTTCATTTTTAATTATTTTCATTTTTCTTTTAGACAATTAATCAATTAAGAAAGGAAAATAGTGATCTTAAAAAAAGATTATATTTGTGTGAAGAGAAATGCGATGATATTCAAATTGTAAGTTAATTTTATTATTCTTTTCTATTAGTGTAATTATCTTGATTTACTAAGAATATTCAATTTTTTTTTCATCCTATTATTTATATTTTGCTTGTGGTTTCAAACTTAGTAACTATTTTTAGTAACTCCCAACTTTTGTTTTCCTTAAGTGTTTTTTTTTTCTTTTCTTGTGGCTAACACAAGTCCTATTATCCTAAAATATCATCATTTTGTTTTAAAAATCCAGTAAAAGCAGGCAAAAAGCGTACAGGGAAGGAATGAGCTTGTGAGATGGAGCTACTACCCAGTCGTGGTCCGGTAATTTAACACGATATTCTACTTGCATCAGTAATGGTGATTGCTTGTTTGCAGCAGTTATCCCAATCGGCACTCGGGCTTTATCATCTTAGCTTATGAAAAAAATCTCATTTGGACCCAAAATTGATGCCAACAGTTCCAAATTTTGTATAGTTGCAGCTGCAAACTTGGAATCCATATAGGTTTTGTGAGTTTCATTTTGTGCTTTTATCGGTTTCACTGGAACTGTTTGAATATGTCGCTTTCCTTCTCGTGAATCTTATTGTCGTGGTGATAAATGTAAATAAACGCCAGATCTACTTATATTATAACCATATTGAGCTTTCAAAATGGTGTGTATGCTTATAATGTACATACTTTGTATAATACCTCCCCCTTCCCCATCGTACAAAATAGCAAATCCCCTCCCCCCTTTGAGATGTACATACTTTTTGAACGGCCCCTAAGAACAATTTTGTTTGATTTTTTCTTATTAACTTTTCTTTTTATCAGCATTTTTTAATAAGCATTTCTAATGGACGCTATTCTTTTATGATAAGTTTCTTTTCGATAAATACGCCAATGTGAACAATTTAAATAGAGTTTTTTAATGTTTAAATTTTATGTATAAATGTTAAGAATGATTTTTGTTTTGGTTTCTATCTGGTTTTTTCTTTTTTAAAAAGATGTGTTTCTATTATGACGAGGCAATTAAGAGGGTTTCTATTATTTTACTTTTATCTTTCTTTCTTTTTTTTTTCTTTTTTTTTTTTGAAAATATAATAATTTGAAAACTGAGATGTTTAGCTTTAAAATTTTCTTTCAAAGATTAAAGTCAGTTTTTATTTTTTCCATTTTGGTTTTTTATATAATTTTTTTATAGGAGTTTTCATTATAGCACTTCATTTTTATAAGCGTTTCTGATTACCTTTTTTCTTTTTTTAAAACGATATTCTACTTGCATCAGTAATGGTGATTGCTTGTTTGCAGCAGTTATCCCAATCGGCACTTTGGCTTTATCATCTTAGCTTATGAAAAAATAGATAATTTATTTCTAGAAAAAATTATTTTTTGCATTAAAACTTTATTTTAAGAATTAATAGGATATTTTTTTCTATTTTCATTTTTTTCAACTTTACCATTTTAGTTTTTTTATCGCTGTTTCTCAGTTTTTTTTATTTATCTTATATTTCTAATCATGCCAATACCTAATTATCTTTATTGTCTGAAATATTTATATTGTAGTTTTTTTTATCTTATACCAATATCTATGTAAGTTTTGATTATTTTTTAATAATGACTCAATTTATATGTAAAGCTATTTAATATATATATATATATATATATATATATATATATATATATATATATATATATATATATATATATATATATATATATATATATATATATATATATATATAAGTTCAAAATGAAGATAAGACAAAGAAAAATTATAGACATATGAAAAAAAGGGGGGAAATAATAAGTAAAAAAATAACAAACATTCCTGAATGTGAGGTTTAATAAGTCAATTATGTATTGTCAGGGCTCCCACTGGTCAGGGAGAATAGGGAAAACCTGGAATATTCAAATAATTTTATTTTAACTCCAAAAATCAGGAAAAAACTTTTTTTTTTTTAAATTTAAGCCTGAAAATTTCCTATGTAATACCTATAAAATGACCAGTCTTAAAGCTAGCAGTAACCGTAATCAGTTATTGAGATTCGAGTAATTCTAACATCTATTACAATTATTTGTTATAAAAATATATTCTAACTTCTATTACATTTTTTGTAAGTAAGATCCAAATTTTCTTATTTTGTGTAATTAAAAATTGTATTCTACTTTATATTTAGTTTTTTAATTGAATACTTCTTTTCTAATTATTTTACTTCATTTTCAGAAGGCAAACCAAGAGTCAAAGGAATTGCAGGAAAAAATCGTAGCTTTGAACAAGAAAATTAAGCACAGAGACGAAGCAATCAAAAGTTGTGCGCGAAAGTACCACGAAGAAACAGATTACATCCCTAAAAACATTAGACCAATTATTAAATCTACAATTCAAGCTGCTGTAGATAAAAATGAAAAAGAACTCGTTTCATCTCTCGAAAAATTAAAAAGATCTCTTAGTGAGGTAATTATTTTATAAATTCTGGTAATTAAACCATATGACTTAATCTTCTATCCTGTTATGAAGTAAATCAAAAGGTAACTGTCTTGAAATGTGATATTTTATAAAAATAATGAGCTAAATAAACTATGAAACAGTTTTTTTTTTTCATTTGGAATATATTTTAAAATCAAAATTTTGTTATTTATTTATTAATAAAAAGTTTTGCAATTTTGTTGTAGAAAAGGAATATTTCAAGTATATTTTGTAGTTTAATAATTCTATTTTTTTCCTTATTTTAAATAAATCTGTTAAAAGAATAAATAGAAATAAGAATGGTTATGAAAACTTTCTAATGTTTTGATAAGTGTATTATTATTATTATAGATGAATCTATTAAAGTGTACTTTGTAGTTTAAAAACATTTTTTATGTCCCATATGTTTTTATCAGAAAAAAAATAGAGAGGTATGTTGCTTCGATAGTAGATTTAATGTTATCCAGGGCTGATTGTGCTCCGGAAAAAATCCAGATTTCCGGAATTTTCGTTAACAGTGATCCGGAAGTTTCCGGAGGTCAAAGGTCCAGATGTTTCAAAAAATCATTGATCACAGAAGTTTCTGGAAATCAAATTTTCGAAGGTGGAACTTGAAAACCCAGTTTATTTTATTTGTTTGTAAGGGAGAGCCAGAGAGATACTTTATAAGCTTATATTCATGATTAATATTAATTTTTTATCAGTAAATAGTTGTTATAATCATAAACTCAGGAAAGAAAGACATATTTGTACATTTTAATTACTTCTCCAGGTCATCATAGTTATGTATTAATGATAAACTAAGAAATATTAATAAAAGGGAAGAAAAAAACTTGTTTAAATTTTTTTCAATTTAAACTTCTTTTCTTTTTCTTTTTTTTGAACTCAAGAAATTTTTCGGAATTTTGACTTGGGCTCACAATCACCTCTGGTTATCTAAAAATAACTTAAATGATCATATCTTTTTAAAATTGTGATATGTTAACATGTATATTGCAGCCAATATTCAAACAATGCAGCCAATATAATTCTAAACCATTTGTTACAAATATTGCAGATAATGGGTGTGCTTATACCATCAAATCTTCAAAGCACTTATGTCAGAGATTCCCCCGCACAGGTTAATATTTTTCTAACTTTTTTGTTGTTGTTTACTTTGCCATTTTTAATGATAATTAGTGCTTGTTTTTCTTTGATCCATATACCTATATTTGTATTTCTGATATAATGATTCGTATCTATATAATTATTTTGTCTCTGTATTTACTTTTGTTTTCTTTATGTGTCATTGTTCATTAAATTATGACACTTTTTTTTAAATAAAATCTTTATCTGTTTATCTTTTTTTTACTATAAGCTTCCTTAAAAAAATTCTTTCAAATCTTATTGTTTTTACTTATCTATCAAAAGCGATAACTTGAGTGTCATTTATTACATGATATTTTATATTAGTATTTTATTTTTCAGCAGAATAGTTTAAGATTATATTTTTTCAGCTAAAAACTTATTACAGAATGATCTTTTTTGAGTGTTTTATTCTTTGAAGGTAATTTGGAAAGTAATCTCAATTGCACTTTGAAATTAGTGTACATCAAGCTATACTAGAGAAAACTTATGTAACCATTTGTTTAGTTAATTGGATCCGTCAGTCCGTAATGTATGATAACATCAATCATGTTACATGTTTGATAAAATACTTGGAAGTGACTAATTGAGCTCTGGTTTGGTCACCTTCTTGCACTCTCATGTGCAACTTCTGCATTTTACAAGATATTCTCAATTTCAGGCATCATTTTCTACCCTCTGAAGTTGAACCCAAAAATCTATATATATTTTTATGGAAGCTAATATAATCAAGAAAGGTGTTCTTTGTCAGAAAATAGTTATTTTAGCATGATCGCATCCTTGAAAATTATTTTGCATTTTGATAATGTATATAGTGCTATAAATATTTTTTGAGCGCTTAAAAAGTACCTTAAAGATGCTTATTTTTTGTTGAGAGATTTGGCTACGCACCCTGGATTTTGAATCTGAAAGACTTTCTATTAATTGTAGGAAGTATTTTTGGCTTTTTATTATATTCTTATTTTACTGGATTTATTACGGAAAATTTCAAAATTTTTGAGTTATTTCATTAAAAAAAAAATATTAGGCAAGTTTTTTTTCTTTCTTCCAAGTATGAATTTCGAGCCATTCACGTGTTTAATATTTTGAAAAGGTTATAAGAAGTCTTGTGATTTAAATTTCTCATTAAAAAAAATTTCTTTATCTCTCTATTATTTGATTGAAAAATATTTGGAATTAACAAATACAATTCAATAATTTCAAATTATTAAATATGACATAGGGATTGCATATTATAATTTATTTTTTTGCAAAAAAACACCTATACTAACTATATTTTTATTTTAAAATTATCTAAATTATTTTTTAACCACTTGATTAGAAAAGTATTGATCATATATGGAGATTTTAAGAGTAATTTAAAAGGAAATCATTCATTAATTTATATTTGTTGTAAGAATTTATTTAGACTTTCTTTATTTACTTTGTTTGCACATCTTTATCACTTCAATGATGTTAATTTTATTGTTATTTTTGTACAGTATACATATCTAAATAATATTTATTTAAATTTAAAAAATACTCAGGACATTTTTTTATTAATTTAACATGTTCTTAAATTAGCATTATTTCTTTTTACTTGATTTACTGAAGTAATTTTTAAAAAGTAGAATGAATAACTGTATTAAATGTTTTTAAAATTTGAGTGAAATGTTTTTATTAAAAAATTTTTTGGCACTTTATTAATCTTATGTATATATGTTTTAAATAATAAGAAGAAAAAATTTAATTTGTGCATGATTTTTAGTGCCTTGAAATATTTTTGAGTGCTTAAAAAGTGGTTATTTTTCATTGAAAAATTTGTCTACATATCCTGTTTAAGAGTGTCAATTAGTATATTTTTCCTAATATTGTAAGAATAATTGCTACAAGAAATTTGCAAATATTTGTCTTTAGTGAAAATATCACGAAATAAGAAGGTCACAGCACAGGGTCGAAAAAAAAAGGTTTTTTTTTTTTTTTTAAGATGGCTGTTTCTTAAATAAAACTGAAATAATCCTAACACGTATGTATATATATTAAAAAATTATTTTTACCTAATCTTTTTGTAAAACTTTTAAAGATAGGATGGCATAATTTTAGTGATTTTTTGCATACGTATAGCACTGCCTTATGCTCAACAATTTCTACTTTGTAGGATGCTGGTGTCAACTCTGTGGTTCAATCTGGTGAATATTCTTTAATAGAAGGAGATTTAAGACATTCAGAAATGATTTCAAATGTAAGAAATGGTTATAGCAATGGATTAATCGCTGCTAATGAAAAGTATAATTGTAGAAGAAGATTAACTTATGCTAAATCTTAAGAGTTTATCTTTGAAATTGCTTTCCAGTCATTTTAGTTTTGAATTTGTACTTATAAAACTATGCCTTTAAATTAATATCTAAAAATGTTAATACTTTTTGACTATTTAAACTAAATTAATTGCAAAATTTTGGAATAGTTGTGGAAAAGGAATATGTTTTGAGACATTATTTCTTCATTTTATTCAGATGCTAATGACTTTTAATTTTATGATAGTGACTGCTTTGATTGATTGTGAAGGCTCTCTGAGGGAAAAGCAATCACTATTCATAGTGCTATAGTCAATCATCTTCATAGCTTTTGAAAATATTTAGCACTGATATAGACAAAGCAGCAACTGGGATCTATATTGAAATTAATTAATATATATCAATATTGAGCCTTGGTGGCTCAATGGATTGAGCCTTCCAATGAGGTGAACCAAGTTCAAATCCCAGCGGTAGCTGATCGATACAAATTCTGCACCCGGCTTGCACCAACCACAGTGCTGTCATAAAGTATCCTCAGTGGTAGACGGTTCATGGGTTAGAGTCCCCTTACCGTCAGGCTAACCTTGGGAGGTTTTCGTGGTTTTCCTTTCCTTCTAACGCAAATGCAGTTCTAAGGCAAATTTCTCCCATTACTTGATCCAGGAGTTCCTTTGTCTTCTAGATTGGTTTCAAAATTAAACGTCTACAGAGTTGAACATTAGTGGTCTTAAGCCCTGAATTGGATTGGCTGTTCCACGACGGTTATAAAATAAAATAAAAATGTATCAATACTGTCTAAAACGAATAAAAAGTTTGAGTGTGCATAAAAACTCAACTTATTGTTCCATTTTATTAAAAAAGAAAAGGGTTAAGTAGAAGAGAATCTATAAATCGAAACTGAGTGAATGATAATGGTAATTGTCTTTATTCTCAATAAAATGTTCTCTTTTAAAATGTCAATTTTTTACTGATTAAAGCTTTATAAATCAAGGCTGTAATAATAATTTTCTTCTACGCTGGTATTTTTGGAAGTTTGAAACTAAATTATAGCTCCTGTTATTCTAATTTTCTTTTTAAAGATAGGTTTAATTTATTTACAGGAATTCTAATATAAATAATTTAAAGCTGAGCAAGAAAAAAAAGTTTTTAGAAATGTTCTGCTACTCATTTTCAGTGTCAATTTATTGAAATGAAACTCTTTTCATTCATTTCTTTTGGAATACTCTTGAGATTTAAGCTTTTTTTTATTTTATGAAAATTACTAAGACAACTATTTTATATGATATTGTATTTTTAAAATATTTTTTAAGCAAATGATTGTATATGTGTGACATTGTGTCACTTAATTTGATTGTTTCTAACAAAATTGTGACCTAAAAATTAGGCCAACCCCTGAGCCCTCTCCTCTGACGCCTTTCTGTCTGTCGTCCTTCACGGTTTTGACCTTCGGCAGCCTTTGATGTAGGCACATGGGAGATGGTCCGATATGGTCGCAGTTAGTTCATAATTGTGATTTTATTTAAGCTGTTCATCAGTTCACTTTGGTTCTCTCTTAGCCACGACTCTGCTGCGTTTTAGGAAGTTTAACTTCAATTTTCAACCTAATGATATAAATGCCGCCCATTTTTTTTGGAACCGGGCATTCGAAAAGATATTGTCCAGACGCACTATGATCCTTTAACAGGGATTTTTCTTTTTTCTACCCCCAGTGGGTGCTTTTGCTGTGATGGCGTTTTCCTTCGCCATGGTTTTGTTTGGTGGAGTTTCTTCCTTTGGTTTTTGAGAGGGGAACTTTCATGTTTTCAAAAAGATGAATAAGATTTGTGGATCCCGTGTGGCCTTATGTTTTTGCTTTTCCTTTCACTGATAAGATGTCCACCAGTTCAGCCTAGCCTTATGTCGTAATTGTGATCTCTCTGTGTCCCTGCTTCCCATAGATGTTGTGATTCCCCTGTTGTGTGTTTTTAGAACATTCATCAGCTAAAAAAAATAAAAGGATATGTTTATTTCGTAACGACAAGAACTCATTTCTTCTGACTCAAAAATTGGTCATTTTAAATATTTTTTCAGCTTGAAGTAAATCTCCGCTTGATTCAGCAACAGGTATGTTGGACTTAATCACCATGATGCATTGATTTATTTGTTGTTTTTTTAAATGTTTTATTTTTAAGGGTTATTGTAGCAAACTTTTTAAGTACTTTTCCACTATAGTAATAGTCACGCGCCATGATTAATTGGTTACCTTTATCTTTGTTTTCTTGTTTTGCACAACCTCTTAACGATAATATTAATTAATTAAATCTAAATTTTTCCCAACCTTAATTGGTACACTTGGTGCCGTTAATACTAATTATTAATTGGGTTGGTGTATTTTAATGTTTTTAATTATATTATGGTTGACCAGAGAATCTTAATTTTTGCTCTTTAAAGTGTGTTATATGATTTAAATAATGTACTTAGGTAATTTAAAGTACAAATAAATTTTAATAATTTTTTTTAATTTTGGATTCAGCAAGTAACAATTTATTTCAATAGTTTTCAATTGAATAATCAAGTAAACAATAATGAAGTAACGCACAAAAAGTTTAATTTTAGAAATTAATTCTATATATAAATATAATTAGTATTAATATTCTTGTGTAAAATTACTAAATTGCTTGCAAAACATACGAAGTATATAGTCAGTATAGAAGTCAGCTATATTTTGCTTTGTGCTTATATCTGTGGGGATGGAGGTCATTTTCCTGGCGATTTCTATTTTAGTTGTGTTTATCATCAATATCGAAAAAGCAAAAAAGAAATTGCATAGCATTTTATGGGGAAAACTACTGAAATACCTAGACCGATCGACAGGTGCCATGGTGCCTGCAGGCCTAGGGTTGGGGACCCATGCTATAAGTTATTCATTTAAAATTTATATAATGAGAAATTATTGAATAGTAGGTTTAAATTAAAATGTAAATTTTCTGAACTATAATAAAAACAAATAAATCTAGTTTTTTCTATTGAAACAGTAGAATGATTTTTTATTCAAAATATAGTTGAGAATATGTAGATATTTTCCTAACATATTTGAAAAATCCTCTATTTCTCTCAATATCTTTTTCATATTTTGCACTAATATTTCCTGTAGGTTTCTTAAGTAAAATAATATAAATGTTGTAAAAAATATAAGTTAAATGTTTCAAATTGTAACAGCGTTTACAGGTATGATATGTTCACTTCAATTTATAATAGAAATTTTTTTGCTTTACTAGGATTTGCTCAAAAAGAGGAAGAAAAATAAACCTTTTACATTATTTTTTTGTAGAGAAAAAAGAACATTTAAGAACTTCATTATTAAGGAGTTTTTTTTTTTTAAGTAAAGCTAAATATAGACAGTAAGCTTTTATGAAAACTTAAACGGAATTTGAAAACGGTTCTAATTAATTAATATTTTTTTCTTTTATTGACAAGATCATTTTCTTTTACAGGAATCAATTAGTCTTTCTCAAAAAACTCTTCAATGTGAATCTGGTTGGCTATCCTGTTCTGACTTATCTAATACTGCATTAAAGACTGAAAATGATAGTTTGAGGCATAAAATAGAAAGTCTTGGGACAGCCTTATCAGATGTAAAAGCTCGAGAGGAACTATTCAATGAGCGATTGGAGGAAAATTGTCTAAAAATAAGAACCTTAGAAGAAGCACTTGAAAAGAAACAAAATTTAGTAAGTATTTATTAATCTGATTTTTCTAAAAAATATTATTTTGATTTGCACAGTATTTGAAAATTTTATAAAATTATAAAAAGATAGAAAATGTTGATTAAAATATATGTTAAATGGTTATGAAATTTAAAAAACAATTATTATTGAATTTAATAAATTGATGTAAATTATAATATGCCCTGCCTAAAAAATTTCTTTAGTTCTAACTGTAGGCAAATAAGCAAAAATATACAGCTTTTCATAAAAATTATCTTGATTTATAGTTTTAAGTATGTAATCATAATAGTAGAAAGTTTTAAGAAGTTAATGATAGTTACTTCTAGACACATTTATTTTATGTTAGGAAAATTAGTAGATTTTTTTTCCTTACATACTTAATTCTAAACAAAAAGAGAAAAAAAATATCCATAGTAGAGAGTTTCTTCAAAATTTTTCACTACTTTAAAAAAAAAAATTTTAATTTTATAATTTTTAAACATATTTTTCAGAAAAATTTAATTTTGCATTTTAGTGTGATTAAGTATACTTCCTTTATACCCTTTATACTGTGTTCCATGCCTTTGATCCCATTTGACTTGAACTTTAACTTGGTTGAGGCTGGATGGACACAGCAGTTTTTAGAAGTCGGGTAAATTTTTGTGCCACGTTCGAATGTTAGACATTTTAGGTGACCAGTTGAGAATCTGGCCAAGGTAGTCTGGAAGCTTTGATCGCAATTGATTCCCAGAAGGGTGCCAGGAGATGTTGCAGTGCGTAGGTGGAGTTGGGCAGATTGATTTTTGTCTATATTTTTAATTGGAGTGAAGTTAGAAAGTGATGACTGCCCTCTTTGACCAATCTATCTGCTATCTCGTTGCCTCCAATATTAGCATGTGATGGAATGGGTGACAAAGTAAGCGTCTGCCATTCCTAAGTTTAGAATAGTGAGAGTGCACAGTTATTTCAGTTTTGCTTTGGTGGGGAAAGTAATAAAAAGAGTGTTTGTTAAGAATTGGAACAAGTGAAAATCATCACTGTATATTTGCTATCACAGCATGTCCCTGACTAGTGTGCAAGAAGGGCAAAAGAGATAGTGTGGGAAGACTCAAAGCAATGCCTATGGGAGGGGACAAGTTCATCAAACCATTATGCCTGATGTAATTGCCTGGATTGATAGTTTGATCTGGGAAAATCCAAAGATAATCTTGTTCTGGTCCATATTGTCCATGGCTCTTAGCAAAGATCGTTTCCATTTTTTATCACCTGCTTTAATAAAGTGAATGTCGGATTAATTCCTGCAATATATTGTAAAGTTGGGTGAGGTTGTGGATCCTTTTGTTGTAGAACCTACAAGACCGAAATAAATAGTCTTATCCTGGTAGTGTAAATATATAATTATGCTTTTAGTAATAACCTTTGTATATAACAAATGCCATGATCACTTTGTAGTAGGTGTCAAGTTTTCATTTGACCACCCTTCATATATTTCTCTTAAATTAACAATTCATTTATAACAATTCACAATTGAAATTAACAATTCATGTATATATTATGCTTAAAAAAAATATACTTAACCTGCTGTTAAAATTTCTTATTAACTTTTGATCATAATTTTGAAGCACGTTGGAATTATTTATCAAATTGGAAATATTCAATATTTTAATTTCAAAGTCTATATTTGTTATTTATATAATTATGGGTTATATAAATGGGTTATATATAATTATTAAATAATTATGGGTTATATGTTATATAATTATGGGTTCTAAACACAGGACTTCCAAACTTCTGGTTTCTTTTTTCGCTAAAAGCAGGTTCCTTTTTAAAATAATATATATGTCTATTTTAAAGATAAAGATATCTAAAAACATAGAATGGAAATATTTTATCATTAGGGAAAAATGTGATTAGTAATTAATTAATTATTTACCCTCCAAGCATTGAGCGGCTGGAGATGGAAAAATCTCTGCTTTGTACTACTCTTTCAATTTAATAACAATGAGAGAACCCGTTTTTGATGTAGGAAAGCTTGTGGCTAAAAGTTCAAAAAAGCCAGACTATCGTTAAGATGGTAGATAATTCCACGGAAAATTAAAAACTATTTTCTCTCATGTATTCAACTGGAAATTTTTTCCATTTACTCTTGAAATAAATGCAGAATAATCTTTTTTTAAGTTTTGCCTATATAAATATGAGGGTGCGTACAGACTCCTTATACTCCTTGGAAATAAAAAAGTCTCCATTTTTTAATTTAGGTAATATTTTAAGCCCAAGATTTCACAATAGCAAAATTATTTTTGAGTATATGGGGGAAAATATATAGAAATTTACCAGTCATAAATAATTTTTATTTGTAGTGACAATTTTTGAAAATATTTTCCTACTTTACCATATTTTTGTATTGATTTTTTAATATAATTTTTATTTTTTACAAATTATGTCTAAATTTTTACAAAATAGGTACCTCTCAAAAAAACTTAGACAGACCATTGAAGTTTCATGCAGCATTCACTCAGTTTTTCTTAAAAAATTTCACAAAATGTTGGGTAATATTTGAGGATTACTTTATAAGAAAAGAATATCATTTTTAATTTTAAGCCTCTTAATTGGAATAATAAAAGTTGCATCTCAGTAATAGTCTGATATAAAATTAAGAAAAGATTATAAATATCACAAATAAATACCTTAAAAAATAATGAATAAATTTGTAATTAATGGGAATATCTTTTGTTAATTTAATTCTGATGATAGGTGTCAGGAAAATGGTATAAGAATAAGACACCAGAATCATCAGAATTATTTCAGTTTGGCTCTAGTAGTAGAATAATTTATTTAAATGATATTATTAACTTTGTTGTGAATCAAAACACTTCTAAGAGATATCTATTTATTTAGTAATTAAGGAACCATAACATGCGGTTTTTTGGCCAACAGGATTGTGCTAACAACATTGAAAAATTGTTTTGGGCGATTTTATTTATATATTACATTGAGAAGCAAAACATTTTTGTGGTTAATTGCACCTATAAATTTCCAAAATACAAGACATTTTGGTTCAAAAATTAAAAATTTTCTTAAGTATACTTGCTAATTTTATACTATAAAATTATTTCATGCAATAAATTTAAATGGTATTAAACTGAGTTTAATGAAATTTTTTTTAAAGAAAGTGAAATAATTTATGGTTTATTGAAATTAATACTTAATTTAACATGACACATAAATTTCATCGTTAACTGAAATCTCATATAAAATTCTAATTCAACTTTTTAGCATTAATTCTTTTAATGTACCCAAAATACGAATTCACATACATATCAATACTTTTAATATACTAATATTTAGCAAGATCGGCCCACAACTGAATATTTTAATGCATTTCAAGCAATAAAATGTAAAAACTTGTTTAATTAATAAGCATCACTGTCCCTCCTCCAAAAAAAAAAATTTATAATTTCCTTCTTATCACATTTTTTATAATCAGAAAAAAAAAATCTAATACTTAATGTTCAGTTTCAAGGTAATCATAAAGATTTTTATACTGATTAGTTTAATAGATATCATTAAAATATATAAGAGCAGTTTTTCATGTTATAATAATGTATATTAATAATGTCTATAATAATAGTGTCTATAATAATGTATAAACTTGTAAATTATATCCTAGAAATGGCTTAAGAAAATTCAATAACTTTTTCAATTTACATAAATAATTTTATTTCATAAAAACTTATGACTTTTCATAAATTTAGTTACTTGATTTAATCATAATAAATCACTGCAATCTGCCAAGATATTTTATAAATGCAAAATTAATATCATAGCCAGGGATCTGTTTAGAAGAAATTTGGGTTCGATAACGGACCCTTCAGAAAATATCTTTTCATAAAAACGGACCCTTCACAAAATATTTTAACTTAAAAACGGACCCTTCACAAAATGATTTTTCTTTTAATCGGACCCTTCACAAATTTGTTTATCTTCATTATTATTTTATTAATCGAATAAACCCTTTCCAGGGCAGAAAACAAGAAAGATGGATGTAAACAAATTAAGTTTTGTCGTCGGCAGACGATTCTTCCATTATTCGTCCGAAATTAATATTCTGCGTTCAGCAGTATAGGCTAAATAATACCAAATATTTGTATGTTGCATCTCTAATTTAGAAGCAGCAATTGTTGTTTATTTTTTAAAATTTAATTTTTTTTATTATAATTTTACAGTGTTGAGCATAATCTTGTTTGTCTTTACAATTTAAAAACTCCTTGAAAATGTTTTTTTTTTTTTTTTATGCAATAACAGACTTTTCTTGCAATAACCCTATTTGCAAATTCATAAAAGCGGACCCTGGTTGAAAGAATGTGAGTAATTTTTTCACAATTTCACGAAAAACAGACCTTTTACAAAATGTCTGGACAGACCCCTGATAGCAAAAGCTAAGCACTAGTAACAAAATTGTGATTAATGAAATTATAATATTTAAAATCTCATATAAATTTAAAAATTTTGCCAGCCGCAGTTCCCAATGTGCAGTTCACTTTTCTATCCTAATTAAAAGCACATTAATATGGTCTCATGTATTTGTCTAATGTATTTCAATTAATATATCCAAGTTAAATTATCTTTTTGGAAGTTATTGTTTAAATGACAATAATTTTAAATTGTTTTGCTTTTAAAGTAAAGTCAAACACAGTAACCTCTGCCTTGAAAAAAAGTGAGTTTTTTTGGATGGGTATACCCAGAAAATCCTGGGCAGGTTCTTTTCTGAGCTAGGCCCACTTTTGCTTACCTTGATTTGAAGCTAACGAAACAATGTGCTAAGTTAGAGTGCAATTGTTTTACACAATTAATATATTATACAAAATCAGCCGTAACCCTATATTTTTATTTTGTTACAGTAATTATGGATTTTTTTTTCCTTATATAGAAATTGTAAGCAATTAAGAGAAAAGCAAAAAGTAATTTAAATATTATAGTTTTTTCAAACAGTTCAAGTTTTATTACTTATTAATTCATAAATCTGTGGGCTTTAAGACAACATAAATTAAACTTTAAAAGAAAAGAAAAGTAAAAATAATTTTGTAAATGGAAATATTCAGAAGTGCTTTTCTGTAATTGAAAAAAAAGAAGGTAAAAAGCTACTAGTTCAAGAAAAGAAAATAAGGAAATTAAAGATAATAAAAATTGGATAATTTTGATTTTACAATTGTTGATGAGAAATTGTTTGTGATAATTTTTACTACTCCCCCTTTGTAACATTTCTATATTAGATGCAACTTTGCGCTAAATGTGTTTATTGTAGGATCTTGCAAGTGATCCTGATGACAAGGATGATTTTATGACTGCAGAAGATCTAGAGCTTATTAGAATTGCTGCTGATAACAAAAGAAATACGTGAGTATATTTGTACCCAAAAGCAAATTCATCTTCTTATTAAAATTACAGTTAAAATTTTAGTAGGTTTATTAAATGTCCTAAAGCCACTCAATCGCTTTCCAAAACCTCTAGTTAGGGAAAGCAGAAAAAATTGTACATTTAAAAAAAAAACACTCCTTTCAAATTAAATATAGCATATCCTTACCCTATTAACTATATGACTTAAATATTGCCAAGCATTGCAGTTGAAAATATAAGTCTTTTTAATATTCCATTCTTAGCGAAACTGCATGGAATATTTTAAAAATAAAAGAAAAGTTTTTTTTTTTTTGGAAATCAATAATAAAAAAAGTAACAGTAACTTTATCTCTAAAAGCCCATTATCAACTTTCAAAAATGTTCACCAATAAGTATTCTAAATTTTCGTTTAATTAACATTTAGTAGTGTTATCTTTCACATCTACAATAGCTTTTAAAAGTCTGTAAATAAATGTAGCTTTTTTTCTGCACGAAAGCTCATTTTTAAACCTTATTGTTTTTAGTTAGTTTTTTGTTTTAATGTTATGCTATCATACTGTACTCAAATATGCTTTATTGGGTTTAAGTATGGCACTTGAGGTAATGTGCTAAAAGCTTGTGGTCAATTATGTAGACATCAGGTGCGAATGATGAGAGACGTTTGCTTATGACAGTAGTTTTGTATTAAAACAAAGTTGTTTCCAATACCCAAAGTTTAGGCTGATAGTTGTATCTTTAAATAAACAGGTTGATTCATTATGCCATGAGTAAGTTTTACTTATCATGATATGCAACAACCCCAGGCCAGAATTTTTTAGGGCTTTCTGCGACAAAACTCTCCAGCACTAATATCTTTCCTCAAGATACTTTTAATAATAACAAACATCTATGTTACTCATTTAAAATAACAAAAGCGCTGTGTTTACGAAAGATATATATATATATATATAATTGTTTTTAATTGAACATGTAATAATTTTTATTCTAAATTTATGGGTGATATTCTCGCATTTTGTTGGGGGGGGGGACGCACAAATTATTTCCTTTTTCGCATTTGTAAATAATTATCACAATAAAAAAAATAATCGAAAATTATGAATTCTGTAGTAGTAATTACTGAAAAAAAAGATAGACAATGAAATGTCGTAAATCAGACTCCTCAAACGCGTGTTTCGTTTCGAGACTAGGTTGTTGTAATAAATAATATCGTACAAAAAATATCAGGTTTAAAAACTAAGAAGAAATCAATCAATCTGCCGAAAATTTTATCGAATTATTGGCTTAAAAAGTAAATACTCAAATGCACGATTCGAATTTTCCATATTGTTTTAAATATATTGAGATATTTAAAAACCACTAAAAAACAATATCAATAAATGCCCAAAATACAATCTGAACATTACATTGATTTACGATACTATTGGAGTAAATTGTATGACTGGATGCATAACAATAATCTGCTTTTAATACTTTTTAGACCATCGTTATCTTATTTTAAATTTATCTTATCTTATTATTTATCTTATCATCGTTATCTTATTTGTAGTGGCTGCAGCTCAAGTGGACACCACGACTGCGTCAGGGATGCCGACACTTTGGGAAAATGGCTTCCACCTGTGGGTAACATTTTTCTTCTTTTTTTTTCTCTCTGCTTTAAAAACCCCTCTCTTTATGAATTTTTAATAAAATGACTTTATCTCAGTTCAAACAAAATCATCTTTATTAACATGTTTTTTTTTTATATATCCAGGGGTCTGTCCAGACATTTCGTGAAAGATCCTGTTTTTGTAAAATTGAGAAAAAAAAACTATTCATAATTTGTGAATATAAAAAGAGCTTTTAATGTGCTACGCATTAAGTGAACTTAAACAATCTTTAAATTTATAATATTTTATTTAAAAAATTGTCAGAAATTAATTTTTTTTTACATAACATTCTATTAATTAATTTTTATAAATAGATCAATTATTTATTTGCAAGAAGAAAAAAAATTATGATTTAATATTAGAATACTACATTTGGAATTTAAACAGGGTTCATACAGAGATCAGAAGAAGAAATCCAAGGAGTCCAAATTTTAACAACTTTGCGCAAAAGATAACCAGACAGATTTTTTTTTTTAAAATCAAAAAGCAGTTACTACTAGAATTTATACTTGGCATATGTTTCATTTGTAAATATTTTTTCTGGGAGAATAATAAATGTGATTAGTGATAGAAGTAAACTTATACATAATTGCTCATTTAAATTATGCTACATATAATTTATTTAGAATTTCGTGTTTTTGAAATATAAATGGTTTAAATTTATGAAGACATTAATTTTTTTGAAATGCGTCATGAATGATTTTACTCAAAAAATGTTCAGGATATTTGAGTTGGGCACGCAATCACCCCTGCTCACCCAACTGATTCAAAATTACTGTTTCACTAAGAGAAAGCCTGAATGAAATATGTTACTTATTTGGGGATTTGATGCTTCATAATTTTAACATTTTTTCAGGGTGCATAGTGTTTTTAAAAAGTACTTAAAGGTGCTTATTTTTGATTTTAGTTTCTTAAAAGCCCTTAAAAGTGCTTTTTTCATTGGGTGTTTTTAAAAAGTGCTTAATTTTCCCTTTTCAAAAGTGATACTCTTTTCTTTACCATTATTCATACTTTTTCTTTGCCACCTATTATACAAAACCATGCTTTCTACATTGTTCTATTCAATGTTTTCACAATTTATTCAACCACAATACATTTCGGCATACTAACGGTTCATAGCACATGAAAGCGTCAATCATTCAGAGATGATAGTGCTCCGGAAAAAATCCGGATTTTTCGGTATACGCGATCCGGAAGTTTCCGTAAATCTGACGTCCAAAAGTTTAAGGAAATTATTGATCACATTTATATATTAAAAAAAAATTTATGTTTTATTTTGAAATATTAGAACTCGAATTTATACTTGGCATCTCTTTTATTTGTAAATATTTTTTCTAGTAAAATAATAAATGTGATTAGAGATGAAAATAAACTTATGCATAAGCATTAATTTAAATTATGCTGCATATAATTTATTTAGAATTTCATGTTTTGAAAATATCAATGACTTAAATTTACAAAGACGTTAATTTTTTGCAGTAGGTAATTAATGATTTTATTGGAGAAATTTTCAGGCTTTTTGAGTTGGGCTCACAATCATTTTACATGTTTGATGAAATACTTGTGAAATACTGAGCTGGATTTGGTGAGATTCTTTTAGTTTCGTGTGCAACTCTGCTGCATTTTACAAGATATTCTCAATTTCAGGCTTCATTTTCGACCCTCTGATATCGAACCGAAAAATCTCACGATCTTTTTATGGTGGATAATATAATCAAGAAACGAGTTGTTGTTTTTTTGTCGGAAACTTGTTATTTTAGCATGATCATGTAAAATCTTGGAAAATTATTTTGCATTTTGTTGATGTATATATATGGTGTTTAAAAATATTTTTTAAGTGCTTAAAAAGTACTTAAAAGGTGCTTATTTTTGTTTAAAGATTTGGCTACGCACTCTGTTTTTATATAGATAATAAATGAGCCGACAGATGTACTATAATGAGTTGTTCTCTTTAAAGGATGAAGATTCATCATCTGGAAGGGAAAGTAATGATGTGCATCAAGATCCTGTTTCACTCATAAAATCTATATTAAAAGAGAACCCTGACCACTGTCTTCCTATTGAATTTCTATGCGCAGTAAGTTATTCTATTATTTTTACTCAGATGCTCTTTCTCAGCAATTATAGCTAGGCCAATACAGCTTATACAGGTGATAGTTCCTCTTAATATAATGTGTATAATATGTACAGGGAAAATGCAAAGAATTTTTTTTGAGTGGCAACCTGCTCAAAATATATTTATTTGGTCTTTGTACAACAGATTTATCTTGCTGACAAAATTCAGACACCTCATAGGGAACCTGGAAAAATAAAGGGATTTATGTGGCATCAGCTAGGTTTACTATAACTTTGTATTAACTGCTTATGTTAATTTTGGTATCTCGCCAGGTTATCATTAAATGCATTGGTTGTGATGTTAGATCAGGGGTTTCCAACTGGCGGCCCGGGGGCCGCATCTGGCCCACGAAGCCTTTTTTGCGGCCCGCGAACTAAAATATACTAGTTATCGTTTTTTGTGGACAATTTTCGTAAAAAATATACATGGGTTTAAAATACTTTTCTCGTTAATAAAAACCTAATTTCTTCGTTTCTGTGAAATTTAACATATCAACGGTGCAAAAAAAAAAATTTCTCAGGTTTTGCACCCAAGAAAATATTTATTCAAATTCAAAAATAATCGTGTATTTTGCTCTTTTTTATTTCATATTTTTGTATTTTGTGAATATAATTTAGCATGTGCGCATCAGAAATTTTCCGATTTAACTTTTAGAAACCACTCATTTTGGACGAAAATATTTATACACATTTGTAAATTTTAAATGTAAATATCTATTCTCTGGTGGTTGCAGCAGACAAACCTCAATTTTCTCATTGAGGATTTTGTGTGCTACTATGTAAGTTTTAATACCAACCTTTTTAAAGTTTTATATCTTAACAATTAGATATCTGTTGCACATTAATTTTTTAATACATAGGTGCACATTAAAATTAATGTAGCCCAAATTTTTATTATTTATTTAATATTTTTAGAAATATTATTAATAACAATTAAATATTTTTAAAAATCTGCTTCTTATTTTAATTTGCAATTCAAAACTTTTGTTTTGTACAACTTGATAAAAATCTGACAGTTATATTTAATTTTCCTTCAAACATAAAGGAGTCCTACATAAAATTTTGATAAAGTTGTTTCCCTCCATTTGATTTGTGTTTTTAATTGTGGACCCCGGCCTCATGTAAGTTGGAAACCCCTGTGTTAGATCATGCTCATCTATTTAATTAGTATTTAAACGATACATAATCACACAGTTTAAACTCGAAGAATAGTCTGGGGAAAATGAAAGAAAAAATGTAAAAAATATGGAAAAGCTAACATATTTTGGATTTTTCTTATTTTATATTAAGGATTTTTTTTTAAAAAATACTTTTTTATCCCTTCCTATGAAATTATTTTTCCAATACACATGCGCTGTGTGGTGTTTTCTGTTGATATAGCAGTTTTAGATTTTAAAAGAAAAATCTATTATTTAAACTTAGTAAAAAAATCTATGTATTGTAATGTAGGAATGATAATGTTTTTATCGATTAATATGTTTTCTTAATTGTTCTTTTACATTTTTGCTTAGAATTGTTGATAATCAAAGTAATCTTAAGCATTCTACTTCCGTACCCCAAGACAGAATTTTTTTGGGCTCTCTGCTACACACCTCTAATAGTAATATCTTTCTGCAAGATATTTAACAATAACAAATATATAAACTTCAAAAAAAAACTATAACTTCAATAAAAATTGGATCATATAAAATAATTTTTTTTTAATTAAATGTGTGATTTTTTTTATTCTAATATTATGGGCAATATTCTTGCATTTTGTAGAAATACAACACACTAATTATTTTCCTTTTTAGATAATACACTAATTATTTCCATTTTTGCATTTTATAATTCATCATCACATCAAAAAAATAAATAAATAAATCGTAAAATCTGTAGTAGTAACTGCCGAAAAAAAGATAGACAAAATAAAAAAAATTTCCCCACTCCAATGCATGAGAAAGTCATCTTTTGAATAAAATTCTGAAGAAGAGATAAAATCTTTCGAAAATTTCTGCATAAAAGAAAAGTAAAATTTTTTATTTCCCAAAGGGAAAATCCTTCTGCAAGAACTCAGACAGTTCTGAGACAATGTCCCGGGGCTTAGTTATAGTGATGTGAATCAGATCTGTTATTTAACTCTGATTTTTATTTTTTCAGGAAATAACTAAACAGGCTGGAGTGAGTTGGAACAAAAAGTTTAAAAGAACGTATGGTATGTTACGCAAGGTTAGTCATGTTACTGTTTTGATTTTATCAAGATTAATTCCTTTTGTATCAGAATGTTATGTATATAATTTTTAGCTATTTTCAATTCTCTCTTATTTGATTTGAATTATTCTTGCTCTTTAGAAGGTCCAAAATGTGTGGAAATGTTCAAGTATTTCAAGAAATGCACATAAAATCTGAAAACATATGTTTGAAAAACCTTCCGGGTGTGCATTCAAAGTTATCAAACTGGACCCTCCAAGTTAATTTTAAATCCCCAAAATCGTAATTTTTCATTCCAGATTTAAGTTTGACTTGTAAGTAGTTGTCTTTTTGTTCTGTTCAGGAAAGGGACTGAAAAATGAGGGTAGCATACAAATCGTTTAAATTTGAAATATTGGGGAAAAAATGGGCTAGGCTGAATAAACAAAAATAATTTTGTTTAATATTTTGAAAAACTCATCTTATGACTCCAAGTTTGACCCCTTTCCTTGACCCTAGGCTCCCAGGATATGTGGCCTAATCATACTTCACAAGAGATCAAAGAAACATGTGGGGAAACTTAATTTTTGGGTGTAAAATTGGAATTTTGGCCAAAAGCTTACTCCAATTCTGGAAAATAACTCATTTCACCATTGACGATAACAATGGGATGCAAAGTAAATAAGCCTAAAATCTATTTATTTATATTACAGTACAGAACCATTTATCTGGTAACCAGAAAAATGTTGCTTGGTATTTTAATATGTGAAACTACGCCGGAATTCGCTAATATTACAATTCATATTCACATGATTTTAATATCGAACATCGATTTCTATATTTACCTGATTTAAAAATCTTGCATCTCATTTCATATTCATGGGATTTAAAAATCCAACATCTAAATTTTTATTTACACGTTTTTGAAATCAATATCACGATTCATATTCTCTTGGATTTGAAATCCAATGTCTCTAGTTGTATTAACATAATCTAAAAATCATGTATTGCTATTTTGTCTTTCCGTTTTTCAAGATATGTTCTACCAGATATGTAAAGGTGATAGTTCACTTATATTAAATTTCATAAGTTTATTGTAACATTAATTCTTCTATGTTTAGTTGTTCCTTATTTCCAGCAACTAAAACTAGCCATCGTTATCCTAGTATATGTGAATGTGTCACAATATGTTGAGGGAAAACACAGGGATTTTTTTTTTTTACAGATAAAAGTGGCAACCCTGCAACGGCACATAGCCATATTATGCACATATGGGCATTCAGTTCTGATTTCAGTCCTAAAAAAAATGAAATAAGTAACAACATTTCATTTGAATGTTTACAAAGTTATCCTCCTCCTTACCGATGAAACATTTTCTTGTATTTTTAAAAATCCTTCCATAAACGATGCATCCAAAACTATACAATTATTGTTATGCATCCATAATTTCTCCATATTACCCTTCCTGATGTTCATTCTACAATCTATTGGCAAAAGCAATCTACTATAGATGTGTATTTTAAATCAAAATCAAAAGGAATAAAAAGGAAAGGATTTATTTCACCTTTTAGTTTTTAACATTAAATTTAAATATCTGTATTTGTCTAACACTCACTATAACTCTGTCTGCTCTTTTGAATTGTTATAACAAACTCTTACTGCGTATATATTTTTTGGAATTTGTTTTGGATTCCCCTCCCGCAGTGGACTGATTGTGGAGATCCCGGTAAAACACCGAAGTCGAGCACGACTGGCTGTGGTCAGTAAGCGAGTGGGTGACCACGTTGATGAGTCTGCGTATGAACCGAGGGGGTGCAGTATCGGTCCTCGTTAAACTGTTCTGACGCAAAGTGCTAGATTTCGCGCGTATGTCGCCAGCTCACCAAAGCAGGGGAACCATCCCCTCTGCAGAGGATCTAAGTTGAGACGGCATGCAGAGACGATCGTGCTCCAAAAGTTTCGAGAAATCATTTATCACATTTATGTTTAAAAATTCTTGTGTATTTTATTTAGAAATATTAGAACTAGAATTTATACTTGATATATTTTTCATTTGTAAATATTTATTTATTTTTTTGATAGAATAATAAATGTGATTGGAGATAGAAGTAATCTTATACATAATTATTTATTTAAATTATGCTGCATATAATTTATTTAGAATTTCATGTTGTGAAAATATCAATGATTTAAATTTATAATGACATTAATTTTTTGAAATGCGTCATTCATGATTTCTCAGGATTTTTTAGTTGGGCTCACAATTACCACTGTGGCATGTCTTTGGATCATCCACTTGGAGATGTTTATTATTGTGCTGCTCTAGTACGAGCCTAGTCTTTTTCATCTTATTTGTTATCTCACTGAATACTTGTTTTTTTTCCCCTTCTAGTTTGTTCAGAAGCACAGCGAAGTGTTTCGCTTCGATACTGTATCCAGTGTAGTATTTCTATTAGATGATGATGTGCATAGTAACAGCTGCTAATAAACGGCAGGTTAGCTTAGAATGCTTGCTGTAAGTATTGGTTTCTCTTACATTTAAAGTGTTTGCAACAAGCTTTATGGCTGTTATCATATAATTAATTTCATAAATAAACAATTTTCCATTTTAATTAATGAGTAGAGCCCTATTTCAATAAAATTCATAAGTTTACGAACATTTTTGGAAGCCACTGTAAATATAAAAATTTATTGATTTATAATCTCTTATAATTATTTTTCTCTTTTGTTTAATGAAAATATATTAAACAATACTTATCCAAGGTATTTTTGATCACTCTATAGTTTCTATTTGGTACTCTTCACGCAAAAACTGCAAAGTAACATATTAAATCATGTTTTATTCAATAAAAACAATGTATTCTGTAAGCTAAACATATTAATTTCACCACATTTGTCTTAATTTTTCAAAACTTAATGTTGTACCGAAACATTAAAAAACAAAATCTTGCTGTGTTGTTAAAATAAGATTAAAACTAATGTAAGTTGAAATTCTTTGTACACAAATGTTGAATTTATTTTGTGTTTCGTTTCTAGATATTTTCAGCACAGTATGAATTTTGTTGCATTTTAAAGACATTTAAATTAAAACTTAATGCCCTTCAAATTAAAAATAAATTATTTTTTTAAATTTTTTGAATGAAATTTAACGTCACTTTGAATTTGCTCAAATTTAAAAGTAACGTGTGTGCAGGAGTAATATATATTTGTTGAATTTCAGACCCCAAGAAGAAAAAAGTCCGTCTAGAAGTAATGAATACATGCTGGGTGGCAATGATACAGAATTGCCGAGGCACGCGAAAAAGTCTGAAGTTGGCATAACTATACACGTTGATGATTTTACATGATTTCTCTCACTTAGTTAGTTACCTAAAAAGATCTGCTTCAAACAAACTGTTCCATTAATATAACAAATTGTTGCAATTTTTCATTTTTAAAAATTTTATTTTTTTAAAATTTAGTGTATTTTGATAAAGAATAGCTGTTATTTTTACAATTTTCTTTCTCAACTGAAAATTGCAGAATTGAATCATTTGAACTAAATATGTGTTGAAATGGTCATTTGTCTAAATAAGCAAAGGTCATTTTATGTAAATTGAATGCTTCCTAGTTTGTTGAATCATTTTTTTAAAATTTCCTCGTGAATTTTGAAATGCCTGTAAATTGTTATTTATTCGACCACATAACTGGTGCTTATATTTATTATGTAATATGATTATTAGTTAAAAAGTTTTAAACATTTATGTGTTTGAGTGATAAAATGTTTCCTATTTAAGTATTGATTAAAATGTTGGTGCAAATTAATCATTGTATGTTCTTTTTCTTGACAAGGTTTAAATGTATGTGTGTAAAGAGTTATCCAGAATGAGCTCCATTCACTCTAATTACCTAAGCCAAAAATTAACTTTTATAATCCTGGGTGAATTGACCAGCTTCTTATGTTGTTTATTTTTAGCATTCTTCCTTGTATCCTCCATTTTATTTTCATGTTTTGTTTAAGGGTTTTTTTTCTTCCCCAAAAATCTTTCTGCAAATATATTTCGAATTGAGTGGGGAATTAATGTAAATTGATTCAGGGTTCCCACAGTTCAGGGAAAACCTGGAATTGTTTGATAATTTTGTTCCAAAGATCAGAGAAAGTTGCAATTTTTTTTACAAAAAGTAACCAGTCTTAAAATTGTCTGTAACAGTAGTCAGGTATTGAGATTCGAGTTAAATAATGCTTACATCTATTACAATTATTTGTTGTAAAAATTTTCACATTTTGAGTCCAACTGAAATGTTCCCATCCTCATTTAATAATTTTTTTTTACACAGAAAATCTATTATTTCACATAACAAATAAAAGAATCAAAGTTTTCTGAAGAAAATGTGGTCTCAATTTTCATTGAAATTTATTTGGTATACCTGGAAAAGTTAAGGTTTTTTTTATTTTATTATTTTTTTTTTTTTTTTTTTGCAAATTGAGTGAGAACTGATGATTTTAATTCGTTAATTACATTAAATTTTCACTCATTCTAAACTTAATTAAGAATCTGAAAGGAATAAAAAATAAGAGAGGACAACTTTTTTATTTATTTCAATGTACTCCGGAAACAAGTAAAACTTACTCATTCTCAGGGAAATTTCTCTGAATTTTTTTTTCAATATCAACGCATTATTGTTATTCATTTTACTGAATATGACTGCATTACTTCTATAGATAGAACCCATTGTATCTATTAAAACATTGGGACAACCAACATTTTTCAAAATCGATTCTTACCAGCTATAATAGAAATCATAGTATTGTAGGTAAAATTATGTAAATGTTAAAATCATGTTTAAGTTTGTAACTATGGAAACAAAATTTAAGGTATACATTTTTAATACATATTGTTGTCAAATTTTTAATTTACTATTGAAATTATGTTAATCATAACAATTTGTGGAACTTTTCTAATTTTAGTCTGAAAATCCAGAGAGATTTAGTTTTGCCTGGAGAGTGTTTGTTCTGTTTTCAAAAGATTACTTTAACATTTTTAATGCTTTTAAAATGTTTACACTTTTTTTATACGTATGACTGTGCTTCTAGCTAATTCTTCTAGAATTCTATCAAAAAACTGTTGTAGGAAAGGTTATAATTCAGGGTTGCCACAGGTGACTAAAATGCAACTATTTTCAACCTAAGGCGACTATGGCAACTTTTTTTTGCCTGAAAAGGCTAAAAAAAAAAAAAAAGGTTTTAGCTATGTTGTTTAACATAAATTGGGTTGACAACCTGCGGTCAATGGGAGCTTCTGAACTTATTAAATTTTTTCTTCTTCTTAAAATGTAAAATATGTTGAAAATTTTGAATTGCAATATTGTGTCATAACTTTTTAAGGCACTCAAGTTGCTTGGAATCTATTGCAAGTCCATTTTGTTTCTCGATCACCTTTTCAAAGGTAATTGCTACTAAACTCTGCAAAATTTTGATAAACCCAATTTATATACGATATTGCGATGCATGAATTTCAATTTTAAGTAATCACTTCTCATTATATATGAAGGAGTTTGCGGAGCATAAGAGGAAATAATGACTTAACATTTAATAGAAAAAAAAGGAAATAAGTTTATCAGTGATATGATCGGTGAGAGCTGCCTTCTCGCAGGGTCGCCGAATCGAAAGTGAAATTAGATTGTTCTATGGAAAAAAGAGTTAATTATAAATTCGGGACTCGCTGGCACCGTTCAATGAGGAAGTAGTTGAGATGATGAATTTCTTTTCAGTATTACATGATGACGGGTGATGCAATCTGCTCAAATATTATACTATGACACTTAAACTAAACATATATATATATATACATTGCAACCTCGAAAATCTGAACTGCTGGGGGGGGGGTTTAAAAGAAGGTCTGGGTTTCTGAAATTTCCGGATTTTATATACCTTACTTAAAGTGATAGAATTATCGAAGTTTCGAAATCGCGATTAAACGCTCATGTGTAGACCTCCAACGTCAATTTTAACAACTTAACATAAATATAACTTTAAATGATAAATAAGAGACATTAAAAATTCAACTTTTGTCATTTACTCCCGTAATCGATCGTTTTTATAACATAATATTAGCAATTAAAACTAAAAATATAGGCTTAAAACGCTAGCTGAATTTAAACTTATAACTGAAACAGATGCTTCTAGACTAGACTGTACCAGCTGATACTAATCCTATTTTTGTTGGGGGATAAAAGAACTTATCCCTCCTCCTATGCTTTAAGGTTAAGAAAGAACCAGTTTTCTTTCTTCACAAGAGGGAAAAACAAGGTGGTAGAAGAATTCCTCCTCCTGCATGCCTTATCTATCAAGGAATATAGAAGGGATTCCCCTCTATATTCTTTGTTTTCTATACAGAGCTGATAAGAATGACTGGAATACAAGAGGAGTTTTGGAGGAAAAATCATCCATGTTAAGTGCCTGAAATGCTCCGGAGAATTACTAGCAGTTAGGTAGTCGATAAGTAACCACCATACCCTCCAACTTATGAGGATTTTGAAAATAATTCTTTCTACTGGTAGCGAACCAAAGTAGAAATTTTTAAAGCAAATGGATCTCTCATAAAACGTTTATCAGAACTTAAGAATCTAGCCCTATGGCCTGCACTTTTATGAGTAATAGTGGACAAGTTACGCTAAAATTAATTTTTTTTAAATATTAAGACATTAATTTTGCTACCGTCTGAAAAGAAGATTTCTGAAACTACGGAAATTCCGTAGCAGTTGGAGGGTATGGCACGCGTGAAGGGGGGTAAAGAGAAGAGGAGAAAGCGAATGATGCTCACAAGCCCCGCCATTACAACGACTGAACTGATTAGCATTGCTAGAATTGTTTTTATCGTAGTTTATTATTTTAATTTCTACTTTTCCTAAAAATTAAACGTTTCATGTAGTTGCTTTTTTTTTAATAAGTAAGTATATATATTTTTAATTATTATATGTTATTATTTTCTCATTACTATCCACATACTTTGGTTTAATATGTAAACCCTAATTATTTTTTTTATAATGCTAATTATTTGTTAAATATATACTTAACGGCGATTTTCAGTTTATATTAAGAATCTTGATGTTTATTTAATAGTGCTGTGGAGTTTACTATTCTAAGGGAAACATTTAATTTCAATAGATGTTAATAAAATTATCCACTTCAAAATTGAAACCCGAAAATATTAATTTTTAATTTTTTTTTCTACATTCAAGGAATTAAATACTGGATAGTATAATAAGTGAATGTATTTTTAAATTATTAATAATACAAGCTATTTTCTAAAGTTCATTTAAACAATATTATATTAGGTGCTTGTCCAATTTGACAAAGCAAGTAGATGTAGTTATTTCATTTTTTCTAATGAAAAGATTTTTTTTTTAAAAAAAGGATGGATTATCTTTTTTTTTGTAAGCTTTATCCCCTGTATGGGCCAAGTTAATAGGTGCCTTAATTTTGTGTTTTTTAAGATTTTGTTTTAATATTGTACATATTGGATGTTTTATTTTCAGTTAGCCTATCAAATAAGATATTTGTGTCATACTGCCTCCTGTTTCTCAAAGTAATTTGAAAGATTTAGGCTAAATATATTAATATGTAGTGTGGTTTGTGTTGCAAAATTCAATCACAATATATATTAAATGGATTTTGGCTGTCATGTTCTACTCTCACTGTTCTTCTGAAAGGTTATATGAGTCTTCTATTCTTCCTTGAAGATGTTGGATATTTGTATTTAGCTTTGTCTGATCAAATTCTTCTCAGTAAGTTCGTACTGTCCTTTAAACTACCCATTTTTTTTTTTTTTTTCTTCAATGAAATGTAATTTAAATTACTTTGTAATAATTTTATTGAGTAATGTAATAGCACTTAAGTATTCCATGTTTAGTTTAGTTAGTAATTCTCAACTTTTTATAACCAAAAATTTCATTTGAGTATTCATATTTACTTTTTGTGTACTTCTCTGTTAGCAGGTCCCAAGTAGTAATCTGATGAGCACAAATTAAAATTTCCAAAAAAACAATTGTTGAATTTTCTGATTGAGATAAGGAAAAAGTAAATACAAGTTTTAGAGAATGCACTTTCCTGAAAGAATCCTTTTTCAAAAATCATAAGTGATTAGGGAAGTTAAATTATTTTAATTTTATGCAATAAACAAAAATCATAAATTTTTTTTTTACATTAAAAATTAAATAGTGTATATTATATTTATTCTCAATGTGATTCATAGTAGTTCTATTAAGGTTGGCACGATTAAAAATTGTGTTTTTTTTTTTTAATTTTCTTAAAAACAGCATGAAATTTTTTCAAAAGAAGTAAGTGACAATGAAGGCTTTTCACAAATAAATAATGAAAATGGGATGTATGTAAATAATAAATCGAGATAGACTAAGAGTTAAGGAGTTTAAAATTTTCCATTTGCTGTATGTGAAATATGTCTACATTGAAGTTTTTAAAATACTGCATATATTTTTTGTTACTTTTGCTTTTAAAATTTATGTAAAATAGGTAGAAAAACTTGCTCAGTCTAAGTAACTTAATTTTTTTTAGCAATTTTTTGAGAATTTAGTTGATAAAAGTTGTGAATTTAACTATTTTGGTGGTATTGTTTTTAAATACTATTAAATAAATTATAACACATTTGATCAGATGACTTCAAATGCAAGTGTAAAAGTGTTTTGGAATAAAAAAAAAAATCTTCCTAACCCTGCTTTTTCTTTTCATTAATTTCCTTTTTCGATATAAAACACTGTATATAGTTTCAGGCCTCTTTATTGTCTTATATCTTGTTTTGCCCAGTGTTCATATCCCAAAGCTTTGTAGTTCCAACATGCAATCAGTTTCCATTTCCTGTTGATTTTAATATTCTGATTAATAAATAAAACATTGTTTGTATTAACACTAAATACAATTGTACTTATAAAAACCAAAATATATTTAGTATATCCTATGCATTAAAGGTATTGATAAATATTTTTCTTAGTGTATTATTTGCGATTAGTTTCTATGTGTGACTAATAATGATACCAAAAACGTGTGTTTGCAGTAAGTTGAATTTTGTTTGATAAGTTATATGAATTGTGAAGGTAAGTCTAAGTTTATTTTTTTTATTTACTAGTCGGGGGGGGGGGGTTCTGTTTAGAAGTAATTTGGAATCTATGAATATGGAAAAATTCATACTTTATTGTAAGTAACAAGAAATAAACTGTACAAGATTACCTTACAAAACCTTGGCTATAGAAAGAATGTGAAAAAAATTAATAAATAATTTCGCTAGTCAATATTTAAAATTAATTACGATTTATCTGATTAAAATAAGTATTAAATTCCAAAAAAACTATGTATTGACCATGGATCCTAAAGCAGTAGGATATCCAGCTCCCGCTTAGAAAACGGAAGCAGATCTTTTTCACCCTCCCAAACAAGCTGTATACCTAGTTGCAGAACTCCACCTAACGGCTAGAGTAAAAGCTCTGGCAAAAACAAGTTCTGGGTGAGGGGGGGGGAGGAGAGTATCCCTTTCTCTCCTCATCAGGCAGCAAATGCCATATGAGATGACTAAAAATCCATTGATTGCGTTAATTGGGAACTAAAATAGATAAAGCCCCCATCTTTTAAGTAACGACATTAGTATTCATTTGTGCATGATTGTTTGAAATTTAGTTTATGTTTCATCCTTTTTTATTTAAGCTTGCTAAAAATTTTAATTTATAATTGGATAGACTAAAGTAACAGATTAATTGAATAATTTTGCGATTTATGAAAGTGCATTTAGATAAAATAATTTTAAGTAGTGTAAAAACGTGTAAAAAAATAGTTCGTTTCATTTAAATAATAATGAAAGAATCTGTTGATTTTCGTTTTTACGTAATTGATTCTCTTGATTTTTCAGTGATTTCAAAGAATTTACATAAGATGAAGCAGGCAAACATATTTTTTTGATGATTATTTTATTGAAATTTTTTGAAACGAACCTATTATGCGCCAATTTCAATTTTATTATTTCAGATCAGTCAAAATTATTATTAAATATTGCTTGGTTTTTATTCTTTGTTTTATAGTGATGTTATAGAATTTTCATCATGCAAACATTTATTAATTTAGAATATACAGCTAATATAAGCTAATATATATAATAATAATATAAGCTAAATATACATCATGCAAAAGCAAACATTTATTAATTTAGTTTTTCACTAAAAGAGAAGTTATTTTTCAGGCATTATTTCCTTCTTATACATTTTTTTAAACAAATTCACAAAGTTAAATGCTATTTTACTAGTTCAAAAATTAATCAAACATAAAATAAAAATTAATTATAAATTCAATTGGAGAGCTATTGATTTTAATTAATTGAATATTAAACTTTGAAAGAGCTGTATTAAAAATGTTTTTCTCTTAATACTTTTAAAATAAAAATTATGCATTTATTGCCCTTTGATACAATTTTTTAGTAAACTCTGCCTCTGTTCAAATAGTGAAATTTAGAAACTTTAACAACTTTTAATAAACTATATTGTCAAAAAAATAATAAATTTCTGTATAAAAAAAGGCAGGCATAAAAACATGAATGAAACATTATTTTGAAACAGTTTTAATAAATATAAAAAAAATCTTAAGCTTTAAGTTCGGCCTAATATTACAACTACATATTAATAGAAAGAAGAAAAAGAAGTCATACCGTGGCAATTAACAGCGGAAGAACACTCTTGCTTCTGCTTCATTAACTCTTGGCCAAATATCACTGACCTCAAAGAGCTGCATATTTTTATTAACAACAGCTACAATGGAGTCAATTATTTAGCAATACATGTTTGGATGACTCAAAGGATACTTCAAACACTACTCATAAGGAAAAAAAAATGCTCTAGGATCCAAAACATTTAAAGTAATTTTAAAAAAACTTAATTATGTATTTTAAACTAAAAGCCATATCACATGTGCAGAAATTCACCCAACACAACAGCAAGATAAACTTTTCATCCAACATTCAGTCGGAAAAAGTTGTTCTAGGGTTTCCAAAGTTCATGAAAATGTCGATCGTAAACGCGCCGATACCTTCCTTCTATCCCGGCAATTTAGCTCCTATACAGTCGATCTATGATTCTTCATAGGTGAAAATCAGTATTTTTTACCTGGCGATTGTTGTCTGTGTATTATTTTACAATGGATCTCGCATATTTATCAATTCCAGCCTTAGTAATTTATGGATCGATAAATTATTTAAACTCTTAAAATTCATCGCCTGTTTATATTCCTTCAGATTGGCGAATTTGGCGTAGAAAATCTGTCGCCGTTTTGAAAAATAAGCTATGCAATAACAATATTACTCAAAAGTATTTTAATAAGTTCTTTAGAATTGAATCATATTTTGTGCAAAAAAACATTAAACATAAAGTATTGACACTCACCTGAAATAACAAATATCTGAGATCAACACCGAACACTATCACAAGTTAGCCATCTTGTTTTCTCTTGAAACAAATGTTGTGGACTGCCAGTGTTGCCAGAACTTAAGATTAAAAAATAGCAGAAAACACTAAAATTATAATTGGCGATCGAAATGGGCTGCAGGTGGCGTAGAGCAGAACTCTTTTCCTATGGCAACACTTCACATGCTTTCCCCATTAGCGTGTGGAAAGTCATAGAGGAAGGAAGTACGTTCGTTTCTCTCTTGATTTTCATATAGATTGAAATCTTTTAACTTGAAAAACTATATGGAACTGAAAAGTACATTAAACATAGTTCTAAAGAAAAGTATTATGGAAATTTTAAAAAATATTCTTATTAAATAAAAAGGAAAAATATTAAGAAAAGGGAAAATATCGTAGTACATTCCTATACAACTGAAAAGAGGAGGAGAGGGAAGGGAGAAGGGCTAAAAGCATGAAACCGGTCTCTCCCCAGATGGCGTATTCGAGTGTTGCGATCGCGAATAACATTGGCTAGCTCGTTTTTTTCCAGCTTTTTTATGCGTAAAAATCAGTCGGAACTGTCTTCGATATTTTAATGTTGGTGCGGTCTTTGAGCTGCATAAGAATACTAAGAGGTTTCGACCTCAGCTCGCTTCGTTCCCCAACCTCAAGAACCTTAATTACTCGCACATAAAAATGTTCTCACTAGCTAATTTTTTTTTAATAAAAATTATCTCGCGTTTTCGAGGAAATTAAAAATAAGACCTAACTAGGACCCAATCTCCAACAAGAAATTCAGAAAAGTTCAACTTCATGGGCCTACATCTGTGGGTATTTAAAAATAAAAGGCAAAAAATCTTTTTTTGATAAGCAAAATAATTTATTTAATCATTTCTGCTCTGAAGTTCGAAACAATACAAAGTACAAACATTCAGCTCGCAGATGAGAAATATGACTTTGCTTTTCTTTGTAACAGCATCAATAATTGTTTCAAACTCGATTGAGAATAGTTTTGATAGTAATTTAGTGAACAAATGAATATTTTGATTTGGACCACGTATGAAACAGTATTTTAAAGCGTCTACGAAGCAACAAATATTTTTAACTAATTTTTTTTTTCATTTATAGTAGCCGTACGGCTGTTTTTTTTTAACTTTACAACAGATGTTACGTAACATCTGTTGTAAAGTTAAAAAAAAAACAATGATAAAAAGATAGATTTGCACTAAATGCTCGTAAATATTTTCTTTTCTCGCAGCTCGCCTTAGTTGCTGTGCTTACGTTACTTGTTACTATAAGTTAATCACCTATCTAAGATTTTGATGATCAAGTGCAAAACTGGTAAAAACAAATTATCATTTTTATAAGATGACTTCTCTTATAAAACCATCAAATTGTAGTTTCACTTCTGATCAGTTTACGATAGTTTCACTGTAGTAGCTTTAATAATTTTCTAAACTCCTTTTATAACACGCAGCATATACATTACCGTGTTTATCATTTAAAGTAATTATCTTTCCTAGTTATTTTGCAATTACTATAAATGTTTCGAAAGGTTTAAAATGTAGACATTTTCGAATTAAAAAAATTGTCATTATTCAGTTTTCCTGATCCCTAAGTGCATTATGTTTCAATTAACTTAGTCATTCTTATTCATAATTTCATTGTTATAGTTAATTATTATTTGAAATTTCATAGTACATATTTTTGTTTTAAAAACAAAATCCATCTTTTGCGTTTCATCGTCATCATTGGGTGGGCCTTGGCCTTCTATGAAATATTTCTTCATGTCGTTCTCCTTGATGCCAATTCTGATTATCATTTGCGTTTGGTAATACGAATTTTATTTTAATATGATAACTATCCAAAACTTAATTTTTATTTGTTTCATTTATTTATTGCATATTTGGCAAAATGAGGTGAAAAATAATAACTGTAACCATAGCAATACATATTATAGCTTCCTTTAAAAAAAATAATTTCATCATTTACAACGGGAAAATCTAAGCTCTAGAGCTTAGATTTGCAAACTTTTAGATGGGCAAACTTTTTTGGTCGAGGGCCAAAAATCGAGAAAAAAAATGTTTGGTGGGACAAATAAAACTTTCAAAATTTAAAAAAAAAAGCGATATACAAGTTTTAATTTAAATATTTAGTGAGATGAATGAAATTGCGATTTCGTTTTTAAAAGTTCCTTATATTAAGGTTCGAAGCGAGATGTGCCTATTTTACGGAACAAGGCTAAATGCTTTTCTGTTAGTCCACTTCTGAAATGATTCTTTCTAAGGTTCAAAGTTGAAAACTCTTGTTCACATATATAAGATTAAGCAAACATAGAGCTGATTTTCTGGGCATGAAATATTAAATTTTGGAAACTAGCTTTTGGTAATGATTTGTAAAACTTTGGCATATTTAGAAACAACTGCTTCAGATGATTGTTAGATTGTCCGCTCGTTGGATCTTAAAATGCGTAGTCTGCCAAATATGAAGTACAATTTACCTATATTAGATTCCTCGAGAAAGACAAACGCTAGTTAGAGCCAATCTAAGACTATTCTATGAAGAACTTCTGCTTTCAACATTTTACCAATTGAAGCTGTCTGTGCTAACTATTTCCATCAATTTATGTTTTGTTGAACAAAAATAGAGAAAGTAAAAATGTCATCAGTACCTTGTTAAAAAAGGAAAAACAGAAATAATTTTAAATAGTTGACAAGAAAATGGATGTATATTGTTTATGTATATTGCCACTGATCGGCAAATTAAAATTATATCCGCGGGCCGGATAAAACCTTCCAGCGGGCCACAGTTGGCCCGCGGGCCGTAGTTTGCCCATCCCTGCTCTAGAGAGATATAAAAATGTTCCTATTTATTGCCGAAAAATATTCTCACAACTGTGAATAGATCGTGATTTACAAAAGTGAAATGAATTCACTAAAAAGCATTTAACAGTACGATATTTTATGGAAACTCATTGTCATTCACAACAACTATTTTCATTCATCAGGTAAAATGACTTTGGATTTAATTTTTCTGAGTTTCAAAGCGAGTAACGTGATTTTTTTTCTCCAGAAGATAAGCGATTAATAATAGTTGGAGTTAAAAAACATTTTCCCCATCATACTCTCCGTGCATTTTTCCATATATATCTTTGCGATTTCCCGAGTCTACGATTTGAAACTTAAACATGGAAAGATTATAGACTCCATCAGTAAAACATATCAAGAATCCAAAACTGAAGCGAGAACGTTTTCAACAACAACAACAAAAGTGTCCTTTTTAAAAATGGTAAAGAAGCTGCAAACTTTCAGAATCATTTTATAATGGGAAGGGAAAAAATTAAAAAATATATATATATTTCAGTAAGGAAAAAAAGTAGCGCATATTTAAGATTTGTATCGTTCAAAAAATAATAAGTAGCCCAAAAAGTAGCAAGTAGCGAAAATTCAATTTTCAGTAGCGGGGACTTTTAAAAGTAGCCCAATCCGCTACTTGTAGCCCAATCTGGCAACACTGTTGCCATGTATAGAGAGAATTCTGCTCAACGCCATCTGTAGACCATAAAGGGATGACTAGTGTGGTGCACTGGTGTTCATTTTGGAGCAATCTAAAGGGTTCCACAAGCATGTGAATGAATAAATAAATTAGCCGGAAAAAAAAATAGACGTGTAAATAGCCGATAAGCGGGCGACGCGATTGTTAATGTTGTTGTAGATGAAATAATTGTTTAATGAAGTTATTTCTGAGGATTTTGATTTCTCTTTGTTGACGTGGCATTCTTATACTTATTTAAAGAATCTTTAATTTGATTTTGAAAAAAATGTTTAAATTACCTTTTCTGATAGTTACTTTATGTTATTTTTCATCGATTTGTAACGGTGAAACGGAAACTAAGAAACCTAAAGGACCTAAAGTTACAGATATAGTAAGTTTTAGTAGTTTATTAAAATAAAGTTTTAAAAAGATATGTAACTAATATATTTTTCCAATTTTCAGCTTTTTTTCTCATAACTAGTGCAAAATTATTGGGCTTTTCGTTTGAAAATGTAGTATCTCTTTCTTTGAAAATATTACCGTACTGTTTTAAGGTATTGATACTGGGCAACTTATTCTTCCATATAAACTTGACATATTCTGAGAATGAGGTATGGTGGTAATTTTGACATTATGATTTGCCTTAAAGATTTTATATCAAAAATGTCAACACACGTTATTTGGGCTTTTTATGATAATACTGAAAAATTTTTGGTCACCAAACTTAAATTTTTATTTATTGAACTTGATTGTAATTAATACTTTAAATAATTAAACTTTATCTAGTTTCGGCATCTACATATTTAAGAATAAAATTATGGACAAGATTAGCAAAAAAAAAATACAATTAAAATTTAAAACTTATTATTTTATAACATAACATAAGTATTTATTTAGTGTAAAGGATGTATTTGCCAAGGTGCCAAATAAATTTTAAATTCGCAAATTTAAAAAGAAGACGAAGCATGTAGATGTTTTTGCCCGGGGTTGATTACGAGTTATACATTTCGAGTTTGTCCCCTTCTGTGAGGTTTTTCTCGGAAGTTACCAAGACTTTTCGATTATTCTGCCACAATATGGAAATCTCTCTAGTGTAAACATTATTTATTAGTAATTAAATTTATTGCAATAAATATAATACATTATTGGATTATGAAGAAAAGTACACATATTTAATGTTAAATGCTTTGTACTGTATTCTCTTCCTTACTTCAACTAACATTAAAACTCAAACATGTTAATGAGAGATTGCAAAAACATAATTAGTTTTTGAGAAATGTGAGGAGAAATATATTGCTGCTCTCATTAGAAGATGGAAAATAAGATAGATTGTAATCAACAAAAGTAAAGACTTTTCAATTAAGCAGCAGAATTTCCAAAAACAGCTTTTACTTCTAGGATAACATATCTGGTGGTTGCTTACCTACATATGTTTGCAATGCAGAATAAACGTTTTGGCTTGAGATTGTAAGAAAGAAACAAAATGTTTTTCACTTTTATATATTGATACCAGAAATTAAAAAAAAAAAGTCTTTTACAAACTGTCTATAGCCCTTTTATTAAAATTGTCACAATTTTAAAAAGATTGTGAAAAATGTAAGGTTAATTTTTGAACAAGAAATAAAATGAAAACAAATTTTTTTTTTTATTAAAAAAGTTTATTATAAATTTTAATATTGTATTATTTATCCTTATGCAAAAACGTAATTTATCAGTATTAGAAGCATATTTGTTCATATTTAAAGGATAAGGTATTCAATTTTGTTGCTCAATGAATTGTGGAGCCATAACTCTTAGAGATATTTCCCTATTTTATTATATTACTTTCCATTAATAAATTAAAGCAAATTGTATAAAAAATATGAAATATTTATTAATATTTTACCAAAGTTAAAGGTTTTGGACACTTTAAGATAGTTTTGGACACTTTAAGACAGCAAAACCAAAGTGTTCTGTCCAAAATTAATTTAGGATGTCTAAAACCCTCTATAACAAAACATATATATTATAGAATGAAAAAAATTTACTGGCCGGATTGGCAGGGTAATGCACTTGCGGTCGTGAAAACGGGAGTTCGAATCCGATCGGCAGAAGACTCCACGTGTAGTAAAGGGTGACTGGTGCATCTTAAATCTGTCGGGTCACAAAGTCCACCTTGTTCCCATAACAGATATGAGGTCTGGGAGTAGTGAATTAGAGATGGATCGTTCTCTGGTTAAAGTAAAAATTGCGATCTGTGGACTAATGAATGGATGTAAGAAAGGGTGCACCCTATAAACGGCAGAAGTAGAATTGTTGGTCATAGATGGCGCCACTGAAAAACAGTTGCATTACATAACATAGGTTCATTATGAAGCAATATTTTCATATTTTGTCCTGTTTGTGATGCAAATTGTTCATTTTATTCCAAGTACATTTAATAATTTGATGAAGCAATATTTTCAAATGTTGTCCTGTTTGTGATGCAAATTTTATTGAATAATTTGTTGAATTTTCACAGGTATATTTTGATGTAACCATTGGTGGAGAACCAGCTGGAAGAATTGAAATAGGATTGTTTGGCAAGACGGTTCCTAAAACAGTCAAAAATTTTGCTGAACTTTGTACAAAACATAAAACTGAAGTTAGTTTTTTAATTGATGAAGCTTTTATCTTTGTGGTTGATTTTTTTTTTAATTATCTTAATTTCTTTTGATAATTAAAAACTCAAGGAGCTGTTGCTAGACTTAAAAATTGAAAATGGAATATTTTGAACCAAGATTTAAAATACAAGAAAGAAAAACCAAGCTCTTTTTTTTTCCTTCTTTTTTGTAAAGAAAAGAAAGAAAAAGAGTCCTGCTCCAGTTCTTTTGGTTTTATTGAGGTTTTTTTTTTCCTTCTTAATTTATTATTATTACTTTTTATTTATAAGTTTTTTGAGATTACTTGCTATAACACTTTTTGATTTTTATTTCAAAAGAAAACATCTAAATAACTAATGTAGTACAGTACAGAACCCGTTATCCGGAAATCGGAAAACCAAAAAACCGGAACGAAATTTGATAAATTTTCTCGCAATTTTTACGATTTTTCTTTCTTTTTTTAAAGATGTTTACCTTACCATAATTTTGGAAATAATCATTAGTGTATTACTTCATCGTTTTTCCTTATTTTTAAGATTATTTCCAATTTTTTTTTTTTTTAAAGTTGGGTTTAACAATAAAAAAATGGCTTGTAGTGATTCAGAAAACCGGAAAAATCAGTTATCCGGAATAGCGATGGTCCCGACCGTTCCGGATAATCAGTTCCCTACTGTATCATGTTTTATAGAACATTTTAATTAATTCTAAAACTAGAGTTAAAAGTATATTATTCTTATCAGAGAAAAGTTATGTTTTTCTTTAGTTTTTGAAATATATATATATATATAACAATAAAATCAAAAAGAAAAGAGAGATGAATGAAGAAAATTGAGAAAAATATATAGTAGGTAATATCTCAAACCTAAAATTAAGTCAAAGTTTTTAAATATTTTTTTAAATTATTTATTTTAATAATTTTTCTTCTCTTTTTAAAAAATCTTATTCCATACATAGAAAATTTTATTATCATTATATCTGAGATTAATGTTGTGGTAAAAACCCAAAGTCTGGTAGTTCTTAGGTTTTACCAAGCCTTTGTAGTAAAACCAGTAGTTACCATCCCACTTTAGTAAATCCTAGGTTTTACTGGTAAAACTTGGAATTTACCTAACTTCATATTTTTACAGTAACATTCCACAAAAATCTGTATAGAATCCTCTAATTTTCAGTATTTATTAGCATAAAATTTAAATAAAGAACCCTACGTATACATAGTATCAGGGTTGGCAAGATTTTGCCGCAGGTGGAAAAAACCATGGTAAATACCGGTAAAAACCGTCCTGGCAAAAACAGGTGTTTGCCAAGCAAAGTGGCAAAAATCTATATTTTCCAAGATGAGAGGACAAAAACACATTTTTGATACAAAATTATTCCTAAAATTGAAATATATACTATGAATATAAATAATTACAAAAAAATTAAAACTATTATTCCATAATTAAATGATAATGTATCATTTTAGTTGTTTAAAACAGTGGTTCTTAACCTTTTTAAGCCGCTACCCAAATTTGAGAAATATGTTCATGTCGCGACCCAAAAAAAAGTCAAAATTAGGCTGAGTAAGCCACAATGACTTCTTCTAGGAGGTGTTGGTATTACTTATTATTTGGTGTATTACTAACTTTTTTGGTTTGACTCAGCGCGACCCAAGAAATATGCTTCGCGACCCATAGGTTAAGAACCGCTGGTTTAAAACATTATTGATTGGAAAATTTGTGATTATTCTCTTTTTTCCAGTGAAATGAACTTATTTTTAAGTTAATACAAATATAATTTAAAGCATAAAATATCTATCAACATGTGTAGTTAATTATTGTAAAAATAATAATTTTTTATAATAAATAATAGTATTATACAAATAATAATATTTATTTGTAAAAAAACATTTATTTTAGGATTCTAACATTGATTTAGGATTCTTCATTAATGAAAAGAGATCAAAAACTTTCAATCTTTTAAAAATTATTACCCTTAGGTATATTAATTATTAATATGTTAAAAATAATTTTTTCATGTAATGTATCAAAATTATTATTCCTTATGACATTTAAATTTGTTTCAAGTATTTTGTAATAATATTTAATCAGCAATTTAGATAATTTGGTTTTTGCCGGCTTTTACCATGTTTTTGCCACTGTCCTGGCAAAAAACCCTTTTTACCGGCAAAAACTCCAACCCTGCATAGTATATATATTTGAAGTACTAAAATGGAGCTCTAAATTTCTGAGTAATGCACGCAAAGGAGTATTTTATCTGTAATAGCTTTTGTATTTACAAAATATATGTATATAACCCTATGTATAAGTAGCTCTAAATTTTCTAATAATAAAATGGAGCTCTACATTTTTCCATGACCCTTTCATTTTATTTAATAGTCATTGTAATCTTTTTTCAGTCACTCTTTCAAAGTTTTCAGACTTTAAAAAAAAAGATTTTTGTTCTTTTAATTTCTGGATGATTCAACAAATACTGATCATTTGTGCGTATTTTATTTTATTTTGTTTTAAATTGGGTTATGCAGTGGTTATTTTTATTGTGATATTTATGACACACTAGTGTCATACTTATATCTAAAAAAAGTGTAAGTTAAATACTGTTTGATGATAATGTTTATTCTCAATGAACCAACAGCTAAATCGTTAATTAAATTTGTATGAGCTCACTATTTCTTTTAACCGCTTCCCTGGTTATCCCGAGTTAACTCGGGTATGTGTATGTATTCCAAATATTTATCATCCGGAGAAAACTCGGGCGTAGCAGAATTTGTCAATACGTTTTGTTTCATCACGTTTTTACTCTGTTGGAAGCAAAAAATGAAATCTGCTGTGATTGGAAATTTTATTTTGGAGTTTTGCTGTTGGACTGCACTCGTATAGTTTGTCTAAAATAAGAACATCCCCAGACATTCGTCTGGACCTTTGGCGGTGACTTTGGCGGTTTCGGGTCACCGAGAGCATCTCTCTTTCCATAAAATGCACCATTATTGTTTCCATAGCACCACACGGCCTCAGGCTTTGTGGCGGGAGGAGCTCTTACAAGGGAAACTAGGGAAGTGTGACTCGCCAATTTTGAAATAAACTTGTGGGATGTATGCCTTATAAGGAATAATTTTAGGGGGCAACATTCGTTTCGGCCCATAGAAGGTCCTATGAGAGATAAATAATTCAATATATAGAAAAATCGGTATTTTATTACTTCAATGCAAACTATTAGTTATTGTAATTATCTCATACTCCAATTAATTTTGTGTTACTTTCACGTACTATGTAATGCATATTTATTGTCAAAATTGATTTCGAAAATTTTATGTATCTCTAGTTTTTCAGAAAAACCTGTTAGGTTAATTTTAAAAAAAAAAAATTTGAAAAATTGACACCAAATTTTTTTTTTTCAAAAAATTTTTCAAATCAGTTGGAGAATGTAATTGCAAATCAATTAATAATTTTATTAATTAGGTAATTTGCTAATTAATTTATTACTTAGAAAATTAATTAATTAACCAATTAATTACAAATTAATTGGAGTATGAGACAATTACAATAACTAATAGTCTGCATTGAAGTAATAAAATACCGATTTTTCTATATATTAAATTATTTTTTATCTCTCACAGGACCTTCTATGGGCCGAAACGAGTGTTGCCCCCTAAAATTATTCCTCATAAGGCATACATCCCACTAGTTTATTTCAAAATTGGCGAGTCACACTTCCCTAGTTTCCCTTGTTAGCTTAGACAAACTATAATTTGTGCGATTGTATGTATGATGGTTGCTGAATTTACAAAAGTTTCATTAAAAAGAGAAAAAATAAATGGCGTATTCCTTCACTGACATTTGAAAAGTATCACTTTGTGTTGTCCCTTCTTTTAAGAACTATTGTACAAACACTAATATCTAACTTTATTCATTTAAATTAAATGTTTCTTACACAAAAAAAATTGAAGTCTTGTGTGTTATGTTTTGTTTTAGTTCTTCGAATGAAATAAAAAAAATATATTGATATTTTTTCTTCAAAAAAAAATTGGTCAGGGAAGTGGTTAATAATGAAATTAAAATTTGAGACGCTTGATAATAAATAATGGATATTTTAATAGCCCTCAACAGATGGCAGTCTTGTTGGATATAAAGGATCCATCTTCCATAGAGTGATTAAAGATTTTATGATTCAAGGAGGTGATTTTACAAAAGGAGATGGAACTGGTGGTATGACCTACTTTCAATCATATATAAGCTATTTATTCAGTAGAATCTGTTATCAGGGATGAGATTTTTCCTTCTCGATTCTTTTGTTTCTCGATTTTCAGCCTTTTTTTTTTAAAAATCTTAAACTGTTTTTAAATAAATATTCACTTTTTTTTATAACTATACCGCTTTTATATATTTGCTATAATAAACATATTTATTTCTGATTTTCTAAGATAAACAGAAAATTCAAGCTACTTTAGCACACTAAAATAGCAATTTTTGTATGTTAGGAGTTACTAAATGTTTCTACTTCACAATGATTGATATGTTTCACGGGGCTTTAGCTATATTATATTATAATATGAATATAAATTATTCTAATTGTAAAAGTTTACTTTTCTCAATAATTTGAAAAATCATGTTACTGAATAGTATTTATTAAAAGAAATTGAATGTTTTCACTAATGCAGGATTCTCAAGTAATAATTGTCTCCTTAGTGTAAACTGAAGAAAAATACAATTTCTTATTTTTTTTCAATGGGTTATTTTACTTTGTACTAAATGTTCTTTCTTTTCTCTTCTGTCTGCACATTAAACATTTGTTTACGAATTTCAGTTTGGTTAAAAAAAATTTAGAAAATTGTATGTTTCGGTTTGAAATAGGAATATTTTTAAGTAGGGTTTTTTCAACAAAGTTTTTTTTTTTTTTTTTTTTTTTTTTTTTTTTTTGCAGCAACTGAGGCTGAAAAGAACCTCAAAAAAGTTTAAGAGGCAATAAACACTTTCAAGACTACTTAAAAAGTCAGGTTTGATTAAAATTTTAATAAGGAGTAGTTTTCTGCTAGAAAATTCATTAGGTTAATTAATTTAGAGTTAAATGTTTTATTTGTAAGAAAGTTATTTTGCCAAATATATAAATTATTAATGTTTGGAAGGCTTGTATGCCATGATATTGTGTAAAGACAAGTTGATAAGTGATGCTCTGGTGTGCCTGGTTGACCACATGTACGAAGGTTAGTATCCGAGATATGCAGATAAGGAAAGAAAGAAGGAAAAGGTCCGCGACCTGTTAGGAACCAGATGACTTGTTTAATTGGAATTGATTTGAAGAAGTTAACATTATTGATGATGTTAAACAGACGTCTTCCTCTATCGGAATTATTCCATTGGTTTTGCCAATTACTTGATAAAGATTTTTTAAGAGATTGTTTTATCGTGAAACAGGGAGAGGAAAGGAATAATTTTTAATGTTTTGTGTTGCTTTTTTGGCCAATTCGTCCGCTCTCTCATTACCTTCTCTATTGTTCGCTTTAATCCAAGAGATTTGAACGGCGGTGTCCATTAGTGCATGTTGAATGTCTTTGGTTATGAGGTGGTTAATCCTGCGTCTTTAATTGATGTTATTGAGGCTTTTTACACATTCTAATATTGCCAATTGTTCGGCCTGAAAAATAGAATTGTTAATGTCCAATGTGAAAGTTTGTGAATGAGCGATGTTAAGAAATGCGAATGCAGTGCCTGTTTTAGTTTTGGAACCGTCTGTGAAGAAGTTAGTATCTTTTCTAAAGCCGTAGTTACCTTGTTCAGTTAGAGATTTTGTTTTTAATATAATAAGATGGGTGATAAATTGGCACTTTTAATTTATTTTCATAGTCCTGTTGATTATAACTTGAAGATTGAATTTTTTTTTTTTTTTTGAGTTAATGTTGTTGAGCATGACGAGCATAATCTGGTCTGGAAGAGGGGGAATATTTGTTAAAACATGAAGAGCTGCGGTGGGGGTAGAGTGGTAAGCCTGATCATATTCAAAAGGAATTAACATTGAATCGAAATTAAGGTTCTAGATATCCTAGGTGAGATTTTTTTTACCCAAATATTGTAACCGTGTGCTAGAGAAGGGACTATTACTGTGTTATAAATTAGTTTTCTTGCTTTTTGTTTTAATCCCCAAGATTTATTATTGATTTTGTAAAGAGAATTGAGAAGAGTATTTGCTTTTTCTTTAAGGATATTGACATGAGGACCCCAATTCAGTTTTTTATCCATTACAACTCCAAGGTACCTAAAATAATTTGTTTGCTTAATTTTTTCGTTGTTAATTTTGAAGATTGCACCACTTTTCGTGTTGTAAAAATGTATATAGGCTGTTTTATCCATTGAAAGAAGTGGTAGATACACTATAGTACTCCCCCACCCGAAATATACCTGTGATAGAATTCGATGAACGGATTTCACTAGTTGATTCATTGCTGTTTTTGTGAGAAGCCGGGAGAGCTTAGGTCACCGTAATTTTTTTAATGCTGATCATGAAAGCTGTATTAGGTTGGTGGCTGCTCCTGCGTTTCCTTTGGCAGTTGAGTGATTATTTTGTATGTGAGCGAGATTGAGTAGCAACGGCGTGAGGAGGTGAATAATGTCGTAGTCACAATTCAACTGTTCAATTTGGACCATCCATCAAAGTAGGGCTGTTCAAATCGAAGTTTTTGTTACTGTTAAGATAGGCATGTTCATTTCGAAGTGGGAGTTTCTGTCAAGGTTCACATCATGTCCAGGTCACCAATGTGGGGAGAGTAGATATCGACAATGTCAACCTTCATCTATGAAAAGGTAGCCATAGAACCGTGTTAACATGCCTTATATACTAGTGAATTGGAATTGTATTTTTGTAGTGGTAGATACACTCTCTTCCTGGACTTTTTACAAAACCTTTGGGGTACAGAGAGAGCAATTTCAAGACGGTTGTTGTGGTCTCTCGATAGAAAAAGTTTAATGTTTTTCTGACTTCCAGTTACCCCTCATGACGTCTGCTTCGTTTGTCATTTTTATGTTTTCTTCTTTAAAATTTTCTATCTGTTTCCATTTTCTTATGGAACTTTATTTTAGAATTGTAGTATTTAACTGCTTTATACATGATTTCTCTTTTTATTCACATATTAAGAAATTAGTATTTTATATCTATCAATATTTAAAGCAATACTGAAGAAAACTGTTCAATAAAATACCCCGATCTCTTCCAGGACTGCCAGAGGAATACAGTAATAAATATCAAGATTTTTATTGCACAAAAGACATGTTTTTAGACAATCTCTTTTAATAACAAAACAAGAGGGAAAACACAATTAAGCTTCAATCATTTTTTATAGATGCTCAATTTGCTGCTGAGTTTAGCAAGATCTTAATATCAACTGTCCTGCTGGTGCACTAAAACAACATGCGCCTATAGCGTGAATTCTCGACAATATCAACATATAGCTATTATCTTAAATTGTCTAATGTTAACTATTAAACCATATGATTTACTCGTATTTTTTGTCTTTTGGTCGATCTCATTCCTGGAGACATATAACACGTATATATTTATTTTACCTTTAAAAAAAGAACTTTGTTTAACATAGGCCGTAGTATCTATGGGGATAGATTTGAAGATGAAAACTTCAAACTGAAACATTATGGTTCTGGTTGGCTATCCATGGCTAATGCTGGAAAAGACACAAATGGTTCTCAATTTTTTATCACAACGAAAAAGACTTCTTGGCTTGATGGACGCCACGTGGTATTTGGTAAAGTCATCAAAGGAATGGTAAGGTTTTATCCTTATTAAAGAAAGTTTTTTTCATATTGATAAGCTGGGAGAAATGTAGGTGACCCAATTTCTAATACTAGTGATGGCTGGTTGATACAAATCCAGCTCCTGGGGACAAAAAAACAGGGATGAAAGACTTTCTTGAAAAGGCCTGCCCAAGTCAAAATTCTTGATGGTCCCATCGAAACATTTTGATGGCTTCGGTGTGATTCATGCGCAACATTTTACATTAAGTTTCATGGTTTTTTGATATGCCAACAAACTTCCATGATGGAAAATACTATTTTAATATAATGATGGTTAACCATCAAAAGAAGTTAGATTCTCGTGAACCGACAATCCGTGATGGTTCAGAACGGTTCCAACTATACATTTCCTTGATGGTTTAATGGGAACCCAGTGGCAGAATTGTGGCAACATTGTCGTAGAACTTTACAGAGTTTTTGCAGAAAGAATTTTCATTTGGAAAGGAAAAAATTTTGGTTTTCCTTTCTGCATAATTTCTTGAAAAGTTTTTTTTTTTTTCAAAGATTTCTTTCTTGCCCATCAGAGAGGAAAGAAATAATCATGATTTTTCTATTCTCATTTGAGATTTTAAAAATAAATCTGTAATGACTGACTTCAGCTAGAATTTCAAAATAATATAAAATAAAAAAATTCAGAAATCGCAAAAATTTAAAAGATTGTTTGCTCTGGAAAGGATTTTCTTTCTTTCAGTTTTTTTTTTCCCCTTTATATAAAACTCCATATTTGACATATACATTTATTTGAGTACAGTGATACCTCGAGATACGAGTTTAATTCGTTCCGTAACCTTGCTCGTACGTCAATTAGCTCGTATCTCAAAGCAATTTTCCCCATTGAAATTAATTGAAACGCTATTAATTCGTTCCAGCCCCAAAAATGCTACCTCCAATTGTTTTTGTTACATGTTTTTGAATAAGAAAAATGCATTTATAAATGACAAAAATTGTATAAAAACATAATAAAAGAGAATGTAAAGCAAAAAAAAACTAATTTTATAAAGGGTACGTGCATATTTGTATTTTGGTCACTTAAATGCAACTTACACACAATTTAAATGCTACTGTATGCTTAATTTTAGTCACTCCTTTTCTCTTCACTGGTCTTTGCTTTTTTAGCTGGATTTAAAAAAAAACTGTCCAAGGAGGTTTGTTTCTTCCTCCTTCTCAAAATTCTGCAGAAATGAGTTAGCCAAGTGTCATTAAATAGCTCCGATGCACAACCAGTTGCAACTTTTTCGGAGTGTTTCTTTTCCACGAACTGTGAAATTCTCTCCCACATTCCCAAAAACACTTTTATCTCACTTGTAGAAATACCCCTCCACCTCTGGCTCTTCCTCGAAATCAATTTATTGCAGAACCCCCGAATCGTCAGTTCCTGAGAGTGCTCCTCGATGTGCTCGTTGACGTCTCTCTCACCCATCACCAGGTCCATGAATTTTCCCAGAGACACAATATCCTCCACTAGCACTTCGGGTTCGAATCCTTCGAAGCTATAGACTCAGGTCACAGCACAATTTTCGACTACAGACTCACTCTGGCCATAGCTTCTTCCATGCAGAGGTCAAGGTCCTCGTTGTAACACTCAGCCAAGCCTGATCAATAATTCTGAGGCATATCACGATGTTAAAGTGGTCCTTCCAGTACTCTCGAAGGGTGAGGTTTGTGTTCTCTGTCACCTCAAAGCAGCCCCGAAACAGCTGCTTAGTGTACAGCTTTTTAAAATTAGAAATCACCTGCTAATCCATGAGCCGCAGGATAGGAGTGGAGGTAGATAGAGAACCTTTATAAACTTGAACTCTTCGAGGATGTCATGTTCGAGATTCGGTGGGTGAGCAGGAGCATTGTCGAGGACGAGAAGGCCGTTCCTCGTATCTCAAATGCCACTCGTATCTCAAAACAAAACTTCGCTCGCTCGACAGCTCGTATCTCAAATAACTCGTATGTTAGGGCACTCGTATCTTGAGGTACCACTGTATCTCTTTTTTAAAGAGTCCTATTCACGTGATTTGTGATCTTTATTTTGGGAGTTACTGCACGGATTTTATGGTTTTTAATTTATATACCAATCTTAATTTACTATCATTTAATTTATTTACGAATTTTAATTTGTGTAATGATTTACAAAATAATGAATGCATTCTTCCACCTACAAAATCTAAGAATATCGCATATAGTATTAAAATTAAAAAAATATTACTTTTGCAATTAAAAATTTTTAGAAATTTTTATTCTATACTTTCTTCTGTAGACACAAATAAATTAGTAATTGTTATAATTAAGAATATTTTAAAGCAGTACATTAGTGCTAGGGTTGCAGAAAGCCCGAAAAAATTCTGCCACTGGGAATGGGAATTCTTGTTGGTTCCCTGGAATGTGTACCTATTTGGTGTTTTTATGTTGGACCATCCTAACTTATTCAATTGGGATGATGGTTGTTCATCGACGTTCCAACATTTAATTTCAAGGCATTATGTTGGACCATCAGTAAAAAACCATAAAAAGTTTTGACTTGGGTAAGTCCACTTTTTCTATCAATTTTTAAAATTCCCGATAATGTTTGAGGCACGAAATTTTTTGGGGATTCAATTTTTCCTTAAATATGCACCTCAGAACCAACTTTTCCCACTGCAATAGAGAGCTGCTAGAGAAAAAACAACTGTAAGGAAGAAAAGGGCAGAACTTACTAAGATGTTAAGATTTTAGCATCATGATGTATAGTCACGCTAACATCGCAAAATTTTGATGCATCACGATGTTTCGGTAATTAATGTTTTACATTTAGTACTGTGTTAATTCGCAATTAGTAGGCTGTATTTTTTATAATTAAAATAGCGGTTAAAAACATTAAACAGCTGGAATGATTGTAAACAGGGTTTGCACAAATACACTGTTCTAAGAGATTCAACAACGCTTCGATTCTCAATCTCATTCGAATTCATCGTGTTGGCAGAACGATGAGTCACAATATAAATAAAAAAAATAGGGAAAAATAACAATCATCACCACAGCTATCACTATTTGCTTACAGAGAAAAATGCTCTTCAAGCGAGCTTGCAGACATAATTTTACTATTAGGAACAATAATAGTAGTTTTGAAATATATTTGTTTAAGAAAAATTTTAATTTCAATGTCTAAATGCTTTTACCCAGAAGATGAAAATCTTCTGGGAGAGTTTGAAGTTGTGGTTTTATATATCTTATCGATTCAGTCCTCCTCTTGGTCAGTTCAGCTTTTTTATTTTTTGTCCACTTTCCTGCCTAAAAAAGCTCTTAAAAGCTTTGCTGATTTAATCATAATATTTCCTCATGTATTGTGCGTAGCGTTTTTAAAAAGTGCTTATTTTTGATTTACGTTTTATAAAGGTGCCTTTTTTATTCGGGGTTTGTAAAAGGTGCTTATTTTTCTATCTTTTAAAAGGGGATTTTTTCCGTGCCGTTTTAAATTACAAAATATGCATGATTTTCACAATTTTCTTTCCAATATTTATCAAAATCTAGTTATTTTATCATGATTGTGTAAAGTTTTTGAAAATTTTTTTGAATTTATTGATTTCATGTTTATAAATTAAGAACTTTAAATGGTAGAAAGGAATAATTTTTATTACTGCACAGCTCTATTTTAAATAAACAATTTTGTTTAAGATAGCATTTAGTCATGAAAATTGGTTAGTTATAAAAAATGAGAAGAGGTATGTTTATTTGAGATGCTTAGTTTTTTATTTATGTATGTTGGGGGAGCTTCTGTTATGTAGCTCAATAAAATGACAAAAAGGAAGAAAAACGAGAGAGAAAGATTAAAATCAAGATTTTTTTTCCTGAATTAAATAGTAGCTTATTCTTTATAGACTATCTGAGAAATTGGGAACTTGAATAAAGAAAACTATGGTTTTTATTTAGAGACTAGTTTATATTAGGTATCTAAAAACTCTAACAATTTTAAGTTAGAAAATATTTGTTTTTAAATTTAAAAAAAAAACCTTCACTTAGAAGGGTTTTTTTTAAATCAAGATTTATTGCTTTATTCATAATATTCGTAAATAGTATTATTACATTTTATCAGAGTTTTGATTGGTAAATATAGAAAAAAAATGAAGATTCTTGTCTTAGATTGCTTTTCTAGAAACTTTAACAATTTTAAGTTAGAAATATTAATGGCTTAATTTTACAATTGTTTTTAAATCAATAAAAAAAATCCTTTACTTAGGTTTTTTTTTAAATCAAGATTTATGGCTTGATTAATAATGTTTGTAAATAATATTTAGCATTATTAATACATTTTATCAGAGAATTCATTTTATCTTTTTCTAGAATGTGGTGAGAAAAATTGAGAGCACAAAAACGAGTGGGGGTGATCGACCTGAGAAAGATGTAGTTATTGCTGATTGTGATACTTTACCTGTAGAAAAAGCATTTGCAGTTGCTAAAGATGATGCCGTCGAATGATTTTGTACTTTCTTTTTTTTTTATAGGGAAAATAAAAAAATTTTTGTTAAAAAGCTTCCTCATGTTCATACTTACCACTGTGATGCTCTTAATAGCATTTAAACATTGTTGGATTTCACAATCATTTGTACCCTTCTAAACTCTCTTCAATTAAATACTCGAACCGCTTATCATTTGATGAATAATGGAAACCTCTATTAATCATTATAGAATGTACTCGAATCGATGGACGGTTGATCGTGTTAAGCAGTGATTCCCAAAGTGGTCGACTTGCAAAGGATCCATGTCAAGTGAGAGAAAAATTGGGGGTCAATGAAATGAAAATAAGGGTCAACGATAGTGGATCTCATATGAGCAGGATTTTAATTTTGGCATTTCATGAATGGAATAATCAACATATTACCTATTTACTTACATTATAATAAAAAGACATATCTCATGGTGCTTAGCATTTTTAAAAAGGGCTTATTTATGCTTTTCGTTTTTTAAAAGCCCTTTAAGGTGCTTTTTTATTGGATGTTTTTAAAAATTGCTCAATTTTTACTTTTTTAAAATGAGATTTTCACCACGTATTATGCTAAAGTGTTTTCGCATTGTTCTATTCCACATTTTCACAATTCATTCCAGCACAATGCATTCCGGCGTACCATGAGCATATACTGAGCTGGGTTCGGTGAGATTTTTAGACTCTCGTGTGCAACTCTGCTGCCTTTTCCAAGCCATTCTCAATTTCAAGCTTTATTTTTCACCCTCTGAAATCGAACCGAAAAATCTCTCGATCTTTTTATGGTGAATAATATGATTAAAAAAAAAAAAGAGTTCCTCGTCAGAGACTAGTTATATTGTCATGATCATGTAAAGTCTTCGAAAATTATTTTGCATTTTGTTAATGTATAAGGCGCATAAAAGGAGCTTATTTTTTGTTGAAAAATTTGGTTACGCACCCTGTATCAACATTCTATAAATTTATAAAAATAAAAGTAGCTATGAAGTAAAAAATTTAAGTTATTAGGATTATTTTTTGATATATGAAACTGAATTATTATAAACTAGCAGTTGCCTGCAGCTCTGCCTGCGTGCGTTTTTATTTACTCCGCGTGTAAGGTTTTGTAACAGAAAAGTATTTTTTCCGCGGTAAATTGTAGATTAACCTGTGTCAACTCTTCAGCTAGCTGTACTTCCAACTTTATCTGTGCACAAAAACACGGAGATTAGTTGCATAGTTTTTACTTGAAAACGTAATAAACAGACCGACAATACACTACTATGGTTTTGTATACAAACTTGTTGCCGCAATTATAATATTAGTAGCGGAGTGCGGGTTTTTAGTGGAATTATTTTATTCCATTTACATATTAATTAAATTAGTTTGAATTTAATTAATAAATGTATAAAATTAACATGTGTTTTTCTTTACACAATACACTTCACTACAGTTGGAAATTTAAATCTTTCGCAGTGAGTAGCTCTATACAAGCTATCAAAAATGCATTTGAAGTAGATGAATTTACAAAAAAATCAATATCAAGGGGTCTATCCAAAATGGAAAAGCATGGCAAGGGGTCTGCGAGATTTCAGGAACCACTGGTTTAGATCTTCCCATTATATCAAGATCATCTGCATAAACAAGAATTTGTGTAGATCTTTGAAAAATAGTGCCTCTTACATTGATTCCAGATCCTCTGATTACTTTTTCAAGTGCGATATTAAATAGAAGGCAGGCAAGTGCATCTCCCTGCCTCAGACCTCTATCAGTGTAGAAATCGTTTCGGAGAGTTCGTTTTCCAACTTGACTCTTCTGAGTGTTGCCTTTGTCAAGTTAATAAGCTTCAGGAAAATACCAAATTGCTTCATACAACTTATTTCACTTGATACTGTCGTATGCTGCATTCAAGTCAATAAAAAGATGGAGAGTCTTATTTCTATACAAAATATAAATAATAAATATTTTTTTGTTGATATTTTGCTTCCTTTGTTATTCGATAGATGTCGCCACAATGAAAAATATTAATATTACAACATATAAATAATAAATACTTTTTCTTGATATTTTGCTTCATTTGTTATTCAGTAGATGTCGCCACAATAAAAAAATATTTATATTACAAAATATAAATAATAAATATTTTTCTTCATTTGTTATTCAATAGATGTCGCCACAATAGAAAATATTAATATTACTATCTATAAATATAAAATATTTTTTTCTTGATATTTTGCTTCATTTTTTATTAAAATATTAATACTACAAAATATAAATAAAAAATATTTTTTTCTTGATATTTGCTTCATTTGTTATTGGTGACGACTAGAATCTGCATAGTGGCGACTAGCATCTTTATGTGGCGACTAGAATCTGTAGAATGGAGACTAGAATTGATGGCGACTGGAATTGATTTTGTGGCGACTAAAATCTGTAGAGTGGCGACTAAAATTGATTTTGTGGCGACTAGAATCCATATGGTGGCAACGAGAATTCATGGCGAGTAGAATTGCGGGCAACTAGAATCTGTATAGTAGCAACTAGAATTAATTTTGTGGCGACTAGAATCTTCGGCAATTAGTATCGGTTTTGTGGCGACTTGAATCTGTATAGTGGCGACAAAAATTGATTTTCTGACGTCTAGAATCTGTATAGTGGCGACTAGAATCCATTGCGATTAAAAATGATTTTGCGACGACTAAAATCTGCATAGTGGCGACTAGAATCCATTGCGATTAAAAATGATTTTGTGACGATTAAAATCTGCATAGTGGCGACTAGAATCTATATAGTGGCGAGAATAGAATCTGCATAGTAGCGACTAGAATCTGTAGAGTGGCGACTAGAATTCGCGGCAACTAAAATTGATCTTGTGGCGACTAGAGTCTGTTTGTGGCGTTTAAAACCGTTGACGACTGGAATTGATTTTGTGGCGACTAGGATCTGTATAGTGGCGACTAGAATTGGTGGCGACTAGCATCTTTATGTGGGGACTAAAACCGTTGGCTATAAGAATTGATTTTGGACCAAACTGGCGACTAAAATTGATTTTGTGACGACTAGAATCCGTATAGTGGCGACAAGAATTGATTTTGTGGCGACTAGAATAGATTTAGAAGTGACTAAAATCAGTTTTGTGGCGACTAGAATCCGTATATGGCGACTAGAATTGATTTTAAGGGGAGACTAATATTGGTGGCGACTAGAATCTGTATGTGGCGACTTAAACCGTTGGCGATAAGAATTGATTTTCGCCATGATTCGGCTGATGATTAACCATTGATCTCTTGATGATTAACCAGCATAGTATTAAAGTAGCATTTTCCATCATGGAAGTTATACGAGGAGTCGCAAGTAAAGTGTGCGGCTATGGGTGCGAAGGTTTTGATCATTGCTGAAATTTTTATAGTTGAATATGTGATTGAAGTTGGCGGCAATGCAATTTAATGGCTTTGTCGGGAAAATATTCATTTTTTTTTTTTGTATGTATGTTGTGATGGTAGAGTCGGCATTTCCAGGTTTTTATGAATATTTGTATTTCGGATGATCCATCCCAGAAAGCATGCAACCTTGTGTCTGAATTTTCTTTTTATCGTCACGAAAATGTTTGTACTAAAAACCTTTTTTGAATAAAGCAAGACTTGGCGAAGAAACTCTGGAACTTTCGACACGATTTTCGCATAACTCCGTAAATATTGATGCTGTCGCTTTGAAATTCGAAGTTTACAAAACCATCATTTCGTCGCCAAAATCATCGACAAGGCTGCCGCCAAAACGAACCTCCATAAGAAATATAGGCGTTATTTTCTCTCTGAATAACGTTAGAATTACACGACTTTCCTGCAAATCTGGTGTCCGTTTGAGAGCCTCAGACTTCTTTCATGATGGACAGATTATTCTTTTGTCATGACAGAAGAATAATTACCAAACTACAATGGGTTTAAGATATTAAGACAATTTGCAGACGATTATCTCTAGAACTACTGGACAGATTAAAATGAAATTTGATACAATATAAAACAAATAACCACCAATGCGCATGATCGTGAGTAACACTCGTTGGAGTCGGAAGGTATGAAACAGCGGCTGCAGAATAAACAAAAAAATACATTATCTTTTCCTGTAGCAATTGGCCTGAATTGTTCTGTGGCAATCTCATACCTTCCGACTCCAACGCGTGTTACGCACGAGTGTTGAATGGTTATTTGTTTTGTATTGTATCAAATTTCATTAAAAACGGTTCAGTAGTTCTAGAAATAATCGATCAAGTCTGTAAATTCTATCAATTCTTTTACACCAGTGTATACAAATTTCTAACAGTATTTTACAGAAACACAGATTAACGAAAATAAGTATTTTTCAAAAATATTTTTTATTCTCATGCTTAAATAACATTGTTAAGTTTTTCATTCAGTATAAATCTGCATAAAATCTATTTTAAACTTAATAGCTAAATTAAAACAAAACACTGTCAACCAATAAGTATTTGTACAGTCGGCAAAAAAAAAAAGATATCACCCTGAATAACTTTTGTTCTAATGATCGGATTTTCACGATTTAAGTGTCAATCTTAATGGTTCCTGGGGGTGACCTCAAATATGCTAATTAATTAGTGCTAACTATTAATTAAGTTACGAAATCAGACACAAAAACGTACTTTCTCTGAATAAACATGCATTTTTTTTTACATATTTGGAATCCTGACCCTTAAAATAGGGGGGGTAGACAAAATTTCGAAAAAAATGGGTTGTAAATTAGGTCGCAATAAGGATTTATATATCTGGCGATGGTTTAAAAATATGCCAAATTACCTCGCCATAGAAGGGGAAATAATTTATAACAACCATAAAGAAACTGAATGAATGACAAGATGGGAAAAGATAGTGCTTCTCGTTGCTAAGCAACCAAAAGAATTTTTCGCGTTGCTTTCTGGGCTTTTTTTTTTTTTTTTTTAAATCTCCTTTAAAAAGGAAATTTAAATAAATTAATAAATTATTTTTGATTCTCCAAGATTATAGAATCTTTGACTTTTTATCTGACATTATTTATTTTTTTAAAGCTGTTTTAATGTAATTTGTAGGACAGTTTTGAATTAAAACCAATTTTCATAAGTTATCATAAATTTATGAAGAGTTGTAGGGTTAAATGCTTTTGCCCATCACTTCGAGTTTCTTAGGAAAGGAAAAAAAAGTGATCAAGCAAAGGTGGACCTGAAAAAAGATAGCTATTCTGATGCATAATCGCAAAATTTTATAGAAATCACGGTATTTATTTTCGATAAAATTGTAAAACTTAATAAAGTTTATATGGCATTTTAAAAGCATTTTGATATATATATATATATATATATATATATATATATATATATATATATATATATATATATATATATATATATATATATATATATATATATATATATATATATATATATATATATATATATATATATATATATATATCAATATTATAATAAATAAAAACAAAAAAAACACGAAGAAAATTACGAGTTGATGTTATTTACACACTCCTTTCGTTAGTTCTTTAAAAAACATGATTAAAAGAAAATTAGGTTTATAATACCCTTAATTAAACAAGAGTAACAATTGTTACAGTTTTTACAATACTTTTTCAACTCTGACACCCTTTTCATGAGATAACTTCTTTTGCCAACGATTTTGTCCCTTTTTTTTTTGTTAATTGAAACCAGCTTACACATTCTTGTAATTTTTACATTTTATCTTTGAAATTTCAATCTCGAAAGACATGCATGAAGTGACGCCTAGTCCAAAGAATCTAAGTTAAATAGTTGTAAGGCCGATTATTACGAAAACAATTAACTACTCTGGTTCAATGAAACAATTACAGTAAAACTTGTGTAAGTTGATCACTTCATGTGCATTGTTTTAGTGGCCAACGTAGACAAGTGGTCAACTTATAGAAGGGGTGGGACATTGTTTACTTTTTCGTTTCCTACATGTTGCTATACATTTAAATTTTTTTTTTACTTGACTTAAAAATTTGATTTAGCAAATGGCCAAATGAATATCTCAAGAAATGTGTTTAAACCTAAACGAACTTCAATTTGTTTCACAGAAATAATTTTAATATTTAACTAACTTTTTAAAAAAAATTATTTTGTTAGTTATGCATGTGAAGTGTTTAATAAAAATAATTTCTTAAAATATCAGAACACGAAAACATTGAAAACTTTAACAAAACAAAATTATTTTAACACTTCAAAATTTATTCTGTTATTACTACACATATAAGCCTATTTGCTCACTATTGCAACTGGAAGAGCAACTTTTCAACTAACACACCTGTTTTCAATGAATGGTCAAAAGCTGAGTCCCTACAGTTTCCCCAGATGGTCAACTCACAAAAGGGTTTAGATTAGCTTTTTACACTATTTCACCAAACAAGTGAAATATTAACATACATTGCAAAATGACAGAAACTTTTCTGAATTTTTTTTTCTGGTCAACTTATGAGGATTTTAGAATAGAATTTCATAATACTCCTAGACAAAATTAACTTATTTCAGTGGTCAACATACAAGATAGACAGGTGGTCAAGTTACAAAGGTTTTGCTTCTTTATTATGTAGGAAAATTTCCGTTCTTGATAATTGAGGTCAACTTATTCAGATGTAAAACTTACAAGTGTGGTCAACTTGGCAGGTTTCACTGTATAAATAAATCATTAATATTCTTGTTTTTTTATTACGAAATATTAGGAATTTGTTTACATAATTTCTTCAAAACGTGTGTTAAAACTATGATTATAAGTTATTTAAGAAGAAGAAAGTCAAATGGAGTAAAAGAACAATTTTTGAGATGATGATTCTAAAAATAGCACGTTTTTCTAATCTTTTTACAATTTTTTATTTTAGTAGTTGTTTAACAAAACAAGGCATATCAAACATTTTCCTGATATAGCAATATTTTTTTGAACTGTGCAAAAGTTGAGAAATCATACAAACAACTTTTAAAGCAAATATTTTCAACTTTTTAAGACAAAAGGGTTAGCGCACAAGATTTTCTTTGAATGTTGAATTAAAATTGCATGCCCATAGTTTTTTTGTTCATTTAAAAAACAAAACAATCTGTTAAATTTTTCCCCTGTGCGCACATACGCATTTACTTTTCATTACTCGAATAAATAAGAAGCAATAAAAAAAAAAATTAATAATTTATCTTCATTTTTCGTAAACAATAGTATTTTTAGTAAATAGTCAGCTGTTCTGCTTCGAATGATATTGTGTGTGATCAGTAGAATATTTTTAATTTCTTAACAAGATTTAATTCTCAGATAGCTGGCAATAATTCTAAGTTTTCTTTCAATAAGAACTTAGCAATAATTTAAAAAGTAATTTTATTTTAAAGAAAAACATAAATTAAAGTACTTAAACGATTGATTAATATATTATTGGACAAAAATATACATAATAGAATTTAAAAAAATTGCATTAAAATTCAATAAAAAAGTTAGAAAAATAATTCTGCGAAACACGCACAGACAGGTAATTTACAAATTTATTTTAAGATTAAGGCGATATATAAGATGTAAAGAAGTTTTAAAAAACTCTACTCTAAACTCAGCTGCACGACAGCCCATGGAGGGCCAAGGCCTACTGTGCCCATCTCAGTTTTCTGGACCTAGGGCTCTGGGGTGCAGGAGCAGATGTTCCGTTCAGGTGGTCAGCCGAACGCGGAACCCCCAGTGTTTAGTTCCCAATCATGCTTGGTACTTATTTATCGACCCACTGAAGGGATGAAAGGCTGAGTCAGCCTTGCCCGGCCCGAGGAACGACAGCGCGAAGCGCTACCGCTCAGCCTCCGGGCGAAGTTTTAAGATGATTAAAAATGTTGACTACGCATTCGTATTAATAATTATAAAATATATATTCAAGAAATTGATAAATATATTATTCCAAATCTATGCATACGTATGTATATTATTGAAATTGTATCAGTTATTGAAAAAGAAAATCAAAAATTAAAAAATAATCACATTAAATAAGCACAATCTGGTGCATAATCATATTCTATCAGAAGCACGCCTTTATAAAACTAGACATTCGTTGAATAAAGTGTTTTTTATTCAAAATGCTTTATTTATAATTTCTTTACTAAATTACAAATAAATTATTAAATGACTAAAAAGAAACATCGTATTTTATAGTTTGAAAGAAATAAAAATAAAAGGATTAGCAAACGATTATTAGCGAAAAAAATATGAATGAAATTTTACACTACGCGCGAGAAGTCAAGTTCCTCGCAAGTTTATCACATTTTAATATTAATCGCCCCATTTAATCATTTTTTTATTGTCGCCAAATTATTTTTTCAAAAATAATTAATTTTAATTTTTTTCAGCTTCTAATAAATAAAAACAGTTGAAACTTTAGATTTTTGTATTGAAAAATATGTAGATTATTATGGTATAAAAAAATTCATACCTTATAATTCAAAATTTTTTCATCCTCAATTTAATTAAATAATAAAAAATAATTAATAATTACTAAACATTATTTTTTTCATGAAATTATCTTTGGGTAAATGAGTTTTATGAGTGGGCGCAATTTTCTTCAAATTGCTTTATTAGTTTTGAAAATATGACTAAAAACGTAAAAAGTGAAATTAACATTAACGGGTACGAACTTTGGATCGCTCTCCTGACCAAACTATGGGGACCATATTTCCCAGATTGCGGCTACCCCCTATATTTTGAAGCTTAGAAATCCAAATATGTAAAAAAAAATACATGTTTATTCAGAGAAAGTGCGTTTTTGTGTCTGATTTCGTAACTTAATTAATAGTTAGCACTAATTAATTAGCATATTTGAGGTCACCCCCGGGAACCATTAAGATCGACGCTTAGATCGTGAAAATCCGATCATTAGAACAAAAGTTATTCAGGGTGATATCTTTTTTTTTTTGCGGACTGTACACCTACTATAAACAAAATGTATTCATTTGTTGGTAAAGAGAAACAGGCTTTCCATTACTGCAGAAGACATTATTTGCACCCTTTCAGGAGTTATCTAATGAAACGTGTTTCATTCTATTTATATTTTACAACCGTCAATGAACAGTGGACCCAAATTTTTGGGTTTGTGACTACTACTTGTCATTTTGAACCCAATCCAGAAGAACTCCTGGATCAAGTATTGGGAGAAATTTGCCTCCTTGCTTGACTTCTGTGATCTGCGTAACGATCAGTCAGTCCACTGCAACAACGTAGAAGGCACAAAAATAGATAATTCAATCCATACCAGATCATAACTCCAATTACTTATTGGTAGATATAGTGCAGCATACATAACTAAAACTATTCATGAGACATTATCCAAAATAAATATCAATTCTTGCATGCAGTAATCTGTATATGATCTATCTAGTTTGCATTTGTATTGGAAGTTATTCAACATATTAAAATAATATTTCATCAAAAAATATTTTATAAAAACATACATTATTAAAAATGAGTTTTTATTTTTTTCATTGGCATAAGTAAGAACCAAAATAAATTTTATTCCTCATGAAAACATAATCAATTCTTGAATACATTATCTGAATGTACAATAAAAGTAATAATCTGTATCTAGTCTATCTAGATCACATTTGTGTTAGAACATTCACTACGTTATTTAACATATTAAAAAAATAATAATTCATAAAAAATATTTTATAAAAAAAATACATGAATTTTTAAAAAAAAATTTTTTTTTCAATGCCATAAGTAGGAACAAAATTTCGTTATAAATTAATCATTGAATGTAAATAAAGAAATCCTATACTAACGTATTTTAACTTCAGTGCTGAAATTATTTTATTGCATAATAACTTTAGTTTCACAAAATAAAAAGCAGCGAAATCTCTTAATATGGTTTATTACATATATTTAACAAAAAAAAAAAATAAAGAAAGATTTACTACAAAGCTTTAAAAGAAATTTATTATTATTTTGCAGCTTATTTTGAAGCAGATTTAATATATTAATACTATTAGCATCATTCCAGCATTTTTGACCACATCTCTTCTTCTTAAGGAATATTGTAGGCACTTTATTTACGTCGCACTAGAGATGTACAATGGGCTATTGGCGACGGTCTGGGAAACATCCCTAGGGATGATACGAAGACACCCCCATCGCAATTTTAATCCTATGCAGAGGGGATGGCTCCCCTATTTCGGAAGCCCGACAACCTGCGAACGAAGTCGAGAAATTTACTTTAGAACAGTTTAAAGAGGACCCGTACTGCGCACCCTCGGTCCCTACGCAGGCTGATCCAAGTAGTCACCCACCAGCTTACTGACCGCAGCCAGTGATGCTCGACTTCGGTGTCTTTACGATCAGAATATTGTAAGTAAGTAGAGAAATATTGGCTAGAAATTTTTATTTCTTTAAGGAGGCTAGAAATTTTTATTTTTTTTAAGTAGGAAATAAACAAAAGTATTTCACATTGAAGCTACCAAAAGTTAACTTTTGCTAATTTAGAAGTGCTGCTGCAGCACATTTTTATTCATTTATTTTGAAAGAGGGGACTTTTAACTAATTTTAGGGATTATATGTATTTTAATGATAAAAAATATCTATGCATTAAAATTATTTAATATTTATTAATATAAATTTGGTTGTCCAAACATAAATTCAAATCTTAATTGAAATAAATAAAACAGGAGGTAACCAAAATAAACATAACTACATTAATTCTACTAGTCTACTAATCATAACTACATTTATTTATTAACTCTGAAAACAAAGCACTTCTATTAATAAAATAGCCAAGTAAGATCACACGCATGAAATAATACAAAAAATAACAATATATGCAACAATAAAAACACTTTCCTTAGTTGGTAATTTAGATATATTAAAGAGAATTATATATATATATATATATATATTATTAAGAAGAAAACTCTTAAAAATGAGATTCAGTTTTCACATGATTTCTGACAGTTAAATATCACAACATTAAAACTATTCAATGGTCGAAAATTAAAATGGTTTGATGATGGAATAAATGAAAAAATCATATTTGAGATTCTGTTTCCTTGATTATCCTGAGTTAATTTGGGTTAATACGCACTGAAAATTACAAGAAACCAGATCACAAGTTTTAAAAATTTTCAGGCTCTCCAGAAATTGCTGATATGCCCTTATTGTACTTTCTTTCCTAAAAAGTCCCGCTTTAATTAGCAATTTGTGGAGTTTTGATTAAAAAAGATTATTTTAGACAGAGTTCACCGGCAAAATATTGGACTAAAATCTGGAAAATTAAAGAATTGAGTCAACAACAGCTTAAATGAGATACCTTCTTTCTAAATAACAAAATCTTCATTTTACTTAAAGAATGGTGACTTGGAATGAAATGTTGTTGCTCAACAGTCAAACCCCGCTATAGTGAACGAAATGTTCGGGCCTGTGCTTTGCTATACACATTTTCTGTGCATATAGTGAACTAAAAAAAGGAGGAGCTTTCTTCTGTCTTCGACTGATTTTTAAAACCATCTATAGAGTGGAATGTAGCGATAAGCATTTTTTCTTCTTTACCTCTTTTATCTCACTTTCCTTCCCATCCCTAAACAAAGACCAACCCAGGCAAATGTATGGACAAATTAATCCCTGCATCAGATAAAGTTAACTATTTTTTTTTTTTTTTTTTTTTTTGTGCACAAGACGAAGAGTCATAAAACAAAAAAGCAAGTTAACACATTTTTTGTTTCAGTCATTTTTGTATTTCTTTTTATGGGTCATTTATTTAAATACAGTACACTCTCAATTATCCGGTTAGCGGATTATCCGTGCTCATTCCAGGGTCACACGAAAAATATAAAGAGAAACATTTTCAGGATTAAAAAAATTTGATTCATGAAGTTATAACACTACCAAATTTTTGGAAGCAATATTCGTTATTGGATTGCAGTATATGGAATATCAGCAGCATGGTCAAAGGTAAAATCGTCTACATTATCACGATCTTGGAGAAAGGTCATATCGCTTGATGAACAATCCTCTTCAGATGTTCAAGAAAAATATGATAACAGTATTCTCGAACAAGCAAAAGAAATCGAAGGTTTCGAAATTCTTGATGAAGAAAATTTCGAAGATTGGTTTCAAAGTGATGCATGTGAGCCTGACTTCCAGCATTTGACAAATGAAGACATCGTTATGTAGCTAAATTAAATAGTGATGATAGTAACTGATGCAGAAGATATAGTAAATGAGGGAAATACAATTTCTCATTCTGCTGCTCTGTAAAAACTTTATTAGATTATGTGGGAGGATTTGATTACGGTGACATTACTGCGGTTCGTAAAATATGTGTATCGATATATGAAGAAGACGCATTACACATTTTTTTAAAAGGAAAATTCCTAGTTTGATGTTATACAGCATGCAAATGTCAGTAATTTTTATATTTTTTGTACTGATATTGATTTTTTCTTTAATAAAAGGAGTTTTCGGATTATCCGTGTTTTTCGATTGTCCGTGTGACCTGTCCCGGTGATTAACCCGGATAATCGGGAGTGCACTGTAATCTATTACAAAAAGTTTGGAACCATTAGTAAAAATTATTTTCAGAACGGATATAGTGAACCGGTCCCTTGAAGGCTCACTATAGCGGGGTTTGACTATATTAAATTAATTTAAACAGATAGAAACTAATAATCATTTATGTGGTTTTAGGTGCTGAGGAAATTTAAGCAACCCACAAACAAAATAATTTGGTGATTAGCAAGTCTTGTCAAGTACCAAATAGAAAAAGAATATTCTAGGAATTGAGCTACCTAATTAAAATAAAGGTGCCTGAAATGATACTTGTGTATGATTCGTTTTTTCATTGCTTTTTAAAATAAAGGAGCAATAATTTTTTTTTTATATCCGTCGGTTTTTGGGTTTACGACTACTGATGTTCAACACCCTAGCCTCGTAATTTTGAATCAATCCAGAAGACAAAGAAACTCCTGGATCAGTACCCCCAGAGATATGATTTGTCATGGTAACACGGAGGACTTGGTGACTCGACAGATTTAACATGCATTAGTCACCATTTACTACATGAGGAGTTTTCGGCCAGCGGGTATCGAACCCACCTCTTAGACTTGGACCTAGTGCTCTACCAACTAGGCTACCCCGGCTAAAAAGGTATAATATTGACTAATTTTATTTATATTTTCTTTAAAATAAAAAATGAAATTTCGTGAAGATGACAAATGGCCAGACAAAATTTGCTAAATACTAAAAGTTTTTGGGAGCTCACAGCGACCTCCCATTTCGGCGACCCTGCTCAACTTTAAGGGGGCTTTTCAAAAACATTTTAAGTTTTAGAATTTAGATTACGTAAAAACAACAATACACCACAATAAATTATTAAAATTTCAGACAGACTAACTGGGAATAAGTTTTAGAATTTAGATTACGAAAGAACAACAATAATTAACTCGGAATAAGTTTTAGAATTTAGATTATGTAGAAACAACAATACACCACAATAAATTATTAAATTTTCCGTCAGACTAACTGGGAATATTTAAAATAGAACAATATTTTTTTTTGAGAATTCATTTTTCAATAATTTGGCACCCCTCTAAAGATGTGCCCAGGGATTTATGTCCTCTCTTGCCCCCCTGTTACCTACGCCACTGCTTCCGAGTTGCTTTCAAAATAACACTTCAAATTTCATGACAATTGTTGCATATTATGCTTAAAATTTGATACATAGGGAATTTTAGGGATTCTTATAGTCGTCAAAATAGAAAACTGCAATATTTTCCAGTTATGATGGACATTAAATATATTTGAAATGTTATACTCATAATTTCAAATAGCATTTAATTTATCAAAGACAGTTAAAAAGATTAATTTAAAATGGGAGTTCAGAATAAAAATAAACTGAACATTTTAGAACAAAAAAAGGTCTTAAACTGATTTCTATAAATGAGGCTTGCTTCATTATGTATCAGTAATACTTATTTAAATATTCAAGCCAGTGGCCCCCATCCCCCCCCCAAGCTCTTGGACGCATTCTTGGACAAATAAATTCCTTCCCCCCCAAACTATTCGTTTTATTTAGAGTAAAAATTCCCCCCCCCCAAGCTTTAAGTGGGCACATCGTGCGCCCACCTTCCCCCCTGATGGGGGCCCTTGTGCAAAATGGGGGCCCTGATGGGGGCCCTTGTGCTTGTCTGTGCAAAAACTCTATTGCAATAGAGATTTTTTTGTTGTTGTTGAAAACTTATGCAATTTTATGGAATTTTCTAAAATGTACAAAAAACCAGGAGAATTTTTATTAAACCAGGAGAAACTGGCAAAATCCAGTAATCTACAGGAGAATCCAGTACAGTTAGCAGCTATAGTAATGGAATGGGTTCAGTTTAAAATGGGAAACATTTAATTTTTAAAGAAAAAAAATGTAAAAAAAAAAAAAAAAAAAAAAAAGAACATAGCTGAAAAGCAATTACAGTAGAGTCTCGGTAATTCAAGGTGGAAAGCACCGAGCCAACCTGGAACTTTTGAAAACTCGAGTTATCAAAAACTTAAAATGCAATAAATATTTAAATAAATGTAAACAAAACAATTTTTAAATTTTAATGCATCATTAAAAAATACATTATAGTTAAAGAAAATTCACTTATATTAGAGGGTACATTAAGCCAAGTTATAATATTCATTACAGTACTGCTTACCTGATTATCCCGAGAAAACTCAGGCGAAGCAGAATTTGTCAGTACGTTTCGGTTTATTTATTACGTTTTTACTTGGCCAGAAGCAAATAATAATAAAAATAATAAAAATTTTGCTAACTTCCTATTGTGAATGGAAGTTTGCAAAATTTAGTTTGGGGCGTTTTGCTGTTGGATTGTGCGATTGTATATACGAGGGTTGATGAATTTGCATAAAAAATGGCGTTTCTCTGGGGGGGGGTTTGGATCCCTTTGTGGTGTTTATCGTTTTAAAGATCCTCTCCCATGCATTCTATTGACCCCTGACTTGAGGGACACAGGAAGTATCCTACATTGGGGGTGGAGCGAAGGACTTTTTCTAGTGAGAAAAAGGATTTATTTTTAGTATTAGCTTGAACGAAGAATTAGCTGGACTAAGGGAGAGTATGAACTAGAAGGGAGCAGTAGAGCTTCGGAATTTAAATTTCATGTAGATTGTGTATATTTTCATATTTTATTTTTTAAGCATAATTAATCCTGAGATGACGAAATAAATACCTGCAAAATCCTTTGTCATCATTAAGCGGACTTACATAACAAACCAAATTTATGAAATGTCTCGCAAAGATAGAGTGAGAGGTTTCACAAAAACTATCATACAAAGACTAATATTCAACTTTTTTTCATTTGCCCGAGACTACTCGGAAAAGTAAATTAAATGTTTTTGCACATTAAAAAATTTGAAATTTCAACTAAAAACTTGTGTATTACGTTTTGTTTTAGCTCCTAGTATTTATTAAAATAAAATAACGATTTAATTTTTTGCATTTTTTTTTCTTCAAACAAATTGTTAAGGGAAACAGTACTTTAAAATAATTGTCTAATATTTTTTGTTGAAACACACTATTCACAAGTTTCAGTATTAAACACACAATATTGTTTTTAAACATTCAGCCATATTAGTTGTCGTAAAATCATTCCATGTATTGTGCGTGCATTGGTTATTATTTGGGAGCAAGACTGACTTTTTTTTTACTAGTTGAAATTTATGGGTTGTTGTTAATTTACGTCGCACTAGAGCTACACAATGGGCTATTGGCGACGGTCTGGGAAACATCCCGGAGGATGATCCGAAGACATACCATCACAATTTTGATCCTCTGCGGAGGAGATGGCACCCCCGCTTCGGTAGCCCGACGACCTGAGCGCGAAGTCGAGCACTTTACGGTAGAACAGTTTAACGAGGACCCATACCGCACACCCTCGGTCCCTACGCAGACTGATCCAAGTGGTCACCCACCCGCACACTGACCGTAGCCAGTGATGCTTGACTTCGGTGATCTGCTGGGAACCGTGACTTAATGATCAGTCCACTGCGGGACTTGAAATTTATGGGAAACTCGAACAACTGAGAATCTACTGTATTAGAAATTAAAGAAAGGAGGTTCCTAAAATACAAAAAAAACTTGTAATCAATATTTGAGTGGAGTTTTTGCTAAAATTTAGGAGATGGTGTTTGGCACTATATTTTCAGATCTTAGTTTCGGTGTAGGAAAATTATTAATCAATTTAAATAATTTAATCAATAATAATATTTTAGAAGCCAATGTTTGGCACTATATTTCCTGTATTTATCCTGTGCATGATTGGTATGGGGGTGGTCGGCCTGGTCTTGCTCTGATCAGGGCAAGCAATAGGCATGTCCAAACGGCGCTTGCCAGATTTAGAAGCGGACACACTCGATCCCAACGTCACATTGCGGACCTTAAAAGTCTATCCACCCTGCCCTAAGTGCCATGTGAACCAGTCTGCTCCTGCCCACATCCTATCATGCATTGGCTGCCAGAAGAGCCACCTAGTCTCCAACCCTGCTGCAATAGTACATGGCTTTGGGAGCTTTTTGGATGAGTTCATGGACTTGATTTAATGCTTCTGTTGGTCAAGTGGGCATAAGCAACAACAACAACAACACATTTTTAGATCTTAGTTTCAGTGAAGGAAAATTATGAACCAAATTAAATAATTTAATCAATAATAATATTACAGAAGCCAGTGTTTGGCACTAAATTTTCAGATCTTAGTCTCGGTGAAGGAAAATTAAGAATCAATTTAAATTATTTAACCAATAATAATAATATTTAGAGAGCGGGTGTTTGGCACTATATTTTCAGATCTGAGTTTCTGAAATATATATCCATGTATCTAGGTTAGTTTATAGATTTTCTGAAATATATTTAATCTTCAAATCTAGATTAATTAATTGATTTTCTGAAATATATTTTATCTTTATAACTACATTAATTTCTTGATTTTTCTGTTAGTCAACATTCGTTGCTATAGAAGGAGCGTGATAAAACTTTTGAAATTCACTCCAAAATACAAGAGAAAGTACGGTATGAGGACCCGTTCGTAACAAACTTGCTGTAGCGCCTTTGTAAAATCCAAAAACTCCTTCTTTAGCCATTATCTTCTGAATGCAATCAAACAACCCTGAATAAATAAGGCCTTTACCTTTACTGTCCACTCCTTGATTGTACATACGAGTGGACACAACGTCCAGTGGCGTCATGCACACAACAACTGCAACGCCACTTAACATGCTGGCAAATAGAGCACATAGCCAACTATTAGGCTTGAATACCTAGAAAATAAAAATATCAAGTTAGCCAGTACAAATTTCATAAAGAAAGAAAAAACAATATGCATGTAATGCCACAATAGGCATTACATATTTCCCATGTGGCAGAATCGTGGCGATCCAGCGAAATTAACGTAGAACAGTACAGAGTTCTTGCAGAAGCATCTTTCCTTTGTAAAGTTAAAAATTTTGATTTTCCTTCCTGCAGAAATTTTCGAAAGATTTTATCTTTTCTTCAAAACAATATTCAAATAATGCCTTTCTCGTGCATCTGAGTGGGGAAAAAAATGCTTGTGATCTCTCTATTCTCATTTGAGAATAATGGTAAATAAAGAAAAATTAAGTAAAAAATTTGGTTCCTTCTACATAAATTTCCATTCTATTACCCATCGGCCAAAAAGGTGTTGTTTTGGGTTTGATGATGTGCGCACCTTATTTAGACGTCATCATACTTTTTAACTGTGTTCAAGAGTAACAGTAAACAATGCACATGCGTTGTCATTGCATGCGTTGCTATGGCGACTGTTGCTGTTTGATAATTTTTTCATAACTCTTTTTCTCACTTTTAATTTTGTTATGCATTAAGTTGGTGACTTTATTTTTGAGATATGGGACCAGAGAGATCCCACAAATATTTGAGTAGTGAACAAAACAGAATTTCATAATTTTAACAATATTTTTATTTTCATTGTTTTAATTAAGAATCAGAAATTCTAACCAGCAGTTCAAACTGGATCGTTTTTAATACTAATTCAGGTGAATATCACACATAAAGAGGGTCCAAACTGATTGCCACGGTCCCAAAGGTTAGAGTTGAAGCAAGAAAAAAAACAATGCCAAGGATTATCTTACTGAGGCTGAAAAAGCCAAAGAACGTAGACCGGAATACCTTTTGACAACATATATTTTGCCAATGGGTAGCCTGTGATCACCTTTTGACGATCAAAAAAATTTTTTTAGAGAAAACATCCAAAGCCAATTTTGCCCATCAGGCTGTTTTTAATAGGAAATAATCCATAAAGTTTATTTTGTCCGGTTTTTTTTTTTTTTTTTTTTTGCAGTTATTACTTTAAATTTCCACATAGTTACTAAAATCCTATATTTTTAATACGATATTATTTATTACAACAACTGAATCTCGAATGCACGCATTTAGTAAACTTTTTTTGAAGAATCCGATTCGCGTGATTTAGCTGTCAATCTTTTTACGGTAGTTGCTGGTGAGGATTTAATGATTTTTTTTTAATGTGAAGATGATTTAAAAAAATGAAAAAAAGAAATAAATAGTGTGTCCCCCCCCCAACAGAATTCGAGAATATCACCCATAATATTAGAATAGGGGTGCACAACCTGCGGCCAATGCGGCCCTTCGACTACTGAAGTGCGGCCCGTGAGAGCTTCTAAACACAATGAATTTTTTTTTAAAAATGGCAATTTTTAATCGCACTTTTAAGTCATCACGTTTTGACACAATCAATTTCAACAGATTCTTTAGTAAATGTATGTTTAACGCGCTTTGTTTAAGCCGATTTTATCGCAAATATAAATGATTTTTTTAAAACAGTTATTTCCGCTTTTCCACGCGATTTCGAAAAGGTCGAATTTTTATTATGATGCAAGTTTCAGATCACCCATTTAAATAATCACTTTTTGGTGCAGTTTACTTGTGACAATTTCATCTTAAATCTAAGTGATTTTTTTATCTTTTTTTTCGCAATTCTTTCTTTTTTTCAAAAAATTTTCTTCGACAGTTATTACTATGCGTTCCCATGTACTATAAAAAATTCCATTCATTCTATTACGACATGCAAATTTTAAATCGTGCATTTGACACGCTTTATTCGTGCTGAGTTCAACATAAATATAAGTGATTCTTTCCCCCAATTATTTCTAAACTTTTCCACATGATTTTGACAATCCCGTTATTTAACTATGATGTTATTGCGGCACGTGATTGTTAATCGCGAAATTAATTAATCACTTTTTGATACGGTATTTTGGTGCAGTTTTATCGTAAATCCTAGTTATTTTTCCTTCATTTTTTTTCCCCCACAACGAATATTATTTGGTCGAATGTGGTAATGAATTGTGATTTGATCAAAAACCAAATATTCGGCAAAAAAAAAAGAAGAAAAATTGACTGAGCGCGGCACACGGGCCCAATAACAAAATCTTTTAGCAGCATAGTAACTCTGAAACTAAAATTTCAATGCTCAGAATAATATTTCCTGGAAAAACGTATTCATAAATTAACTCTAAAAAATAAGGCCAATCAAGAACGTTTTTGAAAATGTCGAAAAGCGAAACAGTGAACATAAAAATCAATCTAAATTTTTGAAAGAAAATTTTAAAGCTGAACATCTCAGTTTTCAAATTACCAGAAAAAGCAAAGATAAAAGAATTAAGTCAACATAAATGATATTAAAAATTACCGTGTTATAATAAAAACGTCTAAAAGAAGGATTTTTTTTAGTTAAAGAAAATAAAAAAGTTAGAAAAAACGTTCTTAATTTTTTAAATGAAAATCTTAAGCTGAAAATCTCAATTTAAATTTTTCTCATTGCCATAATTTTAGAAGAAGAAAAATTGCTATAATATAAATTTTATTAGTCACTTCATTTTTAAAAAAAATGCTCATTCATAATAAAAATGCCTAAAAAAAGAAAAACAGAAAAAAGTAATTTTTCTCAGTTCCTGAAACAAAACTTTAATACTGAATATCACACTTTTCTATGATACTGGTTACTATATTATAGTACAGGGAAAGAGTGATAATAAATTAATAGTATGAGACATTCTGTTAAAATGCTAGATTATAATAAAAACAGCAAAAAATGTCAAAAAAATCCTTCTCGATTCTTAAAGTATCGAAAAAATGACAAAATTGACTTGTCTGAAAAATTCAAAAATAAAAAAATAAAAACTTAGAAAAATACATTTCTAAAAAATATTCTGCCGAATATTTGACTGATCATTCAACCAACTGAATTTCTCACAGAAGGGCCAAATACTCGTTACATCCCTAATTTAAATGCAATGTTATTGAAACTTGAGAAATTCATAAAATGACGGAAAAACTTTAATTTTTAAACTGCTCACTGTTTGTAGTTTAGATTTCAATTTTTGTTGCTTAAGTGATCTTTTTCGATAAAAAAAAGGAAAATGTTTACGATACAAAAAAATATAATAATTAAAAAAATAAAATAATAAAGTACATTATAAAATAAGCATTGAATTTTATCTTGAGCTATAACAGTTTTGTTTTTATTTTAGGCTTTTGTCTAAAACCTATAAATTTTCTTCAATTAAAATACTTAATTTGAATTTATATTACTTAATTATAACTAAACTTTTTCCTACTTTCATTCTGTGGACATTGCAGTTTTCTTTTATTTATTAGAATTTAATTCTAAAATAAATTTTGGTATTGCATGATATGATTAAAAAAAAAAAAAAACATTTCTTTTCTTCAATGTTTATTTATTTTGATAAATCTATTGTTCATATGATAAAAATAGCAATTTTTTTTTGTAAAAAAAAAAAGTATAATCTTTTTTATTTTTGAAGGAATTCTAATAATGGAACACCTTTAATTTTTTACAAATATGTTTATTGATAAAAAAAATGGAGTGCTATTGTTTAAATAAACATTACTACATTTGTCATCAACATGTCTAAATACATGTGCGGCCCTTCGTTAGCCAACCTGTTGTGCAAGTGGCTCTTCACTCAAAAAGGTTGTGCACCCCTATGTTAGAATAAAAAATATAAATATTACGTATTCAAAAAAAAATTCTTTTGTCAAAAAAGTTTTATGTTGAAGCTTTTATTACTTTAAATCAGTAACATGTTATCATTAAAAGTACTTTGGAGAAAGATATTATTAATATTAGAAATGCAGAAAGCCTGAAAAAATTCTGCCAAGGGGTATATTTCCTAGCTTTCAATATTTTTTTAATCATGCTTAACCGAATTTTAATTTAATTAAAACAATAATTTAACCCTTATCACATTTCATAAAAAGCAAACGTAAAATACTTTACACTTTTCGTAACAATCAATGTTACAGCTAACTTTTTATTTCAATACTAATGTAAGACTCATTAATTTACAGTCGCAACTAAATCGATAACAAAAATCTATTTATAATTCTTTATTTCTTACCACAAAAATGTTTCAGATACATGATTATACTAATTCTCAGAGCCTTTTGGAATAAAAAGTTATTCCATGCTCAATTAAAAACAATTATATATATATTTTTGTAAACACAGCACTTTTGTTATTTCAAGTTAGTAACATACATATTTGTTATTATTAAAAGTATGTTGAAGAAAAATATTAGTGCTAGAGAGTTTTGTCGCAGAAAAGCCAAAAAAAAATCTGTCACAAGCTTCAGCTATTAGTGTACACAACAAAATGGCTCTTGCTTAAAAAAACAACCCTTGTAATAACTAAAAATGAGGAATTACTTACTTGAAGTTCATCGATGAAAGATTTTGCATTTGAAAATGTGGCCAATTGAGCGGCTGAACCAAACGTTACTCTCGACATAGCAGCACTCGCTCCCCGCCACAAGGCGAAGAATCCATAACCTTTGACAACATTTTTAAAAGCTCTCAGCATTCCCTCGTGTTTATGCTGAAACCCAACAGCAATAGTGGATGACGCTTGTATTTGAGTTTTAACCTATTTTGAAAAGAAGAATTAACTCTCATTCATTATTAAAAGCATGGGGAGATTTCTGTATCATGATCTGTGGCAGAATAATCAACAAGCAACTTCCTGAGCGAAAGCGGCCTGAGAGAAACTTTAAAAAAACATCACAGAAGGGGACTAACTCAAAGATATAACTCGTAGCCACCACTAGAAAAACATCTACTTGTTTTTATTTTTTTTTAAAAATTGCAAGTTTAAAATTTATTTGGCACCTTGGCAATTGTAGTTGGTGCTACAGATCACAAATACAAAAGTTGAAACAAAAGCTGAAATCTTTGAGTCTTACTGTTCTTTTTTCCCCTCTTTACATTAGCTGGATTGCCACTCTTGTGTCAGCTATTTTGGGCTAACTATACTTATTTTAATTGAGGGAAACTTACTTAAATAATGCTATAGTAAAGGAAATAGTTTATCATTTACTATAGCATTTACTGAATATCCCAGAAATGGCTAGGAGCCATACCCCTTCAGTGATTTTTTATCTTCCTGCAGGCCACTGTGTGGAAATTGCCAAGACTTGGCGATTACTTTGGCTAGATCAAAATACGCAAATCTTCCTATCACCCAAAACTTGGCAATTATTTTGGTGTAAATACTGATATGGAGATGTGATTACCATGTAGAAAGGACTTCCAACTAAAGCACCAAGGCAGCCAGCTGAAGCACCAGCAGCTATACTACGAAGGAAACTGATGCCATCCTTCGAATCAATGACACCACTCTTCTGCATAAAATCAAACGATCCCAAACGAACACCATTCATACAGAATTGGTACCACAAAGCAGGAACAAGACCTTTTTGGAGAGCTAGGATTCCATCACTTTTAGCTATCACATAAAAAGCTTGGAATGCGTTCTTATAGTGCTTAGTATAAACTCCGCGATTTTGAAGTTCTCCTTGTAGCTGCAAACGTGTTTTAACCACTTCTAAAGGATTGGTGAAAAACCCAGCACAACACGCAGCGATTCCTCCAATCGCGAATTCCATAGTTGCAATTGAAAATCACTAAAAAAAAAACTCGACGTTATGTTATCAGATCAAAATAACCAACAAATACGTGTTGCGTTTGTGCATATATTACTCTTCAATAAAATCCTTAGCATACAAGTCATAAATTTAACAACACTGAAATAATGCTGCATTTTTTTTTTCCAACTTATTATAGCCCTAATGAAGTGAGACACAAATCAAGACATCTTTCTAAAAGAACAGATAAAACACGAGAGGACTACACATCAATCACAATTAGCTCATATCCGACCTCCACCGCTGAAATGGATGTAAACAAATAAAGATGATGAAATAGAACACAATTACGGTCCCGATTATTTAATTTTGCTACTCTTAACCAAGAAATCAAAATACGAAGAAACCGGCGCCACTCGGTCAGGAAATCTTATTGGCTAATTTTATCATCATTAACATCGTTATCGCTTAATCGTTGTTTATGTTTATTAGATTTGGCTATTTCGTTTTTTTTTTTAATTTTATTTTGCTGTGCATTTTGAATTATTTTTGGAGTTTATCAATTCGTATCGTCATTTCTCAATCGACATTTACCAATACCTCCCAGAAAAAAGAAGCACAGGTTATCGAACATACCCAGAAAGCATACAATCTTGCGTCGGAATTTTCCTTTTGTCACGAAGGGGATATTTCCATATCGTGATCTGTCGCACCAACTACAAACGCCAAGGTGCCAAATACATTTTTAAATTGCGAATTAAAAAAAAAAACGTGTAGATGTTTGTTCGGAGGTGACTGAGAGTTATAACTTTTCGAGTTGCCCAATTTCTGTGATTTTTTTCTTCTCGATTATTCTGCCACAGATCACGATACGAAATCTCCTCTCACAAAAACTTTTGAACTAAAAACCTTGTATCGATATAGCTGTTGTTGTAGTTGTAGTTAATTTACGTCGCACTAAAGCTGCATAATGGGCTATGGGCGACAGTCTGGGAAACATCCCCGAGGATGATCCGAAGACAAGCCATCACAATTTTGATCCTCTGCAGAGGGGATGCCACCCCCACTTCGGTAGCCTAACGACCTGCACACGAAGTCGAGCACTTTACAGTAGAACAGTTTAACAAGGACCCATACCGCACCCCCTCGATCCCTACGCAGACTGATCCAAGTTTTCTCCCACCCGCACACTGACCGCAGCCAGTGATACTTGACTTCGGTGATCTTCTGGGAACCGTGTCTTAACGATCAGTCCACTGCGGGACAATAAAGGGAAAATATAGCAATTTCAAACCTTTCATCCTAGAAGGATAACAGATGATTTTTAAAGATTTTTAAGAAATACTGTCACTTTGGTTTTTTTAAAAAAAGCGAATGGTTTACCTTGTTTTAGTATTTTATCATGGTTTTCATGATAAGGTAAACAGAAATATTAAGCGAAAAGCTTTTTCCACGGGAAGCGAAATAATGCAAACACAAACCTTTTCGCAAAAATATTAATAAGCAATAAAAAAAAAAACTTCATTCAAGGAAGAGCAAATAAACGAACACAATACCTAATATTTTTTATAGTTTTCAATGATCCTGCTAAACTACAATACAAAAAACTTCTTTTAAAATTTTTATACAATCACCGATTGGATCTAAAAAGTAAGGAATACATTTCTTGTAGTTGAGCTTTTTATGCGGGATACAGCGCAAAATGCGTCTTTATGAAAATGATCACAGATTTAATAAAAAAAAAGCGTGTTAAAGAAAAATGGAGTGGGTTCAAGTTTTAAACATTTATTTATTTATTTCAAATGGCAGAGGAGAATTGACATGTTAAAAAGCAAAAACACAGGAACAAAACAAGAAAGTAAAAAGTCATTTCCTCAGGAGCGCTCTTGCTTCCCAATATTGTTCGGTAGACGACGACCCGCGGAGGGCCCTGCAGCACAGGATGTGGCTGCCATCCAAAACAACCCCCTCTCATGCACAGAGAACAATAGGGATCAGGTGCCAGCCCTAAACGAAACAAGTGCGCGGCTAGGCAGTCATGTCAGGTATATAGTCGAAACTGAGCCACCGCTTCGCAGCGCGGCCAGTCTGGAATGGTGTTCTGTCGAAGATCTCTCCACACTTTGTTTTTTAGCCTTTCTGACAATTGATGATGGAAATCCTTATTGACTTTTGATCTAATAATCCCTTTTAAAGTTGAGAAGGGGACTGGGCTACTAAGAGCCTGGAGAATTCTCGTGCCTCTCTTTGCCAAAGCATCAGCCCTCTCATTTCGTGCAATATCACAGTGCCCGGGAATCCATTGTAGGGCTACAGTTCTGCCTAAATGGTGGAGTTTACGTATCGCATTCTGACATTTTAGAACGTCGCAATTGGAAGGGCAATGTATAGATTCAATCGAGCAAAGCGCCGCCTTCGAGTCTGAAAGGATAAACACATTTGAAAAAGGCTCAATAAAACAAAAAAACTGTTCGATTGCAATACGGATTGCAACAACTTCCCCGTCAAAAGCAAATCTATTGGCACCCACTGGGGCACCAAGGGAGAAGAGATTACAAAAGATATCAGCTCCAGCATTTGGTTGATCTGGATCGAAAGAGCCATCTGTAAAAACTCTCAACCAGAGTGGTTCCGGGTAACGGATTCCCATTGTCTCCAGCGCAGGAAGGTGGAGAGCAGCAGCAGACGTTTCTCTTTTGACAATGTCCTGTTCAAGAGAAAGCCTGACATTAATTTTTTGGTAGTCATGAGGGCTCACCAGTTCCAGCAGACCTCCTAGTTGGGGCCGATCGATCCCAATCAATTGATCTTTGACGGTCTGAATAAATCAATTTTGAGTTTTTAAACTACGAGGAGTAAAACAAACTAAGGTAAACAACGTTTGAGAACACAAAAAATATTTATAAATGTAGACAGCTGTTTCGGATGCTCAAAGGGCAACCTTCATCAGTGCAACCGAAATAAACATTTCTTTCTGTGAATGAATGAACTAAGGAAAAAGACTATTCCCCTCCCTCCCAGTAGAATAAAGCAGATTGAAAGAAAGAGAGAGAATTTTTCCACGGAATAAAGAGTTATAAAGAGTAGCATATAAAACTAATAATTGCAGAAGCATGCCGTCATACAAGTTTGGGACAGTGAAGTCACGTCCAGAATAACATCTTAGCTGATATCACACCAGCAGAATCAAACATTATTGTCAATGAAAATTTCATGACAAGGTTGATTCACAAACGTTACGGGAAAAAAACACTATATATCTAGGTTTAAGATGATTTTCACCTAAAGAAAAGCTTAATTCAAGGATTTTTTCAAGTTTGAAAAATTTAAGTCAACCTCATTTTAAAGATTTTTTCTGAAGGATGCCAAGGTTTACACGGTTTTTAACTAGTGTGGCGTAACTACCACAGCGAAAATTAAACACCAATTCATTAGTGTATAAGACGTGCTAACTTGATTTAATCTTGATAGATGAAGGTTGGCATTGTCGACAATACATTTTCCCAGATTAGGATAAAGTGGGCAGAATAGAGCAGATTGTCACAGACCTCATTTTAATGTTAGAAGTCTTAGAAGTTTTTGCTGAAGTTTTTTGCTGAATGAAAATAAACCTTTTTTTTGTTATCTGGCTCCTTTTATTCTCTTGGTGGTGATCTGAGTTTTGTGTATTGGTCATGGGCTATAAGTGGCGTAGAGTAGCACTCCCTACCTATGGCAACTCTTGACATGCTTTCACCATAGCGTGTAGAGAGTCATAGGAGAAGAAAGTACGCCAGTTTCTCTCTTGATTTTCAAATGGATTAAAACTTTTCAAGTTAGGAAACTATATGGAATTGAAAACTACATTGAACACAGTTCTAAAAGAAAGTGCTGCAGAAATTTAAAAAAATACTTGTAACAATTAAATATGAAAGAAAAAAATTTAAGAATTATCGTTGCATATTCTTATACAATTGAGAGGAAAAGGGAGAGGATTAGGACATGGAACCAGTCTTCTCCCCAGATGGCGTATTCGAACGTTGCGATCGCTCGAATGGTCCCTAAAATTTGCTACCACACAAGCTATAAACTAGTTCAATATTTCTGTGATTGATGGCCTACGAAAGTTTTATCGCTTTTTAAAAACGGAGTGTCTATTGCACCGATTATCGGCGCAGTAAAATTCATTTTGCTATCTTACCGATCAAATTTTTAACCAATCATAGAGCGTATCTGTCCACGTGACTCTCCGATTTTTTTTTCAAAAATAATTTAGCTCTGTTTATCGTAGTCAAGGCAGCTACAATTGGGTATAATATGAAAAAAACACAACTACTTCGATTTAGTAGGAACAACATATGACGCAATGCTAAACGAATGGAATTTAGTTGTTGTTTATTTAGTTATTGTTATTAGTAGTTGTTGTTATTTGTTTTAGTTGTTGTTGTTTATTTAGTTGTATTTAGTTTCAATAACTTTTCTTTATAATGCAATAAAATCTGGCGAGCAGCTATTTAAACGATCGAACACTTCGTTTGTTTATTTGTGGCTTGAAGCTAGGCTCGCAGAAAATGCCGTTCATGGGTTAAATTTAGTAGGAACAACACAACCTGTGACGTAGCTATATTATACCCAATTTTTGTAGCATCTTGATTTTCTTCATATGAAGAATAACAAATAGCCATTCATGAATTTGAAAAAGAGAAAAGGACGATCTTCTGGAAGAGAGAAGAGAAAACTTTACAAAATGCTTCAAAGAAATTTAAAAAATTTGATAATACACATGGTGGAAGAATTCATTAAAAAAAATGTACAGATAACAGTCGCCAATCCAAGTAAGTAAATTTTGTATTGTTTAATTAATTTTTAAAATGTGTTATTTAAAATGTGTTAATTGGGTATAATATAGCCTACGTCACAGGTTGTGTTGTTCCTACTAAATTTAACCCATGAATGGCATTTCCTGCGAGCCTTACTTCAAGCCACAAATAAACAAACGAAGTGTTCGATCGTTTAAATAGCTGCTCGCCAGATTTTATTGCATTATAAAGAAAAGTTATTGAAACTATATAAACAACAACAACTAAAACAAATAACAACAACTACTAATAACAATAACTAAATAAACAGCAACTAAATTCCATTCGTTTAGTATTGCGTCATATGTTGTTCCTACTAAATCGAAGTAGTTGTGTTTTTTTCATATTATACCCAATTGATTAGCAACATCGTTCCTGATGTCACCATGTCAATAGTCACTATACACCTTGTAAAGAACAATTTAACACTCTTGTTTTATATGTTCTCTGACCTGCTATCTATTATTTTATATTGTGTCTGCAAGCCCTTATAGAGTTTAGTTTATACATTTTTTATACGTAGTTTGTTTAAAAAAAATTTTATTTTCCAGAACCTTTACTCAAAATTGTCCAGCTGCTGTCTCCAGATAAACAATTTTTGCAGATAAAATCAATGAATGAGGATCATGACCATGTCCTCTCCGAATCTTTGTTCCGTTCTTCGCCTAAAGAAAGCCTGATACCTGTTGAGCACCAAGAGAAAGTTCAAAAATATGTGAATCTCCAAGTATCTATATTTCTGTTCCATTTCATATAGGTAAAAATTTTTCCTACATTTACTCTAATTATCTCCATTTTCTATCATAATATTGTTTGTATAGTTAAGAAATTATTTTGTTACTCAGAGTGATTTACACTGACTTACGTGTGAATATTATAATATCTATTTGAACTTATTGTTGTTGCTCAAACTGTTGTTAATGGAGATTTCTGTATCGTGATCTGCGGCAGAGTAATCGCAAAGTCCAGGAAACTTCCGGGCAGTGACCCGCGAGAAACTAAAAGAAATGTCATAGAAAGGGACTGACTCGTAGGGTATAACTTGTAGTTACCCCTAGGCAATTATCTACATATATTTTTTTAAAAAATTTGCAATTTTAAAATCTGTTTGGCACCTTGGCAATTGTAGTTGCTTCGCCAGATCATAATACGAAATATCCCCTGTTTTTTTACCTTGCCATAATGTCAAATGTATTTTAGTTATATATAAGAGCATAGTAAATTTTCATATGCAGTCCTTGCTTTAAATTTTATGTATCCATAAAATATGGTTAGAAGCAAAGACACATAGAAAATTCAAATTCTGAATTTGTTTTTGGTCAAGTAAAATAAGTTTTGAGGCAAATTTAATGTTTGTGTTCTAAAAATAAATTCAATGAAATACTTGTAAGTAAAGCAAGTACATTAACTTTAGTTATGCAAACTGTTATAACAATATAATTTTTTTAATAATTTAATGCATGATCCTTATAATAGTATTATATTAGTTAACAATTTGTTTCCGATTGAGGAAAGATGAGGAATCATCTTTCTTTAAATATCTTTATTCACTTTAAATTATGACATAGTATTTTTTATGATAATGATCTTTTTTTTATAAGTTTTACTGTGTAAATATTTTTATTTAAATAGTATTGTAAAAGCTTAAAAATAGAAATAAATCCAAAAAGTTAATATAAAATGCATATAACAAAATTAAAAGGAGTTTAAATACCGCATCATCACCAACTCACTAATACATATACAGTGATACCTCGGGATACAAGTTTAATTCATTCCCTAACCTTGCTCGTATCTCAAAGCAATTTTGCCCATTGAAATGCCATTAATCCGTTCCGTCCCCAAAAATGCTACCCTCAATTGTTTTTGTTGTGTGTTTTTGAATAAGAAAAATGTATTTATAAATGACAAATACTATATAAAAACATAATAAAAGAGAATGTAAAGCAGAAAAAACTGCTTTTATAAAGTGTGCATGCATATTTGTATTTTGGTTACTTAAATGCAACTTACACACAACTTAAATGCTACTATATGCTTAATTTTAGTCACTGCTTTTCTCTTCACTGGTCTTTGCTTTTTTAGCCAGATTTAAAAACTGTCCAAGGAGGTTTGTTTCTTCCTTTTCAGAATGCTGGAGAAATGAGTTAGGCAAGTCTCATTAAATAGCTCCGATGTACTACCAGTTTCAACTTTTTCAGGGTGTTTCTTTTCCACGAACTGTGAAATTCTCTTCCACATTCCCAAGAATTCTTTTATCTCATTTGTAGAGATAACCTCCCCCACCTCTGGTTCTTCCTCGAATCCAATTTCTTGCAGTACGCCCGAATGCTCACCCATCCCCAGGTCCATGGATTTTCTCAGAGGCACAATCTCCTCCTCCGCTGGCACTTCGAGTTCGAATCCTTCAAAGCTACGGACTTAGCCGACAGCACAATTTTCGGCTATAGACTTCGAGGCTCGGTGGGTGAACGGGAGCATTGTCGAGGCCGAGAAGGGCTTGCAAGGCCATTCCTCGTATCTCAAATAACTCGTATGTAAGGGCATTCGTATCTCAAGGTACCGCTGTATTTGAATCTTTTTTATTGTTAAAGACACAATTTTTAACTCTAACATTATAAAATATAAATGCAACAATAATGTGAAAGGAACAAGTATATTAATCTTGCATTAAAACAATTTCAATTTGGTCAGATTTATTATTTTCCCTTCCTTAGCTTTTCTAACTGCACAATTTAGCAAATGAGATTACAATACACAATTTAGCAATTCTTTCTAAAATTAAAAAAAAATCACTCATTAAATGGCCCAAAAATTAATTCTATTATTTATGACGGGTTCCCATCGTCCTTAAAACTACTTTATTTTTATTTTAGCAATTTTTATCTTCTGCAATGATTTCTTTTATCTAGCTTTTTTTTTTCTTAAAATATTGTATATTTTTAGGTTTAACGACAAAAGTTGTTGGTTTGAAGAGGAAGAAAGGTAATAGGCCCACTCCTTTTACAAGAAAAGCAGTTTTGGAGGGAAAAAAATATGCTTATGAACTGCTTTGTAGATGAAGAGACATTATCGAAGACCATAAATAAAGGCATTTTGAAGAAGAAGCTGCTATAGAATGTGGTATAGAGAAGGTTTCTTCTTGTATGGAATCATGTGTCGAAATTAATGAAGTGAAGCTATTCTTTACTTCTGATGGGTGGCTATTGGTTAAAAATGTGATTTTACAAAATCGAGAATGATGACATGGGAATGTTATTCATGCAAACAAGATTGCGGTATGGTGATACTATTTTGTGCGACTCTTATTCGCAGTGGTATCACTATTCCTGTGTCGGCCCTCTGCAGCCTCCAGAGCAAAAGTATTGTTCAAAATCTAAACTTTTTAGACTTTTTTTTTAGCTTATTTTGATTTTCTTCCTGTGAGATATATTTTGAATAGATATTTGTCATGTGTAAGCCAATTTTGAATAAATATTTGTCATGTGTAAGCCAACTTTATATTTTTTTTAATTCTGAAACAAACTTTATTTCTTAATTAGTAATTTTTATTGCTTTTTCTTTAAAAAAAAATATTTGTTTAACCATTGTCAAATTTCAAGTAAATGTCCACATAAAAACTCATCATTTACCTTTCATTATTAATTTCTGATGGACTTCAATGACATAAATTTTCCCACCAAGTTGTTAAATAATTAAGTTTCTAGGTATAGGTGTTACCTATTTTGAGAGAATAGTACTTTACTTTCAATAAATTTGCATTCAGTATGTTCCTTTTAACTGTAATTTATGTAGTATATGTTTCTTTCAACTTTGTGATTGCTTGCTTCTAATCCTAATTGTATAAATTTATATTTAGTTTTTTAAATCTGCTACATTTTTGTCCAATAAAAGTTTAGTTTCTTCCTGCATTTGTGTTTGATGAAATTTTGATAATATACAAGGTTTTGTATTTATAGAAATGTTCCAAGAATAAATTTTTAAAAAATCTACTCCTTTCTTTCCTACACTTAATCTTTAAATATTGATTATAAAATTCCTATTTATCAACTTCCTCTGTTTTATGAAGATTTTACTTTGAAAATTATCTTTTATATTTGATTCTTAATTTAAATAAGTGGAACTTAAAAAGTTTTAACCTCCACAACATATGTATAATATCAAACATATATAGTACCAAACATGGTATTACTTTGATACAGGCACTGAAAAAATTAAATCGTATTTAATTAATTTTAAATCTTAAATGACAATACAAATAAATCTGAGTTACTTAAGATTCCAGCAGTTTATCTTCACACAATTTTATTTTTTAACTTATTTTTGTGTCTACTCCAGGTTAGTGAAAGGACATTTTATACTATGTCCCAGGTTCAAAAAACAAGTGCTTTAAATTTCTCAAGAAATACTTAAAGGATTATTTTGTAACTTTGAAGATGTTTAGTTTTTTGCGCATCAGACACAGATCTATAGCAATTCAGTTGAAATTTGAGACTTCTACCCGTAAGGCAGAAAAAATTCTAAGTTTATTTACAATAATTCTCTTAAGTGGTAAAGTGACAAATTTAGCTTTCAGTGGTCCAAAAGTAATCGTAACTTGTTTTGTCAATAGGCAGGGCTGATTACGCTCTGGAAAAATCTCGAATTTTTCGCTAACAGTGATCCTAAGATCGAAGGTTCAGACGTTTCAAAGAATCATTGATCACAGAAGTTTCTGGAAATCAAATTTTCAAAGGCGAAACTTAAAAACACAGTTTATTTTATTTGTTTGTAAGGGAGAGCCAGATACTTTATAAGCTTATATTCCTGATAAATATTTATTTTTTATTAGTAAATGGTTATTATAATCATAAACTCAAGAAAAACATACAGTAAAACCTTTTTTTGTGCGTTGGATAGGGACCGCATAAAAGAAATCATACAAGAAAAATTATAAGTTATTACGTATAACAAACAACTTTGTACGATATAGTACCTAAAAAAAAATATGCGGTGCCTAGGGACCGCATAAAAAAAGTTGGACTTAAAAAAAATACATCAATGATTTATGAGAGAATGCTTTCAATTAAATTAGACCTAAAGAAATTTTAAAAATAATTAATTCTTCATTGTCCATGTACATGGAGAAGTTTTCAAATTATGCGTTAAATAGTTTGCTGCTACTCGTCGTAAGCAAAACGCGCATCTTCTGAAATGGTTAACAATAGCTTGAAGATAGGATTTCAATTGATTTGTTTCTTAGTACCATAAAATCGGTGATCAGTTTTATGACGACGGTCGACTGGTCAATTGCTTGTAAACCTCATGAAGTGTAACTTTAAACACCAAATTGTATCTCAAAAATTTCAGAGTGACCCTCGTATGTACGTAACTGACTCTGCCTTATCAAGAGATTGTTTAAAATAAATGAACAGAGCATCGCGAAGTCCAGATATATCGTTGTCAAGGAGAGACCACGTAATCAGAGTTCGTCCACAACATGTATATGTACATTGATAGGAAAAATTAAACTGGCGCTAACGCCGCTAAGATTCATATACCGCATAAAAATAAATCGCACAAAACCAAAATCGCATAAATAAGGACCGCACAGAAACAGGATTTACTGTATTTGTAAATTTTAATTACTTCTGGTCATCATAGGTATGTATAAAATCTTAAATATATTCTAAGTAAACTAAGAAATATTGAAAAAAAAGGAAAAACCTGAAATAGACTAAAATTATGGAAGAAAAAAAACTTAACGCTTTTTTTTTTTTTTTTTGCATCCTGACTGAATTAGGAAGTAATATGACCCTTCATCCATTAGTTACATATGTAGTTTTAGTTTAACACAAAAGAGAAATTCTTGGAAATTGATCATGATCCGATCTAACTGTACAAACAAGTACGCTTTTAAAACATTGCCCCTGTCCCTGAAACTGATATGCCTTCAACCATCAAGATTAGAAGCAAAGCTATTTTAAACTGAAAATATTTTGCCATAGTAAAAACGAATTGACTATCCTTTAATGGCAGAAAGGGATGTTTGTCCTGAAATGTATCGTAACATACATTCCAATCGTTTTTCAGCCTGGAATGTACAATGCGCAACAAAAGGAAAAAAACAACGAACTGGACCACCCTGAATAACTTTTGATTTGATGATAAGATGTCTAGGACTTGCAAGTCTGTACTAAAATTAGCACATTTGAGGTCACCATGGTGACCTCAAATGTGCTAATTTTAGTACAGACGATATTTTAAGTTCCAAAATTAAATAGAAATCGCACTTTCTTCCAATAAGCATACCATTTTTGACGGATTTGGATTTCTAGACCCCAAAATATACGGGTAGCAGCAGTCCATGAAATATGGCGGTCAAGAAAGTGCTCCAAAGGTTGGACCTCTTAATGTTAATTTTACTTTACGCATTGTGTTACATCAAAATTTTTTAAGCGAATCGAAGAAAATTTTCACACACTTATAAAATTCATTTATCCAAAAATAATTTTTAGTAAACTTTCATTATTTTTTATTATTTTATTCAATTTTGGTAAAAAAAACTTTTGAAAAGTTATCAAGTTTTTTTGCATCAGTTTTTAAATAATATAATTTTACATGGCAAAATACAAAATTTGAGCGAAATCAGTCGAATAGTCTCTTAGAAATTGAATTTCAAAAGGGCTAGATATTTAAAGTTCGATCTCTCAGGAACTATTCGATCGATTTCGCTCAAATTTTGTCTTGTAAAATTATAATTTTTAAAATGGGTGCAAAGAATTGTATACCTACTTTTAAAAAGTTTTTCAACCATTATTGAATAAAATAATGAAAGTTCACTAAAAATTAATTTTTTGCATAGAATTATCTAATTTGCTTTAAAAGTTCTCGAGATGTAGCGAAATACACAAAATAGTAAGATTTATTACATTAACTTCTCCTGGCTATAAATTGTTGCCGCTTCCACCTATATTTAGGGGGTTCGTAAATCTGTCTGTAGCCTTCCAAAAATGGTATACGTTTATTCAGAGAAAGTACTTTTTTTTTTTGTCTGACTTCTTCGTAACTTAAAATATCGTCGACTCTTATTAATTAGCATATTTGTGGTCACCCATCTCTTGAACCATTAAGATTGAGCCCTAAGCGTGAAGGTCTCTGATCATTAGATCAAAAGTTATTTAGAGTGCCCTTAAGGATAAATTGAGGTATTTTTCAAAGGTAAAAATGAAATTAATATTTAAATATGTCATTAGGTTGAAGAGGGTTCAAATGAATATCTCAAAATTTACCTCAAATATACCTCCAGAGGTATATGTAACAACCTGAGGTGTTTCATCTTACATTTGAGGAGAGGTAGATATTTACTACTTTAAGGTGTTTCTTTTTCAACCTTAGGTTATTACTTATCAACCTGAAATATAATTCTTTACACCTAGCTATGGAACTATTTGTTCAACAACCTTAGGTGCTTCATTTTAACACTTCAAGTTATTCTGGAGCTGCCTAAAGTGTATTTTTTGACAATTGTAAAGGTAATATTTCATTAACGTGAAGTGTTCGCTGCTCTACTCATTACAGATATATCGAGCCTAAAATAGCTATTTTTAACGCAAGTAAGTAAGAATGTTGGGCCCAAGCATTATAAATGTGAATGCACACTTTAAATATTGCCAATGATTTCCCCATCATTTTAAATTTAAAAACATTAATCTGAAGACAAAATGTTGAGTGTAGATATAGATTCCTAAAACACGGTTTCAAAGTATCTGTCTTTGGATGGAGCTCCCACTCTGCATTTTTGCATTATAAAACCAAGTGAGAGGTTTTCTTGGACGATGGGTTGGATTTTGTCATTGGAATCCGTCATTCACTAAGAATTTTGGAATTAAATGACTAAGCAAAATTAATTACTTTTGATAGTTAAATAAGACAAAAATTAAATTTTTTTGCCATTAAATCCTCGTTATTGGATACATAATTTATTGAAAAAAGCTATTTAATCTTCATTTAATTTATAAGTCAACCACCGAAAATAAATTACATAAAATATATTTGATCAATATGAAGTTAATAACATTAATAATTTATAAGGCAAAATGTTTTCTCTCGCAGTCCCAACAATTCTCTACAAAAATAAATAACTATTAATATTAATATATTATGTTCAAATGCTAGATGTATTATAAAAAGCTGTATCGCAAAACATATTTTCATATATTTTAATGGTATACCATTAATTCCTCTGTCACTTTATGTAGTGTATTATTATTATTATAAAAACAGTTGAATTTAAACTATAATTATGAAATATTATTATCAAAAAATATTTTTCAACCAGACAATTAAGTTTAATATAATTTATTTAAATAACCGTAATAGCTATCGCCCCTAAAACTGTCTCAAAAAATTTATAAATTAAAAGAAAAATAATAATTTCGAAAATTTTGGTACCCTTTGAAATAAATGATAAATAAAAAATAGATATACTTCACCAGAAAAAAAAGTAGGAAAAGACACCTTTATTTGTACTTTAGTAAAAACTTTATTTAAATTATTAATTAAAATATAAATTAGTCGAAAGAAACAATTAATATATTTAAATAAATCCAATATAATGTTAATAAATAATTTAGTTTTTAAAAATTCTATGAAAAATTTTATACGCTTTAAGGAAAAAAGAAATAATGTTCTTTTATTTTTAAATTTTTTGTTGTTGGTGAAACAATGACAACCCATCAAACAATGACAACCCATTACCAATTTCACATACACAGGTAGAAAAGCATAACTTATAGCTATTGTACCGATGAATTAGTTTCTGTAAAGTGGCGCTGTTGTCAACGTCGGCGCGATAGCTCTGAGGCTATCTTACCGATAGTCGGTGTAATAGACACTGCCTTTTAAAAATAAATACAACCGAAACTTTGAAAACAAGGACTATTTAGACCCTGATAAAGCCACTGTCTGCAAGCAATTCTAAATAAAATATGTCCACAATAATTCCAAAAGTAACAACTTTATCTAATCGCGTTATAAGAATTTTAGGATGCAACCCGAGTCCCATGACTTTACAAGGAACTAATACTTATGTAATTGGCATTGGTGCAAAGTGTGTATTAAATATGTGTACCAGATATTCTGTTTAATATCGAGATTTATCTGTGAAAAACAAGGGCAGAATTGCGGCGACATTGTCACAGAGTTCTTGCAGAAAGATATTTCTTTAGGAAATTAAAAAATTTTGGTTTGCTTTAAATATTCCAATATATTTCAAACAGTATGAAAAATTCGAATCGTGCATTTGAGTATTTACTTATTAAGGCAATTATTCTATCTATTTTTTGGCTATTATTAGATACTATTGATTTTCTTCGTAGTTTTTAAATCCGATATTAATCTCGAAACGAAACACGCATTTAAGTAATCCCTTTTTAGAAACCCCTTAACCGTTTTTTTTTCTGCAATTATTACTATGGATTTTATGATATTTAATTCATTGGGATGTTTAATTACAAAATACGATGAAGAAGTGAATTAGTGTATTTTTATCCCAACAAAATGCAAGAATATCACCTAAAATATTAGAATAAAAAAGTATTGCATGTTTTATTAAAAATAATTATCCTATAATTTTATTTTGTAAACCCAGTATTTTTGTTATTTTAAATGAGTAACATAGATGTTTGTTATTATTGAAAGTATCTTGCAAAAAGATATTAGTACTAGAGAGTTTTGTCACAGATAGCCCGAAAAAATTCTGCCACAGGGTAAAGATAAGATTTAGGTAAGATTTGATTAATATAGGTATAGGTAAAGGTAAGGTATAGGTAAGATTTAATTAAATTGGAGATGTGAGGAGAAAAAAACAAAGGCTGCAAATATTTAGAAATGAAATCAAGATCTTTCTTATAACATTAATAAAGCAACCTTCACAAAAAAAACTAATAGAACTACATAAAAACAATAATTTAACAATTCTTCTCTGTTTTTCTAACCTAACGAAATGTTTGAACCAGTTCATTAAAAATCGCATTGGAAACTAGGGTCACATTTTTTCTTCTTAGCTTTGTTTTAAATGTCTCATGTTTTATACTCAATATCTTTTCTACATTATTTTAAGCCACATTTCTTACTTGCCAACTTTTCAGTTTAAATTGCTAGTAGTTCATTTCACTTGTTTAATCTTTTGAGATTCCCAGAAATAATTATCCTAAGTGGACATAACATAAACAAGAAAGATGGTCATCATGAACTATATTGGTTCCACAGTATTTTCTATATACAGGCAGAGCTCATTCTAGGCAGGGTAAACAGGGCGCAGCACCCTACTGCCCTTTTAGTCAAAAGAATCCACCTTGTTGTCCCTGAAGTAAATTAGTGTCCTGATGTATTAAGACTCCATACCCTTTTTGCTCTTTCTTTCCTCAACTCTTTATTTTTTCCCCAAACTCTACAGTGGATTTCTCAAACTTTTATTTTTAACTCTTTTTATTTAGTTTGTCATTGCTGTCAATACAAAGATTTATATGAGAAAGGAAAAATAGCCAACAAACCCCCTTGTTGCACTTGTCTTTGAAAGTTTGCAGTTACTTTCACTATCATTAAATCATAATTATTATTAATCATATTAATTATTAAATCATAACTATCTATAGACACTTAAAAACATACATTTATTATTTTATTAATATATACATGCATTTTAAATAAATTACCAAGCTAATTAGCTTGATACATATGTTAATTTATTAATGAAAATTAGTAATTAATATGATTGCTTTGCTACTTTTAGTAAAGTAAAAAAAATTTTCTTTTACTAATAGACAATGTTTTTTAATAAAACGTGTAAAGCCCCTGGAAAGAAATTATTGCCTTTTTAGAATAATAATGCCCTTTTTTTAAACTTTTGCACCCTGCCCTTTTTTTTGCCTAGACTGAGCTCTGATACAGGAGTACAACTGGGGAGGACAATCTTACTTTTCATAAATTGTATTTTAAAAAAATTAAGAGCAAAAACATTGCATCATATATTTTTTTAAAAATGCAAAAAGAGTAATTTTTTTTTTCTATAAATAGTGATTGATTATCATGCAAACACAAATAATTTGAATACTTTATCAGAACTTAAAAAGTGAACCAAAATCTATTATTTCTGCGTGAGAATGTAGTTTTTAAGTACTCAACTACTGTCACTAAATATGCTTGACCTAAATTTATTATTTAAGGATATTTTGTTATTTAAGGATTGCAAATGGTTAGCATCTCATTTTTTTTAACAAAAATTATGCATATTTTAAAAATGCTTTATTTTATGTGCATTGAATTTTTTGGATAATAAAAATATATTTGTTAAAATGATTGCATACCTTAAAAATGCTTTATTTTATGTATATGAAGTGTTCGATTTTAAACAGTATGACATGTTGTAGGAGCAGAAAACATTTTCGTGCCCTGCTTGCTTTTACCATCGTAGCATTTTTAAAAAGTGCTCAAGGGAGCTTATTTTTGTTCTTTATTTAAAAGCCCTTAATGGTGCTTTCTTCATTGGGTGTTTTTACAAAGTGTTCAATTTTCCTTTTTTAAAAATTAGATTTCTTCTTAACCATGTTGATTTTTGCCAAGAATTATGCATAAGCGTGCTTTTCACATTGTTCTATCCAACGTTTTCACGATTCATTCGAGTATAATGCATTACGGTGTACCGTTGGTCAGTAGCGTATGTAAGCGCTAATCATTTTACATATTTGATGAAATACTTGTGTGTCCGCATGTGCGTCTACTGAGCTGAATTCTGTGAGATTCTTGCACTCTGGTTTGCAACTCTGCTGCATTCTGCAAGATATTATCAAATTCAGGCTTCATTTTCTACCCTTTGGAATCAAAACCTCTCAATCTCTTTATGGTGGCTATCAATCAATATATAATCACTAATATAATCAAGAAAAGAGTTCTTTGTCAGAAACTAGTTATTTTATCATGATCATGTAAAGTCTTAGAAAATTATTTTTGCACTTTGTTAATGTATATAGTACTTAAATATTTCTTGAGTGCTTAAAAAGTACTTAAAATTAAGCACTAAATCCTTTTAAGTACTAATAGGTTCTTATTTTTTGTTGAAAGATTTGGCTATGCATCCTGTGTTAAGACAGTCCTGAGCATAAATTTTGATGCTTAATTTGCAGGATTGTTTTTTAAAATGTGTGTCTGTGTAATTTGATGTTTAGATATTTTATTTTTCAGGCGAATATTGCTAGATAGTGGAAATCCTAGTGTTCCTGAATATATTGATTTACTCAAAAATGTTCTATTAAACCAAAATTGTTCACTGAGTAATATTGTAGTGAGCCACTGGCATTTGGATCACATTGGTGGCGTACCAGATATATTGGAAAAAATACCAGGTAAATTAATTTGCAATATCTTTCTTCTTTAATTTGCTTTTTCTTCCATTGCATTTTCTTCTCTTCAATTTCTTTTTAAGTGTTTCTGATTTATTTATTTTTGATAAGTAAGCAATCATGACTAATACAATTTGTCTAAAGTAAAAACTCCCAAAGCCATTCATTTGGTCCCGCTGCAGTGGCTATGGTAACGAGGTATAACTATTCAAAGTAGGGGTGTGGGGTCACTGTTTAGGGCAGGTTTTAAATCGGGTCAGGGAGAGAAAGGGAATGTTTTTCTGCGTTGTTAGCCCTTGAGTGAAGTGAAGCTACCCTCCTTGAAATGCACTATTCTTGTTTCCATAGCAGCAGACAGGCTCAGACTTTGTGGCAGGGGAGTTCTTACCATAGGCAAAAAAATTTGCACAATAAGCAGGGCTTTTTTTTCATTTCCAAAAGCCAGAGTTGCAGATAGACCTCTACACCACAAAAGAGGGCACATAAGAAGATAAAGAAAAGAAAGGAAAGACGTAACAAGCATTGAGAGAAAAACTCTATGAATTCAATAAGTTCCCTGCTCATCAGTAACGGTCCCACAAAGAGTTGTCCTTTAGTGCCACTGCGATGAAACCTTTTTTTTTTTTTGTGGCCCACAAACTAAAATATATTAGTTGTCGTATTTTTGCGAACAATTTTCATAAAAAAATCCATATGAGTTTAAAATACTTTTCTTTCGTTTAAAAAAACCTATTTTCTTTTTTGCTGTGAAATTTAACATGCATTTTGTATTTTTGCGAACAATTTACATAAAAAATCCATATGGGTTTAAAATACTTTTCTTTCGTTTAAAAAAACCTATTTTTTTCGTTGCTGTGAAATTTAACATACCAACGGTGCAACAAAATTTGTTTCTCAGATTTTGCATTCAAAAAAATATTTATTCAAATACAAAAATAATCTTACATTTTGCTCTTTTTTACGTCGCTTTTTTGTATTTTGTGGACGTAATTTAGCATGTGCTTATCAAAAATTTTCTTGAAGAAATTCTCCCATTTTTTTGTATTTTGTGGACGTAATTTAGCATGTGCTTATCAAAAATTTTCTTGAAGAAATTCTCCCATTTTACTTTTTAAAACTACTCCTTTTCTACAGAATTATTTACAATTGTAAATTTTAAAACATATAAAAGAGGGAACGAATATCATGTCTTATTTAAATTCCTTGAATTGAATGTCGCACGAGCGGAAATGGAAAAAAGATCTAATTTCATATGCTCGAGAATTTTTTTTGTTTTGTTTTGTTGCTATAATTCCTAATAAATAATTTTTTTTTTAATTTATCACAGAATGAAATTTAAAAGAAAAAACAAATCTTTTCATTAAGTTTGTGATTGAGGGAAGATTCAAAATGATACGTAAAAGCATTATTTGTAATGCTTGTTATTTTGTATTTTAATATTGAAGGAACTTTGATAAAAATCTGACAGTAATATTTTTGATAAAGTTGTGGCCCACCGTTTAACTGGTGTTTTTAATTGCAGCCCTAAGCCACATGTAAGTTGAAAAACCCTAACCTAAAAAAATGTTTAAAAAAAGTTCCTAATGCAGAAAACAAAAGACTTACCATCAGCATCCTGATAATAATAATGAATGCCCCGGTAATAATGAAATGATTTCCGTCTGGCTGTTTTCATGCGCAACGATTAGCTAAGATTTCCTTTTAAAACTCTTTAATCTTGTTCATTATATATTTCTCATTTATTATTTTATTCTTTATTTTATGTTTTTGTAAAATGGCAGCATTTTTCTGAGTAAAATGAGAATTTATGGCATGCTTTGTGATAGTTTTGTGACCAATACAATGAATACAGCTCTATTTCAGTACCATGCCACAAAGATTATCGTCTGACGTGATAAATAATTTAAACAGAGCCCTGATGTCTTAGAGGATAGAACGTTTGCCTTCCAATAAGTATTGTTGATATGTGTGGGAAGTATAATAAATATATAAGCATTATTAAATCTACTCTCATTATTAAACTTGAAAAAAAAAAACATAAATTAAATGTTTGTTTTTCATGTCAAAATCAGAGTTCATTCCTTTGCATGAATTCTGATTTTTACAAGAAGATTTGTTTTATTTGCTGTTTTTAAGTATAAATAAAAAGTAATTGGATCACCGTTTATGCTTTTCCATGAGCATAATTAATTACACCAAAGAATTAAATTTATCAAAATTCTATTGAGGCAGGAAATAATGCTTCAATTGTAATTATATTTCTTTAACGCTTTGCGATTGCATGTCTACTCTCTGTCACCAAAGCTTTTTTGCCATTCCAGTCATATGTCTGCTCTCAGCCACCACAGCTTAATGGCGAACTACATATATTGCGGCACTGTGAAGATGTAAAGATTGTTCTGTATTGTTCAAACAGAAAAATTAAAAAAACGCCATACTAATTATTTTTGCGAGACATGTTCTTGAAAACCAGGGCTTCCTGTTGAAGACTGCTTTGAAGGATAACACACAATGGAGAAATATAAAATATAATTTTTATCTAAAGTTAAGACATATTATTGTGTTACATAATCTGAAATTTAAAAAAGAATCAATACATTTTATTTTTCCTTCATAATCTTGCATACTATGTATTACTATTGGTTCATCGGAAATTAATTCCCACCAGCATGCAAGGTTAGCAAGCTTAAATGTTAAACAAAGTACAATTTATTTACAAAATTATCACCATTCAAAATCAAATATTACATTGTTTGCACTCAGCAGCAATCTATAACAAAAGACAAATTTTGATGCAGTTTCTAAACCTAAACAATTTCTTAATATGCTATGCACGAACAAGAAATTTAAGAAGATTCTCTCAAGTCCAGCAGAACTAGCAGGCATGAAGGAACAAGCAAGATTTGTGAAACTTTCATCTATTGCATATTTTTTAAAACTGGACCACCCTGTAGCAGCTTTGGTAGTTGTCAAAATTTGACTGGAAAAATAAGTTTCAGGAAATGGGGCCGATTTGTTTTGCAAAGCTGTGACATAAAGTACAAAATCTGAGTTAATATTGGCGAGTAAAATTCTAGCACTTTCTTCTTGAGCACATGATAATTTCAATCCCAAATACTTTGGATGCAGCATATAAACTAGCAAATGATAATCAGTAACTGCTTGTTTAAATCTGTATGTCACTTCTTTTTCATAAACAGCCATAAGATTCTCTTCCTTTGTTAGATTAATCCAAACAATGAATTAAAAAATTTGTTACAGTTGCATGGAGTTACATTTTTCAGTTTACTTAAACAAAATGTCATTAAGCAATTCAATTACTAGAACTAATATAGGCGTTTTTTTAATTTTCTGCCAGTTTTTGCATGCTTTTGCCTGTTATAACCAGTTTCTGCCACTGGTACGGCAAAAAGCCCACTCTGCCATTATGACCCCCGTGTATGACACTTAATACGACCACAAAGGGTTAAACCTTTGGTTAAAAGCTGCAATACTTTTGGAGAGCCATGAATAGATTATGTTTTAAACTACCAAAGAAACAAAAAAATATGTATAAAGTGAACTCTCGCTACTACGATAACTCCCTCTATTACAATAATGTGTCGTGGTCCCAACAAACTTGCATATCAATCAATGTTATCCACCTTTTAATATTGTGATATTCTCTGAAGCAATAAACCAATGTAAAACTATTTTTACCCGTTCAAATTTCAACCTTATTTTCCCCATTTGCTATTGGATTTCAAATAATGTAAAAAATCTTATTTTATCATATTTTGCCTTTTTTCCGTTTTTCCTAACAATTGAAGTCTCACTGCTGATTATGTAATCCTAAAAGAAAACAAAAAATTTTTTAAATTCTAATTAGATAAAACTTCTTTTTAAAAAAACTCGCTTAAAAGCAGCAGAAATTTCAAAAAAGGATAAATGTAGCAATAAAGGAAACAAATAAAATAAAAATATGACCCCCGAAGCCAACGTCTTCAGGGGGTACCGGCCCCGGAGCCATAAAACAAAACCTTTTCTATTGAGGGAGAAGCAAATGCCTAAAGTAACTCCGTCAGTACCCCGAAGGTTTAGTATAGAAGTCCGGGAAAAAACATGAAATACAAAGAACCAATTTAGAAAAGAAACTCAAACAAAATCATCAGAAAATAAAAACTCACTTTAACCAGGTCAAACAGCGATTTCATAAGCAAACCGAATGACTTTAGTTTTAAGTGTTTCCTTTTCATTCGGTTTGCTTATGAAATCACTGTTTCACGTAGATAAAGTGAGTTCACCACATACAATTCATATTATAATTAAAAGCATACTTTTTTGGAATTAAAGAGTTTTTAATTAATAAATGTCCTCAATCCTTTTTTATTTTACATTACTGTGGCGCTTTTCTGCAGCATTGTTTTACCATTTTTATAGGGATAACTGGAAGGCTGGTGTCACCTCTTGTTGTTTCATATATTCAACATGGTTGGCATGGTTTAAACCATGGTTTTTTGCCAACACTGATATTCAATAGCACTCTGTATGATTATATATATGTTGATTTTCATCATCTTAGCTAGATTCATTTTTGTTAGTAACGATCATTTCATGGGATCAAGTTGTAGGATTTCGTTTTACTGAGTGTTTGGAAAATAAAATTGTGATTTTTTTTAATTGGCGCTAGTTTAAAAATAAATAAATAAACTGGAACGAAAAATTCCTCGAAATACTCAATAGCTCGGTTTTAGCAGAAACTCGGATAATCGGGATTCTACTGTTATTGTTTTAACATTTTTGTATATTATACCTTAGTGATGTGCAGCAAGTTCAATTTTTATTTATTTACTTTTAAAAATAAATTTTGAAAAGACATCTTTCCAAAAAAATATTTGAATTTACTTGCACATGGCTAGTGGAAAAGTAACATATTTTAATATGGTGTATAAATTCCTTAGGTTGTAAGGTTTCAAAGTTTCCAAGGTCAGATGGCAAACAAGAACCTGTCCTCAATATTGATTATACTTACTTGAACGAAGGGGACATCATATCGACTGAAGGAGCAACACTTCGGTAAATTTTGTTCTGTCGTTAAACAGCCAACCCAATTTGTGGGTTTACGACTACTAATGTTCAACTCCATAGACTTGTCATTTTGAACCCAATCCTGAAGACAAGGGATCTCCTGAATCAAGTATTTTGAGAAATTTGCCTTCGTGGAAGACTTTTTGAGGGAATTAACCTGTATTTGCGTGACATAGAAAGAGAAACCACGAAAACCTCTCATGGTTAGCCTTACCTCTAAGAGGACTTTAACCTGCAATCCGTCTACCACTGAGGATATTTTATGTCAGCCCTGGTCGGTGCAAGCCGAGTGCGAAATTCGTATCAAGCAACCATCTCTGGGTTTCGAACAAATTACTAAAATTCATCATTCACGTCGATAATACTGTTATTACCGTAGTTGAACAGCCGATCCAATTTTTGGGTTCACGACTACTAATATTGAACTACATAACCTTGTAAGTTTGTACCCAATCTAGAAGGCAAGGGATCTCCTGGATCAAATATCAGGAGAAATTTTGTCTTCGTTGAAGAGTTTTTTGATGAAACTAACCCGTATTTGCGTTACATTGAGAGGAAGGCCACAAAAACATCCTACGGTTAGCCTAACGGCAACGGGACTCTAACCCACTACCAATGTGGATATTTTACGTCAACATTGTGGTAAGTGCAAGCCAGATGTGGAGTTCTTATCAGACAGCTATCGCTGGGATTCGAACCTGACCCACCTCATTGGAAGGCGAACGCTCTATCCCACGAGAGATTTTGTTATAATTATTTATTGTTTTTTTTCTTCAAATCTAATTGAACTGATAATGAATGCTTTATCAAAAGGAGTAGCGAAAGGGATATGTGTATGCAAATTATTATATATTTCAAAATAGACTAATAAATAAAATAAAGAGGCTAAAAGTGGTGTGAAATTTTTAAATTTTGATGATTTTCCATTGGCTATATATAAAATAATTAACTAGTAATAAACATTTATTAAAAATACTGAGTTAGTTTTATGTTTATTTAAATACAAGTGTTTTTAGAAGTTATTAAATGCATAAGTAGTGTAAATCAATAATGAAAAGAAACTTGTTCTGTCCACTGAAACTTATAATAATTTTTTTCTTCATAAATATATTCTTATTTAAACTAATTTACTCTTCACTGGAGATTTAACTGATAAATTGCTTTCCTGTCTTTGAAATGTTCTGCTTGAATAAAAAATAACCACGATTTTATGTACTCGTAAAAATTAAATAGCAATTTTAAATGAGGTAAAATAATTTAGCTATTTTATTGTTTTGAAATTATATTAATTATCATTAATACATTTTCTGAGATGACTTGGATCAAAAATATAAGAAGGTGAATAAAAAATCTGATTTGAATTAAATCTGATTTTTTTTAATTTTAAATAATGGTTTTTCCCAATTGCGCGATGTCTACTTGATAGTTCCACCTGGTTTTTGTCTCTTTAACTAATATAAAAGCAATTTCACAGCCACTTCAGCCAATCTGTTCATAGAATTCACCTATTTTACATAAAGATGGAACTTCTTGTGTGCTTCATGTTTTAATAACTTAAGAGTTCCACTGCAAAAGATAAATGAAACAGAGGGAGGATCCATCACTGGGTGATATGTCGCTGTTGCAGAGTATTGACCAGTGGCTTAAAAATATATATATAAAATATTATTAATTGGTTAGAGCCGCAATGGCTCAGGGGATAGAGGGTTCACCTTCCAATAAGTTAAACCAGGTTCAAATCCCAGAGATGGCTGGTCAATAGGAATCCAACTTGCACCAACCACAGTGCTGACGTGAAATATCCTCAGTGATATCAGAATAAATTATTTTAGCAGAATGGTAGCAGAATAAATTATTTTAGCGGAATGGTAGGAATTATTATTTATACTACATTTTTTATTAAAAATAATCTCATACCAAAAAAAAAAAAAAAAACAGTTCCTTCAATTATTCTAAACAATGCCATTAAATATTATAATAGAAATCTTTCTTCTATTGGTCCATTTTAAAATAATCATAATCTAGCACTAATGCACGTGTACCTAAAAGGAAAAGTCATAATTTACCACAGTGCATTAAATAATTTCTATTTGAAATATTTTGTGTGCATGCTCTCTGAGTAATATATAATTCTATATCAAAGATGCTCAAGACGATAAATAAAATGTAAGTAATTTTGAAATGAAGTTTATTTAAGTTCAATTGAAATCTAAATTATAATGCTGTTAAAAATTGAACTTATTTAATTATGACTGAAAAGTTTAGCCCTTTACATTTAAAGGGTAACTTAAAAGAATATGACCACTCTAAATTAAAAGTTAAGTCTCCATTTATTTTAAAAAGCATTACTCATAAGAAATTACTTATTAATTTAAAATTTAAGAGGTCATTATTACGTAATATATAGGTCCCTATTATGTTTTATTTTGGGTCAGAGTCCCCTTGCCATCTGGCTGACTGTGGGAGGTTTTCCTCTCCATGTAATGCAAATGTGGGTTAGTTCCATTAAAAAGTCCTCCACGAAGGCAAATTTCTCCCAATGCTTGATCCAGGAGTTCCCTGATCTTCTGAATTGGGTTCTAAATTACAAGGATACGTAGTTGAACATTAGTAGTTGTAACCCCGAAAATTGGATGGGCTGTTTAACAATGGCTATGAAAAAATAAAAAATATTAATCTGTTAGTACAGAGAGTGGCCACAGAAATTAAGTCTTTAACCAGCAGTAGTAAATATATGATCTCAATAATTCAAATACAGATATTAAGTTTAAATACCAATTGAACTATTAATTTCCATATCATTATTTTTATACTCATAATATAATCTTAAGCCTTTGCACTTATAATTTAAAGCCTTTGCACTTATAAATAGCAATTGAACTATTAATTTCCACATTAATTGTTGTTACACTCATATTATAATCTTAAGTGTTTGCACTTGTAATTAAAAGAATAACCGATCTAATGATAATTTACCATTTGTTAAACAACTCTTCAGCTTAGCATCTGTAAAAAATATACAAAAAAGAAAAAAATTCAGATGCAAAGGCAATATTTTAGTACCTGAGCTCTGACTGTAATAATTTAATTACTATTCCATGTCATTAATAAAACATTGGAAGTTAGATTTTGAAAATTTGTGGAAAACAATAATGAGTAGTATTCCTCATTAATGTATATTAATATGTACCCGAAGCTGGTCGTATAGCAAATAAAATATACAAAATATTTAGAAAAATTCTAGGACCCATTACATATTTCACATAATATCTTACTGCAAGTAGCACTTATTTTTTTTATTCATATATTTATTTTTTCAAACACCAATACTGTTGATATTTTCTTTCAAACTTTCTCTGTTTTATTACAAATTAAGAATTGCTCATAATCTTAAAGCACGCTTATTGTTTTACAATAAAGATTATGCGAGAAATTATAGAATGTTTCTAACAAACACGTAAAACCGAACTAAGAAAAGGAGAAAATCCTAAAAGTAAAGAAATCCATCCATACTCCTTATAGGAATGCCTTCAAGAACAGAAACTTTTGGAGCCTTGAAGGCTCAAGGCCATCCAATGGTTCGATTCCAGAATCGATATTAATGCTGTATTTACATTGATTGAGATGTTAAATTACAATTGACAGGGTGATATCTGCACCTGGACATACAGATGATCATCTTGTGCTTTACTTAGAAGAAGAAAATAGCCTCTTTAGCGGGGATTGCATTCTGGGTGAAGGAACTGCTGTAAGTATTCCTTGCTGCCTTTAACAGGGTGCATTGCGTTTTTAAAAAGTGCTTTTATTGAAGCTTTCTTTATTGGGTGTTTCTAAAATGTCCTTATTGTTATCTGTTCCAAAATAAGATATTTTATAGACATGTCGGTTTTTGCCACGGAATTTACAAAAAGCGTTGTTTTCAATTATTCCATTCAGTGTTTTCACAATTTATTCAACCACAATAATAATATAATTAAGATTGATATGTATATATATATTTGTAAATACATATGAACTTTCAGTAATAGCAATAAAACATTTTTATGAGTGCGCATATCCTAATTATATTTGGCGAGATTTTTGTATTGTGATTTATGGCAGAATGGTCACCAAGTCTTGGCAACTTCTGGGCAGCGGTCACGAGAAATTAAAAAAAAAAAAACATGACAGGACGAGACCAACTGGAAAGGTATACTTCGTAACCACCCCTGGGCAAATATCTAAATTTTTCTGTTATTAAATTTACAAGTTTAAAATCTATTTGGCACCTTGGCGATTATAGTTGGCATGACAGATTATGACATGGAAATATTCCGAGATATTTTTTTAAAAGATGAAAGATTTTAAAAATATTTTTTGAGTGCTTGAAAAGTGCTTAAGAGGTGCTTGTTTTTTTGTTCAAAAATTTGGCTACTCACCCTCTTTTAAGAAATCCTCTCATAACTGGTCATTATTAGGTTGACACAAGTTTAATTCTGTTATTTATTGATTTTGATTTAATTGAACCAAAATCAAGTGAATTAAAATGGATTTTTATTAGGGGGTTCCGCTCAGGGGCCAGGGTTCATATGCACCTGGAAAAAATTTAAATGTTGTAGTAATATTAAAATATTTTTTTATGATACCAGTTTTTAATTTTTTCCTGGTCTGTATGAATCCTGTCTTTTTTTGCTTCAATTATTCTCTTGGCCAATTCGAATAAAAGAAATTTTTTGATTTGGTTCTAAACCCCAATGAGGTACAAATGTTTTGTTAATGCTAAAATATTTTTTAAATAATTAAACCAATATAAACCAGAATGGTTAATACCAAACATTTAACCGCTTCCCTGGTTAACCCAAGTTAACTCGGGTATGTATATATTGCAAACATTTATCATTAGCAAATATTAGCACAAGTAAACTGGGGCATAGCAGAATTCGTCAATATGTATAGTTTTATCACGTTTTTATTCGACCAGAAGCAAAACAAAAAAATAATAATAACCTACTGTGATGGGAAGTTTTCCAATTTTTGTTTGTTTTCTATTTGTGGCTCTGCAGACTTGTTTTGTACAATTGTATATACGATGGTTGATAAATTTACATAGAAAAAAGAGTAAAAAAAAATGATGTTCACGAGCGAAAGTGAAAGTAATGCAGATGATTTTTCTGATTATGAAGATGTAAACATACACAAAGACTAATATTTAACTTTTTTCATTTGCCCGAGATAATTTGGGATAGTAAACTGATGGTAAATTAAATATTTTTTGCACGTATAAAAATTAAAATGTCAACTTAGAACTTGTGCATTATGTTTTGTTTTAGTTCCTTGAATTTATTAATGAAATAGAATAAAATAAATGTTCATTTTTTGCATATTTTCTCAAAATAATTGTTAAGAGCGGTTAATATATAAAAATTTAAAGAGAGAGATCCTTTTTTTGTTAAAGAAAAATTTTTTGATTACCTCCTGTTGTCATTTGTGAGTGTCACACAATAGCTATTCTATGTTAAGTATTAAGAAAACAGATAATTATTTAGAGAAAAAATTATTACATCTCTCAGGACTCTTAAGTATGTTATTTAATTGCAGTGTTCTTTATTTATCATTATGTTTTTTTGATGGATTAAAGTTGCCATCAGTAAATAATAACTAAAAAAAAATAAAGCAAATTTAATAAAAAAAGACAAGCGTTCAACTTTGTTCATGGTTTGCTCATTGATTTGGTGAATGGTGCCTATATGGCCCATTTTATTTCTTATACACGAAATTGTTTGTGCCTTGATGAAGTGCAAGCATATTTCAATGTAAATAAAACCACATTTCATGAAATTTATAATCTTGGCCTAAAATTGGTTAAATTTTTAAATTAACAATGAAGGAAACTCCTTAAGACAATCCACTCATTATGCAAAAGTGTTCTAATGGTTTCTTTCCAAATTTATTTTATTTTGTGTGCCTCTAAAAGAGTATTTGTGATATGGCAGGTCTTTGAAGATTTGCATGATTATATGTTGACCTTAAAAAAAATCTTTGAAATGAGACCTGCGAGAATCTATCCTGGACACGGCCCTGTTATTGAAAATCCAAAGAAGAAAATTGAAGATTACATCAATCACAGAATGGCAAGAGAAAAACAAATATTAGACACTTTGGAAGAAATCAGACCCAATGGACTGACGGCCAAAGAGCTTGTTGCTCGTATTTATGTTGTAGGTATTCCCCTTTCAAACATTTTGCATATCATTAACTTTTCGTAATTAATAAATATATTTTTTGATACGGTGTAAGTCAAAATGAATAGAGCTATTAATAGGCTATAACTATTTAATGAAAGAGAATTTATCAATAAGATTCTGGCCGAATGTAGATGTAACTTGTATACATATGTTGTATGTAATATGTATAATATATATACTATATATTTTTTTACTTATTTAACCGTCAATGAACAGCCAACCCAATTTAGGGTTTACGGCTATCAGAGATGATGGTGTTCCGGAAAAAATCTGGATTTTTCGCTAACTGTGATCTGGAAATCCAAGGTCTAGCAGTTTTAAGAAATCAGCAATCACATATATGTCTAAAAATTCTTATATATTTTATTTAGAAATATTAGAACTAGAATTTATACTTAATGACATCTCTTTCATTTGTAAATATTTTTTCTGTAGAATAGTAAATGCGATTAGACAGATAAGTAAAATTATACATAATTATTCATTTATTTTATGCTGCATGCTATTTATTTAGCATTTCATGCTTTTAAAATATCAATAGTTTAAATTTATGAAGGCATTAATTTTTTGAATAATGATTTTACTCTAAATTTTTCATTAATGATTTTACTCTAGACATTTTCAGGAGTTTTGAGTTGGGCTCACAATCACCCCTGGGCTACTAATGTTCTACTCCGTAGCGTTGTCATTTTGAACCCAATCCGGAAGACAAGGGAACTCCTGGATGAAGTATTGAGAGAAATTTGCCTTTGTGGAGGACTTTTTGATGAAACTAACCCGCATTTGTGTTACACGGATAGGAAAACTATGAAGACCCGCCACGGTTAGCTTGACAACAAGGGGACTCTAACCCATGATCCGTCTGCCACTGAGGATATTTTTACGTCAGCACTGTGATCGGTGCTAGCCGGGTGCGGAATTCGAATCGACCACCAGCCGTTGCTGGGATTCGAACCTAGGTCATCTGAACGTGAGGCGAGCGCTCTATCCCCTGAACCACCACTTCTCCTGTAGCTTAAATATCTCCCAGATCTAGGTGGTAGACCATTTCATACTGAAGCCAGTCGCCTTAGTACAAACATGCTATGCCACCTATTTGGAGGTTCTTGATTCACTTCTGTCCACTGTGAATGACAGTTGTTAAATTCTGACACGCGGAATGACTCACCATTTTCACTAATGAACTCGTGCATGATTAATTACGTAAAGAAAGTTCCATCTACACTCTCTGTTAATCTTATCGATACATTTTTTTTTCATTGAATAGCTGTTTGTAGTTGCTCTTTTCACTTTGAATTACCCTGTATTATAAAGCACATGCAAAATAATACAGGGTGCACAGCATTTTTGAAAAGTGTTTTTTTTTAATTTTTTATTCAAGGTTTGTAAAAAGTGCCATCTTTTTTTAAAAAATATTTTTTGCAGTGTCGATTGTCGTTCTAAATTACAAATAATGCGTGATTTTCACAATTTTCTTTGCAATATTTATCAGAAACCAGTTATTTTATCATGATTATGTGAAGTTTGTTAAAAAAAATTTCAAATTTATTGATTTTATGTTCATTAATTGAACACTTTAAGCGATAGGGGAAAAAAAAAACAATTTTTTTACTGCACAGATCCTAATCATGATTTTTTGTTTTTTGGAAAGTGATTAAAAATATTTTTGAGTGCTATGAAATACTTAAAAGGTGATTATTTTTTATTGAAAAATCTGGCTACATACCCTGTAGTAGAAAAAAGAAGTCTTACATTGCATTGCAGTCCTTCATGATATTTCTTTCTTTCGATGGATTATGAGGGAAACAATTCTGTTGGGGGCTGTAATACACTATGTGGCCAAAAGTGTCCAAACACCCAGTGGTATAGAGCGTCCTGATGCACATATTAATAATGATGCATCGATGACAGGGAAGACTTTCCAGCAGTTTTTTTATAGGACTTCCATCACAGTTTGCAGTGAGGATTTGGCTGGTTATGTACTTAAATTTGTCCCAAAAATGTTCTGTAGGATCTGAGAAGGCCAGTCCAGTACTTGAACACCCATTTCGTCAAACCACGTTTGCGCCTCGAAGTGTGCCCTGCTGGAAGAGAAGAAATCCCCGAAATGGTGTCATAGAGTGCAGCATTGTCCACATCCATCTCAGAGTTCATGTTTCCAACCACTGAAGGTAACAGACCGAGAAACACCCACACACACACCATAACAACCGGGTGTCTGGATATTTGTGGCCATATAGTTTGAAAAGGCCTATTCATATGCAGGGCTGATTGTGCTCCGGAAAAAATCCTGATTTCCGGATTTTTCGCTAACAGTGATCCAGAAGTTTCCGGAGATCGAAAGTCCAGACGTTTCAAAAAATCATTGATCACTTAAGTTTCCGGAAATAAAATTTTTAAAGGTGGAACTTAAAAACACAGTTTATTTAATTTGCTTGTAAGGGAGAGCCACAGAGATACTTTATAAGCTTATATTCATGATCAATATTCATTTTTTTATCACTAAATAGTTGTTATAATCATAAACTCAAAAGAAAAGAAGACATATTTGTAAATTTTAATTAGTTCTCCAAGTCATCATAGGTATGTGTAAATGGTAAAAAGTATGTGTAAAATTTTAAATATATTTTTAGTAAACTAAGAAATATTGAGAAAAAGGAAGAAAAAAAAACCTTGTTTAAATGTTTTTCAATTTAAACTGTTTTTTTTTGTTGTTTTTTTTTTTCAAATTCAGGAAATTTTCCGGAATTTTGACTTGAACTCACAATCACCCCTGCACATGTCTCCATAAACAATATATACTTTTATCTTAGTTATTTTAGTGAATTTTATGTTATAAGAATATTATGAAGCATGCATTTAAAAGAAAATATTCAATGTTTGTGTGCTTCTAGGATACACCTAAACATCTGCACGGAGCAGCAGAAGTGAACGTAACTCATCATTTGGAAAAGTTAAAGAAAGGAAACATGATTGGTAGAGCTAAGTTTTGATGTTATAGCAATAATTATTTTTTTTTTCATTGAAAAAATGATCATAAACCCTTTTTTTCCTAAAAGTATTAATAATTTCAATTTAATCTGGCACGACTGCCCCAGGGATGCAGCTTAGTTAACCAGGGTTGCCACTCCACAGGGAAAGCCTAGAAAATGCAGGGAATTTAAAAATCACCTAAAATAACAGGGAATATGCAGGGAAGTTAGATTTTTTTTTCTTTACAAACTGGGAAAATACAGGGGATTTTTTTTCTTATTTTTGTCTTTTAAAAAATGGTGACCAATCAAAGCATTATCTATGGTATATTTAAGGATGATATTTCAGTTATACTAAACTATTTCATTTACTATGGCATTATTTAAGTATGTTCAGCCGTTTTTCCAGCAATTAAAACTAATAAATGTAGTTAGCCCACTATAGCTCAAACTAGAGCACAGCAATTATCTTTCCTTTTAATATAGTGTGTATAATATATACATGGAAATTTTTTTTCCAGATTTGAGTGGCAGCCATTGATGGGAAATACTAACACAGTTTTTAATTCCTATACTTTTCATAATTTATTCAATGCATTGTTATTAGAATAAATATATATTTTTCTAAATTTTGCCAATTTTTTTTTCTGGCATTTTACTTAAATTATTTCTTAAATGTAATCGAAATATTGAATAAATAAGGGATTACTGATTAGATATATAGCGTCAAATCCCGTTTTAGCGAATTGCCAGGGACCAAAGCAATCGCTACGCAATAACAAAAATACTTTACGTCTATCTTACGAATTTCACACATTATTTTGCTACATTGGAATTTTTCGCATAAAAAATAATAAATATTGCATTTAATTGGGGGTTTGATTTATTTTTACTCTATATGTAAAAAATATCAAATCAATATTTTGAAAGCCCACAAAAACAGTTAAATTATAAGGAACAATAGATTTATTATCACTTACCTATCACAAATAACTGTAATCCGTAATTTTTTCTTCTTTTTTGTACGAAAGATTTAGAACGGGTAGAAATTGCAAACTTTTCCAAAAAATGATGCAAATTTCCAAACAACTGAACTGGAAAATCATTCTTTTGGAAAGTCACATGTATTTTTACTTCTACAAACATGAATGGGTTTCGGGGTGGTCACTTCCGTCATTTTTGACCTTTCACATCTGAAACTTTATATTTTTAAGGTACAAAAATATTTGAATAACATTGAAAACAAAACAAAAATTATTCAAAGTTTTGAAGAATGGAAAAGTGTTTTGATCATGAGAGATTATTTTCTCAAATCGGATTACAAAATTTTCACTATTTTGAATGGGATTTGACTATCACACTTTTAAAAATTCTTAATTTGTTTTTTTTTTAAAAAAAGCCCCAAATCTCCCATTATTCCTTTGATCAGAACAGCACATGTAGTTTCAAAATCAAATGAAAATGCATTCAAATTTGTTTTTTCACTATAGAATCTTGTTTCGTCTATTGTCCATCCTCTTGAAAGTGGACAGCATAAATGCGAAAGGTGTGGTCAATGTGCCTTTCTAAAGAAAAGTAATTTTTAAAACCCTTTTTTGGAACAATCTAAAGATAGATTTTCAATAAAAAAAATATATATTAGAATGTGAGTAGGGGTAAAAAAAAGCAGTATCGACCAAATTATTTCACACACTGTAGTTTTATAATAACAACACATTTTTCACGAGTATATATCCATTACTTTTATATATTTAAACATACCTGTAATGGGTTTTCATTCCGGAGATTATTTATATACCTCCTTTTTCTATTTATTTTCAATGTATTGCAAAAACTCCGCCTGGGTTTCACTGGGTAAAGCCCACTCTGAAAAACCTACCCTAAAGTGGGTTTTTCTAAAGTTGATTTCTTTTTTATCCTCTGTTATATTAAAGAGCTATTCTATTGAAATATATATGTAGTCTAGCCTAAAAAAATAAGCCTATGGTGAAAAAACTAACGGTGTTTGGCGACTGGAGAGTCACCTTGCTGGCTACATTTGACTGTATGGCTATTGATTAGACAGTGCCTTTGATTCGCTTTCTATGCAAAAAAATATATAATATTTCCTTAAAAAAATTAATATTTTTTGAGGATTTTAATATTTTTTAAGATTAAAATGTAAATAAAAAGTAATCTTGTGTTAAAATTAGTTTTAAATGAGTGATGTATGTGAGTACATATAACACTTTGTATCGTTTTCTGGAGAAAAAACCGGATTTTTTTGCAACCCTGAATGTATTGCATTACAATATTAAGCAATGGATACACGAACATTAACAAGTGCAAACCTCAGCCGCGTACGTCAGTTGCGGACGCGTTTCTGTGGCTTAGTTGCAGTGTGTTTAATTTGTTTCGCAGTTTTATACTGCTCAGTTATTTGTTTATTTTGTATGCAGAGTTTAAGTAATCAATGGTACATTTTCATCATGGGAAAAAAGGCGATCTTTCAAGTTGTAAAAAAAAGCTGAAGTATTATTTTTTTTTCATCAATTGTAGGGGAAAAAATAGAATCTACAATGGATGGCGAAACAAAACGATACTCTCTTCTCTGAAACGTGCAAGTTTAGTTGTTAGGACCCAAAACTATGGATCTTTAATTTGAAACATTTATATGAAGAATGTTAAAGTTTATAGATGGATTTGATAAATTATGTTTGTAATACATGTTATGTTATTAAAAATTATGTTTATAAATTGTGTCTTTCCTTTCTTACAGTAACTAAATCAATTTTTAAAGAAAAAAGTTGGGCTAAGAAACCTTTCATCGATAAATTGCAATGCTAAAATTCCTGTTTTTTTTATTTCCGAACTTGCTTGGAACAATCTATGTAAGATTGTTACAGTTTTTATCAGCTTAACCAATAATGTAGAATATGATGTAAATTGTAGTCTATTGGGCACCATCTATGGCTAAGAATTCAACTTCTGCTACACCAGTTTATGGGGCGGACCCGTTCATACATCCATTCACAGATCGTTATTTTGACCGGGGGGGGGGGGGGGGGGCTACAATTGCTTCTGAAGCTTGCGTCTTTTCTTAATTGCTTCTGAAGCTGCTTGTCTAAGACAGATCTATTTTCTTTTGGTGTCAACCACACTAAGATTGATTTCTTATGTTCATTAGAATTTTCATGATTTTCTAAACAAGTTCCTATGTGTTTCACATCAGAAAATCCGGTTGTGTATTGAGAAGGGATTTTAGAAAAAAGTTTGCAAGTCAAACAAAAAACAGTACCAACCCTGGTTGAATAACATTACCAAGATCTTTCCAGAGATTGACCATTTTTCATTTTCTTAATGAAATACCTATTTGAAAATGTTCTGTTTTGTTCTTCGTATTTCTTTATTGAAGTTGAATAGATATTTTTCGGATCTTTATTTTGAAAGTCAGTCTTTTCATGTGAGAGGATGTCATTAATAAAATCATTATTTAGCAATTCTGGCCACAAGCCCACGTCAACATATTTCTCAAACTCAAACTTAATATTCTCCAAATTTCTTTCCGCCTCGGTATTACCGTCCTCTTGCTGAACACCAATATAGTTTTCAGTGGGATCAGAGGGTTGCTGGTAGTCAAGACTTTGTACATTTTCATCACTTGTATTTTTTTCCTGGTGTTGCGATTTTCTGCTCCCTTCAAATAGATTCTCTTCGGGTCTTCGGATAAGATCCCTTCCTTTTCGCTTATTAATAAATTTGTAGCTATTTCATTCTCGTTTTTATGTTCTAATCTGAAAAAAGTTTCAATTTTTGCACATTTCTTTCTTTTTTTTCTCGATCTAGCTGTAATTTCCGTTTCTCAGCTCCACTTTTATATTTTCTACCAGACATATTGTAAAATAAGACTTTGATATTTTTCTGAAAATAAACAATGAACTTGATAATTTTCTGGTAATTAACAGGAAACGAGATAATCGATGTAATATTGTTCTTCACGTCATATTTTAATACTTTGTAATGAGTGTAGTAATTCACAAATTATCATTAAAAATCGATTAAAAAGTTCATTTAGTATTGAAAAAATACATTAAAAACAAAAAAGACATGATTTATTATTCTTTTTAGAGAAAGGTCCGATCTTTATAACTTTTAAGTTATCATTTATTAGTAAACTAAACAAGTTTTTCACTTCGATGACGAGAACAGAAGTGCGGAAAAACTAGCGACGGGGAGTTCCCCGTTCTGTTCGATAGACACGCGCATGCATGGGTTGATTGATCTCAGGGTAGCCAACCTTATAATAGTGTTTTTTTTAAATATTAGATACTTTTTAAAATTCAAAATATCACCTATTGTTTTCAGTGGGGACTGGGGCCCTTTGTATCCACGGGGCCCTGGGCTGCAGCCCATAAAGCCCTTAAGTAGATCCGCCCCTGCCTACAACTCTTCATAAATTTATAATAACTTATAAAAATTTGGTTTTAATTCAAAACTGTCACACAAATGACAATAAAACAGCTTTAAAAAAATAAATAATGTCAGATAAAAGGTTCAGCGTCAAGAATTTAAAATCTTGGAGAATCAAAAATAATTTATTAATTGATTTAAATTTCCTTTTTTAGAGGAGATAAAGAAAACAAAAATAATTTGTTTTCGTTGCCCAGAAAGCAACTCGAAAAATTCTTTTGGTTGCTTAGCAACGAGAAGCACTATGTTTTCCCGTCTTGTCAATCATTTAGTTTCTTTATGGTTGTTATAAGTTATTTCTCTTTCTATGGCGAGGTAATTTGGCATATTTTTAAATCTTCGCCAGATATATAAATCCTTATTGTAACCCAATTTACAACCCAATTTTTTCGAAATTTTGTCTGAGGGTCTGGATTCCAAATATGTAAAAAAAAAAATATATGTTTATTCAGAGAAAATACGTTTTTGTGTCTGATTTCGTAACTTAATTAATAGTTAGCACTAATTAATTAGCATATTTGAAGTCACCCCCAGAAACCATTAAAATTGACACTTAGTTCATGAAAATCCGATCATTAGAACGAAAGTTATTCAGGGTGATATCTTTTTTTTTTTGCGGACTGTACATTTTAATAACATTATCAATAATCGGATGTAAAATTTAAAAATATAAATATACATTTTCAGAAGAGAACTTGGCTGCCTTCAAAAGTTTCGGTTCTTTTATATACACGGATGATGATCACGTTTACTCCATCACAATTAGTCTTCCCTGAACGAAACTTACTCACTCAAAGTTGCCCAGTGACATTAATTGTTCAACATCATAACATGAGGAGATCCTTTAAATTTCTTGAAGATTTCAAATTGTTCTTGTATAAATAACTCTATTTCATTTAGGAGCCTGTAATAAAAAAGTACAATATTTTACCATCTTTCAATTCATAATGATTGCAAAATCCCTTATCTTCATTATTCATAGAATAGGGAGGTAAAGAAAACTTCTGAAAAGTGAAGCCATACCTCTCGAGACCGTATTCACTAAATCTAATTCGATATATTTTTTTTTTTATGCGTTGCATTTTTGTGTTACTTTTAAACATATTTTTCTTTTCTATTCTATACACTTTTTACTTTTCGTTAAGCCTTACTTTTTCTTTTCTACTATATTTTTTTACGGATTATTGTTACGCGTTTACTTTTACACATAACATAGTCTTGCTTTTACTTTCACGCGCTTTTTACTTTTCTTTATGTGTTACTTTCTTTTTTGCTCTCTTTTAGGTGTTTAATTTCCTATGCGTAACTTTTTTACGTCTTTTCGTTATGCTTTAGATTGCACGTTTATTATTTTATTTAATGTGTTACTTTCACGAGTTACATTTTTAAGCGCTACATTTTCTTCTCTTATACGTCAATTTTAAGCCTTGATTTTTATGCCTTATTTTACCCGATTTATGCAATTTATTTCATAAGTTTCTTTTCATTATGCGTTCACACCTTGCCTTTCTTACGATTTCTTTACTTTTTTAAGCGTTGCTCTTTATATTTACGCTTTTACTTTCCTCACGTGTCTCTTACTTTTACGCGCTATGACTTTATACTATTTAATTTTTTTTAAAAATTCGTTACATTTCCAAATTTACTTTTCTTATAAATTACCTTTAAATTTACGCTTTTTTTTTCTTTATGCATAACTTTTGTTTTCTTATGCATTTCTTTAACGTTTTGCTTTCATTTATTTACGCTACCTTTTACTGTACATTTTACGTTTTTTTTAAAATTTTTGCACTATATTTATGCTTCTCTTCTTAGACGTAATTTTTTCCTATTTGCTTTTTTGTGCATTATTTTTCGTTAAATTTGTTTTTTACTTAATTTACATACTATCCATTTTATTTTTCTTATGCGTTATCTTTTCGCCTTTTTACACGCATTTATTTTTCTTGAGCAAAAAAAGTTTCGTTTAAATCTTGCATTTTATTGTATTTTGCACGGTGCTCTTATACTTTACTTAAAGCCTTTTTCTTATACATGTTTTTAACTCATTGCTTTTCTTATGTGTTACTTTTATGCAATACATTTATACATTTATTAAATTTACGCGTTATTATATTTACGCTTTTTTTTCTTTCTGTATTACTTTTGTATTCTTTTCTTATGCATTACTTTTACGCTTTGCTTTTATTTGCGCTGCACTTTACTGTACATTTTACGGACTTTTTTTCTTTAGAGCTATATTTGCGCTTCTGCTCTTACTAAATGTTACATTTTCACGTTTAGTTTTTTTTTGCATTATTTTTAGAATAATTTATTTATACATTATTTTTAGAATTGCATTATTATCAGAAGCCATACCTCTCGAGACCGTATTCACTAAATTTAAATCGATATATTTTTTTTATGCGTTGCATTTTCAAGTTTTCAAACATTACTTTTTAGCGCGTTACTTTTACTTTTCTAACGTGTACTTTCACGCATTATTGTTACGCGTTTCCTTTTACGTATAGAATAGCATAGAATCTCTTTCACACGCTTATTACTCGTCTTTATGTGTTACATAATTGTGTATATTACGTGTAATTCCTTTTGCGTGCATTTTAATTTTACTCATTACTTTTATTTGTGCATAACATTTACGCTTTAAAGTTTCAATTTGTCGCAATACTTTTCTTATGTGTTACTTTTAAACATTTTTGTGACGCCTTTTTATTTAGCGTTTACTTCTCTAATACATAGGGTGACCAGACGTCCCCGATTTCCGGGGATTGTCCCCGGCGAAGACCTCATGCCCCCGGTCGGTTTGCGTCCCCGGTTTTGTCCCCGGTTATAAAATTGAAAAATTTTGTGTAAAATATTTGATAAAAATATACTATATGTAATTTTTATTTTCTCAAAAATTTTCATACAAATTAATGTAAGAATTGAAAATTAAATGTAAACTAGTTTTTAAGAACACACTATAACTTATACTACAGAAATTTTGGAACACATAACTTTAACATCTAGTAATGTTTACATTTTTACTAGGCTGTACGCCAGACATGTTTACATACGAAAAGAAGTTTAAAACAAGACGTAACATGAATATTAGTTGCTGCTTTTAAAACAATTAATATCTCGAGTTACATAAACTGCCAATATTAGCTAATTTCCACTAAAAACGACAACAATTACTACATTTCAGTTTTATTTTAGAAAAATAACTAAAACATTTTATAATCAGGTAAACGTTTTACAAATATCTAACCAATAAAGTATAAAACCATTTTTTATGAAATTGTTATTATTACCACTTACGACTAATTAATTTTTATAAATGCTAATTATTCTACATTTTGAAAACCTCATAATTTGTTATCGTAATAGATATTTAGAAAAATATTTTTATTGCTTTAAAATAGATGTCAATATGGCAACAGAAACAAAAAAAAAAGAAAATGCCATTATTTGGATGATTGGAAAAACGAGTTTCCATATGAGCTTGCTATGTGCTGGCCAAGCAGCAATGCGCATGTAGAACGGGTATTTTCGCGCATAAATAACTATTGGACTAAAGAAAAATCGCGAATGGATTTGAATACATTGAAAGCGGTTTTATCTGTACTGATTAATTTTGATTTTTCATGTGATGCATTTTCTCAATTACTCGAAAAAAATCCTGAAATTTTAAAGAAGATTCATTCTTCAGAAAATAGTATAATTTTAAAAGCAATACAATTGTTTTGTTAATTACTTTTAAAATTGTGTAAAAATGTTATGATCACGATTTTAACGATATAATTTATATACTAAATTATAAAAAAAATGTAAACGAAAAAAAAAATTTTTTTTAAGATAAATGATCAAATTTTTTTTCCAATTTTTTCTGTGGATAAAATTGGAGGAGGGGGGGGGGGGAAGAGAAAGATGAGTGTCCCCGGAATTGCCCGAAAAAATCTGGTCACCCTACTAATACACTACTTTTTTGTATTTATTATGCGTTACGTTTATTTTTTTGTCAGTTACTTTTACGCTTAGGCGTTTTCTCGCATTGTATTTTTGTTTTGGGTTTATATTTTTTATGCGTTAATTTTACTTATCTTATGAATTTTATTTAAGATTTTTTTATTTTTTTATTAAGCATCACTTTTACGCGTTACTTTTCATTTAGAGGTACTTAGTTAACATTTACTTTTTAGCTTTATATTTCTCCAGTTTACTTTTCTTAAGAACTACTTTTATTCTTCCTCTGTGTTACTACTAGAGTATGATTTTCAAATGCATTACTATATCGCACTACACTTACTTTCATACGTTATTGTCTTTTATGTATTACTTTTTTAGTTAGCTCTTGCATTAACCCTTTTCGCATCCGGCTTTGCACCGACCGCATTGCTGACGTAAAATATCCTCAGTGATAGATGGATCATAAGGTAGAATCTTCTTGCCGTCAGTCTAACCATAGGAGGTTTTCCTCTCCATGTAAGCCAAATGCAGGTTAGTTCCATCAAAAAGGCCTGCATGAAGGCAAATTTCTCTTAATACTCAATCCAGGAGTTCCCTTGTCTTCATGATTGGATTAAAAATTACAAGGCTGCGGAGTTGAATTGGTAGTCGTACACCCAAAATTAGGGTCGCCTGTTTAACGACGGTTAAATAAAATGTAAAATTCACCCCTTTGAGCTGTTACGATTGAAATTTATTAGCTTTCATAAATCTGATCATTAAAACAAAAGTTATTCAGGGTAATCTCTCTTTTTTAAGTTCTCCGTATGAGTTGCTAAATTTGAATGAAATAGAATTTTCCTTGATTGATGCGAATTCATTGTTTCTACAGCAAAAGCTATTCTTTTGGTTGCATTTGTTTTAGCTTTTAATTTATTGGATAGATTAAAAGATTGTACAACTGTCGATATATTTTACAAATGATTTTTTAAAATATTAAGTTGCTTTTTTATTCGGTTTTTTTCGGTGGTAATTTAGTGTATCTAATGTCACATGATGCACTTGCATCTTGGTCCGATAGATGTGAAGCTTTGTATAATGATTTTGCTAAACGTTTGACTTTTTTTTTAATAATTATTTTCAGCCAGATTCTTAATGGAAAGAAAAGAGCCAGACTGTCAATTTTTATGGAGATGACTTACAGGCTATAAAAAACGTGACTATACATATACTACCTAGAAATCTCACGTCTGCTGAGGAAACGCTTTGCTAAATCTATTAATATGAAGAGATTAAGTGAAAGAAAAATACAATTAGGGCCTGGGATATTAATATTTTTTTGAGGCAGTTCTTTCGCTTGCAAATTTTAAACTTCGTCAGAATTTTAACATCTTCAAATTTTAAGCTTACTCAAGTGGAAATTTAAATTAAATTAATTTCTTATTTGAATGATAGAATCGTGATGGCTCAGGGGATAGAGCGTCCGCCTTCAAATATGGTGACCGGGTTCGAATCCCAGAGATGGCTGGTTCGATACTATTTCCGCACCCGGCTTTGCACCGACCACAGTGCTGACGTAAAACATCCTCAGTGGTAGACAGATCATGAGGTGGAGTCCCCTTGCTGTCAAGCTAACCTTGAGAGGTTTTCCACACCATGTAACGCAAATGCTGGTTAGTTCCTTCAGAAAGTCTTCCCCGAAGGCAATTTCTCCAAATAGTTGATACAGGAGTTCTCTTGTCTTCTGGATTGTGTTCAAAATTACGACGTCGAACATTAGTAGTCGTAAGCCTAAACATTGGGTATGCTGTTCAATCGTTCGGAATGATTAAAATATCGGAATGATAAAAATACCCTTCGGATTTTTTGGGGGTAATATTGCCTTATCTTCAGCCAAGAATAATATTTCCACTCAAGATTAATAATATTCATTGTGTTCTTGCAGTACAGGAAATGTCTTTTAGCTTTAACCTACGTTTGCGATGCTATTGATGATAGAGTAATCAATAACCTGGCAAATTTTATTCGTAAAGTGTGTAGTTTTTCTGTGAATAAAATATATATTTTCATAGATCAATTTTCCTTTTTGTTTTACTTTTAGACACATGCATTTCGTTTTTAAAGATTAAGTTAGATTCATTGATGAAGATCTTGAAATTCTTTTAACCACTTGCAACTTCAGATTCAAAACTATGCATCGAGGAATTGATGAAAATTAAAATAAGCCAGCAGTGTAAGATCTTACAACGTTATTATTTGTACACGCAAAATTATTGCAAAGATTTTTAAAAAAATCTGTTTTGAAAAGTAAAAATCTACCTATCACATTTTCTTGCTCATTAGAAATGATTTATACACTTATTTTATATTTTAATTTCCATCATAATTCAACTAGTAATTTAGTAACAAATTGAAATCTGAATTGCTTAAATATAAAAAATTAATTTTTAGTTTCCTGTTTCATATTGCTACTTTCTTTAATATTTGGCTATGACGCAGAATTTTTATTAAACACATTTTTCATAAAATTTTGTATTAATTTATATCAAAATAAGTAAAAATATCATATTCAGCTTTTTAACAATTTATGGTTATGAAATACAGCATGTAATGTCGGTTTTAATTTTTTTACTGCAAATTTTATTTTAGCTGATTTCAAAGATTAAATTGAAGGTCATTGAAGGAAAGATTAAATTGAAGATTAATTGCTGGAAAATAACGTTCGCTGTTTAGTAATTAGTATACGTTGTTCATTAATTTAATGAGGGCGTTTTTCACAATATTAATTATCTTTAGAAAATTTTTATAGGTTACTAGTGGGCTGCGCCTCCTGCTCGCTAACGCTAGCTAACCCCCGAAAATTGCTACGCAATCTTATATGGTTTGCTTCGCAAACCAAGCTCGCTTCGCTCTCTACTAACTTAGGTACATTGCAAGTACACAAAATTCTAAGAATTCAAAACAATCATTCAAATCCATATAAACACTTTTTTTAACAAAAAAATTACATCTTTTTAGTGAATACCAAGTCATTAAAATAAATTTGAATTCAAATAAATGACATGTAATTCGTTAAACCTATTGGAAATGTGCTTAAGGCGCAACAGCAAGACTGAGACTCATTTTTCAATGAATAACTAATAACAATTATAAAACAAATAAATTCGTGATATTAATCAAAAATTGTCAAATAAATTCGTAATATAAATTCGTGAAAAAAAGCGCTATCGACAAAATACTAAAATAGAGATCTATCGATAAAGGCTACTCACTTCTGCCTAGCTTAAGGTTATTTCAGTTTCCGTTTTCAAAAGCGCTATACGTTGAGCCAACTCAGCTAGATTTGGCATGTGACATTTTTAGCGGCAATCATTGGTCAATTTTCTGGCGTTGCCATTCGGGGAGTTGTAATGAGGCTTTTTTTGTCGCCGTGTAAGAGAAATATATATATATATAGATATCACTCCAGAAAAATGTGTTCAACAAAATTAAAGTTTATTGGAGCAGTTGTTGCAAAGAAAATGTTTGTGTGTTGCAATTTGCAGTTTTGAGAAGAAGAAAAAAAAGGCTAGCAAAAGAAACTTGTTGCAAAAGTTTACAAGTGGCATCAAAATGTTTTAAAAATATTAATTCTAATTAGCATTTCTACATCAGTATTGCTATGGCCATTTTTGTTCCATAAACGCGGACATCTTAATTTATGAAACAAGGGAACAAATTTCTTACCAGAACTATATTGCTCCTCATCATACCCCAATTTACACCCTAACTTCTCTGTCAAAAAACTAAGGGCCACAAATTGTCCTGCGAAATATGCAAAGAAAACAATAAGCATAAGAAAAGTTTTAATAAGCATTTCAAATCCCAAAATTAAAAAAAAAAAAAATTATATATTCACAACACTTTGAATTAAAATAACAAATATGTGCATGGTGCAAAAGACTATCGGAAGAAAGAGAAACATCTAAGTAACATAGAAGAGGTGTCATAAGTTTTAACTGAGTTTTTGTAAGACTTGCTTGATTATTTCATTAAAATATACACTGAACAATAAAAATGAATTAAAAATCATTAAACTTTAGCATTGCTTTTTCTTTCAAGAAATTTTACTTGAAGAGAAAAATTATAAGGTGGTTAATTTCAAACTTCTTTATTTCTCGGTTAAAACTTGTTTTAGACAGAACTTTTTGTCGTGAGGTCTAACGATTTCCTTCATTGCGCCTATGTTTGTGGTCTTGTGCTTTCTTGGTCAGCTAAAATGGGTTTTAAATCTAACCTTTTTTTTTTAACGGGGGTAAAATTTTTGTTGGATTTAAAATATTTTTGAGATATGACGAAATACGCAAAAAGTGAAATTAACATTAATGACCTCATAATTTTGAAAAAAACTTTCATGAAAAGTGTTTTTCTTAATTAATTTTTTTTTATAAAATTAAGTGTACATGGCATTTACAGTGCTCAAAATTAAAAAGACTCCACCCTTAGTAACTTTTGATCTAATCATCGATTTTCATGAACTAATAAAACCACAGTGAGAAGCCAAATTCAGCAAAAAATAAGCACCTTTTAAACACTCAAAAAATATTTGTAAGAACTTAAAAAAATATCATAATTGGGATATGCGTACTAATAAAAATTTTCCCTTCCTATTGATGAAAGTTCGTCATATACACATTAACAAAATGCAAAATAATTTTCAAGAACTTCATGTGATCATGATAAAATAGCTAGTTTCTAACAAAGAACTATTTTCTTGATTACATTTGCCCCCATAAAAACAATTTATATGCAATTTTAAATATATTTAATATTGAATGACTCATTATATTTTCTAAATTAATAATTAAATACTTTATTTAATTAATTATAATTTTGAATTAGTTTTTTTACTTAACTTATTATTTAAAAAGGTTCTCAAATGTATTTTTTAGATTTAAATAAAAGTCATTCATAATAGCATATTCTATAAAACATTAACTAGATTATGTTATTGCTTATATCGAATTTATAGAAATATGTAAAGAATTAAGCAAATTAAGAAAATTTTAATGAATTGGTGTTACAAATGTAAATTAGTAAATGACCCCTTATAAATTTTCATTAAAATTTGTTACGTGGTTTTAGCCTGTCTCTAATGAAATGATTAAAAGATTTTAAATAATTTTGATTTGTAAATACGAGTTTTGAGACAAAACATTTTTCTTAGAAGTAAATTATTATATGGCCCCTAAACTCATAATATTTAACAAATCTGAGATAATTGAATTTTTTATTTCAATTGTTTTATTTAAATCAAGTCATGAAGAAATGATTTTAAACTTTTTTGGAGTAACATGAGATTTTTTGTTGCATTTTCTTCAACTTTTAAAACTTGCATTGTTTGAAAATGACTCAATATCACACTAAACGCTTCGCGTTGAACTTGACCTTTTCAACTTTTTTTTACTATTATTACCTTCGACTCAATACCTCTTCCCTTGTCCATGGAAGGTGTTGATCTAACAAGCTTCATTCGCTTTCACTATCAAGCTTTAAGTTGATTCTTGTGGCAACGTAACTACTTCCGTGTAATACTAAACTAATTGCAAATAAGACAAAGTTTCAGGAGTGTCATTATATTGGTAAGAAATTATTATTGTTTTATTGTACATATTTATAAAATACTTTTATTAATTTTTCTTTCTTATGCTTGTGTTACAGTTCATTATTGTTTTTGTTTTTCGACCTTCTCATATTTGAGTAAACAAGGGTCTGTCTGGTTTTTTTTTTTTGAAAGGTACCTATTTTGTGAAAATTTAGACATGATTTTTTAATATAGCTTTTCATTAATTAACACAAAAATATTGTACGAAAATATTTTCAAAAGTTGTCACTTCAAATTAAAATCATTTATGACAAGTAAATTTCTGTATATTTTTTCCCATATAAAAGAGATAATTTTGCTATTGTAAAATCGTAAACTTAAAATTACATCCAATTTTAAAATTCCATAAAATTCATTGTTAAATTTCATCTTGAATTTAGTAAAAACCTGCATTTAACAGTACTAGCACTAAGAGTTGTTTTCAATATGAGATTATTTTCGACTAAGTCATATAGAAAAAAGTTTCATAAAAAATGAAGGTCTGTTAGAATAAATTTACAATAATGTTTAAGGTAATGTTCGAATGTTTAGAATAATGTTCGAATTTTGAATTTCTGTAAGGTTTACAAAGGGCGACACTCGTTGTTTCATTTTAAAAAACTCGGCTAAAAAAAAAAAAAAAAACTCACTTTAATATGGTGTGAGCGACCGGTTAGGTTTACCATATTGCAGTATCTGACCAAACATGTGCTACCTTTTCGTAAAAGACATCTGGCCAAAAAGCTCCTCTTTTATTGCAACGATAAAGGGGTTTTCGTAAGAACTTGCTTTATTACAAACATTTTGTGAAACTACAGTTTTTCCTAAAGTTGAACTTGTGAAGGTACCGCTAAACTGTTGTAAATATATTCTGGATAGACCCCTGGTGAATAATTAAGGGTATTTTTGTATCGGTACCTTTTTGCACTAGTTATGATTGAAAATTAATTTGTTAAAATCTGGGTAGAGGTTTGCTCAGACATGGTTAAAATAATGTGATATCAAATAATTAATGTTAGGAAACATCCTTTTTTTTAAGGAAAATTAATTTAAAATCTTAAAACACATTTATTCAAATCAAAACATTTGTTATTATGTAAATATCTCAAAATAACATTGCCTGTTGTGTTTTTAATTAGAAGTATCATTTGATTTAATAATTTTCTTAAATAAGACAGTTTATTAAAGAAAATTAGAATTGAAAATTATTTTATTAATCCTAAGATTAAGGAAACTACTTTTTTAGAAAGTATATGCATGTGTTTTTTAATATTATTTCAAGAAATCATTATCTTTAAAAACCATTCTTAAATAAAATTAATGCCTTATATTTTTAAATCTCAACTTATAATAACTAAGAAAAGTACGGGAAAATGTGCAATAAATGTAAAAATAAATGGCCTCATGCCAAATATTCAGTTAAATTATAGATCAATATTCATTTATAAGTTCTAATTTTAAACAAAATACTGACTCTTATTTTTTCTAAACCTGCTCATTGCTTCAGTTATAGAACTTACAAGTTTTAATTAGTTTTTAACATTTTATTAGAAACTAAACAAAATTATCCTGCTTTTAATTAGTGAATACATTTTATCACAAATCTACTGTTTATATACAAAATGTACTTTCAGCTGACATAGTTTTTACAACTTCATTACTTTATTTTTGTATTATAAAATTTTAGAAAATTGGCAAAAAATTATGAATTGAATTTTAAATGTAATATAGAAATTAATAGTATAAATGAAGCATTATATGTTTGGAAAATTATTTTTGGCCATTTACGTATTTCTTTCTGTATTCAAAGATTCTGAAGTTAACTTTTATTTCTATTTTTTGTTTGTTTCAAATATATTTACTTAAAAAATAGAATTCTATTTATAAAAATTTAATTATAGCACAATTATTTATTGTAAGATTATTTTTATCTATTGCAAATTAAATAAAATCAAATGATTATTAAATTAGTATTTGATATTTTTAAATTTAATATAATTTTATAATAAATTTAAAAAACATTTAAATTAAGGATGTATTTTGGTAACCTCTTATAATTTCAAAAGTAAATAAATAGAAAACATCTGCTTATTTCGTATGAAAAGATTCTTTTATTTATTATTCAGCAAATAAATAAGTGATATTCTTTTACAATGTTTTATTTATTTTTTCACATTTCATAAAGATAAATTAGTTTCTTTTTTGAGTTCATTTTTTTAAGATGATTTTCAAGAAGGCTTTGAAACTTCACTGGTGTTGTCAGGTATTTTATTTTTTCAGCTTTTAATATGTATGTACATGTCCTAATCTAAAACAATCAATTTTTAAGTGTTTGTGTATAGCCACAAAGTTCCCAATTTGTATTTTAATTAATAAAAAATATTTCACCTTTATTTCCTTAAGAAAAAATAAGCCTAATATGCAATTATAAAAAAAGGGTTTTAATCCGGTTTAGTCCCCATTAAAATGCTGTCATTATACGATCTAAGAATTTTTATGTTTTCTTTTGAATTTCACTTTAAATTTTGTGAGTGGTAAATTTATATCCAATTAAAGTTTTTTGTTTCCTGAAGTGATTATTATTCCTAATTTTACTAATTTACTATTTACCATTAAAATGCATTTCATAATTTTCTTGATGACTTAATATATAAGAAATGAATGCTAGTCGATTCAAGCCTGGACTCATGAAATGTGATTGCATGACAGTAAATAAAAATAAACTGCCATAGATATTTTCAGTTTTCCAATTACAATTTCAGATGATTTTATACTTTTTACAACATATTTTAATATTTAATTAGAAATTAAATTAAAAGAATTATAAATGAAAGCTTGAATTTAAAGTTGGAAAAACTTTTAAAAAAGATCTGCAACACAATATTCATGCAAATAAAGAAAGATTTTGTTTTCTAAGACAGTGATTAGAAATACTAGATGCAGTACTGCCTACATCCACAAAATCTTGTGATTTTGACTTCAGTTACACAAACATATTAAAAAATAATATATAATCACTTTTTTATAATAATTTATTTGAATTGCAATTCTCTCAAAAACTAATTTTGAAAAAGCCATAAGTAGATAGTACTTCGCACTAGAAAAAGCCGGACATACAATTACTATATTCTAAAATAAACAGTTTTTTATTTATTGAGCCCACATAATTTTAACATAAATGAGTGTGAGATATTCAAGGCAATATATTTTTTCAATTTAAAATAATTTATTTTAAATGGAAATTATTAAAATAATTAAAATATATTTTTAAATTTAATATTAAAACATCACAGAATGATAAAGACGAGAGAAGAAAAACAGACTCCATAAATATAAACTAAAATACTAAATGTATGTTTTAGTGCAAACAGCTTGAAGAATAAAGAATAAAATAACTTTTTTATTACTTAATTTAACATAATGGAGCTTTAAATTTAACAATATTCTTATTGACATATTGCAGCATAATATAAATAAGAAAAAAATATACTTCAGATTATATTAACAAATATTAAAATGTAATTTGTAATTTGAAAATTTCAATAATGAATATAAGTATACTGCATGAGTAAAATACCGATTTATTTACACTGGTGATGGAAAACACCTAAACCCATTGATACTTTCTACTGTAGCAAAAGTAGTGTGCTTAACAAATAAATAAAAATAAAATTTGGGAAGCTTAAACTCTTTCAATCATTACATTATTTAACTAATTTGAAAAACTACAAAAACATGGAATGTCCATTTTAATTTTAAAATTTTTCTTTAGAGACATTGACTTAATCTTAAATTTGTTCACTTTATTTTACATCAGGTATGGCAATAAATTTCTCTCAGTGATGAAAAAAACCACCCTCAAAGAAATAGATTTCTTCCATCCCAAGTGGAAGAAACTCTTTTCCAATCAGAAATATTGAATATTTAAAGAGTTATTTTTCTAAACAGTTTCTAACTCCAATCTAGTTTAAATAATAATATCAATTTTTGTGGTTTTAATAATCTAACATTTTATACATAGGTAAAAACGAAAGTTTTTATAAATTTCTAATGAAATTAAGGGTAGCTAGTTTATCATTAATATTTTATTTTAAAGAATATACTAAATTGTAATTTTATATTTGAAGAACTATCAAAATAACATAATTGAATTTTATTAATACTATTAATCACTAAATCACATACTGAACATAGATAAAATTAAAAGCCCATATTGAATTCTCAATTACAAATAGCTTATTCTTATAATTAAATAATGTTAATTATGAATACTCAAACCAACCAGAAAATAATTTAGAGAATGAGGTTGTTAATCTAACTCTAGGCCTCTTCTCAGCTACAACAACACAGGATTGAACGCAGCTCAAGTTTATCCCTCTCTGCAATGAAAAAGACTAACTATAATAATAATTACAATGAGTAGCATACAAAATGATACAAATTTTATTTGCCTTATAATGTATAAAATATATTAGAACTAAAATAAATATTAAAATTCCAGTGTTTCATTTGCAAACACAAAAAATAATAATATTATCCCATTCTATGAAAATTAATTAAATTATGTTAAAAAAATTTCTTTACTCCTACCAAAAGTAGACATAGACTCACAAATAGTTACTTATTACTAAAGCCCGGAATTTCAGGCAATAAAAAATGCAAAAATAGGCAGGCAAAAAAGCATTTAAAAAGCTTGAAATAGGCACTTAAAAAAGGCACTTAAAATTGGAGCAAAATGTTAGTTGGTAATGCCTAAAAGCCCATATAGGTATCCAAGGTATAAAAAAAGTTGCTGGAAGTATCCGGTGTACCTACATATTCATTTTACTCGACTGTCGTAGCAATAGTACAAAAGAAGTGGACATAATTGCACAAAAAAAACCTTCAACTGCGTGTGAAATAAAAATTGAAAACTCATACTTACAATAATATTGTATGCAAATTTATTCTGATGATTGGTTGTTGTTGCACATCACAAACAGATGCTTTTTCGAATTTTCAAAAGAGAAATTTTGTCTCCTGTCAGTCAATATAGTTTTAAGCAAAGAGAAGGATCTTTCTACTTCGACAGAGGTTATGGGCGCGTACCTAAAACAACTTGCCATGGCAGGAGATATGGTAAGTTCAACTGTAGTATCACCAGAAAGTACTTTTGCAATGTTCTTGCTGCATTCAAAGTCTGTATTTGCAGAGATGACGTTTTCACATTTCTTCCTTATTCTGTCACCAGCTGGTTCAGGCACAGACATTATTCTTCAGTAGTATTGTCGAAAATCTTTAGTGACTCGGACAAAGACATATTTCTTTTTTCCCTGTGTTCAATAGCTCCAGGGAGCTTCCCAAAATAAATTGAAATAAAAGTCGGTTCATTTTTTATTTCGAACTGCTATGCAGACTTTTACTTTTTCTTATGGATATTGCCTCTTCATCCGAAAAGCTGGTAAGGACTCGAGTAACTTCCTCAAAATTTGTGCAATAGTATGAGACTGCTGAAATCCATGTTCCCCATCTAGTAAGGATCAGTTTAGGAGGTAATTGAATGTCTGGTGCAATTTCTTCGAACACTTGAACTCTTGAAGGGGCTTTCACAAATACTTTTTTCACACTAGAAACAAGCGAGTCTACCTCAGGATAGAGACCTTTTACTTCCTCTGCTATCCTGTGCGATGCATAAACAAGGCACGTTAGATGGATCATATTAGGAAATAAAACTTTTATGGCATTTCCAGCTTTAAGTGTATTCTATTCTCTATTCAAACAACACTGTCAATCTCATGGACAGAAAAATGTCTTTCACCTGCCTTGCTCACTCAAGCACGAGTACACTATCAGCTCAGATGAATAGCCATCAGAGTCGGATTATACCTTTCGTAGGCCCTAGGCACAGAGCCGGATTATACCTTTCGTGGGCCCTAGGCATAGCCGTTTTTGGGCCCTCCCCTCCTTTCCCCACTCCTCCCCTCTTTTCAAAATAAATGCTAAAATTTTCTTGCATATTTTTTTTTGCATTTTTATTAATATGGATTTTAATTTACAAATTTGTTTATCGAACTTTATCTGCAATACCGACATTCTGCCGATATTGCAGTAGATATCGATAATACCATTATGATTAGTTCGATCGATAACAATGTTAAAGATAAACTTGTGAATACTTTTCCTAAAGTTCACATTGCATTAAGAATATATTTGTCGATTCTTGGTTCAAATGCAGAAGGAGAAAGATCCTTCTCCAGATTAAAATTGATAAAAAATTATTTGCGTTCAACAATGATCGTTTAGCATCGCTCGCACTTATGTCTATTGAATACGACATTTGGCGTAGTCTTGGAATTCGACAGCTAATACAAGATTTCGTTGAATCCAAAAATCGTGAAAAAGAAATATATTAGATCATAAGATTCTGCAAAATAATTTATTACCGAAAAATATTATATTTTTATATGTATCTTCATAATTTTGTGCAAAATACACTTGTTGTTTTTAAAGCTAAATTATTTTTGTCAACAAATTTTTTTTCTCCCAAGTTTTTCGTAGGCCCTAGGCACGTGCCTAGTGTGCCTATAGGTTAATCCGGCCCTGATAGCCATTGTACAGTGCGAGGGGTGACCACTGCCTCAGAGGGAGGGAGTTGTCCCAAAAGGAATAAAGTCCTAATCTCTATAAATGCATTACAATACGTCGGATGACAGTCAACCATTTCTGTACTTCAAAATTTATGCTCGGTCAAAAGTACAAAAAGCTTTGCAGAAAAATTTTAAATTAGACAGAAATAGGCATTTATGAATAAAAGGAAAGAAAAAGGCATTTTCAGAAGAAAACGTTTAAAAAAGGCAGAAAAGGGCATTTATGGCATTTTGCCTGAACTTCCGGGCTCTACTTATTACATATTTACAATAAAATTACTTAAATTGTTTTAGTTAAGTTTAGCTTTCCAGACTACTACACAATAAATAGGAATGCTAATCAGTAGAGACATTTCTCTATAACGTTCTATCTTCATAAATTTTTTTACAGGATAATAAATAGATGAAATAAAGCATTTAATTAAGATTTTTACAGTTTCTCAAATAGATAAGTTTTGAAATATAATTAAAACCAATTAAATTAATAAACGCAATAAAAAAACTCTTTTGGCAAGTAATTAAACTGACAAACAAACAGGCTTAACATTTTAAAGTTATAAAAAAATTTATTGCTGAGTTCAAAAGTCAACCCAAGTATGAGACAGTCAACAAAAAGTCACTGAAATATAAAAACACAGAAATTTATATCACTTTTTATCATATAATAAAATTTGTTAAATGTTTAGAAAACAAATATTTTTAAATTATTAAACATTATCAAAGGATAAAAAAAATGTGTGGAAAAGTTTTAATGAATGAAAAGAATCCAAAAGTGAATGAGAATGTCTGAAAAAGTTAAGAAATCATAGCATAATTTATAGGATTAAAAAAGTCTTGAACTAGTTTCCATTTCTCACTAGACTAATATGTTTTTGAATTGTAAAAACATATAAACTAAAAATATTCAAATTTGAAGAGGGTAATCAAGCAAAAGAAAGGACATAAGAAGCAGGTGTAGTAGTGGAACAGCCCTTGAAACATCAAAATGTAGAAATCAAAAGAAAATTGATTTTCGAATGTTTGGAAAGAATAGATTATAATAAAGAAAGTCATGAAATAAAAAATCAGAATTTATCAAAATTTTCTTTCAAGAATTCCCATCTTTCCAAATAATTTGGTATTGCACTTTTTAAAAAAATAATTTCTACATCTTGCAACACAGAGAGCTTTCACCCTACCAACAGCACACTTTTTATTATTTTTTTTATTTGATTAATCGGTTCAAGCTTGTACCCCAACTGCCTTTTTTTTTCTTCCTTTCTTGTAACTTGTTTATAATTTTCTCTTGCATCTCTGCGTTTCTCTTTCAGTTTGAGTGTACACGCAAAGGAAGTTTCATAATTATAAAACGAGAAATATGGTATATCTTTTTATGAAGCATTATTTGTGCTTTAGAGCACATTGTTTAGATAAGGATATATATATATAGTACAAAATTAAAAATTTTATCACCGAAACAAATTTTGTTTGGTCTTATTAAGTTGTGAAACATATTATACGAAAAAAAGTTTTGTTTAACAGAGCAAAATGTATTTAAATAGTTTTTAAAAAAATCATGTACTTTCAAAGAAAGAGAATAAAACAAATAATAACTGTGGAATTTTCAAATTCAGTTTTATCTGGATCAACCTGTAAGTACAGTTTGCCGAAAGGAGGTAATTAAGTTTCTAGTATAGAATCTCGCCAGAAACAGATCAAACATTGCTATAATATAAATTTTAAATCTAAAACATAAGCATTATGAACTACACCAGCCTGTAAAGAACAATAAATGTTTTAAAATATTCTTTAGTACAAGGCGATGGTTCTAAGTATAGGCAGGGTGCATGGAGTTAAAAATATTTCTATAAAGAAAACGAAAAAATGCACGAGGCAAAATGATACTAAATAAATTTTTTTCTTTTTTAAAGTTTAATTTCTATCCTAATGGTCATTGTAGCAAGAAAATTCCCTCAAAAATAGAATCAAAGTATAAAGAATACATTATGATCTGAAAGTATTTGAAAACCCTCTAAATGGGTAAGCACACACACAAATGGCCAAGAAATTTTGTAAGTGAAAATAGGCTATTACATTACCTTCAATTGGCTGATAGATGATTCTAAGTCTTTTGTGCAAAGTTCCATAATGCCATATGAACAGAATGTATCACGAACTTTAAAATAAAAAAACAAATTAGAAATTATTAAAAAAATAACTTAATTTTTCTTATTTTTATTATTATTCAGAATGAATTGCAACCTTTGTATTGACTAATTGTTGACAACTAAAGGGCGGGATTAATTTCAACTTCCCATGGTGGGATTAAAATGGTATGGTGACCTGAATAAACACTAAAATGGTTATGGGTTCTTACAATGAAAATATTTAAATTTTCATTGAATATTTTCATTTTATTTAAATATAAATATCAACAATTTCTAAAATGCATATGGAAATCAACTTTTAAATTTACATATATAAATATAGAAGAAATATAAAAGAAAGTTAAATTCATCAATAAATGATTCTTTTTTAATTCATGAGTAAAATTTTTTTTCTCTCATAACACACCAAAAATATTTTAGCATACTTTTTCTTAGAGTCCAGTCCTATCAATAAATACGCATCAATTCCATTTGTATTAAAAACATAATATCAGTACTTTGCTTATAAAAAGCTTACTTACAATTTCTGTAGAAGCACAAAACAGTCCCGTTGCAATTAATAAATTTGTTGTCATTTCTTTTAAGCATAAAAAACTTTGGTTGGGAAAACAAGCTCCAAAAGTCAAGTATCAAAACAAAAAGTGCCATTTTTGTTATAGTGTCGGCAAAAAAAAAGTGAATGAAAATCTTGGCACGGTCATGACAACTATGAATGTAAAGGTTTTTTACACCACTGTAGCAAGAATTGAATAATAAAGACAAAATCTCTTTAGTTTTGATATACGAAACCTAATTATTTTGAGTCAGCAATAAATAAGGAGGATACCTTATGCACAAAGCTTCATGAAAATGTATTGAAAGCTTCATGAAAATGTATTGAAAACTTCAAGATATTAATTAAAACTCTTTTCTTATAAGCATATTTAATTTGAAAAGTAAATCTGGCAAAAATTTTTAAAAATAATCTTAGTCACAAATTATAATAATTTTGATAAAATAATTTTAGTCAATTTGGAGGAAACATTGTATTGGTTTTTATAAAAAACATTTCCTTTATGTCAATGCATGTGTGAACATTTTATTTATTTAATTATTTTGCTATCACTGTTGATCTTTTAATTTTTGAGAGTAAACAGAAATATTAAAACCAAAAGGCTTTTGTGTATGTATATGAAGAAAAAAGAATGCAACCATCTCTAGGATAGTAAAGGAATTTCTTTAGTATTTATCAAGCCTTAAGGATGAAAAGTTACTAAAATGTTTGTGTCACAAGAATAAATAGTTAACAATTTCCCTCTAAATGAATTTTCCATCACTATGAAGATCACATCTATAGTGATTATATGCAATTCTCATGTTATGAAAATTTTAATTGCTAAGAATTGCAATAAATTTTTAGCAGAAAATACTAAAATAGATGATACTTTTAAAATGCTAATTATGAATTGCCTCCTTCCATATATTTAAGTGCATGACAATAACAGAATGTTGATCATCTGCATAATAACACAGTAGAAAAAAAAGCATTAAATATAAGAATAGTATTATAGTGATGGAAATAGACTTTCTAAAACATTATCAGTGTGACAGTCAGAGAAAATTATTTAACTTATGGAGAGGCTTTAAGCAAGCACACTTGTAAAAAAAACTCAAAAAAGATAATCAAAAGCATTACATTGAAAATATTAGATAACGATACATACTAACTAATATTAGATAACAATACATATAAACAACTTAAATTTAGGTAGTAATTATTCAGAAAATTAAGTAAGAGAATAAACTCTCAAAAATACTTTTTAATCTTTAACAGAAAAAAAATTTTTTTTTGCAAAAAGATAATATCAGGAGCTGGTTCTTAAAAATAATTGCTTTTGCAGATTTTGTTATTTAATTCTCAGAAAATTCAATAGAAATGTATAAGACTTCATGCTGTTATACGTTTCAAGTAGAAAACTTTATAAATAAAGTTAACAAGATAAGGATAAAATGAAAACCTCATTCATTCATTGACTAAATTAAAAACATAGTTTAAAATTTTATTTTATAATCTTATCTTAATTGAACGGATTTTATTCACTATTCTCATGTCAGATAAATTTTTTTAATTGTCTCTACTTAAAAAATTCAATATAAATCCTACTTTTGCTGATATAGCACATATAAGAAAATCACAAATGGTTTAAACTATTTAAGAGAAAAAAAAACGTCACTAATTTAATTGATGTGAGTAAAGTTAACAAGTTACCTATTCAAACACCATAAGGCAAAACCTAAACAACAGTAAGGATCAAGGCCAAAAGCTATATGTCTTGATGGATATAATTCACAAGCAAGTTTCATACTTGTACAGAAAGAGGTTGATACTGCATGGGACATCTGAAATATGTTATCTTTTTAAGTCAAAATACACAGACTGAATAAAGTTATAAATATTTAATTCCAATTAATTTAAAACAATATTTTAAGAACACAAATAAAACAGTAAAATATTTTTATACCTTAATACCAGCTAGCATTCCAGTTGCGCTAACACTTAAATCCGAATAAGTTATCATTTCAGGAGTTGGGGCTCTATATATGCTAGTTAATTTCTTTTTTGGAATGTCATCAGTATCTAAGAAGAGAGGCCATGACTTTATATCAACAACATTGCCAGCTTCCTATGGGCAAAAAAAAATTTAAAATCCAATTAATTTAAAATTAAAAATTCTCAATAATTCCAAAAAGTTGAAAAAAAGTACAATAAGCCATGTTAAATATATTGATAACACAGAGCATATAAATCGCAATTAATGGAGGGAAAAAAACTGAAAGAAAAGCACTCCTCCTTATCTATGGTAAATATTTGAATTTTCTAAGATTTTTAATAGACATTTTTCAAAAAGTGTTTTTTAGCCATAATCCTACATAACACAATACATCTTACAGATATTCCTGCAAGTTCAACCCTACGTTTATTTTTGAGATGAATTTTAAACAAATTAAGTATTGCTCAGCAGCATAAGTAAAAACATCTTGATGCTTTTTTAATGTTTGTTTGCCCTTAAACGAGTGTTTTTTCTTTCATTGTAAAAATATAACACTTCAAATTTATTCTTATCTCTTTCAGTTATTATTCATTTTTAAAAATCAGAAATTGGTAGTAAATGAAAAATAATTAAAGTACTACAACAATAGGTAGTGGCAGGTGGCACATCAAAGATTGTTCATGGTAAAAAAGTGGTATTTCAGGCACATAGATTTGGTCCCACCATGAGCAAATTCACATTTAAGGCAAAAGATTAAACTGAGTCTCAGTTCAATTGTGTTTTTATAACATAAAATGCGTGAGGGTAACATAAAAATATGCTACTCACATGCAGGATCTTGATGCTTACTTTAAAAAACCAAGAGTAGATGCACACTATAAACTAATACAGGATGCGTAGACAGATTTTTCAACAAAAAATAAGCACCTTTTGAGTATATTTTAAGCACTTTCTCTGAAAAATCATAATTAAGATCTGTACAGTAATAAAAATTTGTTTTTTTCTATCGTTAAAATTTATAAACATAAATTCAATAAATTCTAGTTTTCTGATTAATATTGCAGTGAAAATAATTCATCGCTTGTAAAAATAATTTTTTAAGAAGAAGAAATGCTATTAAACTTGACATAAATGTAATAATAAACTTATTATGCACTATGATAGACAGTGTAATATTTTTTTTCATTTTGTGATGTAAAAAAGTTAACTATTAACCAATCTTTTAGTCAAAAAAGGAATATTTGCCACTGCCTCGTTCAATATCAAAGATTTGGATTTCCAAACCTGTGAATAGAGAAGATTTTCTTTCTCACACATAGAAAACAAATCTCAATTACATAATGATGAAATATCATTTCTTGGTTACAAAAATTGAGGAAATATATAAAATTGAAAATTTAGATAAGAAGGTCAACCCGTAGCACATTGTATATTAACACAATATTTCTATTCTATTTCTATTTCTATTCTGATGTTTTCCATTGTCATCTAGACAAGTCCCATAATAATGTTGCAAATCAGAAGTAAAAAGTAATTTAGAAATTGAAAAAAAATGTACCAAAAAATACAAGGCCATTAGAAAATATCATTTTCCTTAATCTTAAGGTATTCGCATTTTCTTAGTCAGAACTGTATAGAAATTATAGAAAATCATTTCTATACATATAAAGATCTTCAGATGTTGCAGTTTTGAAGTAAGACCATCCAGTTTTTATTTGACTAGTAAACAAAAAATATGATATTGTGATAAATATGACAAAACAATCCTAATTGCAAGAAACAAAGCTACAAGAGTAAACGGGTTGCAAAATCTATTTTTCTATTGATATTTCTAGGATATTTTTACTTACTTTTGGCAAGCAATTGGACAAAACTAAAGCAAGACAGTAAATTCCAACTTGATGAATGCTATCAACAGCTTGCAGTACTCAACTCATCCATTGAAAACTCTGAAGAATATAATAGAAACAGTTCATTAGAATTATCATCACAAAGCAAATTACATAATTATAGTTTTTTTACAAAACAATTGAGTGAAAAAACATTAACAATACTGTTACAGGTAGCATAGACCACAGTGTTGGCGTAAAATATCCTCAGTGGCAGACGGATCATGGGTTAGAGTCCCCTTGCCATCAGGTTAACCGTGGGATGCTTTCGTGGTTTTCCTCTTCATGTAATGCAAAAGAGGGTTAGTTCCACTAAAAAAAGCCCTCCATGAAGGCAAATTTCTCGCAATACTTGATCATTTGTCTTCCGGTAGGGACACAAAATTACAAGGCTGCGTAGCTGAACATTGGTAGTTGTAAATCCAAAATTGGAAAAAAGAATTTCCTTTTCTGTGTTCGATGACTGGTCTATATGGGTTCGACTCCCAGCTTGAGTCAACCAAAAAGTTGAAATAAAAATCATCTCTGTAAATGGGTCATTGATTAAAATCCCTTTATCGTTGGGCTAATCATGTAAGGTTTTCGTGGTTTTTCTCTCTATGTAACACTTGCATTTTTTTTTGTGTGTGTGCATGTGAAAAGATATACTCGACATTTGTTGTCATTTAATGAAACTTCGTGTAACATGCTGAAAGAATTTTTCGAAACAATTAACAGGAATAGTTTGATGTAAAAATATCACATTTTGAGGAAATAAAGTGAAACTTATTACTACTATATCGTCCCAAATCTTTTCATTCTAATATGATGAACATATAAATACTGGTAACTCTTAATAGATTTATCAACCTTGTGGTTGAAAATATAATGACATTCTATTAACTGGTCTATAAATCTATCACTTTAATAAACAAATATTTAATATATGAAGTGTATTTTTCTCATTTGTTATGTATACCAGTATTATAGAGTTTAAACATATTTTTACTTCTAGATAAAATTCTCAATTTTTTGCATTTTTTACAGACAATTTCAATCTAACATTTCATATTTCAACATTTAAATAATGGAAATCATGCAATATAAAGAATCATAAATATATGTTTTTTTCTAAGGGGGGTAAAAAAATTGTTAGGGTAGTTTTCGGTATCCAAAGTGCAAATCGAATAATCGGTTAAGCCGTATAATATATAAAAGGGAACAGTACTTCAACTATTTTTTTTACTTTTAAAATTATATGAATTTATTTCAAATTTGTTAATAAATTATTGTATTATAAATTAAAAATGCTAATAAAATATTCAAGACGAACAAAAAAACAACAACATTTTATTTTATCGTCAAACGTTAGACCGCGATAAGTGCCAAAATGGTTCGTGTCAAAATAAGTATAAGATAACTTTTGACCAATAAATCACATGTTAATATTTCACATTTAAACATTAGCTCATTTTGTTTTATAGCTGGTGTAGAACATTGAATCAGTAGCCCATGTCAGCTTCAATTTACAGTCAAGCATTGGGGCAAACTAGCCTTTGTAAAGGAATTTTTGATGGAACTAACCCACATTTGCGTTACAAGAAGAAAACCCCGAAAACCTCAAACGGTCATCCCGATGGCAAGGGTATAACATTAGCTCATTGCAGTAAGTCCTTAGTCTATAAAAATTGAAAGAAATTTCGTATCTTTCGCATTGCTCATTACTTTTATTACATTATAAGCTTCTGAGCTTATTTAAACAAAATTATGGAAAACTTAAGCTATTTTATAGCACAGAAAGTAAAGTTTGAATTTTGCAAAATTATCAAATTAAAAAAGGTATGGTCAATACATGCTTTAGCTGATTCCTGATCCATAAATCGCAAGTTTAAAATTCAATTCCAAACATTTGATCCTTCAAGGAAATCTTAAGACAAACGAAGTTTTCTAAACCCATCCACAACATTAGTTTCGACCAGAGCAAATTTCAGCTAACTTATTACTTAAGAAATTCTATCACGAATTTCGCACTCAAATTTTTGCCCATTATGGCAAATTATAGGAGCCATCCAAAAACAAAGTAGGTAGGTAGGTATTTTATTTACGTCGCACTCGAGCTGTACAATGGGCTATTGTCGACGGTCTGGGAAACATCCCTGAGGATAATCTGAAGACATGCCATCGCAAATTTGATCCTCTGCAGAGAGGATGACTCCCCTGATTCGGTAGCCCGACGACCTGCACGCGAAGTCGTGCACTTTACGGTAGAACAGTTTAACTAGGACCGATATTGTGCACCCTCGGTCCCTACGCAGGCTAATCAAAATGATCACCCACCCGCTCACTGACCGCAGCCAGTAATGCTTGACTTCGGTGTTCTATTGGGAACCGTGTCTTTACGATGAGTCCACTGCGGGACTCCAAGAACAATCAAAGCAAAGTTTACCTTAATTTTTACTCAGAAACAGTAAGTTTCAATGTCACCTCCAGAAGTTACCCCATTAAACAAAATTGCCATCCCAACGAAAACTTTCATTATGCCATCAGCAAAAATTAGGTTGTAGAAAAACGATAACTTTTGCTTTAAAAGCTTGGAATACTGCTTAAAAATATTTATCAGTTGTATTAAATAGTTTTCCTAACAAGTTTTGTTAGAAAACCCATTAATAAAAAAAAAGTCTGGTACTAACTAAAACTAATATTTTGACAAAAATTACAAATAACTGTTGGTGCAACAAAGTTTTCATTATCATACCTATTAAAAAAAGTTTTTGCAAACTTTTAATCTAGAAAGAAATTTTTGCTCAAAACAAATGCTTACCGCACAAAATTGTTAGAGCATATGCTGCTTTAACAAAACCTATCGTTAGCTCGTCCTCCAGGAAAAGTTATGGCCAATACAAGTTTCTCACAAATGTACGACTTAATATGTACGAAACTACAGGTCTGAATTTTGCGACTTAACGCTTAGATAGATCATTTAAGGAAATCGTTGGCTGTCCTAAAAGAAAAATACTGCGCAAAACAAGTTTTAGATAACTTTCGGCCTAGAAACTACTAGGTTGCATTTTTAATTCAAGAATTGTAAGAAATATTTAGCATTAGCCATCCGCGCGACAAAAAGTTCCTTAATATTCCCACCAAAAAATTATGACAAAAAAGTTTTACATTAATTATGACCTAGAAACAACAAATTAGAAATTGACCTCTAAACCTAATTCCATTTTAGTAGCCCATAACCATAATTAAAAATAATGGGAATTCAGTGCCGCTTGTTAGCAGTGCTCATAACTAGAGACTGAATTAGAAATTTCGAGATTGTAGGAGCCAATTTATCGGAGGGCTTACTTGTCGTTACTTTAAGCCAAATTAAAACGTTATTTATATAAAAGATGAGTTTAAAATATTCATAATATAATTAAATTATGATATATCAGTAAATTTGAGCTTGAATTTATTTCAATTTCTGTTATCAGACATCGCTCATAACCTTTCTCCCACTTTGCCCGAAAAAGTAAGCAAATCCCATTTCTCTTTTTGACTTTAGGTGCTTTCGTTATACTATTTGAACTGGCTGAAAATGTATTGAAGCACTAGAGTATAATTCTTAGCAGAGCTATGACGAATTACAAAATGCAATTCTCCATCATAAAGACAACATCCTGTCCTATAAAATGCAAAGTAATCAATAAGATAGGAATAAAATATCAGCCTTTTAAAATAATAATAAATTTAAGACGCATATGAATATGTGGTCACTATATACTTATTTATTCGAAGAAATATTTTATTACAATACTGTTCGATGCGTCCAATTCTTCCCCATACCTCCGTCAACCAAAGTTAGCCCTCTAAACAAAGGGATGAGTTATCAGTCGCCACCGGCAACAAGGAGAATAAAATATATAAAAAATGGCGATTAAACAAATGCCTGCCATTCGCCACCTGACGCGACTCTATTCCTCCAAAATTGCCCCATGTGCTCCAAAATCAGTGATTTCGATTTTTCATATTACCCAAGAAAATATGAAAAAACCTCATTTATAAAAACTTCATTTTATAAAAAAACAAAACAAAATGAGAGATGAAAAAAAAATTAATGAAAAGAAAGGCAGTGGTGTCTGACGTAAAACTAATTAATTTTACAATAAAAATAACACTTTACTATAGAAAAATAAAACTTTAAACAGAAAAATAATTTAATTATGTTAAATTCTAGTGGCACAGAACAATTAATTATGTATTTTGGTGTCGCACATAAAATATCATAAGTGTATCTTGAGAATGATTTTTGTAAATAAATTTGAAACGTCTCTACACATTTGTGCAAGACAAACTGTCTTGTTACAGTTCGCTTTAATTATTTTTTTTAAATTTTCTATTATTAATGTGAATATTTTGCAAAAAAAAAAATCTGTACCTAGTTTGAGATTCACTTACCACGGTTAAAAATTTCAAATGATGTAGCCCTTCACTTAACAGCCTATAACTTATTGAAAACTCATATTTATAAGTCAAACGTCTTTATTTATAAAACTTAAATTTTTTACTTTGAAAATGATACCTTGTTTACTTTAATATTAAGCTTAAAATTTTGGCCATCTGGTCGCCCAACTTAAAACATGTACCTGAACAGAGCAGAACAAAAAAACAAAGCTTCGTTTTTCTTCTTTATAATAGACAAAAATAATTTTTTTTATATTCTAAGTTTATACATCATTTAACATTTTTCTATATATTCCTTATTTTTTTCCAGCTTTTTAAGGTAAAAGGAGAAACACTTTCGCAAATATCATCTCTGGAATGTGAGCAACATTTATGAACTTTCGACATTGTGATTAATAAATGAATTTTGAACTAAAAATCAAATATTTACAAACAAAACAGTAAAATTTAATGTTATATCTAGTTGGTTCGTAAAAAAAACTTCTTTTTTTTAAAAAAAATAAAATATGTTACAAAAAACTAAAATGAAATCCAGAAAATTAGCATCAATGCAACAATTGTAATGATTTTGCCATTAACGATTCAAGAAAATGAGTGATTGGTAGGCTTTGTTAATAAAAAATAATTCCTTGGATGGGAGAACAAAATCTTTTTGAAAAAGAGTGCAAGATAAAATCTATTATTAAAATTAAAACCAATTATTTTTTGACGAATTTTATAAAGTTAAAAAAACTAAAACATTTTGAATAATTTTGTTAACATAAAAAATACTCCCAAAGCATCGGAACAAACTTTAACATAAATGAATTCAGCCCACGGACTAGAAGATTAAAACCTACTTATATAAACAAAAGGCAATATCCTAAACCTTTCTTTCACCTCCACCACAATTTTTGCCTTTTTTAAACTGTGTTGTCCCATAATCTCTAACGAGGTCAAGGATTTCTCCATTCATTTAGCAAACATGGGAGTTTTATATGGTGTTCTACTGTTAAAAGAATTCTGCCAAAATAATTACTGTTTCTTTAAATGAATTTCCTTTCAAAGTATAGACTTCGGATTTTTTTTCCTCTAAATACATCAAAAATAAATTTGAAAGCTAATTTAGATCATAGTTTAAAAAGTCTTTATTAACAAATTTTCTAGCATAAATTTATTCTTCTTCAATTTTCTAAAGTTGCAACACCTGATATTTTCTTTATGTTTCTCATGGCCAATCATAAAAAATGAATCACATGACCAGAATAAAAATTGCAATTTAAATATTGTTTTAAAATCACTGAAGTTTAAAGTAAATATTTCCTTAATTAATCTTTAAAAATTATACTTACATTTAAATTATAATTATATTTTGTTAAAAAGTTCATCAACACAAAAATTGTAGTTGGGTATGAGATTAGACAGGTGAAAAACTGAAAACTTTAGCCAAAACACCATCTTCTTCAAGTATAAATAAACACCAAATTCACAAAATATAGAATATGAAACTTCTCATTGGAAAACAAATTATGAAAATAATTTTTGAAAATTAGCAAGTAGTAGGTAATAAAATTTTTTTAAAAAAACTAATTACAAAGCTTAAGAACACAGATTCTTTTCTTTTAAAAGAAATAAGTGATATAATTCAAAGATGATATGAAAAACTTGTGATACCTATGATATACTAACAAAACTCATGATATACTAAACATTTAGAAATGCAATAAATAATAAATTTTAATATTTATTTGTGTTTAGAAATAAAAACTTGTTATTAAATGAAATTTGAAAATATTTATAGCATTTAGATAAAGGACTTAGTCTAAAAGAAAGAATGTGTGTAAAATATTTAATTTACAAATTTTTTTACAACAATAAGCTCATAAGTAAATAATCAATTTACTTAAAAAAAATTGATATCAAAAATCTTTATTTAAATAATGATAGTAGAGAATAAAAATAGTAGAACTTATAAAATGTAAACTTTTTAAAAATGTTTGATATTTTAAGAATGTAACAAAAAATAATCAAAGTTTAATTAGGCTAAACTTAAAAGTTTAAAAATAATGTTAGCAAATAGAAAATTATTTTAACTTAGGTAAATATACTTTCAAAGAAATTCATTATACTACACTTAATTTTAAAATATTTAATTTTCACTTTTTTCTTAAGCAATCAATTTCATTTTTAAAAACAATATAATTTGCCATTTTTTTAAAGGTACCAAATATTAAAATAAAAAAATCAATTATGACTAAAGTAATAACAAATAAGCTTTCACTAAACAAAAAAGTTTTTTTTTAAATCTAATTCAATGAAATCTTAACAATTACAATTAATAACTAACAAATTTAAATTTTGATATTTCAATTTGATTTTAACAAAAACATTTAATTTATCAAATATGATAAAATTAAAATAAAAGCTAAAAATAAACATAAGATAATTGTTACTTTTTTATATAAATTGACATCTCATGAAGAATATATATTAAAAAATACTGAAACTGAATATAAACTGACTCATTGAATATTTTTGACTTTTAATTTAAAAGCCAATATAAAGAAATAAAGAGTTTATAACAAAAGAATATGGTTAAATGATATTTGAAAAAAAGAATTAAAAAAAACTATGTCAAATATTATATTATTTTATTTTCAAAAATTTGATATAAGAACTAAACTTTAACTTTTTTCTTTCAAAAAATGAAGTAGAAATAACAAGAGGAATAGTTCACACTACTTTTTGTATATACAATTAATTACTAGTAATTATTTATTTTTTATTAATTATTTTGATTTGTTATTAAATTATAAATACAAATATCATGCGTATCGGATATTAATATCATCATGTGTATCAGATATTGGTTTTGGATTTACCAATTAAAAAAATGTCTTAAGTCATTAAACTTACCAATGCTGGAACAATCAGACGACCTTTCTGGGACACAAACTTGACAGATTTTGATACTACATACTTTTCTGAAGGTATTGATTTACCAGCTAATCGTTGTTGTAAGCTTAGAACTTTCCTAAAACAGCACATAAAATAAACTGCTTGATATTTTTAAAATTCAAGAGTAATAATTTAAATGCTACGTTACAGAAAAAAGAGCTAAAGTTCCAAAATGAGATAAAATTATATTACTTTAAAAATTTATGATCATAAAAATTTTTCCGCTATGATATTTAAATATAGTCTTGCTTTATAAGCAATACCTTTAATGGAAATTAAGAATAACCTAACATAGAATGGAAATTAACAAAGCAATTAACATAAGCACTTATTTTTGTAACTGCCAAAATAATTGCTTTATAATACATATTTCAGTTCTTAAACAATAGCCCTAACCAACTTAAATAATAGTGTTTTTAAATTTTACTATCAATTATAAATTGTTGATGACCATATAATCAATGATGAACTAGTAAAGGTATGACGAAATAAACAACATTGCAAGTACATAAAATATACACAATAGTAGTAATTTACTTTTCCTCAAACTTCTTTTATTTATAACACAGCTATAAAGGTATAATTGGAAGGCATATAAGCCTGGTAATTTATGAACATGAAAAACAAACAGGAAAGAATTGAATTCTAAAAATTTTTTAATGTTTTTTTCTCAGTTTAAATTATTGACATGCGTTAAGTGATTATTTGAAATTTTAACAAGCAATATTTGAGAACAAAAATTGTTTTTAAAATCAAAAAAAGATCATCAGAATCATGCTCCTCTAAATTACTTATGTCATTAAGAGTGTCCTAAGAACCTGTTTGTATAATTAGAAAACATTTTTAATTATTTTAACATTTTTAATTACGTTTGTATAGCTAGAAACTTTTTTTAATTCTTTAAAAAAAACAAAGATTAAGCAGTTTCAAAGAAATTTTAAAATATTATTCATTTATTAACTAAAGATATCTAAGAAACTATGTAAGATGCAAGAATTCTAAATAGATTCCATTTACAGATAAAGACAAGCATTTCTATAATCATTACTAAAATAAATCTTACTCCATCATTTCTGAAATAGTACCTTGTAATTCTGTATTTCCTTCTTCTACCATCTTAAAGAGAATTGAACCATGAACATAAGTATAAATCGCCGGAGATGCACTCTAATCTCAATATATCAGAGCATTTTGCTGCCTCTTTCCAGTCAAATTTAAAGCTAATCAAAATATAATAAAGTTTATCATATAAACAATGTATGTTCACAATTACAAAAGCAAGAAGGTAATTAATTCTGAATATTACCAGTGGCACCACAGCAATTCCCAATAACAAAGATAATGAAATTTTTTACACTCTTGCTGAACATTAATAGACAGTTGATATGTGTCAATGGCCTAGATTCCCAAAATGTAATTTTCAGTACAAGATGATAAATACTAGCTATTTTAGATAATTTATCATCTATAATTATGTGAATAATAATAAGCATAATTAATTAAAAAATCTCAACTTCTAAAAGCAAGGAATACAAATATTAATAAAAATGATATAATGAAAAAATAATCATTTAAATGCATATTATTAAAAGTAACAACTAAAAGGAGAGTTATTTTAATAGGACATAATTATTTTTCTCATCAGTTTCTAAGAGTTGACAGAATATAAAAGAAAAACTCAATATATCAGCAAAGCTGTGACTTATGTTTTTGCTTGTCTTCAACTTTGAGATAAAAGACTAAATTAAAACTTTGTTTTTTCATATTCCCAATTTTAGGCAAGTACAAATAGCTGATAGTAAAAATATGATTATTGATATAATCATTTGCTTGCGATTTTTCCTTAGTTCATGTTATCCTTTAAAATGTAGTGCACTTAAGAATTCTAAAATACATAGATTTAATGTTGCAGTATCAATTTATGCAAAGTAACAGAATTGCTCAAATTTGGAAAAATGGGTTACATATTTAATATTTTAGATTGGGTCAAAAGAACAGTAAATAACTATGAGAAATAACAGCAAATCCACGTACATTTATCTCAGGCATAAGAGTAGAAAACAAAGAAAAAATCTTAAATGACCTATCAACTAAAATCATAAAAAAAACGATATTTGCGTCATAATTTGTGCAGAAGAAAACATTTAAATTATTTGCATACTTATTTAAAGTCTTTTTATTTTGTACTTAGACAGTCAAACAAACTGTTAACTTTCAAAAGAAATTATGATTAAAGAGAATAAAATATTAACAGAGTAATAAAGTTTGAAGTTTAGAAAGTCGAAGATTCCGCCAAAAATCTGAAATATCTAATGCATGTGTTCTATGGAGAATGGCCAATTTTATTTGTGACATATGCATGAATGCTATTATTAAACACCTTAAGTTTAAGTAAAACATTCTTAAATGAATGTAAATAAGACAATTTCATTATACATTACCATACATAATACATTATGAAATTACAATAAATTCACAGATCATTATTTAAAATGTAATTTAAATCATAAATTAATTGATAAATATACAAATGATTTACCTCATTAATTTGCCCTTTCAGCATTTTTATTCACTCAGATAAGAAAATGAACAAAGCTGCCTAAATAAACAACAAATTCTTACTATAAATTATAACTGTTTTTCAGCAAGAAAATCTTGTTTTATATAAATTATAATTATACAACAACATATTTTATTATAACTAAAGAAAATTAAAGTTGAAATTTTTAAATTCTTTCGCAAATGTTAAAATAATTAAATGAATGGGGAAAAAAATTTTGTTTCACAAAAATATGCACACTTTATATGAAAAATAAAATATTTATGTAAAAAAAAGAAAACACGCAAAACCAATAGTTTTAAACATCACATGAATCACTGATCTGAACATAATATAAATATTTGTCGATTACAAAAAAAGAAAAGAAAAAGAAACTTTTTTTTAATGATTGATCAGCGATTTTATGAACTTATAATGATGATCCCTGAATCCCTCAAAAACTTCTGATTTTCCAAAAACATGTAATTATAATTTTAATATTAGTAAAAGAATTTTGGTTTAAAAAATTAAGTAGCTCTGTATTTTATACCAATTATTTCGTATAATCTGAGTTTTACTTTGTTTCAAAAATCAGAAAAAATAATTATTCAAAATTTAGAGTTGAAATTGTAAAACAGAAATATCCAAAAATTAAAAGTTTGATGAAAACTTACTTCTGAGTATCTGGAGAGCATTTCTTGTACTATTTTCTCTGATGTTTCTATATCGCCATCTCCACAGCCTGGAATGAACATCAATATTGAATTTTATAACTTCAAAATACATTGAATAAATTTTGTTCTAAAATAAAATCTGAAAGTATAAAACATTCAAAATAAAAACCTTACATATGGTTATATAAATGAATACAAACATGTTTTAAGGAAATTACAACTTTTTTAAAAAAATGTCAAATTTAAAAATTATATAGAATAACCAATAGATTTTTTTTTAAGATTTAGAGTTACATTTGCCATAATCAAGAAAACTGAAATTTAAAATATACATAGTTAAACATATTAGTATAAAAAATGTGATGCATTTTGAAATGCATGTAAATATGTTTAATATAGAGAATGGTCAAAAATAATGCTTCCTAAACTGAAAATTACATAAAAAGAGAGTTGAAGTCAGTTAATATTACAAGCTACATTAATGCTATTCTTATACGGAATGCCACTCTTTGCGCAATTTTGATAAGAGAAAAATTTGAATTTCTAGGAGACTAAAATAAATTGAGCTAAAAAGGTGAAGTCCTCATAATCATAATTCAGGGTGGTCACTCAAATCAGGCTTCAAATTTCCCTGATTTTTCCAGATTTTCCAGTAAAAATCTAACAATTTCCGGGTCAGCGTGTTTTTTTTTCTCCTGGAGTGTAGTAGGTGCAAGAAAAGTGTCAATATTAGTGTATTAGTCAATATAATAGTGCAGTATTTCATTTAAAATGTTATTTTTTAAATATATCAGCTTGAATAGATGTGAAGGAAACAATACGTCTAGCTTGCAGAAAATAACGCTTTTAATGAATAAAAAAATTTTAAGTGTTAGATAGTTTTTGCACAAAATGTACCAAATAGCAATGATCCAAAGCAACCTTGGATAAGTACTGTTTAATATATTTTTATTAAGCAAAAGAAAATAATTCCAGGTGATTAGAAACCAATAAATTTTTACATTTATTTACTTTCAATATAGAGCCATTTTATACTTATCCAGACAATGCAAATAATTTTCTTTAAACCAATATCATAAGTCAAATGCTTAAATAAAATTGTTTATTTCAAATTAGAATTATTATTTTGAGACATATTACAATTGTCAATTCCTTGTTGTATATTCTTTAGAAGAAAAAAAGCAAGATAAAGTTCTTTAAATTTTATTCTTTTTTCTTTCTTTCTTAATGGAAATTAGAATATATTAAAAATTCCAAACTGACATGGTTTCCTAGTTCAAATGTGTTAAATAGTTTTGTTTTTACATCTGGGCAATTCCATGGTGTCAGAAAAAAATGTACATAAATTTATTAGAAAAACTATCCTATAAAACAAAAGTTTAGAATCAAACTTTTAGATTAAATATTTAGTATATCATAACTTATCGAAAAACAATTTGTTTTATAAAAACTGATTATTAAAAGTTCAAATTAAATGGATTAAATTGTTGCTGTCAGATGTGAATCGCGCAAAAGCAAAAATGACTACTAATTTGCAAAACTCTGAATTTGTTTGTAATTTAAATATAAACTTGTCTGAATTTTGAAGCTGACTTTTGAGTAAAACATTCTATGCAGTTGTTTGTGAAATGTGATGCATAATTAATTTGAAATTTTTTACTTCTGTGCCAGACGTAAACTACTCAAATTGGATCGAAATTTAAACCAATGCTAACCATTATAATGACTGAAAATTACTTTAATTTTAATCTTAATGCTACAACTATTATTTTTTTAAAATAGCTTCTTCAAATTGTCTTCTACTTCCTGTTGGTCAGATTAATATGTTTTATAACATTTTCAACCCTATACAAGTTAGTTGAAAAATCACTCATTTTAGCTATGCAACGTATATTAACAACAATGTAATATATTAACATCAGTGTAATATATTAGCAGCAATATAAATAAAACTCATATTTAAGCAATGTCATTTTAAAAAACAAGGAATAAAAAACTTTTTTTTTAAATATGGGAAAAAAAGTTAAAAAAATTCATTAGTTTTATATTACAAAAAAAAATTCAATTGAAAAAACATAATCACTGTATATTAAAAGGAAAAAAAACAACAATTTTTTACTGTATTATTACCCTATAACAAATTTTTCTGGGCGCAGGAAAAATTATAATCATAGCTTTATTTATTGCCGGCATAAAATTAAATAATCTTTTTGTAGCAGACAATATTTACCGATATGCCTTTTACTTCCGTTTAGTGGCATAGCTAGCAGTAAACAAGAAAGAACATATGTCCGGTTGTAGAACAAAAGATGGACCAAATTTTTATATGAATTTCCGAATAAATTTTTATCTCTTTTCAATACCCCTTCTCCAGTTTCGTTGACCAATTACAGTCCCAATAAATAACTAATAATTTTTATCCCATTTACCTAAAGATTGAATAGGATGTGAGTTATTGCTGTAGTTTGCTATGCAAGTAGGCTTAATATTTTTTCCCCACAAAATTATTTCTCTCTTTTACTCAAAATAAATAAATAAATAACTACAGAATGTTCTGAAATTATTTTTTCTCGAAATACACACATTTTTTAAGCTCTAAGCAAAATTATTGATTTAAAATTCTCCAAATGAAATTAAATTGCTACTAAAAAAATTAAAACTAAGATGCTTATCTTAAATAAATAAATAAAATTAAATTAAAACTGAGATACTTACATTAAATAAATAAATAAAATTAAATTAAAAAAATATATTAAAACTTCAATGATCAATTTTAAGTTACAACATAAATATCTCAAAGTACAACATAGTTGCAAAAATTAGGCTACTGAGGTGAAATACATTATTTTAAATTAACCTTAAGGAGTATTTATATTGCTTCTCTTCATATTTTACTTCATTTTATAAAGAAAAGGTGAAATAAAAGATGAAAATAAATAAAAAACAAATGTAATGAAAAGAAAAGCAATGGTGTCTGAGTGGTGTGTAAGAATAATTAATTATTAATTTAAAATAAAAATATTTATTATTATCAAATCTTGCTTTAAATAGAAAAAATAATTTTATTATATTAAATCCTAGTGCTACAGTACAATTAATGATGTATTTTGGTGTCACAAACATCAAAGGTATATCTTGAGAAATTTTTTTGTAAATCAAAATAAGAAATGTTTCTACATATTTGTGCAAGATAACCTGTTTTATTATAGTTTACTTTAATTATTATTCTTTCCATTTTCTCTTATTAGTGTGAATTCTTTTTAAAAAAAACTGTACTTTGTTACAGATTCTCTTACCATGGATGAAAATTTCAAATGATGTTGCCCTTCATTTAACAGCCTATGACTTATTAAAAACTGATATTTATAAGTTAAAAGTCTTTACTTCTAAATCTTCAATTTTTTACCTTCGAAATAATACCTAGTTTACTTAATATTAAGTTTAAAATTTTGGTCATCTGGTTGCCCAACTTGAAACCTGTCCCTGTACAGTGCAGAACAGAAAAACAAAGTTTTGTTTTCCTTCTTTCTAACAAACAAATATAAATAAAAAAAATTCCATTCTAAGTTTATATGTCCTTTAACATGTTTTCCATACATTCCTTGGTTTTGGCATTTTTTCAGGGTAAAAGGAGAAACAATTTCGGAAATATCAAAATAAAAGTTATCATGAAATCCAGAAAAAAATAATTCATTGGACAAAAGCTTTCAGAAAAAGTGCGCAAGATAAAATCTCTAATTAAATTATGAACAATTATTTTTTGAAGAATTTTATAAAATTAAAAATAGTAAAACATTTCGAATAATTTTGTTAAAAGCAAAAAATACTCCCAAAGCATCGGAACAAACTTGAACAATTAATAAATTCAGCCCACAGATTAAAAGAAGATTTAAGGAAAAAAAATTAAACGCTACTTTTATAAACAGAAGCAAATATCCTAATCCTTTCTTCCACATTTTTGTCTTTCTTAAACTGCATAGTCCCATAATCTCCATAGAGGAAAAAGATTTATCCATTTTATTTCCCAACACAAAAGAGTTTGCAATGGTATTCTAGTTTCGCAGGAATTTTAATGAAGAGAATTTTAATGCAAGAAAAGTATTACTGAATTGATGATATTTCAACTTTTTTGCCATAAATTTACGTCTAAACAGCGTGGATGTAACGGATGGTAAAATAATTTAAATTAAGAGAAAAATTCCAGCTTTTCTTTGGAATTCCCTGATTTTTCCAGGTTGAAATCTGAATTTCCCTGACTTTTCCAGATTTTTTCCAGTATAAAAAAATTCCCTGATAATTTCAGGTTTTCAAGGTGGGTGGTCACCCTGGTTTGAGTCCCATTGCAGCCAGATTAACCGTGGGAGGTTTTAGTGGTTTTCTTCTCCGTGTAACGCAAGTGCGTTTTAGTTTTATCAAAAAAGTCCTCCATGGAGGCAAGTTTTATATGGTATTCTAGTTTAGCGGGGCAATAATGGAGAGAATTTTAATGATGTATTGCTAAGGTGATATTTCAGCTGTTTGACGATAAATGTCCATCTGAATAAAGTTGATATAACGGATGGTAAAATAATTTAAATTAAAAAAAAATTCTAGATTTTCTTAAAAAAATCCCTGATTTTCCCAGTATAAAAAATTCCCTGATAATTCCAGGATGTCAAGGTGGGTCACCACCTTGCTTTTATAAAATTAATTTTTTAAAAATAGATAACGTTGCAAACATGAAACAACAACCAAAATTTATAAGCGCAGGCAGTTTTACCCATTAATAAGCTGAATATTTATCTCGTATCTATTAAGAAAATTTTCAAAAAATTCAGTGACCCAGTGAAATTAAGTCATTGAACAAATGAAAGTCTGCCATAAACAAACTAAAACCAAAAAGACATGCATACCATAGAAGGAGCTTGATTAGAATTTGCTTGAGACAAACCAAACGGATCAAAAGGATCTTTTTCTAAAAACAAGAAATAAGTATTAATACATTTATTAAAATAATTAGAATAAAATAATTTTTAACCATCTAAGTAATAGCTATGAATCTTTCTAAGCTTAAATCCTTTAGCTAACATCAATTTCTGTGCCGGTTCCAATCTGTTTGCTTTCCTCTACAGAAAGCCTATTTTCCCACAATAGAGATACTGTGTTTGGCAGGGAAATACTTGCATAACTTTGAAAATCGGTTAAAAGGCTGAACAGGTTGCATTGTTGCAACAAAAACTGTTGTTGTAACAAATGTCACTTGCCAATACCGGCAATCTTGCCATGAGAATCCAAGCTAATTTAAAGCAGAGAGTGCATTTCTTGTTTTTCAGTGACGCCACCTATGCCCAAGAGTACGACTTCAGCCATACACACGTCACAGCCCGTTTTACAGGGATGATCCAGTCTCACTCCATTCATTCCTCCACGCAATCATATCATAATTTTGAGCTTAACCAGAGAAAGATCAATGTCCAATTCAGTACTCCCAGAGGTATTGATTTGTTCCGAGAACTTGGAGGACTTTGTGACCCCAACAAATTTAAAGTGTCCTAGTCACAATTTATTGCACGGGGATTCTTTGGCCAGCAGGATTCGAACTCATGAACATCAGGCCAACAAACCTACCAACCAGGCCATTCCGACCCATGCAACAAAAACTAACTTATCTCAATGTTATTTAATGGGTAACAAGTTAGTAGCAGGGAAAGGCTTGCTCAATTTTGCCTACAGTTAGAACTTGGAAAGCTAGAGTTTTCAAAAATGAAAAGCAAAAAGTAAATAAGTAGATTCAGATCTGTCAAAATGCAATAAATTTTGATACAACTACTTACCAGGGTTTGTAGAGGCAGAAGCAGTATCAAATCCCCCAAATGGATCACTTCCAGAGAATGAATCACTCTTTAAAGAAAATAATAATGCTTTATGAAATATGAATGCACATAAGTTGATACAATACATATTTAATGAACATTCACCAGGTATGAAACAGGAGCTTCTGAATCGAGCAAATGAAAAATTGTTCCAAACTATGGCGCCTTTCTCACAGACATACAATACATTCTCAAACAAAAACGGTGGAAATAAATCAACTAAGTAGAAATTGGTCTCAATTATTCAACACTATTTTCAGGGTCTAGATGGTTGTCTGAGGGTGCCTGCAAGTTTTAATTGCTCTTACCAGAGCATTTCAGACATATATCATAGATCTTAAGTTTTTGCTGGATAATCTTTAAAGTCTATATTTTCACTTTTCAGAAAATCGCAGTCTATCTAACTTCTTTGAGGTTGACTGTTCAAAATCAAATCTGGATCTAAATCAAATTTGGGTCAACTGTATCCATTAAAAGGTAAACACAGGACTAACATAATGGTTGTTATGATTAAGAAATTTACTTTTATGGAAGCTTAGTGTAGGTAGTCCGAGTAAAGCATTATGTTGAATAGCTGCTGGCCCCCTATATCTTTTACAAACTATCACTTTGACCAGCACAAGGTATAAAAAAGGGCCCATGATACTCTTTGTTTGCTTTTTCAGAGGTGAGGTTTAAAATGAAATTCCCTATTTTCATTTTAAGCTATATATTCGTGAAAGCATCGTGTGAGTCGTGGGGTGGTTGTTTGCGCTATCGGTAAAGAAGTTTATAGACTCGGTGGTCAGGGGTTCGGTCCTGGTCACGGATTAATTTTAATTTTTTTTTCTAGCTACTTCATTTTATTTTTTAAAATTTATTTTTCGATATTTCAACGTGAAAAAAGAGTTATATATATAAAAATTATTATTTTTCTTTGGAAAACAGCGATTAATAGCTGATAAACTGATAAATTTCGACTAAAGAGCTACACACCCCACTCACTCCGTAACTCCATTTAATATTAACTTATAATTTTCAAACTCTGCCAGAAAATAGAGTTTTGAATACCAAAATATCGTACCAAAAGGAATTTTTATACACTAATTAGGGGACACACAAAGGGCCAAAATAGATTTTGCTAATTAACTGGAAGGTAGTTCTTTAAGCTATATATTCGTGAAAGCATCGTGTGAGTCGTGGTGTGGTTGTTTGTGCTATCGGTAAAGAAGTTTTTAGACTCGGTGGTCAGGGGTTCGGTCCTGGTCACGGATTAATTTTAAATTTTTTTTCTAGCTACTTCATTTTATTTTTTAAAATTTATTTTTCGATATTTCAACATGAATAAAGTGTTATATATATATAAATTATTATTTTTCGTCGGGAAACAGCGATTAATAGCTGATAAACTGATAAATTTCGAATAAAGAGCTACACACCCCACTCACTCCGTAACTCTCTTTAATATTAACTTATAATTTTCAAACTCTGCCAGAAAATAGAGTTTTATATACCAAAACATAGTACCAAAAGGAATTTTTATACACTAATTAGGGGAGTCATAAGGGGCCAAAATAGAGTTTGTTAATTAACTGGAAGGAAGTTCTTTAAGCTATATATTCGTGAAAGCATCGTGTGAGTCGTGGTGTGGTTGTTTGCGCTATCGGTAAAGAAGCTTATAGACTCGGTGGTCAGGGGTTCGGTCCTGGTCACGGATTAATTTTAAATTTTTTTTCTAGCTACTTCATTTTATTTTTTAAAATTTATTTTTCGATATTTCAACGTGAATAAAGTGTTATATATGTAAAAATAATTATTTTTCTTCGGGAAAGAGGGAACAATAGCTAAAAAACGAATAAATATCGACTCCGGAGCTACGCATACGACTCACTCCGTAACTCCCTTTATTATTAACTTATAATTTTCAAACTCTGCCAGTAATTAAAGATTTATAAACCAAACAATCGTACAAAATATAATTTTTATAGACTAATTAGGGAGCACATAATGGGCCAAAATAGATTTTGTTAATTAAAAGGAAGAAAGTACATTAAGCTATATATTCGTGGAAGCAACGTGTGAGTCGTGGTATGGTTGTTAGCGCCATGATAAAGAAGTTTGTAGTCTCGGTGGTCAGGGGTTCGATCCTGGTCACGGATTATTTTTTAATTTTTTTTCTTGCTTCTTTATTTTATTTTTTAAAATTTATTTTTCGATATTTCAACGTGAATAAAGTGTTATATATATATAAAAATTATTATTTTTCGTCGGGAAACAGCGATTAATAGCTGAAAAACGGATAAATTTCGACTCCAGAGCTACGCACACTACTCACTCCGTAACTCTCTTTAATATTAACTTATAATTTTCAAACTCTGCCAGAAAATAGAGTTTTATATACCAAAACATAGTACCAAAAGGAATTTTTATACACTAATTAGGGGAGTCATAAGGGCCCAAAAAAGAGTTTGTTAATTAACTGGAAGGAAGTTCTTTAAGCTATATATTCGTGAAAGCATCGTGTGAGTCGTGGGGTGGTTGTTTGCGCTATCGGTAAAGAAGTTTATAGACTCGGTGGTCAGGGGTTCGGTCCTGGTCACGGATTAATTTTAAATTTTTTTTCTAGCTACTTCATTTTATTTTTTAAAATTTATTTTTCGATAATTCAACGTGAATAAAGTGTTATATATATAGAAATATAATTATTTTTCTTTGGGAAAACAGCGATTAATAGCTGAAAAACGGATAAATTTCGCCTCCAGAGCTACGCACACCACTCACTCCGTAACTCCCTTTAATATTAACTTATAATTTTCAAACTCTGCCTGAAAATAGAGTTTTATATACCAAAACATAGTACCAAAAGGAATTTTTATACACTAATTAGGGGAGACATAAAGGGCCAAAAATAGAGTTTGTTAATTAACTGGAGGGAAGTTCTTTAAGCTATATATTTGTGAAAGCATCGTGTGAGTCGTTGTGTGGTTGTTTGCGCTATCGGTAAAGAAGTTTATAGACTCGGTGGACAGGGGATCGGTCCTGGTCACGGATTAATCTTAAACTTTTTTTCTAGCTTCTTTATTTTATTTTTTAAAACTTATTTTTCGATATTTCAACGTGAATAAAGTGTTGTATATATAAAAATTATTATTTTTATTTGGGAAACAGTGATTAATAGCTGAAAACGGATAAATTTCGACTTCAGAGCTACGCACACCACTCACTCCGTAACTCTCTTTAATATTAACTTATAATTTTCAAACTCCGCCAGAAAATAGAGTTTTATATACCAAAACATAGTACCAAAAGGAATTTTTATACACTAATTAGGGGACTCATGAGGGCCAAAATAAAGTTTGTTAATTAACTGGAAGGAAGTTCTTTAAGCTATATATTCGTGAAAGCATCGTGTGAGTCGTGGTGTGGTTGTTTGCGCTATTGGTAAAGAAGTTAATAGACTCAGTGGTCAGGGGTTCGGTCCTGGTCACGGATTAATTTTAAATTTTTTTTCTAGCTACTACATTTTATTTTTTAAACTTCATTTTTTGATATTTCAACGTGAATAAAGTGTTATATATGTAAAAATAATTATTTTTCTTCGGGAAAGAGGGAACATTAGCTAAAAAACGAATTAATATCGACTCCGGAGCTACGCATACGACTCACTCCGTAACTCCCTTTAATATTAACTTATAATTTTCAAACTCTGTCAGTAATTAAAGATTTATATACCAAACAATCGTACCAAAGATAATTTTTATAGACTAATTAGGGAGCACATAATGGGCCAAAATAGATTTTGTTAATTAAAAGGAAGAAAGTACTTTAAGCTATATATTCGCGGAAGCAACGTGTGAGTCGTGGTACGGTTGTAAGCGCCATGATAAAGAAGTTTGTAGTCTCGGTGGTCAGGGGCTCGGTCCTGGTCACGGATTATTTTTTAATTTTTTTTCTTGCTTCTTTATTTTATTTTTTAAAACTTATTTTTCGATATTTCAACGTGAAAAAAGAGTTATATATATAAAAATTATTATTTTTCTTTGGGAAACAGCGATTAATAGCTGAAAAACGGATAAATTTCGACTCCAGAGCTACGCACACCACTCACTCCGTAACTCCATTTAATATTAACTTATAATTTTCAAACTCTGCCAGAAAATAGAGTTTTATATACCAAAATATAGTACCAAAAGGAATTTTTATACACTAATTAGGGGAGTCATAAAGGGCCAAAATAGAGTTTGTTAATTAACTGGAAGGAAGTTCTTTAAGCTATATATTCGTGAAAGCATCGTGTGAGTCGTGGTGTGGTTGTTTGCGCTATCGGTAAAGAAGCTTATAGACTCGGTGGTCAGGGGTTCGGTCCTGGTCACGAATTAATTTTCAATTTTTTTTCTAGCTACTTCATTTTATTTTTTAAAATTTATTTTTCGATATTTCAAAGTGAATAAAGTGTTATATATGTAAAAATAATTATTTTTCTTCGGGAAAGAGGGAACATTAGCTAAAAAACGAATAAATATCGACTCCGGAGCTACGCATACGACTCGCTCCGTAACTCCCTTTAATATTAACTTATAATTTTCAAACTCTGTCAGAAATTAAAGATTTATATACCAAACAATCGTACCAAAGATAATTTTTATTGACTAATTAGGGAGCACATAATGGGCCAAAATAGATTTTGCTAATTAAAAGGAAGAAAGTACTTTAAGCTATATGTTCTTGGAAGAAACGTCTGAGTCGTGGTATGGTTGTTAGCGCCATGATAAAGAAGTTTGTAGTCTCGGTGGTCAGGGGTTCGGTCCTGGTCAAGGATTATTTTTTAATTTTTTTTCTTGCTTCTTTATTTTATTTTTTAAAACTTATTTTTCAATATTTCAACGTGAGAAAAGAGTTATATATATAAAAATTATTATTTTTCTTTGGGAAACAGCGATTAATAGCTGATAAACTGATAAATTTCGACTAAAGAGCTACACACCCCACTCACTCCGTAACTCTCTTTAATATTAACTTATAATTTTCAAACTCTGCCAGAAACTAGAGTTTTATATACTAAAACATAGTACCAAAAGGAATTTTTATACACTAATTAGGGGAGTCATAAGGGGCCAAAATAGAGTTTGTTAATTAACTGGAAGGAAGTTCTTTAAGCTATATATTCGTGAAAGCATCGTGTGAGTCGTGGTGTGGTTGTTTGCGCTATCGGTAAAGAAGCTTATAGACTCGGTGGTCAGGGGATCGGTCCTGGTCACGGATTAATTTTAAATTTTTTTTCTAGCTACTTCATTTTATTTTTTAAAATTTATTTTTCGAAATTTCAACGTGAATAAAGTGTTATATATGTAAAAATAATTATTTTTCTTCGGGAAAGAGGGAACATTAGCCAAAAAACGAATAAATATCGACTCCGGAGCTACGCATATGACTCACTCCGTAACTCCCTTTAATATTAACTTATAATTTTCAAACTCTGTCAGTAATTAAAGATTTATATGCCAAACAGTCGTACCAAAGATAATTTTTATAGACTAATTAGGGAGCACATAATGGGCCAAAATAGATTTTGTTAACTAAAAGGAAGAAAGTACTTTAAGCTATATATTCGTGGAAGCAACGTGTGAGTCGTGGTATGGTTGTTAGCGCCATGATAAAGAAGTTTGTAGTCTCGGTGGTCAGGGGTTCGGTCCTGGTCACGGATTATTTTTTAATTTTTTTTCTTGCTTCTTTATTTTATTTTTTAAAACTTTTTTTTCGATATTTCAACGGGAAAAAAGAGTTATATATGTAAAAGTTATTATTTTTCTTTGGGAAACAGCGATTAATAGCTGATAAACTGATAAATTTCGACTAAAGAGCTACACACCCCACTCACTCCGTAACTCTCTTTAATATTAACTTATAATTTTCAAACTCTGCCAGAAAATAGAGTTTTATATACCAAAACATAGTACCAAAAGGAATTTTTATACACTAATTAGGGGAGTCATAAAGGGCCAAAATAGAGTTTGTTAATTAACTGGAAGGAAGTTCTTTAAGCTATATATTCGGGAAAGCATCGTGTGAGTCGTGGTGTGGTTGTTTGCGCTATCGGTAAAGAAGTTTACAGACTCGGTGGTCAGGGATTCGGTCCTGGTCACGGATTAATCTAAAATTTTCTTTCTAGCTACTTCATTTTATTTTTTAAAATTTATTTTTCGATATTTCAACGTGAATAAAGTGTTATATATGTAAAAATAATTATTTTTCTTCGGGAAAGAGGGAACATTAGCTAAAAAACGAATAAATATCGACTCCGGAGCTACGCACACCACTCACTCCGTAATTCCCTTTAATATTAACTTATAATTTTCAAACTCTGCCTGAAAATAGAGTTTTATATACCAAAACATCGTACCAAAAGGAATTTTTATACACTAATTAGGGGAGTCATAAGGGGCCAAAATAGAGTTTGTTAATTAACTGGAAGGAAGTTCTTTAAGCTATATATTCGTGAAAGCATCGTGTGAGTCGTGGTGTGGTTGTTTGCGCTATCGGTAAAGAAGCTTATAGACTCGGTGGTCAGGGGATCGGTCCTGGTCACGGATTAATTTTAAATTTTTTTTCTAGCTACTTCATTTTATTTTTTAAAATTTATTTTTCGAAATTTCAACGTGAATAAAGTGTTATATATGTAAAAATAATTATTTTTCTTCGGGAAAGAGGGAACATTAGCCAAAAAATGAATAAATATCGACTCCGGAGCTACGCATATGACTCACTCCGTAACTCCCTTTAATATTAACTTATAATTTTCAAACTCTGTCAGTAATTAAAGATTTATATGCCAAACAGTCGTACCAAAGATAATTTTTATAGACTAATTAGGGAGCACATAATGGGCCAAAATAGATTTTGTTAACTAAAAGGAAGAAAGTACTTTAAACTATATATTCGTGGAAGCAACGTGTGAGTCGTGGTATGGTTGTTAGCGCCATGATAAAGAAGTTTGTAGTCTCGGTGGTCAGGGGTTCGGTCCTGGTCACGGATTATTTTTTAATTTTTTTTCTTGCTTCTTTATTTTATTTTTTAAAACTTTTTTTTCGATATTTCAACGGGAAAAAAGAGTTATATATGTAAAAGTTATTATTTTTCTTTGGGAAACAGCGATTAATATCTGATAAACTGATAAATTTCGACTAAAGAGCTACACACCCCACTCACTCCGTAACTCTCTTTAATATTAACTTATAATTTTCAAACTCTGCCAGAAAATAGAGTTTTATATACCAAAACATAGTACCTAAAGGAATTTTTATACACTAATTAGGGGAGACATAAAGGGCCAAAATAGAGTTTGTTAATTAACTGGAAGGAAGTTCTTTAAGCTATATATTCGGGAAAGCATCGTGTGAGTCGTGGTGTGGTTGTTTGCGCTATCGGTAAAGAAGTTTACAGACTCGGTGGTCAGGGATTCGGTCCTGGTCACGGATTAATCTAAAATTTTCTTTCTAGCTACTTCATTTTATTTTTTAAAATTTATTTTTCGATATTTCAACGTGAATAAAGTGTTATATATGTAAAAATAATTATTTTTCTTCGGGAAAGAGGGAACATTAGCTAAAAAACGAATAAATATCGACTCCGGAGCTACGCACACCACTCACTCCGTAATTCCCTTTAATATTAACTTATAATTTTCAAACTCTGCCTGAAAATAGAGTTTTATATACCAAAACATCGTACCAAAAGGAATTTTTATACACTAATTAGGGGAGACATAAAGGGCCAAAATAGAGTTTGTTAATTAACTGGAAGGAAGTTCTTTAAACTATATATTCGTGAAAGCATCGTGTGAGTCGTGGTGTGGTTGTTTGAGCTATCGGTAAAGAAGTTTATAGACTCGGTGGTCAGGGGTTCGGTCCTGGTCACGGATTAATTTTTAATTTTTTTTCTAGCTACTTCATTTTATTTTTTAAAATTTATTTTTCGATATTTCAACGTGAATAAAGTGTTATATATGTAAAAATAATTATTTTTCTTCGGGAAAGAGGGAACATTAGCTAAAAAACGAATAAATATCGTCTCCGGAGCTACGCATACGGCTCAATCCGTAACTCCCTTTAATATTAACTTATAATTTTCAAACTCTGTCAGTAATTAAAGATTTATATACCAAACAATCGTACCAAACATAATTTTTATAGACTAATTAGGGAGCTCATAATGGGCCGAAATAGATTTTGTTAATTAAAAGGAAGAAAGTACTTTAAGCTATATATTCGTGGAAGCAACGTGTCAGTCGTGGTATGGTTGTTAGCGCCATGATAAAGAAGTTTGTCGTCTCGGTTGTCAGGAGTTCGGTCCTGGTCGCGGAGTAACTTTGATTTTTTTTTCTAGCCACTTTATTTTATTTTTTAAAATTTATTTTTCGATATTTCAACGTGAATAAAGTGTTATATATATATAAATATAATCATTTTTCTTTGGGAAACAGCGATTAATACCTAATAAACGGATAAATTTCGATTCCAGAGCTACGCACACCACTCACTCCGTAACTCTCTTTAATATTAACTTATAATTTTCTAACTCTGCCTGAAAATAGAGTTTTATATACCAAAACATAGTACCAAAAGGAATTTTTATACACTAATTAGGGGAGTCATAAAGGGCCAAAATAGAGTTTGTTGATTAACTGAAAGGAAGTTCTTTAAGCTATATATTCGTGAAAGCATCGTGTGAGTCGTGGTGTGGTGGTTTGCGCTATCGGTAAAGAAGTTTATAGATTCGGTGGTCAGGGGTTCGGTCCTGGTCACGGATTAATTTTAAATTTTTTTTCTAGCTACTTCATTTTATTTTTTAAAATTTATTTTTCGATATTTCAACGTGAATAAAGTGTTATATATGTAAAAACAATTATTTTTCTTCGGGAAAGAGGGAACATTAGCTAAAAAACGAATAACAATCGACTCCGGAGCTACGCATACGACTCTCTCCGTAACTCCGTTTAATATTAACTTATAATTTTCAAACTCTGCCAGTAATTAAAGATTTATATACCAAACAATCGTACAAAAGATAATTTTTATAGACTATTTAGGGAGCACATAATGGGCCAAAATAGATTTTGTTAATTAAAAGGAAGAAAGTACTTTAAGCTACATATTCGTGGAAGCAACGTGTGAGTCGTGGTATGGTTGTTAGCGCCATGATAAAGAAGTTTGTCGTCTCGGTTGTCAGGGGTTCGGTCCTGGTCTCGGAGTAACTTTGATTTTTTTTCTAGCCACTTTATTTTATTTTTTAAAATTTATTTTTCGATATTTCAACGTGAATAAAGTGTTATATATATATATATAAATATAATCATTTTTCTTTGGGAAACAGCGATTAATAGCTGAAAAACGGATAAATTTCGACTCCAGAGCTACACACACCACTCACTCCGTAACTCCCTTTAATACTAACTTATAATTTTCTAACTCTGCCTGAAAATAGAGTTTTATATACCAAAACATTGTACCAAAAGGAATTTTTATACACTAATTAGGGGAGTCATAAAGGGCCAAAATAGAGTTTGTTAATTAACTGAAAGGAAGTTCTTTAAGCTATATATTCGTGGAAGCATCGTGTGAGTCGTGGTGTCGTTGTTTGCGCTATCGGTAAAGAAGTTTATAGACTCGGTGGTCAGGGGTTCGGTCCTGGTCACGGATTAATTTTAAATTTTTTTTCTAGCTACTTCATTTATTTTTTAAAATTTATTTTTCGATATTTCAACGTGAATAAAGTGTTATATATGTAAAAATAATTATTTTTCTTCGGGAAAGAGGGATCATTAGCTAAAAAACGAATAAATATCGACTCCGGAGCTACGCATACGACTCACTCCGTAACTCCCTTTAATATTAACTCATAATTTTCAAACTCTGTCAGCAATTAAAGATTTATATACCAAACAATCGTACCAAAGATACTTTTTATAGACTAATTAGGGAGCACATAATGGGCCAAAATAGATTTTGTTAATTAAAAGGAAGAAAGTACTTTAAGCTATATATTCGTGGAAGCAACGTGTGAGTCGTGGTATGGTTGTTAGCTCCATGATAAAGAAGTTTGTAGTCTCGGTGGTCAGGGGTTCGGTCCTGGTCGCGGATTATTTTTTAATTTTTTTTCTTGCTTCTTTATTTTATTTTTTAAAACTTATTTTTCGATATTTCAACATGAAAAAAGAGTTATATATATATAAAAATTATTATTTTTCTTTGGGAAACAGCGATTAATAGCTGAAAAACTGATAAATTTCGACTAAGGAGCTACACACCCCACTCACTCCGTAACTCTCTTTAATATTAACTTATAATTTTCAAACTCTGCCTGAAAATAGAGTTTTATATACCAAAACATCGTACCAAAAGGAATTTTCATACACTAATTAGGGGAGTCATAAAGGGCCAAAAAAGAGTTTGTTAATTAACTGGAAGGAAGTTCTTTAAACTATATATTCGTGAAAGCATCGTGTGAGTCGTGGTGTGGTTGTTTGCGCTACCGGTAAAGAAGTTTATAGACTCGGTGGTCAGGGGTTCGGTCTTGGTCACGGATTAATTTTTAATTTTTTTTCTAGCTACTTCATTTTATTTTTTAAAATTTATTTTTCGATATTTCAACGTGAATAAAGTGTTATATATGTAAAAATAATTATTTTTCTTCGGGAAAGAGGGGACATTAAATAAAAAACGAATAAATATCGACTCCGGAGCTACGCATACGACTCACTCCGTAACTCCCTTTAATATTAACTCATAATTTTCAAACTCTGTCAGCAATTAAAGATTTATATACCAAACAATCGTACCAAAGATACTTTTTATAGGCAAATTAGGGAGCTCATAATGGGCCAAAATAGATTTTGGGAATTAAAAAGAAGAAAGTACTTTAAACTATATATTCGTGGAAGCAACATGTGAGTCGTGGTATGGTTGTTAGCGCCATGATAAAGAAGATTGTTGTCTTGGTGGTCAGGGGTTCGGTCCTGGTCACGGATTATTTTTTAATTTTTTTTCTTGCTTCCTTATTTTATTTTTTACTTATTTTTCGATATTTCAACGTGAATAAAGTGTTATATATATAAAAATTATTATTTTTCTTTGGGAAACAGCGATTAATAGCTGAAAAACGGGTAAATTTCGACTCCAGAGCTACGCACACCACTTACTCCGTAACTCTCTTTAATATTAACTTATAATTTTCAAACTCTGCCAGAAAATAGAGATTTATATACCAAAACATAGTACCAAAAGGAATTTTTATACACTAATTAGGGGAGTCATAAGGGGCCAAAATAGAGTTTGTTAATTAACTGGAAGGAAGTTGTTTAAGCTATATATTCGTGAAAGCATCGTGTGAGTCGTGGTGTGGTTGTTAGCGCTATGGGAAAAGAAGTTTGTAGACTCGGTGGTCAGGGCTTCGGTCCTGGTCACGGATTAATTTGTAATTTTTTTTCTATTTACTTTATTTTATTTTTTAAAATTTATTTTTCGATATTTCAACGTGAATTAAGTGTTATATATACAAAAATATTTATTTTTCTTAGGGAAAGAGGGATTAATAGCTGAATAACGGAAAAGTTATTTAAATGGATATTGGAAGGTAAGAAAAAAAACATCCAAACCAGTCAGATTGTTGAAAAAATTGTATTGTTTCTTTTTATGATGGCCTTTCAATTCCTCCTTTTTTCTGTGTCATACTTTCCCGACAGGGGGGGGGGGAGTATCGCAGTAGGCGGTGCAGCCTTTCTGCAGGGACCTAACAAGATTGTGGTTGATTAAGAGATGTTATGGATTTTCGGAAAATTTTGAAGATCGATCTATTTTTTATCTTAATTAAATATACTATTTTTCAAATTTAGAAATTTGTTACTAGAAAACTATGAAGTATGCAAATATTTGTTTGTTTTTAACACTTTTTTTAAATAATTCTTGAATGTATTGGTAAGATAGTTCATTTGTATAATTTATGTGTTTTTTTCTCTCTTTGTGTGATAATTCAAAGGGTTGTTCTCAAATCTACTTTACCTCACATTTTTTGTTAACTCATGAAGTATATGTGATTAGATTTTTAAAAATATTTCGCTCATAGTAGTACTAATAAAAAAAAAATCAGGCGGTGGATTGCAGGTCTATCTAATAACATATTTATTATATTGCCGGCATTGAGCAGTAGACGCAATTCTGAGTTTTCGACTATCTATGTTCAACTACGTAGCCTTGTAATTTTGAACCCTGCCCGGAAGACAAGAGAACTCATAGATCAAGCATTGGGACAAACTAGCTTTCGCGGAGGTCTTTTTGATGAAACTAATTCGCATTTGCGTTTTAGTGAGAGGAAAACCACGAAAACATCTCACCGTTAGCCCGTATGCTAAGGTACACTATCCCTTGATCCATCTAACACTGAGGATATCCTGTGAGTGAAACTGTGTTCGGTGTGAGTCGGGACCGGAATTCGAGTCAACCAGCACCTCTGGGTTTCCAAACTAGGGCATCTCATTGAGAGGTGAACGCTTTATCTACAGCAGCTCTGATAAAATTTGTCGAAAAAGTTTTTCAATAAAATATAAGAAATATATTTAATTAAATATTTTATTTAAATTTCAAAATGATTCCGCTGAATTTATTTTTACGCAAAAACACTTAAATTATTTTCTCATGATGGAACTCCGATGTTAAGCATCACTGGCGGTTGTCAGTGTGCTAGTGGGTAACCACTTTGATCAGCCTGCGTAAGGACCGAGGATGCGCCGTATCGGTCCGCGTTAAACTATTCTACCATATAGTGCTCGACTTCGTGCGCAGGTCGTCGGCCTACCAAAGCAGGGGAGCCATCCCCTCTTCAGAGGATCGAAATTGCGATGGTATGTCTTCGGATCATCCTCAGGTATGTTTCCCAGACCGTCGCCAATAGCCCATTGTGTAGCTCTAATGCAACGTCAATAAATTACCTACCTACCTGCATATGAGTTATTTTTACTAAAATTAGTAACAAAAAAAAACGTTTATAGTTTAAATGCATTAGCTATAAAATATATTTTCAATTATTTGAAAGAAAGGTTTCAGAAGAGCATCTAAACAAAAATGTTAAACGACTTAATATGGGACTAAAATTCTTTTTAACTTCATATTCAAATATTTTTATTTTTCTATACGTGGGAGCTGAAAGGGTTTTCACTTGTGAAGAGGACGGTGACCCAAAATAAGTTGGAAAGCTATGTTATACACGCTAAGAAGATTTTAGTCCCAGCTTCTTCAATAATTATCGTTATATTTCTGACGGTGTTTAACACTAATTTAGGACTTTTTTTGTCTTCATTTCTGACAAGGATTCTAAAAATATATATATTAACCGCCTCCCTTACCAATATTTGTTGAAACAAATGCATGAAGTCGACATATTTTTTTTATTTCATTAATAAATACAAGGAACTGAAACAAAACATAATAAACAAGTTTTAAGTTAAAATTTTATTATTTTTTATTTGTAAAAAAATATTTAATTCACTATTAGTTTACTATCCCGAGTTATCTCGGGAAAGTGAAGAAAATTAAATAGTAGTCCTTGTATAATAGTTTTTAAAAGTGACAACACAAATTGATACTTTACAACAGCCAGTGAAGTGATGTCCCATTTGTTTTACCCTTTCTCTTCTATGTAATGTCATCAACCATTGTATAAACAATTGCACAAAACACATTTGCTGTCCCACAATCTAACAGCATAACTCCCTAACAAACTTCTGATCGCAGCAGATTTTTTTTTTTTTTTTTTTTTTTTTTTTTTTTTTTTTTGGAAAACAAAGCGTACCGACAAATTCTGCTATGCCCGAGTTTTCTCGGGATAATAAATATTTGCAATATATACGTACCCGAGTTAACTCGGGATAATCAGGGAAGCGGTTAAGGGCGGACGTTGACGTCACCTGAATGACGGTTAACGTCACCTGAATGACGGCTATTTTTAAAAGTAACGTTTTAAAAAGAAAAGCGAATAAATTTAACCCTTTGCACTCGAGGTCCTTTCACCTATTAAACACAATTCACACGCAAAACTAAGGAGGATATTATTGAATTAGTTTAAATAATTATTAAAAATTATTTTTTATGTTGAATTATCTTCGGATAAAGGAATTTTATAATCGTGTGCATAAATTTTACGATTTGCTTTAAAAGTTTTTAAGTAATAGTGAAATACGCACAAAGTGACATTAACAATTAGGGTACCGAACTTTCAATCGCTCACCAGCTTTAATATTTGGAACCCGTATTTTATAGACTACGGGCAACAACCCTCCATGTTTTGATGATAACGAATCGAAATCCTTCGAAAAAAAAGTTACATTTAATGCAAGGAAAATACGGGTTTGTGTTTGAGTTTAGTTGAGTTATATTTCGTAAAAAGTGTAAAAAGTATAAAGAAATAAAAACTGAGGAGGATAGAAAAAAAATGAATAAAATGAGAAACTAAGTTAAAGATTTAAATTACGGCTGCAAATTCTTCTGATTACTTGCCAACATATTAATTATTTAAAAACCGCTCAAAGTTACTTCCGCCCTCCCCACTTCCTTTCCCTTGTCATCCATTTGTGTTTTTCAATCTTTTCTTTTTAAGAGATAAGGTCTCCTTTTAAGAGAGGAATTCTAATTTTTTTTTCCTTTTTTTGCATGATTCCCATATTTAACCCATTATCTTTTTCATAGTTTCCTTTTAAACTTGCTAATTCACTAAATGGGAATTTTTAGTGTAAGATACGTATTAAATTAATAATAGCACATAAAATAATGACATCACGCCTGGAGGGAAGGGTGGGAGTTCTTTAAACTGCAACAGTTTGTTACAAAGGGCAGGGAGGGAGTTCTGCAAAACGCACATTTCGATTAAAATCAAAACTTTTAAAATCAGTAGATTAAATAATTTATATAACTAGTTTTTGTACTGTTTATATATTTTTCATCAAAATAAGTACACATGTAAACAATATTGTTATTATGCTTACAAATGTCATTAGAAACATGCAGTTAAATTTTAAAAATACAATGTGAAATACGATCTATAATACGCCTTTTTGTTTCTGAAATTGTTATATTGTTTATGTATTGTAGCGTGAATGCCTTTTTCAACACATAAAGTTTTAACGAAGTGATTAAAATAACTCATTTCCTAACTAAAAATGCTTGCACACAATGCTAACTAACATGCATGTTTTGTTTTTTTCTCTTAACAAATAACATGTGATAAATAGCAATCAGCTAGTCAAAAAATAACATGATAATTGTTTTTCTTTTTCGATAATTGAATGTAATTGGTTTTCCAATGATAAGTGTATTGTTTTAAAATATTATCCTTCCAAGGTGTATTTCCGCATATAAATAGTATTTTTATTTTGAATATAAATAATAAATATCATATAATGTTGAATTAGATAAACTAATGTAAAAAAATTATTAAGAAAAAAGCTTTTTTATCGCGTTGAACAAAAAATAAAGATTAGGTATAACTTGTAAGAATCGAGTCTCACAATTTTCCTGATATTATGATCATTTTGTAGAAAAGTTTATCTTATAATGTGTCATTAGAATTTCTTATAAATTTTTTTTTAAAGAAAGCAGATGAAAAGACATTGATGGTTAATTGAATGTTATTTTATTTCATAACCACCGTTGAACGGGTAACACATTTCTGAGTTAACGTATATCAATGTTCAATTCTGTAGCCTTAAAATTTGATCCCAACCCAGAAAACAAGGAAACTCCTGGGACAAGCATTGCGAAAATCTAGCCTTCGAGCAGGACATTTTGAAGAAACTAATCACACTTACGATAAGTAGGTATATGTATATACCCCTTACCTTTAGGATATAAATAGTAGAAACACATGACCAGTTAGTAGAACAATGTGTATGTTTGAGTAGTTTTAAAGTTACGGTAGTGATTTTTATATGTTATAACCGTCGTTGAACAGCCGACCCACTTTTGTTTTGTGTTTACGACTACTAATGTTCAACTCCGTAGACTTGTACTTTTGAACCAATCCAGAAGAAGGTAACTCCTGGATCAGTACCCCCAGAGGTTTGATTTGTTGTAGGAACATGGGGGATTTTGTGACTAGACAGATTTAACGTGCATCAGTCACCATTTACTGCCCGGGAAGTCTTTAGCCGGCGGGGTTCGAACCAGCGTCCTCTTGGACATGGGCCCAGTGCCCTATCAACCAGGCTATCCCAGCCCTTCGGTAGTGATTTCTGTTAAATAATTTAACTTGAGCCGCGATGGTTCAGAGGTAAGAGCGTTCACCTTCCAATGAGGTGAACCGGGGTTCGATCCCGTCGATGGCTGGTCGATACGAATTCCGCATCCGGCTTGCACTGACCACAGTGCTGATATGAGATATCTTCAGTGGTAGACGGATCCCCTAGCCGTCAGGCTAACCGTGGGAGGTGTCTTCCTCTCCATGTAACGCAAATGCGGGTTGGTTCCATCAAAAAGTCCTCACAAAGGCAAATTTCTCCCAATATTTGATCCAGGAGTTTCCTTGTCTTCTGGATTGGGTTCAAAATTACAGCGCTACGTAGTTGAACATTAGTAAACGTAAACCCTAAAATTGGGTAGACTGTTCAACGACGGTTATAATATAAAAATAAAATAAAATAATTCAACTTATTGTTATAGTCAATTAGCGGAATAGAAAAATAAAGGAGCATATCTTTATATTTTATCGCATTAACCTAAACAAATCGAGAATTTAATGCTACAAAATATAGGTTGTTACGTAAAAACTGCCTCGATGTATATTTTTAGTACCCTTTTAAAAAATAGAAGTCATAAAAGTCTGCGTAATGGGAGTCATGAATTTAATAGAGAGTAAAAAAGAAAGAAAACGCTATCAATCGCCGCCGGAGGGGGTCGGTCTGAAAACATCAAAACTTGGTTCACTCATAGAAGAAATATGGAGAGTTATAAAGCAATTATTAAAAACACCAAGTTTAAACCGTATTCAAGGTGGTTTTAATATTTTCTTTGCCAACTTCCTTCTTATAATGGTTCGATTTTGACAGAAAAAAAAATTCTTTTTCTCTCTATCGCTGAAATACCAATTTGAGACTTCTAATGGTCATTTTTTTTAAAGGATTCTGAAAGTTCATAATAAAAACTTTTTTACGAGACAAACTGCATGTTCTGGATGTTTTAAATCCTCGGATTTCGAATTCATAACAAACTTAAAATAATAATAATAAATCTAGCTCGACCTCTTCGTATTTCACTCATGGAAAAATGAAAAAATAGAATCTTTGAATATTAATAAATAAAATTTTTAATATTATTTTTAATCATATAAGAAATATTTTCAACTCGAAAAATTGACATATTTTAGTTTGTTTTTTCTTTATTCGTTTTTATGCGATAAGGTAAAATGAAATTTAATTCATTGAAACCAGCATACAAACACTTTCCCCCCCCCCCCACTATCATAAAAAAAAAAAAAAATTCAAGTATTTCTCTTTATTTCAAAAGAAGAATAAATCACGAAAAAAAAAACTCTTATTATGGCGCATCATAATTATATCTTGAAGGATGGGTTTTCAAAACAAAAAGATTGAAATTAAAGTCGTTAACTCGAATTTTTAAAAAGATACTATGATCATCAATCATTGAACAGGCAGGCGACCTTTTCCCCAATGCAAATACATCGTAACCTTCTCAAGTTCTGAGGTGCAAATTTCTACGCGCATCGTTGAATTTGCCAGATTGGGCTACAAGTAGCGGATTGGGCTACTTTTAAAACTCTCCGTTACACAAAATCGAATTTGGGTTACCCGCTACTTTTTGGGCTACTCATTATTTTTCAAAAGCTACAAATCTTAAAAATGCGCTACTTAGAGAATTTCATGCTACTTATCGAATCATTGGCAAATTTTCCTTTCCTATTATAAAATGGGAGATTCTGTAAAATTTGCAGTTTCTTTATCTTTTTTAAAAATATTTTCTTTTATTTCTGAAAACGCATCAGCTTTAGTTTTGAATTCTTGTTTTGTTTTGCCGCGCAGAGTCCAGAATCTCTCCATACCTATGCATCTAAATCATAGACTCGTGAAAACGCAAAGATATATTATGAAAAAATGCACGGCTAGTATGATGGGGGAAAAAAGCTTAAACTCTAGCCATTATTAATCGCTTATCATCTGGAAAAACCGCGTGACCTGTAATCTAAGCTAAAACGAAATATTGAATTTGGACATTGAAGATCCCGGCGATGGCTGGTCGATATGAATTCCGCATCCTGCTTGCACCAACCACAGAGCTGTCGTGAAATATCCTCAGTGGTAGACGGATCATGGGTTTGAGTCCCCTTGCCGTGAGGCTAAACGTGAGAGTTCTCGTGGTTTTCCTCTCCATGTAATGCAAATGCCGGTTAGTTTCATCAAAAAGTTCTCCATGAAGGCAAAATTTCTCCCAATACTTGATCCAGGAGTTCCCTTGTCTTCTGGATTGGATTCAAAATTACAAGGCTATGGAGTTAAACATTAGTAGTCGCAAACCCAAAAAATTGGGTCGGCTGTTCAACGACGGTTATAAAAATATAACTATTTAAAGAACATCACTGGCTGCGGTCAGTGCGCGGGTGGGTGACCACGTGGGTCAGTCTGCGTAGGGACCGAGGTCGTGCAGTATGGGTCCTCGTTAAACTGATCTACCGTAAAGTCCTCGACTTCGCGTGCAGGTCGTTGGGCTACTGAAGCGGGGGGTGCCATGACCTCTGCATGGGTTCAAAATTGTGATGGCATGTCTTTGGATCATCGGATGTTTCCCAGCCGTCGCCGATCGTAAATGAACTACAACTACAGCATTGAAATTTGACTTATTTTTTTAATTTAGTAAAATATATATGTATAACGTAGTTTTTTGGGCTACAAAATGTTCGAATCCGCTACTTTTGAAGCTCACATTCGCTAATTTTTAATCTTAAGTTCTGGCAACACTGCGCGCATCGTTGAATTTGATTGGTTAACAAATTCAAGGCTTAGGCGAAGCGCTGTTATTGGAAATCTTAAATTTGTTCAGTCGTTCTGACTTTATTTCTAGGCAGATATATTAATTTTATTTTAGTAAATACAGTAGAATATCACATCCGTTATTTTAAATAAAGTGTTTTTATTTACAATTTTATGTATTTGTTGTGGCTTATAGCTTACTCTGTAGCGCATAAGTATGTTTTGATTAGAGTTGTGGGTTGTGGCAACGTTGGTTGCGATGACAACTAAAAATGATGGAATGCAAGAGTTGCAGAAAAGCGATAAATAAAAATCTTTTGTAAAAATATCTGGACGTAGAATATTATTATATTAAATCCAAACAACATAAACGATACAATTAATATTGGCCTGTCTTGCTCCCAATAACTGGTGACCCGGATTATAGAAATAAGTATGCCTGATGACGAGAAAGTGGTTAAAGATTCTACAAATGAACTATGCAAAGTAAGTGTAAAAATTCCGCCGTTTTGGATTGATCGTCCTGAAATTTGGTTTTTCCAAGTGGAAGCCCAGTTTAAAATAAGTGGAATTCTTTCTGAGGAAACCAAATTTAACTACTTAGTATCGCAGTTAGAACCGAAATATGTTGAAAATATTTGGGATATTGTAACAAGCAATTCCGATACGAAATATTCAGAATCCAAAACAAGGCTTCTAGATTTATTTAAAGAAAGTGAAAGTACTCGAATAAAAAAACTTATAACTGGAATTGAACTAGGTAATCTAAAGCCAAGCCAATTGTTACAAAAACTAAAATCTGTCGCAACATCGGATGTGTCCGAAAATTTAATCAAAACATTATGGTTAGAAAAACTGCCAGATTCTATGCGTAATATAGTACTTGTTAGTGACGAAGAATTACCCAAATTGGCGATCATGGCTGACAAGATTTCAGATATGACACCTTCTAATGAGATTTTTGGCGTATCAGCAGCTGATAATTTCTCGAATAAAGAACTATTAATGAAAATCCAATCCCTTGAACAGCGAATTGCTGAAATGACTATTGATCATATATCGAGACCACGTTTAAGGAACGATTCTCAGTGCCGCAGACGACCTCGAAGTACTTCTAAGGGAAAATTTAATCCTAGAGGGAAATACTGCTTCTATCATTTTCGTTTTGGTAACAAATGCCATAAGGATAAGTGTACTCAGCCGTGTAGTTGGTCAACTGATAGGTCATCCAATCAGGGAAACGCCGATGTGCAGTAGAGAATGCGACAAGCTCTCCTGTTAATAATATTCCTGATTGTCGCCAATTTCGCTTATTTATAAGAGATAAAAAATCGAAAGTGCGTTTCTTAGTAGACAGTGGGGCAGATGTTAGCATTTTACCCGCTTCAACTAAAGATAAACAATCCATGGATTACAAATTGTATGCAGCAAATGGTACCGAAATTGAAACATATGGTATAAAAATGTTATCCCTTGATTTAGGACTTAGGCGAGAATTTCAATTTCCTTTTATAGTAGCCAAAATTAATAAAGGTATTTTAGGAGCTGATTTCCTTAACAAATTTAAATTAGTAATTGATTTGCATAACAAGAAACTGATTGATGGAGTAACTCAACTAAAGGTAACTGGTGAAGTTGCTACCCTCAGCGAAAACAATAATATCGTTACAGTAAATAGTTCGACGAAATTTCATACTCTACTAAAACAATATCCAGATTTATGCAAACCAAATTTGTTCTTATCAGGAGTAAAACATAATGTTCAACATCACATCGAAACGAATGGTCCACCTGAAAATTCTAAAGCACGACAGCTAGATCCTCAAAGGCTGGCGATAGTAAAGCAAGAGTTCCAATTCATGTTGGATAATAACATAATAAAACCCTCCAGTTCACAATGGGCAAGTCCATTACATGTGGTTTTGAAAAAGGATGGTACTCTTCGCCCATGTGGAGATTACAGACAGCTAAATGCTAGAACAGTTCCTGATCAATACCCCATTCCTAGGATTGAAGATTTTCATCACATTTTAAAAGATACAAATGTATATTCCAAAATTGATTTATTTAAAGCCTATTACCAAGTGCCTATAGCCGAAGAAGACAGATGTAAAACTGCAATTATTACTCCATTTGGGTTGTACGAATTCAATGTGATGAGCTTTGGTTTGAGGAATGCACCAGCAACTTTTCAAAGATTTGTAAATAAGGTTTTTTCTGGTCTTAATTTTGTTTTTCCCTACCTAGATGATATTCTAATCGCATCTGCTAGTGAGGAACAACACAGAACTCACTTAAAGTTAGTGTTTGAAAGATTGAATGATTATGGACTTCGTATTAACGTTTCCAAGTCTATCTTTGGAAAGGAAGAAATAGAATTCTTGGGTTATTTAATTACTCCTGAAGGCTCACGACCGTTACCGGACAAAGTTCAAACTATTGTTAATTACAAACTTCCGACCACCATTCACGAACTCAGAACATTTTTAGGCATGATTAATTTTTATCGTCGATATTTAAGGAATGCATCAAAAAATCAATCTCTCCTTCATGATTACCTTAAAGGAGCACGAAAAAAAGACAAACGAAAAATTCAATGGACAGATGAGGCGAAAGAACAGTTTCAACGATGCAAAGATGATTTGGTCAATATAACACTCTTAACATTTCCGAATTCTGAACTACCTCTGTCACTATATACGGATGCTTCAGATTCGGCAATCGGAGCAGTAATTCAACAATTTGAAGACAATGGATGGAAACCTATCGCATTTTACTCTAAAAAATTAAACGAAGCGCAAAAGCATTACAGCACTTACGATAGAGAACTGCTAGGAATTTATCTCTCCATCAAACACTTCAGATATTTACTGGAAGGAAGAACATTTAAAATATTCACAGACCATAAACCCATAATTTTTGCATTTAAACAAAAACCAGAAAAAGCATCACCTCGTCAACTTAGACATTTACAATACATTTCAGAATTTTCAACTGATATACAACACATTGAAGGTCGAGACAACATCGTTGCAGATACTTTATCTAGAATTGACGAAATTTCTTTGATTGACTACGATAAAATAGCAATTGAACAAAATATGGATAAAGAATTTCAAAATTTAAGGACATCACCAACTTCCCTGAACTTCAAGCAGTATCCGCTACCTTCGGGAAAGTCTTTGTGGTGTGAAACTTCAACGAATAGCATTAGACCGTATATTCCTGAAATGTATCGCATGAAAATATTTCAGCAAATGCATGGCGTATCCCATCCTGGCATTAAATCATCTGTAAAGCTCTTAACGTCAAAATTTATCTGGCCAAATATCCGTAAAGATGTGCAGCTTTGGACTCGATCTTGCATGGCTTGCCAAAAGAATAAAGTAAATCGACACACCAAATCAAGTTTCGGTGAATTCCAACTTCCTTCAGAAAGGTTTAGTGACGTCCATATTGATCTCATTGGACCCCTACCACCATCAAATGGAAATATTTACTGTCTTACTTGTATTGACCGTTACTCTAACTGGATGGAAGTGATTCCGTTAAACAACATGTCGGCAGAAACAGTTGCCAAAGCGTTTTATTCTAATTGGATTTCAAGATTTGGTACCCCATGTCGTCTTGTTACAGATCGTGGAGCGCAATTTAGTTCTGAGCTGTTCACCGCCTTATCTAAAATGTGTGGAATAAAATTACAACATACAACTGCTTATCATCCACAGGCTAATGGGAAGGTCGAACGCCTCCACAGATCTATTAAGACAGCGTTAATGGCACACAATAACCTAGCCTGGAGTGAAACACTTCCTACTGTTCTTCTTGGATTACGCACAGCTATGCAAGAAGATGCAACATACACCATTTCTCAAATGGTCTATGGACAAAATATACGATTACCTGGAGAATTCTTCGAAGAGAACATAACTCCAACCACACCTGATGGTTTTGTCAGGCAGCTTAAAAAAACTATGGAAGAAATGGGACCAAGAACAGTGTCAAATAAATATGTCCAGAAAATATTTGTCCCTAAAGATTTAAAAACAGCATCTCATGTGTTTATTCGCAAAGACAGGGTTAAAAAGCAATTGGAACCTCCATATGATGGTCCTTTTCAAGTCGTTGACAAAAAAGAAAAATATTTTACTGTAAAAATCAAAAACAGAGACGTTACAGTGTCTGTTGATAGATTAAAACCTGCATATTTCTTGCAAATACCAGACGTTACTACAGGACAATCTACAAAGACAATAAGACAACCTGCCGAACCTCCACCAGACTTACCTCCTGAAATAAAAAAACTTCCTGAAAAACAATCACGTATAGGACGGACAATTAAAGTTCCTGTGCGATTTCGAGACTAGCACTTATAAATATGTATCTATAATATTTTTTTGTAAATAGTGAGTTTGGAAATATTTGAGCATAAGTAACTGGTAAATACGATGCTCGTTCTAATATCATACTGTACCGTAACTTAGTTACTGGGAAGGGAGTACTGTTGTGGCTTATAGCTTACTCTGTAGCGCATAAGTATGTTTTGATTAGAGTTGTGGGTTGTGGCAACGTTGGTTGCGATGACAACTAAAAATGATGGAATGCAAGAGTTGCAGAAAAGCGATAAATAAAAATCTTTTGTAAAAATATCTGGACGTAGAATATTATTATATTAAATCCAAACAACATAAACGATACAATTAATATTGGCCTGTCTTGCTCCCAATATATTTACTATTAGTATTTCTCAGTTACTGCTGCCATAATGAAGCAATTCATGAAATCTTTAAATTAAAAAGCACTCTTTTTATTGCTTAATTATTATAGTATTGACCATTTTATTTCAGTAACAAATTGACTTTTTGTTATTGGATGAAGTTAGTTCATAAGCTTAACTTTGCAAATCTACTATTTGAAATGTCTGTTGTTTCTTGTGTTTTATTTACTTTCCTATATACTACTATGATCAGCGGTGGTCTAAATTGAGTTTTAAAACTGTTTACATTTTCAAATATAATAAAATGTTTTAATTTTCCGGTAATTTTACAACACTCAAATTTAAAGAATACTTATTTATAGTTTAGCTACATAGAATTAACCATTTAATTTGAATAACATGTAAGCTTTCTGTTAGTTGCTTTGGTTTCACATTGTAATTTTTGTTACTTCTTTTGTTTTTTATTCTTTCTATCTACTAATTTGCTGACCCTTGGCCTAAATTAAATTTTAATATAGCTTACATTGTGAAATATATTAAAATGCAATAGGTATTTCATGATTTAATTTTAAGGTTAATTATTTTTGAGCTCAGTTTAACCATTTATTATACTAGTAAATATTTTATGCATTTCTATATTGATTTTCTTAAAAGATATAAAATGTAATAATTTTCATTTTTAAATTTTTCTAAAATGTAGGTGTAATATCAGTAGTATATTATATTTAAAATTTCGTTTAAGTATTCATACTCAACATATGATTATAAAAATTTCTATGCTATTAGTAGTTGTGAATTAAATTTGTGATTTGGAGTTGTGTACCTGTTATATTTAGTTGTATTAATTAAAATTCATTATATTTTAATAATTCTTTAGATCATATTTTTTTTTAAAAGAAGGCTTTATAATGTTTATGTAAAATATTAAAGGATTACTGCTGTTTTAAGCTGTTAAATTTATTTTTCTTGCTTATTGTATTTTAGTTATCACATATTTGAAAAAGATTTATTATAGCTTGAAAATCTTTATTACCATCTATATTATCAATTAGATTGTAATTATAAGATGCTTTAAAAAAAGTTGTTTTAATTTTGATATTTCTCTAGGAAAAAGTGTTACTCGGGAGAAAAGAAACATATATATTCTTGGGCAATGGGAAGATTTTCCTATCATGATCTGTAGCTGAATAATCTCCAAATATTTGCAACTTCCGGGCAGTGGTTTACAAGGTACTGGACACATTACAGACGAGGACCAACTTGAAGGATATATATCTCATGACCTCCAATCAAGCTTGTATATCTTTTTTTCTTTAAATTGAGATTTTAAAATCTATTAAATGCATTGGCAATTGCAGTTTGCACGACAGGCTCTTGTGATATGGAAAAATTCCTGGAGAGATTTCATTTACTATCCAGGGTTTTAGTTTTTGCATCAAAAGCTGGTTTTGACACATGTCAAAAACCTGTCGAAAAGTATAATAAACTGTTTGTCGAAATGTGGCAAAAACTTATAAAAACCAGTGACAAGTTTCTTTTTTGTCATTGAAGATATTTTATTAAACACCCATCTACATAATTATTTCAATCATGCATAATATTTGAATTATAATATTAATATAATTATTATTCATATTATGCATCATATATTAAAAATGTATCTAAAATAATTTATTTGCTTTCTTAATGACTAATGTATTATTTATATTTTAAGGTTATTATGTTCGATATATTATAACTGTTAAGTTTACATTACAGATAATTACTATTGTTCTAATTGTTGAGTTGGTAGTTGTTATTCGTCTGAATATTGATGGTACAATTTAGACAGATTTCTTAGCTTAATTAAAACTAAAGTTGTCACTAATAATTGTATAATCTTAACCTGCGAATTTTTTTTTTTGTAATTCACATTATTTGTTTTTCATGCTTATGTGTGCAGCGTGAAAAAAATAAGCTGACCACCCAGGATGATTTTTGATCTAATGATCAGATCTTCACATTCTCTGACTCAGTCCTAATGGTTTGAAAGGGTGATCTCAAATATGGCAATTAATTAGTGCAGATGACATTTTAAGGTACAAAATCAGATGGATTGAGGTATCTGATTCCCAAAATATTCTGAAGAATTAGGATTTCTGACCCACAATCGTGGAAAAGGTCCCAATAGTTTGGTCAGGAGAGTAGTCCAAAATTTGTACCCCTTGATGTTAAGTTTTATATTTCGTTGTATCTGAAGAACTTTTTAGTCGAATTGAAAATTTTTTGCCCACAATTATTAAAATGGTTTATCCAACGATAATTCGATGCCAAAAATTAACTTGCATATTTTATTTAACAATAATAATCTAAAAAATTTTATACTGTAAAGTGCACAATTATATATATTTTGCGGAATAATTTTGCTATGTAATCATTATATCATTTACTCGTATAAATCGATTAATTTTTTTCAATCAATTGGTTAAAGTGCTTTATCAAGTTGATAACAATATTTAGTACAGTTATTAAAATAAATTTCCCAATACTCCGGTGATTTCACTAGCTTTGATGGAACTGCAGATCTTTAGGAGCCTGTAATTCTAAATTTCTGTTTTTTTTTTTTTTTTTTTTTTTTTTTTTTTGTAAAAGCAGGTCTCTATTTGAAATTATTTAAATATCTCTATTTTAAGAATCTGCATAAAATGTAAAAATTTGAAAAATTGTGATTTGCAACTAATTCCATAATAGTTCAACTAAGAATTTTAACAAGAAGCGCTTTGCTAAGCATTAGATAAAACTAAATCTGTCCATTGCTTGTATGCAAAATAATTTAAAAATGAGTGTATAATATTTGGTAGCTTCAGCATAACTTAGTATGAAAATATTGTATTCACACAAATTTAATCAAATAGATTATTTGCAATAAATTTTAGTTATCATATAGGTAATTCAAATGAAATATACTACTAATAAACTGCAATAGATTTGAAGTGAAAATTAAAAATTTGACTGTAGCAACTGTTACATCTGTTAAACTCTGACTTATTTTATTAGATCTGTGGGGAGGAAACAAAATTGACTTCTATTTTTTTTATTTCATAACTTTATTTATTATACTTTGTATATTTCAGTGACTGCACTTTGTGCAGGAAAAAAAATCATAATTTTTTTCAATTTCTATATATTTTTCTAGTAGTAAATTAGATAAATTGCAATTTTGCAAATTCTTAGTCATAATTATTCAATATTTATTATTGATAATCAATCATCCTCTTCACCAAAACTTATGATTGTCGACAGTGATTGTCAAAACTAAAAGGGGGGGGGGGTTAATGTCAGAACAATTGAACATCATAGTTGATCACTTGTTATTTTCTATATTTATTTATAATTACTTCACATTCATATTAGCTAATAATTATTTTCTTACCTAAAATTTTAGGTTTCTGATATGAGTGTTAAAACTGTGGTTAAATCTGGATAAAACAGTCAATTGTCTAATGCGTGCCAACTTTGACTTTAGCGTTTTCTCCACTGCGAATAAACCTTGTCCTCTTTGCTTCAATTTTGATTCTTTTCCCCAGGCATGAAAATTTACTTCATTTCAATGAAGTAAGTTGTCATGTCTTTACTCGAAAACATTGTCATATACTTTTCTATGGATGTTTGGTTGAAATTTTATAACATTTTTCTATTCTCTTTCAGAGCATATTCTCAGTTAAATAGTTTGAAATGACTTTTTTTAAAGTGCACTGGATGATGAACAGAGGTTCTGTATCTATTTATCCTTTTGGTATTGGTGGACAAGAGGGTACGAAAACAAGGTATTTTTCAGTTAGCTAGGCGCAAGAAATTTAATTATTTTATTTAATTTTTATGTGTTAAAAAAAAGTTGGAAGTCTACATTTTTCATCAAAAATATTTGTTTATGCAGGTGTAATTATTTCTTATTTTTTTTGCTGTTTACTTATATTTTGTGGCTTTTTTTTTAAACATAATATTTACTTTGTACGAGGAAGATATAATAATTTGTATTTATTAAACATTTCTATGTTTGAAATTTTTTTTTTTTTTTAAATTGTAGTTTTTGACTAAGTATGGTAAAATAATAGGCATTTCATTCAAATTATTTGTTGATGAAAGTATTTTATTTAAAGTCTGTTTATTTTTATAGATTAGTTTTTAGTTTTCACATACAATTTATTTAATTCATTTTCATACAATTCATTTTTCATCAAAAATATTTGTTTATGCAGGTGTAATTATTTCTTATTTTTTTGCTGTTTACTTATATTTTGTGGCTTTTTTTTTAAACATAATATTTACTTTGTAAGAGGAAGATATAATAATTTGTATTTATTAAACATTTCTATGTTTAAAATTTTTTTTTTTTTTTTTAAATTGTAGTTTTTGACTAAGTATGGTAAAATAATAAGCATTTCATTCAAATTATTTGTTGATGAAAGTTTTTTATTTAAAGTCTGTTTATTTTTATAGATTAGTTTTTAGTTTTCACATACAATTTAGGGTAAACTAACCAGTGGAGGAACACTTAAGCTTCGCTTGCCTTTTAAAAAATCATATTAATTTCAAAATTCGTAATTTCAGTTAAATGACAGTGTCAACATATTTGTTACTAATTGCAAATTATGCAAAAAAATTGCAGAGAACTTACATAATATTGTTTTAAAGTTTTGGAGGTTCAAATAACAAGTAGTAAGAAGACCCAGTGAAGGAACAGCTCTTACCAGTGAAGGAACACAAAATTGCCCAGTGAAGGAACACTTAATTTTGGTTATTTATTAATGCTCTTTATGAATTTTTTAGCCATACAAATACAGTCGGACATCTATTTAACGAACTTCCATTCTACGAATTTCCCTATTTTACGAATTTTTTCGAGGAACCAAGAGCATTTTGGAAATTTTTTTGTAAAATAACTTCCATATAGCGAAGTGAATTTTCTATTTAACGAACTTTTCATTGAGATCCAATTTCCCTATTTTCCAAAATATTTCTTAACATTTTAAACTTGTTAAAGCAATTTATGGGGGAAATGACATTAAATTAATTTTCGAAGCCACTGCTTTATGAAATGTATTACTGTTTTGTCTAAAAATTATCTTAGAGAAAGCTGTAAATTCCCTTTCCCTTTTTGTTTGCACTTCAAACGAAAAACTCACTTCAAATTAACGGATTTCATCCGTAGCAATTTAACTTAACGCAAGTGGTAATGTATGTTTAAAATTACTTTTATAATAAATGCAACTATATTTTTATACATAAATTTAGACTTTTTTTAGTTGAAAATGTATATAGCATGATAGTGTAACACTGGATAATGTTTTGCTCTATTCTTGCTTTCCATGCAGATTTCTTTTATGGTTGAGATTTATATGATAAATAGTAGATACTAGTTTACAAGATAAAAGTGTATCAATTGCTATTTTAATTATGTCTAGTGTTTAAGAATTTAAAACCTGTTTTGTGTTGTTTAAGTATTTTAAGAGGTGATTTTCTATTTAACGAATTTTCCATATAACGAGCTTATTATTGGTATTAAGTGATTTTGTTAAATAGAGGTCCGACTAAAAACAAGACTATTTGTGAAATTATGAGATACAAGTACTTGTAAAATGCTAATTTTTTTCTGTAATCATGAACTAGAAATTAAAGTGATGTTAAATACAAAATAAATTTAAAAAAATCGTTCTTTCTTATAATTTGACAGTCAAATCTAAATCATTGTGTCATCCGATGCTGTTTATTATCATTATTATTTTATCACCTTTTTGTTTACTCTTTTTCCTCTTATTTCTTGAAGCTTTTTTTCTTTTTTAAGTATTTTTTCTTTCTTTTTCTTTTCCATGTTCTCTTGTTTTAATGTTTTTTAGATCTTTCAGCCTCTTGAAATTTTTGCCATTTCTCTGAAGTTAGTGCAAAAGGTAATTTATTCGCTTTTCTTCTTATTTGACCTTTCTTTTTATCATCAATATTTGGCCAATGTAAATGGCTCTTCCAAACTTCTTCTGATTTTTCAGCAACATTTCTAGAATGCCTTTCTCGAAAATAGACGGGGGAAAGGTGTCTTGAAGTTTGAGGCAAATCCATCTCTTGTTGACTTATATCTAGAGGATCTTTAGAAGTACTGATTTTACTTACAGAATCATTTCTTTTTTCAACTAAGAGAATCAGCATGAGGACTCATTTCAAATTCGATATCTAATATGCATTCATTATCAATACTAGCTTCAGTTCCTAAGTTTGACTTAACCAAGTGATCTTCTTTTAATACGTGCTTCTTCCATATTGGAAAAAGTACAGGCTCTTGGACATTTTCGATATTAGACTCTTCCGTCAATGCTGTGTTAAAAATTTACAACATATCTTGAGGGATTTCCCTCTCAAGCTTCTGAAGAAATTGTTTTGAAGAAATTTCTGTTTAACTTTGTTTTTTGTTGAGGAACTTACTTCTAAATTCTAACATTGTAAAGTAGTTTCTATAAATTATATAATGACGTTGCTATCCTATAATGATAGCTTATTAGGAGTTCTTGGTGCAAAAGCCAGCGAAAAAATGTTCTATTTTTATGATTATATTTAATTAGTTTTCGATTTGTAAACATAGTTTATTAAGTTGCCTAACATTTGATGTAACTACACAGCCCGTTAATAAATATAAATTATAATTTTTTTCATAAATTAAGCTATTAAATTAACATTTTGAACTGAAATTATTTCAGGAATTATTCATACAATTTTTAACAAAATTTCGGTTGTCCTCTATATAGCAGAATTACTTATCCTAGAGTCATGTAAAATCATATATCACACATTACTGTTCATTCACTGGAAGTATTCCCAGTGTAGGAATATGCCTGTTTCTTCACTGGTTAGAAGCTGGTTTTTGTCTTTTAAGCAGAATTTTGATGTATAATATGACTAAAAGTACAAGAAAATTACGAAATTTCTTTTATTTTCAATAACTGAGAAATGAACCCAGTAAAGAAACATTTGTTCCTTCACTGGTTTTTCATCGTTTGGTGATCCAGTGAAGGAACATGCCTGTTCCTTCACTGATTGGAAGTTGTTTTTTGTCTTTTAAACAGAATTTTGATGTATAATGTGACTAAAAGTACAAGAAAATTAAAAAATTTCTTTTATTTTTATTAACTGGGAGAAAAACCTAGTAAAGGAACACTTGTTCCTTCACTGGTTTTTCATCGTTTGGTGATCCAGTGAATAAACACCCCCTTATCTCAGTACTTGATTATGCTATGGTGCTTTAAAAAAAATAAAACGTAACTTCAATAACTATATTTTGAATTCTCTTTTTCACAGTGAGAAAAATAAGACTACTACATGCAATTAATTCCACTTCAAACATATAAGTACACTCACCTTATAATTTTTTCAACGAAACAAGGTGTTGCAGAGATAATAACAAATTCAAAAATTTTTTCAGAGAAATCTATTTGACCAGGTAATCCAAAATATTGCTAGATGACTTCCTATTGTTTGGCAGTAAGCTATTGTTACCAATCAATCTAAAGAAAAACTTTCAAATTCTTATTTTTAATGAATATATATGAAATGTTCCTTCACTGGGTAGTGTTCCTTCACTGGTTGGTTTACCCTATTTAATGTTTCTTTTGGTTTTGTTACATTGCTTCAGCTAAAAATTTTTTAAATCTTTACAAAAATTAATGATCAATTTAATAATTTATGCTCGCCATTTTAAAGTTTTTATAATATTTTTCTCAATTGTTTTCTGTCCATTAAGTAAATAATTCTATTGTGTATTAAGTGCAAAATTTGCATAAAATACGAAATATTTTCAAGTCAAAATCTACCATCCTTTTTTTTTTTTTTTTTTTTTTTTTTTTTTTTTTTTTTTAACTCTTAATTATTAAAGATTGTTACTAATTGAAGATTTTTATGGTCTTTGGTGTAATATATGCATAACATTTCAGTTTTATAGCTGATTTCTTTTATAGCCAGGCAAAAGATAGATCTGACTTGTCCCTGGATAAAATTTCAAACTTTTTAAACTTTAGAAAAAAGTTCCTGAATAAAAAAAATAAATCGTTAGTGTTTATTTTTCTTAATATTTTTGCATTATTTTGTTTTACTTTACTATGTTATCCTATTTAATCATGATAATCTTTGGTTTGTTAGACTGTTAATGTGCACAAATTATAACTTTAAATAAGTATGTAAATTATGAAAATGAGTTTTACATACTTTTTTTAAATTATTTTTTCACGAGTTGATATGTGTATTTTAGCTTTTTTATTTTTTTCTCACTCGTATAACAAGCCTAGTTAGTGACTATAATAAGCTATCTGTTTGGAGGAAATAGTCATCCCTGGGTCGGGGAAGCCTGTTTCAGATGCTTCAGACTTTTCTGTTATCTAGTAGAACTTAGTCAGGCATAAATTATAGTATTATAAGTTTTTAAAGTCACACCAAACAATAAAAATTTAGTAGACCAATGGGAGTACTATTCTTTTAGTGTACCGAGATCTTAATATGGTAGATAAACTTGAAGGGGAAAAATAAAACTTTATGTTTGCATAATTTATATTATGGTACACATGCTATGAGATAAGAGACAGCTGCATAGAATAAAAAACAGAAATTGGGACACATATAATAATGAAACTTCACTAGAATTTATTTTCATTTATAAATATTAAAGAAAATTGCATTTAAAGCTCTCTGTTTTTAGATAAATGCAGTTTTCATTGACTTCTATCAACATAAAAAATTAAAACCATACACATCAATATCATTACACTGCAATGCGTCTTATACATAAAACAGAACTAAACTTTTTTTTTTTTTGTTGACAAATGCATTGTCCAAAATAGTAAATATCATGTAAAGTAATTTTTATCAGGAACATTAAGAATAATTATTATAAACATTAAGTATGCTTTTACCATTGTTATAATATAAGATAATGGTTTAGGAGTACTGTTTATTAAAATCTAAATCTTTCTATAAATTCCTAAATAAAGTAAATTTTTAAAGCCCAAACGATATTTCTTTTAGCTGATAGACAAATCTAGCTGTCAGTCCACAGATGTAATGTAATCCACATGTAAATTTGAAATTTAAACATTTCAATTTTAAATGCTTCATCTCATGGAAAAGGGGAGTGGGTGGACAAACCTTCCAAGTGTAGCCACTTTCCAGAAAAATTTAAAAGCTGGTAGCAATTGTTATCCAAAAATATTTGTAAATTTATGTTACAGCTGACAAATTGTATTCCTGAAATATCTCTAAAATTAAAGCCTTTGAAACTTACAATAACCTCATTAAGTAATTGGCGCCTCTTTTAAAAATTTTCCAGACTGTGGCCACCCTGCAACGCGCGGAAGAACTTATTTATTTCTATAATATTCGCTACCGAAACCTTCAGCTTAGAATAATAAAATTAGATTTTTTTTTTAACTCATGGAATTCAATAGAAATTTTTTTTCATTATTATTTTGCTAATTCCTAATATTTCGACAAATTTGGCACCCATGCATATCATTTGGGTGACATTTGTAGAACATTTTACGAAGATTGTTGCCATATTGGCATAAACCTTATAAATTTTAATCAAGTTCGTTGCAGTATTTAGTTCTTATGATACCGATCTATTTTATCAATCCAAAAAGTTAGAAATTTCAAACTGTTGATAGTTTCCCATAACATATATTTATTTTATTATATATTTTATTAATAATATTTTATTTTTAGGATTAAATGGGCCTTAATAGACTTCATCCTAATGGCTGTGATAACGTTGGGGCTTCATAGCTATTGTTTTGCATAGCTGCAAATGCACTGAGAGTCCCGCAGTGAACTGACTGATCATCAAGATCCCAATAGAACACTGAAGTCAAGCATCACTGGCTGCGGTCAGTGTGCGGGTGAGTAACCTCTTTGATCAGCATGCAAAGGGACCGAGAGTGTGCTGTATCGGTCCTTGTTAAACTGTTTTAAGCAAAGTAATTGACTTCGCATGTCATCAGGCTACTGAAGCAGAGGTCATCCCCTCTCCAGAGGATGAAAAATGGTGATGGCATGTCTTCGGATCATCCTCTGCGATGTTTCCCAGATTGTCGCTAATATCCCATAGTTCAGATCTAGTGGGACGTAAACCAACATCAACTGAGACTCACAGATGTTCTGTATTTTAAAAAATTTAATTTAGAACTACCTATGTATAATCATTTGTGTGGATCGGCTCTTCTTTGTCGCTTTGTTTTCGCTCTCACTTTTATGTCATTAATTTATGTAAATGCCATCTTTAATGTAAATTTAACTTCTTATGTTTGCTTTAAAATTAAGTTATTTTAAATGACCTCGGCACATAGTGATTTATTATTTAGCTACCTCTGAGTGTACATTTTTTTTTACTCTTAAGTTTATATTTTTTTTAATTACCCGTATATATTTTATTTACCTGTCCACAGTAAATTTTCATTTCAAGATCGTTTAAAAAAAAGATCATTTAAAAAAAATAATAAAATTCTGTTTTCAGTTGTTTAATAGCAATTTGTTTTGTTCGTTAGTCTATTTCCCTTAATTTCTTTCATGAATTATAGTTTGTCCGTTTAAAACAAGGTCAAAACCAAAAAAAAAAATTTTTTAGAAAGATAAAGCCTGGTTTTCTTATAATTTTTTTAAATTTTAATAAACATCTTTTTCAATAAATTTTCTGCTATTTATGTGAATGTTTTCAGTTTGAATATTGAGAAATAAAATAGAAATTCTCACATTTGTTGCAATTTTGAGTTTAATTGATAATTGGAATTCACCTGCTTGAAATAGACATAAATCTGCAATTTTTAATTGCTTATGTAAAATTAATTCCCCCCCCCCCAAAAAAAAGACTGTGTAAAAGAAATTAATGCAATCAATTTTTAGATAAAGTCATAATTCTTAAAATGTTTAAAATAAAATAGATTGTTAGTTATTCCCTGTTATGTTAGTTTTTTTGTATTAGTTAAATTGTGTGAATTAAAGACTGAAAGACTTAAAGTTTTTCAAACTTTATTTTTACAAACTTGTAAAAGATACATTTTTGCTGCAGTCAAAGGTATAAACAGGAATGAATTACTTTTCTAAATTTTATTTTAACAGTCTAATTTCAGAATTATTTTGTATTATTTAGGTGAACAAATTTGTATTGTATTTATGCAGTATGCTTATATTAATTATTATAATATTTAAAATTGCTATTTTTATACTTTATTTTAAAAAAAAAGTGAGAAATTTTTTTTAAATATTTTTAAAATATTTTTAATTTTAATTTTTTTTGTTGTTGTTTATGCTGAAATATAACAATAAGAACATTGTTACATTTAAAGCTAATGACCAAAAAGTAATTTTTTTTTTGTGTGTGTTTTAGAACCATTTAGGCTGAAATATACTTTTACAATTTTAAATGTTTGTAATTATGTAGCCCATTTATCAATTTTATTATTTTCATCATTTTAATTATATTATTTAGTTGAAATATTACATTGTCTTGTTTCTCCCATGATGCTGCATTTTAAAATTGCATTGATTTCACATTTCCTCGATCACATTGATTCGAAGCAACCAGGTTGTATAATTTTTATTTGACCTATATCAGTTCATAAAAGCATGTCTAAGCAATAACAAAAATTATCTAAAGACGACTGTTATAACTATAAACTTATGCTCACAGTAATTTGGTTAATATGTATTATTAGTATTCATTATCTGTACAAAATTTTTTGTTGCTTAACAATTTAAAAAATATGCCGCGACAAATTTCTTTTAAAAAAAAAAATATAACCAAGATGGTAGACATAATAAAATAAAAATCTTAAAATTAATCAATATTCATATTTTTCTTTACAACAAAAGATGTATCAAGACTGATTAAGATTGGTCAAACACCTGCATCTAGGAAAAACTGTGTAATATGATGCTGAAAATTATTCTAATTTTCTCATTAAGTTATTTAATTAAATAGCTTAATTAATTAAATATTTAAAGTTTTGTCTACCATCTCAGATAAAAATATTTTAGTGGATCTGTTAATAACCTTTTCTTTTTAAAAACTAATTCCAATTTCTCAACATTACTTTTGTTGAAGAAAAAAAATAGTTACCTCAAAAGTCCTTGAAAATCATTAAATAGGGAGTAAAAGTTACTGAAATTTTTCGCGACTGGTATACAGGGTTTAAAAAGCTATTTTTTTCTTCATAAAAACCCAAAAACCAGGTGTTTTTTTATTTTTTTTATATTTTAAACGAAAGGTTAAATAGTATTTTATATCTAAATGTTATCTTAGTAATGTGTGAATATGTATATATATTGTGACGAATTTTAATGTAAAGGAGAATGAGATATTCAAGAAAATGTATTTTTTCAATTAAGAAATATTTAATAACAGATTGATGAAAAGAAATAAAATTGATAAATGTGTTACATAAATATATACACACATATTATAGTAAAGGTGGGTTTTAGTTTTGACCGTTAGAAAAACAAAGAGCTATTTACTTTTGTGTCACTTATTTTAACATAATTGAGCTTTAAATATAACAATGTTCCTATTGACATATTGCAAAATTATGAAACATTTGCTTAGAAAATATTTAAAATGAATTTTAAAATAATGAATGTAAGCATAAAATTCAAATTTGTATACAATTCAAATTTGTTTATCTAAGTAGCAGAAAACAAATATGAAATTGAACTGAAAAAATAAAATTTAGAAAAGCACCTTATTCTTGTTTATACTTTTGTTAGAACAAGAATTACTTTTGAATTAGTTATGGTCTAATTTATTTTAAGCATTTTTACAAAACCTCATGTTTTTATTTTAAATTTGCTTACAATACTTTATTTCACATTGGTATTTTTGTGAAAACTCAAATTCTACCTTAACATTTGAAAATTGCAGTTTTGTGTTTATTTACAATAACGGAATTTAACTCAAAATTTCCAAAAAGGTGAGAAAACCATCTTGTCACTTCGCAATATTTAAACAAATAAAAAATCAATATGAATACAGGAAACTTTATTTATTAAAAAGATTCTTTTAAAAAAAATATTCTGACTTTGTTTTTTTCTTTTAAATCATTTGGTTTAAACGGCATTGTTTTTAACCAGCTAAGTCTGCTAAAGAGGTGATTGTGCTCCGGAAAAATACCGCATTTTTCGCCAACAACACCTGAAGTTTCTGAAATCCTAGGTCCATCAAGAAATCATCGATCATGTGTAAAAATTCTTGTCTATTTTATTTAAAAATATTAGAACTAGAATTTATACTTGGCATCTTTCATTTGTAAATATTTTTTCTGACAGAATAATAAATGTGATTAGAGATGAAAGTAAACTTATACATAATTATTCATTTAAATTATGCTGTAAATAATTTATTTAGAATTTAATGTTTTGAAAATATAAATGATTTAACTTTATAAAGACATTAATTTTTTGAAATGCGTCATTAATGATTTTATTAAGAAATTTTCAGGATTTTTGAGTTGGGATCACAATCACCCCTGAATAATTCAACAATACATCGGAATAAAAATCCAGATAAAAAAATATATTTAGGAATAGAAATGAGGCAAATGATTGTTACAGTGATCAAGAGTTTTATGGATAAAATGTGATAATTTTCATTTCTAAAGATATGAATGTTGAACATTGTTTGATTGACATAGTCTTTTGACATTTGCTTAAAAACTTATAAAATAGTTGATATCTAACGTCTAAAATTAAATTAAGGAAATGAAAGTAAAATACAGGGTCGCCACTCCACAGGTAGAATAGGAAAACCTAAAAAATAAAGGGAATTAAAAAATCAACTAAATTAACAGGGAAAATGCAAGGAATATTTATTTCTTATTTTCTTTTTTTACAAAATATTGTCCTCTTTAAGTGCAATCTATGGGGTATTTAAATATAGTTCAGTTGTACTTTACTATTTTATTTGCTGTATTTTTATTTTTTTATGTATGTTAAACTGTTCCTTATTTAAGTTTTTCTAGCAATTAAAACTAGTATTAGTTATCCTGATATAGCGTACAAATTTGCGCTGTAATTGTGTGTTACCTCTTAGTATATTGTGTATAATATATACAGGGAAAACGCAGGGAGCTTTTTTTTTCTTCCCAGATTTGAGTAGCAACCCTGTAATAAATCTATAAAATAACTTTTTTGCTCTATGAATTATTAATTATTTCTTTTAAATTAAATTTTGTAATTTTAAACTATATTTGTGAAAAAAATGTCATTCTTTTTCTCGTGTCTTTATGTAGATATCTCATTTTATCAATTTTTGGCATTTAGCTGAACAAGTCAAAAAGGGGCGAGTAGTAACAGCTCAACAAATAAAGTCTTGGCCATATACTTAAATGATGTTATTTCTTGACAAGATTGGAAGTAAAAAAAAATTAGTATGTTCATTTTAATTTCATAAATTAGCTGTAGTATTTTAGTATAAAATTTTTTAATATAGTCTTGAACAAAATCCCTGTATTAAATTACACTTGTTTCAGATTGGATAAATTAGAATAGTTATGAGTGTAAATTAAATAATTTGGTTTCAAAGCTCAAAAGATTTTGAAGTTTTTTTTGAGGTTTTACAGTTGTGTACTGTTAATTATATTTAATAACTGTTAGGCAATTATCTTTGGTGTTCATTTAGTTTTGACTTCTAATTGATCTTGCTTTTTTGAATAGCAAATGGGGAAAAAAATGTTCACAAGTTCAAAAACTTTTTCAATTTATGATCAATAGAGAAACAGGTTTAAGTGCATGGTATCCGCACACCAGTAAAGTCTTGAATCTTGGTATTGAACAAAATTTGTCATGAAATGTCTTGATTTTAACTATTTATTTTTAAAAAATCACGGATTCAGGGCCCCCAAAAGTCTCTTTTTTTAAAATAGAATTTACCCCCTCACACTCACACAATTTCATGATGTACCGAATATCTGAATTTGTAACAAAATCCCCACTTACAGTCATATTTTATTAAAGTATAAAATGTTTTTATTGTGTTCTTTAAAAATGATGGTGTTCTTTAAAAAAATGAAAGATAAAACATCATTTCTAGAGCGAATTATCTTTTAAACTTCTGTGATTTCAGAATTTTTGTTATTATTTTTATTTTACTTTATTAATTTAAAATTCTAGCTGAAGCAAGCCAGTCATTGGCGATTTTTTTCTTTATTCCTAAAAAAGAACAGAAATATCAAGAGTATTTCTTTAATCTCCGATACACAAGAAAAGCATCTTTAAAATATATTTCTGCAGTAAAAAAGAGGAGGAACAAATTGCTTTTGTATTTTTTTCAGCTATTTTATTGCTTCAACTTTTTCTTTACTCTGTTTTTTAAATTTAAAATAAATATGAAGATGCAGAGTATGAATTTTCGTTATACCTATTATTTCAATTAATGTTATAATGCTTTTTTAAATTTATTGTTGTGCTTTTGTCGGAGAAAATAGTAACTTCGTTAAGTCATGGAATATTCTTGGAATTAGTCATGGAAAGTCATGAATTTGAAAATTTAAAATGTAGTAGATCCCTGCAAGTTGCAGCTTGTTAAACAAAATGATTCATGAAACGAAGATTTTTTCTGTTTGGAAAGTGATGATGTCCAATATTTCTGTGATGGGCAATCAAATATCTAAGTAGGCCACGCCCACCGTAGCCCTTTGAATAAATGTACATGTTAAAATTCCTGTTTGTGTGTAAATAAGAGCAATAATTTACACTAATTATGATTTTTATCTTATTCATTAATTTATCCTTACTATATTCTCCATAAAACATTTCTTAGTTAAAACTTTATTGATCTTTTTTCTTTCTTTCATGATATCTCAAAATGGGCTAATACGAAATGCTATTTAATAAAGTGATGAAATTAAAACAAAATAGAAATTTTGCAAACTTATATGAAAATGACTTAAGGAATTGTGATAATATCAATCTAAAGCTCAAAATATATTTTTATAAATCAGAAAATTAAAACTGATACACCATTAGTACAAAAAAAAGTAAAAAGTTTTAAAATATCTTTTTGTAATTTTTTATAAAAATAAAAATTTTAGATAATTTTTTATTTCTGTACATTTTTGTATTTCCAACAAAGTTTATTTCAATAGTTGTATTGAAGTTTGTTTGATGTGGAAGAAATATATATTATGATTTTTTTCTTTATAAATTAATGTTTTCTTCATTGGGATTTTTTTTTTATTTTTACAAGAAATAAAAAATTACATAACTCCGATGCATAGATGAGTTTCTGTTAACTGTAAAAACAGTTACATTTTAGAACTATAATTGATTTGAAAGAGTGAAACGTTTTGAATAAGATTCAGTTTGTGTTTTTTCTAATCATATATTTTTTTAAATGTAAATAATTAGTAAGATCTATCAAAAAAATCAAACATGGATGAAAGTTTTATTTTGATAAAAGTATCTATTTATTACCACTGTCTCCCTTTATACTTTTTCCTTTGAGTTTGTATAGCATTTTAAATTTTTGCTTTTCGTTATTCTTATTTCAGTTCTTATACAAACTTTCTCAAACAAAATATTGAGTCTATCACTTAAAATCAAAGCATGCCAATAATTATTGCATTAATGCTCCTGAAGATTTTGCTCAATATGAGTTAGGTTCTTTACATGATCTTCTCATGACATAGTGCAAAAAGTTACACTGGTTGTTATAAATTAAGGAAAAATGATCAAAAATTATATCTCAAAAAGTTAAGTACAAAATGTTGTACATGTAGAAAAGTTCAATAAAATTGACACGCTGGAGTGCACATATTAATGTATAAAATAACATGAAGTGATAATCCCTGTGTCAGAATCATAGAGACACGCCGTCTGAGCACGTAGGAGTTCTTGCAAAAAGATCTTTCTTTTGAAAAGTAAAAAAAATTTATATTTAATTTTCTTTTCAGAAATTTACGCATAATATTTGAATCATGCATATAGATAACCAATTTTTGACATGCTCAATTTACGCCGATAGTATTGTAAATCAATATAAGGTTTTAATTGTATTTTCAGCAGTTATTGATATTGATTTTCACTTGGATATTAAATATCCCCATATATTTGAAACAATATGGAACATTCGCATCGTGCATTTGAGTATTTACTTTTTAAGGTGATAATTCTATCCCACTTTTTGCAGTTATTGCTATTGATTTCTCCATTTTTTTGAAATCTGATATTTTTTTATGCGCTGTTATTTATTACAATAAGGTAATCTCGAAACGAAGCATTTGAGGAGTCTGATTCGAAACACGTATTTGTGGAGCCGGATTCACATGATTTCGTCAATCTTTGGATTTCATACTTTTTATTTATTTTTTTATTGTGATGATTATTTACAAAATGCAAAGTAGGAAATAATTTGTGTCCACCCCACCCCTACAAAATGAGAGAATATCACCCATAATATTAAAATTAAAAATTATTGCATGTTTTATTTAAAAAATATATAAAGTTTTTTTTTTTTTTGTAAACACAGCACTTTTGTTATCTTAAATTTGAAACATATATGTTTGTTATTATTAAAAGTGTCTTGCAGAAAGATATTAGTGCTAGAGAGTTTTGTCGCAGATAGCTCGAAAAAATTCTGCCGTAAGGGTGATAATTATTATGGTATTACAGAAATAAGCCTATGCAGCATCAAATATTCCCAAAAAATCTTTGAGACATTTACTAAAAGGCTGGATATTTCCAAATCTTCTAAATATCCATGAAATGCTCCTCTGAAATCCAGGAGTTACAACTGTTAGATATCAAGCAGATATTTGGATATTGTGACATCTGTTGTATATCCTAGAAACATCTGACACACACACGTGACTTATCACAGATATCCACGAGATATCTGAGGGACTTCTTTCATTTATGAATTGTATGTATTATCTGGATATCTCAGATATATTCTTATTGGATATTAGAGCAATGTTTTAATTGTTCAAAAACTTTATTAAATTTGATGATCCTATATAAATAGTAAATTTAAGTTTTATATTCCATAATTTTATGTGTAAAACTGGTATTACATCATTTAATTTTGCAGAATAAGTTCATTAACACTAAGCATACCATCTATACCTATTTCTACCATAGCCGGTCAAATGACTGTATGTTTCTTGATTGAATGTATAAAATATGGATGTTATGAAAGAAATAAACTAAAAAAAACTTTATTATGATTAAATAAATTGTATATTGGCAATTTTTATGTATTACAAACACGAAGAATAAAATTTTCTAATTCATTATTAAACTCATTTTTTACATATACAGTACAGAACCCGTTATCCGAAAATCAGAAAACCGGAAAACCAAAAAACCGGAACGAAATTCGATAAATTTTCCCGCAATTTTTAAAATTTTTTATTTCTCCTCATAAGATTTTTCGATTTTTCTTTCTTTTTTGAAAGATGTTTACCTTACCATCATTTCAGAAATAATCATTAGTGTATTACCTCATCGTTTTTTCCTATTTTAAAGATTATTTCCAAATATTTTTTTTTTTTTAGTTAGGTTTAACACTAAAAAAACGGCTTTTTGTAGCGATTCAGAAAACCGGAAAAATCAGTTATCCGGAATAGCGATAGTCCCGATCGTTCCGGATAATCGGTTCTCTACTGTACAAACAAAGTGTTTCCATTGTACATTTTCCACAGACATATTTCTTGTAATTATTATTATATCTATAATTCTTATTATTATTCTTATAATTATAAGAATTATAATTCTTATAATTATAAGAATTATAATTCTTATAATTAATATTATTTCTTCTAAGAACTTGTGCTGTCTTGATTGATTTGACATTTTTCTTTGTAAAAACTAACAATTAGTTTGAAATGAAATAAAGCTATCAAAATAAAATATAAGCTACTTACGAAAACAGTTTTTGCCACTTTTTCTTTCACAAAAATGTCAAAATCTAAAATTTTAGGTACTTTCTTGAAATTTGAATGCACAGTCATTCTGATTAAACTAATATGCAACAGTCTTAGCAGAAATGGGCAACTCACCGAACGCAATACATTGAATGCGCATTACATCGTAATTTCTGATCCGGTAACCTTATAAAGCAATAAATTGTTCTCCCGGTCAAATGACTGGCTGTGGTAGAAACAGGTATATGACAAGTATTATTCGAAACAAACAAAATACCAAAAAATATAATAACTGTTTATTATTGTTAGAAAAAGTCATGAAGTCAAATGTTAAAAATTGATAAGATGATAAGCACATTTTCGATGCAAAAATTCTTAAATAGTCATTTGACCGGTAATGGTATGTTTAGTGTTAAATTTAAAGTTCTGCGAATTATTCGTGATTTATAAATAACGATGTTGGAGAGATGTGTAAAATAAAAAGTGTTTATGATAAAAAAGAATTTTGTGTATTTTGGAAACTTTTGCATGTAGAGAAAGAATCAAATTATACATTTTTTTTTACTGACAGGGATATTTTTTATCATAAAATCAAACAAAATTATGTAAACAATTCAAGGCTAGATGGTCATTCGTGATCATACTAGTTTTATTTATTTTATTTTAAATTTATAATTGCAATAACTTTTTTTTATAATGATTTTTTATAAAGCATCAGTAATTGTAAATCTGTGTCTGTTTAACATTTGGCTTTGTGTATTTGGTAACAGAAAATTTGTTTTCAGATAAATCTGTTACAGTGAATTCTGTAATATGAAATTGTGTCTTCAACAAGATAAAATACACTTTAATTAAATAATATTTATGGTAACATGGCCCTAATATTTTGAATAGAAGTACAAACTGAATAAATTTTTCAGTACAAATGTAGCAAAGTAATTAAAATGTATACTTTTTAAACTAGATGAGAGAAAAGTTAATGACAATTAAAGTTAATAATAATTAAAAGTTTCAATCAAGAAAATGCTTAATTTAATTACTTTGAAATTATCTGAAACCATTTGTTTTTACTTTGTTTTGGCAATTTTGTAAATGAACAAATTTCAATTATATTTCCAGTCTTAATAAATATTAGGTAATAATTTGTAATAAATCTTTTTTTAAATAATTAATATAAAAATTTTGTAACAAATATAAGTGCCTAGTTCCATTATCCTTAGAGCTTAAAAATTTTTACATCAACTTATTATGCTGTATGAATTTAAATTAACAACTACTTTCTAAATTAACCGTTAAAAAAAAGAATTTTTTTAACAAACTTTTATTTAAGTTCTATATTAAGTTCACTTACTTAATACTTGGATTCTTAAATTTGTTTAAATGAACTACGAAAATCATAATGTGTTTTGACCACCAATATTATGGTATAAGTGTTTTTCTTTTAATTTAGACTGTTTAAATTGTGTCCAATTTAAGATGCTTAATTTTAACACTTACCTGTATAATAAATCTGACGAAAAGCATACTTTATTTTACGTTTTTTTATCTTTTTCATGGGTGGAGCATAAAACAAAATATTATTCATGCCAGTGATTATTTTTTAATGTTATTATTAGTTGCTACGGGTTTTGTGTAAATAGGCACTGTTATAAAAGGTACCCAAATTACTCTTATAGAGACCTGATGTAGCTAATGTTTTAATATACTTCTTGAATTATGTGAAATAGCATAAAAGATCAAAAATGCTTTCAAAAAGAATTGATCCAATAAATATTTAGTGTTAAATGTTCTTTTTTTAGAAATATGTTTTTATTTATTTTATTTTCTTTCTTTCTTTTTTTTTTTTTTTTTTTTTTTTTTTTATTCATACTTTATATACTGCTGCAGTAATAGGCTGCAAATTAATTATCTAATTAGCAATTTTTTTTATAATTAACCTTTTTAAATATTGACTTTTCTCTTACTTAAAAATGATTTATTAAATGACTTGAAAATAATACAATTGTTTAAACTAGATTATAGTTATGGATTTCTTAAAGTTTTGTTTTAAATTCATGCTTGATATTTCTTTATTGAAAAAAAAGTTTCTTCCTCTTATGTGAGAGGAAACCTATTTCTTTCACTGTGGTTAAAACTTTTCATTCCTGGTTTCAAGTTCCCTTTTAATTTTCTTTTCTGTGAATGTTTTTCATGTTGTGCCTTATTAAATTTTCTCAATCATAAACTGAGAATCTAACTGTTGCAATTTTAATGTTATGACTTACTGATATTCCTGAAGACTGTTGTTTCTCGCAAAATAATACAGTTTCTAAAAATAATACTAGATTATAGGGTTCAGAAAAGAACCAGCCCACAAAGATTTTTTCTTCTTCTTTCCCCATGAAACAACTTAATTTTGCCCAGAAATAAGTATTTTTCTATTACTGTAACAATTTATTTCTAGTTTTCTTTTCTTTCTTAGTTAATAAAACCTCAATGATTATTATGCAATTTTTATAGTAATTTTTACATGAAAAGTATTTCAATTCACCCCTATTTGTTGTGTAGTGTATCTACCACTACAACAGAACAACTACCCGGTCACCAATGTGGGGGAGAAGTTATAGCAGATATCAACCTTCGCCTATGAAAAGCCACCCCACCATAGAATCGAATTAACATGTTTTATATATTAGTGAAATGGAATTGTATTTTTGTAGTGGTAGATACACTACAGTTGCATCCTCCCTTCCGCGCAATTAAATTCTATATTTAGTGGTGTGCCGAGATATTTCATTAATGATTATAAATATGCTGACATAATTTAAATTCCGAAAATATACCAATAAGCAATCATGTAAGTAAATTAATTAAAAATACTTTTCACGTCTAGTTTTTTCTTTTCATAAACTTCCACCAATGAAGGTTACCGCTCAAGTTTTGAACATAAATGACACCCGTAAGTAGTTTATGACCATAACTGGACAAATGGTGCATTTTGATTATCTTCTAAGATTAGGTTTAAGGAGTGCTTGAACTTGAAATATGTAACATTGTTGTAGAATCTGTTTCGTATATGTGATGTAAATGTAAATAATGCAAAACAGAACAAACAAACAAAACTGACAGCAAATTTTTTTTATTATTTTGCAATTTATATTATATCTGTTTTGCTTTGTATATTAGATTTAAAATCTTATAAATGTTGATGTAGTTTTGTTTCACTTGTAAAAAATTTTTTCCAGTATATGGTATCAGCATTACATGACAGTGTCATGTCAATATTATCATCTCATCATGAATTTACTCCTGAGGCTCGGCTGTTTGCATTTCAGAAGAAAATTTACCTTACTATAAAGAAAGTTAGTATTTGAAAGTTTTTTTTTTCTTTTTTTAAACTAAAAGAATGTTCAAAATTCGAATATTTTTATTAATGAATTAATTGTTCACTTTTCATTTCCTTTGTTCTCCAAACCTTTTTTCTTGCTAGAAAATATAATGTGTGCTTGTCTTAATATCACTTTTTTTAAAAAAATAAATTGGTTCTTATTTTGTTTTTTTCAGGAAACGTAGAGTTCATCTTCTAATTTTCAATAAGTAGCAATAATTACTGAGTAGTTAATAGCTTAGAAATGATTTAAAATAAAAAATTGGGAAATAAAAAATTTTCTTTAAAGAGACTTACTAAAAGTTAAAAAAAAAACTGATTGATTGAGAAAGTAAATATCTCATTCATTAAAATATAGATGTTTTTAAAGTTTCTTTTGAAAACTTATAAGAAAGTTCTTTAAATTTGGCAATGATGTGATGCATATAAATTTCACATTTTTATAAAAATTCGATTTGGTTACTGACTTAAGGAAATTCATTAATATGTGCCTTCAAAAATTTTATTAAAAAAAATAGTTTAAAACCGTTTTTGTAAAAAGTTTCATTGCTTAAATACAATGTTATAAAGATTAGCTCAAGTTAATTTTATTTGTGTCATGTGTTATAAATTACGAAATCACTTGTGTTCTATCTGTTTTATTAACATCATTGATTATTTTTAAAAAAAACTTCAATAAATATATATTTTTCAAAAAATATTTTAGAAAGAATTGCAATTTATATACTAGGAAGTTTTAAAGGGCATTCGAATGAAAGGAAAGCTTAATCCAAGGTGCTTTTTGGGAACATTGCATTCCTCACAATCACTCTAGTGCTGAATATTTTTAAATATAAAATAATTAAACTGAAATCTTAAGAAAACAAATAAATTTTTGTATGTTAACCCTGTTATATTTTTTAAAATAAATTATTTTTTAGGCAGACACTGTTGGAACTTGCTTCAATGAAATTGTTTTCTCCTGAAACTTATTTATCACTATGCCACTGATCTTAATATGAGGTAGAACTAATGCTGTTTCATGTAATTTTTTTTTTTTTGTACCAAGAGCTACAATTTCTTCAAAATTGTGAAGTTACATCTATAATTAAAATCAATATACTACAAAACAAATACTTTTTAAGCAAGCTTACTTTTTACAATTTTAAAATAATTTTGAACTACTGAAAAATGTTCTTACATCTATGTTTTCATAAATAGACCTCTAATATGAAAATATGTAGTAATGGGAAAGATTGAGGAAAGATAAGACAGAAACATAGCAATAAAAAGCAAAGCAAAAATGTATGTAAAGATTTATGACAAATATAAAAATTGCTTTTGAAGACTGATATAGACTATTGCTATTATTTCATAATCCTATTGCTAGTACCTAAATCATTAGATAAAAATTAAAATTATTAAAGTGAGTTTGGACTATTCTACAATTTGCATTTAGATGCTATATATTATTTGTTGTTATTCATCTGTCAATTTTCCCAACTTTTGCTGTGACAAATACTTCCATATGATTGATTGCATGCATATATTTTTACTTTCGGATCATTAATGCATTCTTTTTCCTATGAAATTGCAAAAAAAATTTCTTATTATGAACAATTAATAGTGACTAATCAGAATTTAGAAGGATATTTGAAACATTAAATTATGTTTTAATAAATTTACAATTGTTACTAGAAATGACTCATACGTATTTAATTGCAATACCAATATGCCTGTACATTATGCATAAAACAATTTAATACTTTGTTACCTGGTGAATCAAACTTCACTTATTTACATGCAATTTTAATGTTTGAAAAGGTTAATTTTAATAACAATTAATTAGAGCCAATAAACTATTTTTTTTTTTTTTGTCTGAATAAAGGTATTTTTTCTTCCAATGGATTTAGATTATTGTATCTTAAAATAGTGGGAATTGCTATCTGGAAATTAACTAAACCAGGAGAGTAGGCATTAGTTTGGTTCCCTTAATTGTCATTTTATTTGTATGTATTTATAGAACCATTCAAGCAAATCAAAAGAAAAATTTTGTCACTCGTAAAACTTATATAAAGAAAAAATTTTTAACTTTTGAATAACGAATTCGTGACGAGGTTCATAACTTTCTGTATTGTAAAACAGAATAATTTTCTTTGTATAATGTGTGAATTGTAAGGTATATAAATTTTGACATTGTTTAAAACTATAATTTTTAATAATGAAATGCAAAATTCAGGATTAATCACTAATATAGGAAAGAATATATAAAATAAGACTTTTCTCAAAATTTTATACTTTTTCACTGATTCTAATTGATCTTTGGATTTTTCTTTTTTAAAATTACTTAGTTTAAAATGATGAAAAAATTTTTGTAGCTCAGAATTGAAAATGTTTTGCTCATTATTAAAATATTTTGTTAAAAAAAAATTATATAAATTACATTTTCAATGAAACTATCTTACAATAAATTATGAGTATAATATTATCTTACAATAATTGAATGAGTTTCATATCTTTTCAAAAAAAAATTTTTGATTTGCTCAAATAGTTCCAAACCTATGATCAAATATGCAAAAATTAAAATTAACACATTAACTTTCAATGGCTGTTCAGACTAAATTACTGTGGCCATATTTTACAGATGTCCACTTTGAAGATTAAGAATTTGAATCTGTGAGGGGAAAAGAATGCAGAGAGATTCAGAGAAGTTAAGTTTTAACAGACAAAAAGTTTTTATGTCTGATTTAGTTACTTTAAATATTATCTGCTCTAATTAGCATATTTAAGGTTATTCCTTTAAATCATTAGGAATAAATGTTAGGGCTATAATATGATGATTACATTAAAAATAATTTAGGTGTTTTTTTTTTTAGTTTGTGCATTGAGCAGTAAAACTTAGGAGCTGACTTATCTTGTATTATGTACAGAATAGATTTAGTTTCAACTATCTCCTCTTAAAATCTTCGATTTAACAATATCTCAAGTTTTTATTAAAGGAATAGTTATTTAATATGTATATTTTTTGAAAAAAAATAAGCATTCTCTTTTTTTATTTAAAAAAAATTAAATTTACGCTATCGCTTCTGTATATGAGAATAAGAGTTTATTTTAAAAATTGAATTTTTTTCCTTCTAGAATAACTTTAGTAATTTTAATTTAATTAACTCAAAAAACTAGTTACAATTATTTCCTCTACCTTTCTTTACTTTCTATTAACTTTTGAAATTTGATAATTACATGAAATATTTTTAAAAACAGCACACTGTTGATTTTAACTGAACTACTTTTTCACTAGATTATATGCAAATATCATGCTCATATAAAAACGTTTTGCAACTTTCACCCTTATTTGGTTCATTTTTGTCAGTGTTCTATGTTAGCAGTGAAGACATTGAAATTAAAATCTATAGCTTTTCAATTTTAATATAATGAGGAATCTGAAGCTAATTTGATCAGTATTATTTTTCTAACAATTGCTTGTAGTGATATAGAAACTGAGCTCCATTTACACACTGCCATTATCATTTGCAATTAGATGACAGAAATCCATTCAAATTTGGCAGAAAAGAATTTAATTGTCTTTTCAGACTTCCATCACTTCACTTGTTTAACCACTTTGTTAGTGTTAAGTGTAAGTATCTCAATCAGTTCATATATTTCATTTTTATGAATGAAGCTTAGGTTTTAATCTTTGAATTCCAAATTGCTATACAATAAATGTTTGTATAATTTGTAATACATAAGACAAAAATAACTTCACCTTTTATTTCAAATATGTAAGTTTCCAAAAAGAGAGAAAGAAATCTTACACTTGTAGCTTATAGTTTTATTATCATTCACAAAATTCATTCTACTGTGTGTCTATTTTTTTAGTTGTTTTCATAATTTTTGTGTATTAAATGAACATTAGGTAGATACTTTCCCAGTTCAAAAATATAAAATCATAAGAAGAAAGATAAAAAAATAGCATTCCCAATACTATTTATTTATAAGTTTTGATAGTATTTTAGAAAAATAGTATTTAAAGTGATAAGTTTGAGGAAACTTAAAGAATAGTGGTTCTTGAAATAAACCCTAAAATGTTTCTCTTCTGCTCTGTCATATTTTAAACTTAAGTGTTAAATACTCTTAAAAGATTCTATAAAGATTGTAAAAATAAACTAATAAAAATGTAAACTTTTTTTTAAAACTTATTACCGCTGTCCTTAAATTGATGTCATATTTGTCAGCACTCATTTACTTTTTTTTAAGCTACTCAATAGAAAATTCGTGGATGGCAACACTTGTTTATCATTGAAGACTGTTTCGAAAGGAAATCATCTACTTTGAATGTCCTGTTTAGTTGATGAAGCTTTTTTTTTACTATGCCTTGTCTGTTATCATAATTATTTGTATTAAAAATGTTTATTTATTCAACTGAATAATTTAGCTTTTTAATTTTTTCGTCTAAATTAAATAGAATTTATTGTTTTTGTTTTCTGATTTTTTTTTTTAAGAATTAAAATACTGTTTTCTGAATTTTCATTCTTTTACAGACATGACTCTTTTTGAAAAGTTTTTTTTTAAAACTTTGTTTGCATTCAATATTATTAAAATTATGCAAGAAATATTTTTGTCAAGAATCTGTAAAAATAATAAGTATTAAGGCAACAGACTTGCCAATCTTTATCAAATCGTATCTAACCGAAAATGTATTAATTAAAAATACTTATAAAAAATATGAAAAACATTTAAATAATAAAGAAGTTTATTTACTTTTGTAATTTTAAAAATTATACACTCTGCATTATTTTTAATTTTCATGTAATGAAAAAGTCTTTTTTCTTTTTCCAGTTTTCGAGTGACACCAAATTAAAAAAATGATTCTGTTTCGATTGAATGGCTGGAGTTTTTTTTTAAAAAAATAATTCTAACAATTGTTTTTACAGCTATTTGTATGCCTCTTTTTATATTAGGGATGAAAATCTAATAGAATTAAAATACTGGAATATTTTATATAATGTGAGAATATGTGTGAACTTGTTTGCTTTAATTTCAGTCTTCAATAGGGAAATGCATTTATAAATTTTAATTATAAAATATATTTTTCAAAAAAGTGTGTTGCATGTTTATAATTCTTTTTTTTTTTTTTAAATGTAAGTATTGTTTTCCATATTATATATGTAAACATCTGTTATATATATATGTGAACATTATCTTGACAAAATATTTCATAATTTAACAACAGTTGCCCTTCACGATTGGAAAACATATGGTGAAATGAGGAGCTTAACTTCATATAAGTATCGCTTAGAAGCTGTCAATGCCCACCTTCCTAGTCAAAATTTAGAACAGGTTTGTTTTAAAATTTCAAAATTTTTTCTGCTTAAATAATTTTTTTAGGGTTTAGATGTTCTTGAAATTATGAAGAATACTCATTTAAAATTTGTATCCAAACTCTCTCTATATATAATCTCTACCTCTACGATCTCTATAATCAAGTGAGGCTTCTTCACTATTTCAATGTACACATTATTTAATCATTTCTTTATTCATCTTAATCTTGAATTAATTTAATGTTTTCTTAAGAGTTATTAAAGAGTTATAGTCATCATTATAACTCTATTTTACATACTTTATTTTATATCCGTGTTGAACAGCTGGCCCAATTTTCTGTTTACGACTACTAATGTTCAACTCCGTAGCCTTGTAATTTTAAACTAGTCCAGAAGACAAGGAAACTCCTAGATCAGTACCCTCAGAGCAGGGACTACAATAGGGACAGTTTACTTTCACCTCCGGAAAAATGAAAAGCAGCTGGCCGTTTATAAACCGGTTTGTTGCTCAAAAAGTGGCGCTGATTACTTTTCTTCAGGGATCAAAAAAAGTGCATTCCATACATTTTTTCCATGCGTTACAGTTGAATAGTCGCTGTGTTACTATATATTTTATGTATTAATTAAATTTTGAAATAAAATTCACAATTTTAAAATGCCAAGAGTGTGTTTTTCTACAGGATGCAATACCGGGTATGTGAAACAACGAAGAGAAACAATAAAAGATGGGGAAAAAGTACCCAGTCTTTTTCAAGCACCAAAGGTATGTGCACGTGTTATTTAAATATGTATCTAAGTTATGATTATACATCATATATTGATATAGTACATATGTCATGAATTGATAATCATTAATCATTATGTAGTTTCGATTTCAAAACTGTTTTTATTAGCTGTATCGCATTTGGAGATGAAACGAAGCTATTGTTTAAAATTTTGCAATGATTGTTTTATGATAAATTTCTTTGAAAAATAAAATATATATATATTGACGTTAAATACAATACGATATATATATATATAATATAATTTAAAATTGAAAAATACAATATAACAAATATGTTACATATAATGATAAACTGATCAGATGTCTTAGATTTAAAATTAAAATAACGAAGAAGTGATTAATTAAGGAAAATATATACTATGCACATAAAATAAATATTATTTAAATTAAAACATCTGTATGTAAATGAATATTTTTGTATGTATAATAGCTGAAATTAATTAAAATTCAATAATTAAATTTAATTTACTATTAATTGTACTAACTTATATAATAAAAATAATAAAACTTAATAACTTCACAGAATGATAAAAGTTAATAGCTCATTTAATATAATTTAGTTTATTGATAGGGTTTTCATTCTTTCTGTTCAATATCAGATTTATCACTTGAATTGGTTAAGTATGAATTTGCTTTCTTTTTATTGCCTTTTCTTAAAGGATGATATCAGGTAATGGCTGTTATGATTTTATCCTTGTAAACTTCTTTCGTTAAAATATTTACATCCTCTGGTTCTATGTTCTGCTGAGTGTTGAAGAAAATTTTTATTAACTTTTTTGTAAACATGTGTTGTTGGAAAATGTTATTTTCATAAAAATTTCGTGATTACATCACAATTGAAATTGTTCTGACTACATGAAACATTCTGTCCATTAATATTTATTATATAATAATTTATTTATCTGTAGATAAATCAATCAATAGTGATTATAACCTTTACTATTAAAAATATTGTTCTAATTATCATTATCATGCAAGTAACATTGAATAAAGTGCATAATTATTATGATTTTTAATAGCTTAGTTATTTTGAGTAGTTGATTAATTAAATTAGTTCCTTTTATTCTGACAGCAAAACTTATCCTAGGATTTCAAATTTGGAAAAAAGGATAAAGCTGAGTGTCAAGTCTTCATGGCCAATACTAAAGAGATTAAAAAAATATTCTCATTGGCATAGCATTTCAGGCTTTTTCTTTATCATCCTAATTATTGCATAAAATTTCATGTTTTCCCTAAGAAGTAGTTGTGGTATAACATTTTATTGGTTACATTACTTATAGGATACTAGTTTACTTGATAAGTGGAAGAGATCTATTCCACGAAGTGCTCGAGAATTAACTTCCAAGAACTTTGTTTGTGCTTTACACTTCAAAATGAAGATTCCAACGACCAATTTCACTTCATTATGAAGTGAAATTGGTCGATGGCTCAGTTCGTATTCATATTTAAATTATTTCATTTTCGTACTTTAATGTACCCTTTTTATTTATTAAGTATTATTTTTGTAGATATGGAAAACTGAAAGGGATGGATCTCTATTAAAGAAGGGTGCTGTACCTTCTGTTTTTCCCAATCTTCCTCATTATTTGTCTGATTCCACAAGTGTTAGAAAGCCACCATCCAAAAGAGCTCGATTGGAAACATTGCCAGTAAATTTGGTACGGATATCTGCAGTAACTGGTAATTTTACACTTTGCTTTAAATAATCATTAACTTAATTGCCTGGAATTTAGATTACTATATATAGTTATAATTAATGTTAATTTTAGATGAAAACAATATCAGTACAATTTCTGAGGATGTTGTGCCCTTTTCTTATAATGAACTGAAAAAGGCTGCTATGTCTCCACTTGCAAATTCCTCAGTCGACATCAAAAGCAACAGATTTTGTTGCTTTTCTTCTTTGGAATAATGACTGTGTAGAGATGAGTATAGTAGTTAGAGAAGATCTTATTCCAAAAGTATGTGCTTTAATTCTTTATACAAGTGTGCTTTAATTTTTAATAAAATTTTTTAAAAAAGTAGATGGCTGAAGTAACTGCTTCTAAAATACTTTTAATCACTGGTCTGCATAGTACTTTTTAGCGCAGCTTCCAAAAAAGCATTATAGACTCAGTCTTTTGTTTACTTATTACTATTTCTTTTCATATGCTTTTCATGTTATTTTTATTTTACATGTCAAGTGTTATATTGACTTTTTTTAAAAATATTTTACTATTAATTTCAATTGTTCGGAAATTGTTTCTCACAATGTCAAAAACAAAAGTGTTACTTAATATAATTATTTATCCATAAATTATTTGCATTCAGGAAGTAGAATTGTAAAAATACTTTTTTTCTTGGATAATTCTGGATATTTTTCCGTATCTCAGAATTCTATGAATTTTCAAATAATTTTTTCGAAAAGTTTTTTTTATTTTTAATTTTTTAGATTATTTATAACAGTAGCAATATTGTACCAAACTCTTTAGGAAAATTGTAACCTGTAGATCAATATAAAGCTTGTTTGACTTTTCTTTAAGGCCTCTATTAAAGGAATTGCTGTTTCATTTAACATTCAAAAGTTATACTGCCAAGAATATTTATTTTAACTTATAGGTATCCTTGAAAGAGCAGTTGTTTGTAAAGGGGCTGGAAATAATAAGTATGCTATGATAATTATTATTAATTGATTACAGAATGTTTTTTTAATAAGGAATTTGTGTGTACAAAATGTTTTTAATTTTACCTAAATCTATCCATAACTATGCAGTGAACAGGGTTCCTACACGGTCAGGAAAACCTGCAAAAGTCAGGCTATTCTAAAATTAGCTAAAAAATCAGGAAAAAGTCAGGATTTTTCTTACATATTCATAAAGTCAGGATTTTTCTTACATTTTCATAAAGTTAGGAAAATAAAAAAAAACTATAGTTCATTCAAAAACTGACAGGCAAAAATAAAGTTTCAAGGAAAAATTCTGTAATTCAAAATATGTAAATTCCTCATAATAACATTCCTCTTTCCCTGGTAGAACCTGTCCTGTTAGCAATTTTCCTCCTGTTTATCCAATGATAAGGAATTTTTGATGGGGTTGCTAGGTTTATTGCTCTTTGTGTGAATAACTGGTTTACAGACAATAGTAACAGAAAAATCAAAAAAGGAATTTTTACTGTTTTGTGATGCTGCCAAAAAAAAAGAAAAGCAAAAGAGTTTCTTCGAGTTAAATCCACAGCAATCGAGATTAGATAATTTTTTTCGAAATATTTTCAGGGAGAAAAAAAATTTGAAAATTTGTGGGAGGTTATAAAAATTGTTCTTATCCTCTCTGGGACTGGAAACTTTTAACTACATTTATAACTACATTTTTTCTTTTATTTGTTTACTTATTTATTTTATTTGCCTTTTAAGAATTTTTTTATAATATTTTCTTTTTCAATATATGCTTTTATTAATGTTTGAAATTTTTCATCAAGTTTCTATTATGCATAAATGTAATAATAATTACTTTTGTGTTGCATGTAATTTTAGCATCTGGCTGGAGCCTGGAAACTTTTTACAAAGATTTATATGTATTTTTTTTATATTTATTATTCAATATATACTTTTATTGATATTTGAAATTTCTTATCAAGATTTTATTGTGCATAAATTTAATAATAATTAATTTTGTTTTGCATGTAATCTTAGCATCTGGCTGGAGCCTGAAAACTTTTTACAGAAATTTATGCCTGCAGTTTTTACTTACTCTGTTTTTTCTTTCTCTTAAGAATTACTTTTATAATATTTTCTTTTTAATGGCTGGAGCCTGGAAACTTTTTACAAAGATTTATACGTACAGTGTTTTTTTAATTCACTGTATGCTTTTAATTATATTTGCAATTTTTCATCAAGATTTTATTTTGCATAAATTTAATAATAATTAATTTTGTTTTGCATGTAATCTTAGCATCTGGCTGGAGCCTGAAAACTTTTTACAGAAATTTATGCCTGCAGTTTTTACTTACTCTGTTTTTTCTTTCTCTTAAGAATTACTTTTATAATATTTTCTTTTTAATGGCTGGAGCCTGGAAACTTTTTACAAAGATTTATACGTACAGTGTTTTTTTAATTCACTGTATGCTTTTAATTATATTTGCAATTTTTCATCAAGATTTTATTTTGCATAAATGTAATAATAATTAATTTTGTGTCGCATGTAATCTTAGCATCTGGCTGGAGCCTGGAAACTTTTTACAGAAATTTATACCTACAGTTTTATATATTTTTTTCACGAATTACTTATATAATATTTTCTTTTGCAATGCATGATTTTTAATGTTGGAATTTCTTCATCAAGATTTTATTTTGCATGAATGTAATAATAATTAATTTTGTGTCGCATGTAATATTAGCATCTGGCTAGAGCCTGGAAACTTTTTACAGAAATTTGTACGTACAGTTTTTTTTTAATTCAATGTATGCTTTTAATTATATTTGCAATTTTTCATCAAGATTTTAGTTTGCATAAATGTAATAACAATTAATTTTGTGTCGCATGTAATATCTGGCTGGAGCCTGGAAACTTTTTACAGAAATTTATACCTACAGTTTTTTTTTAAATTCAATGTATGCTATTAATTATATTTGCAATTTTTCATCAAGATTTTATTTTGCATAAATGTAATAATAATTAATTTTGTGTCGCATGTAATCTTAGCATCTGGCTGGAGCCTGGAAACTTTTTACAGAAATTTATACCTACAGTTTTATATATTTCTTTCACGAATTACTTATATAATATTTTTTTTTGCAATGCATGCTTTTTAATGTTGGAATTTCTTCATCAAGATTTTATTTTGCATAAATGTAATAATAATTAATTTTGTGTCGCATGTAATATTAGCATCTGGCTAGAGCCTGGAAACTTTTTACAGAAATTTGTACGTAAATTTTTTTTTAATTCAATGTATGCTTTTAATTATATTTGCAATTTTTCATCAAGATTTTAGTTTGCATAAATGTAATAACAATTAATTTTGTGTCGCATGTAATATCTGGCTGGAGCCTGGAAACTTTTTACAGAAATTTATACCTACAGTTTTTTTTTAAATTCAATGTGTGCTATTAATTATATTTGCAATTTTTCATCAAGATTTTATTTTGCATGAATTTAATGATAATTAATTTTGTGTTGCATGTAATCTTAGCATCTGGCTGGAGTTTGGAAACTTTTTCTGATATCTACACATACAGTTATTTTAATTTAGATATTTATTTCTTTTTAAAAAAATTTATAATATTTTCTTTTTTGATGCATGCCTTTATTAATGTCTAGAACTTTGCAATTTTTCATCGGGATTTTTTCTATATATAAATATATTAATAATTAATTTTATGTTGCATGTGATTTTTGCATCAAGCTGAAGCTGGAAAAGTTTCCAGGTTTGCATGCAGTTTTGTTATTTATTTTTAAGTATTTTACAATATTTTTGTTCTCAATGCATGCTTTTATTAATGTCTGGAACTTTGATATTATTAATTAGTATTGTTGTTATTTGCTATTATTTCTTGAGTGTGGTGAGAATTACTTTCCTGTTTGATGTTTCACTTTGATATGTATTTAATAATATTTATAGTTTATTCTAAAATGAATTCTTTAGATGATATAATAAATTCCAATATTTCTTTAAAATATTTTTTTTTAAAACTATTAGATTTTTTTAGTAATTTTGTCCCATATTTTATTATATCTTTACATAGTATTTTTTTCATGTAAATTTAATCTTTTTTATTTATTATTTAGTTTCTACTTAAAAACTATTTTTAAAATCTCAGAACGTTTAAGCTATATTTTCAGATTTTTAACAGATTCAAACGTAAACTAAATGTTGAACTGTATTAGGGTTTAAGTGAAATTGCAAAGATCCAATACAGTTCAAATGTTTGGTTAGATTACTTCTTGACCAAATGGCGGACAGTGAAGCAAGAGTTATTGCCTAGTGTAATTGTGAATCCGAGTATACTATATTCTAGCCGAACAAGTTTTATGTGTAGAGTTCTTATTGAAAAGGTTGGTATAGAAGATTAGAAATTTTTGATACTTCCTGGTCTTAAATCTAGGTATGTATTCAATAATCATATAATATTTAATATAATTATTTCATTTTAGTTGCTTTTTAGTAGAAAAATTATTTTATATCATTAATTTTTAACCCTGTATGCTATCCATGTAACCTTTTGGTATTATTCAAACTCATGTGATTGAGTCAAACAAATGGACAGAATTGAGTAAAATATTTATCATATGCAATTTTTTCTGAGCTTATGTGTATTATTTCTCTATTGTAACAAACTAAGTAATGTTTTGTTGAAAGCTTAAATTTGCAGTTGTTTTTTTAAATATTTATTTAATAGGATGTTTGTGGGTTTAAGTATTTTTTATATTTTTCTTAACTCATAAGAGCTGCTTGAAATTATCCAATATAGTTTTCAATAATCATACTTATATTTTATGAAATTTTAAAAGATATGTATGGGAGTCCAATTTTTATAATTCTTTTTTTCAATTGAAATAGTTATTTAATTTAACACTGTATCATGGAGACATGGAACAATTTTTTTTGTAGGCCTCATAAATTGAAAATTATTTAATTATGAACTTAATTTGAAGAATATAAAGGTATAAAAAAACATATAAAAGCTTTAACGTTTAGCATTAATTCAATGCCTTTATTTAAACTTTGATATTAAACTTTTTTTTAAATTTAAAACTTACCTGCTTATTTTAATGTTAATTTTATTACATGTTTTGGAAGTTTAAATTATATTTTCAGATAGCTCTTTATTTTCTGAAGTTTAGAGAACTAAATGTTGAATTGCATTAGGGTTTCAGTATAATTGCTTAAAAACCCAATATAATTTAAACATTTGGTTGGATTCTTTCTTTGGCAATTTGATGAACTTGAATTATTGATTTGCAAGACATCATAGCTCAATCTTTTGGCTGAGTTAGTTTTTATTGACAAAGGCGGCATGATGGCGGAATATTGAAATTCTCATGTCTCAAATGATTCTTAAGCATGAGTATGTATACATTATTATTATTTATAGTATGTGTAGAGTTTGAAATTTTATTAGTTACACTAATATTTTATTACAATAAATATAAGTTTTCCTTTTATTGTAAGGTATGATACCTTGTTAAAAATGATTTTAACAGCTTTTTAAATGGATTTTACTATCAATAATAATTAAGCATTTATTTTTCTTGACATTAGGTCAAAATAAAGTTTTCTGTTCAATTATTAAAACGAAAATAAAAGCTTAACTATAATTTAGTTGTAATAAAAATAAATAGTTACAGTAAAGGAATTTACTAAAAGTACCATTAAAACTGAAATAATAAAGCAGTGCAATTAATTCCAAATTGTGTAAATTTCATACATGAAAATAGCTTTTAATTATAGCTTTTTAATTTTCTTATAAATAAAATCTAGAGGTATAATTACAAAAATGCCAACTCAAAATAATTTTTTTTTAAAACTATTGTAGACGTATTTATTTTTCTTACAGATGATTATTTAATCTAAAAACTTTTTATGTATTCCTTGATTTATGAATGTAATGATTTGACTTTACAATATTGGGACTTTTTTTTATTTTTGAACGAAAAGAATCGCAATTTATTTTCTTTGAAAACTACAAACAAATAAAAAAAATTTCAACAAAAAATCCTTTATGATATTTGGTATTTTTATTTGAAAGTTACTGTAGAAAATGTAAAAATACGAAATATTTAATAAAATAATACTTCACACAGTCGCTTCTTATAAATGTTATGTTTCAAACATAAGCTCTTTGATAATTCTTTAAAAATATTTGAGAACAAAATGTTATATCAATGGTCACTAGATGGCGCGAACATAGAGTACAGACTACTTCAACTTCACTGTGACGCCCTTCAGGTGAAGTGATTCATCTTCCTCCTTTATGTCTATGCCCCAGAGGTATTGATTTGTTATGGGAACATGGATGGCTTTGCCACTCGACAGATGTAACGTGCATCTGTCACCATTTACCACATGGGGAGTCTTCAACCCGCAGGGATCAAACCCACGAACTTTTGGGCATGGACTCACTGCCCTACCATATTGTTGTATTTTACTCATTCTTAACACTTTTCTCAAAGGTTATATGGTGTTAGTTTTTCTTTTGTTAAAACGCACGGTAATTTATTACTGCAGGATCCTCTTATAAAGTTCTCATGTTTAATAAGGTTCTGGATTTAATGTATATAAAGGTCAATTTTAATGTATCTTAGAGTGTAGTATTTAAAGGTCAGCTACTTATCTGGAAATTATAAAAATCTGCCTGTTGTCTAAAATTATGATAGTTAAAAATGAACAAGAAGAGACTTGGAATAGTTAACATGCTTGATATTATTTTAATATTCTTTAACATGGTACGTGAATAAGTTTTGTAAAACAGATCATGAATAAAAATAAAAAATTTGAAATTCAGAAGAAAATAAAACTGCTGGTAAAGCTAATGAAATTCTTTACAATTTATTTAGTCATTTGTTTATATTTTGGTGGCTAAAATTTTTTGTTATATGAAGATTACATTTGTTTATTTCAAAAGTATGATTTCCATTTAAATTAATTAACTATAATGTAATTAGATTTTATATTATGTGTCTATTATATTTCTTATTTTTTTAAAGATATTTGTTGAACGCTCAAGTAGTAATAAGCATTTGAGTACTATAAATATTGGCCACATAACCAATTCTATACCTACTCATGGAATAGGTGTTATGTTAATTACTCAACAGTAAGCGACTTAAACATTTTTTAATATGATATAATTTTTTAAAATTAAAGTTGCATGATGTTATTGTTTAATTTTAGATAAATTTTGTTCACTAATTTCTGAGGAAAAGTTTCAAATATTTTCCTAATTTCTTTATGATGAGCACATCAAAGTAAGATTAACCCTTTGATGGTTCTAAACGGGTTCAGCTCGCAATCGAATCGTGCTTCATAATGCGTGCAAACGAGTTCTGCTCGGGAGAAAGATTTCGACCAAAATGTTTAGAAACGAGCAGTACTCTTGTGAAATTTTTCCCAATGCTGACGAGTTGAGCTCGTTCGCCGTTATTATTCTGCATTCATTATGTTGAAAACGAATCCTACTCGCGAAATTTAGTTAGTTTTACTGTGTACAGATGGCAGTACGGGTTCCATTAATTTCTTTTCATAATGAAGCGGGAATTTTTCTTTTTACCTTGTCATTTTTATGCATATTTTGGCACGTTTTTAAAGGGTGCTTGTAAAGTAAAATGGCTCACAAACGAAAGCTAGATAATGATGATTATGATACAGAAAGCTTATCAAGTTTTGAGTCTGATGAAGACTTTGTTCACAGTATTTAGGTAATTACTGTATTTAAATGCTTCATAAAGTTTTACATTAGTTGTATTTATTGAGCCCTTTCAATTTAATATTTGTCTTATATTTATAATTAACTATTATTATTTATATAATTGATTATCATTTAGAATTTACTATTAAATAGTATCGTTTATTAATTATTTTAAAATACGTAAAAACTATTATTTATGTACTACAAATACTTAAGAAATTTTTGAAGTGCGTGAGGCGAGCTATCTATGGCAACGCCAGAGAGTCCCGCAGTGGACTGATCGTTAAGACACGGTTCCCAGCAGATCACCGAAGTCAAGCATCACTGGCTACGGTCAGTGTGCGGGTGAGTGACCACTTGGATCAGTCTACGTAGGGACCGAGGGTGTGCGGTATTGGTCCTCGTTATATTGTGCTACCGTAAAGTGCTCGACTTCGCGCGCAGGTCGTCGGGCTACCGAAGCGGGGGTGCCATCCCCTCCGCAGAGGATCGAAATTGTGATGGCATGTCTTCGGATCATCCTCCGGGGTGTTTCCCAGACCGTCGCCAATAGCCCATTGTGCAGCTCTAGTGCGACGTAAATTAACAAAAACAGCATCGCCAGAGAAGGAAGACATTTTCGGAAGAACGACGGGGGAAAACAGCTGCTACTTTCAAATGCTGTTTACTAGTAATACTGCGTGAATTAAGTCAACGAAAACTGCTCATTTCCCTGACCGTCAAAGGGTTAATAAAGGGTGAATATTTTTACTATTTTGCCTTTACAATAAGAATGATCTAAAAAAATTTGTACTTAAGTAATAAATTAAATAATTAATATTTTTTTACTTCAGTATTAGTGTGTAGTTTAATTAATGACATAATTTTTGTTTACATTTCTTTTCCTTTGACAGGATTTAAGAGAAAACAAGAATCAAAAGGTAACAATTAGTGAAATTTTAAAATTTATCCCATCCATTTATTTTTGTTATTTAAGTTTTTGTGTGTTTCTAGATAAAATTTAAATTGGCTAGCAATGTTTCATTTAAAGTTCACCTTGTTATTCCATTTTAGTGCACTTTAATTTGTGTTGAAAATTTAATTATGAGAAAAAAAGAGTGTTCCTCTTAATATTTTTTTTCCAGTATCTCTTTGATAGAGCTGAGAAATTTCACAGAGGTATTCGTAAATTAGGCTTAACTGTGTGCATGAAGATGGCTAAAGTTATTTGGACCAGTTTCAACTTTTGATCAGTGAAATAAGTATGTTCTTTACATTGTATAAAATGACTTGACTCTTTTGCATATTTTTTTTAGAAATTAAAATTTTTTTGTTTAGAAAATGTAAATAAATTTTTCTGAATGCAAAAATAATAATAAATAAATTATATTAATAAAAATAAAAAAATATTCATATAGATTACATAATATAATTTTTCCTTTTATTTATTTATTTCGCACTGAATATTAAAAATGTTCCACATATAATATTGCTTGATTGCATAAAACTTCTTAAAAACAAATTATATTTAATGGAAATTCATACCTTTCTTTTTTTCTTCATATTTAATGGAATTTCATTTCAAAACTTACTATTTTCCTTTTTTAAAAAAAATAATAAAAAAGGTAAGAAAAAAAACCTTTTGGTTCACTTTTTTCTTATCTGTAGCTGTAATTAATTATATATTATTCTAAGCGAAATAATAAATTTAGGTTTAAAAATTTTACTATTAAATTCAAATATGTATATAGTAATTCTGATATTGTCTGATTTGTATGATCAGAAAAAATTGTCCTGAAAATTCTTAAAGATGCCTTAAATGCCTTATCACAAACGAGAATCTCGAAACGCGCAGTTAATGAACCCCTTTTTGACGCGTCCGATTTTGTCATAAATACACCCGGTTTTATCAAAAATCTCTTTTTAGTTATTGTCATAGATTCCATGTTTTTTTTTTTTTTATTATTAGTTTTCGTATGCGATGACGACTCGCAAAGTGAGAAAAAGAAGAAATATGTGATTTTTTTTTTTTCTGTGTATATATTCTTTTACGCTTTGATAGGAAAAAATTTTATTAAATAATCGTTTTTCTTTTGAATAAAAGTTTTTTAAATTTCATAAATGTTACTTTCGTGCATAAAAATTAGTCTTTCATTTCTCTTCTATTGACAAAAGAAGAAGAAAAGGAATGAAGTACTTAAAAAAAAAAAAAAAAAAAAAAAACTGCTTATTGAGGGAAAAAAGATTTCATATAATTTTTTGTCCAGCAATCACATGTCTGTTAATACAATTCGAAAACATTTGTGCGTGCATCATAAATGTTATTTTAATCATAAGTTTAATTTGTGTTATTATAAAGAAAGAGACCTGTTTTTGTAAAAAAATATAGCGATAGCTCTGATGCCACAAGTACCTTAAGATGAAGATTCAAACGCATTCATGTTATTATATCAATTACTTCAAACAGATTTTAGAAACAATAATAAAAAATGCTAAAACAACTATGAAAGAATTAAGGAAAGATTTTAATTAGTAACATATTAAATCTGAAACAAAAATAACTTTGAACTTAAATAAATTTTATAAGAAAAATCTATTGTAAAATGAATGAATGAATGAAATTGAATATGTTATTTTGAAAGCGCGACCTCCTATAAAATTTAATACAAATTATTCTGAAGATTAATGTTATTTTATAGGTGCTAGTTCACTTTGCCTTGTCTATTTTACGTTTAATCTACTTCTTTTTTCTCTTTTGTCTTCAGTTTATTCCAATATCCTGAGAATTATAATTTTTTTTCTACATATGGAAAATCTCACATGCAATATTTATAGAGTAAATTGTGTAAACGTTTAGATCTAATTTTTACATTGAAAATATGAAGTTAAACTTTGCTTTATTATTAACATTAGAGAGCTTAGATTCTATTTACTTAATTGTAAAACTACTATAATAAACAAAACAAAAAAAAAAGAAGAAAAAAAACTGTAAATAAAATTGCATTTGAATAGGCAATTCATATTTTTTTATAACCGTTGTTGAACAGCCGACCCAATTATTTGGGTTTACGACTACTGATGTTCAACTCCGTAGCCTTGTCATTTTGAACTCAATCCAGAAGACAAAGGAACTCTCCGATTGATTATCGGGAGAAATTTGCCTTTGTTGAGGATTTTTTGATGAAACTAACAGGCATTCGTGTAACATGGAGAGTGAAACCACGAAAACTTCCCACGGTCAGCCTGACGACAAAGTGACTCTAATCCATGATCCGTCTACCACTGAGGATATTTCTGGTCAGCACTGTGGTCGGTGTAAGCCGACCAGCCATCGCTGGGACTAGAACTCGGTTCATCTCATTGGAAGCCGAACACTCTATCTCTGATCCATTACAATGAAATGCATCAACGATAAAAAAAAAACTGTTGCATTGTCTGCGAAACTAAATATTTGGTTTGTGATCGGTGAAATAATATGAGAGCGAATGTTTTGTGATTTGCTTATTGCTACTAACAAGGGGTTGGAGGGTTATTTTATTACCGTCGTCTAACAGTCGACCCAATGTAGGTTTTACGGCTACTAATGCTCAACGCCGTGACCTTGTATGTATGAACCCAATCCAGAGGAACTCCTGGATGGAGTATCGGGAGAAATATGCCTTCGTGGAGAACATTTTAATGGAACAAACCCGCATTTGCGCTACATGGTGAGGAAAACCATGAAAACGTCCCACGGTCAGCCTATCAGCAAGGGGACTCTGACCTATGATCCGTCTACCACTGAGGATATTTTACATCAGAACTGTGGTCGGTGCTGGATATTTTTTCTTTACCATGCCGATTTTCGCGTGATTTTCACACTGTTCTATTCAACTTTTTCACAATTCATTCAACCAGAGCCGTGGTGATTCAGGGGATAGAGCGTTCGCCTTCCAATGAGGTAAATCGGGTTCGAATCCCATCTGTGGCTGGTCGATATGAATTCCCCATCTGGCTCGCACCGACCGCAGTTCTGATGTAAAATATCCTCAGTGGTAGACGGATCATGGGTTAGAGTCCCCTTGCAGTCAAGCTAATCGTGGGAGGTTCTCGTGGTTTTCCTCACCATGTAGCGCAAGTGCGGGTTTGTTCCATCAAAAAAGTCCTTGAATGCAGATTTCTCCCTAGTACTTGATCCAGGAGTTCCCTTGTTTTGGATTGGGTTCAAAATTATTAGTCGTAAACCCAATAATTGGGTCGGCTGTTCAACGACGGTTATAAAATTAAATAAAATTCTTTCAACCACAATCCTTTTCGGCCTTCCGTCAGTCCGTAAGGAATGAAAGCGCCTATCATTTTTTCATGTTTGATGATATAGTTGCGTATACTGAGCTGGATGCGGTGGGAGGGATTCTTGTATTCTCATGTGCAACTCCGCTACTTTTAGTTTAGTTTTATTCAGTTTCATGCTCCATTTCATACCCTCTGAAATGTAACCGAAAAATCTCTCTAATTTCTGTTGATCACCGGGAACATTAAAAAAAATTTTTTTTTTTACATTTTGCCTTGCGAAAGAAAATTTTATTTCTCTTGTTAATTTCATCATTGGTGAAGCGTCATCGTCTTTGGCAAGCTAATGGCTTTCTCGCTCTCTTCTATTTAATAATAATAAACTTTCAAGGATTATGGTACTGATAAATAGTTATATCTGCTTTGGTTTACTACATTTAATGCAGGCTTTGAAATCAATAATAATGAAAGCTTGTGCCACCACATTTATTTATTTTGAAGAAACAACCCCCCTTTTTTAATAAAAAGATATTGATGTTTCAAAAGATTTACATCAAGGGCGGCGCCAGTAGGGGGTCAGGGGAGGCAATTGCACCCCCGTCGGTCATGGCCAGCCCCACCCATCGGGAAAAATTTAGAGTCTCGTCGGGAAAATAGTCTGGTCACATTTTTTTCTAAATAATATAAAAAAATGCCTAATAAAAATTTTTGTAGTTAATTTTTTATTTTTAAGAATTAGTAACAAAAATTAGTAAAATATATTGTAAATTCTATGTAATTGTAGTTTCACTGCACTACTTGTAACTTTGCTCATACATTGTTAAACTAGAGACCGGATGCGATTAGACATGGTTGAAATTGGCGACTTTTCGAAGTCCCTTAGAAATCCTTTCCCACAGACACATCTTCATTTTCTTGGAACAAGACGCAGGTCCCCTTCTTTACAAATTCTTTTTTGATGTTATGTGTTTATCAATGGTTTATGGGATCATATAATTGTTTTTTGAAATTTTCAAGTAAAATGAAAGTATACGAAGAAAAAAAATTCCAATTTTTTTTATACTTTTAAATGAGGAAAATCATTTACTTATTCGGATTCAAGGTTTATATTTTAATCAACGCAATAAATATGCAGTCGGAAAAAAAGAAACAAGTTTTTTTAAATTTATTATTATTTCTTATCATTGTCTTAGTAGTAAAAAGATTGTTGATTGATACAGAAAAACAATTAAACTTTTCGTATTCAATATCTTTAAATATATATTAATCAACAGATTCTCATTGACTTATTTTGTGTAGAGTGTATGAAATGGAAAAAGGGAACACCTTGATTAACTTTTCATTTAATCATATTTTCGCATACAAAGAGTCAATTTTAAGTTACGAAAATGACCAGAAAAGCGCATTCTGTTCTGGATAAACTTCCAAGTTTGTCTATAGTTTAATTTTCAAAATGAGGAAACAGCCGCAATCTGGAAGATATGGTCTGAAGTAAGATACGGCAGAGAGAGAGAGTTTGAAAGTATGGGTCCTTTAATTTTAACTTCACTCTTCTATTATAGCCTATTATCTCGAGAACTTTTTGAGTGTATTGAAAAAATTTTGCATAAAATAACGAAAAACATTTTACACACAAATTTTTAAGTAAAATTAATTTTAAATAATTATTTGTTATCTTTTATTTGTTTATTAAATAGTTAGTAGTAAAATATATTGAATTGTATGTTCTACATATTTTTACATCCTTTTAATTTCAAAATACAAACCTTCAGTGCAATCGATCAAGTAGTTTATTAGTTATCAAATTTTAAAAAAGTCAGTTTGCTTAAAATTTTATTTATTTCGAATTATTCAACCGATTTCATTCAAATTTTGTATTTTACAATTTAAAATTACCTTCCATAAAAATTTGTATATCTTGCTATTTTATTTTATCCGTCGTTGAGTAACCGACCCAATTACGATTACTAATGTTCAACTCCGTAGCCTTGTAATTTTGAACCCAATCCAGAAGACAAGGAAACTCCTGCATAAGTACCCCCATAGGTATTGATTTTTTATGGGAACCTGGAGGACTTTGCGACTCGACATATTTAACGTGCATCATCAGTATCCATTTACTACACGGGGATTTCAAAAATGGGGATTCAGAATTTTTCCAACGCATATTATAAATAAAAATATAAAAAATATTAAATATTTTATAACTATTTAAAACTATATTTTTTGCATGGCCATTATCTTTGGAAAAACGAATTTTTGCAATTGTATGAAAATTTTTTTGATTCAATCAAAACGCAAAACGTTCTTGAGATATGACGAGATTGAGATACTATCATCATTATCATTGAGCTATTATTTTGACGCTATTACTATGCAATTATTATGAAATTAACAAAAGAGGACAAAAGGAAAGACGTTTTTATTTATTTATATCTGATATTAATATTGAAAGTGAACATAATTTCACCTTATTTTCCTCTTTCAATCATAATCCTTAAAATTACCAAAGCATATGTATATGGATAACCACCAGCTAAATTACCTTTCTGTATAAAAATGAAAAATTATTTTGCTATTATCAGCAATATTGACATATACTTCAAATGAATGTACAGTGCGCAAAAAAATAAATGGACCCACCGGAATAAATTTTAATCTTAAGTTCGGTTCTTCATCTTCTAGGACTCATTCGTAATGGTACGAGAGGGTGACATCAAATCAGAGCAGTGTTTAAGGATGGGCCCAGTGCCTCGTGTTCTGATGGGGCCCCCGAAAAGTCTAAAGTCACATTGTATTTTTTTCTTTTTTTTTAATTGTAGCTCATTTATTATTTATAACTCAAGAGGGCCCCTAGATCCCACTTTTTTCTTCTTTTTTTAAAGTTTTATTCAGAGATTTATTCAGATTATTTTTTCTTTTTTCCGTAGTCGGATGCTTTTCAAAATCTAATCGAAGTGTTTACAAATATAAAATAATTGTTATTCTTCACTTTTCTAACCAAAAGAGCAATAAAACGCTTTTTCCACTGATGAAAATATCCCCACTTTCGTAATTACCACCCACAGAGTTGTCAAGTAGCCTGTTCACTTTGGGTCGGCCTAAACTGCGCAAAATTTTCTACCCCCTTCAATCAGTGACATCAATCGTCATGGGAGGGGAAAGAAAGTAGGAAGTACATTTCAAAAAGACTAGTTTAAAAGGGTAGCTACAAAATTGGCTGTTTTTCGCCAAAAGATATTCTTTCTCAATATTCTCTAGTTCCTTTCCTTTTTTTTTTAATTCTTCCGATTGTTAATATAAGCTTATTTTCATAATTTAGAATCAATGTTTTTCTTCCAAGCACATATACCAAATAAATAAACAAATATTATATTGAGAAATGTTAAATAAATATGTTTAAATGGGGCAGAATTGGACGGATTTATATTAAGATCCTTCTTTATAGCTGATAAGTTTTGGTTTCATTCGTTTAATTAGAAGACATATTAAAAATGTGAACCTCTAAATATTATTTTTAAATTTTGAAGATTTCCCCAAAGTGGGAATCAAATACTTTTTCCACCTATTTACTCTAAAATAAGTTTACGGTGAAAGTATTTTTAACAGTTTTTCATTGTAAAGCATATATTTTAGAATGTATAAAAATGTGTAATTTATATTAACCCTTCTTTCAAGAGAAGTTACAGTTTTCTATATAGTTAGAAATTCAATTGCAAGAGGGAGATAATTAATTTTAATATAGCTTCTTAAGTTTCTAATTCGAACATATTTGTGTTTTGTTAAAAATTTAGATAAAATTAAGGTATAATCAGTTTATTTTATCTATTTACTGCTGTCTGAAATGGATAAATCATAATATGCAGTGATGCTAAAAATATCTACAATATAACAGCGTGAAAAAATTACAAAAAAGTTTAATTAAAAAGATTATGTGACTTTTTAAACTCTGTTTTTGCTTTACTTAACATGCCAATATTTAATGAATTGTGTTTTATTGCAATTCTCAAAGTATCCTCTAAATGCTAATTTGTCAAATATATTATTCTTAATTAAGTGTTTTGTTATGCTTACTTGGCATCTAATTTTATAATCTTCTAAGCCTCTGCTTTAAATTTTGTATTTCAAGTTATCTGAAATAAATTTCTTTGTACAAACTTTTTTATTTTCCTATCGAATTGTTTTAAACTGAATGAGATAATTCAGTGAGACACAAAAACATCATCAATGTTTCTTGTCCTGAAAAACCTTAGAGTTCACAATTGTCCTGATATTCCAGATTGACGTGATAAAAAAAAATGTGATCTTGCTTTTAACTTTTTGATCTAATATTCCCGATTTTCGTGTGTTTTCTGATCCTGCCATTTTCTACAAGCATGAACTTTAAAAGATTTGATTTGTAGAATAAAGAGATTTTGGTTTTCAAAATTTTTTTGTTATTTATTATTTTAATATAAATTGATAATGCTAGTAAAAATTTCAAAATTTAATAGTTCCAATTCAGAGACCGTTTATCAACTACATAGATTAAAGATCTTTTATTGTGTGGTCTGTGGGCTAATAGAAGCACTTAGATTTTAGTTGCTTTTTGAATTATCTCATTTTGTTTAAAATAGTAATAAACTACTTGGAAAAAGAAAAGGTTTATAGAATGAAAATTTTTGTATTGTAATATAAGTTTTTTTTTCTTCTCTCCTTTCTTTTTGCAAAATAGTGTATTTCGTATCTCAGTAATTTTGCCTACGCATTAATTGATTCTACTCTAACTTTATTTAAATTTTTAAGAACCAACATTTAGTAACATTTAATAAACTTTGTTTTAGTAGAACAAAATATGCCTTTTTACTTTGTCATTTGCTTTTTTTTAAAAATTAGTTTAACAATGTATACTGTTCCAAAATATATCTTGATTTTTTTATTTTTTTTAAAATTTGTTCTGATTTTTTCTTTGGTTTATTATGAGGCTTAGAAAATATATTCTAAATTATAATTTTTGTTAAATGTTTTATGTTTCACAGCTCTTTGATTGCCTTTTCTGACTGTAGTATTACTTATTTTAATGTAAGAATCTTGTATATTTTTAGGCCTCTTGCTTATAGTACTTTAGATGATCTTGTGCATCATGTGAGACAACATTTATAGTTGATGGATCTGGCTAAGGCTGTAAATGTGTTCTCAAAAAATGATCATAAGTTTATGCTTTTTGTAAAAAAGTTCATGCTTGTAAGCTTATTCTTAATTTAGTTTAATGCATTAGAATAAGATCTGATCGAGAAAATGGTAATGTAAGTTCTTTTTTTATAATTAATTAAAATACATTTCATGCCACTAATTTAATTTATTGTAATTCAAGGAAATAATGCTTTTAAATTGCGAAGAATTTTTATTGTATGAATAATAGTTGCATTTTAATAAAATCATGAGAGTTGCTTGTGCAGTTAAATTTATTTTGTTACACTTATGTCTATAAAAATATGATGTCAATAACCATGAGAATCTAGCAGGATATCAAAGCCTTTTACTTTCAGCCATTTATTTTCACATTATATTCTTCTATCTATGAATTTCAACTATTTTTACTCCTTAACTATTCTTAAAGTGTATTTCAGTTCAGATTATTTCATGGTATTGTAACTAGTTTATAATTCATGATATTATAACTAGTTTTGTTGTTCTGGTAATGAAAATTGTGTTTTGCTAACTATTAAGTCTATTGAAGAAATTTTCAAGATTTTTTTTTTTTTTTTTGAAAATTAGTAATTTCCAATATCTGTAGCAACATTAGCTCTGGTATAATATGTATGAAGCAGTAAAAAGTCATCTATGATGTTTATTATATTTTGAAAAAAAATTAGGCTTTATTTAGAAGAGTGAGTTGTTAATGAGGAGGCTTGAAGATTTTGGTTTTAAGATTATTGCAAAGCTGCAACTGTCTGTCCTGCAGAAAAAAGCGTAAGCATACATTTAATTTATATAGTTGCTTATAGTGCTTGTATTCACAATAAAACTTGGAAAATATCGAATCTCCTTGAAAAAAGAAGGAAAAAAAATAGTATCCACTGTTTTTTACATCTATTGATTAGTATTAGTCATTTAGAATAGAAAAAAAAACTTGAAAGATATTTCAAAACTAAATATTGTCTTAAAGAATTTGTATCTGTTCAGTGCAGATAACTGAAAATGCATTTTAGAAGTCATTCTTGTCACACACATATTTATAATTGTCTTATGCTAAAAAATAATTTTTCAAAGAATTTGGATATATTGAACTTCTGTTTATAGTGGACTCTTGCTTAATGTACTTCCATATGCTTTTATTCTTTAAAATATCAAAAATCTTATAGACTAAGAAAAACCGTTAATTGTCTGGGAATTTTATTTAAAGAAAAATAAAAGATGGAAAAAATACAATCTTAGGTTAGAACCTGGAAAAATCTTTCAGCAAACCTAGAAACTAAACAATCTATTTCAAATTGGACTATAGCACTAAATAGTCTATAAGGTTCAAAGTAAATAAGTTCACCATTTGTTTTTATTTTTTTGTTGTTAAAATTCTGTAGTAACATTGTTGAATTTTTGAATTATCGAAATTAAAGTATTGATTTGTGTTATTTTTTTTATAATTGTTTCTGTAGCAAAATAAGAAAAAATGAGGCAAAATCAGATCTGCATTTTCCTATAGTCCTGCTGTGGACTGAGCGTTATGACTCGGTTCCCAGTAGATCACCGAAGTCAAGCATCACATGCTTGCATGTGCTTTTGTTCTTTAAAATATCAGGGTTTTCACTGGATAAGGAAGACCTAGAAATGTCCGGGAATTTTATTTAGGGAGAAAAGAGTCGGGGAATGATGCAATGTTTGGCCAAAATCTAAAAAAAATTTTTTTGCAAACCTTGAGTGTAAATACTCACTTGAGTGTAGATAACCAATTTCAAAATTTGCAGTAACAATATGTAGCCAATGAATTTCAAAATAAATAAGTCCAATATCTATTACTTTTATTTATTAAATTCTTTTTGATAAAATTTTACTGTAACATAGTTGAATCTTTTTAGAACATTGAAATTAGAATGTTAATTTGTAAAAAATACTTGGTTTAACAATTTATGGTTTCAAATTTTTTCTTAAATATAACTATAAATCCAGATCAATAATAAAAAGGTTCTTTAAAATTAAGTTTTCTGTATAAATAAATGTTGATTTTTAATCATTAGTAAGAAGTTTGATAGCAGACTGTATCATTGATATGACTCTATTAATAAATTATGTTTCATTGAGCTTTTCAGTTTCTAGTTTTTATGCAAAATATTGCTTTTGTTTATAATTTATATTTATGTAAAACCCTTCTAGGGAAATAAAATACATTTACAAAATTTAATATTAGGCATATTTCTAATTAAAAAATTAGTTTGAATAAAATATATATATACACTGGTTATCATAAATTAAGGAAAAATCACAAAAATAGCGATAACTCTTTCAAAAGTAAGCCAAACCGTGCAAAATTTGCATATGTTGTCCACTAAGAGTAGCTGAGTAAAATTGCAATATGCAAATTAGTGGCGCTGCACTCGGCTTACGTCATCTGCCTGGAGCATAAAAGTCCAAGTTTGAGAGAAAGCACACAAATTTTACTGTGATTGCGACATTGAAAATCTGAGATAGCCAATTCGTAATAATGACCTCTAGGCATCATTTGCCTGAAGAACTACGATGGAGAGCCATCGGGAGACTAGAGGCAGGGCAGAGTCAATCAGAAGTGGCCAGATGGCTAAATGTGAGTCCATCTGTGGTTCATAGACTTTGGAGGCAATTTCAAACCACAGATTCGGCATCTAGGAGGTTCAGTCAAGGACGGCCAACTGTTACGACCAGTGCCGATGACCGATATTTGACATTAAGTGCACGCAGGAATAGAACCGCTACTCCGACACATCTTAGATCCTCTCTTGCTGCAGCCACCGGAAGGTTGGTGTCAACGTCAACTGTGCGCAGAAGGCTCCACGAAGGTGGTCTGTATGCGAGACGACCAGCCATTTGCGTGCCGCTCACATCACGCCATAGGAGAGACCGTTTGCAGTGGGCCCGACAACATGTCCACTGGACGTCAGATCAATGGAGGCCTGTTCTCTTTACGGATGAGTCCAGGTTTAGTCTAGAAAGTGACAGTAGACGTTATTTGATATGGAGAGAACCTGGGACCCGTTATCATCCATCAAACATCCGTGAAAGAGATGCATACGGAAGAGGCAGTGTCTGTGTTTGGGGAGGCATATCCTTAGGAGGGCGCACATACCTCCATGTCTTTCCAAGGGGAACCGTGAATGCTCAGGTTTATCGAGACAACATCCTTGATGCTTATGTGCGCCCATATGCCGGGGCAATTGGTGATTGCTTCCTGTTACAGGACGATAATGCAAGACCACACAGAGCTCGCATTGTTGATGATTATCTTCAACAGGAAACAATTACTCGCATGGAGTGGCCAGCTCGATCCCCGGACTTGAATCCTATCGAGCACGTTTGGGATGCTCTAGGGAGGCGTGTATCTGCCATCAATCCGCCCCCTCAGACCCTTGCCACGCTTGCAACTGCTTTACAAGAGCAATGGCTCTCACTTCCTATTGAACTGATAGACCGCATAATTGAAAGCATCACACATCGCTGTTTGTGCTGTATTGCTTCTAGAGGCAATCATATTCCATATTAAAGGTACTTTTTCTATTGCAAACCGATACTTCCAATTTGTTTATTTTATACATGTGCTAATTTCTATACTACTATTAATGTCTGATAATTTCTTTTTATGTTGTTTAATACCTTACTATGTGTTGTATATTGTGGGTAAGTTTCATAAAATTCCATGTGTAATTTCTTGAGTTATCGCGATTTTTGTGAATTTTCCTTAATTTATGATAACCAGTGTATATATATATATATTTCTAAAGAAATATAATCTTGAAATTTCATGATTTCTAATCTTGAAAATCTGTGTTTTAATCCTATAAATGACTTGGAACCTTGAATATAATTAATGTATAAAATCCCCATATCTGTGTATTTGTAATATTTTTTTTCATTAATATCAGATTCAATAATTTTTCACCCTGCATTCAAACAAAAGTTTCTACGCTAGAATTTTGAAACAACAGTATTTAAAAAAGCAGGCTTAAATATTTTTAGTTTCTTTTTCTTCCTAATTTTTAACATATAATATTTTGTATATTGTGTGTAAAACATTTTACACCATCAATAATAATTTTACAATCAACTTTAAGAATATTTTATAAATTTTTGTTCCTTGACATTATTTGTATGTGTACCCATCCATATATGTCTTGACAGGGCTCATAAGTTTCAGGTTAATAAGTAGGTATAAGTTTAAATAAAATGAAAGTCAAAGTATTTCAAAGTATATCTTCTATAAGACTAATTTCTTAATAGTTTTTTGAAAAATATTGCAATAGATTTAAAGAATGCATTTAGAAACTTATATTTTTATTCATTCTAAATAAGGAAACAGGTATGCAAAAAAAGTCTATCATTAAGGTGTTGAAAGTGCTGTAGTCGCACAAACACATGAATGTTTCTGTATATTTCATTAAATCATTATTTATTAACTATTAAGAAAATTGTTATTTTGTTAGTAATTTTTTTTTAATATTAGTGAAATGTTTCATTGCTTTAAATGAATATATTTTCTAATAGTTTTTTTTAGTTTCAGGCAAAATTTGGTTTTCTTGCTTCTCAGGCAGCTAATTATAACATAGCAGAATGTAGAAGCTTAGTCAAAACTTTAGTATGTTCATCGAAAACAGTTGCTTGGAGAATTACGGCTTGCAAGTTTTCTGGCGGTAAACTTTATTTACCCCTTCTTAGAAAATTTTGTTTTAATATGACTAGATCCATAACCTATATGACTATCCATAACGTATATACATACCCATATGACTATAGACATATCCTTTTATTACAAGTTTTATTATCTGGTGTAGTTTAGCTACCATTAGAATTATTAAATTCCAATTTGCTTGTATATAAGACATGTTAACTCGATTCTATCTGGAGGTACCTTTGGATAGATAACAGTTGACACTGTCAGTAGCCTCGCTCTACATTGGTGACTTTTTGACTTGATCTCAACACACATACCTCAACAGAAATGTCCACTTTGATATGAACACTCCTTCTTTGACAGATGGAACACTGTGAACAGGTTGACTTGCTATTTGTGACTGTTACCTTGCTTTCCTTACGCTGTTGCTACACAGCCTTGATCAAAAACAACAGCAGCCCACACACATTCGACTGCTAATTGCAAAACAATGCTTTAGAAGTCTAATATTAATCCTAATGGGATATTTCAAACTGTTTTACATATTCCTCAATGTACATGCTTTATTGGAATTGCATTAAAGCATAGTTTATCGAAACCAGGGCTCGAAAAAACTCAGAAATTTTACCCGTCCCCGAGGACGGCTTGTCCAACAATGTACCCGTCCTCCTTTGAAACTAACCCGTCGCTTCTAAATAAATAAAAAATATAATTTTCTCTTATTTATTACAAACAGTTATATAAATTGCACAATGAATTAATAGTTACTGGGATTACATTATACAGTAATAAAAGAAATACTGGGTTACTAATAGTTACCTAGTATTTCTTTTATGAAATAATTTAAATGACAAAGATCAAGTTATCTGGAATGTCAATTTATCCGAGGGTACTGCGTTATTTAAATGAATCAAATATGACGTTTGCCAGTTTCACAAACAAGCCAATGATTTACAGAGGTTTCTGCACAGAAATCTGAAACGGTTTTCCATTAGGTAGATTTTCATAATTGCGTTTAACGCTTCTTGTTTATCAATTCCACCATGCGCAGTATGTTGCTGTATTGTCGGTCATTTTGCTGCATTAGGTCTTTATAAATAGCTTGGGTTCGGAGGGCTGAAGTTTTCTGGTATTTAACGGTGTTACGTATCTTAAGTTTTAATGACAACCATTCTTGAGAAAAATTTTCTTTATCTACTGCTTCAAAAAAGATTGTAAGATAACAAAAATTGAAAATGTATCACGAACATTAACAGGGAAAATGGTCGTCCGCGCGGACGTCGGATTCGAGAAATTTGTTGTCCGCTGGGAATTTTTGACCGCCGAGGACGGGCGGACGGGTGGTTTTTCGAGCCCTGGCGCCGGGCATTCAGCTAAAACAAGCATTCAATATATCAATGGAACGCACTAAAGCTTTATATCAATTAGTTTAAGATAATTACAATTATAGAATAATTATTTTTATTTTAGAATGAAATGCTTTAAAAGACAAATATCTGTTAATGATAAATATTAAATCAATGAAAAAACATAGCCCATATTGAACTCTTACGAATTTGCCCCTGTTAAATTTTGAGACAGAAGAAAAAATTAAAGCCGGATAGATTTCCGAATCACCTTCTAGTTTTACTATTTAAACAAATTGGTTTGGATGTCTTTCACCCGCCTGTCTCATTAGTGATTCAGCATATTTCGATATCTTTTTTGTTTCGTTCTTATTTAATATTAATTTGTTTGCGACAATTAATTTGTATACCTTTTTTACTTAATTTTTTTCAAGGAGTTTAAAAATATAATATCGAGGGCATGAACCTAAATTAAATTGGATTTTTTTGTATGCCTTTTTTACTTACATCATCCACACACCCACGCGCAACTGTCTGCTCTAAATAATACGAGCATGAAATGAGATAGTGTGGAGTTATTTAAATTCATATTCAAAAGTATTAGTTAATTGCGTTTTAAATTGACAATTTCAGTCATTTTTTAGGTACTATTTGAAACTGCAGCATATCATATAAAAGCACTAAAAGTAACATTTGTGCAATTTTAAATTGAAATAAAAAGGAGTTACGATCCTTAGAAATAGATATTAAATAGTTTCATATGCAAATGATGGGTCAAAATTACCTTTTAAATAAATCAAAAAAATCTTTTACCTCTTAAATTAAAAAAAAAAATTTATTTTTAAATAATTTATTAATATTCAAATTATTTAAGAGATGATATGTTCCTTTCTAATGACAACGAAGTTTTTATTTTATCCAGTCATTTATTTATATTTTTTTAATTTACTTCTTATTTGTTTTTGTTTTATTAAATTTAATGCACGGGCTTAAAATTAAAACAAATCTGTCAAAACTTCACAAATAGTTTTGATTTAGGATTTTAAGAAGTTCTTTAAATACTCATCCTTTAGAACAAAGTGGGTCAGGTTATCCTTTATTAAGAAGTAGTTTTGGCCTGGTTCCTCAACTCTTAAAAATTATTTATAAAACATATTTTTTAATTTGACAAAGTTTTCAATTTAAGTAAAAAATATTGATGTAAACAGGGGCAAATATAATAAGCTATTAGATAATTAATAATTTCAACTTTGAAATTTATTATGTTAAAAAATGTATAAATGAAAAACTGTGCAAACATTCCATAGGTTTTCCCTAACCACAAAGATGATATAATAAAAACATTTGCTTACCTCCAAATGTGAAAAATTTATATCTTCTTGATGTCCTTCGAAAATTTTTATATAGAAATTCGGAGTTAACGGATTCATGAGAAATTAGTTTGGATTAATAAAGCAACATAAAATCAATTACAATAACTATGTAATTTAAACAATTAGGTCAGTTGAAACATTACTCTAAAGCAGTGTTTCTTAACCTTTTTGGTATAATGTTATAAGTTTTTAAGAAGTCACGGACCACCCCCCTGTGAAAAAAATAATTGCAAAAACCATCCATTATTAGAAAACATTTAATTTTATTACTTTAATGTTGTTGTTGTAGTTAATTTACGTCGCACTAGAGCTGCACAATGGGCTATTGGCGACGGTCTGGGAAACATCCATGAGGATGATCCGAAGACATGCCATCGCAATTTTGATCCTCTGCAGAGGGGATGGCACCCCTGCTTAGGTAGCCCAACGACCTGCCTTATTTTAATAGTATACAAAATTTTTATAATTAAAATTTTTAATGTGAAGGTTGCTGCTGCTTTTCCTTAATTAACTAATTGAATTGGGGGATAGTTTTCGACAAAGCAACGCGCATATCATGTTCAACATTCAATCGATTTCGATGTTTTGTTTTTATTGCCACGAGTGTGGAAAATCCCGCTTCTCAAAGATACACAGTAGCAAACGGAATTATAGCTGCCATAGATCGCTTTGCAGGCAATGGGTAGGCTTCCAAACGTTTTAAAAATTAGGAGTAGTTAGCGGACCCCCAAAATATGACTCATGGACCCCTTAGGGGTTCATGAACCACAGGTTAAGAAACCCTGCTCTAAAGTATCGAAAATATTGTAAAGCAAGATAAAAAATAATATAAAATAATAATAAATAAATTATTTTTCCCGGATTTTTCCAGTTTTAACGCAGTATTAACCATTTCATGAATAAAAAAATAATTTTTTTTCTTCTATAAAAATTTTCTTTTTCACGGTGGTTAGAGCCATAGAGGCCTACTTTCGTCCGAGCTTGAAAATTATAGCTTAAACGCTTTAACTAGACAAATAAATTTTCTTATATGTTAAATTTACTTTTCTTATGTGTTACTTTCATACTTTATTGTAACGCCTTACTTTTTTTGGAGCATTTAGTTTTCTTATGCACTACTTTTGCGTGTAACTTTTCTTATGTGTTACTTTTACGCTTGTATTTTTTTTACTCGTTACTTTTGCACATTGTTCTCCTACTTTCTCCACTCCATACTTTAATGCACTTTCTTTTACCTTTAATTTTTTCTCGTTTATTGTTCATGCTTTACTTATTGCCCGTTTATTTTTATTACGCATTAGTTGCGTGGTAACTTTTCTTATACCTTACTTTCACTTTTAAGAGTTGCTCGATTCTTCACTCCATACTTAACTCTTTCCCTTATATTTTACTCGTTACTGTTCTCTATGCATTCCTTTTCATTTAGCGTCTACTGCACCCTATTTCAACGCGTGTTAGTCCCGCAGTAGACTTGATCGTAAAGACACGATTCTCTGCAAAATACCGAAGTTAAGCATCACTGGCTGCTGTCAGCAAGCGGGTGGGTGACCACTTTGATCACCCTGCATAGGGAGTGCGGTATCAGAATTTTTCTACCTTAAAGTGTTCGCATACAGGTCATCTGGATACCAAAGCTAAGGATCATATGTAAAATGAAAGTAATACAATGGGAAGTAAACGTGTAAGGCGTAGAAATAAAGCGCAAAACTGACATATGTTTAAAAAGTAGAAGTAACGTGTAAGAAAAGTAATGCGACACATAAAACATGGAAGAATATGAGTTTTGCATAAGATGAGTAACGTGCAAAATTTAATAACGTGTAAAGAGAAAGTTGAACATAGCATCTTTATGCGTAAGTAAAATAAACGCGTAAATGCAACGCATAAAAAGTTAGCTCGTAAAAATAACACATAAAAAAATTGCAATGATGTAGACGCTTAAAATTAACGCATAAGTAAAGTTACAGCAGAAAACCCTTAAATGTGACGCATGAAGAAAATTGAAGTGAATAAGGAGTAAAAATTGAAAAAACGCATAAATTCAAAAAGAATATGAAAAACATTAAGTAAGGCATTAAATATAATACTGTGCAAAATTTGAAATAACGCATAAGACAAAAAACACGTTTAAGTCACGCATAGGAAAAGTAATAATAATCCATAAAATGTGAACGCGTAAAAGCGAAACATAATGTAACACACAAAACTTAATTTCAAAAACGCAAAAGAAAATTAAATTCGTAAAAGAATGCACAAAGAAAAGTAATGCGCAAAATATAATAACGCATGAAATTAAAAGCAACGTACAAGACAAGGATGCGCGTAAGAGTATGAAAAGTAAAGCACACGAGAAAAAAAAGTTCTTAAGAAAAGTAAACACCTAACGATAATGCATAATAAAAACAGGCGTAAATATATCGCATAGGTTAAGTAACGTATGAGAAAAGAAAACGAGAAAAATTAAAAGTAACGCATAAAGAAATTAAAGGTGTAAAAGTGTTGCATGAGGAAAGCAACTCATAAATTATAATGAATATTGCGGGGGGGGGGAAATGCATACAACATATGTAACAGTAGCGTAGATATTAAGTGTGTCATTGAGAAAGGAAAAGTATAAACAGAATAAATTAAGTTTTCAAAAAGCAAATTAATGTTAATCATAAAGCAAATTAACGAGCAAAAGAAATAATGCCTAGTCGCAATTTCTCGCACTTTATTTATTTTTGCGCGTTGATCTGTTACTTATTCTTAAGCGATACTTATCTCGTGCTTTACGTTTAAGTGTTATATTTTCCGAATTTATACTTCTTTTTCTTATGCACAATTTAACGCGTTTCATTTTCTTAAGCGTTACTTTTTCTTCACGAGTTTGTTTTTTCAAATTTACTATTGTCTTGGATTTTATTAAAATTTTATTGTAAGTTCTATTATTCGTTTATTAATTTATGCCTTGCTTTTCTTGTACGAGTCTACTCATCTTAGGCGTTACTTTTCAGTTCTTACTTTTGTTATGCTTCACTTTGACTTGTTTTCTTTAAGTGACAGTTATATTTTTCGCCCTACTTTTTTGTGCGTTAGTCGGGTGTAAATTTAAGCATGAAAATATGAGTAACTTATTTTACGAGATATATTTTACTTTTCTTTATGCTTTACATTTACACGATTACTTTTATTGGTGTTAATTATCCATATGCAACAATTTAATTAAATGACATTTTTTACATTAAAAGCTTGACTTCACGCGTTAATTATTGAGATGCTTTTTTATTTTACTCGATTTCTTCTCTTTACAAAAATAACTTCTATAAAACTATAGACAAAATATGGCTTTAATATACGTTTGCTCTTTTATGCATTGATTTTAAGCTTTATTCTTTAAAACGTTACTTTTACTTGTTACACGCATTGCATGTTCTTATTTCACCAGTACTTTTACACGACGCTCTACTAAATTTTTAGCTCCATATTTGAATGCTTGCCTTTACTTTTAATTTTACTAGTTTGTTTTTCTCACGCGTTACTTTACTTCTTAGTGTGTTAAGGCTAATTATGCCACAAGGCATAAATATACAATAACGTATAAAATTAAAGAGAAAATGAAACACATTAGGTAAGGCATGAAATATAATATTGTGCGAAATTAAAGGTAACGAGTAAGAAAAAAAACATGTTTAAGCAACGCATAGGTAAAGTAAAAATAACCCGTAAAATGTAACCGAGTGAAAACGAAACAGAAAGAAATGTAACTCACAAAACGTAATGTTAAAAACGCATAAGAAGATTAAGCTCGTAAAAGTATGCATAAAGAAGAGTAATGCGTAAAATATAATAACGCATGAAATTAAAAGCAACGAGCAAGATAAGAAAGCGCTTAAAAATAACGAATAAATCAATCAAACATTAAAAGTAAGGCAGACGAAAAAAAAAGAATAGTTCTTGAGAAACGTAAACACGTAAAGGTAATGCATAATAAAACACGCGTAAATATATTGCATAGGATAAGTGAAAGTAACGCATGAGAAAAGTAAAAGGAGAAAAATTAAAAGTAACGTTTAAAGAAATTAAACGTGTAGAAATATTGCACGAGGAAAGCAACTCGTATATTATAATGAATATTGCGAGAAAAAAATGCATTCAATATATGTACCGTGTAAAAAGTAACGTATATATTAAGTGACTCAATGAGAAAGATAGAGTAAATTGAGTCAGAAAATTAATGTTAAGCAAATTGCGGCGCAAAAGAAATAATGCATACTTTACTTTTAAGCATAATCGCATTTTTTCGCGCTTTGATATGATCTGTTAATTATTCTTAAGCGATACTTGTCTTATGCGTTACGTTTTATATTTTCCGAATTTATTCTTATGAATTACATAAAAAATTTTTATGCGCTACTTTTTTCGTATGCTTTACTTATGCATAATTTTGGGAGTTACTTTTCTTTGAGTTTGTTTTTACAAATTTACTACAGTCTTGCATTTAAAAAAAACTGTAAGTTGTATTATTCGTTTGTGCTTTACTTTTCTTTCACGAGTGTACGCATCTCATGCGTTACTTCTAAGCTTTTCTTATATTGCGAGTTACATTTTTGCCTTACTTTTTTACGCATTAGTTGGGTGTAAATTGAAGCATGAAAATATTCGTTGCTTATTTTAAAAGATATTTTTTCTCTATGCCTTACATTTACATGATTACTTTTATTACGTGTTAATTGTCAAGATGCTACAATTTAATTATATGACATTTTTTACTTTTGGCGATTTTTATTTTAAAGGATAGACTTCACGCGTTAATTGAGATGCTTCGCTTTACAAAAAAACTTTTATATATCAATAGACAAAAAATGGCTATATATACGTTTACTCTTTAATGCTTTGCTTTTACTTGTTACACGCATTATAATTTCTTATCTTACCAGTACTTTATACATGATGTTGTACTTGCCCTTCCTTTTAATTTTACTTACCTCATGCGTCTCCATTACAGATTATATTTTGAGCATTAATATTTGTAATTTACGTGTTTACTATTATTATGCGTGTTTTCACTTATCCCATTCATTAATTACTTTTTATAAGTTTCTTTCAATTTTACCCGATATTATATATTACGCTTTACTTATCTTTATTCTCTCGCTAATTCACGAGTTTTATGTTTAAGCGTTTTATGTTATATTTTTATGTTTACTTCACTTAAGTCTGTTTAGCTTGTGTCTTACTGTTTCACTTTTGTTTACAGGAACCATAATTTTCTAATAATTATTATACAGTTTGTACAAGCACTTACTAGAATATTAGTATTTACCAAACTAATTGCCTGTTTAGAGTGCTACTTTTTACTTTGCAATAAGTGAATTTGTAACCAATGCTCAGATGTAATTACACAATGACTGAAATAGTATCTCTCTTTTCTAACTAAGCCAATTTTTTTTTTAATTTTATGCCATTTGATTGCCTCAATATAAGGGTCTGTTGACCTAGAATGGCAATTTATATTTTAATTTGCTTCTAATATTGCTGATGTTTTAAATTTAATTGTGCTTTTAATCCATACTTTAGGATCTGTTGAACTGGAATTTTCATGACATACATGCCAGATATATTTGTCATGTTTTCTTAAAGATATAATATTCTGACTAATTGTAGATGGCTAATTTTGTTCGCCCGCAAAGTTTACGAGCTGTTGTCATATGACTTTTGTATTTTATGCACTTTATGTTCTTTACTTGGTTTTAATTAACAGTTACCCGTATGCCCTGAATTGGGGCAGGACGGGGTAAATATTTCCATCTCTTATCTAACTAAGCATGTTTACTTGTAATAAAGCAACAAAATGAGAAAGTATATTTCAATTGAATTCTATCTTACAAAAATTATGTAAATTTTACTTTATAAAGCAATTAACTGAGATTTCGAAAAAATTAAGATTCAGTTAAAAGTTTACGATATGAATTTTCCATTGTATTTTAGTTTCAAGAATATAACATTTGTGTTTTACTCTTATTTTTAGAACCTTATTTCATGCTTTTGGGGGTAAAGAAAGATACACAGACGCCATACATTTTAATTACATTTGCAAGAATCAGCTGTAAAATATTTGAAAAATAAATTTACATTTAAATAAGATAACTTAGCAGACTTAACATATTTCAGTCCTTTTTATGTATACACGAAAGATATGCGATTACTTCATCAAAAATAGTCTTCTTTCAACGAAATTGACTCGCACAAATCTGTCCAGTGACTTGAATTGTTCGCTATCGTAACACTTGGAAATCCTTTCAGTTTCTTGAAGATCTTAAATTGTTCTTGCATAAATAGGAATACTTGCATAGGAGCCAATTTAAAGTACGATGGAGACTGTAACGAACACGACTAGGATGGTATAACCTGAATCATAATGTACTATAATCTTCCAAATAGTTCTGCGACTTATCGATTTTAACAATCACTTCTACAAATCATATCTTTTAAGATCCTGTAATAAAAAGTGCACTATTTAACCTCTTTATAACATGCTCTTACAAATTTTACTGTTAAACTATCAGTTCGAAATGGTTTTTTTAAAACTAAACCAATTCTTATTAAAGAGATGTAAATTCGTACTTTATTATTATTATTTTTTGTCCGACTGAATGTAGTGAAGAGAATTATTATGCTTGTTCAAAGATCTAACGATTTTTGTTTGTTTAACTAATTATTCACCAAATTTAATTAGATATATTTTTTCCTCATGCGTTGCATTTTCATGTTTTTAAACCTAACATTTAATCCTTTGCTCTATATTTTACTTGTTACTTTTCATTTAGCGGTACCTAGTTAATCTTTACTTTTAAGTTTTATATTTTTCGCGTTTACTTTTTTAATTTTTCTTCTGTGTTACTATTAGAGTATGATTTTCTTATGCATTACTATAACGCACTATACTTACTTTCATGCGCTATTGACTTTTATGTATTACTTTTCCGTTCACCTTACTTACCTTAAGAGTTACTTTTGTTTTTCTAATGAGTTACTTTTAATTATATAATGCGTTATTTTTTTCCCTTTTGATATTTGTAACTTTAACGAGTTTCCTTATTTTATTGTTCTTGCACATTACTTTTAATTTCGAGATTTGCTTCGTTTCACGCTTTACTTTCATTTATGCTTGACTTCAATGCGTTTTCATTTTTCAGACGTCACTTTTACTCGTTACATTCCTTATATTAGGCGGACCGGAAAGTAGTGTTTCGGGGCATTAAATATTCGTTAGTCTTAAAAAGCAATCCGTTTCATTTCGATCCGACATTGAAAGCTTGTTGCTAACGAGGGTGAATACTTTATTGATTAAAAAGAAAATCGTGATTATAAATATCAAATGCACCAAAACTACGTTACTTTCCAGTCCCCCTTATATTTTAGGCTCTAATTCTCTTAATACTTTACTTTCTCTTATAATTTTTACTCCTTACTTATCTTAACTTTTCTTATTTTAAACACCATTTACTGTACATTTTTTCCTATCTTTTATTTTATACGTTACATTTACACTCTTACTTTTCGATGAGTTTTTTTCTTGTTTATTTTTTATGCGTAACTTTTCAGTTTTCCAATTTCTTTAAGCTTTTCATTTCTTTACGCTTTGCTTTCACGCGTTATCTAATTTTACGGATTATTTTTCTTTATTTGGTACTTTTTTCTTATAATATGCATTATAATTTACGCGATATGTTTCTTTATGAATTACTTTTACGCGATTTCTCATATACGATTTTTTACGCGTTGCTTTTCTCTATGCGAATGAGTTATTTTTACACATTATACGTTTCATTGTTACGCGACTTTTAAACGTTATTACTTAACTTTGTTGCGCGTTATAAAATTTTGTGAATTCCTTTTTTTCATGCGTTACGTTTTTTCTGCATTATTTTTTACTTTCCTTCTGCATTACTTTAAGTGTTATTTAATTTTATGAATTACTTTTCTTTATGCGTTACATTTAGACATTAAATACTTTCACATAACTTTTCTTAAGTTTAAATTTACTTTTTTTATGTGTTATTTATACGCGTATACTTCTTCAAGCGTTAATTTTTATGCCTTATTTTACAAGATCTATGTATGCATTTTATCTTATGTGTTTCTTTTTATTTAGAGTTGCATTTACGCCTTGACTTTCTTTACTTTATTATGCCTCAATTTTAAACGTTGCTCCTTTTCATTCTTTTCTTCACACTTTATATTTTACGCGTTACTCTTCTTTATAGTTATGCATTTACTTTCCTTACGTGTCTCGTACTTTTATGCGTTATGATTTAATACGAATTAATTTTTTATTAAATTCGCAACATTTACTTTTCTTCTAAGCTACTTTTAAATTTAAGAGTTAATTCATTTTACGCGTTTTTTTCTTTATGCATTATTATTGTTTTCTTTTCTCATTACTTTTACGTGTTGCTTTTAATTATTTGTGCTATCCTTTACTCTACATTTTACTAGAATTTTTTTTCCTTTATGACGCATATTTACACTTCTCGTCCTAAGTGTTACTTTTTGTCCATTTTTTTAAAATTTAATTTATAATCACTATCAACATTATATTTTATTTTTCTTATGCTTTATTTTTTCGCCTTTCCTCACGCATTTATTTTTCACACCCATAAAAAAGTTATGTTTAATTTTCACACTTTAGTGTAGTTAGCACGTTGCTTTTATACTTAACTTAAAACGTTTTTTTCTTCTTCTTATACATGATTTTTACTTTTGTATGAATTGTTTTTAACTTATTTGCTTTTATTACGTGTTACTTTTATGCACTGCATTTATTCGTTTCTACGTTTATTCTGTCCCGCAGTGGACTGATCGTTAAGACACGGTTCCCAGCAGATCACCGAAGTCAAGCATCACTGGCTACGGTCAGTGTGCGGGTGGGTGACCACTTGGATCAGTCTGCGTAGGGACCGAGGGTGTGCGGTATTGGCCCTCGTTAAACTGTTCTACCGTGAAGTGCTCGACTTCGCGTGCAGGTCGTCGGGCTACCGAAGCGGGGGTGCCATCCCCTCTGCAGAGGATCAAAAATGTGATGGCATGTCTTCGGTTCATCCTCAGGGATGTTTCCCAGACCGTCGCCAATAGCCCATTGTGCAGCTCTAGTGCGACGTAAATGAACTACAACAACAATCTACGTTTATTCTATTATAAAATTTACGCATTATTATATTTTACGTTTTTTTACTTCGTGAATTACTTTTGTTTCATTTTCTTATGCAATAATTATAAACATTGCTTTACTAGTTTACGCAATCCTTTACTGTACATTTTATGTTTTTTTTTCTCCTTTATGCACTATATTTAAGTTTCTCTTCTTAAGCGTTACTTTTTCACGCTTACTTTCTATGCATTATGTTTACACGTTAAATTTGTTTTATTTTACTTAATTTACACACTATCTGCTTTATATTTTCTTTTCTTATGCGCTATTTTTAATTTTCTTATGCGTTAATTTTTGGTCTTTCCTTACGTATTTATTTTTCTTGCGCATAAAACGTTTTGTTTAGCTTTTACAATTAATTGTATTTTGCACGTCGCTTTGATACATTACTTAAAACGTATGTTTTTTTTGCTTCTACATGACTTTTACTTCTTATGTGTTAATTTTAGGGGCTACATTTATTCCTTTCTGCGTTTATTCTATTAATAAATTTACGCTTTCTTTTCTAAATGCATTGCTTTTGTTTACTTTTCTTGCGCAGTACTTTTATTCATTTACGCTATACTTTACTGTACATTATACGGGTCTTTATAAGCTATATTTACGCTTCTGATCTTCTTAAACGTTACTTTTTTATGCACTATTTTTACTCGGTAAATTTGTTTTTTACTTAATTAACACACTATCAACTTCATATATAATTTTTCTTAAGCGTTATTTTTTCGCCTTTCCTCACGCATTTATTTTATTTTATGCATAAAAAGTTATGTTTAACTTTTAAAATTTATTGTACTTTACACGTTTTTTTTTCTTTACCGGTTTGTTTTTTTATACTTTACTTTTACGCATTGCTATAACTTCTAGATGGCTTTTACTTTAATGCGCCACATTTATACTTTTATTAAATTTACTCCTTATTATATTTTACGCTTTTTTTTCTTTATGCAATACTTTTGTTTCCTTTTCTTATCATTAATTTAAGCATTGCTTTATTTATTTCGCTATCCTTCACCATACATTTTACGGTATTTTTTCCTTATGCCCTATATTTACGCTTCTTCTCTTCTTAAGCGTTTATTTTTCACGTTTACTTTTTTTGTGCATTAATTTTAATCGCTAAATTTATATTTCTTTACTTAAATAACGCACTACCTACTTTCTTTGCTTTTATACTTTACTCAAAGCGTTTTTTCTTCTTGTACATAGCTGACATTTTTATGCGCTGCTTTTATTTCCTCGTTTTTTTATGCGCCACATTTACTCGTTTCTACGTTTATTTAATACTAAATTTACTCCTTATTATAATTTACGTTTTTTTTTCTTTATGTTATACTTTTGTTTCCTTTTCTTATAATTAATTTTACGCATTGCTTTTATTTATATCGCTATCCTTTACCGTACATTTCACGTTTTTAATTTTTTTACGCCCTATATTTACGCTTCTCCCTTTCTTAAGCGTTTTATTTTCACGTTTACTTTTTTATGCATTATTTTTCCCGCTATATTTGTTTTTTTTTTTTGTTACTTAATTAACACAATATCTACTTTATATTTTATTTTTTTTATGAGTTATTTCTTCGCCTGTCTTCACGTATTTATTTTTCTTGCGCATAAAAAGTTATGTTTAATTTTACATTTTATTGTATTTTGGACATAGCTTTTATACTACACTCGAAGCGTTTTTTCTTCTTGTACATGGCTGACATTTTTATGCGCTGATTTTATTTCTTCGTTTTTTCATGCGCCATATTTACTCGTTTCTACGATTATTTAATACTAAATTTACTCCTTATTATAATTTACGCATTTTTTTCTTTATGTTATACTTTTGTTTCCTTTTCTTATATTTAATTTTACGCATTGCTTTTATTTATATCGCTATCCTTTACCGTACATTTTACATTTTTACGCCCTATATTTACGCTTCTCCTTTTCTAAAGCGTTTTATTTTCACGTTTACTTTTTTATGCATTATTTTTCCCGCTATATTTGTTCCTTTTTATTTAATTAACACAATATTTACTTTATATTTTATTTTTTTATGAGTTATTTTTTCGCCTGACTTCACGCATTTATTTTTCTTGCGCATAAAAAGTTATGCTTAATTTTACATTTTATTGTATTTTGGACATAGCTTTTATACTATACTCGAAGCGTTTTTTCTACTTGTACATGGCTGACATTTTTATGCGCTGATTTTATTTCTTCGTTTTTTTATGCGCCACATTTACTCGTTTCTACGTTTATTTAATACTAAATTTACTCCTTATTATAATTTACGTTTTTTTTTCTTTATGTTATACTTTTGTTTCCTTAACTTATATTTAATTTTACGCATTGCTTTTATTAATATCGCTATCCTTTGCCGTACATTTTACGTTTTTACGCCCTATATTTACGCTTCTCCTTTTCTTAAGCGTTTTATTTTCACGTTTACTTTTTTAAGCATTATTTTTCCCGCTATATTTGTTCCTTTTTATTTAATTAACACAATATTTACTTTATATTTTATTTTTTTATGAGTTATTTTTTCGCCTGACTTCACGCATTTATTTTTCTTGCGCATAAAAAGTTATGCTTAATTTTACATTTTATTGTATTTTGGACATAGCTTTTATACTATACTCGAAGCGTTTTTTCTACTTGTACATGGCTGACATTTTTATGCGCTGATTTTATTTCTTCGTTTTTTTATGCGCCACATTTACTCGTTTCTACGTTTATTTAATACTAAATTTACTCCTTATTATAATTTACGTTTTTTTTTCTTTATGTTATACTTTTGTTTCCTTTTCTTATATTTAATTTTACGCATTGCTTTTATTAATATCGCTATCCTTTGCCGTACATTTTACGTTTTTACGCCCTATATTTACGCTTCTCCTTTTCTAAAGCGTTTTATTTTCACGTTTACTTTTTTATGCATTATTTTTCCCGCTAAATTTGTTCCTTTTTATTTAATTAACACAATATTTACTTTGTATTTTATTTTTTTATGAGTTATTTTTTCGCCTGACTTCACGCATTTATTTTTCTTGCGCATAAAAAGTTATGCTTAATTTTACATTTTATTGTATTTTGGACATAGCTTTTATACTATACTCGAAGCGTTTTTTCTACTTGTACATGGCTGACATTTTTATGCGCTGATTTTATTTCTTCGTTTTTTTATGCGCCACATTTACTCGTTTCTACGTTTATTTAATACTAAATTTACTCCTTATTATAATTTACGTTTTTTTTTCTTTATGTTATACTTTTGTTTCCTTTTCTTATATTTAATTTTACGCATTGCTTTTATTAATATCGCTATCCTTTGCCGTACATTTTACGTTTTTACGCCCTATATTTACGCTTCTCCTTTTCTTAAGCGTTTTATTTTCACGTTTACTTTTTTAAGCATTATTTTTCCCGCTATATTTGTTCCTTTTTATTTAATTAACACAATATTTACTTTATATTTTATTTTTTTATGAGTTATTTTTTCGCCTGACTTCACGCATTTATTTTTCTTGCGCATAAAAAGTTATGTTTAATTTTACATTTTATTGTATTTTGGACATAGCTTTTATACTATACTCGAAGCGTTTTTTCTTCTTGTACATGGCTGACATTTTTATGCGCTGATTTTATTTCTTCGTTTTTTTATGCGCCACATTTACTCGTTTCTACGTTTATTTAATACTAAATTTACTCCTTATTATAATTTACGTTTTTTTTTCTTTATGTTATACTTATGTTTCCTTTTCTTATATTTAATTTTACGCATTGCTTTTATTAATATCGCTATCCTTTGCCGTACATTTTACGCTTTTATTTTTTTTACGCCCTATATTTACGCTTCTCCTTTTCTTAAGCGTTTTATTTTCACGTTTACATTTTTATGCATTATTTTTCCCGCTATATTTGTTTTTTTTTTATTTAATTAACACAATATCTACTTTATATTTTATTTTTTTTATGAGTTATTTTTTCGCCTGCCTTCACGCATTTATTTTTCTTGCGCATAAAAAGTTATGTTTAATTTTACATTTTATTGTATTTTGGACATAGCTTTTATACTACACTCGAAGCGTTTTTTCTTCTTGTACATGGCTGACATTTTTATGCGCTGATTTTATTTCTTCGTTTTTTCATGCGCCATATTTACTCGTTTCTACGATTATTTAATACTAAATTTACTCCTTATTATAATTTACGCATTTTTTTCTTTACGTTATACTTTTGTTTCCTTTTCTTATATTTAATTTTACGCATTGCTTTTATTTATATCGCTATCCTTTACCGTACATTTTACATTTTTACGCCCTATATTTACGCTTCTCCTTTTCTAAAGCGTTTTATTTTCACGTTTACTTTTTTATGCATTATTTTTCCCGCTATATTTGTTCCTTTTTATTTAATTAACACAATATTTACTTTATATTTTATTTTTTTATGAGTTATTTTTTCGCCTGACTTCACGCATTTATTTTTCTTGCGCATAAAAAGTTATGCTTAATTTTACATTTTATTGTATTTTGGACATAGCTTTTATACTATACTCGAAGCGTTTTTTCTACTTGTACATGGCTGACATTTTTATGCGCTGATTTTATTTCTTCGTTTTTTTATGCGCCACATTTACTCGTTTCTACGTTTATTTAATACTAAATTTACTCCTTATTATAATTTACGTTTTTTTTTCTTTATGTTATACTTTTGTTTCCTTAACTTATATTTAATTTTACGCATTGCTTTTATTAATATCGCTATCCTTTGCCGTACATTTTACGTTTTTACGCCCTATATTTACGCTTCTCCTTTTCTTAAGCGTTTTATTTTCACGTTTACTTTTTTAAGCATTATTTTTCCCGCTATATTTGTTCCTTTTTATTTAATTAACACAATATTTACTTTATATTTTATTTTTTTATGAGTTATTTTTTCGCCTGACTTCACGCATTTATTTTTCTTGCGCATAAAAAGTTATGCTTAATTTTACATTTTATTGTATTTTGGACATAGCTTTTATACTATACTCGAAGCGTTTTTTCTACTTGTACATGGCTGACATTTTTATGCGCTGATTTTATTTCTTCGTTTTTTTATGCGCCACATTTACTCGTTTCTACGTTTATTTAATACTAAATTTACTCCTTATTATAATTTACGTTTTTTTTTCTTTATGTTATACTTTTGTTTCCTTTTCTTATATTTAATTTTACGCATTGCTTTTATTAATATCGCTATCCTTTGCCGTACATTTTACGTTTTTACGCCCTATATTTACGCTTCTCCTTTTCTAAAGCGTTTTATTTTCACGTTTACTTTTTTATGCATTATTTTTCCCGCTAAATTTGTTCCTTTTTATTTAATTAACACAATATTTACTTTGTATTTTATTTTTTTATGAGTTATTTTTTCGCCTGACTTCACGCATTTATTTTTCTTGCGCATAAAAAGTTATGCTTAATTTTACATTTTATTGTATTTTGGACATAGCTTTTATACTATACTCGAAGCGTTTTTTCTACTTGTACATGGCTGACATTTTTATGCGCTGATTTTATTTCTTCGTTTTTTTATGCGCCACATTTACTCGTTTCTACGTTTATTTAATACTAAATTTACTCCTTATTATAATTTACGTTTTTTTTTCTTTATGTTATACTTTTGTTTCCTTTTCTTATATTTAATTTTACGCATTGCTTTTATTAATATCGCTATCCTTTGCCGTACATTTTACGTTTTTACGCCCTATATTTACGCTTCTCCTTTTCTTAAGCGTTTTATTTTCACGTTTACTTTTTTAAGCATTATTTTTCCCGCTATATTTGTTCCTTTTTATTTAATTAACACAATATTTACTTTATATTTTATTTTTTTATGAGTTATTTTTTCGCCTGACTTCACGCATTTATTTTTCTTGCGCATAAAAAGTTATGCTTAATTTTACATTTTATTGTATTTTGGATATAGCTTTTATACTATACTCGAAGCGTTTTTTCTACTTGTACATGGCTGACATTTTTATGCGCTGATTTTATTTCTTCGTTTTTTTATGCGCCACATTTACTCGTTTCTACGTTTATTTAATACTAAATTTACTCCTTATTATAATTTACGTTTTTTTTTCTTTATGTTATACTTTTGTTTCCTTTTCTTATATTTAATTTTACGCATTGCTTTTATTAATATCGCTATCCTTTGCCGTACATTTTACGTTTTTAATTTTTTTACGCCCTATATTTACGCTTCTCCCTTTCTTAAGCGTTTTATTTTCACGTTTACTTTTTTTATGCATTATTTTTCCCGCTAAATTTGTTCCTTTTTATTTAATTAACACAATATTTACTTTATATTTTATTTTTTTATGAGTTATTTTTTCGCCTGACTTCACGCATTTATTTTTCTTGCGCATAAAAAGTTATGTTTAATTTTACATTTTATTGTATTTTGGACATAGCTTTTATACTATACTCGAAGCGTTTTTTCTTCTTGTACATGGCTGACATTTTTATGCGCTGATTTTATTTCTTCGTTTTTTTATGCGCCACATTTACTCGTTTCTACGTTTATTTAATACTAAATTTACTCCTTATTATAATTTACGTTTTTTTTTCTTTATGTTATACTTATGTTTCCTTTTCTTATATTTAATTTTACGCATTGCTTTTATTAATATCGCTATCCTTTGCCGTACATTTTACGCTTTTATTTTTTTTACGCCCTATATTTACGCTTCTCCTTTTCTTAAGCGTTTTATTTTCACGTTTACATTTTTATGCATTATTTTTCCCGCTATATTTGTTTTTTTTTTATTTAATTAACACAATATCTACTTTATATTTTATTTTTTTTATGAGTTATTTTTTCGCCTGCCTTCACGCATTTATTTTTCTTGCGCATAAAAAGTTATGTTTAATTTTACATTTTATTGTATTTTGGACATAGCTTTTATACTATACTCGAAGCGTTTTTTCTACTTGTACATGGCTGACATTTTTATGCGCTGATTTTATTTCTTCGTTTTTTTATGCGCCACATTTACTCGTTTCTACGTTTATTTAATACTAAATTTACTCCTTATTATAATTTACGTTTTTTTTTCTTTATGTTATACTTTTGTTTCCTTTTCTTATATTTAATTTTACGCATTGCTTTTATTAATATCGCTATCCTTTGCCGTACATTTTACGTTTTTACGCCCTATATTTACGCTTCTCCTTTTCTTAAGCGTTTTATTTTCACGTTTACATTTTTATGCATTATTTTTCCCGCTATATTTGTTTTTTATTTATTTAATTAACACAATATCTACTTTATATTTTATTTTTTTTATGAGTTATTTTTTCGCCTGCCTTCACGCATTTATTTTTCTTGCGCATAAAAAGTTATGTTTAATTTTACATTTTATTGTATTTTGGACATAGCTTTTATACTATACTCGAAGCGTTTTTTCTACTTGTACATGGCTGACATTTTTATGCGCTGATTTTATTTCTTCGTTTTTTTATGCGCCACATTTACTCGTTTCTACGTTTATTTAATACTAAATTTACTCCTTATTATAATTTACGTTTTTTTTTCTTTATGTTATACTTTTGTTTCCTTTTCTTATATTTAATTTTACGCATTGCTTTTATTAATATCGCTATCCTTTGCCGTACATTTTACGTTTTTACGCCCTATATTTACGCTTCTCCTTTTCTAAAGCGTTTTATTTTCACGTTTACTTTTTTATGCATTATTTTTCCCGCTAAATTTGTTCCTTTTTATTTAATTAACACAATATTTACTTTATATTTTATTTTTTTATGAGTTATTTTTTCGCCTGACTTCACGCATTTATTTTTCTTGCGCATAAAAAGTTTTGCTTAATTTTACATTTTATTGTATTTTGGACATAGCTTTTATACTATACTCGAAGCGTTTTTTCTTCTTGTACATGGCTGACATTTTTATGCGCTGATTTTATTTCTTCGTTTTTTTATGCGCCACATTTACTCGTTTCTACGTTTATTTAATACTAAATTTACTCCTTATTATAATTTACGTTTTTTTTTCTTTATGTTATACTTCTGTTTCCTTTTCTTATATTTAATTTTACGCATTGCTGTTATTTATATCGCTATCCTTTACCGTACATTTTACGCTTTTATTTTTTTTACGCCCTATATTTACGCTTCTCCTTTTCTTAAGCGTTTTATTTTCACGTTTACATTTTTATGCATTATTTTTCCCGCTATATTTGTTTTTTTTTTATTTAATTAACACAATATCTACTTTATATTTTATTTTTTTTATGAGTTATTTTTTCGCCTGCCTTCACGCATTTATTTTTCTTGCGCATAAAAAGTTATGTTTAATTTTACATTTTATTGTATTTTGGACATAGCTTTTATACTATACTCGAAGCGTTTTTTCTTCTTGTACATGGCTGACATTTTTATGCGCTGATTTTATTTCTTCGTTTTTTCATGCGTCATATTTACTCGTTTCTACGATTATTTAATACTAAATTTACTCCTTATTATAATTTACGTTTTTTTTTCTTTATGTTATACTTTTGTTTCCTTTTCTTATATTTAATTTTACGCATTGCTTTTATTTATATCGCTATCCTTTACCGTACATTTTACGTTTTTATTTTTATTACGCCCTATATTTACGCTTCTCCTTTTCTTAAGCGTTTTATTTTCACGTTTACTTTTTTATGCATTATTTTTCCCGCTATATTTGTTTTTTTTTACTTAATTAGCACAATATCTACTTTATATTTTTATGCATTATTTTTCCCGCTATATTTGCTTTTTTTTTAAACTTAATTAATACAATATCTGCCTTATTTTTCTTTTGAGTTATTTTTTCGCTTTCTTCATGCATTTATTTTTCTTTCGCATAAAAGGTTAAGTTTAATTTTACCATTTATTGTATTTTGCGTGCTGCTTTTATATATTACTCAACTTTCGTTAAGATTTTAAATGCTTTCATCAGACAAATTAATTGTTTTTATTTACTTATATCGTGATTTTTTTTTCCACAAAGGGAGTCCATGTTTTCAAAAATGGCCTTATCACGTTTAGAAGGCCTCAAATATTTTCTGGACGAAACTACTGTTTTTTGTTTTAATTCTGAAGAACTTGCTGTCTTATTGTTGAAAATGTTTTAAGTCTTAGTGCAATTTCTTTTCAGTATACGAAGCTAATCACACCGGACAAAAAATTAGTCAACCTTAGTGAAATCATGAAAAACATCATTTTATAGCATGTAACACCAAACCAAATTGCGAGCCTAATTGCCAAGTAATCAAATTGCGAGGATGCTGATTTCGGCGTTTTACCTGTTGTTCCAACATGTCCCACAAATTTTCAATGGGGTTGAACTGGGGTAACTTTGCATGCCATACGAGATGCATTTGAGTGTCTGAGTGTTCGTTCATAAAATCAGTCACATATTCTTCCAGCCCTATGAACTTTGCTGTTGTCATCTTGAAAAATAGGGATGTCGGCACACTCTTTTCATAAAGATGTTGACTGAAAGGCATCATCTGATTATCCAGAATACTCAAACATGCTGGCTCGTGTTAGTGGCCTCCTTAGTGAGGGAGCCCCATCCATAATAAGAAAAACTCCCCCAAAACATGACAGACTCACCTTCTGCTTGAAACTGACCTTGCGCACAGTCAGGATATAATGCTTCATCCGCTCTCTGTTGCACTCGATGACATGCGTATTTTGAATAAAGGCAAAAACGTGATTCGTCATACTACAATTCATTCGGCCAGTCAGCAAGTGCCTTTGCGAACAATGGCCTTTTACAAGAGGTTCGACTCCAAATGTTCTAAGCATGCAGCTCCCGTCGCAATATTTTCTCACACTTGGACTGACAGTTTGGAATGGACCTTCATTTACTTACTGAAGCAATTTCTGTTGGGTTTGGAAGTGATTTTGATTGAGATGTCACGAAACACATCTCTGATCCCTTTCATGCAGGATCTTTTTCGTGACCACATGTATTACGCCACTGCTTGTAGACACATTAGAAACCACACAGAATTGAAGCAGAATTGAAAAACCAAAAAATCCAGCCACTTAATTCACTTTATGACCATGGGCATGGCCAAACACAATTGTTCCGTTTTGCCACTCTATTACATCCTTACACTTACCTATATTTACACACAATTTCAGCTTCAGAAAAAATATCTCGCTACTTGACTTTAATCGCGTTGAAGCAGTTGAGCACATTATTTGACCACTGCGTCGTCTAACGAAACCTAAAGATTCATCGCGGTGATTGGCACTTGGGTGACTAATTTTTTGTCCGGTGAGCTTATGTTTTCTACTTTCTTTTTATTGCATTCTCTTTTTGTTTGCTTGAAAATTTATATTAATGCTGGATAGTATGAACGTGAAAATTATTAAGTTCTTCTCTTGTATTGCTTACCTTTAAAAAGCTAAGACGTCAAGTCTTGGTTGAATTTGTCTTTCATGAAGTTTTCAAAAGCTGAAAAAATATCACATATTGATTATTATTACATAAACACTTATGCAACATTATAGGAATATTTTAATTGCTTCGTAAGGACATAAAGGGGATGGTGGGTTTGTGATTTACTAATTCTATCAGACAAGTTTATGAGTCATGCTTACGTCATTTAAATCACTATCTTCTAAATTTTTCCAAAAAAATATCAGTTGAAATATCTTCAAATTATAAAAAGAAGTTTGAAAAAAGAAAAAAATTGGACAATAATTGCTGTTATGTGTTTCGGAAATTTAACATTAATTATGTGTTTCGGAATTTTAACAGAAAAACAGAAATAATGAATACTACTTACAAACTTTTATAAAACGAATTGAAATATCTACTAATTGTATTTTTTGAATAGTTACCTCGTTTTTTTGAATTCTAAAATTTGATTACTTTAGGAAGAGCTAAAATTAGAGCAAGATAGTGCTTTGTTTCTTTCTCACTTAAGCATAGGATGTGATTTGCTTATTTTCAGTGACACTAACAATGAAAAATATCAAAAATTTTTATGTAAAAAAGTTAATATTGTAATAATTTCTTTCTATATTTCCCCCCTTGATAATTTTTAAGTAGTTTCCGCACTATTTCTTAACCTTATTATTTGAAAAAGGTGTCAAACATACAAAGGAAAGAACATTTCAGCTTAATATTTTCTGGAACAACGTTATCTTGAAAAGAATTAGAAATTCCAATTTTTGTCTACTCAATTATTCATTAAACTAAACAATACATTATCGTTTGTTTTCTCAGTTTGATCTTTATTAAAATATAAAAAACGAGAATGCCGCAGTGAATTATTCTCTCATATTTCAATAGCTCTGTCTTCTTTATTATTCCAATAACATCGACTCTCTACGATGAGAAAAAAAATGACCGACTCCTTCACATACTTACAAAAAATTTCCATGAAGCCAAACATTACAGGTTTAAGACAATTCAATAACATTTTAATTTATTTTAACTCATTCAGATTACTTAATATTTTCTTCAATCTCTTTACTTATTACTGAACTTTTATATACGGTTTTATATTTTCATATGTTTCACATTACTCTTCAGACTTTAAGCTAAATTTTGCACTTGACTTTATACTTTACATTATAGTTTATATTTCTCGTTTTACTTTACATTTTACACTTCACTTAATTTTACGCTTCACTTTATATCTTAAGCTGTAAATTATACTTCACGTTTTATTTGACCTTCTGCTTTAGTTTACTTTACTTTTCTCTTTATATTTTACTCTTTACTTTAAACTTTATATTTTACACGTAATTTTAAACTTGGTTTAATCTTGGTCTTACATTAGTTTCAGTCAAAATTAGACTAGACTAGACAAAACTTAGTCTTTCATTATACTTTAATTTACACTATAATTTATACTCTATCGTTAACTATACTTTCTACCTGACACGCATCTTACTTTACATTTAACTCTACGCTTACATTTTAGTGTACACAATTTTCAAATTATACTTTCCGCTTTTTACTTTACGCTTTACTTTACTAGCTGTTTTCTTTACTTTACATTTTATGATTTAATTTATATACCACATTTTGTTTTACTTAATACTTTGTTTTAAACTAAGCTGTACTTTTTACTATATTATATTTTAGTGTCTTCTTTACTTTACACTTTCCTTTTTATTATATTTCAAAAATATAATATACTTTCTACCTTACGCTTTGCTTAATAGTTCAATATTTACTTTATTTAATTTTTTACACATTGCAGTTTTTTTAATATCTTCTGCTTTATATTATTCTCTATTTTATTTTATATTTAACGCGTTATTTTACACTTTTACTATATATTACGCGCTTTACTTGAGTTTACACTTTATTCGTTTTACGAGTTTCTTTATGTTTTACACATTACTTTACGATATACTTTCTACTATGCTTTACTTTTTTTTCTATATTTCCCTTTTTATTCTTTCAGATTTTTACCATCCCCTTTTTACTTTAAGCTTTACTTTCATATTTCATTTACTTTCATATTAGTTACTTACGCGTGACTCTTTTTTAAATTTATTTTTTGCTTCACTTTATATCTCACTCTTTACGTAACACTTTATCTAATACTTCATATATTACGCTTTAAATTTCCCTGATACTTCAAACTTTACTATTCTTTATTCTCTGTTACAATTGCTACTCAATGTATTAAGTATTACTTCATATTAAGCTTTCTTTTTACTTCATTAAATATTTTACACCTTATATTTTCGCTTTACTTTATGTTTTATGCATTTATTGTATGCAATTTTTATTTAGCTCTTAATATTAAATTTTATTCTTTATTTAATTGTACGCTTAACTTCATACTTTGATTACGCATCATTTATTATTTAGACAATGTAGTAAGACATTTGCATCCGAAATTCATTGATTATTTTTCACGCAAAATTAACCCATATTCGAAGATACGACAAAATGACTTCTGCTTATTTATAAACAAGATTTTATCTTTATTTTTTATCGCATTTTAGGACAATTATGATAGTATTAAGTTCAATTAATTTTATTATTCGCTACATTGCAATTTATTTAGAAACAGCTTTATTTTAATTGGAGAATGTACCATTTTTTATCGAGACATTTCAATAAAACTTAAATTATTTAATACTACAGGGGATGAATCACGAAATGGTTTTATTATCATTTTAAAAAACCTTATTTCCCTATCACGACGCTAAAGTTACAATTGTTATTTATAATTCATTGATTAAAGTTTTTTAACCTATTTTTCTTAAGTCTACGTCAAGATATTAAATGCTTTCAGCAGAAAAAATAATTATTTTAATCTGCTTATATCATAATTATATCATAATTTATATCATAATTATATCATAATTATATCCTCCCCTTCGCAAAATTATATCCTATCAGCTTATATCATAATTTAACATAATTAGAAAGCCTCATACATTTTCTTGACTAAAAATACGGTTTTTTATGTCGTCAATATATGTTGTCTTTCCAGATATGTGGCAAGTCTTAAATGTAATTTCTTTTATGTATACGAAATTATGTTCGCTATTAATATATATCTTTATTGCGTATTCTTTTTATTTATTTTTTTGAAAACTTATGTAAATACTGGTTAATAAGAACATGAAGATTATATTTTGCATGAACTTACTTTTAATAATCTAAGACATCGACTCTTGGATGGATTTGTATACCATAGAGTGTCCAAAACCTGAAAAAACAGGACACATTGGTTAAAATTATATAAATATTTATGCAACACTATAGAAATCTTTCTATTTTATATTTTATTTTATAACCGTCGTTGAACAGCCGACTCAATTTTTGGGTTTACGAATACAAATGTTCAATTCCATAGCCTCGTAATTTCGAACCCAATCCAGAAGACAAGGAAACTCCTGGATCAATTATTGGGAGAAATTTGCCTTGTTGGAAGACTCTGATGGAACAAACCTCCATTTGCGTTATATGGAGAGGAAGAACACGAGAACCTCCCACGGTTAGCCAGACGGCAAGGGGAATCTAACCCACGATCTGTCTACCACTGAGGATATATCACGTCAGCACAGTGGTCGGTGCAAGCGGGATGCGGAATTCGTATCGACCAGTCATCGCCGGGATCGAACCCCGGTTCATCTCACTGAAAGGCGAACGCTCTATCCCCTGACTCATCCCCGGCTTCATAGGGACCTTTCAAACTTTATGACATAAGAGGGATGTAGATTTGTGATTCACTTTCTTTTTTATGACAAGTAGCACGCGGGAAACGAGCAACGCCCACGTAAGGCATTTAAATCACAATCAATTTTTAAATAATGGCAATCACGCAATATACAGAATCAACTATATATATATTTTTCTAAGAAGGATAAAATTGTTAGGATAGTTTTCGGTATCCAATGTACAAATCGAATATTTGGTTTAGTGGTATAATATATAATAGGGAACAGTGCTTTAGCTATTCTTTTTCGCCAAAAAAAAAAATCACAAAACCTATAAACTAGACAAGAACCTATACCACTTAAACATAAAACAACAAATTTGTATTTTATCGTCAAACGTCAGCCCACGATAAGTGACAAAATGGTTCTTGTCAAAATAAGTTTTAGATAACCTTTGACCTATAAAGCATAAGTTAATATTTTACCTTTAAGCATTAGCTCAATTTATATTAAAGCCCGGCGTTGAACATTGAATTCACTACCAGTCTCAGCTACAATATCCGATCAAGCATTGGGACAAATTAGTCTTAGTGAAGAAAATTTTGATGGAATTAGCCAACATTTGCGTTACATGGAGAAAAAAACCACGAAAACCTCCAATGGTCAGCCCGGCGGCAAGTGTATAACATTAGCTCATTGCAGTAAGTCGTTAGTCTGTAAAAATGAGGGGAAATTTTATATCTTCCATAAGCATTGCTCGTTATCTTCCTCTCTCTTTGTCAGAAAAAATAAATTTAGAAGTTTTCGTTATATTTGCAAAAAGATAAAAATTTATGTAGCATGAAGTTGAAATTCTTAATAAAACTATCGGTCTTACGAAATACCGATCAATTCTATTTAGTAACTTAATCTCATCATAAAAACAATCTATTTTGTAAAATGTATGGGAAACAATTAGATTTCATATGAAGTAATTATTATTTCAAAAGGATTTTAAATAAAAAAAATGATTAATAAATTTAGTACCGTTGATTTGCATAATTAATATTCGTCTACTGGTATAATTTATATGTTTGAAAACAAATACTGTAAGAATTAGATTACATGAGCACTTTTATGACAAGTCTACGATAACCTAAGTTTGTCAGCTAAGCAAAACAAATTATAGCTAACTTATGTTCTAAAAATCGCAAGCTAGAATTTTGCCTCCAAATGTCAGCGCATTGTACAAATTCGTTAACACACGTTAGCACCAAAAAGTAACGTAATCTCATCCAACAAAAGTAAGGAAAACTTTAGCTATTTTATAGCATAGAAACTAAATCTTGAATTTTGCAAAATTATCAAATAAAAAAGTTATGGTCAAAACATGCTTTAACTGATTCCTGATCAATAAACTACGCGTTGAAATTTCACCTCTACGCATTTGTCCCTTCATCGAAATCATAACATTAACGTAAATATTTGTTAGCGACAAAATTATAAAAACAACAATTACAAAAACATCTGCAAAATTAGTTTTAACTAAAACAAATTTCAGCCAATTTATTATTTAGAAACTTCAATCTTGAATTTCGCGCTCAAATGTTTTCCCATTATAGAAAATTATAGGAATAATCCAAAAACAAGGTAGGTACTTATTTAACGCTGCACTAGAGCTGCATAATGGGCTATTGGCGACGGTCTGGGAAACATCCCTGAGAATGATCCGAAGACATGCCATCGCAATTTTGATCCTCTGCAGAGAGGGTGACTCCCCTGATTTGGTAGCTCAACGACGTGCACATGAAGTCGTGCACTCTTCGGTAGAACAGTTTAACGAGAACCGGTACCGTGCCCCCTCAGTCCCTACGCAGGCTGATCAAAGTGGTCACCTACCTGCTTAGTGACCGCAGCCAGAGATGCTTGACTTCGGTGTTCTACTGGGACCCGTGTCTTTACGATCAGACCACTGAAGGATTCCGAAAACAATCAAAGCTAAGTTTACCTTACTTTTTATACCAAGAAGCAGTAAGTTTCTATTTTACCTCCAAAACTCACCCATTAAAAAAATTGTCATCCAGACGAAAATTTTCACTACAACGAAAGTCGATGGTCGTAAACTTGTGATCCGAACTACAGTTCGTTCACCAGGAGATGGCACTTAGTTCTACCTCATCGGATGGAGAGTTAATTTTCGCTTGGGAGTAAGAGGAGAAACATTACCGCGCTTGAAATTGAAACGACCCTTAAAGCGTGCCCAAACGCAAACATCGAAATCTTTTTCAGTCACTTAATTCGCTTTATCCTCTGCTATTATACGTTATTATTGTACTCTGCTATTATATCAAAAAGGTCAAACTATTCACTCGAAAGAGAGAAATATCATCAAATTTATGAAATATTAATGTGAAAAAAATGCACATAAAGATTGCGAAAGAAATATTTTTGTCATATTATCGCCAAATAGCAACCCTCTCCCAAAAAAAAGCGAATTAGTATCGCCGGATACCACGCGAAGAAGGCGGAACCAAGTGCCAACTCCTGGAGTACAAACTATAAAAATAATGGGATTTTAGTGCCGCATGTTAACAATGCTCATAATTAGGGACAGAGTTAGAAATCTGAAGAGTGTAGGAACTGTCAGGGGGCTTACTTGTCGCACCTTTAAACCAAATTTACACGTTATATAAATACAAGATGCATTTGAAATATTCATAACATATGTAAGTTATGATATATTAGTAAATTTGAGCATGAAATAATTTCAATTTTCTTTATAAGACATCGCTCATAATCTTTCTCAAACTCTGCCCGAAAAAGTGAGCAAATCCCTTTCTGACTTTAGATGCTTTCGTTATAATTGAACGGTCCGAAAATATATTGAAGTTCTAGGGTATAATTCTTACCAGATCTATGACGAATCCCAAAATACTACTCTCCATTATAAAGACAACATCATGTCCTATAAAATGCAAAGTAATCAATAAGATATGAATAAAATATCAGCCTTTTAAAATAATAATAAATTTGCAACACATATGAATATGTAGTCACTATTATTTATTTGTTCGAAGAAAAATTTCATTACAAAACTGCTATATGCGTTTAATTTTTTTTTCCATACCTCTGTCAATCAAAGTTAGCCCTCTAAACATAAGGATCAGTCGCCACCATCCATAGGGAAACTGAATATATAAAATATGGCGATGGAACGAATGCCTGCCCCTGGAGCTTTTTTTCGCCAAAATTGCGCCATGTGCTCCAAAATCAATGATTTCGACTTCTTGTAATAACGCAAGAGAGATGCTATTTTCACCGAAATTTTCATTACAAGCTATCTTGTTGGTTTTGTATCTAATGCAAAGTGCGTATACCAGAAAGCCAGCTGGGTGAAACTAAACGAATTTTAAAGCACAGGGAGCCATCTATGATCAAGAATGCGACTTCAGACACACACGTCGAAGCCCGCTCGAAGGGTGGATCCATTCATACATCTACTGATCATAATTTTGACCTGAACCAGAGAACTATATTTCCAATTCAGTTCTTCTAGAAGTATGATTTGTTAAGGAAACATGGAGGATTCTGTGACCCGTCAGATTTAACGTGCACTAGTCACCATTTACTGCACGGGGAGCTTTTGGTGGTTAGGAATCGAATTCACGATCACTTGGACATGGGTTCAGGGCTTGAAAAAACTCAGAAATTTTACCCGTCCCCGAGGACGGCTTGTCCAACAATGTACCCGTCCTCCTTTGAAACTAACCCGTAGCTTCTAAATAAATAAAAATATAATTTTCTCTTATTTATTACTCTTCAATGATTTACAGTGGTTTCTGCACAGAAATCTGAAATCGGTTTTCCATTTAGGTAGATATTCATGATTGCGTTTAACGCTTTTTGCTTAAGACCAGTATTGTGTTTTTCTGTAAGCTCATCGTTAGAAGTACAAATGCACAATCACAAGCAACTTTTCTCTTGTTTACCGATTACGTGAGCATGTGCATTTGGTCTGACGAAGGAATTAACGGGATTTCTAGATTAGAGGGTCATTTTAGAAGTGAGGCGCTAGACTCTTCCAAGATAATAAAATTTGAAAATGTGTCACGAACATTAACGGAAAAATGGCCGTCCACGCGGACGTCGGATTCGAGTAATTCGTTGTCCGCTGGGAATTTTTGACCGACGAGGACGGGCGTTATTTCGAGCCCTAGTTCAACGCTCTATCAACTTCATTCGCAAACGTTGCAAGATTACATAAAAAAAATTTAATGACGAATAAAACTATTTTTTTTAATCCTCGCCACTTGCGGCAATACGAAAAAGAGAGATTTACAGTGATTAAGGTTTCTTTAGAGAATTATAATTTTTTTTTTATTAGAATTAAATTCTAAATTACTACTTTCAACGGCAATTTTATTCAGGCGCATTTTTTAGGTCTTATTTTTGATAAACTTTTTCTATCATCGCTTTTTTCTAAAATTTTTTACTTTTAAGTTTTGTTTTAAGAATTAAGAATTATTTTTTTCCATTTTTTCTTTTTCCTTAATTTTTTTATTATGTCTGTTTATATAATGACACTGTTTTTTTTAACTGTTTCTACTAGAATTTTAATCTTTTATGGCTAGTTTTTCCTGAAATTGTGGTAATATGAAAAACTGAGATTTTTAGAATCGTTTTTTTCTGTTTTTTTAATTCTTTACTTGTAATTTTTTGTTTCTATCTACTTCAATAAATGTAAACTTTTTTTTTAATCGTACTGTTTTTTAGTATGTTATGTAAGCTAACATGAGACGTTGATAATTTGCTCAAAAATGCTTAATAAATATAGACGAAAATTAAGTAAAGTATTTGTATATTCCTCTTACTTTTTTCCTGCCATTTAATAATTTCTATTAATTTAATTTACTTAATATTTAGGGAAAACTATGATATTCTCTCTTCATCGTTACAATTTTTTATAAGCGTTGATTGCCATAATTTGTTTTTTCTTGTAAGACGCAGAATTTAGTTCATTTACGTCACACTAGAGCTGCCAATGGGCTATAGGCGACGGTCTGGGAAACATTTCCGAGGATGATCCGAAGACAAGCTATCACAATTTTGATCCTCTGCAGAGGAGATGGCACCCCCGCTTCGGTTGCCCAACGACCTGCACGCAAAGTCGAGCACTTTACGTTAGAACAGTTTAACGAGTACCAATACCGCACACTCTCGGTCCCTACGCAGACTGATTAAAGTGGTCAACCACCCACTTACTGACCGCAGCCAGTGATGCTTGACATCGGTGTTCTACTGGGAACCAAGTCCTTACGATCAGTCCACTGCAAGAACAATCAACGCAAAATTTACCTTAATTTTCACCTAGAAAACGCAAGTTTTAATTTCACCTCCAGAAATTACCTCATTGAACAAAATTGTTATCCCAACGAAAATTTTCATTATCCCATCAACCAAAATTAGGTTATTGAAAAAATAAGAGTAAGATAACTTTTGCTTTAAAATTTTGGAATAATGCTTTCAAATATCCATCCATTGTAGGAAATAGTTATCCTAACAGTCTTGTTAGCCCAACCAAAAATAAAAAAAAATTATGGCCAAAATAAGTTTTAGCTAGTTTACTACATAAAAACTATAAAATGTTGCCCAAAATTGTAGAAAATTGTTGGCACAACAAAAAATTTCAATATCCCACCTAGCCGGAATAACCTGGTTGGTAGGGCACTGGATCCATGTCCAAAAGGTCGTGGGTTCAATCCCCACCGGCCGAAAACTCCCCATGTAGTAAATGGTGACTGACGCACGTTAAATCTGTCAAGTCACAAAATCCTCCATGTTCCCATAACAATTCAAAACTTCTGGGGGTACTGGTCCAAGAGTGTCCCTTTCTTCTGGATTGGTTCAAAATTACAAGGCTACAGAGTTGAACATTAGTAGTCTTAAACTTAAAATTGGATTGGCTGTTCAACGACCGATGTCATATCCCAACCAGGAAAAAACATGGCTAAAACAAGCTTTCACAAACTTTTAATCTAGAAAGAAATTTCGCCTCAAAACATAGGTTCACTTCACAAAATTGTTAGAGCATACGCTGCTTCAACAAAACATATAACAAAACTAGCACTCCCACCAGGAAAACTTATGGCCAATACAAGTTTCTCAAAATCAATGGGTTTCAGATATGCGAAAATTCCCTGAAAAAATCACATGTCCTGCTCCTAGTGTTTAGACCTGGAAGGATGATACGAAAAACCCTGAAATCTGGAGTATATCTAGATGACAATCACCCCCGCACCTCATCTAGTTTAATCAATTGTCAAAATTTCAACTGACGATAAATTCTGCTTGGACATGAATTACAATAACAAGACAAAAAAGTTTTGTTTTGCTTTGGCTATATTAATACAATAAAATACTGTCATTTACGGATATAATCATGTGAGCTGATGACAAAATTATATCTTTTCATTATTTTATTTTCTGGCTTTTAATTTCTTTTTAAAATTTATTTAATAATGTTTTCTTTCTTAAAACATATTTTTCTTCGCATTTTTATCTTTTAAACATCTATACATATGTATAAATAGCCCAATAAAGACAAAATGATAAAAAGAAAGAAAAAAAAAACGAAGGAAATTAAGAAAACTAATAAGTTTTATTTGCTGCGCATAAGATGCAATTATACAGAACTCATAAAATAAGTTGAAAATATAGAGAAAACAGGGAAAATATTAAAGATGGATGAAAAGAGAAGAGGAGAAATTATTACAATAAAATATTTAAACATATATACTATTTAAAAGCCGGAAAACAAAAAGTATAGAGTCTCTTCATCAGCTCACACAATTATATCCTCAAAAAGGAGTGCTATCTGCTAATTTTGCGGATATAATCGTGTGAGCTGATGAAGCGATATCTTAATTCATTATTTTTTCTTTAAAAAATCAGTCAAATTAGGCGTGAGATTCGAAACAAATAGCTCATCCAATATTAAAAAGACTCGTAACTAATTCATTCCTTTAAAATTTAGATTAAAAGAAAAAAAATTTAAATTTATTCAATTATTTTTTCTTCTTTACTTTTCATTAATCTTTAATATTTTCCATATTTTCTGTTCATTTTTAGCTTATGTGCATTATACTGTTCAGACACTCCATAGAAAATTCATACACACACCATCATTGCAGCAAAAAGGAATATACACAATTGTTATAGAGTCATTCCTTGAGCCATCATTTTAAGATAAATAAGAATACTCACTATATATTCATCTTCATAGCCTTCTTCATCATCTTGTTCTCCACTATTTGGATCACAATCTTTAACTAAGTACTTTAATGTGTTACTCAATGTTCCAAGTACTGAAAGACATTATAAGTTGCAATATAAGTACACAAAACAACTTGCTTTTTAACGCAAAATTAAAAACACTTAGGTAAATCGCTGATGGCAAAACTTCAAACTCTAAAAAAAAAAAACTTTGTATAATCCAACTAATTAAAAATCTGCCAATTCAATAACAAAAAACAACAATAATAAAAATTTAATAAATATCATTGTATAAACAAATATTTTCTGAGAAATATAAACCATTTTTGTTTCTAGGGGAGGGATTAAATGATGTATGAACTGAAAACTAACTTTTTGAAACAAAACACATTTTTTATACATCTCTGATGCAGTCAGGCACTTATTGCACATTTGTGGAATAGTAAAGTGATTATATCGAATACTTCACAGTTCATTCACTATTTTCTTCAAGTTGATTACAGTAAACACTTGAAAACTACCTTTTGAATATGAAAAAAAGATTGAACATCGAATAAAGTTGAAAAGTCCAGACTCATAAAAGAATTTTAATAGTTAAAAAGTATGGAGTTTTTTTTCTGCACTTGCACTTAGTGTATATTTTTAATCATACTCCACAAGAAAATTTTCCCCTTACTTATGAAAGTAACACAAAGCATTGAATGTATGAAATATAATACAATGCATTCAATAAAGGAGAAAATAAAAATTAAAAAATTGTTAAAATAAAATAAAAGCCCATATAGGCGATAATACCAACTATATTTTTATGGATTACAATATATGTAAAACTTAATGACAGAAGAATTAGAATTGGTCATGCTGCACCAAACACAAATGTAACAATCATCAAAACTAACTAAATATGACTAGGTCTAAGTCATGAGACCAGTACTTATTAATAAAAGGGACGCTCTAAGATGTTGTCTTTTAAAGAAACACACAAGAGTAGAATAATTAAAATACCATATATCAAATTGTATATATCGAATTTTTGAACCCCTAAAATTTTACAAAAATCAGGGGCTCTATTTATACACCAGTAGTGAAGATGGACATTAATTGATGGACATTAATAGATATTCATTTCTTTCATAATATGTTTCTTACATATTAAAGTTTTCTTTTAAAAAAACAATACTTATAACCAGAAAAAAACATGAAAAAAATTTAAAGAAAAATCAACATATTTTTTTCAAGAGTATTTTTAAAAATAAAACATGATGAAAATGTTTGTTTTAAATATACCATAAAGCTAGAAATTTTAAGATTCACGGACATCATATGCATTGGAATCAATAAGTTAGCAGTGTCCCACTCTGTAACGGTTTGAATGGAAAATTTTGGAGACTTGATATTTTTTTATGCTTTTTAAATTTCAAAAGCTTTTATCTTAGGTTTCTTTTTCCGCAAACGACATATACTCCCAACATGCCAGAAATTTGCAATCTTGTAAAAAAAAGGAATTGTCTTTAACACTTAGATGTTTGATAATTATTTTTAAAAATTATATATAAAATTAGAACAGAAATGTAAGCAATGTATTTAATATATGAAATAAGTTGCAATTAGAATTTCTTTTATATATGTTAACAGATTACAATAATTAAGACTTACATGGACCTTTATGTGAATAAAAGATAAACAAAATAAATGTTTCTAAGTGATACAAAACTAAATGCATACTTACATGTTGGTGAAATACAGGCTATGTCATCATTAGGTGTAGAATTTGGACAATTTTAATTTTAATCTAGAAGAAAATAAAATAAACAAGGAAAGTTAAGTAATTGCCCTCCACAAAAAAATCTACAATCAAATTAAGTATTTTAAGATATCAAGTTTATCATTAAGTAGTTAATTTTCAAAAACTTACTAATGCAGCAAAAGGATATAATTGAAAAGTGTAGCCAAGGAGTATAATAACTACAATTTTAGTGAATTATCACTTCAACAAACAGACAAAAATTAAATTGCTTATCCATATCCTTGATAGCTTCACTCATTAACCTGTGTCGTATTGTATTTGGTCTTGTATTTGATCAATTTTAAAATACACAAACAAGGCAACTTTAATTGTTTTCAACAAAAAATCTACTAAGACGAATTAAGTTGTAAATATTTTAAACTCCCAAGTTTTATTTAACAAGTAACTCGAAGCTCAATTTACAAGAACATAGTAATGCAGCAGAGGATATAATTGAAAAGCATAACGTAGGAATATGATAAGTACAATTTTCGTGATTTATCACTTTAGCAAATATACAAAAAATTTAATTGCTTACATAAGCTTGAAATTTATTTATTTTTTTAAAAATTAAATAGAAAAAGGAGGAAATAAGGCTGTGTTTACATCTTTTTTTTTCGCTCCATAAAAAGCAAATTGTAAAATGAGCTTTAAATTCATTTAAAAAAATAAATAACAAATAAGTAGAGACAAGCAAAAAAGATTTCTGTTTTTTACAGGGGATAAATTTCAGTGCCTCAAATTCAATCTTCGAACTAAATAAGCAAAATGAAATGGAGAAAATATATGTGTTAGATTAAGTGAGAACGATGCATCTGTGATTTCATGCATTATTTTTAATTTACTATTGTTATCCCATTATAGTGGATTATTTGTATTTTATAATTACACGTGTTTTTAAAAATAAGCTAAAATTAAATAAACAATGTTAGGTAACATAAAATTATTTACTCTGCTTACCTGAAGGGTGCTACTTTGTAAAAAAAGAAGTCAATACATCAAGTTGAGTTTTGCTTGAATTGAGTTTGCTTTCCATTTGGGACTTTTCTTTTCTTAAATCATTCAATTCTACCCGCTTTTCATTCAGTTCCTTTTTTTTGTATCTAAATAAGCATAAATTTAATTGTTCAAACAATAACATACTTTAAATTTATTATCAATATATTGAAATAATATCATTTAATTAATCTTTAAAAGACTAAATATTTAGCAAAATCAGTTTAAATTTTTAGCAACAAACCTCTAATTCCATTTTTTGTTCCTCTTTCTGTTTTTTTTCATAGCATCAACCTGTTAAGGGAAAAAAACATACACAGTTAAAAAAATAGGATAGAACTGTGTTTTTAAAAAAATAATGTTTTAAAAATACCAATTCAGTTTATGGCATATAGTGCAAAGAATAAAATTTATCGAAATATATTCAAAAAATAAATAAAGTTTTTTTGTTAAATTATTTTGAAATAAGTAAAAACAGAACTTGAACTTTTTGATAATGTGCTAAAATTTTTTATTAGGGTGGCCACTCAAATCAGGTTTAAAATTTCCCTGATTTTTCCAGGTTTTCCAGTAAGAATCCTAAAACTTCCAGGTCAGTGTGTTTTCTTTTCTCATAAAGTGCAGGTGAGTACAAGAAAAGTGTCAATATAATAAAGTATTTTATTTAAAATGTTATTTTTTTTTTAAATATATCATCTTAAATAGATGTGAAGAAAATAATATGTTTACCTTGTAGAATATATTACTTTTAGTAAATAAAAAATGTTTTAAAGTGTTAGTTTTGTAGTTTTTGCTCAAAATGTACTAAATAGCAAATACAGTGACCCCAAAAAATTAGAATTCTACTTAATTTTGAATAATGAAACTCTCAACAATTTTATTTCACACTGGATTTGTATTTCAGGGAAACTGAAAATCTAGTTCCATATTCTCTGATTCTTTCCACGGCTGTTTTTCCCTATTGATTACTCACTTAAAAAACTTTTTAACTGTAAACTAAACACACTAACAAATAAAAATGGCACAGCTTTGTATAAAAAGTGGGCTTTAATAGTGGAGGAACTGGTTTAAACTAGTTGAATCAGGATTCGTTAGCACTTGTTTACATTCCGAGAGTTAATTTTTAATGGTCAACCTCTCAATTTTGTGTAATTGAGGGGACATTAAGTTTTGTCCTCTCTGTTATATGAGAAACTTTAAAATTTGAAAGCTTTTTTTTTCAAATATATAACATAAAATGATTGTAATAATAAACTTTATTGTAGAAACCAGTTATTAAGTTAAAAGGTTTTTTACGCAATGAATAAAAAAAATTAAAAGAAAAATTGTAACAAAGGGGACAAATAAATATTTGAGATAATTTTTGAAGTAAAAAACAAAAAATTTTTTTTTTGTGACAGAAATCAATGCATAATTAGACGCAGGAACAATTTATTTTACAATATAAACAGGGGTCAGTCCAGGCATTTTGTGAAAGGTCCGTTTTTCGTGCACACACATTCTTTCAAGCAGGGTCAACTTTTATGAATTTGTGCAAATAGGGTCCGTTATTGCAAAAAAAATTTTTTCAAGGAGTTTTCAAATTATAAAGACGTACAAGATTATGCTCAACACTGTAAAATTATAATTAAAAAAGTTAAATTTTAAAAAATAAACAACAATTGCTGCTTCTAAATTAGAGATGCAACATACAAATATTTGGTATTTAGCTATTACTGCTGAACACAGAATATTAATTTCGGACGAATAATGGAAGAATCGTCTGTCGAAGACAAAACTTAATTCGTTTACATCCATCTTTCTTGTTTTCTGCCCAGTAAAGGGTTTATTTGATTAACAAAATAATAATGAAGATAAACAAATTTGTGAAGGGTCCGATTAAAAGAAAAATCATTTTGTGAAGGGTCCGTTTTTATGAAAATATATTTTGTGAAGGGTCCGTTTTTATGAAAATATATTTTGTGAAGGGTCCGTTAAAGGACCCAAATTTCTTCTAAACAGAACCCTGAATATAAACACTTACATTTAGTAAAGTAAAAAATATGTATATAAATATTATACTAAGGAAGATTTTTTAAACCATTATTTATAACTACTTAAACTATTAACACTCAACATACTGCAGTACTGGAAATAGCACTATCTGTTGAGGAGTGAGATTAGTATTTTTCCACCAGCCGATATTTTATCACCAATTTTTCAAAAAAAAAATTTCTTCAACAAATAGGGAGAAATTTGAGAATATACGGGTATACAGGAAACAGTAATGAAATACAGGAGACATGGCAGGTATGCAACAAAAAAAATTTCTTCCAAAATGTTTTTAAAAAAATATTGAAATTTTATATTTCTCTTTTTGAGTTATCACTTTTTGACGTGCTCAATTTTGACAGATTCTATAGTAAATCTATTTTATTTCTAGATCTCTTTTGTGTGGTCATTGTATGGAATTCTGCGCGGCTAAAAGAAACCCAATATTTTTAACACGATAGTACGATACACGAACTTTAAATTTTAGTAATCATTTCTAAACTAGCTTTTTGAAAAAAAAAATTTTACATCGTAAATCCAAGTGACGTTTCGATCCTTCTTTCGTCAGTACAACTCTACCTATGTCGTTACATTTTTTAAAATCCCGAAACGTTTAATACGATTTTTTGTCTAGTCAGTTATCTATCGCATATTTGATTAATCATTTTTTGACACGATTTACTTCTGTCGATTTCATCGATTATCTCTGGATTATTCGGCAGTTATAACAACGTATTTTCGCAAAGTTTTAAAAATCTTGAAATTTTTAATGTGATAATATTATTAATCCTGAAGTTGAATCACGCATTCAAATAATCTTATTTCACTACACTTTCTTTGTAAGCTTTATCGTTAAAATGACGGATTTTTTTTCAAATAGTTATTTCTACACTTTTCCACGAGATTTTAAATAATAGCTTCTTCACGAGTTTTTTCTGATGTTATCGTAAATCTTAATGACTCTTAAGCAGTTATTACAACTTTTCAACGAGATTTCAAAAATCTCATTTTTTATTACGATATTATTAGACACTCAAGTTTTAATTTGTCCATAACATATATACCCATTATGACAGGTTTATATATCAATATACATTAAACAAAATCATAATAAATCAATTGGTTACCAAAAATGTTCCGTTAAAAAGTACAATAAAAACAGAAAAAATAAAAGTTAAACCCTTATAACGTTACATGGCGTGCGTCTTTTCATGTTGGCCGCTTAATCAGAGCTCCGATGCATCAAAGATGATAGCTGCTATACCGGTGCACTGACATATGCTTTAAATTGAGCTTAGAAACCATGCACTCCAGACGCTCTAGAAAAACACAATTTTTATCTGGAAAACAAACTAGACAGCTATTTGCTACCAAGCAGTAGGCTGCCAAAATAAGCATCAAGCTGTATGCAGAATTATTAATTGTTATTGAAAAACAAATTAACTAACTTTTTCAGCATCACTTGCAGTGGAAATAATAATTCAATAAAGGAGAAGGGCACAAATGTTTGATTAACCGGAGAATGTTTCACATGCAGTATAAAATTTAAGGCACTTATACTGTCGCTTTATTTTTCTTGGAGCAAGACCTTTAAAAAATAGTGTTAAAATAAATAAAGATAAGGATAAATACATCACCTGCAAATATATCTTGACGTGAAGCAGCAACTTAATCTTTGAACTTCCCATTGATGGGAACATCTGAAAATAACAAATCAATAATATCATATAATCATACTTACATACACAGGATATTTGCAACATTTTTAGATTTTCAATCTCATGACTTTCCATGACTAATTGGAAGAGTTTCTCATGATTTAACCAAGTTACTATTTTCTCCGCAACAATGAATTTAAAAAAAACATTATAATAACATTATTTGAAATTATAGGTATAACCAAAACTGTTATGCTCTGCATCTTCATATTTATGGATTTTAAATTTAATAAAACAGATAATTGAAAAAGTTGAAACAATAAAATAGCTGAAAAAAATATTAAAAGCAAATATTCTTTTTCTGCAGAATTATATTCTAAAGATACTTTTCTTGTTCATCGGAAAGAAAAGACTCATAATTTTTCTGCTCTCATCTCGGAATAAAAAAAAATCGTCAATGACTGGCTTGCTTCAGTTAGAATTTTTAATTGATATCATAAAAAAATAATAATAACAAGAATTCTGAAATCACAGACGTTAAAAAGATAATTCGCTCAAGAAATTATGTTTTTTCCTTCATTTTTTAAGGGGTGATTGTGAACCCAACTCAAAAATCCTGAAAATTTCTCTAATTAAATCATTAATTACATATTTCAAAAAATTAACGTCTTTATACATTTAAATCATTGTTATTTTCAAAAAATGAAATTCTAAATAAATTATATGCAGCATAATTTAAATGAATAATTATGTGTAAGTTTACTTTTATCTATAATCACATTTATTATTCTACCCGAAAGAATACTTACAAATGAAAGTGATGCCAAGTATAAATTCGAGTTCTAATATTTCTAAATAAAACATAATTTTTTTTATGCATAACAACATTTTATGATCAACAATTTCTTGAAATTTTTGAATTTTGAACCTTGGATTTCCGTCAACTTCCAGATCGCGTTCACCGAAAAATCCGAAAATATGGATTTTTCCAGAGCACAATCATCTGTTTTTTTTTTTTTTTTTTTTTTTTTTTTCAAATGCCATAATTTTCAAATAACATGATGAAAACATTTTATAATTTAATAAAATATGACAGTTCGTAGGGATTTTGTTACAAATTCAGATATTCACAACACCATAAAATCGGAGAAGGGTGGGGGTAAATTCCATTTACAAAAATTAGATTTTTTCGGTGACCAAAAACCATGACTTTACATGATTTTCTTTAAAAAAAAAAAAATCATGACATTTCATGACAAATTTTGTTCAATAACGAACTTCATGAGTTTCCATGATTTCTCATGACTTTCCAGGTGCTCAGATACCCTGCATTCACATAATAGATACACTTAAATTCCATTTAAAAGAAATTTACCAGCTTTCTTATCTTCTATCAAAGGTTGAGTAGCCACGGGCACACTTATGATATCGAAGGGGAATTCTAAAGGTTCTAAATGTGTATTGATGCAAAGTTTTTTCCAAACCAACAATAGAAATTGACAAACCTTAAAAAAAATGCGTTGATGAGAAATGAAAGGGAGCTATTCTAATCATGTGGAACATTTAAAGAGCATAGTTGAAAACCTTAGACAGGGTAAAAATTAGCTGCCAGCTCTGCCCCTTGGTTAAAATATACCTCATCATAGTTTCAGTTAATCTTAAACTAACAAACTTTCCAGCTCATTATGGTTTGTAGTGTAAATGCTAGTCTGTTCAAGTTATACAAGAGAGGTCGGGGGTTTGTATCCCAGCTGAGGAGAAAGAATTTATCAACTATCATTTCGCAAGTGGATATTTTTTTATAATATTTTATTCAATTTATAAGTTATTTTTGAATTTAAATATTTTTTTTTAAAAACTTAAAATTTATAAGAACAAAAAAACTGAATCGATGTTCAATATTTTTAATTAAAAACCTAAGGATTATATTTTTTTAAAAAAGTTGTAATAAATATGTTTTAATAACTAGATTTTTTTAAATTTATAATAAATTTAAGTTCTCATTAAACTTAATTATGAAAATCTAAACAAAACTATATTATCACGCTTGTTTAAAAAAGATAAAAGGGACTATTTATTACTTAACTATAATCCATTGAATTTCAAATAATCAGAATGCATTCGAAATAAATTTTGTATTTTTAATAGAATGATTTTCTAGTTATGTAATAAATAGCCTCCCTTTTTTTTAAAACTAGTCCAACATACTTTTGTCCACATTTTCATAATTAAATTTAGTAAAAGTTTAAATTATTTATTATAAAATTGAAAAAAATTCAGTTATTTTATCAAAAAATTTTAAACCACAATTTAAAAGAAAAATAATCCATATATTTTGACAAATTAAATACTTAGTTTTTTTTGCTTTTGGAATTTTAAATTTATTTTTAAATAATTTAAATTAAAATATTATATAAACTGAATAAAATATACCAAATGGATCTCAGAACAGAAATTTAGAGATAAAAATCAAATGCCCATCTGAAAATTGACCCTCCCCCCACACACACACAACTGCTGAAAGAGGATAGCCTAACCATTAAACTATAAATCCACACATTGTTAGTTTAAATGAACTGAAACCTTAATGCGACCTATTTAACAGGGCAGAACCAACAGTTAACTTTTACCCTATCTATTGCTTTTAACCATACTTTTGTATTTAAGATTAACTTGTTTTTAATAAAAACTGTACAGATGTGTACTTCATGTGCTAGTGAAAAAAAGACAAGTAGCATTTACGTAACACCAGCTTGAAACAATATAAAGCATAAGTAGGTAACTGTTCACATTAGAGACCATTTTCGGAAACCATCTTTAAACTGAAAAAATAATGCTTTTTCAAAATATAACACTGTGTATTCAAATCTTTTTTTCTCTAAACTATTGCTAATAAAAATTTCAAAACTTTACCAGGGTTTCCACTCAAATCTAAGAACAAAAATTCCCTGTGCATATTGCAGGATGCGTAGACAAATCTCCCAACAAAAAATAAGCATCTTTAAAGTACTTTTTTTAAGAACTCAAAAAATATTTTTAAGCACTATATGCAAAAGAATTTTCAAAGATCATGATCATAATAACTAGTTTCAGACAAGGAACTCTTTTCTTGATTATATTAGCCACCATAAAAGGATTGAGAGATTTTTCAGTTCGTCAGAGGGTGGAAAATGGCGCCTGAAATTGAGAATATCTTGAGAAAACGCAGCAGACTTGTACATGAGAGTGCAAGCATCTCAATTAATTCAGCTCAGTAGACGCGCATGCCGACCCCCAAATATTTCATCAAATATGTCACCATGATGGGTGCTATTATACGCTACGGACAAATAGCATGCCGAAACGAATTGTGGCTGAATGAATTGTGAAAACGTTGAATAGAACAATGTGAAAACCACGCTTTTACATAATACGCAGCGAAAAGCAACATGGTAAAGGAAAAAAAATCTTCGAGAAGGGAAAGTTAAGCACTTTTTAAAATTAACTCATGGAAAAAGCAGTTTTAATTGCTTTTAAAAAAACGAAAATCGCAAATAAGCACCATTAAGAACTTTTAAAAAACGCTATACGCATGGAACAGGTATAGTAGAAATAATTCTAATTTTCTCTCTTACCTAGTTTTATCTTTTTACCAGACTTCTCTACTGCGTCGCTTGTGTTCAAAAGAAAACGAATTCTAATAATTAAACAAATTTAATGAGAGGACGGACATAACATAAAAACGATCATCCTTCATAGAAATCAAAATAAAACAGAAAAGAAAAAAGCATTAATGTTCGTTCAGTGGCCATCTGTGGGCATTCAAGTTAATCTGTTTCAACGCACCATGTGCATTATAGACAATATATTTAAAGGAAACGCAATTACTGTGATCTTGTGTGAGCTACATTAGTCTAACTACGCTAGTTTTAATTGCTGGAAAAACTTTGAGAAAAAAAAGGAACAGATGAACATATTTAAATAATGCTATGGTAATTGAAACAGTTTAGTATAGTTGGAGTATCATAGATTATGCATTGAGTGGTCACCATTTTTTCAGAGACGAAACGAAACTAACTTCCCTGTATTTTCCAAAATTGTAGAGAAAAAAAATCAAAATTTCCTGTATTTCTCCTGTGAAGTGGAAACCCTGGATAATTAGGAAACTGTATGTATTTTCTATTTGGAAACCATATCTGCAATAGTTGATTTTACACTAAAAAATTAAGCTTTTCTAAAAGTATCACTTCATACCTACTTTCACTAAACTATTGTAAATATAAATTTCAAAGCTTTATTTATAAATTTAATAAACAAAAAGAGATGTACCATTCAATATGATCTAGGAGTAAATTCCTTTTTGCTTCTGATTTAAAATATTAAAATAGTAGGTTGCTCTGTCTCTCACTTCATCATCACAATCAAGAAGACTCCTCTGCAGAAGGACTAAAATATTTGGGAGAAGCTCTTCACAGTGAGAGCCAAACTAAGCCAAGGAACTGACAGCAGCTGCAAAATAAATGCATATACTTTCAAAATAATGATGAATCATAGGAATGTAATACATACCTGACAACACTGAACAAATAAAATAACAGAGATTTTACTATCGACATTTATTAGGCTACGAGTAAAGTTTTGATGCCTCATGCATAATCATGTAAGTCAAAAAGAGAGATTCAAAATTGAAAATAATATAAGAACTTACATTTAGCAAAATAATATGTACATAAATCTTAATCTAAAGATGATTTTTTAAACCATTATTTATAAATTATCTTATAACCATTGTTAAACAGCCAATCCAATTTTAGGTTTACGGCTTCTAATGTTCAACTCTGTATCCTTGTCATTTTGAACCCAATCTAGAAGACAAGGGAACTCTTGGATCAATCAAGAACAGGGCAAAATTTGCCTTCGTGGAGAACTTTTTGAAGGAACTAACCCGTCTTTGCAGTACATGGCGGGGAAAACCACGAAAACGTTCAACAATTAGCCTAACTACAAGGAATACTTAAACTATTAACACTCAACGTACTGCAGTGCTAGCAATAGCACTATCTGTTGAGGAATAAGAGAAGTATTTTTGTCATCAGCGGATATTTTATTGGGTAAATTGTTTTTTAAATAACTTTCTTGAAAAAATACAGAGAAATTTTAGAATATATGGGTTAACAGGTTATAGTCGAAAATACAGGAGTCTTCGTTAAAAAGCAGGACACTTGACAGGTATGGTAATAATAAAATTCGAAAATATCGGTGTGCTTCACAAGAGATATGGGGCAGTGAGAACAAAATATACAATTATTAAATAAGGTTTTTCAAAGTTTTTTTCCATTTCAAAAAGTTTATAAAAGTAATTTTATGTTAAAGTTATAAATATTATTATGCTTCAATGTACATGGAATATCTTAACCTGGCTACCATGCTCATAAATGAAACGAATTCTTGAATATTTCGTCTTCAAATTATGTGTCATGTAAATAAATGTCTTCATTGCTCCATTTTGCTTCGTAATGTTGCCATATTTATACTAAATTTCAATAAACACCAATCCACACACACACAAAAAAAATTCTATGTTTTTCATACACCTAATATTTATATATTTTTAAGGACCAGCAAGCATTTATGTATGTGCATATATAATGACAAAAACTACAACCAAAAAATTGCATTTACATTGAAAACTTTGAAAAAGAAACAAAATGCATAAAACTCAGGAAAATGAAGAAAGAAAAAACTGCATTATAAAAGAACTAATGTTGTCAACATTTAAATCTTTAATAACAATGTCTAACATATGTTGTGTTAGACAGTAATGTGATGGTTAGTTATTAAACACTTTATTCCATGATGATCTACTCTTATTAACTGGCACTCATTATTTTGGTACTTTTTAATTCGTAAATAGACTAAAGACAAATCTCCCTCACACTAGCAAAACACTGTTTGATAGGTTGACCATGGAGCCAAAGAATAGATGCTGTCTATTTTTCCAGAAGTCAATGAGTGCAGCAGTTTGCCAAACCAATGAGCTGAGACTGTGCAAACTACAAACTAGGTTGGAGAATAAAAATAGCAGTTACTGCAGGTTCAAAAAATGTTCTTCTATTTATGTTTTAGTGCAATTTTTATTTGTAAAGTAAAAAGTAATTTAAAATTGTTTTTTTTTGTTACATTTAATAGACTATATTACTTCAATAAATGAGTCAAACTTAAAAGATACGCTAAATCAATCTTTTATTATTCCTAATTAAATTTAGTTTAATTTCTTAATGTTTATTTCACAGGTTAATATAAAATTAGTTTTTCTTCTTGATTTCGTGTTTAGCAAATTATAAATTAAAATGATAATTAAATTTAATTACGTTTAAGGAAAACTTTCTACCGTTATGTCCCCAGTAGTAGAGACCCTCCAGCAGATGATTTTTCATCTTAGATTTCTTAATATTTTTAAAAAGTAAATCGAGATGACTCCTTTTTAAAAACATTACTTAATTTGAATAAAGAGCTAAATAGAGAGAATACCACAAAGAGCAACAACTAAAGATTGTTTCAGTTAGAATTTTAAATTGATAAAATGAAAAATAACAAAAATTCTGAAATCACACAAATTTAAAAGATAATTCGCTCTGGAAATGATGTTTTTTCTTTCATTTTTTGAAAGAACACCATAATTTTTAAAGAACAGGATAAAAACATTTTATATTTTAATAAAATATACCTATGAATGGGGATTTTGTTACAAATTTAGATATTCGGAACTTCATGAAATTGGAGGGGGAGGGGTGTAGATTCCATTTTAAAAATTAGATTTTTTCGGCGACCAAAATCCATTATTTTTTTAAAAAAATAATTAAAATCATGACATTTCAGGACAAATTTTGTTCAATACTGAAATCCATGACTTTCAAGATTTTGCAGGTGCGCAGATACCCTGCTTGGAATAGCTTCCGATATTGGACTGAGATTGAAGTGTTCAAGCATTTCTACCTAGGTCCCTTATAGGCTTATAATGTTGGTTAAATATTGGGGTGTCTATACTTTTTAATATTGGTCCTAGATAGAAAGGAATCTTGTTCTAATAATGGAAGTCCTTCTAGGACCAATACTTAAAAATTCAGACATCCCAATGTTAAACCCTGGGTGTATGTTCTTATTGAGGCAAATTTTAGCCCAACTCTGAAGTGCAAAAGAAAAAAAAATCAAAGTTGAGTTACATTTGGCATCTTTGCATGATACGATAGATATTGCAACGAAATATTTTCAAAAATAAATTTTGTTTTTATCAATTTTCGAGAATTCTATTTTAGCGTTTATAGCATAGAAAGAAAAATAGTTGCGAAGCCACTTTCTACGTTGTTTTTTCAAATGTACTGCAAAACTGGGGCCAAATTAAAACTGATGCTTGAGTAACGTTTCGGCCATTACTTTTTATTGGCGAGGCGGCTAATAAAAGATTTTGGAGCAATTTTTTTTAAATATTTTTCTTAAATTTTTTATTTTTATTTTTACAAAAACTAACGTTTTTGAAATGAAAGTTTTTGATGCCAAATATAGGCTTACTGTTATGGACTAACTCTGCGTTGTTAAATTTGAAATTTCCCCTGAAAAGTCTTGGATTTTTAGTTAACAAAAAAATGTATTAAGAAACTGTTTTCGCCGCTCTCTTTAATTGAGTTATTTTATTTTATAACTATCGAGGAACAGTCCACCCAGTTTGGAGGTTTACGACTACTAATGTTCAACTCAGTATCCTTGAAATTTTGAACCAATCCAGAAGACAAGGAAACTCCTGGATCAGTACCCCCAGAGATATGATTTGTTATGGGAGCATGGAGGACTTTGAGACTCAACAGATTTAACGGGCATCAGTCACTGTTTACTACACGGGGAGTCTTCGGTCGGTTGGGACCGAACTCTTGACCTCTTGGATATGCGTCCAGTGCCCTACCAACAAAGCTATCCAGGCCTTTTAGTTGAGTTAATATTTTTTTAATAACTTTTTATAGGTGGGGCAGGTAACAAAAGTTTCATTAATTATTTCGTACAATGGGCCAATTTTTGTCTAAGTTCAATTTCATGGTCAGAATTCAGCTGAACTTGTTTTTGGTCATAAATATATTTAGCATCTGGGGTGCTAAATTTTTTAGCGTTTATTATAAAATCATTATTAATTATTTCAGTTTATGAATATGCGTCACCTACCTATTGCTAATTCGTAATAAACATTGCTAAAAGTAAATACCGTTCATTATTCATTGATGAAGATCTTAAAATCCTTTAACCATTTTCAACTTCAGATTATGCATCGAAGAATTGATGAAAATTAAAAAAGTCATCGGTGTAAAATATTTCAACTTCGTTATTTGTACACGCAAAATAATTGCTAAAATTTAAAAAAAAAAATCGGCTTTGAAAAGTAAAATATTTTTGCTCATTGGAAATGATTTATACACTTATTTTACATTTTAATTTCTATCATAATTCAACTAAATGTTTAGTAACAAAATAAAAATCTGTATTGTTTATGTATAAAAAATAAATTATTTCTTAGTTTCGTGTTTCATATTACTACTTTCTTTAAAATTTAGCAATTTTAAGAGTTTTTATTTAACACATTTTTCATAAAATTTTGTATTAATTTAGATCAAAATGAGTGAAAATATCATATTTAGCGTTTCAACAATTTATGATTATGAAATACAGCATGAAATGTCGGATGGCTAATGTCCAAGCAATTTTTCAAATTTTCATTTCTTCGCAGTTATTTAGATCGAAGAGAAACAGTTATTCATCATTGAAATATAATTTTAAAATCAATTTTTGATAAATTTTTGAATATCAAGGATAAAAAATTTTAAACTACTTTATTAGCTTGTATTTCTTAGCACAAATATAATTCCGATAAAGTAAGAGATTTTTTTAGTAACCATTAGACTGATGTTATAATTAAAAAATACCAAAATATATTTTTACTTGTAATTAGATTGCCAGAAAAAAATGTATAAAAGGGAAACCGATGTTCTATCTGAGTCAAATGGTTAAACTTGATTGATTTTTTTTAGTGCAAATTTTATTTCAGTTGATTTTAAAAATTAAAATAAAGAGGCACATTTTTACACTTAAGATCCCTCACTAGATTAATGATCGCCGTTTTTTAGTAATTAGTATACGCTTTTCATTAAATTAGCGCGCACGCGAGGGTATTTTTCAAAATATTAATTCGATTATCTTCAGCAATTTTCTATAGGTTATATCACTCCAGAAATTTTTTATTGAATATAAAAAATTTTGTAATACTACACCAATAAATTATTTATTGGTGTAGTTTCAGAGAAAATGTTGATGTTTGCAGTTTTGAGAAGAAAAGAAAGCCAGCAAAAGAAACACGTATCAAAAGTTGACAAGTGGCATCAAAATCTTTTAAAAAATCATAAGAAAATATTTCCATTGCAAGTAGAACAAAACTAAAATATTTTTAGAACCATGATTGATAAATAAAAGTTACTTGGACATCTTAATTTATGAAACAAGAGAAACAATTTCTTACCAGAATTATGTTACTCCACATTAGACAGCATTTACACCCTAACATCCTTGTCCAAAAATTAAGGGCCACAAATTGTCCTGCGTAAATTGAAAAGATAACAAAAAGCATAAGCAAAGTTTTAATAAGCATTTCAAATCACAAAATTAAATAAAAATGTATTAATACGTTCACAACACTTTTAATTAAAATAACGAATATTCGCATGGTGCAAAAGAAATATGTGAGTAATATAGAAGATATAAGTTTTTACTACTTTTATATATGGCATAAGTTTTTACTGTGTTTTTGCAAGGCTTCTTTGATTATTTCTTTAAGATATACACTGAACAATAAAAATGAATTAAACTTAAGCATTGCTTTGTCTTTCCCTCACAATCCATGCATGCGATTAACTATTAAACAGGTAAAGACAAGCTGACTAACAGGTTTGTATAAATTTTCTTTTTATGTCAATTTCCAGTTGTCTATGTGTGAATTGTTCTTTTGTTTATTAGACAGGGGTGATTGTGAGCCCAAGTCGAAATTCCGAAAAATTTCTTGAGTTACACATACCTATACCATTTACACGTACCTAACATACCTATGATGACCTGGAAAAGTCATTAAAATTTACAAATATGTCTTTCTCTCTTGAGTTTATAATTATAATAACTATTTACTGATAAAAAAATAAATATTAATCATGAATATAAGCTTATAAAGTATCTGGCTCTCCCTTACAAACCAATAAACTGTGTTTTTAAGTTCCACCTTTGAAAATTTGCTTTCCGGAAATTCTGTGATCAATAATTTTTTGAAAAGTCTGGACCTTAGATCTCCGAAAACTTCCGGATCACTGTTAGCGAAAAATCCGGAACTTTTCCGGCGCACAATCAGCCCTGATTAGATCAGGGTGCGTAGAAAAATCTTTCAACAAAAAAAAGCACCTTTTAAATTCTTTTTAAGTACTAAAAACATTAACAAAATGCAAACTAGTTATTTTATCATGATCATGAAAAGTCTTTGATAATTGGTTTCTGATAGAGAACTCTTTTCTTGATTTCATTAGCCACCATAAAAAGAACGAGAGATTTTTCGGTTCGATTTCAGAGGGTGGAATATGAAGCCTGAAATTGAGAATATCTTTCAAATTGCAGCAGAGTTGCACATGAGAGAGCAAAAATCTCACCGAACCCAGCTCAGTCGACGCACATGCGGACTCGCAAGTATGTCATCAAACATGTAAAAGGATCGACGCTTTTATACGCCATGGACCAATGGTAATGTATTGTTGTTAAATGAATTATGAAAACGTTGAATAGAACAATGTGAAAACCACGTTTTTCCGTAGTACGTGGCGAAACTCGACAGGGTAAAGAAGAAAAAAATCATTTTCGAAAAGGGAAAATTAAGCACTTTTTAAAAACACCCATTAAAAAAGCACCTTCAAGAGCTTGTTTTTTAACAAACGAAAATAAGTACCTTTAATCACATTTTAAAACGCTACGCACCATGTACATTAACAATTAGCTACAACTTGTTACGACCTAGCTTATGTCTGTATACTGAGCGAGGACAATTCTTGGAATGATCACGATTTTCTTCTATGGGCCAAAGTTGCTGTTCCCAAATGGTGTTTCGCGGAACCCTATGGTTCCGTGAAAGATTTAAAGGGGTACCGAGACTTTGAACTTTGTAACATTTTTGAAACCTACAATTATATTTAGGTACATTAATTAAATCATTTTTTACTTAATATTTCGGATGTCTTTACTGAATTATTAAAAGTAAATTGACAAAAGAAAAGGCGCATACTTATGAAAAATTAAATACAATCAACTTATTGATGGACTTACACAACTTTGCATTAGTACTTCCCATTGCGATCTTCAAATCAAAACTGAATTCGTTAATAAAGAAATGTACTTCCCTAACAACTAATTTCCACTTAAGTTCTTTTTAGTTTCCATTTCAACGGCCTATTTCATTCATTTTTAGCTTATGACTGAAAACAAATCTATGCCTAGATTAAATTCCGCTTACTAATTCAACAGTCGGATATCAAACCTAATTTAAGATACGAAAAAATTTCATTCTTACTATTAAACATTTCGAAAATGAAATATCCCTTTATTGGTTAATAAATTTACAATTGTCTTTTAGTAGTTTTTCATAATTAGTAGTCTTTCATATTAGTAATTTTTAATAATTAGTTTGTATATTCACCTAATGAACCTAATTTATGAAATCGGGGTTCCACAGAAGGAAGTTTGATTATTAAGGGTTCCACAAACGGAAAAAAAAATCGTGAACTGCTAGGATAAAGTATAATTTCAAATGTTACTTCAAATAAAAACTACTAGTTAACCAAAATAATCAATTTTTCAGAAGTTGGATTCAGGATGTTTTTTGACGCAACCTTTTTGGCGTTAGCAATAACAAATATTTTTTCACAAGCTGACAATTTCTCACTAGATGTTAATGTTCTGAGAAAAATTAAAACACGTGGTTGTTTGGTCGGTTAATGGGCTAAGACATATTTTTATTCATATTTAACAAATAGTTAGATAATAACAGCAGCCCTGCACTTGATCCTTAAGGAGCCTACCAGTTGACAGCTGCGGTCAGAAATTTTATTTGAAGAGAAAAATTATAAGGATGTTAAACTCAAACCTTTCTTTCTAGATCATAAATATGTTAAAACTTGTTTTAGACAGAAATTTTTGTCGTGTGGTCTAACGATTTCTCACATTGCGCCTACGTTTGTGGTCTTGTGTTTTCTTGGTCAGCGAAAATGTGTTTTGAATCTAACCCTTTTTTTTAATGTGGGTAAAATTTTTGTTGGATTTAAAATATTTTCGAGATCTGACGAAATACGCAAAGAGTGAAATTAGCATTACGGACCTCTTAATTTTGAAGAAAACTTTCATAAAAAGTTTTTATTGTTTTAATAAAAAAAATTGTATAAAATTAGGTGTACATGGCATACAGCGTGCGAAAAATTAAAAAGAGTCCACCCTTAATAACTTCTGATCTAATCATCGATTTTAATGTGCTAAAACCAGAGTGCGCAGCCAAATTTATCAAAAAATAAGCACCTTTTAAGTGCTCAAAAAATATTTGTGAGAACTTTAAAAAATATCATAATTAGGATATGGGCACTAATAAAAGTATTCTCTTCCTATTGTTGGAAGTTCCTCTTATATGCATTGACAAAATGCAAAATAATTTTCAAGAACTTCACGTGATCATGATTAAATAGTTAGTTTCTAACAAAGAACTCTTTTCTTGATTACATTTGAAAACATAAAAAAAACTAATACCCAATTTTAAGCATATTTAATATTGAGTGACCCATTATATTTCTTAAATCAATAGTAATTACTTTATTTAATAAGGTAAAGAAGTTTATTAAAAATTATAATTAATTTAACTATTATTTATAAAAGTTCACAAGTGTATTTTTTTAGATTTAAATAAAAGTTATTCATAAAAGCATATTCAACAAAACATTAACAAGATTATGTTATTGATCATATCGAATTTATAGAGTTATGTAAAGAATTAAGCAGATTAAGAAAATTTAAATAAATTGGAATACCAAATGTAGATTAGTGAATAACCCCTAATAATTTTTATTAAAATTCGTTACTTGATTTCAGTATTCCTCTCATGTAATGATTAAAAAAAAATTTTGGAATGTAAATAAACGAGTTTTGAAACAAAACATTTTTGTTAGGAGAAAATTATTATATGGTCCCTAAATTCATAATATTTAACAAACTTCAGATGATTGATTTTTTATTATCTCAATTGTTTTTAAATCAAATCATGAAGAAATGAATTTAGAGTTTTTTGGAATAACATAAGATTTTTTGCTGCATTTAAAATAGTGAAAGCCCCTAACTTCATACTTTTTTAATTGATTGATTTATTGATTGAATGTAGGGTTTAATTGCACAAATTCTAAATAAGGACATGCTACGAAAAACAATCCATACTTTTTTAAATCTTGCCTTTAAGTATTATTGAGTTTTTTCATAAAACAAATTAAGAGCATTGAAAATTTTAAAAGTATTAATACAACAACAAAAAGTAATAAAAAAAATTAGTTAAATACAAGAAACATTTTTTAAAAAATTTAGTAAATTGCAGGTGGATGGACCCTCAGATAAAAATATTGCAAGTAAAAATCTCAATCAATTTTTATCTTTATTAAATTAAGGAATAAATGAGAGACGGAAATTTAGAGGCAATAAAGCTTTGTAATTCTTGATTGCTCTGGGGATAAACATCAAAATACGTAATTAGTGAATGATCCCTATGTCAAATTCAAGGATTATGGTACTGATCTATATATAATGAGAGCGAGAAGGCCATTTAGCTTGCCAGTGACGAAGACGACAGCACTTCACTAACGATGAAATTAACAAGAGAAAAAAAATTTTCCTTTACTATTAGAAAAAAAATTGGCTACCCAGTGATCAGCAAAAATGAGAGAATTTTTCGATTTAATTTCAGAGGGCGGAAAATGAAGCCTGAAAATTCTGAAATTGAGAATCTCTTGCAAAAGGCTGCTATACATGAGAGTACCAGAAATTTTCCCACCGAATTCAGCTCAGCATACGCATATGCGGACAAGCAAATATTTAATCAAACGTGTGAAATGATTGGCAGATCGATGGTAAGTTGAAATGGATCGTAGTCGAACGAATTGCGTAAACATTAAATGTTATATTATAATTATAAAATAGTCGTTGAACAGCCTGCCCAATTTTGGTTTTACGACTACTAATGTTCAACTCAGTAGCCTTATAATTTTAAGCCCAATCCAGAAGACAAAGAAACTTCTGGATCAGTACCCCTAGAGGTATGATTTGTTACGGAAACATGGAGGTCTTTGTGACCCGGCAGATTTAACGCGTAGCAGTAACCATTTACTATACGGGGAGTACCAGGCTATCCTGGCCAGTGTAAACACGGGGATAGCTTGGTCGGTAGGGTGCTGGACCGATGTCCAAGAGGTCGCGGGTTCGATCCTCGCCAGCCGAAGAATAAATTAATGAAAATGGTAGTGAATGGTGACTGATGCACGTTAAATATGTCGAGTCTTATAGTTTTTCATGTTCCCATAACAAATCAATACCTGTGGTGGTACCGATCCAGGAGTTCACTTGTCTTCTGGATTGGGTCCAAAATTACAAGGCTACGGCTGTTCAACGATGGGTTCAAAATAAAATGAAATGAGAAAATCACGAGCCGTGATTGCTCAGGAGACAGGGCGTTCGTCTTCCAATAATGCGAACACAGGCGATACGAATTCCGCATCCGGCTTGCACCAACCACAGTGCTGACATGACATATCCTCAGTGGTTGACAGATCCTGGGTTAGAGTCCCTTTGCCGTCAAGCTAACCGTGGGAGGTACTCGCTGTCTTCCTCTCCATGTAACGCAACTGCGGTTTAGCTCAAAACTAAGGATAGATAAAGGATAGCAAAAGATAGGGTGTTCCAGCCGAAATATTGTTTCGACTCTCTAGTTGTGATGTTACTCTCTGGGTGTTAGATTTTAAGTTGACGAAGGTCGAAAAGAAAGACAGGGGACTGAGGTAGCCATTTAAACCGATTGGAAGCGACCTATTTGAAAAGTGTTCATCTTTGAAAAGCAAACCTTTTGAGAAGTAAGTTCACTTTATCTTATTTAAATACATTTAAATGCTTCTTCTAATGTATTAGATATATTGTGCTGTTTTAATCAAATTTAATTTTTAAATTAAAAGCGTAACGATTATAATCACACCCTGTAACAATGAGTAACTTATCGAAAAAATTGTTACGTACTAGATTTTCTTCTAAATAAATTGTTCATTCCTTTTTAAGTTATTAAAATGCTAACTCCATCTGCTTATTTTGTATAAAAGTTACTAATATGATTTATTAGATAGATATTTTATAGATGATATAGTAATTGAGATTAGTTATATTATTTTAGATTACATTAAATCTATTTTTTAGCTTTACATCGTGCAAATATTGGATTTTTCGACGCTATATTGCATTTTTCTCTTCTTTGATGTGAAAAACCTGTAATTCTTATTTGTACAATATTTTTCATATTGTATATTTTATTGTTTGTAATATATTAAGTACAAACAAAACTTACAGTGCATTTCTGTTGAATATCTTATTTATCTACGTATCAATGACAAATAGTTATTTTAATAAAAAATAGTTCTGCTTTGAAACATAAACATGAGATTTTATGTCATACTTTTTAGTAATCTGGCATGTAATATTGAAGATCAAGCAATAATACTTATCCATTTACATATATGCTAAAATAATTTTTTTATAAATTTTCTTATTACATTAAGCAAAGATGAAGTCTTTTTAAGATTAAATATTTTTATTTGTTACCAGGTATGTAATATAGTAGGCATCAATATTTACTAAGGCCTGGTACCTATAAATTTAATTATTTACACATGCATATAAAAACAATTGTTCTTATTTTTTTGTTTTCAATTTTGAATTATTAGTACAATTTTTTTAATTTTAAATTCTTGAAACACAGATTACTCATATATACAAAATTTTAATTTATGTTCTTAAAATTATACTGTAGTTTTAGTTCTGATTTTGCATTTGGTTTGGTTTAAAACATTATATAAACATCAGGTCTTATTTAATTTTTTAGTATTTTCTTATTACGTAATATGTAAAATATAAAGCAAGTATCTATCAATTGCTGCTTAATTTTTTTTTAATTAGTCTATTTCCAGTTTTCCAAAATTAATAAATTTTCTGATTTTACTAACTTAAAACCGGATTTTATCTACATTTAAAATTTTAAGCAACTTTATTTTGATTTGCATATTAGTTTTGGTTTGAAGCATTTTTAAATCTTATCAGCATTGAAGCATCTGAAATCTCATAAATCTTATATTACTGTTTTGCTTTTTTTAAATTACCTGACATTTTTTTAATAACATTAAAAAACAATAAAGTAACTGTTTCTAGTACTTCAAATAATTTAAATACACAATAAAGCAAAATTAGAATTACATATAGTTTTAATTTTGCTTTACTAGCAAATATTTTTGAAATCTATATATACATTTTATGAAGACTAACACAGATGATTGTACTATAAATGACAGTGAAAACAATAAAATAATTTTTTTAATGAAAATAATAAAAACTAATTTCAATAGATTAAACATAGCATATTATTTTATGATGTGCTATGACTTTATATATTTATTGTTAAATTTTTAAATATAGGTTTAATATTACTTTGCATCTTTAGTTTATTTCAAAACATTATGCGTATGAAGTCGTACATTTTTTTAAACCTAGTCAACTTGTAAAATTTTTTTCTTCAATTATTTTATGCCTTACATGCTATCAAGTGATATTATCTACTACACTAATATCCATAGAAGTAATTGTCTGTGTAAAAAATTAACAGACATTAAGCCTTAATTTTAATTAAATAGCAGTAATTCTGTTATTGTTGTTTTTACATTACATAAGTAAAAATTCTTTAAAATTTATTTTTTTACTTGTAATAAAAAATCTCACTAAGAAAAGATATCACTGACTATAAAAGCTATTACGGGAACTATTTGACACAGATATTGCTAAAAAAGAGCAATATAAAACATTTAAAAAATAAAAAAATTCATTAAGTTTTTGAAAATGTAAATTAAATTTTTTTTTAATTGAGCGTTATTAGAAACTAAACAAAAGGATACAAAATTTAACGCCCAAAAGTCAATTATTTTTCAAATTATAACTGTTTAAAATTTAAAAAACTTATCAATTTTCAAAATTGCATAGCTCAGAAACTGGTAAAAAAAAAAATCAGAAACTTGGTATATTTCAAATTAGAAGCAGGTTTAATGCTAAAAATAAATAAATACTGAATTGTTCACATAATTTTTTTTTTTAGTTTTATTATTATTGCTTGATTTGATATGGAATTACTCAATTTTGTTCATAATTTTGCATGAAATAAGAATGAAAAGCAATAAGATATTTTTTCACCATTTTAGTTACAGAAAGAGACTATTTTAAAACAAATTATGTGACTATTTTGCCATGATATTTTGAATCTGTTTCATATACTTTTTTTTTATTTCTTACTTTTCAAGCATTAGCTTCACCCATATGTTATAAATTTGTTAAAACTGTTCCTGAAATTATAATGATGATATTTAATTTATAATTTTAGATGCCGTTTCAATTAGAAGTATATTAAAATTGAGTTTTTTTATTATTTTTTATTTGTTTTTTAAATTCATCTCAAATTAGATATTTATTTTTTTGTAAATAAATGGAACATGCTATATGTATTTCCTTTGCAAATGCCACGATCATACTGTGTACCTGGGTACCGTTCTAGTTACGAAGGAGAAGCATATAGAAATATCACTAGTTTCCCGAAAGATTTAGAATGAAGGAATCAATGGGAGAATCACTCTCATCAAAAAGACTTTCAAGCTACTGATTCTACAGTTATCTGTTTTAAGTACTTTGAAGAACGCTTTATTGAAAGAGAACATAAAGGTACGAGCAGATGGTTCGATACTTGTTGTACCTCGAAAGAGCACAGACTTAACTTCTGATGCATTCCCCTCTATTCTCCCAAATTTACCTCATCATTACTTAACCAAGGAACTAAGGCTCCCAAAAAAAAAAGCACCAGAAGAAAGATTTATTGCTCTTGAAAAAAGAAGGTAAGAAGAATTTAAGCCATGGTCTGCTGATGACAAAATTAAAGATTATGAAGATTTTATATAAAATTTTGAAAATAAGCTGCCAGACCAGTGAATTGTCATTCATAAAAAAGATAATATTTTCATTTTTATTTATGAGTATTCCATGCATTTTTTAGTATAGTACAAAAATCTTTATTTTTGTACAGTTTATCAGCATTATTGTGAATAAAAACTTTTCCAATCTTTAGTATCTTTGTATGGGTTTAATTTTAAGAAATATTTACTTCATATGGTTTATAGTTTGAGCAGGAAAAGATTACATTATGTATTCAGGGGTCTGCCCAGACATTTTGTGAAAGATCCTTTTTTTGTGAAATTGTGAAAAAATTACTCACATTCCTTCAACCAGGGTCCGCTTTTATGAATTTGTGCAAATAGGGTCTGGTTGTTGCAAAAAACTTTTTCAAGGAGTTTTTAAATTGTAAATAGATATAAGATTATGCTCGGCACTGTAAAATTATGATAAAAAAAATAAATTTTCAAAAATAAACAGCAATTGCTGCTTCTAATTTAGAGATGCAACAGTTGGTATTTAGCTTATACTGTTGAACGCAGAATATTCATTTCGGACGAATAATGGAAGAATCGTCTGCCGAAGACAAAACTTAATTCGTTTACATCCATCTTTCTTGTTTTCTGCCCTGGGAAGAGTTTATTCGATTAACAAAGTAATAATGAGGATAAACAAATTTGTGAAGGGTCCGATTAAATGAAAAATCATTTTGTGAAGGGTCCGTTTTTATGAAAAGATATTTTGTGAAGTGTCCGATAACGGACCCAAATTTCTTCTAAACAGACCCCTGGTATTAAGGTATCTGATCACCTTTTTTCCGTGAAAGTTAATCAAAATATCAATTTTTAGATTTTGATAATTTCATATAAAACAAACGTTTATCTTTCTAAATCCGTTTGAATTTTGTCTCTATGTACAGTAGAACTTAAGTTATAGCATTTCTTGCAAAGCTCTGTCACGAAATATTAAAACCGGAAGTTGTTTTCTCTCAAGCAGAAGTCGAAGTTTTACCCCTTTTGGTTTCAGTTTCCGTTTGAAATTATCGTAAATGACGTATTATTGAATAGACTTGATTTAAAATGAATTTTATTATTATGTATTTGGAATGGCAACAAATTTAGAGACTATTTTGAAACTTTGATCTGACAACAAAGTCAATAATCAGATCCTTGTTTATATCCTTGTTGCGATAGCGTTTTGAATTAGTTACCTTTCAATTGCTTTTAATTTTTGATAATTTCTTGTTAACTTTTATTTTATTTTTGTCTTATTTAGTTTTATTATCGTTATATTTGTTTTATTGCCGTTATTTCTTGTTATTACTTTCCAATTATGGAAAAATATATCGCCAGGAAACGAAAACGTCGCTTCCAAGGAAATCAGTTTTCAGCACAACAGTTGCAAACAAATCTTGAAACGTCTGTAAGTTTTACAAAAAAAAATGAGCATTTGGATGTTTCTGATGTTCTGATAATCAAATTCTACATAATATAACCCAGTGCATGAATGCATATTCTTTCCATGCTTATACACAACACCGTTGGACAAAACCATTTTCTGTCAAAATTTTAATTACTGCAGCATAAATATTTTTATTTACATGAATATTTCCAATGCATGAATTTCAATTTTTTATTTCATTCTTTTTTCTTGAAATTAATATACGCGCATATAACATTGAATATCATTAGGTATAATCATAGTTATAATGAGAAATGTTTTTCAATTTGTCTTTGCATTTCACTTTATCAAAGTGGCTTAGAACTTTTTTTGAATGTGTTTTCATCGTTTTTATTTTCATAGTAAAATACAGTTACTCAATAACTTTTTACAATTATTAATTTTTCAATGCACTCAAAAAGAATTTTAAAAAAGAAAAAACCATGTATAAATCAATGTAAAAGCATTTTTATGAATTATCGAAGGAAATAATTTAATATTTTATACAATTATCAAGGAAAAATCTTAACGCTCAGATTTTCAAACACTAAAAAAATGTTCTTTTTAAATGTTTCAGTGCTTGATTTAGTGTTTGAAAATCATTTCAATGATATTAAATGATGTGCTTTGAAGTCATTCTGTAAAGTGAACTCAAATTTTGTAAATTTCTTGTCCAGTTTTTAACTCAAAATTAAAATATTGCATAAAATTTTAAAAAAAGTAAATTTTTACAAAATTTCTATTATTTTGGACAATAAAAATGTTATTATTTGGATAATCAGGCAGTTTAATCTAATATTTTACAATTATATATTAATAAAGTTCAAGTATAATGTTATTTTGTGTTTTTCTCAAAATGCATTTTTCCGATTTTTCAACCATCGCAAAACACAAAATCTCAAAAACTTTTCATTAGATTTTCCTCAAATTTTTTTGCGCATTCGTATTAAATGGTTCTAGGGAATGAACCTTGCTTTTGGATCTAAATTGATTTTCTCACATTTTGTAGGAGTTATCTTGAAAAAAAAGTTTCTGGTTTGTAGCATTTTTACCCGTTACTTTATTAAAATGGTTGCTAATTTTTAAAATATTGAATTACAGAGCTATAAGTGGTTCATTCCCGGCAGCAGTGGTTTCTAATACTCTAACACTTTACAGAATTGGAAAATATCAATTTGTTTTGGACTTACCATGTTTTGCATATGCATCAAATTTTGACACTTTTTATGCACTTTTTGACTCATAAAATAAAAAATTCAAACTAAAATAATAATTTTTGCTGTTTATTTTAAGTTTAAATAGCTCCTGCAATAAATAAACCAAAAAAAGTATAAGTCAATCAAAAATTTCAAAATTTTTGATTGAAAAATTTTTGAATTCAAAATTTTGATTTTTGATTGAAATTCTTTACATAATAATGATGTGGAAAGAAAGTAAAGCAATATAATTTTCTGCGTAAAAATTGAATCGTAAAATAATGTAATCTTTTGTTGCATTATTTACATATTTTTTTTTTTTTTAAAAATTCTTCAGTTTAAAGTGGATTATGTAAAATATAAAATTTTCAATCAACAGATATAAATTATAAATGGATAACAGTAAAAAATATTCAATAGCTTTATTTTCCTAAAAACGATTAATATGTTTTAAGGACTGTATTATAAGAATGTTAAATAATGAAGTGAAGTTCAATTAAATTATCACTTTCAATTAAGATCTTAAACAAACTATTCTGACATGCAAGGGAGACCTAAAATTATTAATCTGAAGAAAAGAAAAAGCAAGACATTCTTTTCTAACATGTTACCCACTTGCTCGTGACGTCACAATTCTTACTTGAAGGCTTGTTCACCCTATCTAAAGGCCTGGTTTCTTAGGACAGGACGCCGTCAGCTGGAAATCAGCGCTAACCTTTGATTGGTCCATTTGTGAGCTTGATAGTATACGTCATCGAACGCTCATCTTGAACTACAATTGCCGTCCAACTCAACTGCAGTTGGATTACAACGTGACGTTAACCACAGAAGCAATGGCGGACAACATCCAACAGCACATTGAAATCAGCCAAGATTTTGATTTTGATATTAAACATAGCTTCTTCATTAAACATAGCACTCTTCATTTAGCTCAGCTATAATGTGTTTTTTCTTGGACAAAGTCATTATTTACTCTCTAAAACACTGGTCGACAATAACAAAATCAATATAAATTCAAAATAAATATTTGTTTACGTTATTAACGCATGCGCAATAAGAGATAATGTCTGCGTTGGACCAACTGCTCACGCTGAGCTAAAAAAAAAGTATTTTTTTGTCGTCAGCTCTACGTCAACTTTCCGCTGACGCCCAGATAAGGCGCTAGTTCTAAGAAACCAGGCCTTGAGCTAACAAACCAGTATTTTGTTGGCGTCAGCGGGACGTTGACGTCACGCCGACGCCCAGATAAGGCGCTTGTCCTAAGAAACCAGACCTTAAGAGTTATTGGTTAGCTCCATCAAAATGTCCTCCACAAGGGCACACCCAATGGAAAAAGCACCCGGGGTTTTAAGAAAGGAAAATCGAAAATAAGCACATTTAAGCACTTCCTGAAAAAGCTAAGCACCATGCTGGTAAGATCTCCAAAGATTGAAAGTTGAGGATATACAAGAATCAAGTAAGTGTTAAAGTTATATTTGAGGGTATTTTTTTTTTCTGGAGAAAATTTTGAAAATATAGTCAAAACAGGAAAATCGGTACTTACCATACTAAAAATGAAATGCATTTTTCACAAAGTTCAGTCTCCCAACCCTTATTAGTAAATTCAAATAATATTCTCAAGAAGTCTCACACATAAATAAAGGGCGGGTACATCAAAGCACACTCCAGTTCACTAGAAAAGAGGAAATTAAAGAATAAATATAAAAACAGATATGAAAAATCAGAGAATTTAAATAACACAGTCAATACTCAATATCGTAGTTTGAGCAGAAATGATTGTTATAATGTGAGGTTGCTGTATCGTGAATGCAAACGAATACTGTCATAGCCAAAAAAAAATATTTGGGGGGGATATATTTATCGACCATGTCAGCCTTCATTTTTGGAAAGGAACATGTCTTACATACTAGTGAATTGTAAATGTAATTTTGTAGCGGTAGACACACTACAGTACTCCCCCCCCCCCAGAGTTATAGCTGTGACAGAATTCGATGAACGGATACCACTGGTTGATTCATTGCTGTTTTGAGAGAAGTCGGGAGAGCTGTATTAAGATCACCCCACTTTTTAGGGCTGATAGTGAGAATTGTATTAAGTTCCCGATCATGGTCGCTCCTGTGTTGCCTTCAGCAGTAGAGTGAATACGTTGTGTGTGATCGAGACTGAGTAGCAACAGCTCGAGGTGGATATTGTAACAGTCACAAGCAGCAAGTCAACTGTTCAACTGTGGACCATCCATTGAAGTAGGGGTGTTCAAATCGAAGTGGGAGTTTCCTGTCCAAGCAGGCATGTTCACATCACGTCCGAGTCCTCAATGTGGGGGTATATTTATCGATCATGTCAACCTTCATCTATGAACCAACGTAGAACCGAGTTAACATGTCTTATTTACTAGTGAGTTGGAATTGTAATATTGTAGTGGTAGACACACTACATTTCACTTTTATCATATTTTAGAAGCAGAAATATTTAGTACTAAAGCACTTTTCATTAATATATCATAAAAGTGACAGTTAAAATAATACTTATATATGCTCTATAATGCCTTAATATGCTCTGTCATGGCTGCTATTATAGATAATTGACATTTCACCAAGTTAACTGAAAAGGCCAGATGTTTTAACCTCAAACGAAACCACACAATTGGTCTGACATAGCACGAAAAGAGTGAATAAAATGTTTATATAAGAAAAGTATTATTGATAAATTTATTGTATCCTTTAAAAACAGCCAAATGAGAGTGCAAGAATCTCACCGAACCCAGCTCAGTCGACGCACATGCGGACTCGCAAGTATTTTATCAAACATGTAAAAGGATTGACGCTTTTACACGCCATGGACCAATGGTACGCCGAAATGTAATGTGGTTAAATGAATTGTGAAAACGCTGAATAGAACAATGTGGAAAGAACGCATACGTGGTGAAAATCGACATGGTAAAGAAGAAAAAAAATCTCATTTTCGAAAAGGGAAAATTAAACACTTTTTAAAAACATCCAATAAAAAAAACACCTGTAAGGTCGTTTAAAAAAAGAATATCGAAAATAAGCACCTTTAAGCACTTTTTAAAAACGATACACACCATGTAACATATTTCTGAATAAACATATATTATATAAGCTTATATTATATATAATACTAGTGGGCTGCGCCCCCTGCTCGCTAACGCTCGCCAACCCCCGAAAATTGCTACGCAATCTTATATGGTTTGCTTCGCGTACCAAGATCGCTTCGCTCGCTACTAACTTAGGTACATTGCAAATGCACAAAATTCCAAGAATTCAAAACAATCATTCAAATCCATGTAAAAAAATTACATCTTTTTAGTAAATACTAAGTCATTAAAATAAATTTGAATTCAAATAAATGACATGTAATTCGTTAAACCTATTAGAAATGTGCTATAGTATAATTCGTGATATAAATCAAAATTCGTCATATATAAATTCGCGAAAAAAAGCGCTTTCGACAAAATACTAAAATAGAGATCTATCGACAAAGACTACTCACTTCTGCCTAGCTTAATAGTATGCGATTGCCGCAGCTGATGCTCTCTGGTTATTTCAGTTTCCGTTTTTAAAAGAGCTATATGTTGAGTCACCTCAGATAGATTTGGCATGTGACATTTTTAGCGGCAATCATGGGTCGATTCGCCGTGTAACAGAAATAGTAACGTAAACAAGCCAAAATTTGGGAGCCACGTAAGAGAATTATATATATTAGATATTTAGATCTATTGGTAAAAAGAAGTGATTTTTCTAAGTAATAATTTTTTTTAAATAACATTTATATTGTTATAACGTTATATTGTTGAAACAAATTTGATGAGTTCACATACTTAATTTAATATTTTCGCTTACCAAACGGAAGGATAGATTAACAACTTTTTTGTTGTTGCCTGCATCTCATTGTGCATGTAGCTGATCGTTAAGTTCCAAATCATTTAACAGATCTCTTTAACTGTAATTTATAACAGTATATTAATGTTATTTGCTCAAAAATAATAATTGTTAGACCACCTTTCTAAATAACTTTATCTTAAAATGTAAGGCAGATTTACATTATAATACTAATAAGAAAACAACAATTCTCTTAGTTTTAAACTCTTGAATTAAAAGCGTAATAATAGCAGTACAGGAAAATAACTTTAAGTTAGGGATTCAAAAATATTTAAGGAAAAGCATGACTTTTATTAATTTTATGCTGACTACAACCAGAACAATAAGGAGACGAATGAGGAAAAACTGGATCACACCACGTGATTTTCTGGCCAATAAAAATGCACTGACAACAATGGAAAACTGCGACACCATCATTAGAATTTTATATATAGTAAGAAATATTTGTCAACAAATATTATTTCCATTAAAGCATTGAGCCGGAACAAAATATCCCATTGGAATTTGTCCGTCACTGCAATATGACTTTCTCTTTATCATTTCTAGTTAGCAACTCAAGAATATTTTGAAGAATAGAAGCAACTCAAGAATATTTTGAAGTTGAACATCACCAATGTAACCATTTAGATTATGGTAATTCGTTATAGGACGTCATTTTATGATTCCTCAATTTTATTCCATCAATTCTCAGCTTTCTATCTCGATCAAGTTCGCATATCTTTCTTATTTTTTATTGATTCATTAATTCAACTATATTTAAAACAAAGTATTAAATGTTTAACTTAAATAATATTTTTATAATGTAATGTAAATTAGAAAATAATATTTAATTTTTTTTGTCAAAGATGTTAAATAAACAATATTTAATTGGACAAAAAAGCTAATCACACTTATGATAATTTTTGTAATAATTTGGTAAATAAAGTGTTAAGTACAGGCAAAGTTAGAAACAAACACGGCATGCAACAAGAAATTCGCTATTACGACAAATTTTCAGGTTACTAACAAAATTTTGTCATTGAAGATCTAAAAAGCATTTACAGGGGTCTGTCCAGGCATTTTATGAAAGGTTCGTTTTTGTAAAATTGTGAAAAAATCACACGTAATTTGTGAATATTAAAAAAATCTTAAATCACATTCTTTCAACCAGGATTCTGCTTTTATGAATTTGTGCAAATAGGGTCCTGTTTTTGCGAAAAACTTTTTCAAGGAGTTTTTAAATTGTAAATAGATACAAAATTATGCTCAGCACTGTAAAACTATAATTAAAAAAGAAATAAATTTTCAAAAATAAACAGCAATTGCTGCTTCTAAATTAGAGATGCAACATACAAATATTTGGTATTTAGCCTATACTGCTGAACGCAGAATATTCATTTCGGACGAATATAGGAAGAGGCGTCTGCGGAAGACAAAACTTAATTTGCTTACATCCATCTTTATTTTTTTCCCCTTGGGAAGATTTTATTCGATTAACAAAACAATAACGAAGATAAACAAATTTTTGAAAAATCAGATTAAAAGAAAAATCATTTTGTACAGGGTTCGTTAGCGGACCCAAATTTCTCCTAAGCAGACACTTGATTTATATAAAAATTTAAAAATTTCAATCTTACCACTGTAGAAATTTGTAAGCCCAACAAACAATTTCGGCTCTACCTTCATCGATTAAAAGGAAACGGCTAAAACTAACTTTCGTCCAACATTCTTCTTATTTGTCTTCGAACATCATCGGCAAAAAAATTTCCTTTAGTGTACTAATCCATTAAAATTATGGCCAAAACAAATTTTAGCAACCTTTCCCCTTCTAAAAACCACAATTGTAAATGAATTTGTTGGCAAACCAACCAAAAATGAGTGTACAAAACAATTTTTAGCTTTCTCTTTGCCTAGTAAGTAAAATGTTTAATCTTGTAGGAAATCGTAGTTCCACTTTGGTTTGATAAAATTTATTGTCTAAAGTTCTTTTTGTCTTTCGGATTTTGCACATTTGCTCTTGCCACGGCATTTGAATAGTTATAGACGAGGACTGTTCAGAATTTTTTTTGTGTCTCAAGTTCACGGAGTTTATTCAAACTCTCTTTAGCACGTGTTGAAAACTACAAATTTGAAGTGTGCCTTCAAACGTTAAATTTTTTTAGAAAATATTTAGAGCTGGTAGCTTAGCAAAAATTAGCATCAATTCTCCTACCAATACAAAAAAAGTCATAACTTTTTATACCCAGGAAACACTAGACAGAATTCTACTTCCAAATGTTAGCTCATTGTAGTAATTCGTGACCCAACAAAAAAATAGATCGAATTTTAGTGTCCTACGTCAGCACTACTTATAACCTTCTTCCCCCATTGCTAGAAAAAAAAGTCAGCACTACTTATAACCTTCTTCCCCAATTGCTAGAAAAAATAAACAAACCACAAAGCCCTTTTCTTTATATTTGAACAACCCGAAAATTTCTGAATAGGTAATTAAAATTCTTATCAGAACTATCATGCAGAGGAAAATACTTTTCCTCTTTTTCATGTCAAGACACGTCCTAAAAAATGCAAACAACGCTTATCAGCATTTCAAAAGGAACAATTAAAAATAATACTGCTTAATTTACAACATTGCTCATGCATTATGAACATAATTTATTAATAATATTTTCCCCCTTGCCGTTAGACTAACCGTGGGAGATTTTCGTGGTTTTCCTCTTCATATAACGCAAATGCGGGCTAGTTCCATTAAAAAGTCCTAAAAGAAGGCAAATCCAGGAGTTCTCTTGTCTTCTGGATTGTGTTCAAAATTACAAGGCTACGGAGTTGAACATTAGTAGTCGTACACAAACAATTGGGACGGCAGTTCAAGGACCGTTATAAAATCAAATAAAAAATATTATTAATTTGAAAGAAAAAATAAATACTGAACAACTTTCATTCTATGAACCCATGCTTCTCATTCCCATACCTCTGTCTATCAAAGTTAGCCCGCTTAGCAAAGATATAACAATTCCAAAACAAGCTTTAGCTAACTTTTGAGCCAAAAACTGATAATTTTTACCACAGAACTCTTTACTCATTTTAACAACTCGTCATCCTACCATACAATTTAAGGATCTAGCAAACACAAGTTTCAATTTTGCTTTTAAATGTTAACTAACCCATTACAAGAAAACGTTGGGTGTTAGCCAAACAAAAATTTTCGTTAGGCCAAAATAGGTTTTAGCTAACTTTCAATCTAGTGGCCGCTAATTAGAAATTTTGAAACCAGACTTTAGTCGATTATACAAAATGCCATTAGGCCACGAGAGTTCAACAAACATTTTCGTTGACCAATCAAAAAAAATAATGCCAAATGAAAATTTTATTTTTTTTCGTCTAAAAATACCAAAATTGGGTTTTGTCCTAAAATGTAAGCCCGTTACAAGAAACTGTTAGCCCTACACTACCAATCAAAAGATGTAGACAAAATAATTTTTAGCTGATTTTTAACACAGAATCCGCAACTTAAAAATTTTCCTTAAAACGTTAGCTCATTTTTAGAAATCAATCAATGATACCCAGGTTCCGATTTACAAGGTTTATAATATTACCAGGTTTATGATTTAGAAACTGCAAGTTTGACCTTCGCCTTTATACGTTAACTCACAATAGGAAATTGTAGGCCGAACCAGAAATATTTGTTAGCAAATCAATTTATCGAAAAATATGGCCTAAGTCTTTGTTAACTATAAACAAGTTTGAATTTCATCATAAAACGTTACTTCATTGCAGAAAATTGTAAGCACAGAAAAATTTTGCGATTTGTTAGAAAGGATGATGTTGTAGAAACATTCAGTGTATTTAATAATCTTGACCGCTTAATCAAAGCTTAGGAATCAATTTAACGATCATATATCTAATAAAGTCAGTAAATATTATGAATTGTGATCATTATTGGCAATGAGCAGTTGAGCAACGTAGTAGTTGACGCCTCTGCTAAAACGTATTGTCTGAGTATAGGTACTGTAATTAGCTCAGAATATATTGGTAAAACAACGTCTGCTTAGTTTTTCGTCTGTGACAATGCAAAATATAAAAAATAATTGTTTGTTAACAAACTTGTGGGCTCAACTCAAAAATCCTGAACATTTCTTGAGTAAAGTTATTAACGACGCACTTCAAAAAATTAACGCTTTTATAAATTCAAATTTTTGATATTTTCAAAACATGAAATTCTAAATAAATTATATGCAGCATAATTTAAATGGATAATTATGTACAAGTTTGCTTTTATGTCTAATCACATTTATTATTATATGAGAAAAAATATTTACAAATAAAAGAGCTGCCAAGTATAAATTATAGTTCTAATAATTCTAAATAAAATGTACAAGAATTTTCATACGTAAATGCAATCGATGATTTTTTTGAAATTACGGGATCTTCGGTTTCCGAAAACTGCCGGATAGCGGTTAGCTAAAAATCCGGAAATTCGGATTTTTTCCGCAGCACAATCATCTCAGCTTTTAGCTTAATTAAAACCATTACATTGTAGAATGTTTAAAGTTTAATACAAACCATACTGCTACCGTATTAAAATTTTATGTTTAAAATGTTGCAAAGCAATAAATTACATTTTCATATAAATTTCTGGAATATAGACTGATATGAATGTTTTTGATGCATCATCATTTATACTGATTTGTAAATGATTCAAAAATAAGCAACAATATGGTCTATTCAAAATGGTGTTTATGGTGAATAAAGAGCCAAGCTGGTAAAAACTACGAAAATTTCCTGTTGCTTTCATGTAAGCTTGTGCGATGTATTAAAATTAAAAGCATTGAATTTGAAATATTTTCACATCAGAAGATGCCTGAATGTTCACTGTAGTGTCTCTACCTCTACAAAAATATAATTCCAATTCGCTAGTATAAAAGACATGTTAACTCGATTCTATGAAGGGGAACCTTTTCATAAATGAAGGTTGACTTCCCTCCCCACATTGATGAATTTAGGACGAGATGTGAACACGCCTACCTTGGCAGAAACGCCCACTACTCCTTCTTCGCTGGATGGTCTTCATTGAACAGTTATACTGCGACATCGTCCTCCTCCCGCTGTTGCATCTCAGTCTCGATCACACAATAACGCATACACTCGACTGCTAAAGGCAACACAGGAGAGACCACGATCGTGAACTTAATACAACTCTCACGATCAGCACTCAAAAAGTAAGGGGATCTTAATACAGCTCTCCCGGCTTTTCTCAAAAAACAGTAATGGGCAAACTAGTGGTATCCGTTCATCGTATTCTATCACAGATAAAATTCTGGTGGGGGAGTTCTGTAGTGTATCTACCATTACAATAATACAATTCCAATTCACTAGTCTATAAGACATGTTAACTCGATTCTATTTTGGGGTACCTTTACATAGAGGAAGGTTGACATTGTCGATAACTACTATCCCCACATTCTTAGCAGCCACCACTTTTTCCTTAAGCATGTGAGTTGGTGACCGATATCAATACACCCAAAAAGATGACATTTCAAAGCAACATTTTACAAACTTTTGTTTTACTTCGATTAAATTATGTGCTTTTTATAAAAAAAAAATTCCCATTATAAATAATCTAAGGCTATAAAAATTTAATAAAGCAATAAAACTAATAAATATGTAACAAAATTTGGTTAATCAAACTGGTTTTTAAAGAACGTGATGTAAAAATATTTGAAAGGGGCAAAATATATTTCATGTATATATTAACTGTTAAAGAATTCTCTTTCTACATGATTTTATCAACCATGAATTGCTACTAACTAAGTAGCAATTTCACTAGTTAGTAGCAATTTCACTAGTTTTAGAAAATATTTAATTCTTGCACAAACAGGATGGTCTAAACAAAATGATCGATCTACACGAAAGTAACTATATTTTACGTTTTTTTTAATACAATAGTTTACAAATAATATATTCTGCACATTTTACTAAAATAATACTTCGTTAGAAATGTTTTTTTTTTTCAATTACTCGCATTAGTACTTAATTCACATAACCAACTATAAACAAAGTATATGAACCTTCAGATAAAAATTAAAAAATAGATTTAAAAAAAATAATTTCCTAACTGTAAGAATTAGTTATCGGATTCCACGCTTGTTCCATTTTTAACAAAATAAAATTGAAGAATGTGAACAGCTATAGTTTGTATTTAAATGTATTGTTTGTATTCTGTTGGTTGTATATAAATTTAATGCTTGCATTTTTTTTAATATCTGTGATTATTAAGTCTAATTACGTAAAAAGTTTTGCTTAACGTGGTCTTAAAATTTTTATCTAATTTGGTTATGAAATTTTTCATATGAATGCATTGTGCAATGAATGATTGCGCTTTGATTTTAATTTTGATTAATAATAAAATGAATGGAGAAGAAGGAACCCGTATTTAAAATATTCCGTTTCTTTCATTTCTTTGACAATTGATATAAATGAAGTAATTATAAACGCATTTTTAAAATTAGGCTGCATAATCCTTTTTCTACAATGTCTATTTACAGGGTATCTGCTACATTTTAGATTTTCAAATTCATGACTTTCTAGGACTAATTCCAAGAATTTTTCATGACTGCACGAAGTTACTATTTCACCCAGCAAAAACACAACAATAAATTTAAAATAGCATTATAATAACATTAATTGAAATGATAGGCATAACCAAAGCTGTTATACTCTGCATCTTCATATTTCTAGATTTTAAATAAAATAAAAAAAGCAGAATTGAAAGAGTTGAAGCAATAAAATAGCTGAAAAAAACACAAAAGAAAATAAAAAAAATTTCTGCAGAATTATATTCTTAAGAAACTTTTCTTGTTCATCGGAAAGGAAAGAAATACTCCTGATTTTTCTGTTCTCATTTTGGAATAAAACAAATTCGCCAATGACTGGCTTGCTTCAGCAAAAAATTTGCAATTGATAAAATAAAAAATTATAACAAAAATTCTGAAATCACAGAAGTTTAAAAGATAATTCACTCCAGAAATGCTTCTTCTTTAATTTTTGAAAGAACACCATATTTTTTAAAGAACATGATAAAACATTTTATATTTTAATAAAATATAACTGAGTCAGGATTTTGATTCAAATTCAGATATTCGGAACACAATGAAATAAAGGGGGACAAAATTCCATTTTAAAAATTAAATATTTCGGCGACTTTCTACGATTTTTTTTTAAAAAAATAGTTAAAATCATGACATTTCGTGACAAATTTTGTTCAATACCGAAATTTATGCCTTTCTATGATTTCTCACGACTTTCCAGGTGCGCAGATACCCTGTATTTAAATCTTTTTTATGTTGCCTTACTTCTCAACTTGTAATTATGTTAACAGTTGCATGCATTTTAGTGTTTTTATTCCGTAAAATAACATTCTGAATTAATTTTTTAACCTTATAGGAGGATATATTTAATATTTTTGAATAATAAAAAAGTTGTGAGCCTAGAATTGGCTTCATAAGTAAGATATGTATATACTAGTGCCAATTAATTGTAAATAATAATCCTAAATTAATCCTTATGCATAAATAATCATACGTGAACCATCTATAGTATATAACATTTAAATAAATAAAAAATTTTATTACAGTTTAACTTTTTTTTTGTATATTTTTTATTTTTTGTAGCAATGAAATGAACATTCTAGAATTTATTTTCATTAATTAGCTGAAAATTTTACTCGAATTAAATGCTTTGAATTTTCATTAAATCTTTTAATATTAGTTAAAACGTAACGCATTTACTTTTGAATTTAACTTATTTACTGCATCGGTCATTTGAAAGGCTACTGGAAAAATTTTCTACTGGAATTTTCAACTAATATAGTAAAGAGAGGATTTTATCGAATTTTATATTTTATGCAGGAAGTGGATTGGTACTCGGAAGGATAAAATATTCCTTAAAAAAATTATTCTGTGTGTTTTTCAAAATTAATCTATTATCTGTAGATTTTTGAGTTGAAGTTATTAGAATAATATTATTGAATAATTGAAGATTATAATCTTTAATTTTTTTGAAATTTAGTATTTTAAGGTATTTTTATAGATAAAATCCTTAATATTTATACAGGGTGGTTCCAAATTCTTGGAACAAATTTTAAGGGTAGGTACAGGACATTGTAACAATCATTTATGGAATAGGATTACGTATCATTTATTGTATGAACGCAAGTGAGGCAGTTAGGTGCAAGCACAAAAAATAAGAGACGAAAGGAACGACAAATTTTTTTATTGAAAGCGTTGTTGACAAGAGTAATGTTTACAATCACTTTTCAAAATTGCGTTCACCAGTACCGATACGTGCTTGACAGCGTCGGTGGAGCGATTGGCGCGCACGTTCAAAGATGCCAGTTATTTCACGCACACGTGCAGCCCTTTCGCATATTCGAGCAACTAAAATGGGGTGGCGCATCATCATGCTGAAACCACATGCGGTGACGAATCTCGATTGGAATATCCTGCAGTAGTTCTGGCAACACATGTTCTAGAAAAATAAGATAACATTCGCCATTAAGTCACGTCAGTAGTAAGTATGGGCCAATCAAAAAGTCGTTGACAAAACCAGCCCACACATCCATACAGAATCGTCGTTAATGCGCATGTGGTCGCGATGAGTGTGGATTCTCGGTTACTCTACACATGGGAATTGCGCGTATTAAAGTCACACCTTCGCGTGTTAGCGTCGCCTCATCTGTAAATAGTGACGTATAAAGTACGTTTTCAGCGCCCATTGCTGTACCACCCAATGAAAAGCCCAGGCGGAAAGAATTATCTGCTGGACTCAAAGCTTATACTCGCTGAAAATGGAAGGGGTGTCAGCGATTTTAATTTAATATTCTACAAACTGTCTGATGACTTAGACCTACATGATGAGCAACAGCTTTTGTACGTAACTCGTGTCTATCAGCCACAATGTCCAAGATGCTTTCTTCCAGGCTTGGACTGCGCGAACTTGTTCGTCGACCAGTTTCAAGTCTGGTGAAATAGAAAAAACCCGTTTCACGAAGTTGACGATGTAACAGCTGAAAAATTCTGTGAGCCGGCATTCATCGATCCGAAAACTGCGCGTGATACATTCGTTGCGCAACTCTGCCGTTACCATTTGTACTTCCGTACATGCAATGCATATCTGTTTTTTCGACATACGTAAAGTCTTCCATCGTAGAATTTAGCGTAATTGAGAATGGGACTTTCCTTTGGCAGCCAACCAACCGATTACGGTGGCCTGCGCAATCAACCGATAACTAAATTTCTCTTTTTTTTTTTATTTCTCCTGTTTCAGCCTCATCGCGTTACTTGCGTCCATACATTCCTGAACAGTAAATGATTGTTACAAAGTCCGGTATCTAACTTTAAAATATTTACCATGAATTCGGGAACACCCTATATGTATATATATATATATATACTACTTAAAGTACAATATTTCTGTCTGAAAATTTCATCTTGACGTATAAAACTTTTTTCCAGCAAAACTAATTATATATATTAATTAATTAATTATTCCTTTTTTAAAACAGTAACGTTGAAAAGCATTTTATACAAAAGAGTTGTAAAGTTTGGAAGATTGCTGTGCAGTAGTTTTCCATAGTCACCACCTTTAATATTGATTTCAAATTTTTTGTCAAAAATGAAGTAATGCATATTAGTGCACTCACATTATTATTTAAGCGAGGAGGAAAGAAAACATAGGATCAAAAACTGTCGAATCAAAGGTAATGGATGGGATGTTATGAAAAACATCAAAACCAGTAACTGATGAAATTAGGAGTTTCTAAATCACATTTAAACTACTCTTTCGTTTCTTTAAGGCATTCAAACAAGTTTTGATTTTTCAGTAAGTACCATCTTCAGTTTGATTGATATTTTTTCTCTTCTCAGAAATATTAGTTATGTTAATGTTATATACTATTTTGCTTAAATAATAATTATTAAAAAATGTATATAAAGGGCAATCAATATGAAATAATCTGCATGCGTAATTGTTTGTTAGCTAGTTAATTTTGAAAGGTGTTCCGTAAATACCACTTTCAGTATATATTTTTGATATTCTTGTCAAAATTGAAGCAATTGAAGTTAGTGCTCGTCAATTAATATTTTAGTAAAGAAAGAGACAAAAAATATTATCCTAGCGAATCACTTTAAAAAGGAAAGCGAGGTTAAAGGAATCTAAACCTGTTTGATTGCCAAAATAAAACGGAGAGTAGTTGAAACCTGATTTTTATGAATATTTCCTACTTTAAGACAATCAAACTGGTTTTGTTGTCTTAATTTTTCACTTTTGTCTAGAAATTCGACGAAGTTGGATGATTCATTTCTTTATTCTCTCAATATTAAATTATCTCCGAATTAAGATTAATTTGCATCTCTCAACTTGCTAAGTTATTTTGTTTTGAGAGGGGTACTGAAGAGCCCAATACTAAGGGTGATTAGTTCAAGCATCCAGTATATAATTTCTTTATTTCAGGTTTCTTGAAGCATATATTCATATATAGTCTCAGGCATAATCGGGAATTCCGTCAGAGGTCAGCACAGCGCCATCTTATGATTTTGAACTGATATCAAATACCACGTGTTACGTGATTTTAAAACTTATAATATTTTCAGTATAATTAATGTAGGCAGAAACTTAATAAATTACAAGACAAATATAATAAGTCAGGCAAATATATAAAATTAATAAGTTACAAGGCAAACCAAAATTTTTATAAAAAGAGACACTGAAAAGTTAAGACATTTATTTATTTATGCAAAAATATCACATTTTCACTCTAATAGAGGTTTTGGAATAATTTATTTAGTTTAATTTATTTTGATCTAATTTTGAGTAAAGTTAATCAGCAAATAGGTAAATGAAAATATTTTCCTTACAGCTTATTATAAGCCACCAAACTTGTTTGATTAAATAATAAATTCACAAGTAATAAGTCAAAAGTTTTCGCTGGCATGAATAAATAAAACTAAAGTGATACCACGTGAGTGAAGTGATTTTATTACAAAAACCAATTAATGTAATAAAAGATAAAAACCAAATTTTTTACTAGAAAACCTATTCATTTAAAATGGTAAAACTTCATTACTAATAGAATTTATATGGAGTTAAAAAATTCGGATTTTATCATTTTTAAAAATATTTTCTTCATTAAAAAGAAAGCGATGGAGAATCCTTTTGTCTGGAAAAATTCGTGTGTATAAAAAAATTGAAGTTGATTATAGTACATATAGATCGTTAGAAGCATCTTAAGAGTTTTTTTTTTCTCGCGAGTGAAGAAAATAAGAAATTTTTCTAATGATGTTTTTAAGGAATGCGTTTAGCAATCCTTTAGATCTTAAGAGAGCTAGTATCTTCGAGAAGTTATTTAAAAAAAAAACGGTTACATGTATGGTGCATAAAATTTAAAATTTGCAATGTATAAGACAGTTAACAAAGAAAAATAAGGATGGAACTTTTTACTTACATTCTTTATCTTTCTAAAGCAAGAATTCCTCTTCTTCTGCTTAAAGAGAAGGAGGCAGGTAATGTTAGAGTCAATCTAGCAGATTCTAATGAGTCAGGCATACACTTTTATGTCGGGTAATTGTGAACAAATCCTCAAAAGCTGAAAAATAATAAATTAGAATTTAAAATCAACCGTTTTTTCTGATTACAGAAATCGTGAAAAAAATTTTAATTGATAATATTCAATAGTTTACCATATTATTTGTCTAAATTGAAATATTAAAATTTAGTGTTTTCATTATATTTTTTTTTCACTTTTGATTCAGTGTGATTATAATTATAATTAATATCTAAATTATTTTAAGCAATCACGATCTTTTTATTGCATTATATATCACAGTATATGCTTTATTGATTGCATAAGCAAATTTAAATTTTTATTTGATTATGGTATTAAAAAAAAATAAGCTATTCAAATATTTGAATTTTTTTTCTTCTAAATGAAATATTTAATAATTGAAATTCATTTTCAATGTTGAATGTCCTAACAGCATGGCAAAAATTATAAATTAAATATGATAACCAAAAATAGCGTAACAAATAATTTTGAAAATCTGTAAAATATTTTTTAAAAATTGAATTTTAATGAAGAGAGACCCGAAGAGAGTTCCGATATTTCCATTAACAGACCAAGTTTATAAGAGAGAGAGAGAGAGAGAGAGAGAAAGTCAATCTTAACATAAAGATAAAGTGACCAAACACAAATTGACAATGAATAGTACCCGGATACACTCAAAATACATTCAAAATAATTTTTGCGATTGAGGGAAATAAGAAATTTTGCTCATGATGCTTTTAAAGATCTTTTTGGAGATCTTACGAGAACTAGAATCTCCAATAAGTTATTAAAAAAACTGGTGCATAAAATTTAAAATTTGCAACGTATAAAAAAGTTAACAAAGAAAAATAAGGATGGAACTTTTTACTTACAGTCTTTATCTCTCAAAAGCGACAATTCCTCTTCTTCTGCTTGAAGAGAAGGAGGCAGGCAATGTTAGTCAATCTGGCCGATTCCAATAAGTCAGGCATACACTTATATGTCGGGTATTTGTGAGCAAATCCTTAAAAACTGAAATATAATAAATTAGAATTTAAATGAAGCGTTTTTTCTGATCACAGGAAGCACGAAAAAAAATTGAAGAGAAAATGTGGAGTGGATAGTTGAATCTATGAATGCAAAAACCAAAAACCGGGATGATACTGAAAAATCACACTGAAGGGAAAAATATTTGAGAGAAATTGAATGAAGTGCTGTGAAACATATTAGATAAAAACCAGAAACCAAACTGAAAATTACTTCGGAAAAATATGGTAGACATAATGAATGAAAAGCTAAAACTACATGAAAAAAAGAGAAATAAAAACTGGAAAAAAAAATCTAAATCAAATAAGAAAAAAATAAGGAAAAAATTGGAAAAACGAAACACATGAAATGTAGAATTCGAATTGGAAAATAAAACTGAATACACTGATAAGAAATTATAACACATAATTAAAAATTTAAAAAGTATTTTGTAAAAAATTTAAACCCATACTAGTATTGAAGCATGCAATGAAACAAACATTAATTTGAAACAATAAAAAAACAGGGCATAGAAAAAAAAAAGGAACGAAAAATTTGAAAACAAACTGATAAAAAAATGGAATGACAAAACACGAATTGAACTTCAATTGATACGAACAAAAAAATGGTATTTGCATTGTAAAAACCCAGAACTAAAAAAAACTAGAAAAAAACGAAAACAACAAAAAAAAAAGTTGATAAGTAATTTTAAAAAAAATAACTTGAAAATTTGACAGGATAAAATTTGAATATCAGAAATGTGGAAAAAGCAAGATTAAAAAACTGAGAAATGAAAAATATTGAAAAATACAACGACAGAAGTCACGGATGGAATTTACCAGATGTAGTAAAAAAATAGAAAGCTTAAATTTAAACAAAAAGGAGAAAAAACTGTAAAACAAAGAATTGCGAAAAATATGGAGAAAAACTGGAAGAAAAGACAAGATTGAACAGACTGAAAAAAAGTATTGAAAAATATTGAAAGACAATCAATGGAAAATACCAAAAAATATAAATTGAAAACACACCAAATAGTATGGAAAGCAAAATGCAAAAAATGGGAAAAAGCGTAAAACACATTTAAAAAAAACAATAGAAAACACACTGATTGAAAAATCAGTGGAAAAACGAACTGAAAAAAATCCAACTGAGAACACACACACAAAGAAAGAGAAAATGCCAATGAAAATTACACTGACAGAACTGATGAACTACATTAAAAAAACCAAATGAACAACACTGAAAAAACAACTCATGAACCTATTTAAAGAAATACAGATAAACCACATTGAGGGAAAAAATTCAGACGAAACAAACTAATAAAACACTGAAAAGTTATTTTTAGTAAATTTTAAAATAAAAAGACGCAAAGTTTTTAAAAAAAAAAATATGAGATAGCATTAAAAAATTGGAAAATCTTAGAAAAAGACGAGAAAAGCAAAGAAAACTTTGAAAAGAAGAAGCACGCGATACAAAGTTTGTATCATTTAAAAAAAGAAGGAAGGTAAGGTGACGAAATAGAGATGAATCGTCAAATGCAATAGAGATAATCTAATTTGTTATCAACTAAAGGAAGAAAAAAAAACGCAATGGGAGAAAAGAATGAAAAAAGAGAAAAAAAAAGCTTTGAAATTTCACAAAAAATGGAAGAAAAATAACAATAGAAAAATAAGGAAAACACAATGGAAAAAAGGAAAATTTCACACAGGAAAAAATCGAAAAAACAATGAAAAAATAAAAATAAAAACAATGGAAAAATACAAAGGATAAAATTGAAATTAAAAAAACTCCATAGGAAAAATCGGAGAAATACAATGGAAAAATGCAAAAAAACGATGAGAATACAAAAAACACAATGGAAAAAAAATTAAACCTTTAAAAAAATCAAAAAATACACTGGAAAAAATTAAAAAAACAGAATGGAAAAGAACCGAATGGAAGAAACACAATGAAAAATACACAATGGAAAAATGAAAAAACACACCTGCAAAATGGAAAAAAACAATAGAAAAATAAGGAAAACACAATGGAAAAAAGAAAAATTTCACACAGGAAAAAATCGAAAAAACACTGAAAAAATAAAAATAAAAACAATGAAAAATACAATGGACATAATTGAAATTAAAAAAACTCCATAGGAAAAATCGGAAAAATACAATGGAAAAAACAGGAAAAAACACAGATTTGAAAAATGTAAAAAAACGATGAGGGTACAAAAAACACAATGGAAAAAAATTTAAAAATCCCGGGAAAAAAGTTAAAAAATATACAGGAAAAAATTTAAAAAACACAATGGAAAAAAACCGAAAAAAAAGAATGGAAGAAACACAATGGAAAAATGAAAAAACACACCTTCAAAAATGGAAAAAAAACTATAGAAAATTAAGGAAACAATGGAAAAAAAGAAAATTTCACGCAGGAAAAAATCGAAAAAACACTGAAAAAATAAAGACAATGGAAAAATACAATGGATAAAATTGAATTTAAAAAAACTCCATATGAAAAATCGGAAAAATACAATGGAAAAAATAGAAAAAAAACACAGATTGGAAAAATGTGAAAAAACGACGAGAATACAAAAACACAATGGAAAAATGTGAAAAAACGATGAGAATACAAAAAACACAATGGAAAAAAATTAAAAAACCCTGGAAAAAATCAAATAATACACTGGAAAAAATTTAAAAAAACACAATGGAAAGAAACCGAAAAAAACAGAATGGAAGAAACACAATGGAAAATACACAATGGAAAAATGAAAAAACACACCGGAAAAATGGAAAAAAAAAAACAAAAGAAAATAAGGAAAACAACGAAAAAAGTAAAATTTCACACAGAAAAAAATCGAAAAAACACTGAAAAAATAAAAACAATGGAAAAATACAATGGATAAAATTGAAATTAAAAAAACTCCATAGGAAAAATCGAAAAGATACAATGGAAAAAAGAGAAAAAAAACACAGATTGGAAAAATGTAAAAAAAAAACGATGAGAATACAAAAAACACAATGGTAAAAAAATTAAAAAACTCTGGAAAAAAATCAAAAAATACACTGGAAAAATTAAAAAAAACACAATGGAAAAAAACCGAACAAAACAGAATGGAAAATACACAATGGAAAAATGAAAAAACACAACGGAAAATGGTAAAAAACAATAGAAAAATAAGGAAAACATGATGGAAAAAAATGAAAATTTCACACAAGAAAAAATCGAAAAAACACTGAAAAAATAAAAACAATGGAAAAATACAATGGATATAATTGAAATTAAAAAAACTCCGTAGGAAAAATCGGAAAAATACAATGGAAAAAATAGAAAAAAACACAGATTGGAATAATGTAAAAAAACGATGAGAATACAAAAAACACAATGGAAAAAAATTAAAAAACACTGGGAAAAATTACAAAAACACAATGTAAAAAAACCGAAAGGAAGAAACACAATGTAAAAAAACCGAAAGGAAGAAACACAATGGAAAATACACAGTGGAAAAATGAAAAATCACTCTGGAAAAATGGGAAAAAAACAATAGAAAAATAAGGAAAACACAATGGAAAAAAGGAAAATTTCACACAGGAAAAAATCGAAAAAACACGGAAAAAATAAAAACAAAAACAATGGAAAAATACAACAGATAAATTGAAATAAAAAAACTCCATAGGAAAAATCGGAAAAATGCAATGGAAAAAATAGAAAAAAAACACAGATTGGAAAAATGTTTAAAAAAAAAACGCAATTGAAAAAAAATTCAAAAACCCTGGAAAAAAATCAAAAAATACACTGGAAAAAATTAAAAAAAACACAATGGAAAAAAAACGAAAAAAACAGTATGGAAGAAACACAAAGGAAAAATTAAAAAACAAACAGGAAAAATGGTAAAAAACAATAGAAAAATAAGGAAAACACAATAAAAAAAAAGAAAATTTCACATAGGAAAAAATCGAAAAAACACAGCAAAAATAAAAACAATGGAAAAATACAATGGATAAAATTGAAATTAAAAAATAACTCCATAGGAAAAATTGGAAAAATACAATGGAAAAAAACAGAAAAACACAGATTGGATAATGTAAAAAAACGATGAGAATACAAAAAACACAATCGAAAAAAAAAATGAAAAAGCACTGGAAAAAATCAAATAATACACTGGAAAAAATTAAAAAACACAATGGAAAAAAACCGGAAAAAAAACAGATTGGAAGAAACACAATGGAAAATACACATTGGAAAAATGAAAAAACACACTTTCAAAAATTGAAAAAAAACTCTAGAAAAATAAAGAAAACACAATGGAAAAAAGGAAAATTTCACACAGGAAAAAATCGAAAAATCACTAAAAAAATAAAAACAATGGAAAAATACAATGGATAAAATTGAAATTAAAAAAACTCCATAGGAGAAATCGGAAAAATACAATGGAAAAAATAGAAAAAAACACTGATTGGAAAAATGTAAAAAAACGATGAGAATACAAAACACACAATGGAAAAAAATTAAAAAACCCTGGAAAAAATCAAATAATACACTGGAAAAAATTTTAAAAAACACAATGGAAAAAACCGAAAAAAGCAGAATGGAAGAAACACAATAGAAAACACACAATGGAAAAATGAAAAAACACACCGGAAAAAGGTAAAAAAAAAACACAAAGTAAAAACGCAATGGCAAAAATAGAAAGAAAAACAATGAAAAAAAATATAGAAAAAATACGAAGGAAGAAATATAAAAATTACTCAATCGAAAAAGAAATTGAAAGGAGACAAAAAAAAAAAAAAACACTTTGAAATTACACAAAAATAGAAAAAATAGAAAAATAAGGAACAATGGAAAAAAGGAAAATTATGCACAGGGAAAAATAGAAAAAAATACTGAAAAATTAAAAATAAAAAACAATGGAAAAATTGGGAAACGCTGAGAAAGAAAACGAAAAAATACAATGGATAAAATGGAAAATAAAAAACTCCACAGGAAGAAATCGGAAAAACTGTTGGAAAAAAACTCTGGGAAAAAAAAAGAAAAATACACCGGAATAAATTAAAAGAACACAATGGAAAAATGAAAAAAAAAACACAAAGTAAAAAGAACAATGGAAAAAAGTGGTGAAAAAAAACTATAAAAAAAAGCAATTAGAAAAAAGCAATGAAAAAAATATAGAAAAAGTACTAAGGAGAAAATATAAGAATTACACAATGGAAAAAAAATATAAGAAGAATATAATGGAAAAAACGTAAACGAAACAATTAAAAAAAATTTAAAATGCATCAATGGAAAAAAATTTATAGAAAAAGCAAAAAAAATTTGGAAAAGAAACAATGAAAATAAAACGTGGAAAAGGCACAATGGAAAAGTAAAACTTCTGAAAAGTGAAAAAAATAGGGACAAACACAGTGGAAAGAATCTCAGAAAACAATGAAAAACTGAAAAGAAATGGAAAAGACCGGAAAAAAAGTAACAAAAGTATGGAAACGCAAAAGCAATGAGATGACGGAACGACCGATATTCGTCGCATATAATTAAACGCGGACGTAGGAGGAATGATGAATTTTGCGGAATGTGTGACGGGATCCCTCGAACGAAAATGTACCAAACGGAAAAAAACCGGACAAAATTTTGCCTTTTTTTTTTACCCTGAAGAAAAAAACGCAATATAAGATTACTTACTCAACCTTTTTAGGATTACTTTCATACAAACAGAAATTCAAGATAAATAAATAATTTGCCTTATTATTAAGTATTATTAGTAAGCTTACCTTTACAAAGAGCAGAATCACATACCATTCTTCAAGCTAGTAAAACTTACCGATAGTTACCTTACCTTACCATTAATGACTGTTAGACGTCTTTACAAGGCTTCTTGCTCATTTTTCTTTATATTCTGAGGGAAAATTAAAGATCATTAAATTGTAATCATTACATCTTAATGTCGTAAACGAAATATAATTATTGTATTTCAATAGATTATTTTTATCTCCACCTTCTTAATTTTCCTAACATTGAGAAATGTAGGATGTCGGAGTCAAGAATCTCTATCAAGATAATTTGCAGATTAACTGAATTGCTCAGTTAAAGTGCAAAAGAATCAAGTATTTTCCTCATTTTTCCTAGCTGATGAGCACTTAAACGACTTCATGCCATTAAAGTTCAAAAGTTTGTTTCTTTCATTCTATCAACTAATTTGTTGGCTATATTTATTGATTGGATTCTAAAAATAAATGATTTTTTCTTTAATGGTAATAATTTTTAAAACCATTTTATTCTTTGTATTATGGTTTTTAAAGTGATTGATTCTATCAATCATAGTAGTGATTGTTGCAACTTTGAGTTTTTTAAGTTTTCATAAAGTTTTTAAATTTTTCTAAACAAATGCTAATCTAAAAGTGCCAAATTCAGACTATATAGCGGATGTTGAACTGTATCCCAGTGAAATGTCTGAAATTTTGGTTGTGTTACTTCGGTCTTTGACAAACTTCCTTTTCTGCATACTTTTGTTTTGTGTTCAAAATTCTAGGTACCCACCTCGCTGAGATTTTTCTATATTCCAAATCTTCATGAATTATGCTTTGCATACTTCCATAACTCATCTTTGTCCCAGCACAAATTTCTCGAACTTTCATTCGTCGGCCATTATGAATAAGGTCTGTAGTAAGACTCAATCTTGGTTGAAGAGCATGAGACTAGTTTTCAATTTTTTAACGGCCCTGTTTAAATGACTAATGCCGTTTGCATACTTGAGCTCTAGACAGGATATTATTGACAGAGTTTGCCTGTAATCTGCCCAAGATGTCAGTACATTTGACATTTCCTCTCGTTAAAAATTTTATTATTATGTGCTCTGCAACTGCATTAGAAACGTTTTCGCTTACTTCTGATTCAAGTTACTAAAAAAAAAAAAGAAAAAAAAGAAAGAAAAAAAGAAAGAAAAAAAAGAACGAGAACTACAGTGCCAAACAATTATTTAAATTCTAGATAGTTTATTGTAACCATGATAATGAAAATCGTCTGCTGCTATTAGAAAGGTCTCATTTATATTTGCTCCACCAACGTAAATTTAGAATCCATTTAATTTTGGTTTTAAAAAAATTGCTGTTATTTTGTAAGATGAAGAAAGAAAATGCCCCTTAAGCAAAACACGTACTTAAATATCTATCTCTATCTATCTAATATATATATGTTACCGTTAAAGTATATAATGCAGTTATTTCATAGAATACCTAGTTATTCCATGAAATTCCTGATCGTGTCCGTTAAAGTGTGTAATATGTTATTAATTCTTTCTAATCTAATATGTTAATGTTCTATGAAATAACTAGGTATTCTATAAATAAACTAATGATAGACAATTAAAATGAAAACGAAACAATTTATCTAATTTATGCAGCGTATAAATGGTATTTATGGAAACGTACCATAAAATCATTTGTTACAACAAGGATTACTAAAATGACACTTGGAATTACAAAGAACATTATTTCTAAAACAAAAACATTTTTTGTTGACACACTGGGTTTTACACGAAAATTTTTTAAATCCCTGACCAGTACCTAAACTTTGAGCTGTAGCATATAGATTATTTTACACTTTAACGGGTTGCAGATCGTTGTTCTATGAAATAACTAGTTAAACCATGAAATACAAGACAGTTTTACACTTTAACGGACACGATCAGTTATTTCATGGAATAACTAGGTATTCTATAAAATAACGGATTTCATACTTTAACGGTATATATATATATATATATATATATATATATATATATATATATATATATATATATATATATATATATATATATATATATGAATCTTTCTGTATCTCTCTCTCTCTGTATATAAATGGGTGATTCTTTGGAAACATGACAATACGGGAAAAAAAACTTTTCCTCAAATTTAAAGTCTTCAAAATAATCTAATTTTTTTGTATATTTATTTAGTTGCATTTATTAATATCTTACAGACAGCAGTGTAATTAATTGATATTTGCTCAAGAAAAAAAAATAAATAGGAATTCACCAAATTTTGAATGCCAGGAAAATGACATATTAGATTAGAAGTTAAGAAAACAGTCATTTTAAGCTAATAGTAAGTAACTCAACTTAAGAACTCAAAAAAGACAGACTTGAAAAGCTAATTTTAAATTTTTATGTACATAAATTCCAAAAATAGTTATTGTGAACAACTTGAGCATACCGTTTCTTCTCGGCTTCTCGTTTTTTTTCTCAGTTTATTTTTCCTGGATTGTTTTTAGGTCTAATATCTTAAAATAACCTAGTAAAATTAAATTTATAATAATTTACATTGGAAATTTTTTTATTATATTATTTAAATTTAAATTATTTCAAATCATTTTATTTTACAACTTTATTACATTCTAAGCTTATCCTTAATATTTTAACTATCTGTGTTTTATGGATAATGAATTGTTTAAATTATTTACTTTATCCACTGTTAAAAGAATCTAAAGTGTTTTTGTTGTTGATATGTGCAGAATAAAATTGTTTATAATAATCAATCATTAAATAAATAAATAACTTTGACTACATACAAGGATATTACAATCTTAACTGGGTATTAGGTTAATATTTGCTTTCCCTCTTAACATTATACTGTTTAAAAAAAATTCTGGTAACTGATGGCAGTCAGAAGCCAGGAAAATGACAGGCAGGATAATGACAATTAGCCATTTTACAGCATTTAATTTAACATTTCAGTCTAAGAAGTTTACTTTCCGCAGAAAACAACAGGATTTCTTGAAATAATTCAGGTTGTAATTTATGTAGTTTATGTTAATGATTTCAAGAAGACAGGAAAATGACAACATAAAAACCTATTTACTGTCAAAGGTATGGATGGTATTCTTATCAATCGCTTAACCTGATAGATTTTAAATAATAATAATATTATTATAGATAACCCACAAAATAGATAGATTGGTGACTCTATTTTGGTTAATTATTAAAAAAAAGTGGCCAGGAAAATGACTGATTTTCATGTGACAAACAAATTATTGACAGAAAAAATTATTTTCAACCAAGTTTTTGGAAATAATACCCTCTGCATATATTCTAGAAATGCTTAACAACGGTTGAGATAAAAAAAATAGACATTGAAAAATTTATGGGAAGTTTTAAAGCTAGTTATTATTGGAAAGATTGTTTGCGACATACCAAGAAAATGACATTTTGATATTCAATTAAATTTTTTAAATATACAAAACAGCCAATGCGAGTGCAAATTTACATTTTAAAATGCTAACAGCAATGTTATTTATTGAATTTTTTTACAAAAAGTTCTTTTAGTAGTATAGTATTTGATCTTGGAGCAAAAGACTGTCAATTGTCGTATTTCGTGAGAATCACCCCATATATATATATATATATATATATATATACAAAATCAAAACAAAATCGAAAGTTATGTTACAAAATCAAAAGTTAAATAGTTCTGTGTTTTATATTCTGCAATGTAGTGTGACTTACATTCAATCTGAGATAGCTTTCCCTCACAAATTAAAATTTCCTTTCTACCACTTGCGCTAGAAAGACGTACTTCGAACGTCTAAGTGCTTTTCACACAAAATTGTCAATCACGTGCTTTAGACGTCAACAGCAATCACCACAGATATAAAATAGAATTTCGTGGTTCGAAAAAAAAGTACTATTTTTAAAAAATACATTGTTTTTTAGAACAATATGCATAGCTGCCAACTTGTACGGTCACTGAGATATAATTTTCTTAGTATTACATTAAGATTTAAAACTAGCGTTTTGGGGTATAAAATTTTGAAGTTTAAAACGTGAAAAAAATTTTAAGCTACCACGACTAATCAATAATTTTTAAAAAATTTTTTAGTTAAGATCTATTTCATGGCTAATTATGCTTAGAAATGTCTTGATAGTTTTGTTCAAAGAAAATTCTTACAAATTTAATTGTTTTACTATCACTTTTTAAAAAATCTTTTTTCAACAATCGTACTAGTTGGCAGTTATGATTATCGTAAGTTTAAAAAGATTTGTCAAACTAACCTAATTTGGAAAAAAGACCATCTTTTAAGTGTTGTCTGAAGATTTTCTGCCGTCTTCATCTCTGTCTATTAGTAGCAGACACAAAGTCATTCATTCTCAGGGAGGAAACCAATTGATACGGTTTTATTAGTTGAACTGAGCATCTTAATGAACTAAAATGAATCTAAAATATTTATTAGTTTTACCTGAAAAAAAATTAACATTAGAGCCTGAAATGAAATAAAAAATTTAATAAGTAACTATTGTAATCATTTTTAAAGAGGTAATAAGTAGACTTATGACTATAGACATACTAAAGTTAAAATTAACAATAAGTTATTGGAAAAAAAAATTAAAACTTTCATGTAATCAAAGCTAAAAAGAAAATGTAAACAAAAAAATTTAAATGGAGATAAAAAATTGAGCTACAGCGAAATAATATTTTAGAATTTAAATTGGTTCTAATAAATTTAACTCAAACTACACTTTGTTATAGATTATAAAAAAGGCACAAAATTTCAATATTGAAATTTGATAACAAGCTTTTGGTTTTAAATTAGCTCTAACCATTTTTTTTTATAAATTTAAACAAAAGAAAAAAATTTCAATTGTTTAAGATTTAGGGCGCTTAAATCTTTTTTCTTCTTCAGATGATAAACAAGTCCTAAAGTTACTAATATAACATTCTTAAAAAATTATATATCAAAAAAAAATTTCTTCGAGTTGATTTTAAACCAAATATCTAAACTGATTTTAACAATCAAAATTTGACAATCAAAACTCAGAAGACATTCAAAGCTCTTCATTATCCATATTTACTCAAAGTATTGCGTTCTGTTTTATGTCATAAAACAGACTTTCTCGAATCAATCAAGTTAGCTTAGCATTCAGAAAAGTCTTTCCATAGATTAATAATATAGGTAGACTGCTGAAATTCGACATCCCATTTGGCATCTGGGAATAGACTACCCAAATGGAAATCTGAATAAGATACAAAATTACCATAGCTTACAATTTGAGGCTCAAATTACCACGAAAAAAATTCGTTTTAAAAACGAAATCTTACAAAAAGAAAAAAAAACGTTCTTGCAGTATTAAATTTCCTATCAAAATGTTTAGACACTCTTAAAATGTATGTACCAATAAATACCTTTGTAGTAGGAGCAAGCTTGGTGATAAATATTTCACTTCGGAATTAAACTCACATTTTAATCATGAGAAGTGATGAACGATTTCTATAAAGTACAATCACATTAGCTATATTTCAATTTTGATTAACTTATGCGTTATGTCAACTAGAAAATGTATTATTTGATATAAATTTATATAAATAAATTGGACAATACTTAGATAGGGAGTAGTGAGGTAAAACCGGCGCATCGATTTCGGGGAAATTAGTTGTGCCTTCTGCGGACACACTCTAAATTGCATTTTACTAGTTAAAAAGAAGGTCCTACTATATTGGCTTTTTGTTGATAATTAATTCACGGCGTCAGTGTAGATAAGTTTGCTTTATTATGTTAACTCTCTAATGTTCCCTCATTTTTAAGCTATCCATATTGATGATTATAATTATAAATTTTTTTTTAGTTTAGCTTATTATATGTTTACTAAGGATTCATACCTTAAAGAACAATACGGATTTAGCCCGATAATTAGCACTGTTCCGTTTCGTTTCGATAAACTCTGATCACGGAGTAAAACTGGATACTACCGGTGCCCCCCTTCCTTGATATGTGTCTATGTTGAATCCACAAAAGCTGCAGTGCAGCAGAGGAAGAAGATAACTACATCCAAAGCTGAACAAAGGTTTGACGGGTTGACAAAAATTTTTATGAGTCTTAGCCTCAAAGTTCAAAAAACCTGAATTTCATACATTGTAGAATTTTTGAAGACCTTTTATGCAAAATTTACATTTTCATATAGATATTCCCTGCTATTTTCCTTCTTTTTTTAAAAAAAGAAAAAAAACTTAATAAAAACTATATTAAAAATTTTGATTGGGCCCTCAGCCGCTATGGGACAATTTTCCCTCCCTTCGAGTATGACCTTGACTACCATAACATGTAAATTACATGCATAATTTTTTAAAACTTGTTTTACAAAATAGAAATGTCTGCTATTTTTTCACTGAAATTCAAGTGTTTTTAAATATTCCATAGAGTTAACATGTGTTTTAAATTTTTTCTGGAAAAAAATCCTTTATAAAGAAATTATAACATTTATGACTTTTCGAGAATGAACATCTTTGATAAATAAGACAATTTATAGATTGAATTGTTTAGCTCTAACTGGCCTTCGAATCCTAGCTACTCAGTATTACCCCTGCATCCAAAATATATAAATCGGATGATAATTAGATTTATATTATATTTTTAACATTTGATTTAAAAGTTAAAATTAAGCAATTTTTTTATTGGTACATACGTGCTCGTAATGAACAAACTTTATTTTCTTAATTAAAACGCATGAAAAATATTTTTATGCTTAGAATTTAAAATGAAAGCATGTCTCTATGATTATTTATATCTCTCTTTTATAACTCTATTCAGTTAAATACTTACAATATTACTGACAAATTGTAAAATTAAAATTTTGAAAATTCAAAAAAAAAAATTTTTTTTTTTAACCAGAGAGCAAAATACTTTCGTTAGAAATATTCAATTTTCCAATTAAAGATTATTCAAAATATGTGAATTTTTGCAGAGAAGATAAGCGCAATTAACAGTAATCGCTCTATATTTAAGAAGAAAAAAATAGTTATTTCCGTTGCTACCACTATTTCGGAAAATTTTCGCTTAGCGTGCCTCTTACTGCCATAACTCGAAAACTATTAAATAAAACAATATGAAATTTTGTATATTTCTAAAGATTTAAAAAAAAACATTCTTATACGAAGATGTTATTAATACAGCAATTATTATTACTTATTACGTTTTTGTAAAGCGTTATTTAGCTTAGCAATGCTTTTAGCAGGAAAGTTAATTTTGTTTTCTTTTTTGCAGCCACGTAACTCAAAGACTGAAAATGCGTCACAATTCTAATTTTGTTTAAATTTCATATTAGTTTAAGAGCAAGTAAATAGTTTATATTGACAGATTTTCTACGAATGAATAAAAAACGATCAGAATTAAAAACGAACGAAATAAAATCGAATAATTAAAATTGCTTGTAACCATGTTCACTTCGGAATAAAAAAAGAAAAAAAAAAACTTTTGACATTTTCAAAAATTTCAAATCAGCGTCTAAGTTGATATATTATAAAATTTCGGTGCTGTTTTATATTATCTCGAAAGGTTAACAAAAATTTAGTATTTTTTCGATTTTGGATAGAACCAAACTAAATTATTAGCCATTCATTTAAAATAACGATAGCATGCAAGTAACATAGCCACATAGTGTTTATAAAAATAAAAAAAATTTATAATTTTTGTCAAACTCACGAAAAACAAATCAACGTTAATAATTCATTTTTTTATGATCAATGGGTAAGGTAGTCTTTTAGAGGAAGTTTTTCAGGGTTTGGGGATGGTTTGCGCGAACAGTCTAATCCGATTTTATAAGTCTATGGGTAATTTTAAACCCCTGAACTGAATGTTAGGCTAACTAACACATTTTTAGATGCTTTCTTATAAAAATTCAAAAGAATATAATAAGTATATAATAAATACATCATAGCAGAATCATAAACATATAATAATACCTCATTGTAGAAGCATGCAATAAGCATATACGCTTTTACTATGTGACAGTACAGGAATAAATCTCATAGGAGAAACCCACAATAATAACTCATAACAATATATAGGAAGTTTTAAAAGTTAAAAATTCTAAATTTGCATAGTAGTGATCTCAGCTGAAAACAGAAAACTTTAAAATATAATTAAAGAAATAAAATGTTTTTAGAAAGCAAGAGTCATAATTTGTTTGAAACCACAACCAAGAATTGTACTATTAAAATTTCCTATTTAGGTAATAAAAACAAACAATAAAACAAGTAAAGAGAATTTTTCTCCATCGAAGAATAAAAATTATTAATAGAAAAATATATGGAAGGTTTTAATGGGAAATAAATGGAAAGTTTCAAAATATATAGTTGTTTTTCTTCAATAACCTTTTAGAGGGTAATTTTTTAGTTTTCTAAAAGCATAATTGTTAAATTTCCTTATGCAAAGAAACTTTTCTCCATGTATCAAATAAAAATTAAAAAGAAAAAGAGGATGAGCCTTTTGAGACTTATGTGTATCAATTTGTTTAAGAATTCTTTTTTCTATATATTGTACATCTGGGACATATAATTTTGATCATCTTTCTTTTTAAAATAATATTTTAAGACAAATTTGGAGAAAGTTTTCTTCTCCAATCAATAACACATTTAAGGTATGCATACTTATGATGCATCATGTATACTTATATACATGACTTACCTACATTTATGCATTTGCATTACACAATATTGTAAAGACACGAGTTTCAGAACAAGATGATTCAAAATGCAAGTAATCATACTTTGCATTGCATAAAATATTTTAAGCTGCTTTTTCAAATCCAGAAAGAAAATAACTATACATTTATTTAAATCAATTATTAAAATTTTACCTTCTAAATTTTGTTTTTGGTAAAATGCACAATAAATGGATAAAATAGAATTAATTTTGCCTAACCATTAATCACATCAATTTAAAACAAAAAATTTATAACAATAAATAAAGAAATTTTTGTGACACATTGCTTGGTTATGAAACCATCAACAATAATTATTTTTTTTCTATTTTTTTTAAGTTTGTATATTATTTCCGTTTTATTAATCAAAAAAAAGTAAGTTAAATATTTTTTTTTCTTCCTATTTCTAAGCTTTTTCGCTCTTAAAGTATAAAAATTAAAAAAAAAATAGTAAGACAAATCAATTATGCATCTATTTTTACTCACATAATTGCAAAAGCTGTTATTATGCATTTAAATAATGAAGTAGCTTAACCCTCTGCATTTAAAATTATCGAGAGAATGTTTTCTTCCTTCGTACATACAAAAAGTAAGGTAAGCGTAGTTTAGTTATAAATTACATAAAACAAACTTTCGTAAGCAAATCAATGTGTTTAAAATGGTATGATGAAATCCTTAGCTGAATAAAATATATATAAATGGTTTAGTTGTGTATTGAGTGTGATAATTGAATAAACATTCAATTATCATACTCAATAATCGAAATAATTGTTTTTCAATTTTTAGAGAATCCCTCATGTTAGGAAAAAAAAGAGATTGGATTTTTGCAAAGAAGGAAAAAAAATGAGTGTTATAAATGTATAGCAAAATTAACGGTCACACTGACCAGAGGGTGACTAATTAAAAAAATTGCAATTAAGAAACTGCCTCTTAATAGAGTCCTTTTTTTCACAGAAAATGCAATTATTTTAAACTTGTTTTGAAATAAGTAGGTTACGTTTAACATTAAATATTAATTTATGTTGCATTGTTGGATCAAAGACTCAAAGAACCCGAAATTTTATAAGTTGAAAACGTAACACACAATGCTTTTATTTAACGTAAATCAATTTGAAGAGGTCAGGAAATTTCTTCATCTTTGAAATAAATCCTGTAGTGTTTTCATATTTCGAAAAATGCTTCAAAAGAAGTACTTTGCGTTAATACAATTAGCTAATTTCTAATCTTCAGAATTTTCAATACTTTAAGAGTTGCTACTAAACGCCTCTGGCTAATAGCAACAATTCCTAATTTTGCAACTATGATAACATAGAAATTGTTTGAAATGGTTAATACGAGTAAATAGGTTTCTTTTGTTTTTGAGAACATATACACGTTTATTAAGTTATCAGTTTTCGATTCATTGTTTAATTTATTTGATTTTTTCATTCATTAATTTTTAAAGACAGTGGTCAATTTCATTTTTCATTTCATTTTTTTTAACATTGCATCAGTATAATTAAAACTTCACAAAAATCCATATTTTTACATTTTCACAATATATAAATACATAATTTAAACATTATAAATCGAAAGTTTCTGCACTTAAAGAATTTTTTTAATTTTCTGCTTCCAAGAGGAAAAAATTATTTTTAGAAGCAGCAGGGAATTTCATTACCTAAATAAAAAAATTTCTGAAAAATGTACGTTAATAAACAGTATATGATTCAAACTTTTGTGATGTGCTTTTACTTCATTTCAAAGAAAGATAGTTTTTCTCGAGCTGATTGATTAATCTGGCCAGAAATTTGAAGTGTGTTTTAGAACACGCGAACTAAATGCCATAATTCTGTCACTTAATTCTCTGAATTCACAGAAACTTTCGATTATTGAAAAAAACAAGTGTATTAAATTTTGTTTTCGGGCTACATTGCACGTTCTCTTCTGATATGAAAATACTTACCTATGATCCCAAAAAACAAAATTCATGTGGCACAATTTTTAGATTAATTGGCTCTATGTCATCTGGCTGAACAAATAAACCACCACTCATTAAAATACATGCACTTCAATTATTAATAACTAAATATTTTTGAAATAAATAACATGTGTATTGAAAAAGAAAATTCCTTCTAAGGGTATTTGATTTTCCATACATAAAAAAACAATATTGAAACAGTTTAGTAAAAGAAAGCTCTAAAAATAAAAGTGCATTGGACAAAGCAGCACATATTTATTTTAATCCTTATAAAACACATTAAACGTTCTAACCTCAAAAATATTTTTAAACAAAACTGATCTGATGAATTCTTTTTAAATAAGTAAAAGTGGATAATGAAGAAACTCTCTTTAATCCTATTTACACCCAAAATGAATATACCTATATTTCATACAAAAATTAGGATATTTTTTAAAAAATTTGACAAGACTATATAATAATTTTTATGACGGATTGATGCAGTTACTTTTAAGAAAGCGACTGTCATCTTTTGTAATCCAATTTTCCTCTTAGTAAAAATTAACTTAACGAAATATAATTTTGTCTAAATCACCGGAAGCAAGATAAAAGTGCAAAAAACTCTCTAAAATAAAATACTCAGTCACACTTTGAATTAAAAAGACAAAATACCGTCCATCTTCCTTTTCATGCAAACGAAAAAAATTGTTATAGATATCAAAAATTACGAAAATCAATTTCGAAAGTATATGAAGGAAGTTCAATAATTAAACAGCATGCTTTTTAGCAATTCAGCTCTCAAAATTTTTCCAGTTATATGTTTAAGAAATATTCCTTAAAAAAATTGAAAAATAGTAACATTTCAATAATCTGCAAAAAAATATATTGAAAAAAGTTCCAAGTGGCATCTATCAAGATTAACGCCGAAAATTGCAAGCATAAAAGAAGATGGACGTCACTGGGGCACCCGGGTGCGTGAAGCTCCGTATTTGCTTAAATCTACAATTCTTATTTATGCATATCAAATCTTTTTTTAAAACAATTTTTCTTTTTGAATTTAGAAATCTTTAAATTTTCAAATTTATAAAAATTTGTAAAAATCGGAGATATTTTTATTCAGGTATTCTTTAAATTTTAAAAATTGCTTTTAATTTGTAAAGAAATAAGTGATTGATATTTTTTTCTTTCAAGAATTCAAGATATTTGAAAACAATTCGAAATATACATTTAAAAATGAAATATTTTACAAAAAAAACCCGTATTGTAGATTTAAACAAACCCCCTGGGGAAAAGAATTTTTGAGACAATTTTATTTTTAAGCAGAAAAATTTAATATAGCTTTGTCAATTGTAATTTTAAGAAAATAACTTTTAAGTCTCGATAATGAGCTCTCGTTTCAAATATGTAATAAGTTAGAATTCCGGTCTTGGGACTTCACCCAAAGCCTAAGAATACTTAAAAATCAATAACTCTAATGAAATCATGAATTACATTCATCCGTGTCATACACTCATAAGCGTCACGTACAGATTTTTTTTAGTATTCCGCTCTTCGAAGTTTGTCTTCTGAGTTCGATTAAAAATTTCAATGTTGTATAGTTACTTTATTCACAAAATCTCAAATCACGATGTGAGATGTAGTCCAAAATATCATGAGCATAATTCGCTGCGAATAGAATTCATCGTATATTCTTATTTAATTAAACGCAGAGTAAAAAGTTCAAGTTTGAACATTGCACTAACCGGATCAGAATTTTGTAAGACGCAAGCTTAAAATGAGAAAATGCAGTTAAATACTTCTAATCCATCAAAATATAAGTTAAAATATCGGACAATCAAATCATAACTTGACTACAAAGGTAATTTCGTCATTAAATTTTATAAAGGACAAAAAATTGATTGTGCCTTTTCAAGAAAATTTCAAGCATTGTTTAGTTTCACAACTCAGAGAAAAAATAAACAGTAAAATTAAATAATGTATATATAGAATCAAATTAATGAAAATAAATAAAATCTACCAAGAAACTGTAAAAAACAAAAAGAACTATGGACTAAAAAAGGGAAAAAGGACACAAGAAATTAATAAAATTAAATGCCTAAATTAAAAATTTAAAAAAAAAACATGTCACAAAATAACTCGGAATATAAAAAAATAAAAAAATATTCATGAAAAAAAATCCAAGATTTTAAAAAAAGGAAACATGCAAAGGAAAGTGGTAACTAAAAAAAAAGTGAGAAATACAAATGTTAGTGAGTGATATGAGCAAAAGGAAGTAAACAGGAAAATTATGAATATATTTAAAATTTGACCCTCCCCCTTAATTCAATATTACGCATCAATAAGATAGCAAATCTAAGAGAAATAATACTTTTATGTTTTCGCAAGGAAAAACTATAAAATTGTCTGATGTGCTCACCTGTATACAATGAATTAGGATGAAATTGGAATTACCACAGCATCCCCCCCCAAAAATGAATGGAACATAGCAGGTCATACGCATGAAAATACTACTTAATGAATACACCATCGAGAAATCTCACTGTCGTAGAGTTTCTTTTGAGTAGAATACTCTTCAATGATGTACTCATCGAGTAGTATGTCCAAACGCTTGACCTCCGACATTCCGCACTGACTGAGACAACTAACGGATGTTTTCAATTTTATAACCATCCTCATTGCATGTGGAAAAAAATCATGCATGCGAACAAGAACATGATTGGTGAGTTTTTTACTGGAAAATTTATTTCACCAATCAGGTTCTTATCCGCATCTCTGAACTCGCATGCAGTGAGAACAGTCCGTAACTCCAAGCATGCACGTGTTCACATCAGATAATCCAGGCTGCTCCTGCAAAAACACAAAAAATATCTTCACCTTTAGATTTACTTTGTTTACCTCCTTTTGAAAACAATAACCATGAATTTTAAATTTAATGAATTGCAAGGAAAAGTAAATAAAAAAAGGTAAATTTATATTGCATTTAATGTCTAAATATTATTTTGAGTTCGTTGAGAAGTCCGAGGAACTCCATCACTTCATTCATCGTTGGAGAAATGAAATTTTTCAAGGACATTCATGTTAGAAACCCTCCTTATTTTTATCATGCATTTGAAACAAGCAATAGTTCTCGATGAAACAGAACTCAATTTGATTTCTCCCACATCAATCCATCACATCCTTACGTTGGATTTAACTCTTAGGTTATTTCGGACATTTTTGAGATCCACTGCATTGATACATTTCCCCAATTCTCACATATGCAGCAACTTCTTCATAATTTCATTTTTGAAACGATTGTTATTCCTATTCTTTTTAATCAATTTGCCACCACCGCTTTCCTGTTAACCATGGCGATTCTCATACTTTATACTGATATACAAATTAGATAAGAAAGAAAATAGCTTTTAGAGGTTGATTAATGGTGTAAACTGAAGTAGTACCTAATTTTGTGGGTTAGAATTTTTCCTTTTTTATGAACAATAAAACACCATAAGTTGCTATATTAAAATGAAATCTAAATTAAGGACTAATTTTTCTTGGGCAACAATTTTAAGCAATGCAATTTTATCCATAAGCAACAATTTTCTTAAAAAACGAAATAAAAAACAACTACTACTCTTAAAATAATATTTGAAAAAGGCCACACATCTCTCTATCGCTTTTAAAGTTCTTTTTCCGATCTAGAAATCTTATTATCTATCTATTACAAATCCCAACCGAGAACAAAGATACTCGTTGAGTTAGTAGACCTTTTAGGTAAGTCTTGCACTGGAAGATAATTATCCAATGCAATTTTGTATGGTTGAAAAATTTCGATATTGATTTTTAACCCTTTACTCGTTTGCAGTGAGAAAAAGTGAAAATGGTAGCTACAATATCTGTTATAAAAGCAATAATAGTGAGTCGGAGGGAAAAAAAACTAGGTGGAAATATTGTAAGAAAAGGTTTTAAACTAATAAAATCTAAACTAAACTCAATGGCGCGACAGCCCATAGAGGGCCAAGGCCTACTGTGCCCATCTCAGTTTTCTTGACCTCGGGCTCTGGGGTGCAGGAGCAGACCGCTAAAGTGGTCAGCCGAACGCGGAATCCCCAGTGTTTAGTTCCCAAGCATGCTTGATACTCATCTATCGACCCACTGAAGGGGATGAAAGGTTGAATCAAACTTGCCCGGCCTGAGGATCGAACCAGGGACCTGTGGCACGACAGAGCTTAAACTAATAAAACGAAGCGAAATTTAGGCTAGCTTTTATGCTTAAAAAAATTTTTTTGTGTTTAAGTTAAATAATTTTATTTGAGTGAATAAGAATTTCTGCTAAACAAGAAATGAATGAAATTTATTTTCATAGCAACCAATAATTTAAATTAAATTGCTACGATAACAATCAATATAAACTTTTAAATGTTTCCTGAAGCTGAAACATTATAATGAAATTGACTGATGCTCATATATATTATCTATAAATTATGTGCGTTTCTTTTAATTTCTCTCATTCTAATAGTAAAGTAAAGCATTTCCGCAACCACCCGCTGTGGACCAGGGGTGTCATGAAGGTTAAGGTTCAGAAATTATACAACCTACAGCATGAATAGGACAATACAATTAACTTAGCTCTCAGGCTGCCTTTTGTTTCGAGACAAGCTTAAATCCATTGATCTGAATTTGGGCGAGTTGCAAGCAGCCGCAAGGGATCAAACCTCATTCCTTCACAATCACAGTTCAGTGTTTTAATCACTCAGCCATTGCCATTCAACCTAATATATGCCTTAATTTTTCGATACTATGCGAAATCTATTAAAACAAATTTTAAAAATATTTCTGCTCGAAAACTATTTTATTAGATAAGAAATACATATAACTTATGTATAAATATTAATAAATAATTGAATTTTTTTACTGCACATTGTCTTAAAACCAAGTTAGGGGTGTAGTTAAGAGAGTGGGGAATCCATGGGGCTTTCCCAAAACGAAAATATTAAAATAAAACAAAAAAATTACATTCAGATTCAGAATAGTATGACGTTCAATTTTGGGGAATATTATACGAAACTTTTCAAAAATGCACTTGCTTAAATATTTAGTTAAAGAAGAGTAATATGCTTCCAAATTAAATTTTGAATTAATTAAATTATTTAAATAATTATATACAAAGCATTTAAAAAAACGAAAGATTGTAAGCAAGTTACATTCCGTATTTTTGTTTATACAAGTCAAAAATTCAGATACAAAATTAACATTTTTCAGAAAGTGGGGATCATTCCCATCTAAGCAGTGTAATTTTTTTATTATTTAAAAATTTTAGATATTAATTAAATTAAAATTAAGGTTATTTTTACTATATCCATAATGAACAGATATTTATCCAGTCCATTATGCCTCGAGTAAGCGGTACATAAACACTGAACAATATTAATAAATTATGACTAATTATTCCAAAAGAGCTTATGTTAAGAGAATTATTTTAATATAAGAGATAAAGAGATGAAGTTTAATACTTTTACTTAACTACAAAGCCTTTTTTTATTTGCCTATTTTATGGACCCTTGTGAAATAAAATCTAAAGCACGCCAAAGTAAAAATCTACTATCGAGTCAGATAAAACATTTAAACTTTCAGTTGATAACGTAGTCTTTCGAAAATACTGATATACAGCTATTTACTGATACTGATATACAGATATACTGAATATACAGCTATTTATGAAAGGTTTACAAATAATTTAACTAAAATTTCTGCATTAAAATACATAATTTTATGATTACTCTTAATTCATTTTTAGAACGGTCTCTATAAAGACATGGAAGTACTAATTGGTTAAAATTGCATTAAATCTTGTTTACATAAAAATAAAGAAATAATTTAGGTCTTAAATTTTGAATGCGAAGCCTAACTGTAGGATGCTTTCAACATACGATTGAATGTAAACATTTGGCTAAAACATCTTCAGAAACATTATATAGTTGCATACCTAGTGATATTACATGAAGCAATGCTTTAAAAAAGAAATTTAACTAAGATTAAGATCAAAAACAAACAAGCATTTGAATTTTATTTTGCAAAGACATTCTATAATAGTATTGTTATATATTAGGATTGATATGATAAAGATAGATTGATTTAATTAATTGCTATATTTTTTGGTGACCAAAATTTTCAATATTTAAGCTGTATATTTAGATAATTTAAGCTCAAAACCAGTATAAGTACTTCAGCAAGCTAACGGCAAATCAAAATTAATTTTACACCTACCCGACATTTTAAATATTTGCACTACTTTTAGAATTAAACCCAAAAATAATTTAGGTAAGAAAAAAGTAAATTCAACTAAATATCCATCATATCAATCAATATTGAGTTATTAATCACCTCTTTATAAGTATACTGATAAAAAAAACTCTTTCTATTAAATCAAAATGACAAAAGTGAAAATTTAAATTAAAATGCAGCTTTGAGAACGAAATCAGTTTTAACGATATCAGTTTTTTGTTAAATCTGACATACTTTGATGTTACATAAAATATTAGCACTTGTTCCATCACTGGGCAATGTTCCAATTTATGAAAATTAAACTTAATTATTATCTTAAATAAAAAGTGAGAACATTTAACTGAAAATTGTACAAGAAAATTTTTTTACCAAAAACTTCTTGTCATTGCTGTTTTTAAAATGTATAATTGTTTTTCTTTTAGTTCCCCCCACCCCAACTAAATTAAATAAAGTTTCTGAAAGGTTCTGCTAAGCTTTTTTCGAATTGACTTTTCGAATTTGTTCAATTGATAATATAACCATTAGTTAAATCTTAAGACATACTATGTAAATAATATTTTACTAATATGCGATTATTCAAGCTAGTTCACTTGCAGACCAAGTTAAAAATGCTTCATTACAAATCCATCTTTTTTTACTTAAATCAAGCTATGCTTTAAAAATTTACAAAGCATTTTACTAGAGGAGTGTTTAAACTCTATGTTGATTTTCATAGTATAAAATATATTGCAAATATATTGCTGTTTTAACAAATTTCAATAAGCAAAATTTCATTACTAGGTCACTTAGTGTGTAAAAAATAACAGCACATTTGAAAGAACATTTTAGAAATCGTATAATTTTTTTGAATTTTTCAGAATAAAAAAAAGAACGAAATGAAAATTTAATAGTTTTGTATAGTGATACATCTGTAAAAAGTAGGCATCGAAGGAGAATTCTTTTTTCCCAAAAAATAATGATGTTAATGAAAGTCCTACCCATTTAATATTTTTATAAACAATAAATTTGTAACTATTATTTTAATTCCGCAGATATTTTTCTGCCTCATAAAGTTCATTCAATTTCAAGAGGAAATATCTTTATCCGGCATTAAAAAAGAAATTTTTTTTAAACTGCCTTTCTCGCATAGTGAGTTGCTATTTTTAAATAAATAAGTTATTCTAAAAGTCTTTTTAAATAAATAAGTTATTCTAAACTGAAATGTTTGTCAACCCGTAGTTAGTTTGAGCTACACAATTTCGCCATTTCAAAAAAAGTTTGAAAAAAATTAGATCAATGAAATCAATTTCTGATTTGATTACTTTGGTCGACTTTTCAGTAGTTAATGACACATTTCTATTTAAGTAATGACATGCATTTGCATGTCATTACATAATTGTATTAATATTTTTTCAAAGTAATTAATTGATACAATCAAGAAAAATTTCACCGTTTTCTCACAGATTATAGTGCATATATAAAGAGCTATTTAAGGGGATTAAACTTGGAATTCAAATTAATAGAAATGCTTATGGAGCCGACGCCAATAATAGATTTGTAACTAATGATCAATTATTATTGAATGACTAAATTAGGTTTCTTCAAACAACTCCAGTCTTTATTTTTTTCAACATTATGTAATTTTGATCCCCATTTTTTTCTGACTTAATCAGTTAAAACTTTTTGGATCCTTGACATTTAAATTATATTTGTTGAAAGCGACTTTAAAGAAAAAGTTTAACAATTAAAACAATATTTTTACTTTATAGTAGAAACTATACGTGTTTTCAATAAAATATAATCCTGAGTTTGTCTTTATTTGATTAAAAAAAAAATTTTGAAAATACATTTTAGCACCAGTTTTTAAGGATAATTTGTTTCGATTCTGAAATTATTTTCACTTGTAAAATATCTACTTCAGAAACAAAGATAAGCAACCATTAGACGATTTAAACTTAGGATTGTTTTTATTTTAATAATGAAAGCAAAATCAAAACTACTGTACTCAATTATTTATACTGTATTTTTTCTAAAAATGATAATTTTTCAATCAAGATAATAGAAATATAATTTTTTGCTAAAAACATAGTTATACTTAAAGTTAAAAAATTAAACAACAATTAAAAGACATGTGAAAATAACCATTCAAAAAAAATTAACATTCGGGAAAAAAAAAAGGATAAGTTCTAAAAATTATTATATTTTGTAAATTCATGAATATCAATGCAATAATAAAAATAATTTCTAAATAAAAAAAAATCTATACCAACTAAAAGTACCGAATTGTCGTAATAAATAACTCATTTTGTAATTTTTGACAAGTGGGAGAATCAATGTAATAATTTATCAAAATAAGGTTAATTTTTTGATTAGCAGGACCTAGTCTAAGTACTATTGCACTAGTAATTATCGTTTAAAGAAAACCATCAATTCAAAAGGAGATGACAAGAGTTCCGTTATTTCAAAGGCTGTCTGTGTGTAAAAATAACTGCAGATAGGAATTAAGTTCGCGGTTTTAGATTGTTTTTTTAGATTCCCTCTTAGACAATCATGACCCACAAAAAGTTTACTTAAAATTGATTGTTGTTTTAGGCTATTAAAGCACTGGAGGTGAGACTGTTCTTGTTTTCCAGTGGAGTCATCTATGGCCAAGAGTTCGACTTCTTCTACACTCATATGTCACACCCGTTCATAGGGTGCAACCATTCATTCATCCACAGTTCGTAATTTCGATCTGAACCAGAGGACGATAATTTCCAATTCAGCACATATCCAGAAACATAATTTGTTAAGGGAACATGGAGGACTTTGCGACCCGAGAGATTTAACGTACACCAGTCACCATTTACTAAATGGGGGAGTCTTCGGCCGGCTGGATTCGAACTCTCGTTCTCACTAATGTGCCCAACAACCAGACTATACGGACTTACTTAACATTTATAACATAAATATAATTAGTTGCGACTGAAATTAATTTTGAATTAATATCAAATTTTCTAAAAACTAGATTTTACAAACATACCCATGACTGACAAAACAGTAAACTAAAATTGGACGGAATAAATTTTGTTCGCAAAAATCGTAATTCCCATTAAGATTTGCAATAAATTCATGAAATAAAATTGCGTATATCGGACAGTGACCTTATAAACTTAAAAATAACTTAGTATGAGGAATGTGGGACAAGTGTGCGGGATTATTTCTCCTAGAGAAAAAAAAATAGAAATTAGAGTAAAAATATGAATTAAAAGGGGTTATTGAATTCCTGCATTCAATCCCGATTAAATTTAACAGGTTCTAAATCTTGATAGGCTTGAATTATTGAAAGGATGATCTCGATTTCCAGCCGGGAAATCAAAATAAGCGCCGTTCTAAGCAGCAAAAATAACTCAATTACATAGTTTCTTGAGTTAATAATAGTTAAATAAATTTTGTATTTATTGTACTATTGTACGAGTAAACAATAAATTTTGTATTTATTCACAAGCAAGATTTTAATTCAGAAAAAAAAAATTAGAAATTATAGAAAAAAATATCAATTAGCAGTAGTAGGGAAAAAAATTGCGTGCAATCATGTGGAATTTACATTTACGAATCAAGAATTTATGCTAAAATTTTAGCTTTTCAGATAAGGGGAAAAATCAAAATTTTACAAAATTTAGACAATTTAATATTTAATTAGCGCGAATTCAGCTTTATTTAAATGTTATGATTACGAATTTCGAATAACTTATTGGAAATTTCAGGAATTTCGTTTTTTGATATATTACTTGAAAATGAGGATAATTGCGAGTAAGAAAAATAAAATTATAAAGCGGCTATAGCAAACAATTTTGTAAAAAATCAGAAACATTATTTTGTTCAAGATAAGTGAGTTGTGATTTATGTCAATGAGTTTCGAAGTATTAGAATATTAAAAACAGGGTAAACCTATTTTGAATATATCTTAATATACGTCTAATTTGCCTTTACATAGGAATGACAGATTACAATTGTTTAAGTTAAGTGTATAAAAAAAATAATCAGAATGAAAGAAGAGAAATAGTAATGCTTTTGCTTTTTTTAAAAAAAACTCTTTCGGGGTATCTATGTTGCTACATTCAACCATCAATTGTTCATTCAGAAGAATTCCAGGCTACTCTTTTAAAAATTCTTTTAATGAACGATTTATTTATTTTACGTTTTAATTATAGTAGCATGAAATTTCTTTAAAGACATTGATTTTATAAATTTTAATTCTCGCACTGTTTTAAATCTTTTCCTTCTCAGAAAGTTTTTGTTAACTGTTAGATTAGTACATCTTATTTAACGCATTTTAACTGTTACACCACGTCGCTAAGTTTGTTTTCTGTTTTCTTCTCAACTCATTTCAGTAGCATTTTTACGTTTAAGCAATATAGACGCATTTATAAAGAGTAATTTTTATCTTAGGATAATCATTCTTTATTTTGATTTATCACAATTACCATCGTAAAGGAATGCGTCCCGAAGAGAACCTTTGCATTTTCCCTTTAAAAAATTCTTTATTTAATTTTATAATTCTTCTTTGTGTGTGATTCATGATTATTGGTTTCTTTTTGACAATATGCTTAACTGATCATCGATTGAAAATTCCTACCATATTTACAGCAGTTGAAGAAAAATCACCTGCTCATTATTGTAGTAATTAATATAACGTCTCGAATATAATGTGTGTTAAATAAAAAAAAATACAATTAAATGCTGGTTATTTTTATTTCTTCCAGCAATATGACCATTGTTTTAAAATAAGAAACAAAAAGTTCAGCAAGACAGTCAACTGCTGTTATGATTTTTTAAATATTTAACCCATGGTACTGAGGCACATTGGCATGAAAATAAATCAATTAATTTAGAATATCGCTTTCCTTTTGGCAATATGGAGCTTAGGAATGGCTTAAAATGCTTTTACATTAGTTAATATTTCAGTTTTTATCATTGGTGAAATATTGAATTAGAAAAAATGGAAGCACATTTAAACAAAACACCGGCTACTGTTTTAAAAATATGACAAAGTAATCATTTAGAAGGTTTTTTTTAGTTTAAAAGATTTGGTTTTGCGCCATTTTGCTTATTTACGATCAGCTGGCACTGATGTCATGTCACATGTGGGGGTATTGTGATCTTCTTGAAGTGCAAGTACCCAATTGTGAATGGACTGTTTTGCTTTGATATTAAGTTTTTCATAAATTGCACCTAACCGCTGGTTTTTTATTTGAAAATCTGTTTTTCACACAAAGTACCTAGCCGCATTTTAATTGCTGTTCTGTTTTTCAAAAATCGCATCAATCAGTAAATTGTAACCATTATTCTATTCTCATAATTTATTTGATTTCAAAGGAAAGATAATCCAAGCATATTTTTAAACATTTTTGGATAGCATTTATAAGTTTAAATTTTAAAAAAAGCGTTAAAAATGTTTTCCAGAGTTAGGTAACTGTCATTGAAGTGTTGTAAAAATGTATTTGCTTTGGAAAACAAAATTTTTCAAGAAAGAATTTAAAATCAGTAATTATGAGCTATTCATAATTAGGATTTTTTTTTAAGTTGATTTTAGTATTTGCGTACAATTAATTGCGCATAAAAATAGAAGAATTCAAAAAATAACAGGAAAAATGACAATCATAACAGTACATGATTAGTCTTCAGTTATTCAATTTGAAGAAAAAAATTATTCAAGAAAGTAAGAAAATTACTAACTCAAGAAATTAAAAAAAAATGCTTTAACATTTTTTTTAAAAGTAATATGCACATTTGAAGCGTTTTCTGTTAAGCAATGCGTGCAGTTATATAATAATACTGAATATTTAATACGGCTATAAAATCAAAACTGATATGCCTCAAAATTGGCAATGATATTTTTGTAGTTAAATCTGAAACAAAATATTTGTTCGTTTATGCAAACTTTTCATCAAGTTTTACACTTTCCAAGTGGATCTTTAAAAGTTTATCTCTTGTTCAATTTGCAAATAAAAACAACCTTCAAAGTATTCATCTACCAGGAATATTACCCAGCTTCATTTCATAGATAACTTGATACTTATTAAACAAATAATAATAAAAAAAAATTTAATCCGTTACAGCAATCTAATAAATTAAGCGGTATAAACCGGTTTAACCGTTATTAACCTGTATAAACAAGTCTTAAATTACTTAGATTTAATCTAAATGATAAAATACCTGTATAAGAGTAGTTTAGGATTGGACTTATTATACTGACCTAACGCAGGAATTAAAGATTGATCTATTCATTCTTTCTCGTGATTTCATTATTTTCTTAATGACCATAAAAAATGTCTCTTAAAAAAAATGATTCTAGGCTCTCAAGTAAATGCTGTCATTTGACACAATTGCCCTCGTCTTCTTAACTGAGTAGCTGAGTTCAATATTAAAATTAAGATGGATGTTGATTGTTGAGAATCAAAATTTGCTTTTTACCAAAATCAATATAACTAAAGAAAAGTCTTATAAAAAATAAAAATTTTGATTTCAATAAATATAACAGGAAACAAGTATCAACACTAAGTTTTTAAGAATGACGTTGGCTATCATGTCCACTATAATTTTATTAAGATTTATCTACATTATGATTTTGTATTGAATTTAATTTTGCTTTGCTCTTCTGAACGATACATTGTACATTAGATGCCAAAAAAAATAGTTTTTAAATCAAAGTGGCTTATTAACAGAAAGAGACAAAATATTTTCAGCCACAGACCCTTACAGAAAATGTGAAAGTACTGTTTTTTTTTCCTTTTTTTTCCAAAAATAAAAATAAACAAATTTGGAAGTTGAAAGTGTTAAACTACCGAACAGTTTTTTAGTTACGACTTAAAATACATGGACTGAAAATTTTAACTAGAAATAGAAATTTATTTTTAAAAATATTTTGTTCAAGAAAGTTTATGTTTACTAACTCAAGAACTGCAGACTTTTTTTTTAAAAAAAAATGCTTTAACGTTTTCTACGCATACAAAAAATTATATTCAAGGCTAAATGCAAGATCAATGCACTTTGATCTGATAAATTCTTTCAGTTTCTTTTTTCATTTTAATTTTTCAAGCAGAAACTTTTTATAATTATTTTCTAATTTGGGTATTCCTACAATCAAATTTCAGGATTTCGTTAAACGTTATGAGAATTTTGCAAACACATTTTCGAAGGAAAATCTTTAGTGAACGTGTATTTCAGCTACGAAATTACAATGGGAATAATGAGTTGGTGAAATTAATTATTCAACTATTTATTTACTTTGGAAAAACTTGGTAATTAAGAGTGTGAGATAAATAAATACTTTATAGTGATAAAGATTGCCGTTGTCTAGCATACACTCATTTCAGCAAAATTTTGAGTATTGCCACCAAAAATAGCTCTAATATTTTCCAAATTGAAGAATAAAAATAGTTTTAAAAATTTTATACTTGAATAGTTTTCCAAGATTCATGTCCGGCCAAAACTCATTTTGATTGGGTTCCAGTACATGTTTTTTTCTTCTTTGAAACTATAGCTCCACTCTACTTTTGAAAGCGTTTTACATTTTAGTAACAAAGACTTATAAATTAGAAAATAGTAGGTTCCACTTTTGAAAAACATCATCATAATATCCTCAAATTGTAATATCCATTAAAGTTAAATACTGAAATCTAATTAAACATATTTCAGTAATCAATCATCCATTTGATTCAATGTTTTTCCATTCATTGATTTGAATCATTTGATTCCAATCTATAACTGTAGTTTCAAATCGAACTTTTAAAAAAGAATAGTTTAAAGCATTTTGAAAATGCTTGACAATTTCATCGTTTAGAATCGTTTTAATTCATTTTAATCAACTCTATTATTCACATAAAATTCACTTCGTCAAAAATATAACTTTAACCAGAAATTTTCGCAATTTCAATCATTATTACGAATTTTAGACATTGGTATCTCACTCAATTATTTGTAAATGTTAAGAAAAAAAAGCATAAATACTGATGCCAAGATGTACTATTTAAAGGAATAAAAGATTACAGAATACATAATTTCTGCCACTTTCAATTTTAACCTGTCGATACAAAAAAATAGTTTATAACGTGTAAAATGCTTGAAAAAAAGCAAATCTCTAGTAACTAATAAGTACTCAAAATTTTAGAAGTCATTATAATAATTTTTTAATATTAGTAACGTTTCCTAATAATTACTAATATTTGGCACTTTTCCAGCAACAAAAAAATCTAGAAATCATGCATAAAGTAACTATCGGGAAAAATTAATATTATCATCGTTTAAACATAAATAATTATATAAAGTAAATTTTTAATACAGTACACTAAAAATAATATTTTTTTTCAGTCCCTTTATCAGTTGAAGATTAATACAATGCATGCAAAATAAAAGATAAATCACCAAGATAATCACTATGATACAAAATTCTAAGATGGTTTGCTTTTTATTCTTTCTTTCTTTTTTTTAATTTCCTTTTTTTATTATTATTATTATCATTATTTTTTTTTTTTTTTTTGTTTCTTAAATTTTTTGTACTTTTTTCTGCTTTTTTTTTATAATTTTCGTTTTTTCAAATTTCGAGCAATTTTTTTTTTTTTTCAATTTTTAATTTTTTTTAAATTTTTTTTTCTTTTTTAGCAAACAATTTTGTTCTTTACACAACAATTCGTTACACACAATCACAATCTGGAACACATGAAATAATAAAATTACAAGAATATCGCATAATTGAATGTAGGTAAGTAATAATTAAAAATAAAGCTGTTAAACTCCTAGTTCAGAAAATTTTGAAAACAGAATGAAACGTGTCTTAATTAACCACATTTTGTTTAAAAAAAGTTCTAAATAACAGCACAGATGAACAAATAAAATGCAATAAGGTTCAAAAGAAACTTATAAGCAATTAAAAAGAATTCTTTTTCTTAGAAAAAAGAAAAAAATATATACTTATGAAATAATATTATAATGGGTAGATTGTGGAGCATACTTGAATTACATAAAAATTATGAGAGATATTGAAATGAGATAACTATAAATTAATGACCTGAATAAGTATAAACGTATTTCAAAATATGTCATATGTTATAATATATCAGTAAATCAATGAAATTCTTTAAAAAAACATATTTAAAGAAAGAAAATTTTTTAAAAAAAATATGATTTAGAATAAAAAACTTTATAAAATTTTTTTTGATGAGGCAAAATGGAGTATTTTAATGGAATAAACTAGCTACAATTAAGTGATTTAAATAGATATTAAAGAAAAATAACTTAAAGGAAATATAAAAGAAAAATAACTTAAATACATTTTTTAAATTTTTCTTTGTTGTATTGGATGGAAACTTCTATTAAAAATTGTTTCTATTAAAAATTGTAAAAACTAAAACATATTAAAAATACGTTATTATACTCGGTGTAATGTTAAAGTAATTATTTATGATAAAAATATGATATTGAAAAGGTTACTAAAAAAAAAATACTAAATTTTAATCACTAAAAAATTAATGACTTGAATAAGTATAAATATATAAAATATGTAAGCATTCAAAATATGTAAGAAATTCCATTCAGTCCGTCAACAAAATTTTAAAAAAAATTATTTATGGAAATAAAAAAAATGAAAATAATTTAGAATAAGAAACTACGTCCCATCTTTTTTTTTTCTTACGATGGGGCAGCGGAATGGAACTTCTTAATGGAATAAATTATATACAAATAAGTTATTAATAATGGTTATAAAAGCATTGCGCAAGAAATATAAGAAAATCCAAAGACCGTAAACATTAAAAAAAAAGCATTTAAGGAAATAAAAAAAAATTAAAATATAATTTGGAATAAGAAATTATGACCCATCTTTTTTTTTTTTTTTTTTTTTTTTCACAATGGGGTGGAATGGATTTTCTTAAAGGAATGAACTAACTGAAAAGAAGTGATTTAATCAGATATAAAAATATTACATTCAAAATGTAAAAGAACGTCCATTCAATCCGTAAAAAAAAAATTTTTTAAATGCAAATTTAAGGAAATTAAAAAAAAAATATTAATTTAGAATAAGAAACTATGCACCCTTTTTTTTGACGGGGTGGAATGGATATTCTATGATTAAAAGTAAGTACATGATTTAAATATAAAATGTATAAATTATCTATTAATCTGTCAAAAAAAAAAGAATTTAAAGAAATTTATTTGCTACTGAAAGAATATTAACAGTTTTCTCTACTAACTAAGTAAAACATAATATATGCCACATTTTGAATATGACAATAAATATGTATATAAATTAACAATCACTCTCACATACCTCCATAAAAATTAAACAAAACATTCCTTACATTTACATGGAAAACACTTCAAGAGAAAGCACTTCAAGATTACAAGAATTTAAAAAAGAGAATGTAATAAATTAATTAAAGCATATTGTTCAATAAGTTTATAAATAGTCTAATTTGTTTAATCACCACCATTTTGTTTAGTTTCGTTGTCTCTCTTATTCAGCATCAATAGTTCGGTTAAATGGAGAAGGCATTTGATGTGTGGGAGTTGGGTCAAAGCTGCTTTTGTCAGATAATCGAGAAAATCTTGAGAGGACATGTCGAGACATTTTCCATATAAGTCACAGGCAGAAATATTGTGCATGCGTACAAATGTCACTGGGATGATTTAGAAAGTCACTATAGGAACTATTTCTATCAAAAACAGTATCTGAATGGTGGGATTGTTGCGAAATTCCTTTCACTTCAAAATGTTTCTCAGCGCACATGGTTAAACAAACTTTTGACATTTAGTAGTTTAATTATTAAATATTAATTAAAATGTCAATTTATATTTTATATAAAATCACTGGAGATCTGTTTAAAGCAGGATTTAGAATGTCACTAATACGCAGTACTCTGGTAAATTGAGTTAGCTCACTCTTTCAAACTAACATATTTTGGGGAGCATTTTTTTTCTTCTGATTAGGAGTACTTTCGTTCTGGAAGAGTTACTGAGATTTGAATTCTTTTATCACCATAAAACTCTTTTTTCCACTGTCTTTTTAATCGGTCATGTCAATCTCTTCATTTAGTTTCAGTCAAACTAAAATTGCACCTACTAACAATGTAGGTCTCACTGTTTCTATTTCGGAAATATTTTAATATTGATGCATCATTCAGACAGTACAACTAGTCATGTGGGTGCTCTATTAATATATTCCGAGTGCTAAGATTTTATTTTTTATAAAAATTTAAATGTTTTCTCCTTAACAAAGTCTAGTTGTTATGGTTCACTCCTTGTAGAATGAAGAGGCGTTTATTTTAGTGAAACAAGTAACTGTCCACATTCTAAATGTAATGGTGTTACTCCCTTAGAAACATGCTGCATTTATTTTAGAGCAAAAATAAGTGACTACTCGTACTCTAATTCCAATGATGTAGTTCTGGTAAAACCATCTGTTATTTATTTGTAAGAAAGATTAAGTAATTGTCCATATTCTGGTCGCTATGGTGCTATTCCCAGAATAATGCCGTGTTCAATTCAGTGGAACATTATGTTACTGTCCAGATTCTACTTGGCACTTGGATGATTCACTTTAGTACCACCAAATTCCAATTGATATGGTACAATATTTGGAGCAATGTGGCATTCTATTCAGAAGAACATTAAGTAACTGTCCAGATTGTACTTGCCACTTGGGTGATGCACTTGCACCATATTCCAGTTGCTATGGTACAACTCCTGAAACAATGTGGCATTCTATTCAAAAGAACGTTATGTACCTGTCCAGATTCTACTTGCCACTTGGGTGATTCACTTTCATCAGTTCTTTTACATTAAATATCTGTTTTTCGATGAAAATGATTGAGTCAACATTTATTTAGCTTCAGTAGTCTTAGTAGCTGTCAATAGTTTGTTACAATGGTCAAGTAGTAAAACACTGTTCTGAATTGTTCACATGCAGTTAGCTCTCTTTTTACAAACTATAAAAATAAGTTGACTAGCAATTCCGATTTTTTTTCTTTGCACAACTAAGATCAATTAGTCCCGGATGCAGAACTCAAATTTGAGATCCTTTCTTTGGGCATAACCAATTTTTGTATCTCTTTAATACACAGTCTATGCGATCTTCCTATCATTAATCGCCTCATTTGGTTTCATTCATTTTAAAACCATTCTACCAATATATTATGAGTGTTTAAATGTCCATCTTTCTAGATATTATAAGATCCTTTCCTTTGATTCTAGTTTCCAGGGTTCTTTTAAACTGGAATAACTGAACTCAGTAAAATAATTTTCAAAAGCTTTTTAACTTGCTTACCATAAGTGACAAATGTTTTATTTAACTATGAGGAACATAGTAAAACTGTCCATATTCCAGTTGCTATAGTTTACTTCTTGTAGAATCACGAGGCGTTTATTTTAGTGAAACAATAAGAAACTGAATTCTAGTTGTAATGATGTAAAACTTGGCTGCATTTAATTTAGTGGAACAATTGAGGGAATGATGAATTCTCTTTGTATTCTTCCTCTTATAATTTGTGGAACATTTTTAATTTTCTCGTAGGCTATACTACTTGTGTAGATGCTTCTATCCATCCATTTTGAGTCCTTAGATTTTACTTTTTTCTTCCTACTGATGAAATTCTCAACTGATTCCAGTATTTATCATTCTTAATAACTGGTGTAATGGGAAGAATTTAGGAATTATTTTATCTTTAAATTTTGAACTTTTCTTAGGTGATGCTTTCCGGATGATGATTAATATTTTTAACTGGTACAACTTCTAAAGAAAGAGTTCAATCTGGAGTATAAAGGAACACATGTCGCTGATTTGTTTCTCAGACATTTCACAAGGGGTCAGTACTGTGCAAAATTATTTATTATCTGTCCTTTTTAAGTCATTAAACCACTTCCTATCAATAAAATTCTTTTCCTAACTTATTCTAGTTTATATTCTTACTTCTGGGGTGCATGCAAGAAATTTAGAAATATGCTACCTTTTATTTTCCAGCTTCTTTGTAGGTGATAATTAATCTTAATATTTAATGGAAGTGGGAATTTTAAAGTAAAAGTTCAAAATTTGGAGCACAAAATGAACAAATATCGCCTAAATGTAAGGCATTGCACACGTAAGGGATCATAACAGTTCAAAGTTTTTCAAGTGCAACGATCTCACTGCTTTTAAACGATAAAAATGATTTAGTTAGTATCATCGTATCATCTAAGGCACTTAGTAACTGAAAATGAGTTCCAGTAGACATCATCGATTTTAAAAACACACAGATCATCACTTCTCTTGTCAATAAAGCTAATTTATAATTATCAAACTTTGAAAATGAAATAAAATTAAAAATTTTATAATTTCTTTCGTTGATAGAGTTTCAGGAGTTGATGCTGCTTTGATTTTATCTTGTTCTTATCTGTGGTGTTAAGTGAATTAGCTGTCACATGAAATGTATGTTGATGGCTCGTTGCATAAAGCAGTTATTTCATAACTGCTTTTTCTGCAGCTTCATGACCCAACTCAAAAGTCACTTAAAGCTGTTTAATTTAAGCATGGCATATTTGGGGGTGATTGTCGAATTCAGTCGAAAAAATGTTTATTAATTTTCATTGCTCATTTTCAAAAAATATTCATTAGATTTCAAGGAAAAAAATAACATTTCTGGTAACAATAACAAACAATACCATTGCTTTACTTAAAATAGTCAACATACATCAACATTTTATCCCCCAAAAATTATTGTCTTGCATTTTGTATTTTTTTTCCATTTAAGTAAGTAAAACCATAATTAAGTATAGAACGACAATATACCAGGAGTTAAAAAATATTTTGGAAGAACCATCTTAATAGCCAGAAAATAGTTTATCACCAATATGACCAAATAAATTGTTTGTTTGGTATTTATTAAAACTAAAAATATTTTAAAAAGTCAACCTTTTGTTTAATAATATTGTTGTCTTCAATACTTGAATTGAGCCAGAGATTCATGAGAAATAAAGATTCAAACCTTTATACGGAAAAATATTTTCTTGTTATTTCCCTAAACTTAAATATATTTCAAAAATTTTAAGTAGGTTTAAAAAGATGAAAAAAAGTACAAAAAACCTACGTAAAGATGCCATGATTGGTTAAAGCAAGATTCTTAGTTTCAATTGTTTAGTTTGCCGGAATTTCTCTGCTGGACAAATTCAATAGCACGAAAAGGTAAATGTCGTCAGTTATGTAGTAATCAAATGAAAAAGGAAAATAAATTTTTATTTTTTTAAACCAAAATTTCGTTTGGAGTTTTTTTATGAAAAGAAAGTTATAATTTCCATACAAGTTAAATAAAAAAATGATTTTAACATTAAACAGAAAACTACTAATTCTAACCAAGAAAATATGTTTCATAACAAATTTTAAAAAAAAATGTCAAAACTAATGTAAATATATTTTTCACATAAAAAATTTAAAGTAGAAAAGTATATTTCTACTTTAAATGATAATCACAAAATTTAAAAATAATTTTTCACATAAAACATAAAGACCATACAGTATGCATATCAAGTAAGAATTTTATTACATATTTTGATAATTTTTGTTTAGTTTTTTTAACATATTTTTTAGTTCATTTTTCTAATTTTTCTTTTTATTTTGCTTTTGTGACTTTTATAATTTTTTTACACAAAATGTTGGATCTATTAATTGGCCAAATTAAACCAGATATTTATTTAAACAGATTAATATAATCAAAGCGTGATAAGGTTGCCTAGCGTAAGCTCATTACGGCTTAATTTTGAGTGTTGGCACTTTTTCAAATCTTTGTCAAAGTGAATTAACAATTTGGATTTATTACGATTTACTTTTAAGAAACAGGTTTGTTTGATGTAAGTCAACCCCAAAATCTTTTTGATTGGCTTCCAGTAAATGAAATGACATTTTCCTTTCCAACAAAAGTTCCACTCTACTTTTAAAAGCATTTTATCAGTTTCATGACAAATACTTAAAATTTCACATTAATAGGTTTCACTTTTGAAAAACATCCTTTTAATAACATCAAATGGTACTGTCCAATAAATTTAAATACTGAAATCTAAATAGACATAATTCATTTATCAATCATTCACTCGAATCGGTGTTTTTTTTATTTATTGATTTGAGTTATTTGATTCGAATCTACAGTTTCAAATCAAACTTTTCAGAAACAATAGATTAGAGCATTTAAAAATGCTAGACAATTTTAAGATATTCTTTGAATAAAAAATTTATTAATAGAATTATAAACAACTATAATTTATGTTTAAAAAAAGACTTTGTCAAAAAAAGATAACTTTTACCCGAAAAATTCTTAGTTTAAATTATTATCAGGGACTCTACACAATACAATTCACTCAATTAATTATAAATGATGAGAAAAAGTATAAATACTGATGCAAAGATGAACATTTTTAAAAAAGATATTTATTTAAAATATATTATTTGTGCTATTTTCAAAATTTTCTTTTCACAATATAAGTTTGAAAACAGTGAAATGCTTAAAAAGTAATCAATCACAAAATAAAAAAAAATTATAGGTACTTAAAAAATTATTTTAGAAGTCTTCAAAATAACTTCATTATATTAATTTATATTAAAAATCTTGAAATTGTGTATAAAAGTTTTAAAAAAATATTCTCATCTTTTAAATATGAAGAATAAAATAATGAAAGTAATTTTTCAACACAGTACTGTACACTAAATATAAAACAAGACGCATGAAAGCAGTACCCTCTTTTTTTGAGTTGAAGACACATATAATGAAAGCAAAATTTTAAAAAAATGCAAACTATTGCACAAAATACAATAACAGACAGTTTGCTTTTCCTTCTGTAATTTTTTTTTTCAAAGTTGTCTTTTTTTTTCAAGTTTTATTTATTCTTTTTTTTTATCATTTTTTGTTCTTTTTTTTCCGTTCATTTTTTTTAATTCTTTTTTTCATTTTTTAAAATTTTTTTTAAGCAAACTGGGTTGTTGTTTAGAATATGATTGGGTACAAACAATAACAATCTGGAAAACACAAAAATTACAGAGAAATTACAAGATTTTCATGGAGGTCAAATAGTTGAATGTAGAAAAATAATGAATATTAACAAAATAGTTAAACTGATAGTTCAATAAATTTAGAAAATAAAATTGTTCGTCTTTTTATTGAAGAGCATTTCTAAACTTAAAAAAATCTAAATAGCATACTTAAATAAAATGGAATAAGGTTACTATTAATATTTTATAAATATTATAAAAATAAATATAAAAGAATAGTAACCTAAATGCAATAATAACCTAAATGCAATATTGAAAAGGTTACTAATAGTAAATGAAAAAAAAAGACTGAAAATTAATCACTAAAATTTAATGACTTGAATGAGTATAAATATATAAAATATGTAAGCATTCAAAATATGTAAGAAATTCCATTCAGTCCGTCAGCAAAATTAAAAAAAAAAATATTTATGGAAATAAAAAAAATGAAAATAATTTAGAATAAGAAACTACGTCCCATCTTTTTTTTTTCTTACGATGGGGCGGCGGAATGGAACTTCTTAATGGAATAAATTATATACAAATAAGTTATTAAAAATGGTTATAAAAGCATTGCGCACAAAATATATAAGAAACTCCAAAGATCGTAAACATTAAAAAAAAGCATTTAAGGAAATAAAAAAAAAATTAAAATATAATTTGGAATAAGAAACTATGACCCATCTTTTTTTTTTTTTTTTTTTTTTACAATGGGGTGAAATGATATGATATTGAAAAGGTTACTAATAGTAAATGAAAAAAAAAGACTAAAAATTAATCACTAAAATTTAATGACTTGAATGAGTATAAATATATAAAATATGTAAGCATTCAAAATATGTAAGAAATTCCATTCAGTCCGTAAGCAAAATAAAAAAAAAAATTATTTATGGAAATAAAAAGAAGAAAATAATTTAGAATAAGAAACTACGTCCCATCTTTTTTTTTTCTTACGATGGGGCGGCGGAATGGAACTTCTTAATGGAATAAATTATATACAAATAAGTTATTAAAAATGGTTATAAAAGCATTGCGCACAAAATATATAAGAAAATCCAAAGATCGTAAACATTAAAAAAAAGCATTTAAGGAAATAAAAAAAAATTAAAATATAATTTGGAATAAAAAATTATGACCCATCGTTTTTTTTTTTTTCTTTTTTTTTTTTTTACAATGGGGTGAAATGATATGATATTGAAAAGGTTACTAATTAGTAAATGAAAAAAAAAAAGACTAAAAATTAATCACTAAAATTTAATGACTTGAATGAGTATAAATATATAAAATATGTAAGCATTCAAAATATGTAAGAAATTCCATTCAGTCCGTAAGCAAAATTAAAAAAAAAATTATTTATGGAAATAAAAAGAAGAAAATAATTTAGAATAAGAAACTACGTCCCATCTTTTTTTTTTCTTACGATGGGGCGGCGGAATGGAACTTCTTAATGGAATAAATTATATACAAATAAGTTATTAAAAATGGTTATAAAAGCATTGCGCACAAAATATATAAGAAAATCCAAAGATCGTAAACATTAAAAAAAAGCATTTAAGGAAATAAAAAAAAAATAAAATATAATTTGGAATAAAAAATTATGACCCATCTTTTTTTTTTTTTTTTTTTTCTTTTTTTTTTTTTTTACAATGGGGTGAAATGATATGATATTGAAAAGGTTACTAATTAGTAAATGAAAAAAAAAAAGACTAAAAATTAATCACTAAAATTTAATGACTTGAATGAGTATAAATATATAAAATATGTAAGCATTCAAAATATGTAAGAAATTCCATTCAGTCCGTAAGCAAAATTTAAAAAAAAATTATTTATGGAAATAAAAAGATGAAAATAATTTAGAATAAGAAACTACGTCCCATCTTTTTTTTTTCTTACGATGGGGCGGCGGAATGGAACTTCTTAATGGAATAAATTATATACAAATAAGTTATTAAAAATGGTTATTACAGCATTGCGCGCAAAATATATAAGAAAATCCAAAGACCGTAAACATTAAAAAAAAGCATTTAGGGAAATAAAAAAAAAATTAAAATATAATTTGGAATAAGAAATTATGACCCATCTTTTTTTTTTTTTTTTTTTTTTTTTTTTACAATGGGGTGAAATGGATTTTCTTAAAGGAATGAACTAACTGAAAACAAGTTATTTAAATAGATATAAAAATATTACACTCAAAATGTAAAAGAACGTCCATTCAATCCGTAAAAAAAATTTAAAAAATTCAAATTTAAGGAAATAAAAAAAATTTATAATTTACAATAAGAAACTATGCAACCTTTTTTTTTGACGGGGTGGAATGGATATTCTATAATTAAAAGTAAGTACATGATTTAAATATAAAATGTTAAATTTATCTATTAATCTGTCAAAAAAAAAGAAATTAAAAAAAGTTATTTGCTACTGAAAGAATATTAACAGTTTTCTCTACTAACTAAGTAAAACATAATATATGCCACATTTGAATATGACAATAAATATGTATATAAATTAACAATCACTTCACATGCCTGCATAAAAATTTAAAAATTTAACAAAATATTCCTTATATTTACATAGAAAACACTTCAAGAGAAAGCACTTCAAGATTACAAGAATTTAAAAAAAAAGAATTTAAAAAAAAAGAATGTAATAAATTAACTAAAGCATATTATTCAGTAAGTTTATAAATAGTCTAATTTGTTTAATCACCCCCATTTTACTTAGTTCGTTGTCTCTCTTATTCAGCATCAATAGCTCGGTTAAATGCAAAAGGCATTTGATGTGTGGGAGTTGGGTCAAAGCTGCTTTTGTCAGATAATCGAGAAAATCTTGAGAGAACATGTCGAGACATTTTCCAAATTAGTCATAGGCAGATTTATTGTGCATGCGTACAAATGTCACTGGTATGATTTAGAAAGTCACTATAGGAACTATTTCTATCAAAAACAGTATCTGAATGGTGGGACTGTTGTGGAATGCTTTTCACCTCAAAATGTTTCTTAGAGCACACAGCAACTACTAACAATTTAGGTGTCCATATTTCTATACCTGAAATATAGACACCTAACAGTACAACTAGTACAACCTTCGCCTTTCAAACAGTACAACTAGTCATGTGGGAGTTCCACCAACATATTCCAAGTGCTCAGATCTTAGTGTTATGAAAATTAAAATCTGTTTTCTTCTAAGTCTAGTTGCTATGGTTCACTCCTTGTAGAACCAAGAGGCATTTATTTTAGTGAAACAATAAATAACTGTAAAAGTTCTGAACGTAATGGGGTAATTCCCTTAGAAACATGCTGCTGTTATTTTAGAGGAAAAATAAGTAATAAATCACATCCTAATTCTTATGATGTAGTTCTGGTAAGACCATCTGGTATATATTTCATAGAAAGATTAAAATTTTTTAAATATTCTGGTCCCTATGGTGCAATACCCAGCACTATGCGGTATTCAATTCAGGGGTGCATTATGTAACTGTCCAGATTCTACTTGCCACTTGGACGGTTCCCTTTAGTTACACCATATTCTAGTTCATAAAGTACAATTCCTGGAACAATGTGGCATTCGATTCAGATGAACATCATGTAACTGTGAAGATTCTATTTACCACTTAGGTGAATCACTTGCACCTTATTCTTGTTGATATGGTACAATTCTTGGAACTATGTGGAATTCTATACAGAAGAATATAACGTAACAGTGCAGATTCTATTTGCCACTTAGATGATTTCCTTGAACCATATTCTAGTTGCTATGGTACAATTTCTGGAACACTGTGGCATTCTATTCCGGGGAACATTTTGTAACTGTCCAGATTCCACTTGCCACTTGAATGATCCACTTTCGTGACACCACATTCTAGTTGCTATGGTACAATTTCTGGAACACTGTGGCATTCTATTCCGGGGAACTTTTTGTAACTGTCCAGGTTCTACTTGCCAATTGGATGATCCACTTTCGTGACACCATATTCTAGTTGCTATGGTACAATTTCTGGAACACTGTGGCATTCTATTGAGCGGAACATTTTGTAACTGTCCAGATTCTACTTGCCCTATGGGTGATTCACTTTAGTTACATCATATTCTTGTTGATATGGTGCAATTCCCAGAACAATACTCCATTCAAATCAGGGGGAAATTTTGTAACTGTCCAGGTTCTACTTGCCACTTGGATGACTCACTTTAGTGACACCATATTCAAGTTGCTATGATACAATTTCTGGAACACTGTGGCATTCTATTCAGGTAACATTTTGTAACTGTCCAGATTCCACTTGCCACTTGGAAGGTTCAATTTCGTGACACCATATTCTAGTTGCTATGGTACAATTTCTGGAACAATGTGGCATTCAACTGAGCGGAACATTATGTAACTGTCCAGATTCTACTTGTCACTTGGATGATTCACTTTAGTGACACCATATTCAAGTTGCTATGATACAATTTCTGGAGCACTGTGGCATTCTATTTAAGTAACATTTTGTAACTGTGCAGATTCCACTTGCCACTTGGATGGTTCACTTTCGTGACACCATATTCCAGTTGCTATGTTATAATTTCTGGAACAATGTGGCATTCAACTGAGCGGAACATTATGTAACTGTCCAGATTCCACTTGTCACTTGGATGATTCACTTTAGTGACACCATATTCAAGTTGCTATGATACAATTTCTGGAACACTGCGGCATTCTATTTAAGTAACATTTTGTAACTGTCCAGGTTCTACTTGCCACTTGGATGTTTCACTTTCGTGACACCATATTCTAGTTGCTATGGTATAATTTATGGAACAATGTGGCATTCTATTGAGCGGAGCATTTTGTAACTGTCCAGATTCTACTTGCCCTATGGGTGATTCACTTTAGTTACATCATATTCTTGTTGATATGGTGCAATTCCAAGAACAATACTCCATTCAAATCAGGGGAAAATTTTGTATCTGTCCAGATTCCACTTGCCACTTGGAAGGTTCAATTTCATGACACCATATTCTAGTTGCTATGGTACAATTTCTGGAACAATGTGGCATTCAACTGAGCGGAACATTATGTAACTGTCCAGATTCTACTTGTCACTTGGATGATTCACTTTAGTGACACCATATTCAAGTTGCTATGATACAATTTCTGGAGCACTGTGGCATTCTATTTAAGTAACATTTTGTAACTGCGCAGATTCCACTTGCCACTTGGATGGTTCACTTTCGTGACACCATATTCCAGTTGCTATGGTATAATTTCTGGAACAATGTGGCATTCAACTGAGCGGAACATTATGTAACTGTCCAGATTCCACTTGTCACTTGGATGATTCACTTTAGTGACACCATATTCAAGTTGCTATGATACAATTTCTGGAACACTGTGGCATTCTATTTAAGTAACATTTTGTAACTGTCCAGGTTCTACTTGCCACTTGGATGGTTCACTTTCGTGACACCATATTCTAGTTGCTATGGTATAATTTATGGAACAATGTGGCATTCTATTGAGCGGAGCATTTTGTAACTGTCCAGATTCTACTTGCCCTATGGGTGATTCACTTTAGTTACATCATATTCTTGTTGATATGGTGCAATTCCCAGAACAATACTCCATTCAAATCAGGGGAAAATTTTGCAACTGTCCAGATTCCACTTGCCACTTGGATGGTTCAATTTCGTGACACCATATTCTAGTTGCTATGGAACAATTTCTGGAACAATGTGGCATTCAACTGAGCGGAACATTATGTAACTGTCCAGATTCTACTTGTCACTTGGATGATTCACTTTAGTGACACCATATTCAAGTTGCTATGATACAATTTCTGGAACACTGTGGCATTCTATTTAAATAACATTTTGTAACTGTCCAGGTTCTACTTGCCACTGGGATGACTCACTTTAGTGACACCATATTCAATTTGCTATGATACAATTTCTGGAACACTGTGGCATTCTATTCAGGTAACATTTTGTAACTGTCCAGATTCCACTTGCCACTTGGAAGGTTCAATTTCGTGACACCATATTCTAGTTGCTATGGTACAATTTCTGGAACAATGTGGCATTCAACTGAGCGGAACATTATGTAACTGTCCAGATTCCACTTGTCACTTGGATGATTCACTTTAGTGACACCATATTCAAGTTGCTATGATACAATTTCTGGAACACTGTGGCATTCTATTTAAGTAACATTTTGTAACTGTACAGATTCCACTTGCCACTTGGATGGTTCACTTTCGTGACATCATATTCTAGTTGCTATGGTATAATTTCTGGAACAATGTGGCATTCTATTGAGCGGAACATTTTGTAACTGTCCAGATTCTACTTGCCCTATGGGTGATTCACTTTAGTTACATCATATTCTTGTTGATATGGTGCAATTCCCAGAACAAAACTCCATTCAAATCAGGGGAAAATTTTGTAACTGTCCCGGTTCTACTTGCCACTTGGATGACTCACTTTAGTGACACCATATTCAAGTTGCTATGATACAATTTCTGGAACACTGTGGCATTCTATTCAGGTAACATTTTGTAACTGTCCAGATTCCACTTGCCACTTGGAAGGTTCAATTTCGTGACACCATATTCTAGTTGCTATGGTACAATTTCTGGAACAATGTGGCATTCAACTGAACGGAACATTATGTAACTGTCCAGATTCTACTTGCTCTATGGGTGATTCACTTTAGTTACACCATATTCTTGTTGATATGGTGCAATTCCCAGAACAATACTCCATTCAATTTAGGGGAACATTTTGTAACTGTCCAGGTTCTACTTGCCGCTTGGATGATTCACTTTAGTTACACCGTATTCTAGCCGCAACTGTAACAGTACATTTCTATATTAGCTTTAATTGTTGATCAATTGAGGAAATACCAAATTCTTTGTATTTATTTTCTTCCTCTTATATTTTGTGGAACATTCTTTAGTTTTTGCACAGGCAGTAACTACTTGTGTAGATGCGCTCTTTATTAGACCTTTTTTAAGTCATCAGATTCCAAACTTTTTCATTTTATTAAAATTATCTTTATGACTTATTCTAATTTCTATTATTTTTAGGTACCTGGAAGAAATTTAGAATATATTTCCCTTTATTTTCAAGCTTCTTTCTAGGTGATGCTTTATCACAATATTCAATGTAACTGGAAATTTTAAAGTGAAATTTCACAATTTGGAGCACAAATACCGCCAAAATGTTTCTTAGGCATTGCGTAAGGGACCAGTACAGTTTGAAGTCTTTCAAGTGCAACTATCTCGCTATTTTTTAATGATAAAAAAAAATTTAGTATAGTCGTTTTCTTTTGACAGAAATTTATTTCCAGTAAACATTATCACACAGTCTTTTGAATAAGACCATCAATATTCTTTAATCTTGCTAACTAAACTATTTTCTAATTGTATCTATAAGCTACTTTCTTAGCGTGTTATCAGACTTTCAGAACAGTTTATTAGTTTCTTTTTCTTATCAAAATTTTTTTGTCCACAGAGTTTAAAAATTTCTATTTTATGCTTCATTGGATTATACTATTCTTCTCATTTCGTACTTTCAGTGATATCAAATTGCAGGGTTTTTCTGAATTCCTCGTCATAAGGATCGGCTGTTGGTAAGTCCTTACATAAAAAAGTTATTTTTAGAATATCTGCAGCTATGTGACCCAACTAAAAGTTAATTCTTTCAACTGTTTGATTTAAGCATGACCTATTTAAGCATGACTTCGTGAAGTTCCAAAACTTTCAGCTTTCACAAAATGTTCATTAGTTTTCATGAGAAATGTAAAAAAAAATTTAAGATTAACAATACCATTGCTTCGACATAAAATAATCAAAATACATCAACGTTTTATCCCAAAATAATTTTTTTCTGGTATTCTTATTTTTTTTTTCAATTTAAGTAATTAAAACCATAATTAAATACATAACTGCAATATACTTGGTGTTAAAAAAATACGTAAGAAGAAACATCTCAGATATAAAAGATGGTTAATCACTTATGCAAAAATACAATAAAATCTTAACTAGATACTCTCAAAAATTACAAAACCTTGAATATATAGTGTACAGTATGCGTGCATTATTTTTTTAGCTTTGAAAAAAACTTAAAACATAAAACTGGCACAAACACTACTTTTTAGTTCTTTAAATAAACCTCATAGAGGAAACTATTCATTTTTGAAGATAAATTTGTTTTACAAAATTTACTACAAAAAAATTATTTAAAAAAAATAGGTAAATTTAAGAAAATGATGCTTAATACAAATGACATTATTACATTAATACTATAAAAATTAATCAGATAATATTTTGTTTAATGAATCTTGTCTTTGATATCAGTTTTGACACTTTCCTATCAATTTTTTGAACCATCAAAATATATAGTTCTACCAATCAGTGAGAACAACGAAAAAAATATCTATTGATGTAATCAATCAAATAAGTAAAAATTGTTCGTTGGAATTCATCGAATGAATGATTGAGTTTAAATTATGCAAAGACTTTGGATTTTTTAAACTTTTGATATATTATAGTAACTGCTTCAGTTTATTTAATTAGATTATTATATTAATAAATTTGCAGTTATCATTTCAAAAACAAATGAAATCCCTCAAACCACCAATATTGAGAAATTGCATTCTTCGCATTTCAAAACTAAGAAATTTGTCCAATTACAAAAAAAAGAAAAATCAACAGTATTGTTACTGTATTAAAAGGATATTGTGCAAATACAGTGAAACCCAATCTGTCATTTTCAATTTAAATTTAAATTTAATTTTTTCAAAAATGATATTTTTTTATGAAATAATTATTATGGAGATAGATATTTTTTTTTTAAATTTAAGTACTCTCACTGTAAATAATGTGAAACATACGTTTATAAAATTCTACTTTTAAATACTTATTCAAGAATGTCATCCATCTCAGAAAGAAGAAGCCACCAAAACGATAATAGAATAATGTATAATAATGGAATAATGTATAATGTTAAAAATAATGAATAATATACGGAGTTTCTTGTAAAAAATAAACTATAGTGCAACATTCAAATTTATGTCTGATAATGAGCATCGCCAGATCGGTCTTTACCACGAGCTAAGTTAAAATATTTATATTAGTTATTTATCTGTGTGCTAAGAGTCCACACGAATATTTTTAGTAAACTAGCATTCTGCAAGCAATATGGAAACTGTCTGGTCAAGTAATTGAAATTAACAAACAAATCAAATGATACACTGCAAAGAAAATACAATAAAAAAACAAATTTAAGAAAATCTTTTTAAAACAAACGACATTATTATATTAACAGTTTAAAAATTATTCACATAATTATTTTTAATGTATCTTATCTTTGGCATCAGTTTTTAATAGTTTTCTTTGAATCTTTTTTTGTGTGCTTTAAACCATTGAAATATTTAGTTCTATCATTAAGTGAGAATAAAAAAATATTTGGTGATCCGTCAACGTAATTCCCCAAACGTATAAAAATTCTTTGAATATCGCCAACAAACAAAAACAGATTTTTATCACGAGCAATTAAAGAAACAAGGTTAATATACAGATGAAAAACTAATATAAAATTTTTAAGAATTCACAAGAATATATTTCTTAGACTAATTTTCAGAAAGCATATATTTTTAATAGTTAATCATAGTAGTAAGAACAATGATTTAAATTCAAAAGATATTGTGTTGGGAAAGGAAAACACGAGATCCATCGTGAGCGATCATTGAAATCTATAAAAGTAACTATGGGCATTATGTACAAGAGAAAAAAAGGTTCCTATTATCTTAAATATGTCAGTTATGAGAAAAAGTTCAACTAAATGTAAAAGACTTCTAAACAAATCCAAAAAAAATTTACACAGCTCAAAAAATTAGCTACTTTAAGTTGCTTATTAATGATATACTTATAACTTGATTACGAGTATGCCTCTAAAATTTAAAAGTAAATAGCTAACAACGGAGAACTCATTCTAATCGAATGAAGTATAAGAGAAAATATTTTCTGATAAAAATTTAGATCATACGGGAATGTTTGTGCTAGTTAGGAACACATTAACTTCTGGTGTCCATATGTTTTTCTAATTGTTTGCTATCAATTAGCAACTAAATAAATATTCTTGTGGCTGAAAATACCCTTTCTCTTCCGAAAGACCTTGTCTAGTCAAACATTAAGAGTTCTTTTACTATAAAATTTTCATTACGAAACTTCAAGCATGGTTTTTTACTATGGACGATTAAAAATTACGATTTAAATGGTTACTGGAATCAAAGTCATTTTTATAGTTCGACACTCGACATTGTAAGTTCATACACAAATTTGAGAACTTTCTCTGCCAAATTGGATACGGAGAATTAGGAATAGATGACAATTGAAGTAATAACATGATTTTCTTAGTCTTAAATATTTTACGTACCATGAATATTAAATGTTCTGGGAGAAAATGTTTTGAATGGTAAAATATATTTGTAATTGTCTTTTGCCAATTATACTGAAATTCAGGATATTTTGTTATTGTTTGATTAGTTTTATTGTTTGATTAGTTTTATAAAATACTTGATGCACCTAACTCAGAACTTTCCGGCATTATAATATATTTAATTTTTGAAGAAAAAAAATTATACATTGAAGTAAAAAAAAAAATTTTTTTTTACCTTTCTTCTTTATCAAATTGATTTCTTTATTATTATATAACTATTTCGGTATTGAAATCTGAAACTTTTTTCAGTTTTTAAAAAAACTATATTTAACAGCATTTTCTTTAAAATTTACTATTATATAATACTTGTTATAGTTTTTTAAATAATTTACGTGCATACTAGAGAGCGCTAGATCAACATAAAGGCGAACGTTTCTTTTGTGTCAATTAAAAATCTTTAAATCTTATGCTAATATACATCATGACTTCTGGGAATTAACTTCTCATGATTCATAATCAAAAGAATATTATTGCGATATTTTACAGTTTAAACTTTTACTATAATCTAAAAAGTTATTTTTAAAAAAAATCATTAATAACGTTTTTTTTTCTTCAATAATTTGAATACATAATTTTTCCTGTGTAAAAAAGTCCAAAAAAATTTCAAAACTTTCAAAAATTTTAAATTTGTTTTTTTTTTTAAATGGGTGTCACGTATATTAAATCAACTTAAGTTGAAATTGAAACAAAAACGGACTGCGTATTTTTAACTTTTTATTGTTATTCTTTATTATTATTTTTTCGTTATTTCATGAAGAAAAATTAAAATCTTTAAAATAACTATAATATCTGAAAAAGTTATAAATTTTCTTTAATGAGACGAATTTCAACCATACATTAAATGGGCAAGTGCCACAAACATGTTTATTTGGGAGTGAAGCACAACAAAAGCTACGGATATTACTAAAATTTTTGCATAAAATACAAATTATTTCATCATTTTTGATCCACGAACTCACATTTAAAATTCAAACTTAAGACATTGTGTTTTAAATTATTGATAGCATCACCAAATTAGGTTGAGAGAAACATATAGATCATAAATCTACTTTCTGTGCTATTTAAAATAAAACTAATGCCTCTTCGGTAGGTCACAGTTGTCGAATTTATTTTCATTTATTCTCTAAGTTGTTCTTAATTTCCGTTTTTTGCGAAAATTAATTTCTTCAAAATATAAGTTTTGTTTTAAAAAATATGTAAACTATGGCAAATGAAAAATTACCATGATTTCTTAATTTCATCACGAGATTTAGCTTTAAAATCATCTTTTTGTGATCCTTTCTAAATTTTATTTTTATTTATTTCCTATTTCTTCAAGTTCTGAGACTAATCATATACTGATAGTTAGATTAAAAAGAATAAATTTAGAGTTTAATAATACTGTTTAATGTTGCATGATTTAATAAATAAATCGTGGCAAAAACTAAGTCTAACGCAAAAATTTATAAGAAAGCAATCATGTATACTTTATTTATGTTTTCTTTTTATGCATTCTTTAAAATTTTATTTAAATAACCATATTTTTTTATTGAATCAATTATCTTTTAGATTATAACTATATTTGGATGTTTTACCAATTTATTTCTGCTGTTATATGAAAAATAAACAGTTAATTTCATGATAAAACGTTACCTTTCATGCTAAGGAGTTATTTCCAGAATATTGTGGTAAGACAAAATAAAGTTGGTAAAAATGTCATGGCGTCAGTGCACAGATTTCTATACGAGTAACAAAACTGCGTTTCAAAATTGATAATTTTTTTTCTTAAATTACTTTTGCATGCAGACACATGAAGAAAAAAAGAAAGCATTAAATAAGCAATAATTGTAAATTTTAGGCTACAGCTGACTTCTTTTAAAGATTATTCGAAACAGCACTGTAGTTTCCGTATGCAGATGTTTTTTTCTTCTTTTTTTTAAAAATTAATTTTCAAAAGAGGTAATTAACAAAAGAAATTGACAGATTTTAAGAACCTGCCCATTTTCAAAATTTTAAAGCCATCAGTGTATTAATAATAATTTCAGATAAACACCAAATAAAACATTAATTTTCCTACAAAAATGACTCATCACATGCAGTAACTTTAAAAATCAAAACCTTTTTAAAAAAAACTTATAATTTTATTAACAATATAATTTGTAACACTTAAAAGAACAGACATATTCAATTGCATATATGCTTTCACTCTTTATAGTAAAAACTGAACTTAATACTGAAAAAAAAACTAACTGCACTAAAAAAATTGAAGCATCTATCAAGCAGCAGAGGTGTCCTCAAGAATATATTTTTTTAAATACTTAAAATATATAAATGCTGATCAGCATAATAATTATACTTTTACATTTAAAGTTGAATGTGAATGAAAAACGCATTTAAACTATTGATGATCAATACCCTATAAGGAATAGTAAAAGCAAAAATTCTGTAAGCGTTCTAAAAAGAAACCAATAATGAAGACCTAAATTTAAACTAAACATTTTAATTTTTTTATACATTTTTATGTAAATTAGAAGAAAATTAGATTAAAATGTGGAAAATTTCATTAAATGTAAACATTTAATGATAACTCTAAAAATCTAAAATTGTTCTCCGTCAGTTAAAGAAAGTTTTACCTTAAATTACATCTAAATGACTTTTGAAAGAGCATTAACTGAATACAAATGCAACTTAAACAATTAAAATAAAAATAAATTCTTAAAACGTGGGTTTTTTTTAAAATTTAAACTTTAAAAAGTAAAAATATTAAATATAGCTGTTGATTTATACTAAAAAAATTTAGATTATAATTAAAAAAATATGCTTACATTTGAACTAACCGTGAATAAGAAAATATTTCAATTACTGACCCAATGAAACATTTTTCAAAAAGATAAATTTAAACAACGCGCAAACTTTGTTCTGTGAGAATTTATATTATATTTGTGTCACCAAAACATTGCCTGACAAATAGCACTTTTTGGAAGGACTTAAAGGAAACATGTTTGGATTAACTTCAGTTAATTAAGAACAAGCTTTGAAGTAAGGCTTATGCTACATTCTCTTGGAAGATTATTAGTAACATTGTAACATTTTAAAATATAAATCGGTAGAAATTTCCAATAAGTTATATAAATTTAAACCTTTATTTTTGACAGTTATCAAAAACGTAATGAATTTAGAATAACAGTACGCATACTGACTCAAAAATTATACTGCTCGACATGTTCGAGGCATGTAAAAATACCTCTCACACTTTCTACCCCTCCTTATATGCCCACACACATATGTAATTAAAGAGATATGCGAAGCATTTATCATACGTTATCTGTTATTACTAACCATATTTTCGATCCCTTCATGTTAATGAGATCTTTTCTTTACATTAATGTATGCGCAAGTGCTATGAAGCTTAAACTGTAAGGTAAAACTAGCACCGCTGAGCGAAAACCCTAAAATTTAATCAGTAATACCGCACAGTACTGATTAAGCACTCTATGAAATTTTGAGGAAAATTCACCAAGATGCCTTATTTATCGAGGCGTCTAAAACTTATCTAAGATTAATATGAGGAATATAACATCGATTATAGTCATATTTGACAAGGCCTACATTTCACTGAATTGTATGTAAACAGTGCTTTATAATTGACATAAAAAATAAATTTTACAAGTCGTGCTTATTTCAATTTTTAAAAAAAATAGGTTTCTCTTTGTTGCGTCAAAAAAAAAATATTAATAAATATTAAAATTGCAGTACGAGAAAGAATTCGATTTTGTAAAGCTACGAAACATATACTTGAATTTAAAAACGAGATTTTTTTTTACGAATAAAACATCAAAACATGCAAAATGCTCAGTCTTGTTTATTTATCTTTCTTTTCCTGCATTTTAACTCATCGTCAAAAAAGAGTATAAGAAAATTTTTAAATCTTCACAGGACTTGAATCCTGCTACGAAAGGAGGTTACCCCATCCTCGAGAAGATTTTCAAAAGGAAAAAATGATAATAATTATTGAATAAAGTTAATGTATATATGTACTAGGTTGTATATCATATATATTTTCATACATTTTAGATTAATGTTTAGTTATTTAAGGTATGAGATATCTAAAACGAATACAAATTTAAAATAATTCAGTCATCAATTAAAAAAAATACATGATGCCCACTTAATAGAAATTCTGGCAACGGACCTGGTAGTGATAGTGTTACGCTAGATCAGACATGGACAAAAAGTACCACAGACAGCCAAGAAATAAATGGAATTAACTATACATTTATATTAATTGGTTTGCTATTTTCATATTAATTTATATTAAATAATATCCATATTTAATGTTCATTTTATAATTCTTCGGAATTTAAGTGCTCTCAATAGTTTATTGCATTCGAAAAATTTAAATCATAAACTTCTGAAAGTATATCGCAGTCAATTAAACATAACAAAAGTTTAAATTTTATTGAATATTAATTCTTGAGAGGAAGAAAATTCTTAGTCTATCAAGTTAAAAGATGCTTAGTGAAAAAATACTTAACTAAAATATACTTAATAAAAAAATAATTTAAAAATACTTAATTAAAAAGAAAAACACTTTGAATTGACATTTTGAATAAAACAGCCTTTTAAAATTAAAAAAATATACAACGCTATAAATGGTTGCTCATCATTTAAAGATCCTACTCCATAATATTGTAGAATACATAACTGAAGCGAAAACAGATAAGTATTGAATATTAAAATTCTTCATAATTTAGGACTCAATTATAAATTTAATTATAATTCCTCAAAAGTTTATTTTTATTCATTATTGATCTTTGTTTAAAAGAGCAACAATATTGACCAGTTATTAATTACAGGACAATATATTAAAAGTGGTCAGTTGGTCCGAAATTATTAAAATTTAACTCGAGCTACCGTAAAATTATTATTAATAGTTTGTGGACCACCAACCGATATAAGAAGATATTATATAATATAGTTTTGATTTTGATTATGTTTTTTTTCTGTGTTTACTTATAGTTCATCACAATTTGAACATTACACATTCTCCGCATTACAACTCTTTTGAATTAACTTGATTAACATTTATTTTTAAAAAAAATATAGATATACGTAAATGGACAGGGAAGATAATAACTTTTAGTTACTTTGGTAATAGCTTTAACCTTTAATAACTTAACCGGGGAATCATTTTAATCTTTGACCAGTAACTAAATTTTCTTAATTTCCACCTAAGACAAGAGGCAAAATTTTATTCTAAAAACTTATTAAGCAGATTTGTTTAGGGGTTCTTTTCTAAATGAAATATTTCTGTTATTTATCATAAACCCATTTTTGAGATAGTATTTTAAATTTCGTGAAAATCTCAAGTGTAAAAATTCCAACTATGACTCAAGTCAGGCTTAATTTTGGAATAATTTTTTTTACTATAGCAAAATATATCTTTTTCCTCTTTAACGCAGAAAAAAAAAGTTTTACCATATAGATCAGAATTTTCGCAGAAAAGTTAGTAAGTTGACTCTAGTTTAGAATATCCGCCTCCCTTTTAAATGTTTACAAATTTATTTTTTCAATTGGTCTGCGATGTGATTCACATTACTTAATTTGACTCTCGTTAAATTAACTCAAGTATAAAAATTTAGTTTTAAATCAGTGAAGAAAAATATCAAATTATAAGATAGCAATCACACAGTAATTGCTTGGAAATTATGTTCAAATTTTTGTTTTACAAATATTAAACACGATTTATATATATCCACGATGCAATACGATATGCATCCACGAAATGCATCCACGAAACAAAATCGTGGTCAAAGTTTAAAATTTGTTCTAAAACAAAATTTGGTTTAAAATTATTTTATTGAGAATAATTTTCTAAAAATTAAACACAGTAAAAAAAGATTAAGAAAAAACAACGTGGTATAGATTTGACATTAACATTGCCAGTAAATGTCAGATCAACGATAGAAACATTGCCACTTAACACATTAATAAACTAGAGGTCATTTTTATGCCTATGTCATAACTAATTCCTGAAATAGTAAAAACTAAAAACTTAAATTGATTAAAATGATTTTGAATACAAATGAGATATATATGGATTAACCCACTATGCAATTAAAACATTATAAATATTTAAAACAACAAATGTGAAGTAGGAAAAACAATCTAATTAAATTTTCTAAAAAATTAAATCAACATTCATTCTCGATACTACCTACAAAATTAATTAGAAATTTTTTTTAGATTGAGTCACATTTCGCGTTAATGCCGTATTTGATTGTAAAAAAAAGCAATATAAGCTTAATTTTTTTATGAACTGTTTAATAAATAACCAAATTTATTGCAAGTGATCTAACTTAGAAAACGCAAGTGAACTAACCATAGTACACTAATAAGAAACTTCTCTTCGAAATGAAAATTTAATTTTCATATCTAAATATTCTTTAAACAAGATATTTATATACATGATTTTCCGTGTACAGTTTTATAAATAAACTCAATTTTCTAGTTTATTGGAGAGAAAATTAAATGAAATAAATACTTTTGTTTTAGGCTAAACTCGTAAAACTATTATTGAAATTGTAAACAATTTTGCGTGTTTAGTTATACAAAGAATGAAAAAAAGATATTTCTTAAACTTCTAAAGTTTAGTCGAGTTTACTTTAATAATCTACAAAAGAGTCCTACATTTCCCGGTGAAATAGTGCAATCGCAATATTAACAAACAACAAACGTACGTTTGGTATGCAACTAATTAACACCTATTTTAAAATGAAGAATTTGGATGTGTATGTCTATCACTATATTACAACTCCAGGACCATCTGCGCTAACCTTCAGAAATTCGTACAGAGGTTTATTTACATTACTTTTAGTTGCAAAAATTTACTTAGTTTGTTAGAAAGAGAACTTTAAAAAAGGAATCCTACTCCTGATTGATTCAGTTTTTTTTTATTTCAATTATTTATAAAAGAATATCAGTGATATTTGCTAGCTTACAAAATTAATCAAAATAGGAGTATTTTCAAGTTTTTTGATATTAAATTTTCTATGATTTTATATTTAATCATTTTATTTAATTTTTCGACACATGGGGCAAGCTAACTTATCAACATGGCTAGCATGTAGGGGTTACGTCACCACTTTAGTATTCCTAAAATTATTGAAACCACTTTCTTTATTTCTCTTGTAATTACTCATTTAAAATGTGTTCTATAAGACTAAATAAAGTAAAATCAAGAGTAATTGTACTAAGGGTAATCATGTACTAAAAAGCAAAAACAATCGTAAATTAGTACTAATTCACTTAAGGGAATCGTATAAAAACGCCATACTATTCTTGACAGTAATTATGTTTAATTTTGGTAAAAGCATTGCTGTAATTCATACTGCTTAGGGAGTCATTTATACTTTTATGGGTACCGAGGTGTTTATTATAGGCACCATGATAATACGTTTGTAACGGCCCCTCGAAAGGGAAAAGCACGAGGAAAATTGCTTGCATCTGCTAAATATTGGTTATCATGAGTTGGCTATCATGAGTTGATCATGTCTTATGATACTCAATACAGATAATCTTTATTTTAAAAAGATAGATTTTTGAAAATGTGTTTTGCTTAACCTAATAACATAAAGTCAGAGGCAGAAAACAATATTTATATACATATTAAAAAAATGAAATTATTTTGACTTTAATCTTATGGGTACATATCATCCAGGTTTTTATATGATTTCATAATGTTAATCAACCCCGATCAATTGAGTATTAAATTACCTTTCCATGCGTATTACGGATGTTGTCCTGTTCTAAGACGGACACAGACCCTCCGTAGAAACTCAATTTAAAAAAAAGGACTACTAAAGTTTTAAAGAGCGCATTAGACAGTTCGAAAACTTTATACTTAATCCTTTCAAAATGTTCTTCAGAAAGGCCTTTCCAGAACTCGTAAGCACCACGCTGGTGGAAATGAATTTTGCTCCCGGCTTGCACCGACCTTAGTGCTACAAAATATTCTCAGTGGTAGAGAGATCATAGATTCGAATCCCCCTTGCCGTCGAGATGGCGTTTGGAAGATTTCGTGGTTTCTCTCTCCATGTAACGCAAATGTGGGTTAGTTCCGACAAAAAGTTTTCCACAAAGGCAGGTTTTCCACCAATGCTTAATCCAGGAGATCCCTTGTCTTCTAAATTGGGTTCAAAATTTAAAAAAACTATGGAGTTGAACAGTGATTGTCGTAAACCCAGAATTGGGTCGGCGGTATGCCGAAAATAAAATCGTGAAGGGTAACTTTCCCTTTTGATATTGCGCTGGCAAATAGGCAAGGAGACTTATTCACAGAGTCTTATTATTGCCTCTCCATAGCGAAAAATAGATTTTGATTACAAAAAACATCTCTCTGTTTTCTGAAGTTCTAAAAATTCATCATATCCTCCTTTAACATAATTTTAATTATTTGTGCTATAAAAGTATAAAATTCAAATAATATGCAGTTAGATACTCATATTTTATAAAAAATGAACATTTATTTCTGAATTTACCAACAATATATAGAAAGAGGAATGCTGAAGGAACTGCTGTAGAAAACTCCGAAAATTTTTGAACATTTTAAAAATATCTATTTTTAGTTTTATTCTTTATGAGGCATAAGGCTTCAGATATCATATAAGAAACAATAGTTGTAATTAAAAAATAATATTGAAAAAAAAGCCAGAGACTAAAAATTTTAGGCGTTATAAAAAATGAAGTAGAAATGACTACTTTCATATATGAATTTTTTTAACCTTACTATAAAATAAAAAATTTTTATAAAATAAACAAAATCTGCATTCTAAAAGTACTTAAATAATTTTCAACAATAATATGAAAGGAAAATCATTATATAGGTACAAATAAATTAAAATTAAGAATTCTATGATTGAAAATGAAGTGGAAAAAAACACACAATGTTGTATAAAATGTAAAATTTATTATTTTTTTAACATTTTCTTGGGGTTTTTAGTATAAATATCAATTAAATTTGTTTTCCTTTTATGAACAAGTTTATCAATTCTAACCGATTCAATTTCATGTTCTCTCTCTGTTACTCATAATTTTTCAGCAGCTTCATGACTTAAACATGAATTGGCAAGCAGACACAGAAGCTGACGTACTAATAAGAATTCATGTTCTACCGTGTTCTGCTCCTCACACCCCCATTCAAAATGAATGAATTGAAAAACAAGTACAGTTGCAATACTTGACCTTGAGTCATTATTTCGCTTTGTTGGCTATCACTATGCATTTTAAAAGAAGAATAGCAGAAATAAGAGGATTTAAAAAAAAAAGGATATAACAGGGGAGGGGGGGGGGAAGAGTGCAGAAATAATTGAAAAAGTAAGGAAAATATGACGCCTGCGGTCCCTGCAAACTTCAACATTCCAAATCGAACCGAACATCAAAACAAACCGATCCAAAATTGTAATTACTTATGGACCCTTATTCTGTCACACTACGCATAAAAACAGGGAATTTTATTTTTATCTGCTACAGAACAGGTGAATTTGAAACTCGAATTTCCTTTCTCGACTCTAATTTGCAGATGCTTAGTTTAGACATTTGAAGAAAAGAAATAGAAATATTGCAATTTAATTCATCTATCAAGTTTTTATTTTGTTTACTTTTCCCAACTGAAGCATTTCCAAATTTAAAGCTTATTAAAAAAATTACGATCAGAATTCGACAAAACGAATATCACCATTACCTTTTTTCTATTGTAAATAGCTCTAAAAAAATTAACTACCCATTTTGTGTAATTAAAGACGATTTATCTTATTTTTTATTTTGCTACTTCGTTCAAATTAAAAGAGGGGGGGGGACGTAATCCTCAGAGATATTACAAGAGCAGGAGGAGCATTCACGCAGTGTGAATTCCATTAGTCTGATTGGTTAAACATGTCTGTCTTGCTTTTGACATTGCAGAGAGGAAGAATAAAGTTTGAATAAAACGAAAACGCGCGGGGGGGGGGGAAGAGGGAAACTCAAGTTATTCTTAATTTTAGTTGCTAATTGGCTTAAAAAAGTCGCCAATTTTACGCAACTCATTGCAAATTAGTTGTTTTTACTCATATTTCTACTATAATAGACGCCCTAGTTGCTATTGCTTGAAAATAGTCGCTTCAGTAGCCTTTTTAGTCGCCAATGGCAGCCCTGTATTTAGTTTTGTTTCCAACTCGAAGAAAGAAAATATTCTACTTTAATTGGCAAGTTTTCTTTGGAAAGTTTTTTGTTGGCTTGATGGTAATTTTTCTCTTGGAAAACAATTATAACGTTAACCTTCTCAGACATTGGAAACCTCAAATTTTAGTCAAACATCACCTAAGTAACTACAATCGAATAAAGAATTATATTTCAGTTCTGTTACTTTAAGAGTAGTGGTTGCTTAAAAAAAAGGAAACGTTTAGAAGTTTTATATTCTAACGGTCTGTAATTTTTTGCAATGAGTGGTAACAGGAAAGGGTTAAGGTAATTGTTAATGTTCCTTTATATCTAATTTTTAAATAATCTTTAATATTAAATATTTATTATTAAATTTTTTATATTTAAAAATTTTTTCGTGAAAATGGCAAAAGAAGCCTTAAAAAATACGCATATAGGTTTGGGAAAGTAACTATCCATATTAATCATAATTATCTTAGGACTTTTGATTAAAATGTTTCTCACCGTATTGCGTCATCGGTTAGTCATCATAATGATTGGAACTATTGCAACTATCTAAAACACAAAATTCGCCAATAGTTTATTTTTGACTGAAGTCTAGGTGAGAAAATCTAAAATTTTTGTCCAAACTCAAAAGTTTTGCAATTAATCTCTGCTGCTCCGCCACTTTAGAGTTAAATCCAGAATTGAAATCTGAAGGATGTGTTTCAGTAAAAGCTCGATATAACGGTCACGGTTTACCACGAGAAGTACACAACAACATCAAAGTTCCAAATCATCGTCAAAATGCTTATATTAAAGACGTCCAGATAAAATGTTAGTAACGACATTTTTCTGAAAGAAACGTACCCTCTGTCCTAGATGCATTTGGTTTCACCAAGCAGACTTGCTGTATTAGCAAGTGGTACCTGAGACAATTTTCAGCTGTTTCAGATATAAAAATGGCTTAAATTGGATACATCATTAATTTTTAATATCGATGTAGAAAAGCAAAAATCAAATATAGTTTCCTTCTTATAAATTTAACATTTTATTTTTATAAATGCATGACCGACCACCAGCTAAATTATATTTTTCCTTACAAAAGGAAAGTTCTGCTACTTTTAGAAATTCTGCTTCAGACTTAAAAAAAAATGCGCTTTTTGTTAACGAAATATCTATCACATATCTTAAAAGACATGTAGATATGTCTGTTTTGCATTATGCACAGAGTCAATTCAGTTTAAAAGTTATATGGAAACTACTCCAGATTATTTTAGTTAAAAATACTTGTACACAATCGAAGAAAAAAAAAAGAGAATTATATTATTTAGTCATTTTATTCCTATTTTAACATTAAAAGTGTGTTTTCTTATAAACGACACTATTATTTGCTATTTTGAATTGTCATTATAACGAACTTTTACTGTATTTTCAAATTTCAGAACGGTGACCTTTTATTAGGAATATATTCGATACTGCGATAGACAATTACAAAAATAATACGCTATATCCTGTTTGTACCTATAAATGTACGCTACCCTGTCCTCAAAACAGACTTGCTTGTATCGAAAGCATAGAAAAAATAAGGTATTGCACTCTAAAGTAAAGCAACTCAAATTTGAGTTATGTACAAATTAAGCATCCCAAAATCTTTTAATGAATGCGATTTTGAGTATTAAATGTTATTGAATAAATTCCAAATCTCATAAAATTCGTACTGTTTTAGTTTAGAACATCAACCACAACAAGTTTGATATTCGTATAGTAATCGTTCTACGAGTCGTGCAATGAAAGGCGCTTATTGTGAAATTCTGTTAGATGGCCTGCAAATTCTTCGATTCACTATGTAAATTTATCTTAATATTGATATTAGATAGAATAAAGAAAAAGATTCGAAAGATTATTTTTTGCAGGCTGTTGAATATAATCAGAAATTATGAGCGAAAGAATTTAATTATAACTCACTATGGGTGTGAAGTTTGAAATGTGTGGTTTGAAATGTGAAGTTAGAAAAATATTAATGAGGTAGGGCAGTGTTCCCCAACCCTCGGTCCACGGACCGGTACCGGTCCGTGGTACAAATGGTACCGGGCCGTCCATTTCATTGAAACTGAATTTGAATTCATAGGTTTATACCCCAAATTAAAAATATCTGGTAAGGAATGGATGTGCGACCCATTTGTCAACAAATCGGGCGAATCTAGCATGTGTGTGCAAGAAGATCAACTGCTGGAGATTGCAAATGACGACGGCAGCCTTAAAACTACGTTCGAGACAACAACTCTGGATTAAAGACATGGCAGAATACCCCCGAGATTGGCACCACAGCACTTAAATCCCTATTGCCATTTCCGACTGCCTATCTTTGCGAAGCTGGGTTTTCTGCAGTAACAGCTACCAAAACAAAGCAATGGAATAAACTGGACATAAGCAACACACTTCGGGAGTCGTGGTATCCGATTACCCCCGGATGGAACAGTCTCATTGCAAAGAAAAAAGCTCAGGATTCTCATTGATTTAAAGCTCTAGTAAGTTAAAATGTTAAATCACTTTATATGTATTTTTTGGTGTAACTGCATTTTATTTTGAAGGCATGTTTAAATACAATTAAATTTAAATTAATAAATCGAAATAATCTAAAATATAAACAATCAACGTCCTCCCCCCCCCCCTTACACACACACCACCAGCGGGCCGCGGTAAAATTATCAAACGTTGACGGGTCCGCGGTGATAAAAAGGTTGGGAAACACTGAGGTAGGGAACTAAAACCGAAATATTCAAAATAAATAGAATTTTCTTAAAAATTTTATTAGAAATTATGATTATGACCATTTGTCAATCTGACATCTTTTCAAATTATTTATATGTAGTGGTGAACATTTCTTTTTTTAATTCTGTATTAAATCAGAATCATGCATAATCTTATCTGAAAGAAAAATATTTTCTAAAAGTACGGAAATTTCGTTATAGTTGGAGGGTTGTGATTCCTACATAAGTTTTTTTTACCTTCAATATTTCGATCTATAGTTTTTCTACTTATTTTTTTTCTTTCTTTCACAATAAGCGCTTTCATTCTTAGGGTTTCTAACATATGATTCTTAACCCCTTTCTTCCTTCTTATCCTTTACTTCATTCATAGCCCCTTCCTTCCAAAAAATAAGTTACCATTTTAGCATCATTCAGAAGAAAAAAATCCAGCTGTTTGTTTTTAAAAATCGCACCATCCCAATATAAAATTTCACATAACCCAGGCCATTAAGATGTAGCTGAAGATATAGATACCAGAAATTAAAAAATAAATGCAGTTAAGTATGAAAAAAACTAAAGATGTGAAGTATTTAAGCACCATTATATGGAGGCTATATTTACTTCAGATTTATTAAATTTAATATTTCATTATTAGAATATTTTATCTCTTTCATCAGCAAGTAGTATGATTATATTTAAATTTCTTTCGGTTATGCATATTGTATAAAGTGATGCGTATTATAGCTAGTTTACTAATATTTTCATCGAACATTTTTCATAGTCTCCATTTCTTCATAGTCAAGTCGCGAATTCAATTCAAAAATTACTTTCAAAAGTCTTGACTGAAGATTTTAAATTTTTTTAAAAAGTAGATGCTTTAAAATGAGATGCTTTGCGGAATTTAAATGTAAAATAATGAGAGATACCAAGAAAAAAAAAGGTATCTAAGGTGTATTTACTATAGTTTTAGATGAGTGTAAACAAATAAGCACTTTTGCTCTTGCATAACAAAAAACTGGTTTCAAGTGTAACTAGAAAAAAAACTACTTGAAAATAGTTATTCAAAATATTTCCTTTTAGCAAATTCATAGTTTTTAAAACAGTTTTTTTTTTAAAACATAAGTAATAGGTTTCCCATTATATTTCCCAATATTTTTCATAATATTGCACATTGACAATATTTTTAAATGCATAAAAATATTTGCTTTTCACAAAAAAATCTTTAACTTCGGATTATTTTTCTTTTTTGTATTAGCCTTTAACCTGCTAATAAAAGCTTTTCTAAACAGTTTTCAAACTTCGGTAAAAAGCTTCTGTTTGTATGACAGAGCTGAAAAACATTTAAATTAATTCTGTAAAATTATTTGATTATTATTTTTTGTTAATTTCTTTTTGTTCCGTACGCATCACTTTATTCCACTACTACATTAGTTTTGATATAATCTAAAAAGGCTAAGAATCCCCCTCCTTTCCCCGAAAAATTCTATTTCCCCATAAATGATGAGATGGGGTTACTCAATCTATGCAACTAATATCAAAAAGATATTTAGACATAATAAATGCAATGTAAATTGACCTAAACGCGTGCTTAATGCAATTCTAAATTTAAAGTTCGCGGTTACAAAATTATTTAAATAAAACAAGATGTTAATAGGAAAAAAAAGATGCAAAAAGAAAGAGCTGAAAATATCAATGCTTGAAACTTAATAACAAAGTTAAGCCTTTAATTTAAAAAAAAAAAGTAGATTTAGTAAAATCATTTCATCACAGTGTCTACTTTTACCTCTTTTAAATGTCATACAATTTAATTTAACACACAATACACACTACCACTCATTTATTTCAATACTATTTTGTAAAGAAATACACAAAACGAAACACTTACCTTCTTTAGTATATCAACTCCGGGACTTTCCTTTTATGTATCCAGTGATTCGGTGATCTTCAACCCAACACACTCTAAGCTTTACATGAATTAGTGCGAAATTTCAATTGCACTGAATCTACACAGAAGATCTGTGTAGATTCAGTGCATTGCCACGTCATGCACTGAATGCGTTGAGAACCTTCACAGATCTGTGGTGCACCACTCTGAATTTTCTTTTAATCTTTCAAAAGGGCTCTGTAGTCTGGCTATACCCTATTTCGATGAACTTTCTTCATATTGAACAATATTTTCCACATAAACTTGAATTTTCTTGCTTTCGAATGAATTTTTAACCAATGGATGGAGAACCTTATAAAGCCAAGCACAAGTGATCAAGCAGTTAAAATTCGTAATAAAACTTCTGAGTTCTGATTAAATTTTACACCTTATCTTAAAAACCACGCCTTCAGATATTATTGTTGTGCTTGTTTTTTATTTTTATTTCTAATGGCAAAAGAAAATGACAAACTCTTACATAAATAGTGGAAAACAAGTAAGAGAAAAAAGTCACTGACTCATTAACAGATGTCGGGCACTCCAGTAGCGCCTCACCTCAGAGTCCCCACGCACAGATGAGCAACTCAACAGATGGTTCCTGTCCATAAGTTCATTATTCGAGCATAACAGGCAATTTGGGTCAGCGAAAATGCCGATGCAGCAGAGGTGGTTCGCCAGACAATCATGGCCCACAGCAAGTCTGAATTCTGCAACAGCTTTATTGCGGGGCTTATCGGCATTACCCTGTTCTAAGCTGTTCCTCCAACTTTTTGAAGAAATACGAGAAGTGAGTAACGCTTTCCAGTTTTGTCTCAGAAAATGTTTGATCTAGAGTTTTGCCGAATGAAAGGATTTAAGAGTGCTTGGCTGTTGAATTATTTGAGTGCTTGTACTGCTTACAATATGAGTTGTTTGCCATTTAGTTTGTAGATCAATTTTAACTTCAGCTGAAGATTTAAAAAAAACTTTATGCCGTGACATTTTTTTCCTTAAAATGATTTATGACTCTCGACCTTAGAGTTGAAAGAATACAAAAAAAATCTTATGAAAGTAAAATTACTTGCTAATTTAAAGACAAATCTCAATATTTAAACTCCCTAGAAAACCAAGCCTGCTCGCACATCGTCTCTTGGACTTGGAAATACACAGAGAATTTTTGAAATTCCGTTAGAATCTTCGTATAGTTCACACTTAGTCCCCTATTCATGCCACAGGAAATAGTGACATTAATTAAAAATCCATTTTTAGAGAGTTGTAATACCACACATTAATTTACAAACGATTGCAGAACTCTCTCTATAATTTAAAAAGCATATGATATTTCAATAATTTATCCATGTACTTTTTCCTAATTGATCATTGGTGTAATCCTTGTGAATTTAGGGGTTGACCATTCATGCCGTTAAGTGTTTTTCTTGCTGACACACAGCGTCTTCAGCCAGCGGCATGGTCACAAAGTTTGACTAGTTCCCCTTGGTTCCATCACTTCATGAATTCAACGAGATATTCTTAACTCCAAGAACGAGAACAGTCGAAAGCATTTTGGTATCAACATGTCTCTCAAAAGATTAATAATGATCAACTCAACCTATCAGCTTGCCTCTCAACCCATAAGCTATTACCTAATTTAATCAACTTAGAGACTTTTCCAAAGGGTATTTGGGCAATATAGTAATAAGATATTATTTCAAAGGTTGATAGTTTTTAATCCATTTGTTTAGCATTGTCTATAGATAAGTACTTTATAATATTTCAGAATCGACAAATCTTTCCATGGAACCATGCAGGAACGATATAAAAGATCGTTTGCAGTAGGAGCATAAATTCATGCTTAAAAAATTCTTTCCACAATTTCTTGAATCCGGTTTCTTTAAGTCCTTAACTTACGCCCAAACAACATCACTTGAGTAGTTTGTAATATGTGCAAATAAATACTTTTCGTTTCACAGCTGCTACGCTCAAAAACGGTAGTTCTAACCATTTCTACAATCAATGTACAGCCCAGAAATAAATTAAAACTGTTAGACAGCAACAACAGTTTTCATTTATTTTCATGATAAAAAAATTAACTCCGTCGAAAAACAGACATTTTTACTAAAAGAAAACGTTTTTGTAACTGATTCCAAAACTTAGTTGAAAGTTCCTAATTAATTAGCATATTTGAATTCAACTTTTACTACCATTAAGACAGAATTTTACTTTCTGAAAATCTGATAGTGAAAGCAAAAGTTATACAGGGTGAATATTTTATGACTCAACATACCGAATTACGCTTTGTTTATGATGGAAAAACAAGAAATAATGTAATCGGAGGTGTATTGAAATTTCTGAGTGGTAGGTTTCATAAAATAACGGCCAAAATAAATCACAAATAGATTTTCAGGGGATAACGTTTTTTAATTCTGCTCAGTGAACTTTTACGATGCTATGACTAGTTAAGGTGCACCAAATGAAACGAAACTACAGTTATTTTTAATGAAACTTTATTCCTAGTTTTATTATTACAGTTAATTTAGAGCAGTACTACTATATATAATCGCTTAGAACATAGGATGGCATCAGCGCACTAACTCAGGGTTGCTAGTGGATCCAGTTTTCCACGGTCTTCTGTACATCTTTGTCACAGATGAACGATTGACTTTCCAGATATTTGTACAGGGATGGAGATACATAAGAGTCAATTGGAGAGAGATCAGGGTTGTATAAGGGATGCTACTAAACAATTAATCGTAATTTCGCAATAAGTTTGAGAGTTTTCTTGACTTCGTGTAGCCTGGCATTTTTCTGGAGGGGCACTAAACCATGATAGCACTCCATAGCACCAGATGCACTCCATAGCGTGCATATTAAGCCTGAATCTACTTATGAATCCTTTGAGCTGTGTTTTAGCTCATTATTCTCCTTTCAAATAGGGATTTCTACCCAGGGTATTTGTATCACCTGGCATAGAGGTGTTATTTATTTCTATCTGAAGTAACCGAGATCAGGGCATGGATCATTCAAATTTCTAAGAGGTGACAAAGGTTTGAATCCCAGTGGTGGTTAGTCAGTTCGAATTCCGCTTCCAGCTCGTTGTGTTGATGTAGATCTTTAGTTGTAAACGGGTCAAGGTTTAGAGTCTTCTTGTCTTCTGGTTCACCGTAGGAGGCTGTCGTTTTCTTCACCATGTGATGCAAATGTAGTTTAGTGCCATCAAAGATTTATGAAGGCTAATTTGTCTCAATACTTGATTTATCCATGTCCTCGCCTTTTTGTTTTGGTTCAAAATTAACAGTCAACGAAGTTGAAGATGCATAGTCGTAAAACTAAAAATGGGTCGATTTTTCAACTCCGGTTATAATACAAAATAAAAACTAAGAAAATATTTTTAAAACAACTCTAGTTGGAACTTTTTGAGACAAATTTTTCCTTGTAGATCACATTGCGTATTGTATTCCACTTTACAATATGTTATGACACTAGTCCTTAATTTATTGAAAGTGAGTTGATTTTGCCAATTTTATTCGACTTTCCTTTAAATTTGCAATTCTATTTGACTTATTTACTAGTGATCTTTCATACATAAACCTCCTTTGACTAATCGTCTCCTATGATTCTTATTGGTGGATTTAGAATTTTGGAGCTGGCAATACTCACAGCAATTGGAATAGCAGAAGAACCGGAGTTCAGGCGACTAGCTGGCTAGCAAGAGGTCAACCAGGATTCTTTTTGTGTAAATATAATTTGCCGATAAACAGAGCTTTGAGATTTTAAAAGAGCTGTTGCGGAAAATTTAAACAGTTGAGGAAGTTGAATAGGAGACAGCTCTAGGTTACAGCAACAAGCTTGTTGAGTACTTTTTCTTGAGCTTGCACTTTTCTGTTGAGACTAGGTGCGTTTTGTGCTCGTTTCTTAATTTCAAAGAACTAGTAAAACATGAAAATTCATAACAAAAAATGAATAATAATACGAGCCTTATTAGCTGCATTTGTATGAAAACGAGCAAAATTATAAACCGCGAAACTTTGAAAGTACGGTATACTCTTGCCCGTTACTTGATGAGAAGTTAATACTTGTGTAAATTTGATCAAGATATAAATAGTTATCCCCGAAAAACCGAAAAGTGATTTATTTGTAGCCGGTAATGTAACAATAAATAACAAAATGTTAATACAAGCAATGATAATACTTACCTATAATAACAAATGACTTCACGTCCCTTACAATTTAATTAATCCCAATTGAAGTATAGGCTTGTAAACCCAGGACGAAATTTAATTCGCTGCAAAACTTGAGAAGTTACATATTTTCCACTACTTTGTTTCACCGGCTTAATCTATGAGCTTCGAAATAATGTAAATATCGGAAGAAAATTGCCCCAATAGTTTTGTCAGCGGATGAAAATTAGGAATCCAAAAGAAACATGAGGCGGAGGGAGTAAAAGGGCCTACTGAAGAAAGTAAACATTTCTGATTGTAACTAACAATCATCAATGAGCCGCGATGGCTCAGGGGAAAGAGCATTCGCCTTCTAATGCGGCGAACCGGGTTCGAATACCAGTCGATACGAATTCCGACGTCCCTTACAATTTAATTTATCCCAATTGAAGTATAGGCTTGTAAACCCTGGACAAAATCATCAATTAATAGTAATGATTACTAAAAAACATTTTTGGAGAAAATGAAATTTTCGTGAATATTTTAAATATTTCTCCATTACGTAATAGCGGAACGTTTAAGAAAAAAGAAAAAAGTTAAAAAATTGTACTTATCCATTTCCGGGTTCAGCTCATTGCGCAACCAGTTTTCCAAAAGAATCCACCCTGTCTCGTTGCAGTCTGAAAGAAACAGGATCAAATATTAAAAATCAATTTAAAGAATTTATAAAGAATAATAAGACTAATACTAATGAACGAAACAAGCATTACCAATAAAAAAACTGTTCAACTTTGAATAGCTGGATAATGGTTAATATCAGCTGAGAAAGGTATAAAAAAAAAAGGTTTTTTTTTTTTAGAAATGTTTTCTTTTATTTTAAATCTGTTTTTCTTTTGATTTATTTAAAGATAAAGGTCTCAAATTTAAAATAACTAAACCTTTAAGAAACATTTCAGAAAATCTTTTTATAACTGTTCATATTTTCAATACACAATTAAAAAAAACAACTTTTGTATCATAAATATTCAATTATAAAGACTACATTACAAAAAAAATGAACTTTAACTCATTTTTATAAATATATGCTTATACATTATACAATTCCACTCAATGCGCAAATTAATATCTAATAATGCTGGTAAAAGTGTGATTCCCCCTTGACCCTATACTTTAAAAATCTATGTTTAGATCAGGGTTGGCAAGTTTTTGACACGTGACGGTTTTTACCGGTTTATACCATGGTTTTTACCGTCATGTCAAAAACCCCTCTGTCAAAAACGTCAAAAACTGACAAAAACCCATAGTTTTGGTAAAACTGTATTTTTGAGTTTAACTGCTTATAATTTAAAATTAATTAATTTTCGGGCAATAAAATTAGAAAAAAAGTTGTTAAAGGATATTTAAGAACAGATTTTTGCATTTTCCCAACATGACTATATCAAAACATACTATTTGAAGTAAAATATTAGGATACTAAACAAAATTTTCAACATTTCCAAGCATCATTTTGTTTGGCATATTACATTACTGAAGTCATTCTTGACTTAGAGTTTGTTAGTAGTTGCAAGCTTTGAAAGCTTTGTTTAGCTTTAATATTTAAGAAATGCCAAATTTTAAATTCTTCTTCTGAGTTCTTGAATTTATTAATAGTTCCAAGCTTTTTTGTTTGTTTGTTTATTTCTAACAATTAAGAAGTGCAAAATTGTGAATCCTTTGCTAATTCAAGCTATAATGATAAAAGTAAGTATCACTATTTTCAATAAGTATATTACAATATTTCTATATGAATGTATATCCTTCGATAAGAATACATGTATATAGTTGCAAAATCAATAGCAATCATTTACAACATTCATTTATAAAGGCAATTATGTGAAAATAATATATTGCCTGCTATATACCATAAATTAAAGAAAACAGTAGATTTTTGACGGCAAAAACCCAACCCTGGTTTAAATGAACAATAAAAAAAAGGTCCAACTTTAGCTTCATTAGCCTTAATCATTTTATGTACAAATAAAATTTCACATTTTTTTAATCCTATGACTGCATACAAATTTAACGTAAAGAAGCATAAATTATTTAAAGTAATACACTGTATCGAGTTGGTTGGATTGGAGATTGAAAACCCAATCCTTAAAACTTCAAAATTTTTAATTGTCAAAGCCTCCAAAAACTCTAACTATATAGAGCACTTAATTACAGGAAAACGACTGTTCAATAGCTGGAGGGAGACTCACAGATCCGAACACTATTGCAGTCACAAGCAGTCCATAGTAGTTTGGCCCTTTACACATTCATCGCGTAATAAAGGTGTTGAGTCCTTAGGAAGGTAATGAGTTACCCAATAAATATAATCAAGGCGGATTCTGAGTGTACATTAAAAATAAATAGGGATAATAAGAATAGGAAAATTAATACTTTCTGAACGATAGTAGTCATAAATAAATTATCGCTTAAATAAAATATTATCACAAAGCTAAGTAAAAAAATTAAATGCGAATATAATTGATGATATTTCAACTTAGTATTCAATATAAATTGAATCATGTATAAAATTCAATGCTTTTTCAAAGATTCATTTATTATGTTACTTCAACTCTATATTCAGAGCGAATATTGTCATATGTACAATGCTTCGTTAGTATGCCCGATAAAAAGTTTACTCTTTATAGTACTCGACTGTGCGAGGCATGATCCTATTTTTATAAGTTTGTCAACGAATCCGCCGAGTATTCTACACGATTCCATATGATTGTTGCATAATTCCCTCAGATGGCTCAGGAGATGGAGCGTTCGCCTTCCATTGAGGTGAACAAGGTTCGAATCCCGGCAATAGATGGTCTATACGAATTCCGCATCCCGCTCGCACCAACCACAGTGCAGACGTGAAATATCCTCAGTGGTTGATGAATCATGGGTTAGAGTCCCCTTGCCGTCTGGCTAACCGTGAGAGGTTCTCGTGGTCTTCCTCTCCATGTACAGCAAATGCGGGCTAGTTCACGAAGGCAAATTTCTCCTAATACTTGATCCAGGAGCTCCCTTGTCTTCTGGATTGGGTTCAAAATTACAAAGCTACGTAGTTGAACATTAGTAGCCGTAAGGCTGTTCAACGACGGATATAAAATAAAATCTATAACTTAACTCACGTTTCCAGAACAACAATTTTGACGTCAAAATGGTCACTAAGATTACTTCCAAGACGGCTTAAATGAAGCCAAACTGAGACATAACGCGTTATTTTTTTTCACGTTAGAATCACGCTTCATTCTCTCAAATTTTCGAATCAATATTTTTATTTAGGTACGTCTGAAACGTTCAGCCTCATAACAAAAGAATATTTACAAAATAATACATATTTACAAATTTGTAACGATACTTTTTCAATTAAATATGATTTCAAAATTTAACGATTGAAAATGACATAAGCTGCACTAATTACACAGTCCGAAACTAGGTAAGCTTTAGTACTAGTTATTTAATAATAAAAAATAGCAAGTGAGAATAAAAATAAATGCCTTTTATGCCAATTATTTCAAGATAATGGAGCTTTAAATATAACATTGTTTCTTAACAGAAATAAAATATTAATTAAAATAAAAACTGTTTTTTAAAACCGGCCAACCCCTTTTACAAAACTAGTTTTTTTTAAACAGCTCAACACTGATTATAAGCAGCATTAATGTCTCAAATTTGGGTTGAGAATATAGTTTAATGAGCCAAGAGGTCAGGCACGAATACACCAAACGAAAATTTAAATAAGAATCCAACAATGTTAACAATGATTTCGAAAGTCTTGTGAATCCCTCCTAGGATTTCAAAATGTTTTTTCTAACCATAAAAAAGCAGGTCTATAATAAAATCATTAAATCCATACTTTAAAGACATACATAAGTAGTTATTTTAGAGATTGAGAAGAAATTGTTATAAGAAATCCAATTAATAATTACCAAAGAATTATTTCTAAACCAAATAATAATTGCGCTTTTTTCTAAATTTTATTGGTAACTAAAATTATGATGACATTTCTCTTTATAAACTCAAAATCAGGTCATATTTTTAAAGCTAAGATAATCTTTTTCATTTACCAATGTTCATTAGATAATTATAAAAAAAAATCTTTTGCTACAGATAGCTTAAAGCAAGTATCAATAACTGAATAGTATGGTTGCTATTTATTTGTAAAAGAATTTAAAGAAATGAATAACGCCAGGCAGCTTCAGCATCATTTAAAAAATTAAGAACAATAAGCATAAAATGATAAAGTTTTAATAAAAAATCTGGTTGAATTAATGAAGTTTTAATTTTAAGAGATTAGGTACAAATCATTAACAAATGAAAATATTACTATGTTCGAGGCAAACCAAATTTTTAAGCATGATGAAGGCTATGGTAGATAGTTTTCATCATTTTTCTAGAAAATTTACCAAATAAAATTGCTAACTTTGATGGCATTTTAAAATAATTTTACAAAATAATTGAAAAATGAAAATAAATAATCATTACAGATATTAATAACGATAGAATAAAAGCTGTACTTTTTTTTAAACATTTTACAGATAAATGAAAAAAGTATATTACTGTGCAACTCCGTGGCAGAATCGTGGCGACATTGTCGAAGAACGTTACCGAGTTCTTGCAGAAAGATTTTACTTTTGAGAAGTAAAAAGTTTTTTTTCTGCATAAATTTTAGAAAGATTTTATCTTTTCTTCACAATTACATTCAAAAGATGCCTTTCTCGCGCATACGAGAGGGGGGGGGGGGAAATGATTTTTTCTATTCTCATTTGAGAACAATGAAAAATAAAGATTAATGAAGTAAAAAATTTGGTTTCCTTTTCTGCAGAAAATTTCATTCTAATTTTTTTAATGCAGTTATTACTATTGATTTCTCTATAGTTTTAAAATCCGACATTTTTAATATAATATTATTTATAGCTTCAATATGATATTATTTATATTCCAACAATTGAATCTTGAAATGAAAACGCGCATTTAGTAACCCTTTTTTGAAGAGTCCGAATTACTGCCACGGATTTCACGATTTTTTATTTGAGATGATGATTTACAAAAGGCGAAAAAGAAAATAATTAGTGCGTTTACCCCCTACAAAATGCGAGAATATAGCGAATAATATTAGAATAATAATCGGATTAGAATAATATCAGAATTAGAATAATAATCGGATTTCACGATTTTTTATTTGAGATGATGATTTACAAAAGGCGAAAAAGAAAATAATTAGTGTGTTTACCCCCTACAAAATGCGAGAATATAGCGAATAATATTAGAATAATAATCGGATTAGAATAATATCAGAATTAGAATAATAATCGGATTTCACGATTTTTTATTTGAGATGATGATTTACAAAAGGCGAAAAAGAAAATAATTAGTGTGTTTACCCCCTACAAAATGCGAGAATATAGCGAATAATATTAGAATAATAAACAATTACGTATTTAATTAAGAAATTATTTTATTTGATCCGAAAAGTTTTTTTTAAAGTTGATGCTTTTGTTACTTTAATTTAGTAACATGTATATTTGTTATTTTGAAAAGTATCTTTCAGAAAGATATTAGAATTAGAGGGGTATGTCGCAGAAAGCCCAAAAAAACAAAAAAATCACCAAATGTGGCAATGATTCAAAATTGAAATTTTTAAGTAATCGACATTTTTGTATGTTAAGCCTCATATTGCCAAAAACTTGAATTTTAAAAATCAAATTTTTATTATTTTCCTGATATTTTATTTTAATATTAAAGTATAAGGAAGCAGGTAGTTTAGTAAGTATAGTAGAATAATGAAGACAAGGTAAAGAAAATAGTTGTCAAGGCACTTATAGATATCTATAGAGAAGTACGTTGTTTTATCAATTGCATTATTGCACAATATAAATTACTTTCAATTGTTCAATTATATATATATATATATATATATATGTAATACAAAAATTAAATACTTTTGTATTAATAAAAGAATTAAAACCCTTTCGTTTTCATTAAATGTCTTTGTTAAAGAATAAACGTCGAGAGATTCTATTTTGGGAATTCAAGGCTGAAAACATACCATTGAAATATAAATAGATTTATATTTCAAAGGAAGAGTTATTTTTAGAATCATTCCCTTTTTCAATTCCATATAAGGAAGCAGAAATGATTTTCCTTAATGCGTAAGGATACAAGGAATGTACGAATGTGCCTTTTTACTTCAAATCTATGTTGGTATAAAACGTAAGAAAGCATAGTTTTGCGTGTCCTTTTCATAATAATGTGATCCTGATAAGCTGTGCCGGGATTGTCCGGAGTCTTGTCCACTCCCCCTCCTATGCAGGAGTGGGGACGTGAGCTGTTAGCAATACCAGCCAACATTTAAATAAACCTGTTTAGAACGTCTGATGGCTTATGACTGCAATTATTTCAAGCTAAAGACAGCACTGATAACAGGGTTGGAGCCCTGTTATTACAAGACGACAGGATAGTTGCTTCTTGCGGAGGAAGTTTACCCATTTTGACTGCTTCGTGGAAATTTTCCATCACCCCCGGAGGAGAAAAAAATCGGCAGTGAAAAAAACGTTGAAGGAAGGATGGCGATTTTCCACCCGTACTACTTGTACCTCGTCGCGCCTGAAAAGCTGATGTAGGAAGGACGATGGCTGGAGATTGTGCCCTGAAACCAGTGAAAGTATCCCATCCGATGAGCCTACAATTCCATAGTGCCTATAAGTTGGAAGAAACATCATCCAAAGTAGTGATTCGACACCGAGTGATCCTACAATTCTTACTACTCAAGTTGTGAAATAAAAAGTGAATGTGCGCGAATCTTAATCATGAATATTCATGAATTGCATTGAAAAGTGATATTTTTTTTTTCTTTCGTCAACGAAAAATGGATGAAGGTCAAAAGAAAAGTGACAAATGAAAAGGATTGACTGTAGATATATTTTTTTTTTACTCTCTCATTTTTATTTTCTTTCTCAATGTTGTGATTAAAAATTTTAGTAATATTAGATATTTATTTTGATATTTTAATTTAGATATTTTATTTTGAATAATGGAATAGTATATTATTAATGATTAGATTGCATTTCTAGTGTTTATATTGTTTTTTTTTTTTTAAATTATGATATAGTACTGTATTTATCGTGCATTTTGAAATGTTTTTGAAGAAAAAAAAGTATATGGTTCAAACGTCAATTAAATTAGTGACGGCAAACAAAATTAATTCATTGTTTAAACTTTTGCTTTCTAATGATTTTTCAAGATCTAACCACATTAAAAATTAAATTTTTCAAAACTTATCTTTTGAACCTAACAATGAAGAGTTTTCAAATAAACTTAAAGAAAGTGTAATACTTCTTTTACTTTTTCGGACTTGGTCAAAACTAAAAATTCCTATTTTAAAAAATGTGAAACCCAAACAAACGGACAGTTAACACTTAAACAAATTTGTGAGACTCCCTTATTACGATAGGCGAAATTGTTTAATCAGTTAAGTTTTTTATACTTGATACTGATTTACCATATGCTTTAGTAGGGTTGTAGACTTGCAGGGATTTTTGTTTGTTTATTGATTGTGTCGGGCCAGTTGTTACTTTATTTGGTAAGAGACTGATCATCTCTGCTAATTCTAAAAGTGACAACTTATCTTTGCACATTAAACTGCAGAATTCTCAAAATGTTAAGGTTAAAAATGGTGAAAAAGATGTTTAAAAAAAAGTAAACATCGAAAAAAGAAAAGAATGATGTTTCAAAAAAATAAGCATCGAAAAAATGAATGTTAAGGATGTTTCAGTAAAAGTAAACATCAAAAAATAGAAAGAAAGAATGTCCAAAAAGTTCAAATGATTCGAAGATAGATCTAGGTAATGGATGCGTTCATTATCAGGTTAATATCGACGAAAAAATATGTAAAGGGTAACTATAACGAAAACAAAAAATAAAAGGAAAAATAGGAAAAAGAAAGAATGACCAAGAAACTGATTACAAAAACAAAATAAATGAAAAGAAATTTAAGTAATCAAAATTTTGAAATAGTTCATGTATCAAAGCTTAGGAAATATTTTTAACCACACAGAATCTTAAATTCTGAATAAATGACACTTGTTGTCCAGTTCATTTGCATAAAAATTTTGTATATTTTTGTGAGAAAAATTTTTTGTGTGAAAATTTTAGTAGAATAGTTATATTTCATCAAGTAAATAATCATTTAACCACACAGAATCTTAAATTCTGATTAAATGACACTTGTTGTCCAGTTCGTTTCCATAAAAAGTTGTATATTTTTGTGAGAAATTTTTTTAAAAATTTTAGTAGAATAGTTTATAAACATGTTTCATTTTTCTTTCTGTTTAGTTGTCTTAACAGATGAAGTGCATTATCATGTTGTTATTTTTGTCATTGTAAATAATTTTTTTCTTCTTCACATAATTGAAAAGATGTTGTTTGTAGTAGGGAAAAAGGAACAATCGTACCAACCTAAAAATTTTAAATTTAAAAGTTTTCTAAATTTTTTTATTTTGGCTTACCAAAATGTTTTTTTGGGGGGGGGATGTAATACAAAAATTAAATACTTTTGTATTAATAAAAGAATTAAAACTCTTTCGTTTTCATTAAATGTCTTTGTTAAAGAATAAACGTCGAGAGATTCTATTTTGGGAATTCAAGGCTGAAAACATACCATTGAAATATAAATAGATTTATATTTCAAAGGAAGAGTTATTTTTAGAATCGTTCCCTTTTTCAATTCCATATTAGGAAGCAGAAATGATTTTCCTTAATGCGTAAGGATACAAGGAATGTACGAATGTGCCTTTTTACTTCAAATCTATGTTGGTATAAAACGTAAGAAAGCATAGTTTTGCGTGTCCTTTTCATCATAATATGATCCTGATAAGCTGTGCCGGGATTGTCCGGAGTCTTGTCCACTCCCCCTCCTATGCAGGAGTGGGGACGTGAGCTGTTAGCAATACCAGCCAACATTTAAATAAACCTGTTTAGAACGTCTGATGGCTTATGACTGCAATTATTTCAAGCTAAAGACAACACTGATAACAGGGTTGGAGCCCTGTTATTACATATATTAAATATATACTGATATCAAACTTCTTTCAATTGCGTGATATAAATTACTCTGTCCCATACTCAAACATGCCGCGCCAGCGTATACAATGCATAAAACAATAATTAAAATCACTTGCTTATCATTTGCTACAAGGCAGTAGCAAAAAAAAAGTTTTACAATTTAAATACACAAAAATAGTTATCAATTGTTTCAAATTGAGGCATTAAATTTTGATAAAATTTTCCGTAGTTTACGAATCTATACTCTGTTGTTAAGTTAAGAAAAAATCATTATCCCTATCGAAAAAGCCTGTTTGCATCTAAGTGCAAACCAAATGGCTCCTAGCGCGAACACATATTATCATCGCCAACTCTTGAAACGAAGTTGTATAGTCTTCTTTTCGCTTGCTTTCTTAAATCGTGTGAAATGAGGAAAAAAAACTTCTTGAATAATCAATTAACAAGTAATAAGAATTAATAAAAATGGTATCTAAAAATCGCAACAAATCTACACCATTCTGTTCGCATTTAAAGAAACTGATGAAAAAATAATAAATGTTGTTTATTGCAGACGAAATTCTTCTACAGCAAAACAAAAATAAAAATTCTTTATCTCGCATTTCATTTGTTAAGGGTAACTTGATTTGTCAGCGTAATATGCGCCATTTTTAGTGCTCCAATAAAATCAAATGCTCTTGAAACGTCATATAGTTGTTTCTTTTTTTTAGAAGAACGAATGTTCTCCTTATTTATCGAAATTTGTCACCAAGTCTATAATTTCAGTATCACTACCAAACTATAACCTTTTCAAATAATTCAAGGATATATAAAGTAAAAGATAGCACGAATTAAATTTCTGTCGGACGTGTTTAACTTTTAAAAGCTTTTATATTGTTTTTAAATCATACTTGTATAATTTGATAGCTAAATAAAACGGAACTATATGCAGTGGCGTTTGATTACTTAAATCCTCTACCGCAGTGGCCTTTACTTAACTTGCAACAGAGTATAAACATCGTTTATAAACAAAAAAATAGAATTGTGGGTTGGGCAAATAAAATAAAAAATGCATAAATATGAAGAAGGGTTTCAACAAAAAATGTCCGGAACAAATACATGCTAATAAGTGAGCTGGTTTTTTCTTATTTACCCCATCGCTCATTTTAATTTTTTTTTTAGAATAATATAAACTTAAAGTGTTTTACGAGTTCTTCTTGACTAAATACTTCATAATTACTACCATTTTTATCAAAAGAATCCCAAACTCTGCATTCGACATGATGTTAAGGCGAACTAGATGGAACATTATACATATCGTATAGACGTAAAATATTCTCAGGGGTAGAGGGATCATGGATATATAATACCCATGCTGTCGGGCTAAGGAGGTTTTCATTGCTTTTTCTCTCCATGTAAGGCAAATATACTTGAGTTCAATCAAAAAGTCCTCCACGGAGGCTAGTTTGTTTCAATGCTTGATCCAGGAGATTCCTCCTCTTCTGTGTTGTGCTCAAAATACAAGACTTACGAAATTGAACATTGATAGAAGACCCAATTCTAGCATACTTAGAATTGGGTCGGGTGTTCAACACCGGTTATGAAATGAAATGATTTTTCTATTATGTCAATCGGGAAAACAAGATTTTTACTATTATTAATTTTATTTATCTGACTTGACAATCTTCTGTAACGCTATAAACCATTGTTATTAATGTTTCAAAAACGGCTTTTCTGCTGCTAGCATTTTTCTTTCGCCTATATATTTTTCCATTCTAAAACAAGTAGCCTTTGTTTTGATCCACCGTGGAAATAGTTAAAAAAAATTTTTAAATGGTTAAAAATGGTTTTAAATTTTAACTAAAATTTAAGTTAAAATTTATTTAAAACTAAATTCAAGTCTAAATAATTTATGAATTGGAAAATTCTTTAAGAGTAAAAAATAAAGAAATGAAAAGTATTCTTTGTCTCAACTTTCAGCTTCTTAAAATGAACATTAAAAAATAAAACTTTGTAAAAAAAAAATCAACTACATATTAGGCAAACTAAAAAGGTTTTGTAACGCTATAAGAATTATAAATAGAATTTACAAAATTCTTTGTAAAATGAATTTCCCCGATTTTATGAACCCCGATTTTATGAAAAATAAAAGACAAATAATTTTGATAACATTTCATAAGAGAAATGAAATTTTTTCATCGTTTTATAAAAATTTGGTTTTATGTCCGTCAGTTGATTTTGCACTCAGAGAACTATATCTAGTCTAGTAATTTGTTTTTGTATATTCAAAAATTGAAAATTAGTAAAATAAGCCACATCTTTAATAAATAATCCCATGATCCATATTGCTTGACTATAAACTTCATTCGCTACAAAAATTTACAAGTTGAAAATAACAGTCAACATGTTTCAAGCGCACAAAAGCAGGCATCCATTTTCAAGACTTGTCAGACGTGAATGAGAATAAAAAGAAGTTTTAAACTATAAAACGTAAAATATGTTAACAAAAAATGGGAAAATAAAGATGCGAAACAGAACTAGAAAAACTAGAGTAGCCAAGAGAGAGAGAAAAAGAGACAAGAAAAACCACAGTGGCTGAGAGGGTCAAAATGCATTTTCACACGCTATAGAGAGGTCGTGAGGAACTAATGTCGTTAACAAGAGAATTAACATTCATGTGACTAAAACAAGATTCCAGGGTATCAAGATGAGCTGACGTGATTGGAGTGAAAATAATTTTGGCACTGTAGAAATTGAATTTATGCCCAAGATTCTATTCAATGCCCAGTAATTGAAATTTCGAATTCTTGATAACAGACACTACAGCGTTCTCGGGGTGTGAAAGGTCCGTTTTTGTAAAATTGTGAGAAAATTACTCTTAACTTGTGAATATAAAATAAACGTTAAGTCACATTCTTTCAACCAGGGTCCGTTATTGCAAAGAAATTTTTTTCAAGGAATTATTAAATTGTAAAGACATACAAGATTATGATTAAAACTGTAAATTTATAATCAAAAAAATTCAATTTTAAAAAATAAACAGCAATTGCAGCTTCTAAATTAGCGATGCAACATATAAATATTTGGTATTTAGCCTATACTGCTGAACGCAGAATATTCATTTCGGACGAATAAAGGAAGAAGTGTCTGCCGAAGACAAAATTTAGTTCGTTTACATCTGTCTTTCTTCCACCCCCCTTCCTGGAAAGGGTTTATTCAATTAACAAAACAATAATGAAGATAAACAAATTTGTATTTCAAATGTCACATAAATCCTAATATTTAAAGATTTATTCACGAAAAACTCAATGTATTTCCATATGAAGAAAAAAAATACGCTCAATGCTTCAAGAGTAAAATATCTTTTTAAAAACAGACTTAACACAAATGTAAAAACAGAACAATAAGTCAAATTATAGTCAGAATAGCATTAGTTAAAATAATATTAGTAAAAAATAAGTTATCACAGAAAATTAAAAATAAAAGATTACTTACCATTCAAATGAAAGATGAGACACGCAAACCACAGTAAATTATCGGCAACCAAAGACAACACACAAGAGAACTGAAATAGAAAATGCTTTTCAGAATACACAACATCAAAAACGAAAATTAAGAGCTATTGAAGCAAGAGAGCAGTCGCAAGTCGAAAGACTGTTTTGTTTTGTTTTGTTTTTGTTTGTTTGTTTTGTTTGTTTGTTTTGTTTGTTTGCTGACCCTTGTTTTTGCTGTTCCCTAATTTAAAATCGTAGTTTCAACGAAAAAGAGTCAAAATATAAGTTTTGAACTTTTGATTTTATAAATCCGATTTTAAAAGTGGAAAATCTTACATTTTCTGAAAAGACAAATTCCTTAAAAAGTATCTTTCAACTTTTACAAAACTTACAAACTGTAGCCACATTTATTGTATTTCAATATTTTAAACTCAAAACGTGTTTTTTTTTCTCCAAATAATAAAGTGTATTTAATTAATGATTAATTTTTTTTCCACCAAGGAGCAAGATCACAATTTCTTGGTACAGATAAGTGTTTTATATGCATAAAAAGTTAGATTTATTTAGACTAATGTCTTAATAAATTTAGTGCAATTTGATTTGGAAATATATCTTATTCCCCTCGCTACTTCTCTAAGACGACTTAATTACACAAATACTTTTTTTTTACAAATAATAAAGAAATATGCTTTCGTCAGGTGTAGCTAATAACTGTTATATCGCTTCTTTTTACTGTAACCATTCTTTTTAAGAAAAATTATACTTTCTTTTTAAAGTCTGAAATATTTTCTTTACACTTTAGGTTTTACTCTATTACTGTTTCTTTACATCGTTTAAGTTAGAGAATAGCACCTCGAAACCTTCGGAAATATATTCCATTAAAAGTTTTTAGTGTTAGATATTTTAATATGATCTGAGATATTCAATCTATCAGTTGTTTAAAAAAGTCATTTTTAAATTATTTAAATGATGAAAACTCAAAATTAATGGAAAAATAATAGTCAAAGTTTACATGCTTATTTATTTTTTTGAAGTGATTATGAAGATAACAAATTCGAATTTACATTGGCCTTTTCGGTTTTGATTCGGTTTTTGACAGTGATTTTTTTTACCTTTCAATCATTACCTTTAGAATGCATTTAACAATTAACCACTCCACTAGAAGAGAGAGAATACTACTTTGGTTTTTATTGTTGTTATAATCTTAAATTGTTTCCCCCTAATTTGCTATTTGGAATGCTCCTAACTAAAGTCACCATCTTAAAATTCGCTGAAAACGTTTGAAGTATAATTCGTTAGCTCCACCTTCATCACGTGGTATCCTACGATACGATTTCGCTACTTTTGGGAGAAGATAGTGAACAAACCTGAACAAGGTTGCTATTTGGCGATCGTATGATTAAAATAGTTATTTCGCAATCTTTATGTGCATTTTTTTTAACATTAAATGTTTCATAAATTTGATAATTCTCACTTTTGAGTGAATAGTTTCTTTTTGAGACATTTTGCTGTGAAAATAGCAGTTTTTTTATTTAAAATATATTTAATTAGCTAGAGTAACGAAAGGTATAATAGCTGTTGATAAAGCGAAATAAGTGACAGAAAAAGGAATCACTGTTTGCGTTTGGCACGCATTAACAGCTGTCTCAATTTTTAACTTGGAAATGTTTCTCCTCTTACTCCCGAGCTGAAATGAACTCTGCGACCGAGAAGGTGGAGCCAAGTGGTGAACGAACTATAATTGCTACATAGAATTTTAAAAATCCTGATTTTCTTTAAGTATATTAAAATAAGTTGTGAAGTGCTTTACAGTTTTAAAAAAACTGAGATATATCAGAACTAGATACGAGAACGAAATACTTTATTATGTATTTAAATCGTTTAGTCAAAAACATAATGATGCATTTTATTAAAACAAATGAATTTATAATGGTTACGATTTTCAAATAAGTTTTATTTATTTCAAATCCTTGTTTTTGTATAAAACAATAAATATCCAAATTTCTTTCGAAGTTTTCTTCACACCATGATTTTATCACTACGTTTTATATCACTACGATGTGATTTTATCACTACGGGAAAATAATTAAAATTAACGTAGAGATATTCAAACTTTCGACCGCTCTCGGGTTCAAACTGTTGAGACAATTTTTTTTTTCTGATTGCGGCTATCCCCATACTTTAAGGATCAAAAATCTCAGAATTCATCCAAAACAACAAAGAAAAATACGTTTATTCAGGGAAAGAACGTTTTTGAGTCTGAGTAACTTAAAATATCGTCTGCACTCATTAATTTGTATATTTATGGTTAAACTTGTATATAAGGCTACGTTGCCTGTAGTGTAAGACATATATTGGACCGAATATTGCATAGAGTAACATTTTACAATAGCCTGTAGTGCGGGGGAGAATATTATTTATTGTAATTGGCCACATATTATACGTGCCATAATATAATGCTACATATTATATAAACTATATGCAGACACATATTACATGGGCCATATTATAGGGTCCCATATTATATGAGCTATTATATATAGAGCTCCATATTACAAAAGCTAATAATGTTCTAATAACTACGGCTCTGTAGTATAATAACTCTATGGTAGACAGTTTAAGGTTAGAATCACTTTGGCATCGAGCTAACCGTAAGAGGTTTCCGTAGTTTTTTCTTCAACGTTATACAATAGACAGCACTTGTCTCATCGATCACGATATTGACGTAAAGTATCATCAGTGATAAATGGATCATATTTTAGAACTCCTTGCCACTTTTCGTGAAGTATTAAACTCTGAAGTTTTGTAATTTTAGAGCCAACCCACAAGACAAGGAAACTCCTGAATCAAGCATTGAAACAAACTACCTTTCTTGGAGGATTTGACTTTTTGATGGAACTAACCCGCATTTGCGCTATGCGGAGAGGAAAACCATGAAACCGCACGTGGTTAGATCTAAGGTAAGGTGATTCTAAACCACGATCCGTCTACCACTGATGACATTTTACGTCAGTACTGTACTCGGTGCGAGCCAGGAGCAGAATTTGTATCAACCATCCACCTTGGGATTCGAATCACGGTCACCTCCATTGGGAGGAAAACACTCTATATCCTAAGCCACTGCAACTCGAACTCTGCTGTTATCACCTACGTTGAACTAGATACGAGAACGAAATAATTTATTACGCATTTAAATCATTTAGTCAGAAACATAATGATGCATTTTATTAAAACAAACGATTTTATATTGGTAATGATTTTCAAAATAGTTTTTTTTATTTCAAATTTTAAACCCTTCCTTTTGAATAAAACAATAAATATCCAAATTTCTTTCGAATTTTTTTTTTCTTTTTTTTGCACCATGATTTTGTCACTACGTTTTAGTTAACTTGCTTTCGTGCCTATGAGGACGTGCCTTACTGTAAAAATTCGTCCCATTTCCGTCTGACTAGACAATTCAATTCTCATTTATAGCGCCAAACTTCATGCTAGTTTATATCGTTACGCTATTTCCACACATAAAGTGTATTACCATTTTGTGACCTAACTGGAATTTATCGTCAGTAGAAGTTTCAACCTGTTTCCAATTAACTAATGTGCTCAAATGCCATCTTGAGCTTTATAACTAATAACAATGCATGCTCCAATTATTTCAAAATATAGTTTAATCCTAAAATTAGGAGCATGGCCAAAAGTTATATTCCTTCATGTTAATTTTACGAATTTCTCGGCATCTTGAGATTTTTTAAGATAATTGAAAAGAATTTGAACTCAAATATTAAATTGTTTTAATCTAGAAAGTCCCAGCAAAAAAAATAACTTTTTTAAGCTTTTTTTATTATTTTATATAATAATAGTAAAAAAAATGACAAATTTTTACGAATGTTATTTTTGATGTCAAAACACAAAAGGTGAATAAAATCAGTTTCACAGTTTTTGAGCAATGAAATAATTCGATTAGCTTTATATGTTATCAGGATATGGCAAAATATTTAAAATCAACGTAAGGATCTTCAAACTTTTGACCGCTCTATGATTCAAACTATTGAGACACATTTTTTTTCTTCAGATTGCGGCTCTAGAAGGTGTTGCTATATCCCCATACTTTGAGGATCAAAAATCTCAGAATCCATCCACACAAAAAAAGGGTACGTTTATTATTCAGGAGGAAAGGAACGTTTTTGAATTTGATTCTTAACTTAAAATATCGTCTGCACTCATTAATTTGCATTTTTATGGTTAAATTTATACATGAGGCTACGTTGTCTGTAGTGTAGGACACATATATTGGACTGAATATTCCATAGAGCCACGTTATGTATAATGTAGCATTTTTTGTTTTCTATTTGTTTTTTCTTTTCATTTATTTTATAATTTTGCCTGGATTTGTGATTGAATTGGGTTTTTTTTTCTTATCGTTTTATTCTTTAACAATGGTTTTTTTTAAAAATTTATGCCAAAATTTGATGGAAGGTAAACGGTTGTCGTTTATTATTGGTTATTGAATAGTTATTGTTGGAGTAATTATCATGTATTAACTGTTGTAAAGTTATTCAATCTTTACTAGGTTATTTTAGGAAGGATAAGTTATTAAAATGTTTAAATTTGTCTAAAATTTAAAAATTATTTACTCGCAACTGGCAGAACAAGGAATTATGCTCTTTTTATATTAATTAAGTTAAAAATTGCATGAATTGGTGACGAATACATACTTACTATCAGTTAGTTACAAAATCAAGTAGTGTACATGCAGCTAGCACTATTATTTCATGAACTCAAAATTAAATATTTATTGTAATTTCCCAATTTTAAGTTATTTTCTCAAAATTTCATACTTTTTACAGTAGGTCATTTCAATATTTGTCAGTATATTTTAAAATAGATAAAAATATAATAAATTAAAATCTAGAACAATTTATGGGTTTACAACTATCAATGTTCACCTCCAAAGCAGTGAAATAAAAACCCAACCCTGAATACTAGGGAACTTCTGGATCATGCATTGGAACAAATTAACCTTCTGGGAGGCACTAGTGATGGAACTAACCAGGATTTGCTTTACAAAGGGAGGAAAACCACGAAAAGCGGCAAAGAGTTTTAAAATAAGATCCATTTATCACTGATGATATTTTACGTCAACATCGTGATCGATGAGACACTGCTGTTTATTGTATTACATTGAAGCGGAAACCTCTTACGGTTAGCCCGATACCAAACTGATTTTAACCTTAAACTGTATATCTTTGATACCTCAACACCGTAGTTGTTGCGACTTTATTAGCTATTATAGTATGGAGCTCTATGTGATCAAGGTTCGTGATTTTTTTGATTTTTTTTAAAAAAATCAAAAAAATCTAATTTTTTTGATTTAAATCATATTTTTTTGATTTTTATTCAAATACACTGTAAGAACTTTAATTTATGATTAAAAAAAACTTTATAAATGCTTAATCAAAATTAAATTAATATTAAAACTATATTATAACAATATTTAGAACAATATTTTAACTTACTAAAATAATTTTTCATTATAATACATACTTTTAAATGCATAGCAACCATTTTGAAACAAATGCATGATTGAAATTTAAGGACTAGTTCAAATAGAAAATTTAAAGAATACTTTATGGGTCTGTCTAGGTTTTTCTGAGAGATAACTATTTTGTGAAAATTTAGACATAATTTTTGAAAATTAAAAATTTGGATTTATCGTTTCTTACGAGACACAAAAATAAAATTTTGAGAAAAAAGTATTTTGTGGAATTGTTCTACCGTTTGTCCTAAAGTTAAATTTGTGTAGGTACCGGTAAACGGTAGTAAATTTCACTTGGACAGACCCCTGTACTTTAACTATTAAAACAAAGTTTCAATTAGCAAACCATAATTTTAATTTAAAATTTCTTTTTTTCCGCTTGATTTTTAAAATGACAAAATGAATGTAACCGATTGTGTTTATAAATGTGCCTTAAATAAAACCATAAATGTAGGGCTAAGTGTTCTGAAGGACGGGAAGGGGTAATTTTGAGTATTAGCATTTATTACAATGGAATTACTTTCTTCTTTAAAAATATTAAAAACTTTACATTTTATAACTTTTCTTTTATTATTGTTTGAGTTTACGTCAGAAAGTGGTTAAAATTTCTATTTTGGATAACAATGGAGATAAGCTTTAGCTTACAAATTAAAAAAAAAATAGTTACTTGCTGTAGCCAAGGTCAGAGCACCATTTAAAATTTAAGAACTCTAGCTAGGCGAAAAGTGGTCAATTTCTTTTGGTAAAAAATATTCTATCTAGCAATAAAATTAAGGGGACATTTGCTTGAGGATTTAAGGGATTTTGTAACGCATACATAGTCAATTTTGTGACAAATCTCCAGTTGAGATTCTAGCTAATCGGAAAGATGACGATATTTCGATTGACGATAAATGCTGCTTTTAGCAATCAGAAAAATGATCAAAACTGTCCATTTAGCAAGAAGTACCTGTTAAATTCTGAGTGCTCGTCAGAGAAAAGTCGAAGTTTTCAAGATTCCAGCCTAATACAAACGATATAAATTTTAGAAGCTTATTAACTTTTTATAGTAGGCATGTTAAGATAAGGAAAATTAATATGGAACAAAATTAGAGACCTAATGAGTTACGCACATTAATTTTGAAGCTCCCATAATAAGGAGGAAAAAAACTCAAAAATGCAGAATCAAATATTCTTAGATTAATAAGTTTCAATAACATTAAAAATTACGACGAAGGAAAAATAATAAACCGCTAAACAAAGCTAAATTCGATAAAAATGAGAATTTACTTACAAACTCTATTTAAATATACTTAGTTTTGGAAATGCCTTAAATTTTCTGCATTTATTTTCGACACAAAATACATTAATTCTTTACAATTATCTGAAAACATTGAAAAAATCGTTTGGAATAAGCAAAAACTTAAAGATTCGAGATATCCATACTGTCACGCCTCTGAAAATTGTCGCTATTGTATAAAAAATGTGTTTTAAGTTTTAAACAAAATTCATAACAAGAGATAGGAAGAAAATGAAAGAAATATAACTAAAACTAATAAGAAAAATTGAAAAATTACTTACACTCGAACTTAACTAAACAATAAAAATGTCTCAAATTCGAACTTATTATTTGCCACAGTACGAGAAAAAAAAGAAGAAAGGAAATGTTTTAAATGAACTTTAATAAATCTCTCCAAAACAAACGGCATCATATTTCACCTCTTTATGAGTTGCGCGTGCGCAGCAGGTTTTTGCAACGAAACTTACAGTAGTTTGTTATTTGAATAATTCCTAGATGCCGAAGTGGAAAAATACAGTACTTCATTAGGGAAAAAAAATTCACACCTGGCGAGTTTTGAAAATGAGCTCCTATTATAGGGCACTTCGAAAATGCAACTTTACGAATTCCATCACTCGCCAATGGCAGTGTCCATCTTACGTAGACAGTTACGGCAGACCACAGAACGAGTTCCAGCAAGGTTTCATAAAGTTAAATTACCCGAGGTGCAAAAGACGGTCTAAATTCAATTTATCTCTTTTATATTTATCGCTCTCAATTAATTGCACATAAAATACTTTTTTAAATACTTCAAAACATTTGAAAACATTAAACTGTTCCAAAATATATTTTATACTAATAAAGAATTTAAAACTATAACTTACAGTAGTTTGTTATTTGAATAACTCCTAGATGCCGTTATTTGAATAACTCCTAGTGGAAAAATATAGTACTTCATTAGGGGAAAAAAATTCACTCCTGGCGAGTATTGAAAATGAGCTTCTATTATAGGGCACTTCGAAAATGCAACTTTACAAATTCCATCACTCGCCAATGGCAGTGTCCATCTTACGAATTTCACAGTAACGGCAGACCACAGAGCGAGTTCCAGCAAGGACTGTTAATTCCTAAAAAAAAAAAAAAAATACTTATTTACTATTGAAACCGAAGATATCAGTGATTATTTAATCTGTGATTAAGCCAAACTCAAAAGATATGAGGAAAAAAACTTATTTGAGGGGAAGAGTTTTTTTCAATTAAAATTACATGTAAAGACATAAGAAAATGACCACAACAATGATCGCCCAATTATGCGGATTTTAGAGAGATGGGTGTAAAAGACTCCAGATCAAAAATTAATTGTCCTAGCGGAATCTGCAACTAAAGGCCCATCTTAGGCTGACATACCAAATAAGACACAAATATACATCATTTTTCTGCTTTCCTGTCAACTAGAAGCAAATTAAAAAAGTATCTTTTGTAATAAAAGCCATTTATAGAGACTAAGTTATACCGTCAAAATAACTTTAAATCAATTTACCAAAGCAAAAATTATGAAAGAGAATAGTTTTGTTACCACTGGTCCATAAAGCAGAGCAAGTTAACTTCCCTTAACACAAAAATCAAAACTTTCATAAATAATTTCAATATATATTTAAAGATGGAAGCATGGAAAAAAACATAGATTAAACATGGAAAAAAACATAGATTAAACATGGAAAAAAACATAGATTAAACATGAAAAAATACACAAAAATTGTAAAATTTTTTGAGAAAAATTTCAGATGTTTATTATTTTTTTGTTCAGTAGATATGTTAAGATATTGAAAATTTATATGGAACTAAATTGTAATTTTTATGAGTTATACTTCAATTTCTTCCAGCAGAAGGAAAAAAAACACTAAATTCCAAAATAAAGAGTTAAATATTTTTAGTTAAAAAAATTTCATAAACATTTAAAATTACGACGAGGGAAAAATATCCTAATGCTAAACAAAGCTACTTCGGATGAAACTGAGAATTTATTTATAAACCATATTTCGAAAATATAATTAGTTCTTGAAAAATGCCTTAATAAATTTTCTGTACTAATCTTAGCCATGAAATGCATTTATTCTTTAAATTATTTGAAATCGTTGAAAAACTTTTTTTGAAATTCTCAACTGGAAGATACGAGATACCTCATTCCATGCTATCATGTACTCAAAACATTTGACGCAATTACATAAATTAATATATTTTAACATTTAAACGAACACAATACTTAAAAGGTAGAAAATGAAAGAAATAAAACTAATCCGAATAAAAACAAAAAGAGAAGAATTACTTACACTCGAACTTAACAAACCAATAAAAATGATCTCGCAAATTCGAATTCAAATTGACTTATTTGCTATAACAGGAAACGAAGGAAATGTTAAAAGTGATCTTTTTTAAGTGTTGCCAAATCCAAATTTTACAGCGGTTGTCTGCTTATGTTGAATAGGAAATGTTAAAAATATTTATTTTAATTCTATAGTTTCTATATCTGATTTTTTATTGTAGCTTCTGAATAAATCAATATTTTTTTTATGCTGCATTAGATTTTTTTTAACAGATCTGATATACTTTCGTATACTTGATTCCAAATCTGCAATTGGTTTCTATCTCCAAGCTAGTTTTTTTTTTTTTCGAATTATCTTTTGAATCTGATTTTTGTTGTAAGGCTCAAGTTAAAAAAATTATATACAGCGAAGAGTTCGCATAAGTGTTGCGAAAACATGAAGGAAAAATAGGTCACATCATCAGGATTAAAACTGCATAGAAATCCATGCCTATAACGGTCGTCATACGCCGATAAAGGCACGTATTCTGAACTATTTCTTTGCGTGTGCTTCTAAACAGGTTTAAAGAGCTCTTAGTTGTGTTTAACGTTATTTTCGGCAAACGTTCCTGTGCAGTTTTAATCCCGATGATGTGCCCTAAAGTTTATTGCCCATCAACGCAACCCACCGTTATATAAATGTACAATGTAATGAGCCATGGTGGCTCAGGGGATGGAACGTTCGCCGTCCAGTGAGGTGAACCGGGTTCGAATCCCACCAATGGCTGGTCGATACGAATTCCGCATCCGGCTTGCACCGACCACAGTGCTGACGTGAAAGATCCACAGTAGTAGACGGATCACGGGTTAGAGTCTCTTTACTGTCTGCCTAACCTTGGAAAGTTCTAGTGGTCTTCCTCTCCATGTAACACAAATTCGGGTTAGTTACATCAAGAAAGTCCACCACGCAGGCAAAATTTCTCCCAATACTAGATACAGGAGTTCCCTTGTCTTCTGGATGTAATGTTGTAAATGTACAAGTTAAAAAACGTTATATATAGCGTTTCTTAACTTGTACATTTCGACAAAAATTAACTGAAAACTTATTTTAAAAAAAAAATCTGTATCGTTAGTGTATACAACTAATTAGAATCGAAATCCCCAACACCTGAATTAGGCAAGATTAAGTATTTTTTATAAATGCAACAAAAAACTTGTTTTCAGTTCATTGATTAAAATTTCAATTTAATCAGTAATAAATAATGTACAGTTAATTAATAAAAAAGGATGTTAATGAATTATGGATAAAAATGTATGTTTTATTCACGAAATACATAAGTTAGAATGTTTATCAAACAGAAATGTGAGAGTGTTATAAAACATAATCTATAAATTTTCGATTATTATAAAACTCTTTGTTCCTAATAACTTTTTAATAATATTAAAAAACACTTTTGAGAAAGTAATTTATTGTATGTATGGAAATTTAAGTCAAATATTTGAAAACATATTTTTCAAGTATTCATGTAAAAAAGTGAATGTAAAAGTGAATTTTAACATAAAAGAAGCTTTATTTAGATAAAAATAATAATTCTAGGATCTTTAAAAAAAATTTACAAAGAATTTTATTACAATGGACAAGAATAAGTAAAGGCTATTCGCGTTTTGACTACGTATAATGAAGATACACCCTCTCACAGATATTTTCACGATGATAATTTGTATTTGTACCAGAATTAAACCCGATTTGAAATGTAGAGTTTAAAAGATTCAATACATTGAAATTTAAGAGGATTATTTATAGGAAATATACTAGTCGGTAAAAATAAGTTTTCTATGAAAATTACATATCCTCATTTAAAAAAGTCACAGATATACATAATTACTTACGTAATTCAAATGCAAAATAATAATAAATGTTTAATTGCTAAATTATTAAAATATTTAAATTCATCCAAGCCCCGAAAAATGATGAAAACGTTACAAAACAGAAAATAAAAAACTAAAGATTACTTACATTCAAATGGAAAATTTCATGTTCTAGGTTTATTTATTCCAACAGATCACTCAAACAGAAATTCAGATAGAAAAAGATTTTTTTTTCCGAATAAAAAACAAGAGATATACGAAAGAAGGAAGATGCAAATTAAAATCTTAACTCGTTTTCGATTCGCTAAAAATTAGTGACGCAATAAAACAGTCGCTAATAAGAAAATCTGACCACCTCCCCTCCCCCCTGCTCTCTCTGCGTTTACAATCGTTGTTGCTAGGAAGATAATTAAAATGTTCATTTTGAAATTAGAACTTTTATAAATCTCGCGAAATCCAATTTTAAACGGATGAAATCTTACAACCTTAAGACAAAAATTCTTTTAAAATTGCATTTCAAATTTTGCAAAATTTACAAAATGTTGTTGAGAACTTTTTACTCGACATATGTTTGGTTAAAATTCTTTTTTTTTCTTCAAGTAATAAAAAGAGTTTAATTATTTATTAAATGCTTGACTTATTTGTTTTTTCTTCACTGAAATAAATTATAACTTATAGAAATAGACGAGTGTTTTATGTGCATAAAAAGTAATATTTCTCGAGGGCAATGTTTTAATAAATTTTATTAAGAAACCTTTCGTACCACACACGCTACATTTTTTAAAGAACTTAAAAGTTCTAAGTATAACTTTTTTTTACAAAATATATATTCTAATTTTTTTGACAAATATAGTTACACATTTAAAGTAAATTGTTTATTTACTTTAAATAAAAGTTTAAATTGTTTCTTTCTTTACGTTACATAGTTTATGCTAAGTTTAGTTTGTTTTGAACGAAAAGTTTTTAATTTTAGATATTGTAACAAGATTAGGGATATTCCATCCGCCAGCTGTCTCTGAAGGGCAGACAGACAGAAACAGGCAGAGATAGGCAGACAGAGAGAATGCTGACGATAGTCTTGTTACGAAACCAGTCACGATAACTTTTTCTAAATAAAAATGTACTTTTTGCAATGGATAAAATTAAAATAATTGAAAGAAAGCGAATAAATAGTTCCTGGGAAAAAAATTTTAAAAATATGACTTTTTAAAAATTTGATTTCTAAGGAACTTCTCGACCGATATTGCCAAGATTGTGCCATGTAAGATTATATTCTTTAAAATGATGTAAAAGTTGTATGAAGAAAAATATTTTTCTTAACTATTATTAAATAAAAAATATATATTTACTAGCATTTATATTTTGCATGAAATTATCGTTAGCTAAACGCATTGTGCAAAAAAATTATAATTCTCTTCAAAAGTTTTCGAGATATGGGGAATACGAAAAAAAAATAACATTAAGAAGTCCAAACTTTTGGATCGCTCTCCTGACCAACTATGGTGACCATATTTTCCAGATTGTGGCTATCCCTAATATTTTGGGGGTTAGAAATCCGAAGCCATTAAAAAGTGTCTGTTTATTCAGAGAAAATACGTTTTTGACAGTAATTTCATAACATAAAATATCGTCACTTATTAATTAGCATATTTGAGGTTACCCCCTCTAACCATTAAGACACGTAAGCATACCTAGAACGTAAAGATCCAATCATTAGATTAAAAGTTATTAAAGGTGGGGTGATTTTTTTCCCGCATTGTTTATGCAATGCGTGTGTATATATTGATTGTACATTAATATGCCTATATTAATGGACGTTGTACATGTGTATACAGATACATTGTATGTATAACGCGAAAACGAGCGGTTCGCACTGAATAGCTGTTGTTTTACCAGCAAAAAATGAAAAACGAAAAGTTATAAATAGGATGACTAGTTTGAGATCGCAGTGTAATAAGGATAGAGTAAATTTCCCGGTTAAAATTGAAAATTCGAATGCGCTACTTGCTATATTCTGCCAATATTTTAAGAAATTTCATTTTAGTAATTCATTTTTATAAATTTTTTTAACAATCTCTAACTGGAAAAAAAGAAAAAACTGAGTAAACTTTTAGAGAAAATAGATACTATCGTGCAAATAAAAAATCAACGTAAGAAACAAGAAATTCAAAAATGAGATTCTACTGAATTTTAGATTTTTATATGATAGGAAAAACTAATATATAAAATGCAAAATATTTTTTCATCAAAATTTTTTTCATCAGTCTTCTGAAATTTTGTTTTAGTTTGTAAAGATTAGCAACGGATAGCAAATAGTTATAAAGACTCTTTCATCAAAATCTATTTTGAAGCACTTGCGTTACATTGCACGCCAGGATAGACTTGCAATAATTTTAGAAATTGCAGGCCTAGATTTTGGAAATTTATCTGATTTTACTATTTCTATTAAATGCGACATTTATTTAGATGCGGATAATAAAATATATGTTTTTTTATACCCTAATTCGCTCTCAATGTAGAGCGAATTGCATCACAAAATATATATTAGAAATAGATTAGTTTATTTTTTAAAGACAAAGCTTTCATAAACAGGGTGTTTTGTGAAGACCACCCTTAAGGTATATTTTTAGAAGCCTGGTCAAAAGTGAATATAGAAAAATATACGCAATGCTGCTTCAGCAAAATAGAAAAAGCCTCAGCGAAAATGGCATTTCGTCTTAGTAAAATTATTGCTTTATCTCAACGGCCATTTCTAGTTTCTGGAATAATTTACACAGTTACACGGTTTCATATTTGGAAGAACAAAACAAACAATCTGCTGTTTATATAGCTATTTGATAATTTTATTATTATTCCAACTGATATTCAATGCTTCTATGACAAATTATTTTAAAAAATAGAAAAATTTGAACAAAATTTGAACATATTTAATTGTAAAAAAAAAGAGACAAATTTTATTGAATATAATTTTTAATGTAAAAATGCAAAAAGTGAATAAAATCGATCGTGCAATTTTTGAGTAATGAAATAATTCGATTAGCTTAATATACTCTCTGGATATGGCAAAATAATTAATATTAGCATAAAGATATTCAAACTTTCGACCGCTCTCGGTTTCAAACTATTGAGAATTTTTTTTCTCTTCAGATTGCGACTATCCCCATACTCTTAGGATCAAAAATCTCAGAATCCATCAATAAAAAAAGCGAAGAAAGAAAAAAGGTACGTTTATACAGGAAAAGAGTTAACCTAACTTATATATCGTCTGCACTCATTAATTTGCAAATTTATGGTTGAACTTGTATATAAAGCTACGTTGCTTGTAGTATAAAACACACATATTGAACATTGCATAGAGCCACATTTAATAATTGCCTGCAGAGTGGGGGAAAACGTTATTAATTATAAAGGGTCACATATTATATGGGCTATTTTATAGGGTTCCATATTATAATAGTTAATAATGTCTCAACAAACATCGTGTTGTGGTATAATAATTTCAAAGGTATACAGTTTAAGGTTAAAATCACTTTGGCATCGGGCTAACCTTAAGAGGTTTTCATAGTTTTCGCTTCAATGTCATACAATAGACAGCAGTGTCTCATTGTTCACGATGTTGACGTAAAATATCATCAGTGGTAAATGAATCATATTTTAAAACTCCTTGCCACTTTTCGTGGTTTTCTTCCTGTTGTAAAGAAAATTCTGGTTAGTTCCATCAATATGGCCTCCTAGAAGGTTAGTTTGTTCCAATGCGTGATCCGAAAGTTCCCTTATATTCAGGGTTGGGTTTTTATTTCACCGCTGCGGAGTTGAACATTAATAGCTGTAAACCCGTAAATAGCTCTATATTTTAATTTATTATGTTTTTATCTATTTTAAAACATATTAACTAATATTGAAATGAACTATTTTAAAAACTACGAAATTTCGAGAAAATAACTTAAAATTGGGACTATAACTTAAAAGACAGATTTAAAACTATTAAAATCACAATAAATATGACATTTTGAGTTCATATAATAATAGTGCTAGCTGCATATACACTATTTTGCACTTGTGTAACTAATTGATGGTAATTATGTATTTGTCACCAATTCATACAATTTTTAAAGAACATAATTCCTTGTTCTGTAATTACCTTGTTTTGAAATTACGAATATTTTTTTTAAAGTTATACCAATATAAACATTTTAATAAATTGTCTTTCTTAAAATAACCTAATAAAGATTGAATAACTTTACATCTGTTAATACGTGATAATTATTCAATAATCGTTCGATAACAAATAATAATAGATGACCATTCAATTTCCGTTGAAATTTCGTTGTAAATTTTAAAAGAAAAACATTGTTAAAGAAAAAACTAATAAAAAAACAACAATCAAATCACAAATCTAGCTATAAAATAAATGAAAAGAAAAAACAAATAGTAAACAATAAATGCTATATTATACATAGCAAAGAAAATTGTACTTACTTGTTAAATTCTAAGCATTACTTTTAATTTTCTAAAAATACTAAGCTCTTGCAGACAACTTTAAAAAAAACTTTAAGTAGTAAACGCAGATTTAACATTTTTATACTAGCATTTATCGAAGTGAATGAGATTTACCCACACTCCACTGGGAGAGAAAATACTTCTCATCTATTTATTTTTTTAAAAAAAATATTCAAATTCTGTTTTGGTTTTCCAGGGTTGCTATAATCTTATTAACGTAATTTCACATTTGCAATGTTCTAATCTAAAGTCGCCAATTTAAAATCCCGGGTTAATAAAACTTGAATTTGATGATACTTACAATTTTTACATTTTGATTTTCCTAAAGAGTATTAAAATGTGTTGAAAATACTTTGTTACTTTAAAAAATGTTGACAAAGATCAGACCTAGAAACGCAACATTTTATTTCCAATTTCAATTATATAGTCGAAAACATAACGTATTTTATTGAAACAAAGGATTTTGTGAAGGTTTATGAATTTCGAATTAGTTATTTTTTATCTCGAATTTTTAAAGCTTTGTTTCCAACAAGACAATATCTATCTAAATTTGTTTTCAAATCTACAGTTCCTGTCAAAATAATTAGATGCACTACAAGTTTCTATGTAAAATCTTAATTATCTATACAGCATTATTAATGCGACTGAAACCGGTTTACACTGCCTAACGTTGGTGTATCAATTTGTTAAACTAGACTATTTACAATATCGTCTATGATTGGATAAATTAAACGATTTATTATATAAATAAAGAATAATTATATCTGGTATTATATTAGTATATTATAATAATCGTGCCAAATTATTAGGCATCTGTAGTGCTAATACAGTTGCATGTTTTGCACGAGTTTATAGGCAATACTTTTATATTTAACCATACATGTAATAGGTTTTAATTCAGGAGATTTTTTATGTGCTTATACTATATGTATTTATTTTTAACGTATTACATTACAAATTTAATCAATTGATAAACGAACGTAAACAAGTGCAAACCGGTTTCAGTTCCATAAATACAATAAAGCTGTATAGTATCACGTGATAATTAAGATTTTACATAGAATCTTATAGTTCGTCTGATAGTTTCGCCAGGGACTGTATGTAAATTTCTTTTTGATCTAAATTTCTTTTTTACAGAATCATTTTCGTACTACCTTTTAGTTAACTTGTTTTCGTGCCTAGAAGGTTAGAATATTAGGATCAAAAGTTCATAAACTTTCCGATTGACTAGAGCAGTGTTTCTTAACCTTTTCGGCACAATGGACCCCTTTTAAAAAATTTTAAGATGTCTCGGACCACCCCCCTGTGAAAAAAATAATTACAAAAAACATCAATCGTTAGAAAAGATTTAATTTTATTATTATAATAATATACAAAAAATTTTAAAACTAAAATTTTTAATGTGAAGGCTGTTGCTACTTTTCCTTAATTAATAAATTGAATTAAGGGATGGCTTTCGACAAAGCAACGCGCATATCATGTTCAACATTCGATCGATTTCGATGTTTTGTTTTTATTGTTACGAGAGGAAAAAATCCCGCTTCGTTAAGACACACTGTAGCACGGAATTACAGGTGCCATAGCTCTCTTTACAAGCAATGGGAAGGCTTCTCTCACAGAAGACCAGAACTCTTCAAGTGTTTTTGAATCGAAATCCATTTTTAGTAAGGACTTTGTTCTAAGATCAATAAGCTCATCTTTGACAAGGTTCATATTATCGATACAGTCACAAAGAAAAGAATTACAAATCCACAACTCATCTTTTATATTTATCTCATCCAAATTCAAATATTTTTTAAATGAAACTTTAAGTACTTCCAGGTGTTCACAGATTTCCTTTTTCAAGCTATTCAGTAACAAATTATCTTGCCGAGATTCATTTTCAGTAAGCTCATTCAGATTCATTTAGTCCAATATTTGAAAGTTTGCATAGTTCTCATCTTGAATTCTTCTATTTTTTCGAAGTGGCACTTTCAATAAGAATGCTTGTAATCTCTCAGTTGCATCCATGATGGTGATATCTGGCCCTTGAATTAAAATACTTATATTGTTCATGTGGTTAAAAATATCTGCCAGTTAAGCCAATTTATATGTAAAATCCTTTTTTTTTTTTAAATATTCGAAGAGCGGGTTATCTTTTTTCTTCTAGAAAAAGTGATACTTCTGTTTCAACATGAAAATTCGTTTCAAAACCTGCCCTCGTGACAGCCAGCGCCCTTCCATGTGGTGCAGAAGTACCTCATGTTCTGCGTCCATTTCTTGACACAGTGTTTTAAAAAGACGATGATTAAGAACTCTGCTTCTAAATAAATTCACTGTTTTAATAACTAGTGATAATACTTCTTTTAAGCAGGTTGGTTTTGTAGTCTGTGCATGTCTATGTAAAAAACAATGAGTAACAAGAACACTAGGAGACTCTTTTTGTACCAACAGGGCAAAACCAGATTTATTGCCAAGCATAGCAGGTGCTCCATCTGTACAAAGTAAATGAATTTTTTCTTTCCAGTCAATGTCGTGTTTGGTAAAGAAAACAATTAACATTGCTACAGCATCAACTGCCTTTGTAATTTGCAAAAGAGACTCATCAAATAAGAATTCCTCTTTGATAGTATCAATTCATCGATGATCTGTTTCAATATATTGCAAGAAATTTCAACTATTCTTGAATGTATCACATCAATTGACAATGGAATAGCTTCAAGTTTTTTTCTCTGTTCCAGTTCACAAACTAATTCAACCATTTTCAGCGCACATGGCTTAATTAACGTCTCTCCAATAGTATGCGGTTTCTTGCTTTTGGCAATACGATTTGCAACTTTGAGAGATGTCTCAACCACAGGTTTTTGTGAAATACCAAATCCTAGTTCGGTTAATGTTCCAAATTTCAAAAACTGGGCTTTCTTCTTAGTAAAAAATTCTAGATCTAGTAACCTGGACAAGGTGTCAAATGTACGAAGCCTGATTGGGGGTGATAAAAAATAGCACAGCGGACGTCATCGGGAGATTGCCTCTGATGGTGCAAACTGAAAGCCGGTTAGTGGAGGATGTTAAAAATATGACAGGGATATTAGAGGGCTGTGTGCAATCAGCACTGAATTTGGGGTATCTCGATCACCTAGTTTCAAATATGTACCTATGTATTTTCACCTTTCAGAAAAAAAGATCAATGTTATTTAAATATTGTTGATCCAAACGTTTTGAAAATTAGGAGTAGTTGGCGGACCCCCAGAATATGACCCATGGACCCCTAAGGGGTCCATGAACCACAGGTTAAGAAACCCTGGACTAGAGAGACTACATATTCCGATTGACTACATATGTGTATTTAATTTCGAACTATAACAGTTTTGTTTTTATTTTATTCTTTTGTTTAAAACATTTTTTTTCAATTCAACAATTTAACTTGAATTTATATTACTTATGTAATAATTTCTTTCCTGCTTTTATTCTGTGAGCATTGCATTTTTTTTTATTAGAATTAATTTTTAAAATGAATTTTTGTATTTCGTGATGATAAAAAAAACCTTTCTTCTCTCCAATGTTTATTTATTTTATGATAAATCTATTTTTGATATGATAGAATTTTTTTTTAAGTATTAGTTTTATTTTTTATTTTTCTAATGAATTCCAGTAATTGAACTCCTTTAATTTTCAACAAATATATTACAAAGTTCATAGATAAAAATGTTTAAATAAATATTACTACATTTGCCGTTAATATGTCTAAATATATGTGCGGCTATTTGTTGGTCAACCTGCTGTACAAGTGGCCATTTACTCAAAAAAGTTGTGACTCCCTAAACTAGGCAAACAAAAAAAAAGGTTTGAAGCACTAAAAGATTTATAAATAGAAATTGTAAAATTCTACGTAAAATTAATTTCTACTTTGAATGTCGAAAGAAGTTCTCCAGGAAGGAAAAGACAAAAGAAAAATACGTGATATTAAACATATCAATTCTTTCTGCTATAAAAATCAGACTTCATAACTAATAAAATAGAAAATAATTTTGATAAAATTTCATAAGAGAAATGAAATGTTTTTCACCGTTTTATCTAAAATTTAATTTTGTCCGTAAGTTAATTTCGCAGCCACAGAACTATATCTAGTTTAGTAATTTGTTTTTGTGTGTGTACATAAATTGTAAATTACTAAAATAAGCCACATTTAAATAATACACAATTTTAATTTAATACTTTAATTTAACAAATTAATTTAATAAATTATATAAAATAAGCCACGAAAAATAAGCCACGCATAAATGATCCCATGATCCATATTGCTTGATTATAAATTACGATCGCTTCAAAAATATGCAAGTTGGAAATAACAGTCGGTATGCTTCAAGCGCACAAAAACAAGTACCCATTTCCAAGACTTGCCAGACGTAAGTAAGAAGTAAGAAGAGTAATTTAAAATATAAACTGGAAAATATGCATACGAAAAATGGAAAAATAAAAACGAGAAGCAGAACTAGAAAAAGTAGAGTAGCTGAGAGAGAAAAAAGACAAGAAAAACCACAATTGCAGAAAGGGACAAAATTCATTTCCACAGGCTAGGGAGAGGTCGTGAAGAACTAATGTCGTTAACAAGGGAATTAGCATTCCTCATGGATAAAACAAGATTCCAGGGTATCAAGATGAGCTGATGTGACTGGGGTCGAAATAATTTCGTCACTGTCGAAATTGAATTTATCCCCAAGGTTCAATCAATGCGCAGCAATTAATTATTTATTGAACATATCTACAGCGGACATATCTACGGCGATAACGGACGTATCTACAGCGTTCCTTATGTCTAAATTTTAAAGCACTCCAAGTTTTTTTTTTTTTTTAATTGCTAATATTTTCACCCATTTTGGTTTTTAAGTAATTTTTAGTCACGCTATCGAAACTAAATCTCTTAAAGATACTATTAGTTTTGATAATCGCTGGGACATTTACAGCATTCCTTGTCAGTGCGACTTTGGCTATACATCGAGCAAACAAGATGCGGCTTAAGATTTAGGCTTAAGGCAGTGTTTCCCGAACTTATGACTTTTGTGTACCCTTTCTAAATTCTTTGTTACGCTTTGTACCACTAATAAAAAAAAGAATGTATTTTTTACTATAAAAAAATTGCACAAAAGTTAAAAATCCCAACTGGCTGTTGTTGTTGACACCACTAATTATTGACTGTGAACTCTGCGAAAAATAGTCAATAGAAAAGTACGTAATCGTAAATTTTCAAGGCTAGCTCTGTTTTTAAATAAAAAATTTTGAAATTTTCGTTTGTTGCAAGATATTTCGTATAAGAAAGCATACCCCCCCCCCGTTAAACACTTCCCGCACCCCTGGGGATACGCGTACCACACTTTGGGAAACACTGGCTTAAGGGAACATGATAGATACCTCCGTAATCAAGAACTCGGAAAATCAATTGCTGCACATTGTTAGAATCTTCGGCAAGAATTCAATTTCGACAATGCCAAAAATTATTTCTACCTCAGTCACATCAGCTCATCTTGATACTCTGGAACGATAATCAGTAACCTTTGAGGTCTTCACAAAATTCTTTAGCTGTATGAAATTATTTAATTCACGATAATTTGGAGTTACATTTTCTGTTTACGAATTAAAGATTTAGTCGGAGTTACGTTGAAACGAAATTTCAGAGAACTGCTAAAAAAAAACAGATTTTTGAAAAATAAAGTTTTTGCAATATTCATAATGAGATGCTAAATTTATAAAAATTCCAATTTTGCTTTTTTATCGCTTTTCAATTGTACGGCAGTAATTTGCTCACGTTTTATTGTTTTTTTTTTAAATTTTTTTTAATAATAGAGTTTAATAATTCATTAACTGCAAACTTATTGGGGTTTTTTTTCTCTTCAATGAAATAAATTACAACCTTTATAAAAAAACAAGTGTTTTAAGTGCATAGAAGGTAATATTTTTTAGACCAATAATGTTTTAATAAATTTATTGCAATTTTATTTCGTAACATTGCTTATCCCTTACGATACTCTTATAAAGGAGATTAACAATTCTACGCACAACTTTTTTTGACAAATAAAAAAAAGAAAAAAATATGCTTGTTTTCTTTTGTCAAATGGTCTTTTGTAGTTATTCACAGGACTACATAGTGAATAGAAGGTTAGATTTGAAGAGGTTCTGATTTCAGTCAGTGACGTCACGGCGGCGCATCATCAACTTCTCGCTTTAAAAATAAATTGTTTCGCATTAACTAGCAATCTTTTTTTAAACTTGTGCATTTATTGTTTTCCGTGTATTTTGTTTTATTCTGAGGTGATTTTCTTCTCACCTGATTATAAAAATTTAACAGTAGTAATCAAATATCAGTTTGCCTGACAGCTATCGGCTAGAATTATAATAAACACAAAATGAGAAAACGTAATTTTTCCATGCTTTACTTCAGAAAATATAAAGATCTCATCAAATAAGTTATAAAATGAACTAGAAGAATTTATATTGCAGTGAATAAAAAAAAGCATTATGTTTTTCGTTTAGACGCTCAAGAAATTTTATTGAAATCGATACAGTCTCGTGACTTTAAACAGAAAAAAAACTTACTGCGTAGAAGAAAATAAAATCCTGAACTTCAATAATAAAAGTTATTAATGCTTAAAAATTCTTTCAGTTTCATAATCGATTTCTTAATGGTCGATTTATTATTCAAAATATTTTAGTAGTGCTTTAATTATAACGTCTTAATTTTAAATATTTATGAGCAAACGTAATATTTCTATCATTATATGTCCATGGATGTTTTTTAGTAACTAGCATTTAAGGTTTTTGTTTTCTAGGGATAATGTATTAGAAAAAGATAATGAAACGTAAAAGACAAGCATTGAGATATATTTTTCCAACTTTAAAATATTATTTTTAATACTATAAGAAAATCTATGAATACTTTATTTTTGAACAGAAATAATTTTTCGGCAGTCAAAAGTTTGTCAGCTATTATCAGAAAAGTGTCGAACATTCAACTCATTTCTTACAGAAAATATAAACAGCCCAGTTTTTATATCCCTTAGTTGTGATTTTCGAGACCTGTGTGCGGCGTGACGTGATAAGGTGGAGAATTATAACTTCAGCTTTTAGTACAGCCCTTCTCTACACAGAATATCAATATCACGTTATATGACGTCGAAAAAGTGTTACGTTTGTGCCAAATGTCGTCGAATATATTAGAAAATAGGTCTCTAGCGAATATGGCGTAGCATTTGTTTTTGTTTGATAATTCCAGTTTTGAGTTAATTGTAAGCTTCAATTTTTTTCTTGTTTTATGAGTAAAATGGAAATTTTTAAGCTTAATAATAAAAAGTTAGATTCTATTAAAAAAAACGAAAAACAAATAGGGTGACTTGCTTGAGTTCGCCATGGATCAAAAATTGAGTAATTTCCCGGCTAAAACTGAGGAATCAAATGTGCTTCATGCTACTTTCTGTCATTATTTCAAAAAATTTCATTTCAGTTATTTAATTTAAAACTCATTTTATAACCCATAAGCTTACAAAAAAATAGGCTGTTAGAGGAAATAGATATTATTATGCAATAGAAAGATCAACGTAATGGACAAATATTTCAAAATTGGGATTTCTATTCATTTATTTCCTTTTGACACGATAAACTTCAATAGTGAAATATATATTTTTCTTCAATCAAAAAAAATCAATTTTTTTTTACTATCGGATTTTTAAAAAATTCTACTTAAGCTTTGATAGGATCAGCAATGGAAAGAAAATGGTTGTCAAGCCTCTTTCCTAGAAATCTATCATAAAGCACTTAGTTGTTTTTTCATTGCACGACAGGAGAGTCTTGCCAGCATTTTTGAAATTTTAGCTTTATTTATGGAAATTTTGTTAACGTCTGCAAACTCTATTATAGCCAGTTTATTAAAGGCAGACAATTACATATTATTTTCCACCTTACAACACAATTTCGATTGAATTACATCGAAAAATATTTATTAGAACTCGATTGATTCAATCTTTTGAGAAAGAACTGTGGTGGCTCAGAAGATAGAGTTTGCCTTCCATTGAGGTTCGAATTACAGCAATGGCTGATCCATACGAATTCCGCACCCGGCTAGCGCCGATCACGGTGATGACGGAAAATATCCTCAGTGTTAGACAAATTACGGGTTAGAGTCCCCTTGATCTGACGTGGGAAGTTTTGGTGGTTTTCCACTCCATGTAACGCAAATGCTGGTTAGTTCCGTCAATAAGTCCTCCACGATGACAAATTTCTCCCAATACTTGTTCCAAAAGTTCCCTTACCTTCTGGATTGGGTTCAAAGTTTCAAGACTAAAAAGTTGAACATTAGTAGTCGTAAGCTCAAAAAGTGGGTCGGCTGTTCAACGACGGTAATAAATTAAGGAAAATAAAATTTTTAGATGAAAAGCTTTCGTATAGGCGTGGTCCATGAAGACCACCCTTAACGTGTATTTCTGAAATACTTGTCAAAGTAAAGATATTAAAGTATGCATTACGCAGGGATGATACAGCAAAATAGAAACAACGTACAATAAACTAATAAAGAATTACAATGTACAATAAACTAATAGAATTTTAAAAGTTCAAAATAATTAAATCTAGTGTCAGTGATTGATATCAAAGTTCTACATTAAATGTCAGAAAAGTACTTACTAATTAAACAAAAATTATCTTTGCCACTTTTTAATAAATGAATGTCATTCAAACTGATATTTGATGCTTCTTAACACTAACTATTTTTAAATAAAATGGAAGATCTGAATATGAAAATGATCATTAATATTTAACAGGGGTAATTGGAGCTTCGTAAGAAAACACCTGAAATTTTAATGGTGAAAAAAGTTTAATCAGGTGACATACATAATCATTGCAGTAAAATTCCTGCCAATAGAAAATTCTAATTATAATTTTTACAAATTTGAAATTGATGTATTTTAAATCTCATTTTGTGGAATTTGAATAATTAAAATATAAATGAATTAGAGTCACTAAAATTATGAGCCATATTATTTTAAGTAATTAAAATAAAAATAACAATATGATTGTAATTGTAAATTTCATAATATTATAATTTTATTACAATATTAGGAAATTCGTAACAATATGTGATGTTATAATTCTGAACACAGATTCGGACTATCCTTGAGTGAAATTAATAAAAAATATTTAAAATAGTTAAAGAAAAATGATTTTAAAATTTTTAGAACTATTAGTATATAATAATCTGTGAATATTGAACTTAAATGTTATAAATACCTTTCGAAATAAAAGTAGGCAACATACAAAAGTTAACTTTTTTATCAGTGAAAATTCAATTATTAAAACTAAATTGCGTGAATATGAATTGCGTGAAAATTAAATAGTGGGAATAAAAAACAAATTGTTTAATGTTAAAAACGCTTGATTACAAATCGTAATGTTTGATTCAAAAGTAGCACAGGTGTGAATTGAAACCTGATTTTAAAATCGCATGAATATAAATCATGATGCGCTGTTTTAAAACGCGTGAATACGATCCATAGTGCGTAATTAAATCCTGTAATGCAAATCACAATGTTATTTTTAAAGCACGTGAATACAAATCAGATTTGTAGATTCTAAATATTGTAAATGCAAATCTCGATATTCGATTTTGATATCTCTCGAATACGCTATGTGTATATGTTACAAATTGGTAGATAAATTTCTTCTTAACTAATTATAAATCCGATAAAAATTACTTACGTAACTGTTACAATTTTAAACTGGAGTGTTACAGAAAAATTATAAAATCGTGAATTATTCTAGTTCTCTCAGTTAATAGTAGATAATTATATAATTATACATATTTTAACATCTAACCTTCCTAAATCATGTATGTTTAAACATCTGTATGTTTAAACATCTGTATGTTTAAACATTCAACCTTCCTAAAATAACTTTGAAACATTCAATATTTGTAAATCATTTAAATACATATTCATGCATTTAAATGCATAATAACTTCGAATGATTGTATATAAATAAAAAAAAATCGAAATTCATTGCAATTGAAAAGAGCTAGAAACAAAATTATTGATAAAAAAATATTCATATTAAAAAAAATGGAAAAAATAAACGAGTAGAATAATATATACATATATATATATAAACATCTCTAATAAATGCATAAATAAAAATGGAAACTTACATTATAGATTGCATGTTCAATAGAAATGAAATGCAACTCTTGCAACTAACACTAGACGAGAGAGAATACTGCTTTGGTTTTCTAGGGTTGTTATAATCTTATATTGTTTCTGTCTGCTTTTTTCTAAATTGCCGAACAAAATTCGCCAACTCAAAATTCGCCAATTAAAAAAGTGTGAACTAAAATGTCACAACATCTTGAATTTCTTGATGTGTAATAAAATAAATTGCGAAATGCTTTACCATTTAAAAAAAAACATAAATCAGTACGAGAACGAAATATTTCATTACGCATTTAAATCGTGTAGTTGAAAACGTAATGCATTTTATTAAAATAGATGATTTTATGTTGGTCACAATTTTCGAAATTTAGCGTTTTTCCCAATTTTTTGTTATTGAATAACATGATTAAATTTATTTTTTAAGTTTTTCCTTTAGTTCTAACTTCTTAATTTAATTCCTGTTTCATCAGAATCACAAAAAACTCTTAGTGGAGTTTTTTCTTAAGCATTTTGATATTTCAACGTTAGAGGGTGTTATCTAAAGATTGGCTAAACTTGAGTATGAACAAGAGAAAAACCATTTAAATCATTTTGATACTAGTTCCACAGCCGGCTCGCACTGAACACAGTGCTAACGTGCAATATTCTCAGTAGTTGACGGGTTAGAATCTTTTTGCCATCAAGCTAACCACGGGAGGATTTTCTCTGCATGTAACGCAACTGCGAGATAGGTCCATCCAGGAGTTCAAAATTACAAAGTTATGGAGTTATACATGGGTAGTTTCAAAACATTTGTGCAGGCTGTTCAACGACAATAAAATGCATCAATAAAGTGTAACTGAAAGTTTGAAATCAAAATGGTATTTTTCATTATACGAGTAAAATACATTAATAACGAACCGCAGTGGCTCAACTTACAGAGAGTTCACCTCCCAATGAAGTGACCCAGGTTCATATCCCTGCGGTGGATCGTTGATTCCTTTTCCGATTGGAAAAATCATAGTTCAGACGTAAAATATCCTCAGAGGCTGTAAGGAACATGGGTTATAATCCCCTCGCCGACATGCTAACCATATCAGGTTTTCCTCTTCATATAAACGCAGACGTAGGTTAGTTCCATCAAAAAGTCATCCACGAAAGTAACATCCTCCCAATGCATGATCCAGGACTTTCCTTGTCTTCTGAATTGGGATCAAAGTTAGAAAGGCTACGGAATCGAACATTGACTGCTGTTAACTCAGAATTGGGTCAGCTGTTCATTGCCGGTATTAATATACAAATATACATTTTATTTTATTTTACAACCATCGTTGAACAGGCGGCCCAATGTTTTGAGTTTACGACTACTAATGTTTATCCCCGAAGACTTGTTATTTTAAACCCAATCCAGTAGACAAGGGAACTCCTTCCATCGGGGAAGATTTTTAGAAGGAACTAACTCGCGTTTGCGTTACATGAAGAGGAAAACCCTAACTCCCTTTAATATTAATCTATAATTTTCAAACTCGGACGGAAAGTTGTCCTCTATGTGCCGAACCACCCTACAAAGAAAAATAGACCAATTAGGGGGGCTGCAAAGGAACCTTAAGTCTATCGCTTAGCTAACCGGGAGAGGGTACTTGAAGCTACGTAGTAGCCCGATCGCCGTATAAACGTGGTTCAACGGCAAAGACCGCTTGCTAGTGACTTCGGCCTGCAGCGAGGGGGTGCTGGTTCGAACTCCACCAGAGGTCAATTTTTCAAAGTTTTTACATTTTTTTCTTCTTTTTTTTACATTATATTAATTATTTAATGTGTTTTTCGATATATTAAAGAATCCTATACCTAAAAATAATTTTTTCTTATTTGGGAAATTTCAAATAATGCTTAAAAATTCGAAAAGTCCCGAAAAATTAGTTTATTTTTATTATATTATTTTTTTTAAGTTCTTTTACAATATTTTCACGAAAGTTTAGCATGCGAAAAGTGTTCTGAGTTTGAAATCAAGTGTCTTTCTTGGTGAAAGGACGCATAAAGGAATAAAAAAAAAAATAATAATAAAATGACGGGAGAAAGGATCAAATTTCAAGTCCGTCTAACTCCCTTTAATATTAAGCTATAATTTTCAAACTCGGACGGAAAGTTGGCCTCTGGGAGTCGAACCACCCTACCAAGGAAAATTTTTATAGACCTATTAGGGGGGTGCAAAGGCCCCTTAAGTCTTTCGTTTCGCTAACCGTGAGAGGGTACTTGAAACTATGTAATAGCTCAATCTCCGTATAAACGTGACGGCAAAGACCGCTTACTAGTGACTTCGGCCATAAGCGTGGGGATGCAGGTTCGAACCCCGGCAGAGGTCAATTTTTAAAATTTTATATATATATATACATATATCTTTTTTTTTTTACATTGCATTATTCATTTAATGTGTTTTTCGATTAAAGGATTCTACTTGTAGAAATTTTTTTTTTATTCCAGAAACTTCAAATATTGCTTAAAAACTGGAAAATTCCCGGAAAAATAGTTTATTTACAAAATAATATTTTTTTTACTCGTTTTACAATATTTTCTCGAAAGTTTAGCATCCGAAATGTGTTCTATGTTTAAAATCAAGCGTCTTTCTTGGTGAATGAACGCATAAAGGAATAAATAAAATAAAATGGCGGGAAAATGTTTCAAATTTCAAGTCCATCAAACTCCCATTAATATTATGTTATAATTTTCTAACTCGGACGGAAAGTTGTCCTCTCTGAGCCGAACCACCCTACAAAGAAAAAGTTTTATAAACATTTTAGGGGGGCCGCAAATGCCCCTTAAGTCTTTTGTTTAGCTAACCGGGAGAGGGTACTTGAATCTATGTAGTAACCCGATCCCCGTATAAACGTGGTTCAACGGCTAAAATCGCGTGATAGTGACTTATGACTCAAGCGAGGGGGTGCTAGTTCGAACCCCGGGAGAGGTCAATTTGTCAAATTTTTTAATTCTTTTTTCTTTTCTTCTTTTCCATTATATTATTTATTTAATGTGTTTTTCGATATATTAAAGGATCCTATATGTAAAAAAAAAATTTTTCTTATTCGGGAAATTTCAAATAATGCTTAAAAACTGGAAAAATCCCGGAAAAGTAGTTTATTTATATTATAATATTTTTTTTACTCATTTTACAATATTTTCACGAAAGTTAAGCCTCCGAAATGTGTTCTATGTTTAAAATCAATCGTCTTTCTTGGTGAAAGAACACATTAAGGAATAAATAATAAAATAAATTAAAATGGCGGGAGAAAGGTTCAAATTTCAAGACCGTCTAACTCCCTTTAATATTGAGCTATAATTTTCAAACTCGGAAGGAAAGTTGGCCTCTGGGAGTAGAACCACCCTACAAAGAAAATTTTTTATAGACCTATTAGGGGGGCTGCAAACGCCCCTTAAGTCTTTTGTTTAGGTGACCGGGAGAGAGTACTTGAATCTATGTAGTAGCCCGATCCCCGTATAAACGTGGTTCAACGGCTAAAACCGAGTGCTAGTGACTTACGCCTCAAGCGAGAGGGTGCAGGTTCGAGCCCCGGCAGAGGTCAATTTTTAAAATTTTTGGTATATATATATATATATTTTTACATTGCATTATTTATTTAATGTGTTTTTCGATATATTAAAGAATCCTACCTGTAAAAAAAATTTTTTTTTATTCGAGAAATTTCAAATAAAGCTTAAAAACTGGAAAAATCCCGGAAAAGTAGTTTATTTATATTATAATATATTTTTTTACTCCTTTTACAATATTTTCACGAAAGTTTAGCATCCGAAAAATGCTCTATGCTTAAAATCAATCGTCTTTCTTGGTGAAAGAACGCATAAAGGAATAAATAATAAAACAAAATAAAATGGCGGGAAAAAGGCTCAAATTTCGAGTCCGTCTAACTCCCTTTAATATTAAGCTATAACTTTCAAACTCGGGCGGAAAGTTGGCCTCTATGAGCCAAACCACCCTACCGAGAAAATTTTTTATAGACCATATAGGGGGGCCACAAAGGCCCCTCAAGTATTTTTGTTTAGCTGACCGGGAGAGGGTACTTGAAGCTATGTAGTAGTCTGATCTCCGTATAAGCGTGGTACAACGGCTAAGACCGCGTGCTGGTGACTTACGCCTTAAGCAAGGGGGGTGCAGGTTCGAACACCGGCTGAGGTCAATTTTTAAAAATTTTTATATTTTTTTCTTTTGTTTTTTTACATTATATTATTTATTTAATGTGTTTTTCGATACATTAAAGGATCCTACATGCAAAAAAAAAATTTTTTTATTCGAGAAATTTCAAATACAGCTTAAAAACTGAAAATTTCCCGGGAAATTAGTATATTTATATTATTATTTTTTTTTTACTCCTGTTACAATATTTTCACGAAAGTTTAGCATCCGAAAAATTCTCTATGTTTAAAATCAAGCGTCTTTCTTGGTGAAAGAACGCATAAAGGAATAAATAAAAAAACAAAATAAAATGGCGGGAAAAAGACTCAAATTTCAAGTCCGTCTAACTCCCTTTAATATTAAGCTATAATTTTCAAACTCGGACGAAAAGTTGGCCTCTATGAGCCAAACCACCCAACCAAGAAAATTTTTTATAGACTATATAGGGGGGCCACAAAGGCCCCTCAAGTATTTTTTTTTTAGCTAACCGGGAGAGGGTACTTGAAGCTATGTAGTAGCCTGATCTCCGTATAAACGTGGTGCAACGGCTAAGACCGCGTGCTGGTGACTTACGCCTTAAGCGAGGGGGTGCAGGTTCGAACCCCGGCTGAGGTCAATTTTTAAAATTTTCTTACATTTTTTCTTTTGTTTTTTTTTACATTATATTATTTATTTAATGTGTTTTTCAATGTATTAAAGGATCCTATATGCAAAAAAAAATTTTTTTATTCGGGAAATTTCAAATAATGCTTAAAAACACGAAAGATCCCGGAAAATTATTTTATTTTTATTATATTATTTTATTTAAACTTCTTTTACAATATTTTCACGATAGTTTAGCTTGCGAAATGTATTCTGTGTTTGAAATCAAGTGTCTTTCTTGATGAAAGAACGCATAATGGAGTAAAAAATAAAATAAAATGGCGGGAAATAGGTTCAAATTTCAAGTCCGTCTAACTCCCTTTAATATTAAGTTATAATTTTCAAACTCGGATGAAAAGTTGGCCTCTATTAGCCGAAACACCCTACTAAGGAAAATTTTCATAGACCAATTAGAGGGGGCTGCAAAGGCCCCTCAAGTATTTTTTTTTAGCTAATCAGGAGAGGGTACTTGAAGCTATGTAGTAGCCTGATCTCCGTATAAACGTGGTACAACGGCTAAGACCGCGTGCTAGTGACTTACGCCTTAAGCGAGGGGGTGCAGGTTCGAATCCCGGCTGAGGTAAATTTTTAAAAAAAATTTTATATTTTTTCTTTTTTTTCTTCATTATATTATTTATTTAATGTGTTTTTCGATACATTAAGGGATCCTACATTTAAAAAAAATTTTTTTTATTCGAGAAATTTCAAATACAGCTTAAAAACTGAAAATTTCCCGGAAAATTAGTTTATTTATATTATTATTTTTTTTTACTCCTGTTGCAATATTTTCACGAAAGTTTAGCATCCGAAAAATGCTCTATGCTTAAAATCAATCGTCTTTCTTGGTGAAAGAACGCATAAAGGAATAAATAATAAAACAAAATAAAATGGCGGGAAAAAGGCTCAAATTTCGAGTCCGTCTAACTCCCTTTAATATTAAGCTATAATTTTCAAACTCGGGCGGAAAGTTGGCCTCTATGAGCCAAACCACCCTACCGAGAAAATTTTTTATAGACCATATAGGGGGGCCACAAAGGTCCCTCAAGTATTTTTGTTTAGCTGACCGGGAGAGGGTACTTGAAGCTATGTAGTAGCTTGATCTCCGTATAAGCGTGGTACAACGGCAAAGACCGCGTGCTGGTGACTTACGCCTTAAGCGAGGGGGTGCAGGTTCGAACCCCGGCAGAGGTCAATTTTTAAAATTTTTTATATTTTTTTTTTTACATTATATTATATATTTAATGTGTTTTTCCATACATTAAAGGATCCTACATGCAAAAAAATTTTTTTTATTAGAGAAATTTAAAATACAGCTAAAAAACTGAAAATTTCCCGGAAAATTAGTTTATTTATATTATTATTTTTTTTTACTCCTGTTACAATATTTTCACGAAAGTTTAGCATCCGAAAAATGCTCTGTGTTTAAAATCAAGCGTCTTTCTTGGTGACAGAACGCGTAAAGGAATAAATAATAAAACAAAATAAAATGGTGGGAAAAAGGCTCAAATTTCAAGTCCGTCTAACTCCCTTCAATATTAAGCTATAATTTTCAAACTCGGGTGGAAAGTTGGCCTCTATGAGCCAATCCACCCTACCGAGAAAAAGTTTTATAGACCATATAGGGGGGCCACAAAGGCCCCTCAAGTATTTTTTTTTAGCTAACCGGGAGAGGGTACTTCAAGCTATGTAGTAGCCTGAGCTCCGTATAAACGTGGTACAACGGCTAAGACCGCGTGCTAGTGACTTACGCCTTAAGCGAGGGGGTGCAGGTTCGAACCCCGGCAGAGGTCAATTTTTAAAATTTTTTACATTATATTATATATTTAATGTGTTTTTCCATACATTAAAGGATCCTACATGCAAAAAATAAATTTTTTTATTCGAGAAATTTCAAATACAGCTTAAAAACTGAAAATTTCCCTTAAAACTAGTTTATTTATATTTTCTATTTTTTTTTTTACTCCTGTTGCAATATTTTCACGAAAGTTTAGCATCTGAAAAATGCTCTATGTTTAAAATCAAGCGTCTTTCTTGGTGACAGAACGCGTAAAGAAATAAATAATAAAACAAAATAAAATGGCGGGAAAAAAGCTCAAATTTCAAGTCCGTCTAACTCCCTTTAATATTAAGCTATAATTTTCAGACTCGGACGAAAAGTTGGCCTCTATGAGCCAAACCACCCAACCAAGAAAATTTTTTATAGACTATATAGGGGGGCCACAAAGGCCCCTCAAGTATTTTTTTCTAGCTAACCGGGAGAGGGTACTTGAAGCTATGTAGTAGCCTGATCTCCGTATAAACGTGGTGCAACGGCTAAGACCGCGTGCTGGTGACTTACGCCTTAAGCGAGGGGGTGCAGGTTCGAACCCCGGCTGAGGTCAATTTTTAAAATTTTCTTACATTTTTTCTTTTGTTTTTTTTTACATTATATTATTTATTTAATGTGTTTTTCAATGTATTAAAGGATCCTATATGCAAAAAAAAATTTTTTTTATTCGGGAAATTTCAAATAATGCTTAAAAACTCGAAAGATCCCGGAAAATTATTTTATTTTTATTATATTATTTTATTTAAACTTCTTTTACAATATTTTCACGATAGTTTAGCTTGCGAAATGTATTCTGTGTTTGAAATCAAGTGTCTTTCTTGATGAAAGAACGCATAATGGAGTAAAAAATAAAATAAAATGGCGGGAAATAGGTTCAAATTTCAAGTCCGTCTAACTCCCTTTAATATTAAGTTATAATTTTCAAACTCGGATGAAAAGTTGGCCTCTATTAGCCGAAACACCCTACTAAGGAAAATTTTCATAGACCAATTAGAGGGGGCTGCAAAGGCCCCTCAAGTATTTTTTTTAGCTAATCAGGAGAGGGTACTTGAAGCTATGTAGTAGCCTGATCTCCGTATAAACGTGGTACAACGGCTAAGACCGCGTGCTAGTGACTTACGCCTTAAGCGAGGGGGTGCAGGTTCGAATCCCGGCTGAGGTAAATTTTTAAAAAAAATTTTATATTTTTTCTTTTTTTTCTTCATTATATTATTTATTTAATGTGTTTTTCGATACATTAAGGGATCCTACATTTAAAAAAAAATTTTTTTATTCGAGAAATTTCAAATACAGCTTAAAAACTGAAAATTTCCCGGAAAATTAGTTTATTTATATTATTATTTTTTTTTACTCCTGTTGCAATATTTTCACGAAAGTTTAGCATCCGAAAAATGCTCTATGCTTAAAATCAATCGTCTTTCTTGGTGAAAGAACGCATAAAGGAATAAATAATAAAACAAAATAAAATGGCGGGAAAAAGGCTCAAATTTCGAGTCCGTCTAACTCCCTTTAATATTAAGCTATAATTTTCAAACTCGGGCGGAAAGTTGGCCTCTATGAGCCAAACCACCCTACCGAGAAAATTTTTTATAGACCATATAGGGGGGCCACAAAGGTCCCTCAAGTATTTTTGTTTAGCTGACCGGGAGAGGGTACTTGAAGCTATGTAGTAGCTTGATCTCCGTATAAGCGTGGTACAACGGCAAAGACAGCGTGCTGGTGACTTACGCCTTAAGCGAGGGGGTGCAGGTTCGAACCCCGGCAGAGGTCAATTTTTAAAATTTTTTATATTTTTTTTTTTTACATTATATTATATATTTAATGTGTTTTTCCATACATTAAAGGATCCTACATGCAAAAAAATTTTTTTTATTAGAGAAATTTCAAATACAGCTAAAAAACTGAAAATTTCCCGGAAAATTAGTTTATTTATATTATTATTTTTTTTTTACTCCTGTTACAATATTTTCACGAAAGTTTAGCATCCGAAAAATGCTCTGTGTTTAAAATCAAGCGTCTTTCTTGGTGACAGAACGCGTAAAGGAATAAATAATAAAACAAAATAAAATGGCGGGAAAAAGGCTCAAATTTCAAGTCCGTCTAACTCCCTTTAATATTAAGCTATAATTTTCAAACTCGGGTGGAAAGTTGGCCTCTATGAGCCAATCCACCCTACCGAGAAAAAGTTTTATAGACCATATAGGGGGGCCACAAAGGCCCCTCAAGTATTTTTTTTTATCTAACCGGGAGAGGGTACTTCAAGCTATGTAGTAGCCTGAGCTCCGTATAAACGTGGTACAACGGCTAAGACCGCGTGCTAGTGACTTACGCCTTAGGCGTGGGGGTGCAGGTTCGAACCCCGGTAGAGGTCAATTTTTAAAATTTTTTACATTATATTATATATTTAATGTGTTTTTCCATATATTAAAGGATCCTACATGCAAAAAATAATTTTTTTTATTCGAGAAATTTCAAATACAGCTTAAAAACTGAAAATTTCCCTTAAAACTAGTTTATTTATATTTTCTATTTTTTTTTTACTCCTGTTGCAATATTTTCACGAAAGTTTAGCATCCGAAAAATGCTCTATGTTTAAAATCAAGCGTCTTTCTTGGTGACAGAACGCGTAAAGAAATAAATAATAAAACAAAATAAAATGGCGGGAAAAAAGCTCAAATTTCAAGTCCGTCTAACTCCGTTTAATATTAAGCTATAATTTTCAGACTCGGGCGGAAAGTTGGCCTCTATGAGCCAATCCACCCTACCGAGAAAATGTTTTATAGACCATATAGGGGGGCCACAAAGGCCCCTCAAGTATTTTTGTTTAGCTGACCGGGAGAGGGTACTTGAAGCTATGTAGTAGCCTGATCTCCGTATAAGCGTGGTACACCGGCTAAGACCGCGTGCTGGTGACTTACGCCTTAAGCGAGGGGGTGCAAGTTCGAACCCCGGCTGAGGTCAATTTTTAAAATTTTTTATATTTTTTTCTTTTGTTTTTTTTTACATTATATTATTTATTTAATGTGTTTTTCGATACATTAATGGGTCCTACATGCAAAAAATAATTTTTTTTATTTTTATGAAATTTCAAACACAGCTTAAAAACTGGAAAATTCCCAGAAAATTAGTTTATTTATATCATTTTTTTTTCACTCCTTTTATAATATTTTCACGAAAGTTTAGCATCCGGAAAATTTTCTATGTTTAAAATCAAGCGTCTTTCTTGGTGAAAGAACGCATAAAGGAATAAATAATAAAACAAAATAAAATGGCGGGAAAAAGGCTCAAATTTCAAGTCCGTCTAACTCCCTTTAATATTAAGCTATAATTTTCAAACTCGGGCGGAAAGTTGGAATCTATGAGCCAATCCACCCTACCGAGAAAAATTTTTATAGACCATATAGGGGGGCCACAAAGGCCCCTCAAGTATTTTTTTTTATCTAACCGGGAGAGGGTACTTGAAGCTATGTAGTAGCCTGATCTCCGTATAAGCGTGGTACAACGGCTAAGACCGCGTGCTGGTGAATTACGCCTTAAGCGAGGGGGGGCAGGTTCGAACCCCGGTAGAGGTCAATTTTTAAAATTTTTTACATTATATTATATATTTAATGTGTTTTTCCATACATTAAAGGGTCCTACATGCAAAAAATAATTTTTTTTATTTTTATGAAATTTCAAACACAGCTTAAAAACTGGAAAATTCCCGGAAAATTAGTTTATTTATATCATTTTTTTTTACTCCTTTTACAATATTTTCACGAAAGTTTAGCATCCGAAAAATTCTCTATGTTTAAAATCAAGCGTCTTTCTTGGTGAAAGAACGCATAAAGGAATAAATAATAAAACAAAATAAAATGGCGGGAAAAAGGCTCAAATTTCGAGTCCGTCTAACTCCCTTTAATATTAAGCTATAATTTTCAAACTCGGGCGGAAAGTTGGCCTCTATGAGCCAAACCACCCTACCGAGAAAATGTTTTATAGACCATATAGGGGGGCCACAAAGGCCCCTCAAGTATTTTTTTAGCTAACCGGGAGAGGGTACTTGAAGCTATGTAGTAGCCTGATCTCCGTATAAACGTGGTACAACGGCTAAGACCGCGTGCTGGTGACTTACGCCTTAAGCGAGGGGGTGCAGGTTCGAACCCCGGCTGAGGTCAATTTTTAAAATTTTCTTACATTTTTTCTTTTGTTTTTTTTTACATTATATTATTTATTTAATGTGTTTTTCAATGTATTAAAGGATCCTATATGCAAAAAAAAATTTTTTTTATTCGGGAAATTTCAAATAATGCTTAAAAACTTGAAAGATTCCGGAAAATTATTTTGTTTTTATTATATTATTTTATTTAAACTTCTTTTACAATATTTTCACGATAGTTTAGCTTGCGAAATGTATTCTGTGTTTGAAATCAAGTGTCTTTCTTGATGAAAGAACGCATAATGGAGTAAAAAATAAAATAAAATGGCGGGAAATAGGTTCAAATTTCAAGTCCGTCTAACTCCCTTTAATATTAAGCTATAATTTTCAAACTCGGATGAAAAGTTGGCCTCTATTAGCCGAAACACCCTACTAAGGAAAATTTTCATAGACTAATTAGAGGGGGCTGCAAAGGCCGCTCAAGTATTTTTTTTAGCTAACCAGGAGAGGGTACTTGAAGCTATGTAGTAGCCTGATATCCGTATAAACGTGGTACAACGGCTAAGACCGCGTGCTAGTGACTTACGCCTTAAGCGAGGGGGTGCAGGTTCGAATCCCGGCTGAGGTAAATTTTTAAAAAAAATTTTATATTTTTTCTTTTTCTTCTTCATTATATTATTTATTTAATGTGTTTTTCGATACATTAAGGGATCCTACATTTAAAAAAAATTTTTTTTATTCGAGAAATTTCAAATACAGCTTAACTGAAAATTTCCCGGAAAATTAGTTTATTTATATTATTATTTTTTTTTACTCCTGTTACAATATTTTCACGAAAGTTTAGCATCCGAAAAATGCTCTATGCTTAAAATCAATCGTCTTTCTTGGTGAAAGAACGCATAAAGGAATAAATAATAAAACAAAATAAAATGGCGGGAAAAAGGCTCAAATTTCGAGTCCGTCTAACTCCCTTTAATATTAAGCTATAATTTTCAAACTCGGGCGGAAAGTTGGCCTCTATGAGCCAAACCACCCTACCGAGAAAATGTTTTATAGACCATATAGGGGGGCCACAAAGGCCCCTCAAGTATTTTTTTAGCTAACCGGGAGAGGGTACTTGAAGCTATGTAGTAGCCTGATCTCCGTATAAACGTGGTACAACGGCTAAGACCGCGTGCTGGTGACTTACGCCTTAAGCGAGGGGGTGCAGGTTCGAACCCCGGCTGAGGTCAATTTTTAAAATTTTCTTACATTTTTTCTTTTGTTTTTTTTTACATTATATTATTTATTTAATGTGTTTTTCAATGTATTAAAGGATCCTATATGCAAAAAAAAATTTTTTTTATTCGGGAAATTTCAAATAATGCTTAAAAACTTGAAAGATTCCGGAAAATTATTTTGTTTTTATTATATTATTTTATTTAAACTTCTTTTACAATATTTTCACGATAGTTTAGCTTGCGAAATGTATTCTGTGTTTGAAATCAAGTGTCTTTCTTGATGAAAGAACGCATAATGGAGTAAAAAATAAAATAAAATGGCGGGAAATAGGTTCAAATTTCAAGTCCGTCTAACTCCCTTTAATATTAAGCTATAATTTTCAAACTCGGATGAAAAGTTGGCCTCTATTAGCCGAAACACCCTACTAAGGAAAATTTTCATAGACTAATTAGAGGGGGCTGCAAAGGCCGCTCAAGTATTTTTTTTAGCTAACCAGGAGAGGGTACTTGAAGCTATGTAGTAGCCTGATATCCGTATAAACGTGGTACAACGGCTAAGACCGCGTGCTAGTGACTTACGCCTTAAGCGAGGGGGTGCAGGTTCGAATCCCGGCTGAGGTAAATTTTTAAAAAAAATTTTATATTTTTTCTTTTTCTTCTTCATTATATTATTTATTTAATGTGTTTTTCGATACATTAAGGGATCCTACATTTAAAAAAAATTTTTTTTATTCGAGAAATTTCAAATACAGCTTAACTGAAAATTTCCCGGAAAATTAGTTTATTTATATTATTATTTTTTTTTACTCCTGTTACAATATTTTCACGAAAGTTTAGCATCCGAAAAATGCTCTATGCTTAAAATCAATCGTCTTTCTTGGTGAAAGAACGCATAAAGGAATAAATAATAAAACAAAATAAAATGGCGGGAAAAAGGCTCAAATTTCGAGTCCGTCTAACTCCCTTTAATATTAAGCTATAATTTTCAAACTCGGGCGGAAAGTTGGCCTCTATGAGCCAAACCACCCTACCGAGAAAATTTTTTATAGACCATATAGGGGGGCCACAAAGGCCCCTCAAGTATTTTTGTTTAGCTGACCGGGAGAGGGTACTTGAAGCTATGTAGTAGCCTGATCTCCGTATAAGCGTGGTACAACGGCTAAGACCGCGTGCTGGTGAATTACGCCTTAAGCAAGGGGGTGCAGGTACGAACACCGGCTGAGGTCAATTTTAAAAAAATTTTACATTTTTTTCTTTTGTTTTTTTTACATTATATTATTTATTTAATGTGTTTTTCGATACATTAAAGGATCCTACATGCAAAAAATAATTTTTTTTATTTTTATGAAATTTCAAACACAGCTTAAAAACTGGAAAATTCCCAGAAAATTAGTTTATTTATATCATTTTTTTTTTCACTCCTTTTACAATATTTTCACGAAAGTTTAGCATCCGAAAAATTCTCTATGTTTAAAATCAAGCGTCTTTCTTGGTGAAAGAACGCATAAAGGAATAAATAATAAAACAAAATAAAATGGCGGGAAAAAGGCTCAAATTTCAAGTCCGTCTTACTCCCTTTAATATTAAGCTATAATTTTCAAACTCGGGCGGAAAGTTGGAATCTATGAGCCAATCCACCCTACCGAGAAAAATTTTTATAGACCATATAGGGGGGCCACAAAGGCCCCTCAAGTATTTTTTTTCAGCTAACCGGGAGAGGGTACTTGAAGCTACGTAGTAGCCTGATCTCCGTATAAACGTGGTACAACGGCTAAGACCACGTGCTAGTGACTTGCGCCTTAAGCGAGGGGTGCAGGTTCGAACCCCGGCAGAGGTAAATTTTTAAAATTTTTTATATTTTTTTTTTTTTACATTATATTATATATTTAATGTGTTTTTCCATACATTAAAGGATCCTACATGCAAAAAAATTTTTTTTTATTAGAGAAATTTCAAATACAGCTTAAAAACTGAAAATTTCCCGGAAAATTAGTGTATTTATATTATTATTTTTTTTTTACTCCTGTTACAATATTTTCACGAAAGTTTACCATCCGAAAAATGCTCTGTGTTTAAAATCAAGCGTCTTTCTTGGTGACAGAACGCGTAAAGGAATAAATAATAAAACAAAATAAAATGGCGGGAAAAAGGCTCACATTTCAAGTCCGTCTAACTCCCTTTAATATTAAGCTATAATTTTCAAACTCGGGCGGAAAGTTGGCCTCTATGAGCCAATCCACCCTACCGAGAAAAATTTTTATAGACCATATAGGGAGGCCACAAAGGCCCCTCAAGTATTTTTTTTTAGCTAACCGGGAAAGGGTACTTCAAGCTATGTAGTAGCCTGAGCTCCGTATAAACGTGGTACAACGGCTAAGACCGCGTGCTAGTGACTTACGCCTTAAGCGAGGGGGAGCAGGTTCGAACCCCGGCAGTGGTCAATTTTTAAAATTTTTTATATATTTTTTTTTTACATTATATTATATATTTAATGTGTTTTTCCATACATTAAAGGGTCCTACATGCAAAAAATAATTTTTTTTATTTTTATGAAATTTCAAACACAGCTTAAAAACTGGAAAATTCCCGGAAAATTAGTTTATTTATATCATTTTTTTTTTACTCCTTTTACAATATTTTCACGAAAGTTTAGCATCCGAAAAATTCTCTATGTTAAAAATCAAGCGTCTTTCTTGGTGAAAGAACGCATAAAGGAATAAATAATAAAACAAAATAAAATGGCGGGAAAAAGGCTCAAATTTCAAGTCCGTCTAACTCCCTTTAATATTAAGCTATAATTTTCAAACTCGGGCGGAAAGTTGGAATCTATGAGCCAATCCACCCTACCGAGAAAATTTTTTATAGACCATATAGGGGGGCCACAAAGGCCCCTCAAGTATTTTTTTTTAGTTAACCGGGAGAGGGTACTTGAAGCTATGTAGTAGCCTGAGCTCCGTATAAACGTGGTACAACGGCTAAGACCGCGTGCTAGTGACTTACGCCTTAAGCGAGGGGGTGCAGGTTCGAACCCCGGCAGAGGTCAATTTTTTAAAATTTTTTTTTTTTTTTTTTTTTACATTATATTATATATTTAATGTGTTTTTCCATACATTAAAGGATCCTACATGCAAAAAATAATTTTTTTTATTCGAGAAATTTCAAATACAGCGTAAAAACTGAAAATTTCCCTTAAAACTAGTTTATTTATATTTTCTATTTTTTTTTTTACTCCTGTTGCAATATTTTCACGAAAGTTTAGCATCCGAAAAATGCTCTATGCTTAAAATCAATCGTCTTTCTTGGTGAAAGAACGCATAAAGGAATAAATAATAAAACAAAATAAAATGGCGGGAAAAAGGCTCAAATTTCAAGTCCGTCTAACTCCCTTTAATATTAAGCTATAATTTTCAAACTCGGGCGAAATGTTGGCCTCTATGAGCCAATCCACCCTACCGAGAAAAAATTTTATAGACCATATAAGGGGGCCACAAAGGCCCCTCAAGTATTTTTTTTTAGCTATCCGGGAGAGGGTACTTCAAGCTATGTAGTAGCCTGAGCTCCGTATAAACGTGGTTCAACGGCTAAGACCGCGTGCTAGTGACTTACGCCTTAAGCGAGGGGGTGCAGGTTCGAAACCCGGCAGAGGTCAATTTTAAAAATTTTTTATATTTTTTTTTTACATTATATTATATATTTAATGTGTTTTTCCTTACATTAAAGGATCCTACATGCGAAAAAAAAATTTTTTATTAGAGAAATTTCAAATACAGCTTAAAAACTGAAAATTTCCCGGAAAATTAGTTTATTTATATTATTATTTTTTTTTTACTCCTGTTACAATATTTTCACGAAAGTTTAGCATCCGAAAAATGCTCTGTGTTTAAAATCAAGCGTCTTTCTTGGTGACAGAACACGTAAAGGAATAAATAATAAAACAAAATAAAATGGCGGGAAAAAGGCTCAAATTTCACGTCCGTCTAACTCCCTTTAATATTAAGCTATAATTTTCAAACTCGGGCGGAAAGTTGGAATCTATGAGCCAATCCACCCTACCGAGAAAAATTTTTATAGACCATATAGGAGGGCCACAAAGGCCCCTCAAGTATTTTTTTTAGCTAACCGGGAGAGGGTACTTGAAGCTATGGAGTAGCCTGAGCTCCGTATAAACGTGGTACAACGGCTAAGACCGCGTGCTAGTGACTTGCGCCTTAAGCGAGGGGGTGCAGGTTCGAACCCCGGCAGAGGTCAATTTTTAAAATTTTTTATATTTTTTTTTTACATTATATTATATATTTAATGTGTTTTTCCATACATTAAAGGATCCTACATGCAAAAAAAATTTTTTTATTAGGGAAATTTCAAATACAGCTTAAAAACTGAAAATTTCCCGGAAAATTAGTGTATTTATATTATTATTTTTTTTTTACTCCTGTTACAATATTTTCACGAAAGTTTAGCATCCGAAAAATGCTCTGTGTTTAAAATCAAGCGTCTTTCTTGGTGACAGAACGCGTAAAGGAATAAATAATAAAACAAAATAAAATGGCGGGAAAAAGGCTCAAATTTCAAGTCCGTCTAACTCCCTTTAATATTAAGCTACAATTTTCAAACTCGGGCGGAAAGTTGGCCTCTATGAGCCAATCCACCCTACCGAGAAAAATTTTTATAGACCATATAGGGGGGCCACAAAGACCCCTCAAGTATTTTTTTTTAGCTAACCGGGAGAGGGTACTTCAAGCTATGTAGTAGCCAGAGCTCCGTATAAACGTGGTACAACGGCTAAGACCGCGTGCTAGTGACTTACGCCTTAAGCGAGGGGGTGCAGGTTCGAACACCGGCAGAGGTCAATTTTTAAAATTTTTTATATTTTTTTTTACATTATATTATATATTTAATGTGTTTTTCCTTACATTAAAGGATCCTACATGCAAAAAATAATTTTTTTAATTCGAGAAATTTCAAATACAGCTTAAAAACTGAAAATTTCCCTTAAAACTAGTTTATTTATATTTTCTATTTTTTTTTACTCCTGTTGCAATATTTTCACGAAAGTTTAGCATCCGAAAAATGCTCTATGTTTAAAATCAAGCGTCTTTCTTGGTGACAGAACGCGTAAAGAAATAAATAATAAAACAAAATAAAATGACTTGAAAAAGGCTCAAATTTCAAGTCCGTCTAACTCCCTTTAATATTAAGCTATAATTTTCAGACTCGGACGAAAAGTTGGCCTCTATGAGCCAAACCACCCAACCAAGAAAATTTTTTATAGACTATATAGGGGGGCCACAAAGGCCCCTCAAGTATTTTTTTTTAGCTAACCGGGAGAGGGTACTTGAAGCTATGTAGTAGCCTGATCTCCGTATAAACGTGGTACAACGGCTAAGACCGCGTGCTGGTGACTTACGCATTAAGCGAGGGGATGCAGGTTCGAACCCCGGCTGAGGTCAATTTTTAAAATTTTCTTACATTTTTTCTTTTGTTTTTTTTTACATTATATTATTTATTTAATGTGTTTTTCAATGTATTAAAGGATCCTATATGCAAAAAAAAATTTTTTTTATTCGGGAAATTTCAAATAATGCTTAAAAACTCGAAAGATCCCGGAAAATTATTTCATTTTTATTATATTATTTTATTTAAACTTCTTTTACAATATTTTCACGATAGTTTAGCTTGCGAAATGTATTCTGTGTTTGAAATCAAGTGTCTTTCCTGATGAAAGAACGCATAATGGAGTAAAAAATAAAATAAAATGGCGGGAAATAGGTTCAAATTTCAAGTCCGTCTAACTCCCTTTAATATTAAGCTATAATTTTCAAACACGGATGAAAAGTTGGCCTCTATTAGCCGAAACACCCTACAAAGGAAAATTTTCATAGACCAATTAGAGGGGGCTGCAAAGGCCCCTCAAGTATTTTTTTTTAGCTTACCAGGAGAGGGTACTTGAAGCTATGTAGTAGCCTGATCTCCGTATAAACGTGGTACAACGGCTGAGACCGCGTGCTAGTGACTTACGCCTTAAGCGAGGGGGTGCGGGTTCGAATCCCGGCAGAGGTAAGTTTTTAAAAAAAATTTTATATTTTTTCTTTTTTTTTTATTATATTATTTATTTAATGTGTTTTTCGATACATTAAGGGATCCTACATGCAAAAAAATTTTTTTTTATTCGAGAAATTTCAAATACAGCTTAAAAACTGAAAATTTCAAGGAAAATTAGTTTATTTATATTATTATTTTTTTTTACTCCTGGTACAATATTTTCACGAAAGTTTAGCATCCGAAAAATGCTCTATGCTTAAAATCAATCGTCTTTCTTGGTGAAAGAACGCATAAAGGAATAAATAATAAAACAAAATAAAATGGCGGGAAAAAGGCTCAAATTTCGAGTCCGTCTAACTCCCTTTAATATTAAGCTATAATTTTCAAACTCGGGCGGAAAGTTGGCCTCTATGAGCCAAACCTCCCAACCGAGAAAATTTTTTAGAGACCATATAGGGGGGCCACAAAGGCCCCTCAAGTATTTTTGTTTAGCTGACCGGGAGAGGGTACTTGAAGCTATGTAGTAGCCTGATCTCCGTATTAGCGTGGTACAACGGCTAAGACCGCGTGCTGGTGACTTACGCCTTAAGCAAGGGGGTGCAGGTACGAACACCGGCTGAGGTCAATTTTAAAAAATTTTTATATTTTTTTCTTTTGTTTTTTTTACATTATATTATTTATTTAATGTGTTTTTCGATACATTAAAGGATCCTACATGCAAAAAAAAATTTTTTTATTCGAGAAATTTCAAATACAGCTTAAAAACTGAAAATTTCCCGGAAAATTAGTTTATTTATATTATTATTTTTTTTTTACTCCTGTTACAATATTTTCACGAAAGTTTAGCATCCGAAAAATGCTCTGTGTTTAAAATCAAGCGTCTTTCTTGGTGACAGAACGCGTAAAGGAATAAATAATAAAACAAAATAAAATGGCGGGCAAAAGGCTCAAATTTCAAGTCCGTCTAACTCCCTTTAATATTAAGCTATAATTTTCAAACTCGGGCGGAAAGTTGGCCTCTATGAGCCAAACCACCCTATTGAGAAAATTTTTTATAGACCATATAGGGGGGCCACAAAGGGCCCTCAAGTATTTTTGTTTAGCTGACCGGGAGAGGGTACTTGAAGCTATGTAGTAGCCTGAGCTCCGTATAAACGTGGAACAACGGCTAAGACCGCGTGCTGGTGACTTACGCCTTAAGCGAGGGGGTGCAAGTTCGAACCCCGGCTGAGGTCAATTTTTAAAATTTTTTATATTTTTTTCTTTTGTTTTTTTTTTACATTATATTATTTATTTAATGTGTTTTTCGATACATTAAAGGGTCCTACATGCAAAAAATAATTTTTTTTATTTTTATGAAATTTCAAACACAGCTTAAAAACTGGAAAATTCCCAGAAAATTAGTTTATTTATATCATTTTTTTTTCACTCCTTTTATAATATTTTCACGAAAGTTTAGCATCCGAAAAATTCTCTATGTTTAAAATCAAGCGTCTTTCTTGGTGAAAGAACGCATAAAGGAATAAATAATAAAACAAAATAAAATGGCGGGAAAAAGGCTCAAATTTCAAGTCCGTCTAACCCCCTTTAATATTAAGCTATAATTTTCAAACTCGGGCGGAAAGTTGGAATCTATGAGCCAATCCACCCTACCGAGAAAAATTTTTATAGACCATATAGGGGGGCCACAAAGGCCCCTCAAGTATTTTTTTTAGCTAACCGGGAGAGGGTACTTGAAGCTATGGAGTAGCCTGAGCTCCGTATAAACGTGGTACAACGGCTAAGACCGCGTGCTAGTGACTTGCGCCTTAAGCGAGGGGGTGCAGGTTCGAACCCCGGCAGAGGTCAATTTTTAAAAATTTTTATATTTTTTTTTTCATTATATTATATATTTAATGTGTTTTTCCATACATTAAAGGATCCTACATGCAAAAAAATTTTTTTTTATTAGAGAAATTTCAAATACAGCTTAAAAACTGAAAATTTCCCGGAAAATTAGTGTATTTATATTATTATTTTTTTTTTACTCCTGTTACAATATTTTCACGAAAGTTTAGCATCCGAAAAATGCTCTGTGTTTAAAATCAAGCGTCTTTCTTGGTGATAGAACGCGTAAAGGAATAAATAATAAAACAAAATAAAATGGCGGGAAAAAGGCTCAAATTTCAAGTTCGTCTAACTCCCTTTAATATTAAGCTATAATTTTCAAACTCGGGCGGAAAGTTGGCCTCTATGAGCCAATCCACCCTACCGAGAAAAATTTTTATAGACCATATAGGGGGGCCACAAAGGCCCCTCAAGTATTTTTTTTTAGCTAACCGGGAGAGGGTACATGAAGCTATGTAGTAGCCTGAGCTCCGTATAAACGTGGTACAACGGCTAAGACCGCGTGCTAGTGACTTACGCATTAAGCGAGGGCGTGCAGGTTCGAACCCCGGCAGAGGTCAATTTTTAAAATTTTTTATATTTTTTTTTTAACTTATATTATATATTTAATGTGTTTTTCCATACATTAAAGGATCCTACATGCAAAAAATAATTTTTTTTATTCGAGAAATTTCAAATACAGCTTAAAAACTGAAAATTTCCCTTAAAACTAGTTTATTTATATTTTCTATTTTTTTTTTACTCCTCTTGCAATATTTTCACGAAAGTTTAGCATCCGAAAAATGCTCTATGTTTAAAATCAAGCGTCTTTCTTGGTGACAGAACGCGTAAAGAAATAAATAAAAAAACAAAATGAAATGGCCGGAAAAAAGCTCAAATTTCAAGTCCGTCTAACTCCCTTTAATATTAAGCTATAATTTTCAGACTCGGACGAAAAGTTGGCCTCTATGAGCCAAACCACCCAACCAAGAAAATTTTTTATAGACTATATAGGGGGGCCACAAGAACCCCTCAAGTATTTTTTTTTAGCTAACCGGGAGAGGGTACTTGAAGCTATGTAGTAGCCTGATCTCCGTATAAACGTGGTGCAACGGCTAAGACCGCGTGCTGGTGACTTACGCCTTAAGCGAGGGGGTGCAGGATCGAACCCCGGCTGAGGTCAATTTTTAAAATTTTCTTACATTTTTTCTTTTGTTTTTTTTAACATTATATTATTTATTTAATGTGTTTTTCAATGTATTAAAGGATCCTATATGCAAAAAAAATTTTTTTTTTATCCGGGGAAATTCAAATAATGCTTAAAAACTCGAAAGATCCCGGAAAATTATTTTATTTTTATTATATTATTTTATTTAAACTTCTTTTACAATATTTTCACGATAGTTTAGCTTGCGAAATGTATTCTGTGTTTGAAATCAAGTGTCTTTCTTGATGAAAGAACGCATAATGGAGTAAAAAATAAAATAAAATGGCGGGAAATAGGTTCAAATTTCAAGTCCGTCTAACTCCCTTTAATATTAAGCTATAATTTTCAAACTCGGATGAAAAGTTGGCCTCTATTAGCCGAAACAACCTTCTAAGGAAAATTTTCGTAGACCAATTAGAGGGGGCTGCAAAGGCCCCTCAAGTATTTTTTTTTAGCTAACCAGGAGAGGGTACTTGAAGCTATGTAGTAGCCTGATCTCCGTATAAACGTGGTACAACGGCTAAGACCGCGTGCTAGTGACTTACGCCTTAGTCGAGGGGGTGCAGGTTCGAATCCCGGCTGAGGTAAATTTTTAAAAAAAATTTTATATTTTTTCTTTTTTTTCTTCATTATATTATTTATTTAATGTGTTTTTCGATACATTAAGGGATCCTACATGCAAAAAAAATTTTTTTTATTCGAGAAATTTCAAATACAGCTTAAAAACTGAAAATTTCCCGGAAAATTAGTTTATTTATATTATTATTTTTTTTTACTCCTGTTACAATATTTTCACGAAAGTTTAGCATCCGAAAAATGCTCTATGCTTAAAATCAATCGTCTTTCTTGGTGAAAGAACGCATAAAGGAATAAATAATAAAACAAAATAAAATGGCGGGAAAAAGGCTCAAATTTCGAGTCCGTCTAACTCCCTTTAATATTAAGCTATAATTTTCAAACTCGGGCGGAAAGTTGGCCTCTATGAGCCAAACCACCCTACCGAGAAAATTTTTTATAGACCATATAGGGGGGCCACAAAGGCCCCTGAAGTATTTTTGTTTAGCTGACCGGGAGAGGGTACTTGAAGCTATGTAGTAGCCTGATCTCCGTATAAGCGTGGTACAACGGCTAAGACCGCGTGCTGGTGACTTACGCCTTAAGCAAGGGGGTGCAGGTACGAACACCGGCTGAGGTCAATTTTTAAAAATTTTTATATTTTTTTCTTTTGTTTTTTTTACATTATATTATTTATTTAATGTGTTTTTCGATACATTAAAGGATCCTACATGCAAAAAAAAAATTTTTTTATTCGAGAAATTTCAAATACAGCTTAAAAACTGAAAATTTCCCGGAAAATTAGTTTATTTATATTATTATTTTTTTTTTACTCCTGTTACAATATTTTCACGAAAGTTTAGCATCCGAAAAATGCTCTGTGTTTAAAATCAAGCGTCTTTCTTGGTGACAGAACGCGTAAAGGAATAAATAATAAAACAAAATAAAATGGCGGGAAAAAGGCTCAAATTTCAAGTCCGTCTAACTCCCTTTAATATTAAGCTATAATTTTCAAACTCGGGCGGAAAGTTGGCCTCTATGAGCCAATCCACCCTACCGAGAAAAATTTTTATAGACCATATAGGGGGGCCACAAAGGCCCCTCAAGTATTTTTTTTTTAGCTAACCGGGAGAGGGTACTTGAAGCTATGTAGTAGCCTGAGCTCCGAATAAACGTGGTACAACGGCTAAGACCGCGTGCTAGTGACTTATGCCTTAAGCGAGGGGGTGCAGGTTCGAACCCCGGCAGAGGTCAATTTTTAAAATTTTTTATATTTTTTTTTTTTTACATTATATTATATATTTAATGTGTTTTTCCATACATTAAAGGATCCCACATGCCAAAAAAAAATTTTTTATTAGAGAAATTTCAAATACAGCTTAAAAACTGAAAATTTCCCGGAAAATTAGTTTTTTTATATTATTATTTTTTTTTTACTCCTGTTACAATATTTTCACGAAAGTTTAGCATCCGAAAAATGCTTTGTGTTTAAAATCAAGCGTCTTTCTTGGTGACAGAACGCGTAAAGGAATAAATAATAAAACAAAATAAAATGGCGGGAAAGAGGCTCAAATTTCAAGTCCGTCTAACTCCCTTTAATATTAAGCTATAATTTTCAAACTCGGGCGGAAAGTTGGCCTCTATGAGCCAATCCACCCTACCGAGAAAAATTTTTATAGACCATATAGGGGGGCCACAAAGGCCCCTCAAGTATTTTTTTTAGCTAACCGGGAGAGGGTACTTCAAGCTATGTTGTAGCCTGAGCTCCGTATAAACGTGGTACAACGGCTAAGACCGCGTGCTAGTGACTTACGCCTTAAGCGAGGGGGTGCAGGTTCGAACCCCGGCATAGGTCAATTTTTAAAATTTTTTATATTTTTTTTTTACATTATATTATATATTTAATGTGTTTTTCCTTACATTAAAGGATCCTACATGCAAAAAATAATTTTTTTATTCGAGAAATTTCAAATACAGCTTAAAAACTTAAAATTTCCCGGAAAATTAGTTTATTTATATTATTATTTTTTTTTTACTCCTGTTACAATATTTTCACGAAAGTTTAGCATCCGAAAAATGCTCTGTGTTTAAAATCAAGCGTCTTTCTTGGTGACAGAACGCGTAAAGGAATAAATAATAAAACAAAATAAAATGGCGGGCAAAAGGCTCAAATTTCAAGTCCGTCTAACTCCCTTTAATATTAAGCTATAATTTTCAAACTCGGGCGGAAAGTTGGCCTCTATGAGCCAAACCACCCTATTGAGAAAATTTTTATAGACCATATAGGGGGGCCACAAAGGGCCCTCATGTATTTTTGTTTAGCTGACCGGGAGAGGGTACTTGAAGCTATGTAGTAGCCTGAGCTCCGTATAAACGTGGTACAACGGCTAAGACCGCGTGCTGGTGACTTACGCCTTAAGCGAGGGGGTGCAGGTTCGAACCCCGGCTGAGGTCAAATTTTAAAATTTTTTATATTTTTTTCTTTTGTTTTTTTTTTTACATTATATTATTTATTTAATGTGTTTTTCGATACATTAAAGGGTCCTACATGCAAAAAATAATTTTTTTTATTTTTATGAAATTTCAAACACAGCTTAAAAACTGGAAAATTCCCAGAAAATTAGTTTATTTATATCATTTTTTTTTTTTACTCCTTTTACAATATTTTCACGAAAGTTTAGCATCCGAAAAATTCTCTATGTTTAAAATCAAGCGTCTTTCTTGGTGAAAGAAGGCATAAAGGAATAAATAATAAAACAAAATAAAATGGCGGGAAAAAGGCTCAAATTTCAAGTCCGTCTAACTCCCTTTAATATTAAGCTATAATTTTCAAACTCGGGCGGAAAGTTGGAATCTATGAGCCAATCCACCCTACCGAGAAAAATTTTTATAGACCATATAGGGGGGCCACAAAGGCCCCTCAAGTATTTTTTTAGCTAACCGGGAGAGGGTACTTGAAGCTATGTAGTAGCCTGAGCTCCGTATAAACGTGGTACAACGGCTAAGACCGCGTGCTAGTGACTTGCGCCTTAAGCGAGGGGGTGCAGGTTCGAAACCCGGCAGAGGTCAATTTTTAAAATTTTTTATATTTTTTTCTTTTGTTTTTTTTTTTACATTATATTATTTATTTAATGTGTTTTTCGATACATTAAAGGGTCCTACATGCAAAAAATAATTTTTTTTATTTTTATGAAATTTCAAACACAGCTTAAAAACTGGAAAATTCCCAGAAAATTAGTTTATTTATATCATTTTTTTTTTTTACTCCTTTTACAATATTTTCACGAAAGTTTAGCATCCGAAAAATTCTCTATGTTTAAAATCAAGCGTCTTTCTTGGTGAAAGAAGGCATAAAGGAATAAATAATAAAACAAAATAAAATGGCGGGAAAAAGGCTCAAATTTCAAGTCCGTCTAACTCCCTTTAATATTAAGCTATAATTTTCAAACTCGGGCGGAAAGTTGGAATCTATGAGCCAATCCACCCTACCGAGAAAAATTTTTATAGACCATATAGGGGGGCCACAAAGGCCCCTCAAGTATTTTTTTAGCTAACCGGGAGAGGGTACTTGAAGCTATGTAGTAGCCTGAGCTCCGTATAAACGTGGTACAACGGCTAAGACCGCGTGCTAGTGACTTGCGCCTTAAGCGAGGGGGTGCAGGTTCGAACCCCGGCAGAGGTCAATTTTTAAAATTTTTTATATTTTTTTTTACATTATATTATATATTTAATGTGTTTTTCCATACATTAAAGGATCCTACATGAAAAAAAATTTTTTTTTATTTGAGAAATTTCAAATACAGCTTAAAAACTGAAAATTTCCCGGAAAATTAGTGTATTTATATTATTATTTTTTTTTACTCCTGTTACAATATTTTCACGAAAGTTTAGCATCCGAAAAATGCTCTGTGTTTAAAATCAAGCGTCTTTCTTGGTGACAGAACGCGTAAAGGAATAAATAATAAAACAAAATAAAATGGCGGGAAAGAGGCTCAAATTTCAAGTCCGTCTAACTCCCTTTAATATTAAGCTATAATTTTCAAACTCGGGCGGAAAGTTGGCCTCTATGAGCCAAACCACCCAACCAAGAAAATTTTTTATAGACTATATAGGGGGGCCACAAAGGCCCCTCAAGTATTTTTTTTTAGCTAACCGGGAGAGGGTACTTGAAGCTATGTAGTAGCCTGATCTCCGTATAAACGTGGTACAACGGCTAAGACCGCGTGCTGGTGACTTACGCCTTAAGCGAGGGGGTGCAGGTTCGAACCCCGGCTGAGGTCAATTTTTAAAATTTTTTATATTTTTTTCTTTTGTTTTTTTTTACATTATCTTATTTATTTAATGTGTTTTTCGATACATTAAAGGGTCCTACATGCAAAAAATAATTTTTTTTATTTTTATGAAATTTCAAACACAGCTTAAAAACTGAAAATTTCCCTTAAAACTAGTTTATTTTTATTTTCTATTTTTTTTTACTCCTGTTGCAATATTTTCACGAAAGTTTAGCATCCGAAAAATGCTCTATGTTTAAAATCAAGCGTCTTTCTTGGTGACAGAACGCGTAAAGAAATAAATAATAAAACAAAATAAAATGGCGGGAAAAAGGCTCAAATTTCAAGTCCGTCTAACTCCCTTTAATATTAAGCTATAATTTTCAGACTCGGACGAAAAGTTGGCCTCTATGAGCCAAACCACCCAACCAAGAAAAATTTTTATAGACTATATAGGGGGGCCACAAAGGCCCCTCAAGTATTTTTTTTAGCTAACCGGGAGAGGGTACTTGAAGCTATGTAGTAGCCTGATCTCCGTATAAACGTGGTACAACGTCTAAGACCGCGTGCTAGTGACTAACCCCTTAAGCGAAGGGGTGCAGGTTCGAACCCCGGCAGAGGTCAATTTTTAAAATTTTTTATATATACATATTTTTTTTTTACATTATATTATTTATTTAATGTGTTTTTCGATACGTTAAAGGATCCTACATGAAAAAAAAATTTTTTTTATTCGAGAAATTTCAAATACAGCTTAATAACTGGAAAATTCCCGGAAAATTAGTTTATTTATATCATTTTTTTTTTTACTCCTTTTACAATATTTTCACGAAAGTTTAGCATCCGAAAAATGCTCTATGTTTAAAATCAAGCGTCTTTCTTGGTGAAAGAACGCATAAAGGAATAAATAATAAAACAAAATAAAATGGCGGGAAAAAGGCTCAAATTTCAAGTCCGTCTAACTCCCTTTAATATTAAGCTATAATTTTCAAACTCGGGCGGAAAGTTGGAATCTATGAGCCAAAACACCCTACCGAGAAAATTTTTTATAGACCATATAGGGGGGCCACAAAGGCCCCTCAAGTATTTTTTTTAGCTAACCGGGAGAGGGTACTTGAAGCTATGTAGTAGCCTGATCTGCGTATAAACGTGGTACAACGGCTAAGACCGCGTGCTAGTGACTTACGCCTTAAGCAAGGGGGTGCAGGTTCGAACCCCGGCTGAGGTAGACTTTTAAAAAATTTTATATTTTTTTCTTCTGTTTTTTTTACATTATAATATTTATTCAATGTGTTTTTTGATATATTAAAGGATTCTATATATAAAAAATAATTTTGTTTCACTCAGGAAATGTCAATTAATGCTTAAAAACTGGAAAAATCTCGGAAAATTAGTTTATTTATATTATAATATTTTTTTTACTCCTTTTACAATATTTTCACGAAAGTTTAGCATCCGAAAAATGCTCTATGTTTAAAATCAAGCTTCTTTCTTGGTGAAAGAACGCATAAAGGAATAAATAATAAAACAAAATAAAATGGCGGGAAAAAGGCTCAAATTTCAAGTTTGTCTAACTCCCTTTAATATTAAGCTATAATTTTCAAACTCGGGCGGAAAGTTGGCCTCTATGTGCCAAACCACCCTACCGAGAAAAATTTTCATAGACCATGTAGGGGGGCCACGAAGGCCCCTCAAGTATTTTTTTTTAGCTTACTGGGAGAGGGTACTTGGAGCTATGTAGTAGCTTGATCTCCGTATGAACGTGGTACAACGGCTAAGACCGTGTGCTAGTGCCTTACGCCTTAAGTGAGGGGGGTGCAGGTTCGAACCCCGGCTGAGGTCAATTTTTAAAATTTTCTTACATTTTTTCTTTTTTTTTCTTTTTTTTTACATTATATTATTTATTTAATGTGTTTTTCAATGTATTAAAGGATCCTATATGCAAAAAAAAATTTTTTTTATTCGGGAAATTTCAAATAATGCTTAAAAACTCGAAAAATCCCGGAAAATTATTTTATTTTTATTATATTATTTTATTTAAACTTCTTTTACAATATTTTCACGATAGTTTAGCTTGCGAAATGTATTCTGTGTTTGAAATCAAGTGTCTTTCTTGATGAAAGAACGCATAATGGAGTAAAAAATAAAATAAAATGGCGGGAAATAGGTTCAAATTTCAAGTCCGTCTAACTCCCTTTAATATTAAGCTATAATTTTCAAACTCGGATGAAAAGTTGGCATCTATTAGCCGAAACACCCTACAAAGGAAAATTTTCATAGACCAATTAGAGGGGGCTGCAAAGGCCCCTCAAGTATTTTTTTTTTAGCTAACCGGGAGAGGGTACTTGAAGCTATGTAGCAGCCTGATCTCCGTATAAACGTGGTTCAACGGCTAAGACCGCTAGTGTCTTGCGCCTTAAGCGATGGGGTGCGGGTTCGAACCCCGGCTGAGTTTAGTTTTTAAATTTTTTTCTTTTGTTTTTTTTACATTATTTTATTTATTTAATGTGTTTTTTGATATATTAAAGGATCCTATATATAAAAAATAATTTTGTTTTATTCAGGAAATTTTAATTAATGCTTAAAAACTGGAAAAATCTCGGAAAATTAGTTTATATATATTATAATATTTTTTTTACTCCTTTTACAGTATTTTCACGATAGTTTAGCATGCGAAATGTGTTCTGTGTTTAAAATCAAGTGTCTTTCTTAGTGAAAGATCGCATAATGGAATAAAAAATAAAGTCCAAGGAACTAACGCTTCACCGTTATAAATTTTGAACATTTTAAGCCAGTATTATAAACGAAAAGGAGTTAGAGTTATAATTAAAACATTTCAAGCATGATTTTGCCTAGGAGAATAAATTAGATAAATTTGTAAGAGATGCATAGAATAGTAAAAAACAACAATCTCGAAGACACTTTTCCATACATTGACGTTTGTCATATGTTTTTCAAGTGTGACATTGGACAATTGTCATTCATGATAGCTAGATGCAGTGGCGCACGCTCATTCTCCATACTAAATTTGATAAAAAATGACTTAAGAAAGAATGAGTCATCATGAGCATTGAATATGATGTGCTGGAAAATGATTTTAGCAATGTGATAGAAGGCTTCACCTCTCAAAACGCGTAAAAAGTATTGCTATCTTAAACTTTTGATGAAAATGATGTAATTAAAGCTTTTATAATAATGTACAAATGTTTTACTTTCTTAAAATTATTCAAAAGTAAAATTTTTTCTTTGAAATTACTCATAAAGAGCCCCCTAATGAAGACAGGCCGAGGGCTCCCAAAACGGCTCTGCTTTTTGGATTATAGATTTTCATTTAAAAAAGTTTAATATATAACCTTAACGCTAGTTTCGTGTACAAAATGAATAAATAATGAAAATTTGATCGAGCTTACACTTTATCGTTCTCATTTATCTGCTTTATAACTAAAGTTTTTCTGGAGAGCATGCATAGCGCTATCGAAAGGCGGAGCTCCAAAACTAGCACAGCAGTACGTTGTAGTTTTGGGAGGTAATGTACCAATAGTTTCGTCAAGAAAGCTGTCCAAAGTTTAGAACAATTAATGTTAATTTTACTTTGTGTGTATTTCACCATATCTCGAAAACTTATAAAAAGAATTTGAAAAATTTTTGCTCTCAGTTATAAAGATCGTTTATCCAAAAGAAAATTCTATGCAAAATATAACTTATAGTAAATGCTAATTATTTTATTTAATAATAGTCGAAAAATTGAACTGCAGGGTAGAAATTTTTTTCAAAATTTAACTTTTCACTAATTGACCGATTTTGCTACTTAAAATTGCATTCTATAAAATGATGTAAAAAAATTATCTACTATACAATTCAAAAATTTTAAGACTTATATTAAATAAAAAACCAATGATCATTTACTAAAAGATAAATTTTGAGTGGAATTAAATTAAAATAAACGAATTTTACAACTGTGAACAAAAATCTTGCAATTCGTTTAAAAAGTACTAAAAAAAAAAAAATTAACATGAAGGAATCCAAATTTTGGAATTCTCTTCTGTCCAAACTATTGGAAGCATATTTCCAGAGTTCCGGCTGCCCCCAATATCTTGGGGGTCAGACATCTACATCACTAAAAAAAAAAAGTTGGTTTACTCAGAGAAAGTGCATTTTTGTGTCTGATTTCGTAAAATATTATTACTGTAAGACTGTCTTTTTTGTGTTAAAAGGGCATTTATACTCTATTCCTTTATTACTTGTTAAAAGCGCCAAATACTGTCTTTGGAGATTCTGGACCTCATTTCAAATCAACTTAAATAGAGTTGAACCGTTTAATGCTCATTATATGAATTATTTGCTTATGCTTTACTGCTACTTCGTAACCTGAATTAATAGTGCTTTGTTTTTTTAATAAAGTGGAAAACTGTATTCTTTCTTCTTAGAATAAATCAATTATATTTTAAATGGGAATAAAAAGTACATTAAGTGCTTAATTTCTGGATCACTTTTATCAATATTAATGTACTTAAGTGTGTACTCAATAAAAGTTAATTTAAAAAAAAGAGCTGTTTTTGTACAATTGTTTTTAAAAATTCTGCAAATCAAGTTTCGTTTCTTTTTTGCTTACTATGGCAGGTAACACAACTTTTTTTTTAATTACAATTAATTTAAGGCAGAAAGTAAGATTTGTATACTATTGAATTTGTAATTTTTGTTGAGAAGAATATAATTACATGCAGAGAATTGTCATTTTATGTTTAAATTTCATATTGGTTCAAAATCAAAGTCACTGATCCTAACCTATTTCAAGCATTGATTTGAAATAAATACTGTACTAAAATTTGAATATATGTCCAATTTTATTGTGTTTTTAATCGATTTTATTAACACACTGCGTTTTTAATCGAATTTATTAACACAGAAACTGTTCGTGTAGAACAGTTTCTGTGTTATTCTTCGTGTAGAACAGTTTCTGTGTTAATAAATTAATTCAAATATGGTGTTTTATGCTTTTTAAAGTGTTGACCACGCTGTAATTGGTCTTGTACCAGGAAGGTTCTGCGTTCGAATCCCGCTTAGTGCATAGGTGTAATCTATCTGTCCTTTTAATGGTGACGTTGATCCACCTTAATGGGGCCCACAAAACAGAAATAAACAATAGTGCCTGTCACGTGCCATATGTTGCCAAAAGTGGTGGGCATTGAAATAATATTTCTGAAAAATATTAATCTTTGGAATATCTGGCACATCATTAATACAAAGTCATCTTAAAGACTAACAGTTAAAATTGAGTCAGCTACTTTAAAAAAAAAAAATCTTTCTTGTGTTTCAAATTTTATAAATTAGAATGTCTTTAAAGATTAACAGAATATTGTATTTTAAGTTTATACAATTGTATAATATTTTTATGCTCAATTGACTGAACTAAATGATAAATTCTATATTATGCCTTTTGAGGTAACAATATGTCTTTTTAAATCTGTTCTGGCTCTTTCTTTTAGTATCTTGCTTTTTTTTTTATGTGTCACGTTGATGCATTCTTTTATATATATATAACGTCGTTGCCGAGAGGAAGGATAAAAACAGGTCTTAGGCAGGGAAAGAAGGTACAATATTTAATTTTTAGAGAGAGAACAATCATCAAAGTGACACAAAATTGTTGTGTTCTGCAATGAAAGTTAGTTTCCCAAAACTGTGGCTTTTCTTCAAGTCAAGTGTTCTATTGTTCAATACTTATCAGTGTTTCAATCAAATGACTTCTACAATCGTACTATTGGACATATTTTCTAAATTTAAGAAGTTTTTAATTAAATACAGTAGCATTAAATTCTAAATTGAAATTTATTTAAACTGAAACAGTTGCAGTGAAATAGTTGTAAGCTTGTATATAAAGTGAACTAAGTACCTTGGATAGATAGTCTATAAAATAGCAGCTTTCCCTTAATCTTCAAGAAATGATAAATAAATGAGATACATTTTCTTTTGATAATTTTTATTTTTACCTCTTTATTTATTTTTTTAGTGGTAAGTAAGAGTACAGCATATATGTAAAAAGTACAAAATAGGATACAAAAAAAAAAAAATAAATAAATAAATTTGGATTAGAAAAATTGAAGCATGTCTATTTTTTTTCGTTCTTATACAATAGACAAAGAGTATTGGTAGACAGCTTGACTCTATGATGGTGCAATCACATTAGGTTTATGACAGCTACTAGTGGCAACATCCTGAGAAAAGGAGCAGCTAAAAGTCTTGTCTGCTTATTCAGCTGTAAAATAGAAGCATTTTTCTTGATAAAAAAATTTAAATCATGTTACCTTACAGTTCTGCAGTGGGTCAGAATCTAATCTAAGACATAAATTATATTAATATCTGACAACTATGCCAAATAATAAAGAGCTTAATTATTTTTATGAATATAAAAAATTTACAATTATATCTAATACATATAACAAATTAATGACTAAATTTTGACTTGTCATGGCACAGAGATATTCTTCAAAGCGAATGAGTATCTGCATAAATCATAGTAGAAACTTGAAGTCCTGGTAAACATATCTCACAGAAAAGCTTTAAGCAGACAATGCTGTGAGATTATTCTCCGGGACATTATCCAGGTAAAAGCTAGAAGAGAACAAGTTGCTTCAAATTAGTATTGCACTCAAGATACCTTGTGAAAATTTCAATCGATGGCTAAGTATATAACTAAAAGCACAGCTTTTTAAATTGTAAATCTAAAAAGGATTGAAAACATTACTTCGAATCAACTTGAGTAACAGAGTGAAAGAGGGACATTTAACACAAAAGTATACATTTTAAGAGAACATTTTCAATTACCAGAAAAGTGTTATAAGCATGCACACATACAATTACATATATAAGAAAAATACCTACAAATTAAACTTCCGACACCTTCAGAGAAGTTTCACTACTCGTTATTAAAAAGCATAATAAACATTATTACAAAGTAGTAATGTTAAATATATCACATTATATATAAGCAGTAACATTCATTCATAGAAATGTTAAATATTTTTTTCTCGGCAAAAGACAGACGAGAACAAGTTGCTTCAATTAGATAACAAGATATCTTGAATTGCAATCAAGATATCTTGTTAAGATTTCAACTGATGGTTGAGTATATAGTTAAAAACACAACTTTTCAAATTGTAAATCTAACAAAGGATTGCATCTATTAGTCTGAATCAACTTGAATTACAGAGTGAAAGAGGATCATTTAACACGGAAGTATACATTTTAAGAGAAAATTTTTAATAACCAGGAAAGTATTATAAGCATGCACACATACAATTATATATATATAAAATAAAAAATGCCCACGATTTATTAAACCTGGGTCATCCAACATCTTCCAGGACTACTTGCGACACCGTCAGAGTAGTCTCCCTACACTTTTGGGTGGAAGCGCTACTCCAACTCATACTTTGGGATTTGGTGCATTCGTCAATTAAAAAATTAAAACATACAAAAGGAGTTGAAAAGGGTGTTAATATCTGAAGGCATGTTGACGCAGTTAACAGAATATTGGAGCAAACATCCACAATTAGACAATCACTCTCGTGCTTTGCTAGTTGACCAAAAAGCTTTTATTAACAATAAAAAATTGGCCCACTTCCTCCATACATGTTTAACTTGTCATGAGGTTGAACTAATTCTCTCAACTCAATCTTCTAGCATTCAGGTGTTCACTCAAGTATTATAGTTATAATGGGTTTTGCAAAAATGAATTTTTGAATCACATAGTTACAGTCTAGTAAAAGAAGTAAAAACTAAAGGAAGATAGTTCTCATTGTTACAATTTTAAGTTACGTCTAAGTGTTGATAGGTTACTGGGTTACAAAGTTACATTGAGAGTTAAATTGTTAAAATTAAATAAATTATTGTTATGACAGGTTTGCTGCTCGGTTTCTTATTTTCAATTCTTTTGCAAGTCTCTAATTTAGTCAGGTTGCTTACGTCTAAAAGAGAGGGGTAGTGTCTGATTAATCTTATTTATTATTTCTGTTGTAGAATCCATCAGAGTTTAGACATAAATAACAGCATTTAAAGAACAAGACAATCACAGGATATTACATCACAACATTTAATAGTTAGTCACAGCACAGATTTTTTAAAATTTATTTTCTTTGCATATGACATAAATGAGCTCACGGCCAACTGCTTGATCGGCGTGTGCACTGCCTACGGTAGAAACTAGTTGCAGAACTGTGGTGAACAATAATTTTGTACAAAATAAGAGGTAAACAGCAGAGCAACAATTTTGTGCTTTTGTATAAACAACTGAAGTTTATTTAAAAATGATAAAAGATTTCGCTTTTGTAAGAGATAATAAGTCTGTGTATAGTTCATTTTGTAAATATACATCTTTAACCTTAGCTGATAATTGTCTTTGCCAGGTCCTGTGAATGTGCCATTTACATAGCAAATGTGAAACCTTTTCAAAAATCGTATTGAATGGATCAGCTGTAATTTTATAATTAGTCATTATACAATTACAATTTAGGTTTGGAATTTTAGATTTAAGAGAAAGAAATACTTAATGGTTTCTGCATCTAAACTGCTAGTAATAAAATGTGCAACTGGATAACTATGTCCAAACTCTGTAACTGAAGTTTATCTAAAAATATGATAAATATTTGTGTTATGAATTAAGCTAAAGAGAATTTACTACATTATCAAGTAAAATTTAAATAGAACATAAACAAGAAAACCTATATTTCTTTTAGACTTCTCTTATACCTCACAACTTGCAAACTTAATTCTTTATTCTGATCTTTTAGAACAGACACATTTACAGACTGATGGCAGAAATAACTAACTTTTTAAAAGATTAACATAAGCAACTAACTTAACTTTCTGATACAAGAACAATGTTAACCTTCAAGGAGAAAAAATAAATCTTCAAAAAATAACTAAAGTATCACACCAATATTAACAAAAATATGGTTTAATAACACAAGCCTGCGAAATTGAAGTTTTTGAAAAATAGAAGAGAAGTTATTGTTGATTTATATGTTATTTGATGCGCTGATTTCGAAAATGACCTTCATTTTTCCTAATCACATTAGGATTTTTTGTTAAATCGATATTAATGTTTTTACTAAAATCCTATTTGGAAAGGAATTCTCTCAAACAATTTTTCAAGTACAAGTCGGTAACTGCTCTCTTTATTCATTTTGATCTATGTAAAATTTAATCTTGTGAAAGAAAATTGATTTTTGAGCTATCAGTTAATTTTTTATAGGTTAAAATGAATAAAAAATACTGTTACCAGACCGCACAAGTCACCTCTGGTCGAGAGAAAAACAATAAGTTCCTTGCGTTTAAACTTTTTACATCAGTTTCTGGAAGAAAATTACCAACATACCATTAAAAAAAATTTTTTTATTAAGATAGCTTACGTAAAATTGACGATTGACCAAGAATAGCAAATATTGTGTATGTGTTCCTTTATTTTTAAATGCAAAAAGTTATTAATTTTAAGAGAAAGTTCTTTTTATATATAAAAAAATTATAAAAAAATACATTTAAAGTAAGAAAAGTTTATTTAATTCTAAAAAAGTTTTCTTTGAATATTATCACAGGCTTAATTAGCTTCAAAAATTAAAATGATTGTTAAATATATAAGTCAGCAATATTTTTTTTTATAAAAAATTTGCATATTTTTGCTTTAAGAAAAATACTTGTGAAGCATTTTGGGTTCCTACACTATTTTGAGAAAACAATATCCTGACTTTTGCAGGTTTTTCCTGACCTTTTACAATAAAATTCCTGACCTGCCGTTTCCCACTCCAACAAAACTTTTAACATTGCAGTTACAATTAGTAATAATATGCTACTTAGTCATAGATTGAATAGGATAAACACTTATATATTAAAGTGGAATTGCGTAATAGCACTTTATATTCCAAATTATATTTTCAGAAAACTTGTGAAACATATTTTTAATTATCATGATTAGATTAAACTTTTAGTGTGTTTTTGTAGTTAGATACGAAAACTATTCAAATAAAAAGATTAAGAAAATCTGTTGGATTATGGAAATATTATTTTATTTAATGTTAAGTGGAACCAAATGCATGAGTGTCGTCAGGATATAAAGGGTTAATCAAATCTGCGAGATATGTATCAGTATCCTCTAATAATATTTACTCTTAAAACATACTAGAACATTTGTTACATTAAAATATTAATTTGTAAAAATCACAATTTTACTTAAAACTGACGTTTCTTTTAAAAGATAATATTGAAATATAAAGGGGAAAAAAGTCAAGAAAAGTTAATTATATACAAATAAAAATTCATATAGAAAAATTATGCAACTTGTGAGAAAAATAAAATCATAAATATCTTTTTTTTTTTCAGTATTTTTAAATTTATTTCTGTAATACGGTAAGCTTCCGGCGAAACTCAGGGGCTCCTATGTTATATAATATTTCTCACCATATTTTGTTGTTTGACAATTTCTGAATCAAGAACATCCAGTTCTGTTGCAGCAGTTTTCGTCAATTTAGATTTTCTTAATTTCAAATCATCTATCTTTTCTTTTATTCGTTTTCTAAAAATTTCAGCTTTTTTATTCTTTTTTTTTCCGGCTTCTAATGCATGTCTTGTTCTAAACCCTTTTACAGCATCTAGCATTTTTTCATTAATGTTTTTATTCCTTCTTTCCTAATGTCTCATTTTTTATTCCATTTATAAATGAAACATAATCCTACACACGCCTTTGTGAAATAATAGAGTCTTCATTGAGGTTTTCAACCAATAAGCTCTTATTGATTGAAAACCCTTCCTCGACTGTTGCGTTACCATGAGAGAGGATAAGAACAATTTTTATAACCTCCCACAAATTTTCACATTTTTTTTCTCCATTCAAATATTTCGAAAAAAATTATCTAATCACTTTTGCTGTGGAATAAACCCTAAGAAACACGTTTGTTCTTCTTTTTTTTTTTTTGGCAGCATCACAAAACAGTACAAATTCTTTTTTTGATTTTTCTGCTGTTGTTTCAGCTACTATAGTCTGTAAACCAGTTATTCACATAAAGAGCAATAAACCTAGCAACACTATCAAAAATTCCTTATCATTGGATAAACAGGAGGAAAATTGCTAACAGGACAGGTTCTACCAGGGAAAGAGGAATGTTATTATGAGGAAATTACATATTTTGAATTACAGAATTTTTCCTTGAAACTTTATTTTTGCCTGTCAGTCTTTGAATGAACTATAGTTTTTTTTTATTTTCCTAACTTTATGAATATGTAAGAAAAATCCTGACTTTTTCCTGACTTTATGAATATGTAAGAAAAATCCTGACTTTTTAGCTTAATTTTAGAATAGCCTGACATTTGCAGGTTTTCCTGACCGTGTAGGAACCCTGATTTTACCAAACCTCAGTATTTTTCACCAAAAATCACATTAAAATAAAATAAAGAAATTTCAGCAACAGCACTGGAAAAAAAAAGTCCTATCTTGATGAAATCAAAGTAGACCTGATAAATGCATAAACACATTTTTGGCCTTTTGATAAGAAAATATACACTAAACACACTAATATTTCTAAATTTAAACTGTTAAAACTCACTTTTTAAAAATAAAATATTTCAATGGAAAGAACTATTCAATACTATTGTATGTCCTGGTGCATAAGTAAACTTTTCAAATTCCAAAAATTTTACAAAAATATGCTTATACATCGGTATAGTTCATTCCACAGGAGTTGACACTTGGCTCTGCCTCCATCATGCGGTTTTCCAATGATACTATTTTGCTATTTTTTGTGAAAAGGTTGCTAACAAACCTGAAGAAGGTTACTATTTGGTAATCGTATGAGAAAAATATTTATTTCGCAATCTTTATGCATATTTTTTTTAACATTAAATATTTCATAAATTTGATGATATTTCTCTCTTTTGAGTGAAAAGATAGTCCTTTTTGAGACATTTTGCTGGGAAAACAGCAGTTTTTAAATTTAAAATATATATTCAATTAGCCAGAGTAATGAAAGGTGTAATAGCGGATGATAAAGAGAAGTAAGTAAGTGAAAAAGAATTCACTGTTTGCGTTTGGCGTGCATTAAGGGTTGTCTCATTTTTAACAGAGAAAATGTTTCTCCTATCCTGTTCTAAAATTAACTCTGCGCCCGAGTAGGTGGAACCAAGTGCCAACTCTTGGTGACCCAATTATAGTAAAGTTGGGCAATCATTCAATGTGAAATATTCATGAAGATATGTATGAATAACTCAGTATCACTTTACTCCTTTCAAAAACTATTTTGACTATGTTACATAGAATTAATTCTGAATTTTCTCTCATATTTTCTTTACATATATTGGTTTATTAAAAAACAATTCCTTAAAATACGTTCCAAAAAATTAAGATTAAGAAAAGTTAATATATTTCAAAAAATAAACACAATGGAAACTTTTAAGACATACCATAAAGCTACAAATTTAAAGATTTCAGATCATCTGTCAGATTCAGTAACAGTGTCTTTATTTGGATCTCACATTTAAAACTTCATTTGCTGAGTCTTACAGAAAATAATTTTAACCACCATCCAAAGAATTTGTATTTACACACTTTTAAAAAGACTTCACAATAACAATTGAATTTATTGTCAATCAATAACAATTGAATTATTATTAAAATGAATTGGAAGATTTTTTAATAAATAAAAGTTCAATTAACTCGATCTAATAAAGGAGGAATTTATAATTTCTTAGTAATTGATAACAAATGCTTCTTTCATTTTTTCAGAGGCATTTATAAACAATTTATTTGTTTTGATACTGAATATAATATATTTTTGTACTAAATAAATAAATAACAAAAGGACATATTAAATAGAAGCACCGTATTTCTAATTTTTATTTTTATTTCGTTGTTTTTATCTTTTTTGCATTTAATGAATTGCAGTAAAGGTATAAGAACATTCAAATTCTTGTATTAAGTTTAATTTTATGATTAAATTTGTTATAAATTGAATTAATTTGTTGTAAAATTATTATTATATTGTAAAATTAAATTTGTTATAAAATTATTATATTGTAAAATTAAATTTGTTATAAAATTATTATTACATTGTAAAATTAAATTTGTTATAAAATTATTATTATATTGCAAAATTAAATTTGTTATAAAATTAATTTAATTCAAAATTATGTTAAATTTTTTTAATTGAAATTAGAATATTATGTCATGCTTATTATTTTTAAAATTCATTTATAAGTATAATCATATTTTCAGTATAAAAATTTTTTTTCCTTCATGAAATAAAGCTTTTTGTATTAAATATTTTTGGTCCTCAATGAAAAATAAAATCTGTAAGGACTGATTACTTTACTAATTTTTTTTTTCCAGTTCTTGTGCAAAATCTATTATTTATCTCATCTAATTTATCTTTTTCTTAATTTACTATTTTGAGTTTTTATATGGTTGTTAATTCTAAAATATGCCTTCACCTTTGAAAATTTTGTTTTTATGAAAGTGTATACTTAACATATTTTCTACAAAAAATAACTTTAATTGCTTAATTTAAATTTAATTTATGATGATAACTGTGTAAAGGAAATATATAATCCAGAAATTGTTGGAAACTTTCCTCAAAAATTCAGGAAATTTTATTTCTAAAATTTAGTCATAGCCCTGACTAACAAGAGCTATATTTGGAACTTATTTATTTATTTTAATTTTAATTGGCTCCCGTGTCTTATTTTTTTCATACTTACTTATTCTTTTTCTAAATTAGAATCAAAAAAATTCTTAAGAAAAAATTTTTCACTTTGAAAACTGCTACATTATGTTAGAAAAATATTTAACTCATTATTATTATTGTTTTGTAATTTTATTATAAACATTAAACATTTAGTAATTCGCATATTTTATCCAACTTCAAAAAACGATGCATAATAAGTTAAAATTTCAAGTCTAATTATTTACTTTAGATTTAGACCTGTCCTCAAGGTCTTTCATAGCATTTAACTATTCCTTTAACTATTAATTAATATTTTCAATAAACAACTAAAAATATCTACTCTTTTCTTTAAATATATTAACAAAATATCGAATAAAAAAGGAAAGAACTGAATATTTAAGTATGCAGCTTTATTTAACAAGCAAAATAAACATTCAGCATTTAAATTTGATTTTAGTGATACCATAAAGAATGATTCTCTACCTCGCTTGCCCGTAATATAGAAATGCTATATTTCAATATTGTTCAATTAATGTTATTATTTAGATGTGTATAATTTATGATATTAGTATGTAATTAAATTTTATGAAACATAATTATTTTTTAAACCATTAACATAATACAAATTTTTATATATTTAAGGCAATATGTCATACATATTTTATATGAATGATAATTAAAAAGTGTTTTCTTATATGGTGCATTATAATTACCTATTTGATCAAAAAGTACAAAATTTATAAGGAAAGATATAGTGAAAGTAAGTTTTTATACTAATGGTTTAATAATAAAGAAAGTATAAATTTTTTCCCTATTTATTTTAGCAAAATAGTTTATTTAATAAGTTAAATAATATCCGAGTTCATAGTCCTGAAATTTCTGAGTTCCTGATAAAAAATAAAAAAAACTTTATTCTCATATTTTTTTAGCTGCTGTGATTTCTGATATGTCTGTGCTCAGAATATCACATATTCTACGAATACTAATGCAGTTCCTAAAACTATCAGTTTGAATAATAAAAAGATTTCTATTTCCGATGTAATATATATATATATATATATATATATATATATATATATATATATATATATATATATAGTGCAGCAGAAAATTACTTTTGCAAATTACTGAAGTAGAAAATTACTTTTGAATATAAATGTTAAGACACATATATTTACTTTGCCTTCCTTTCAAAATTATTGAAACCCCACTTAAAAGTAATTTATTAAAGGTGTCACGAATTTAATTGCAGATTTTAAATAAATAGGTATAGAATAATATTAAATAATTGATACTGGTTATTTTTAATAATTATTACTGGTTAATAATTGATACTGGTTACAGAAGTACTATTAACATTTCCTAATTATCAATCTCAAACTGTTACGAATTGCTCATTAATAGAATTAGAAAAATTATTCAAGCTTTGTTTCTGGAATTAAAAAAATTTATATTTAGAGCAAATTATACTTTTTTAAAAAAAATTTTACAGTTAATTGATAAATGTATAATGTACAAGCAATTTGGTTATTAATATAATGTAGGATTAAGTAAAATGAAATATAATGTGAATATTGTTAATAAATTATAGAGTTTTTTCTACATTTACCATTCAAAACATCGAATGAATTGTTTTCATAATACTTTAAAATATTATTATAGCTACAATAGTTAACATTTTTAACTAAGATGGTTAGAATTATTTAATTATTACAAAACTAATTGAATAAATAGAATCATAGTTATGTTTTTCATTCTCACCTTCTAATGAATGTTAAAGTTTGTGATACTATTTTTCAATTAGATATCTAAGGCAGATTAAATTAGTTTAGATCAGACTACATTGTTGATGAAAAAAAATTTTTAAGCTACTTTGGGTAGAATAAGTCTTGATATCTATGAGCTATATATATGAACTGCATTTAAATAATCAAAAAATTAAATGTGAATAATTTTAATATGTTTCTTTGACAGTTGATCAATTTTAAAAATAATAATTTGCTTGCATATCCCTTTCACCATTTCTTAGTAAATAACCTTATTAATGAAAAAAAAAATACTTGAAGTAAACATACTCTAAATAATGTTTTTATTAGTTATATAGTATAAAAAGTATTTACACTTATAATAGTTAAATGATCAGTTCATTTAAGTAATTGATTTTTCCAAATCTATTTCTTTAAATCAATACTTTTCTTAAGGATAATTATTAAAGGGATGCATGACTCTAATAATTTACATACATATCTTCCTTATTATTTCTTAGTGAAATACCATCATTGAATGAAATACCACATCTCTGAAATCAGATCTGAATTATTTATTTTTTTTACCTATAGAATGCATTTATTATGCAACCTAAAGAATGCATTTATTAATTAAATTCAATAGCATATTTTTATAATTAAATTAATAATTTTTTGTAAAAGTAATCAATCTGTCTTAATCGATAGCTTTTAAGAAATCAGTTGATTTAAATCAATGATATATATATATATATATATATATATATATATATATATATATATATTGTAAACATCATCTAATATATCTATAATAAAATAAATTGTTTTATTTTTTGCAGGAAAACTAGTCTCATTGAAAAGGAAAGCTTCTGGAATGGGATAAAGAAATTATTTTTGTCCATACGTAAAAGTTGACATACTGACGTATTGATTTGTTACAAGGAAATAAAACTCTTTCCTAAAGGCTTTAAGCATTTTATTGTTGTTAAAATTCTTGCTTTTATATATTTAAAATGATTAAATATGTGTGTTATTAACTGGTACAAAATATTTAAAATTAAAAAAAACTATTTATGATATATATTGTTTATCTAATATTTAATAAAATAAATGACTTGATGAATGGGCACAAAATTATAGGATAAATAAACTTTTGTGTGTAAGTTTCTATCAATAAAAGCTGGTTGCAGGTATTAAATATATAAGCAATATTTTCAAAACTTAAATAACTTATTTATTGAGTTGCATTATGTTTTATTTTAATTATTAAAATTGTTTTATTTTAATTATTAAAATTGTTTTATTTTAATTATTAAAATTGTTTTATTTTAATTAATAAAAATTTGTACTTAATTTTATCTATCTTATGATGTTTAAAAAATTTAAACACTCAATTCTAAAATTTTTTTATATGCTTCTACTTTAAGTGATTGCATTTATAATTGATCAAAATGAAATAAAAAAATATCTACTCTATTGTAAGAAGATTCATTGGATGAGGTTTGATTATAAATTAAACAATTGTTTTATACCATTTTGTTTTCTATATTGGCATAAAAAAGTATGCATGTAATAACAGTTGTTGTTTTATTACAATATAAAAAGCTAAAACACAATAAATTACTATCGCTGATATCAGCAGTGTAAGACAAACACTTGTGACAATTTATGTTCACTAAAGAAGAATTGTTAACAACATGCTGCAAAAAGCCTTTGAAATTAAAAGCTACGATAAGTTCTAATAAAGGCAAGTAACTAACAAAAAAAATGACGACACACCTAAAATAAAGGTGTGATGCCGGCAAGGACGGTATTAAAGTTTTCTATTGAACCAAGTGTGAGATGAGTTAAGGGTGGTTTATCAGCATATAAGGCAAAGAAGTTCGCCTAAGCATCTGAAATAAAGGTGTGATACCGGCAAGGACACCATTAAAACTTTCTATTGAACCGAGTTTGAGGTGAGTTCAGGGTGGTATATTGGTAAATAAGGCAAAGAAGTTCGCCTAAGCACCTGAAATAAAGGTGCGATACGGGTGAAAACGGCATAGACGTTTTCTAACCAGCCTACAGTTAAGGTGTATTAATGGCAAGCGAGGCAACGACGTGTGCCAGTGAACGTATTCAGCTTTTTATAAAAAGGCCAAAAAGACATCATAAAGGTACAATAAAAGCCTTTACGGCAATGTTCTCTTTATTCTGTGGGGGGTAAAAAAATTTCGGTATTTAACCGGCAAAAATGGCAAAGCAATCTTGAGGCAACAAAGTAGTTCCGGTCCTTTAATGATTGCCAGAAGTTTGCCTGAACTGCCATGCACTGGCCCTCATTTTGGTCAGATTTCACTTTATTAACGGAACCGATACGGCGATGAAAACCGATACGGCGGTGAGTCGACTTTGTCCCTCAACTAGCCCAAAAGTCGTGTTCTTGTAGGGACTGTTGCATACTCACAGCAGCAATTTTAAAAATAAGAAGAAGCAAAGATAAATTACCTTATTTACTAATATGATACATATATTAGTAACAACTAGTTGATTGCAGGGATCATTTTCAGGTGCTTTCCAATATGTAAAAAGTTTTTGAACCACTGTTATTTACATTTGCTAAATGACCACCAGGTGTATTTAGGACCACTTCACTGTCAGCCATGACTTTCTCCTTTCCTTCGTAAAGTACCCTGAATAAAATTTAAACAAAGTAATACAGCTGTAAACAATATTCAGCAAAGTAATATAGCTGTAAACAATAAACAATCTTTATTATTTTTATAAATTAATAAAATAGATATTTTGTGAAAAACTGCCCATTATTTTAATTTCCGAAGCTACCACTTCGAACTTTTGCTTCTAGCAACAGAAACTTCTAGCCAGCTTCTAGCAACTTCTAGCTAAGCAAACTGTCAAGCTATGCAAAGTTGTGCTGCTTCTAAATTGACACAACTTTGCTAAATTGGTCCCTTTAAAACTAGTTGTTGGTTGTAATTGGGAATTTCTTTACTTTCACTAAAATGAATAAACTGGTTTTCTGTTAGTTATTTTAAGCAGTAAAAGAGACTGCAAATCAAAAAGGCAATTCAAACAAATATTAATACATACTGATTTAAGGAATACATCGAGACTAAAAGTTTTATTCATGTAAGGAGTAATTCATGATATCAGGGTGAAAAATAAAGAATAAACAATTTCAGAACTTGCAGCTCAATTAATCAACTACACAACCTAATACATCAACAGTTTCACACAACTTTTCTTCAACCTTTTAACTTATAAGTTATTTTGATAATTTGGGTACATAAATTATCAAACTTTTTTTTTCATTGCAAAAATCAAATGTTTAGTACAAAATCAAATATACTTAGTAGTTAAAAATTAATACTTTGAATTAGATGCAAAAATAAATCATCTCTGTAACGATTCAAAGAACTAGATGCCATTTTACAGAGAAAAAAAAAAGAAAAGAAAACCTTTGAACTTAAACCTTTGAAATCTTCAGTAAAGTGCAGCCATCTATTGTTCCAAATTAACTTTCTCTAGATAGAATCGGGTTTAACAAAGAGATGAAGCCAAAATAAACTTCTCACGATATATATTCGGGTATAACAATATGATGCATTAAAATAAAAATATATTCCCCTGAGTAATACTCGGCTGTGACAATTTGGAACACTGCTGTGTCTGAGATCATTTCGGGCATGACAGTTGAAAGGTTAAAGCAACTTTCCTTTATTGGTTTTTACAAAACTAAGTCCCCCCCCCCTCTCTCATCTCAGTAAAAAGTGCCAAAGCAGCTTTTAGTTGCCAGTACAAACCCTACTTTAAATTGCTTTTTTAATAAAACATAAAAATTATTTTAAATAACTTAATATAATAGCTAATTAATGAAATAAAAAATTTTGTACTAAACAACAATTAGAACTAAACAAATTGTTATTAAAAGCTAAAATTATCATTTTAAATTAAGTATTCTAAATAATAGCATTTTAATTAAGGTGGGGGTCGATATTAGCAGTCTACAAGATCGCAAGGGGAGCTGCTCCAAAACTACTGTGAATTTCAAAGCTGCTATGAAGCAAGTTTTGAATGACAAGAGATAAAGATTTGCGATATATGAAGGATGTGCACTTTTTCATCATTGAGGTAGGTGGCAGGCAGTGTTACAGGTTAATGAGAATGCTCTTATTTTATAGGTTTTAAATTTTGTCCGTGATCTCAATAATCAATCAGGGAAAATAAGTCCAAAACATAGGCTGAATATGTAACTAGTAATATTTACAAAAATATGGTATCTTCATATTTTAGACAGTGCAGAAAATTTATAATTTTTTTTTTAATAAGAAAGAAACTGAGTTGTAAAATAAGATGCAGATACTATATTAAACAGTATTGCCTTCAAATACAAGGCTTTTGTTACTAACTCGAATCAGGGGAAAAGAAAAGACTGTAAATAAGTTTTTTTTAAAGGAAACCAAACTGTAATAACATTGTGCTTAGCTATATTTTTCAACACAAAATAAGCACCTTTTAAGTACTTTTTAAGCATTCAAAAAATATTTTTTATCACTTTCCAAAAGAAAAATCACAATAGGATCTGTGCACTAATAAAAAATTTTTCAATTGTTTAAAGTTCTTAATTTATAAACACAAAATCAATAAAATTAAAAAACTTCTAAAAAACTTTACATGATTGTGATAAAATAAATAGTTTCTGATAAATATTGCAGAGAAAATTGTGGAAATCATGTATTTTTTGTATTTTGCATGAAGATTTAGAATTTAAATTGACACGGCAAAAAATTCTTTTAAAAGATAGAAAATTAAGCACTTCTTACAAACACCAAAAAAAAAGCACCTTTAAGGGCTTTTAAAAATCACAAGAAAAATAAGCACCTTTAAGCACTTTTCAAAAATGCTACGCACCCTGAATAACACAATTTAAAATTGTACTCACCCCACATCAACGAGAGGGGGTTTATCTCTACCACGGCAGTAACAGAAAAAGATGTTTGGACTGCATAGACTTCCATGCTTTAAATCAGCAGGAAAACCAAGAGGAGTGCATTCAATGCATGTATAACCATTCGACACTGTTCCTCCCTGGCTATGTTTAATAATGGCCACATCAGTGATGGGCAGCAAAAACTGTGTAGATTTGAGACTGTTTCCACCACGAGAGAACTCTTCGAGAGGTAAAGCATTGTCCAGAAAACCTGCAACTACAAAGTAGTCGGCTACTCGTTTATCCTCCATTCTTCAAAATTCAGCATCCTTGACACCCTGCAATACAGTTCCCCTTTATTTGCATCTAGCAGAAGAAGGTTGGTCTAATTACAAAACAAAAGTAAAACATACAGGTATCTTTGCAAAAACAAAACACTAAGAATTGCAAAATAATTTTAATGTAAAAAAAATTTTATTTAAAGGAAAAGCGATTTGTCTACTTTGACAAAAAAGTGTCAGGAAAATACATAGGACTTTGTACTGTATTAATTAATGTTTTAATAAATAATTATTTTACTATGAGCTATTTAACACAAAGAACAACACATTCATTTCAAGTATATTCTTGTAATAAAGTTATGGTTGCCAGATATTTTTTGTTCAGTCTAAGTTGATTTTCCCTTAATTTGTATAGATACAGTACACTCTCGATTATCCGTGCGCGGATTATCCGGTTTGCGGATTATCCGAGCTCATTCCGGAATCACACAAAAAATATAAAGAGAAACATTTTCAAGATTAAAAATATTTTATTCATGAAGTTATAACACTACCAAATTTTTGGAAGCAATATTCGTTATTGGATTGCAGTATATGGAATATCAGCAACATGGTCACAGGGTAAAATCGTCTACGTTATCACAATCTTGGGGAAAGATCATACCGCTTGATGAACAATCCTCTTCAGATGCTCAAGAAAAATATGATAACAGTATTCTCGAACAAGCAAAAGAAATCGAAGGTTTCGAAATTCTTGATAAAGAAAATTTAGAAGATTGGTTTCAAAGTGATGCATGTGAGCCTGGCTTCCATTATTTGACTGATGAAGACATCGTTATGTTGTTAAATCAAATAGTGATGATAGTAACTGATGCAGAAGATGTAGTAAATGAATGAAATACAATTTCTCATTCTGCTGCTCTGTGGAAGCTTTATTAGATTATATGGGAGGATTTGATTACGGTGACATTACTGCGGTTCGTAAAATATGTGTATCGATATATGGCGAAGACGCATTACACATTTTTTAAAAAGGAAAATTACTAGTTTGATGTTATGCATGCAAATGTCAGTAATTTTTATATTTTTTGCATTGATATTGAATTTTTCTTTAACAAAATGAGTTTTCGGATTATCCGTGCGACCTGTCCCGGTGATTAACCCGGATAATCGGGAGTGCACTGTATATTCGTATCTTAAACTTTTAACACACCTACAATGTACTATTTAAAATATAAATGATAATATTTACACTATTTATACCTTATTAGCAAGAACGGCTTTATAAATGGTTAAAACAGTCAAAAACTGACGCATATCAAAACCTTGACAACCATGGAAAGAACTGATTTTACTTTTTTCTACATATGAAAGCAGTCAAATAGTAAGATCTCAAACAACTAATGACAGCTGTACCTAACACTTTATTGTAAAGGAAATTTGTACACGAAATACCTTAGAACGTCCGAATTTTTTGTACACGAAATACCATAAATTTATTTAATCAAATGATAATAAAGAAGAATCTAAAGTAGGTTTACGAAGAGCTCGAAGAAAGGGAAAATAATTACTTACGTGGTATCATAATTAATAAACTTTAAAAAGATAGTTTAACATTTCACGCCAATATATCCTATTACAACAACAAAAGCTTTAAAAATTCTAAGATTATAAAAGGTATTAAAAGAGGGGCAATTAATTAAATAATATGCCGACAACCTGTAATGTTTAAAAACTCGCAAGAGGAAATACTAAACCTTTAAAACTGTAACATTTTGCTTATTTCTACCCATTTTGTGAATGAGTTAAAATTAAATTGAAGTCGAAATCACGTGAGTTAGATTAAAGCGAATATTGTCTTCTACTACTATTTTTAATTCAACAACTTGGGTTTTGGTGGAGGGTTTCTAGTTTCAAAATATTGGTAATATACAATAAAAAGTTCCCTGTTGGATTCCGTGGTAGCATGTCGCATTTGAAGAAGAGCCTCAGAGCTCAAATAAATCTTGATAGGCTAAATTAAGCCTTACCCATTGAAACGCAGTGCTATAAGCGAAAGCAGAGAGCACGCCGCACTTTACTATACTCAATATTACACAATAAATAAACACACAGTTTGTAATGCTTTCATAATACATAAGCTATAATAATTAAACTGATCTGTTTTGTGTAATTATTATATATGTTAGTTTTGACGAGTTTGAAATGATAAAGTTTAATAGACTGCTATATAATATTCGCCCAAATCAATTAAGGACGTATGCTGGTTATGGACAAATACTTGCTGGCAGAAAGAATAAACGTCGCTCTATGCTTTCCAAGTTGATTGATAATAAAGATAAAAAGTTGGTACTCATTTCTAAATCCTTTTATACAAGTTTTGAACTCTCGAGCTTTTCCCCCCTCTTTATTTATTGTAATTATAGAATATTTATATGCACATCAAATTAGCTTTACTTTTGTTAACTACAATATATATCTATTTTTAAACAAAATTTTTACAATTAATAATGTTTTATTTCTTGATTTTTAGCAATAAGAAAAACAATAATGTATCATTACCTGTTCCAAATACCTTTGCCCATCAGCTGCAGGGACCATCTTGTGATGGAATGCAAGAAACTTTTATCAGCATTTTTCTATTATAGATACAAAAAATGTGGTTAATACTTCAAATATTTTTTTTTATCAGAGAAATATCTATAGCATTTGGGTAAAATATCCAGTTAATATTACACATAAATGGTATTTCTAAGGGCATTGCACTGTTTTTCTTTTTGCTAGACTTATAATACTATTCTTTTCTAGTTTTAAAATACACTATTTCTGTTAGAAAAGAATTGTGGCAGAATCGCAGCGACATTGTCACAGAAACGTTTCTTTAGAAAGTAAAAAATGTTGGTTCTCTTTCTTTAAAACTATACTTAAAAGAAGCCTTTTTCGCGCATCGGAGGAGAAAGAAATGTTCATAATTTTTCGATTCTTATTTAATAAAAATGAAAAATAAAGAGCGTTGAAACAAAAAATTTTCTTCTGCAGAAATTTTTGAAAGATTTTTCTTCCTTTCAGAGGGGAAGAATACTTGTGATTTTTTGATTTTGGTTTTCTTTTCTTTCACTGATTTTATGATTTTTAATTATTTTTTTTATGTGATGAGGATTTACAAAATGCCAAAAAAGAAATAATTAGTGTGTTATTTCTTTTACAAAATGGGACAATATTGCCGAGATATTAGAATATAAAAAATATTGCATATTCATTTTTAAAAAAATACATAAAGTTTTTGTCATGTATTTAGCCGTTCAAGGCTATGTTTACGAACTATCACGCCTACGCAATCGAATCGGGACTTACCCTCTAAAAGTTTCAGTTTAGTTTTCTTCACCTGTTGGTGTTGTATTATAACGCATCTTCTGTATTCTAAATGTTTTAAATAATTAATAAATAGTGTTATTTAAGAGTGTTATTTCCTGAACCCCCACGCTATGGGACAGTACAATTTTATTATACCCTAATAGGTTTTTCTTTGTGAATACAACAGGGTTGGGGTTTTGGACGTCCTTAACTGGTTTTGGACAGGACACGTGGGTTTTACTGTCTTAAACTGGGTAAAACTGTCCTAAGCTGGGTAAAACTGTCCAAAACGTTGAACTTTGGTAAAAGGTAAAAATTCTATAGGTGTAACCATTGTACACATAATAATTACATGTATCAATAAATATTTGATATTTTTTATACAATTTACTTTAACTTATCAAAAGAAAATTAATATAATATAATAGGAAAAGGTTTATAATTTTTGAATCTCCATAATTCATTGAACAACAAAAGTGAATGCCTAATCCTTTAAATATAAATATGCATTTAATACTGATATATAATATTTTTGCATAAGGATAAATAATGCAATATGAAAAAATAATATTTTTTTAAAAAAAATGCTAAATTTGTTTAAAAATGAACCTTTTATTTTTCACAATATTTTTTTAAAAAAATGTTATAATTTCTGCATCACAGGATGATAAAAAAGACATCTATTTTTAAAAAAAACTGTTTTTAAATATAAATATATTAGTTTGGCTTGAAAATACAAAATAACTGAAAAATGTATTAACAGTTTTGAAGGGCATAACATCAGTTTCAGTTACTGACACTGGTGATGTATCACCACTATGCTAAAAGAATTGAACATGAATGAAATAAAAGTTTTCTTGAATAGTACTTATAGATAAATAAACCTGTTTATGAGTAACCAAGCACTTAGTCCCTAATAGCTTAACCTGTATGGAAAGGTTCAACTTCAGTTATGTACTATTGAATGAGAGGACCAATTGAACTTGATCCTACTGATTAATCTTCCTTTGTTTAATGTTTAAATTGGAGAATCAAACAATATTAATAAAACATTATACTTTTAAAAACAAATATTATATAGTAGATTTAATTATCAATATGTTATTAGCTCTATGTTTATTTTACCTCTTAAATATTGTTCAGATAAAATTGTGACATATTTTGAGTAAAAGGGTTTTGGACAGGATGGTTTAAACCGTGGATTAATCCATTCTGTCCTAAACCTTGCCAACCCTGGAATACAACATTCCTGTTACTTTAAATGTCATTAATAACATATGCATTATTTATTATTAAAAGTATCTTGCTGAAAGATATTAGCGCTAGAGAGGTTTGTCGCAGAATGCCAAAAAATTCTGCCACAGGGAATAAAATAATGTTTACTCTGATCATAATTATTGCTTATCATAATTCTTTATAGTTGTATTCCATGATTAATTCTAATCCTGACAATTTGTAATTAAAATTATGATCTAAGTACTGGATTAATAATAAATTTTTTTAAGCTCGGCTATGTGCTTAATCTTTTTTTCTTCTTCTCTTCATATTTTGTTACTTAATTTTTTATGCATACTTTCAGCAAAAAATGGTATTTGAATTTTATGTAAAAGGTGAGTTACTTTCCCCTTTCATATTATTCAGTTTACTAAATATATAAGATCAGTGATTCTGCTATACTTTAGAAATTGTGGATCTTTAGGACTTCCATCCTTCTGGGTCTCTTTATATTATAATCGGGAGTTCTATTTAAGATAAATTTAATTTACGCCAAAGGAAATCCATAAAATTCTACTTATTTTATACCAATGTGATGAAGGTTACAACATGACATGCGATGGTATATGATAATCTCTGATAGACAGGATTTATTATCCATGAAATAACAATGAGAAACAATAACAGGGTGGCCACTCAAATCAGATTTCAAATTTCCCTGATTTTTCCAGGTTTTCCAGATAAAAATCTTAAAATTTCCAGGTTTTTATTTCTTTTTTCGTATAAAGTGTAGGATGTGTACAAGAAAAGTGTCTACATTATAAAATATTTTATTCAAAATGTTATTTTTTTAACATATCATCTTGGAAAAAAAAACATTTTTGACAATTTGGCAAGATTTATTATTTATTTTTTAATGCTTTGGTACAAAATTTTGAATCAAAAATCATATATTGACCAACAAAGGAGTAAAATTAAACATTAATATATAGTTGGGTTTTTAAAAATAAAATATGTTATAAAAGGTTAAAATGAAATTAAAAAAAAATTAGCATTAATGCAACAATTGTAACGATTTGTCGACAAACATTGCTGTTAGCGATTGTAAAAAAATGTGAGATTGGTTGGTTTGCTGAGAAAAAATAATTCACAGATTTCTTTGAATGGGAGTAGAAAAGCTTTCAGAAAAAGAGTGCAATACAAAATCTATTATTATTACATTATAATAATAGATTTTTGGAGAATTTAAGGAAGTTAAAGATATAAAAACATTTTGTCAAAATAGAAAAAAAAAATTACCACCAAAGCATCAGAACAAACTTGAGCCATAAATGGATTCAGCCCAAGGACAGAATTTAAAAACAGAAGCTAATATCCTAATCCCTTTTTCCACCTCCACCGGAATCTTATCTAAATTGCACAGTCCCATAGCGGTCAAAGGTTTCTACATTCGTTCAGCAACCGTGGGAGAATTTTATGTGGCATTCCAGTTTAACACTGTAATGGAGCAAATTTTGATGCAAGCAAAGTATCAAGCATGATGCAAGCAAAGTTGATGATATTTCAACTGTTTGGTGATACATTTCCGTTTAAAAAAAATGGGATAATGGACAAAATAATTTAAATTAAGAAAATTAGCAAATAATTTAAATTAGTAAGATTAAAAAAATTATCAAAGAAAAAATTTCCAGCTTTTCTTTAAAATTCCCTGATTTTTCCAGGTTTTTATCTAAATTTCCCTGATATTTCCAGGTTTTTTCCAGTATAAAAAAATTCCCTGATAATTCCAGGTTTTCAAGGTTTTCCAGGTGGGTGGCCACCCTGAATAACCTAGTTTTAATAGTAGATCTAGAAGGAATATTTTACTCTCACTAAGAGTTAGACAAACAAGAATTTCTTAAAAATAAAATTTTATGCAAAATTTGCTGCACGACCATGGTGAACATTTCAAATTATATCTAGGACATGATATATGACACATTTGAAATAATGAATGCGATGCATGTGTTTTATAAAAAAAAATTTTAATTGTTTTTAAAAATAAATTGTTTTATAGTAAAAGATAAATCTAATATTTAAGCTGTTTTCACTTTCATATGTCATTCCGGTACCATAACAGTTACTGCTCTTCCATTATCATTGGAGAGTAAAAAACTAAAAATTGTGTTTGTTTATAAAACACAAATAATTAAAGTCTGTGTCAAGACACTTAAATAAATGCCCATTGAATGAGAGTATGGGGCCATGCGTCCAAGACATAAAAAAGAGATAAATTTAAGAGTGTAACAACTACAGAGTAATCACCTCTTTAAACAAAGCATTTTAAATCCTAACAAGCATTTCAATGCAAAAGACTATTACCATACATTGCAAAAGTCATCGAAAATTATCAATGTGGATTAGAAGGAGAAAGATCAAGACCAGATCCACACAATCACACAAATCTGGGGAAAAAAACAAAAGAAATTAATATTTATACATACCATATATTTTTTGACTTTAAGACAGCATATGATGGCATAGATAGAACAAAATTATATTATGCAATACTCGATTTAGAAATACCCATGTAACTAGATAAATCTTACAAAAATGACAATTAATAGAGTTAAATGTAAAGCAAAACTAGGCAAAGTAAAACCTATACGAATATCTATAAGAGTGAGATTCCATGTCATTGAAAAAGTTATTAAAGACTCAGTATAACAGTTTAAATGTTAGATTAATTTATTAAATATAGCAAACAAATGTTAACATGGATTAAGAAATCACTTGAAATTAAAACACTTAAGCATAAATTAAAGACTTATCAATATAAAACTTTAGTAAAACAAAAAAGTATTTGTGGAAGCGCATTCTGGACCATGAACAAAACAAAGGAAAACATGTTCTAAGAGAAAAGAAAATATTTGGCACTTTCAAAAAAATAATGTCTGGAGTATAATAACCAAATATTGTGAAAACTAAAAAGGTATATCAATTAAGATGACTTGGACATATCTACAGATACAATGAATTAACCCCCCTCCCCCCAAAAAAACGGCAAACGGGCAAACCAAACATGAGGTGGCTTGATACAGTTGAGAAAATGTCACATAAAATTGGGATCAACCATTGGAAAACTGTAACAGTGGATCATTCCCAATGAAAGAAACTTAAGGAGAGAGTCTTGGCCTGCAACAGGCTGTAAAAATGCAGAAAAAAAAAGAACTATTAATATTTTTGTAAATTCCTATTTTTAAAATGTAAAAAAGGTTAAAAATAATAAATCAATAAGATTATAAAATAAGGTTAAGACTTGTCCTTAGAAAAAATAATCAACGTGAAATATGCAAATTTTTTTAACAGGTAAAATATTATTTTGTTAATAAGTAATATGTGGTCGAAATTTATTTTGAAATAATTTATCTAACAAATAGTAAAAAATACTGAAGGGAACAGGGAAAATTTTTTTCTGGTCTGAATTAAGAGAAAAACTAGTCATTTCATCAAAGATATTTAAAGAGTGTGTCGAAGTGTATTTCATGAAAATCAAAATTAATTTTAACACAATATTTTCAATTTGGAAAAAAATCATAAATAATATGTATTGCTAATAAATGTGACACTTTCTCATGAATCAGGCATACTTTCAGTTTGAGAAACAAAAGATTACACGTAGCAGTTTTTATACAATTTTTTGCATAAAAATAATAATGTTGATTAAAGATTAAAAGATATACAGGGTTACTCATAATTCCCTTCGGGGTATTGAAGCGTTATAGTAAAAAAAAGAAGACGAATATGAAAAAAAGAAACATATGAAATTATTCCGAAACTATTCAAGTTTTACTTACATACATTACAGGTGTTCTATGCGTGAACCCTTGATCACACGGCATACCTCAATGCGATAGTGCAGTTCCTGCCCGGAGGGAATTATGAATAACCCTGTACAAAGAAACTCCAAATGTAAGCTTCTTTTTCATTACAGACAGCATATTTCGCAGAAGAAAAAAAAAAGAATTACTTTTAACATAGCTGAAACAGCAGGTATGCAAAAGTGATGATGGAGCAGCAGCTGTGGGTTTGACTCCTTATGTTTCCGTAGCTAAATGAAAAGAAAATAATTAAGGAGAATGACAAATACACAAAATTACTATGTTATTTCTGGTTATTGTGAAAACAACTACATAAAAATATGCACAGAGAAAATTTCTTAATAACAAAAAATGGTTACATGGAGAGAATTTTTTTTTTATCAAAAGCAGTTATGTTAAAAGATTTTTAAATAACTTGTTGACACATTGTTCAACTATCTGTAGAAAAATTAACTAGTTCATTAATAGTAAAACCATGAAATTTAAACCTCTTTTACAAAAATTTCTGTTTTATATTTTAAATATTATATAGTAATAAGTAGGAAAACTTTTAAAACATTCATGATTCAAGTAAAAGTGTAAAAACCTATAATCAGGAACCTTAAAGTTGACTTGATTTCAGATTTTTTCACCTTAAACATTAATTACATAATAAAAAATATCAGTTAAGAAAATAGTTTTAATTCGACAGCATAGATACAAAAAATTAAGTTTTTCTTAAAATACGCAGTGAGATGGCAGATAAATGTTTTCAGAAATCTCGATTACTAAATTGTAGTTTATAAGAAAATTTTGAATTTCGTTTATTATGATTTGTTTTTATAAGCTAAAATTCAATACATAAGAACCTCAATCGATCCTTCTCGAGGAACTATTCTTCACAAACCACAGAACAGATGCAAGAAAACGACGACTGAGGGTTAACTTTTAATAATTTGGAAATGTATGAAAATTAATACAATTGTGTAATAAGTATAAAACATTTAACTGAAAAATTATTCAAAATATTTACAGTGCAAAAAAGGGATAAATAAATGTATTAACTTCCTTAAAATATTTAGAAATTTGGGTTTTCTTTTTTCTTAGGACAAACAATAAATTTTTAACAGCTGTTACAGATTGTAGTTCACTTTCTGAAAGTTCTTGTGAATACAGAAAGCTCCTTATTGTTTTTAAGGCTTTCAGCCCTCCTGCAAATGTTTGCTTTAATTGGTTGTGTTAAGTTCAGTCTTCATTGGAATTAGATTGCACTTCTTCCACTTTTACAACTACTTCTTTAACCGACTACATCACAATGTTTTTATCAATTGATGCATAAACATCAAACCTGTAGCTTCAGGTGTTTTACGCAAATTGTAATAAATCCACACTTTTTCTTTCACTATCAACATTAGGATTCAGAAGATATTGTTCGGCTTCTCAAAACAAATTAATTTCAATATTTTTATCAAATGTTGGTAAAAATTCTTAACAAGGAAAAAAGTACATATAAGGAGCATAAATATATCTTGATTAGAGTCAATTCTTTTTAGTGAAATATCATCTTAAAGTAAAAATAAACAGAAATTTAAAAAAATTGCAAGCCATATTATTTCAAAAAACAAAAATACCTTATTTTAAGAAGCCTTGACAGTGACTTAGCTTATTGAGTAAGCGTACATAACTGAACAAATCTACTCATTATTATTTTTTCAAGATAATGATTTGTGTTAGCCTTTATTTAAATGTTACAAATTAAATTTTAAGTTAATTTTTCTTAATTTAAATTTAATTTTAATGTTACAAAAAATTAGGCAAGAGTCAAAACTTTCTTCTTTACACAGATTTAATATTGCCAATATGCTTTTAAACATTTAACAGTTAAGACATTTGCACAGATTTGTATGGTAATGCATGAATTAAAGTCTACAAATTTGCTTGCAGTTTATGATCACAGAAAAATAGCAAAAATCTAAGTCGCCGCTTTAAAATATAATAATTTATAAATACACTCTCCATTCATTATGTAGAATAAATAAGTACACCTATGTGTCTCAAATTGTTACTATACATTTTTGCATACCTTGAAAGCTTTACTTGTCAGAAAGTATCATTAATAGTTATTTCATTGGACTGTAAAAAGAAAAATTTAAAGTATGGAAATAATTAGCAATTCAAAATTATCACAAAAATTAAAAACCATGTAAGGAATAAAAATTTAAAATGACAGCTTTTTCCATGTTCAAAAAAATACTAGTACATAAAAATAAGGATTGCAAGCCAAAATTAAAATAGTGCAAAATTTTTAGCAAATATATAACATCTAATCTATCATTTTTACTAAATTGAAGTCCTGTATAAAATAAAATGATCCAAAAATAACAAACAATGAATACCAAAATGAGAATCACATAGTTTCATACAAGTTATAATTAACAAATTCAAGCAATGTTATTTTTTATTTTATTTTTAATAACGTGCTGCAATTTTTATTACTGCAAATATTTCAAATTTTTACAAAATTAGTTAGTAAGTAAAAATTTATAACATATGATTTACTTTTTACCTCTAACATTCTCAATCAATGTAACTATTTATCTGACCAACTAATGAGAAAAATTTGTTCAAAACTCTTGCTTTAAGCAATTTCTAAATTGAATGAATGATACGCAAGACTGAACAGAGGTTTTATGTGCCTCTGGTCAAGATCTACTACAGACCCATTCCTCAAAATACAAAAATCCTATTTTCATATTTGTAGAATGTTTTGTAAAATTTATAGAACATTTGTAAAATACGTAGAATACTTGACTCTTAATACATACAAAATTGCAGTTTTTACTTAGATATAAAAAACTTTCTTTAAAAAAGCTATAATTAATAAAAACTAAATTTTTTAAAAAAAAAATTTCGATAGAGCCCTAAGCAGATCCAACCCCAGAATTATGTCCTTCTCCATCACCCCTTGAGCACCACCATAAACAAGAGGACTGAGTGAGGCAACAAGTGAAGTACTAAAGTAAAAATTAAGTAAATTTCATACAAAACTGTTATTATATGCTCGTTATTCATGTAAAAAAAAATCATAGTCAACTTTTGAAGTTCTACAAAAAAAACTTTGGAAACATAGATATAAATTTAATATATAAATAATCAAGTTAGTTCATTAAAAAAATATGAGTCTCCAAGTTCAAAAAGAACTATTAAAATTAAGGGTCATTAAAAAATATCAAGAAATTAAAAGTTTAGAAATTATATTAAAAATATAATTTTGTAATAAAAAAGTTTCAACTATTAAGCTTTTTTTTTAAAAAAAAAATTTCTACCATCTAATAGTTGAAACTAAAATCTGCCAAAATGATGATAAATGTAGCTGTTTACTTTCATATTATAATAAATTTAAGTGTTAACAATTTTTATACCAGAAAAATGGACTTTGATAATTGTTTCAAGCAGTTTAATCATTCATTTTTCATTTCATTGTAATAATCACTTCAATTTTCCTACATTTATCTACTGACATATCCTGCTTGCAGATACGACAAAAATACAGATAAATGTTGACCTATAGAGTCGTATTTCATGTAATGGTATAAGCTAGGTTATAGGTTCAATACTATGTTTTAACATGACCAGTTTAATCTTGTTATTATAATACAGATGCAAACCAGGCTCTGATAATCAAGATTCACAGATACATACTTCAGAATAATATTAAGCAAAGGACGGAAACAGATTGAAACTAATCTAGGTACTTTTTCATTTCGATTGCGCAAGTAATTTCAGCAACTAACTTATCTATTTTTTTTCTTTTTTAAAAACATTACTTATAAATAATAATAATTAAAAAAAACTGTTTAATTTATTTGCACTAAGTAAGTCTGCATTGATGACTTTATCGCCCACCCTGGCAAAATAGAAATATACCTAAATTTATTTAAAAACTGTTAACAACTAATTGAAATCTGAAAACCAATAACATGAAAAATATATACCAAGACTCCATGAAGTTAAGAAAGAAGCAAAAAATTAAAAACAGGAGAAGCAAATAGCTAGGAGAGAAAATTACACAATACATGCACAGCTTAAACATCTATGAGAGTTTGTCAAGCACGAGCCTTTTTGTAGGACATCTGGGGCAAAAAGCTGAATACTACTAGTTTTTAAAGAAAGAGCACCGTCAAAAACGACTCCTATTATTATGAGCTAATGCATGTGCTCCGAAGAAGCGTTTGAAATTGGAATAGCTATCGAGGAAACAAATTCTCCTTATTCTCGTCTCCCGTTGTTATGCAGATCTGAACAGTCCAATTGATTTTGGCCCTCATTGTTACCATGTTACTAACAATATTAAAACTTAAATAAATTGTTTGAAAACTACCATTAGCCACCATTCATTAAATTTTTGCCATCTCAAGGGTATTTTTATTATGTTTTAAAATTTTAAAATTTTTTTAATGACACTTTTCATTAAGAATACTTGAATTGATTATAAAACAAATATCTATCAGCTATGAATTATTAAGTTGTTTTGATCAGCTTTCTGACAATTTTATTTCATTGTTCTTTGTGTACTCTTTCTTTGTTAGGGTTTCTATTGACAGCAAAATGTTAAAAAAAAAGGGGGGAATGGATTGCATAATTGGATCGGGGAATGGAATGCATTGGATCTTATTGATAGATATTATTATTAATATTTGATTTTTCTCTTCAATAAATACTGTAATTACAAAACTTGTCGGTTGAAAATACCTCATATACTAAAACATTCATAGATTAAATTACTTACTTAATAAATGCCGGCCAGGTGGCCGAGTGGTCAGCATGCCTGACTGCGAAACCAATGGTTGCGGGTTCGTATCCAACTTAGTGCATGGATGTTTCTCTGAGTGGGCTATTCTCTGTTGTGTGAATGTGGCTTAACCTATAAACAGGTATCTGTGACAGCGTAGCATGGGTAATGTTGCTCTCCTCCGTAAATTAAATGAGCAACACTTCCGGCATCTTTCAAGGTGAAGGATGAAAGCTCAGTGCCTGCCATTAAGATTTTAAAAAAAATTACTTAATGAATTTTTAAAATTTACAATTGTTTATAAATTCATGCATTTACTTCTTTTTTTGCTTGCAAAGAAATTTTCTAAATTATAAAAAGATATTCACTAAGCATTAGGATGATTATGTTGTTTTTCGTCATTCTAAGGATATTTCAATTTGATTTTTTTTTCAGTTACTTTTTTTTGGTTGGATTGCAATAGGCTACAAAAAATTTATAAAAATTATGGTAATCAAGTCATTGATATTACGATCAGTTTTAAATTTTTCTTTTTAAAAATTATGTGATAAATACTGTACTCACAAAACTTGTCAATTGAATAAACATTATATTCCATAACATTCTAATGAGATTGAATTGTTTACTTAACAAAATGTTTAAAACCTAAAATTGCTTATAACTGCATGCATTTATTTTAATGAAAAATAAATAAAGGTCAATAAAGATACATAATTAAAAGAGTAAATAGCTTAAAATATTTACTCTATGAATTAATTCAAATTGCTGCAGCAAATTTGTTTAACTGAATTCTTACAAATGAAATTTAACCAATAAATATGTTCTTTTTTTTACTCCATTAAATATATTTTAAATTTTAACCTTTGAAAAAGGGTAATATTATTCAACAAGAATCAAATTTATTTTCCAAGATGTACGTGTTAATTTTTTTAACAAATTATTTAAAAATATGATTATCCATGTTTTTTTATTATTATTAAAATATCTTTTGGTATAAAGGCTATTTTATTTTTTTATACAATTTATTTACAACTATTTATTTTTTTTATACAATTTCATGACAAAAAATACTATTTAATGAATTTAGAAACATATTTAGAAATAAAATTATTAGGATTACACGCAAACAGAGGGGTAATAACTGAAAATTAAAAAAAATAGCTATGCTCTTTTTTTAATTTATGGTAAATAGTATTTGTTTGAGTATAAGTAAGAATATATAATAATATAAAATAAGAATTGCCAATAATATGTACATTTTGGCTATGAATAATTGAATCTAAGGTATAAACAGCTTTATTTACTTCAGGGTGACCACTCTAATCAGATTTCAAATTTCCCCGATTTTTCCAGGTTTTCCAGATAAAAATCTTAAAATTTCCAGGTTTTTGTTTCTTTCTTCTTATAAAGTATAGGATGTGTACAAGAAAAGTGTCTATATTATAAAATATTTTATTCAAAATGTTACTTTTTTAACATATCATACTTGAAAAAAATAATTTATTTTGACAATTTTCAAGATTTTTTATTTATTTTTTATGTTTTGGTACAAAATTTTGAATCAAAAATCATATATTGACCAACAAAGGAGCCTTTTTTTAAAATTAAAATATGTTATAGAGGTTAAAATGAAATAGAAAAAATTGCCATTAATGCAACAATTGTAATAATTTGTCGACAAACATTGCTGTTAGCGATTGTAAAAAAATGTGTGATTCGTTGGTTTGCTCAGAAAAAATAATTCACAGATTTCTTTGAATGGGAGTAGAAAAAGAAAAGGAGTGCGATATAAAATCTATTATCATAAAATTTAACCAACTAATTTTTGGAGAATTTTATAAAGTTAAAAATACAAAAACATTTTGTCAAAATCGAGAAAAAAAATAACCGCCAAAGCATCGGAACAAACTTGAGCCATAAATGGATTCAGCCCAAGGACAGAATTTAAAAACAGAAGCTAATATCCTAATCCCTTTTTCCACCAGAATCTTCCCTAAATTTTCCTAAATTCCCATAGCGGTCAAAGGTTTCCACATTTGTTTAGCAATCGTGGGAGAATTTTATATGGCATTCTAGTTTAACAGAACTATAATGGAGCAAATTTTGATGCAAGCAAAGTATTGTTAAGTTGATGATATTTCAACTGTTTGGCGATACATTTCCGTTAAAAAAAAGTGGGTAAATGGATGAAATAATTTAAATTAAGAAAATTAGCAAATAATTTAAATTAGTGAAATTAAAAAAATTATCAAAGAAAAATTTCCAGCTTTTCTTTAAAATTCCCTGATTTTTCCAGGTTTTTATCCAAATTTCCCTGATATTTCCAGGTTTTTTCCAGTATAAAAAAATTCCCTGATAATTCCAGGTTTTCAAGGTTTTCCAGGTGGGTGGCCACCCTGTTACTTATTTGTAAATATCAAAAATGAAATAAAAAACTATATTTTTATACATAAAATAGAGTTTTATACTGTATCAACATAATTTCTACAGGTAACACTCTATAGAAATATACTTTTAAAAAAATGTGCACATGCATATCAGAAAAGAAAGCGACGTATTTTTTTAAATCTGTATTATTAAAATTAAAGTAATGTAAGAAGAAGAAAAAAACATGGCGCTGAGACATAAGCGCGGGAAAAATTTTTAAGAATTCAAACATTCCTTTCAGAAATCTAAGACTATTTACTTTTAAGCTTACAAAATTATTACAAATCAAATTTATAATAACACATGCCACCAAAACGTTTTGGGGGAGCATGCATGAGCTCATAGCAATAGGATCTGATTTTTTAGGAACTCAGTCTCGTGAAACTAGTTTAAATAAAAAAAGATTGCAGATTTAATAAAAAAAGTAAGCTGATAAAGAATTGTGGTGGCTAAAAAAAATTAAATAATTGAATGAGAAAATGTTAAATTGGTATAAAGTTATTTGTTTACTCCTATTTCCGCCTCATTTCAAATTATTTAGTAAACACTCTTTTGAAAGTTTTCATCTAACTTTCTATAAAATATGTATTTCAAAAAACTAAAAATGCCTTTAACAGATAAGTGAGCCACAAGCTAATAAAATACTTCTACACAAGTCTTTGAAACAAAAAAGATAAAGCTAAAAAGAGAGAAGTAATAAACGTAAGATTGTTGATTGAAACAGTCAAGATTTTTTTTAGTAGGATTCTGTTTTTAAATTTTTTTGACATTGTTAATATTGGTAAAGATATCGAACCAAACTGTATTCAGGGGTCCCGGAATAATAATTGTTTTATTTGTAAATGGTACTAAGAACTAAATTCTTTTCTTTCTTTTTTTTTCAGTCTTGAAGTGGTTCTCATAGGTCTTCTTTTTACCTACAAGTGGTCCTCTTTTTCCCTGTCTAAAATATGTTGGGAGGCCTCCGATTAAAAAAAATTTATCTAACCAAATAGCCTAGCGAGTAATGATAGATTTACTTATCTGAAAGTAAACGGATATCGTATCAATAAATAAAATTTTACTTCTTGTCAGTTACTTTAGATCAAACTGACAGACATAAAATTAAAAGTAAGAGTACATAATAATTTTTAAATAACCAGCCATAAAAACCTAAAAATATCATGTTTATGTTGACCTGAAGCTGTGATTCTGAGTCAAGCTTGTTTTTAAGTTCCATTTGTAAGTAAGACAAAGACTTAACTATTTATTACATGATGCATAATCATGTAAGTCAAAAAGTAAAAAATCAAATTTAGAAATAATATAAGCACTTACAGTTAACGAAGTAAAAAATATGCATACAAATCTTAATTTAAAGAAGATTTTTTTAAAACCATTATTTATAAGTACTTAAACTATTTTATTTGAACAGCTGACCCAATTCCGGGTTTACGATTGCCAACGTTCAACTCTGTAATTTTGATCCCAATCCAGAAGACGAGGGAGCTCCTGGATCAGTACCCCCAGAGATATTGATTTGTTATGGAAGCATGTAGGACTTTGCGACTCGACAGATTTAACGTGCATCAGTCACCATTCACTACACGGTCTTCGGTTGGCTTATAATCGAACCGACAAACTCTAGGACATGGGCCAAGTGCCCTACCAACCAGGCTATCCTGGCCTATTCTTAAACTATTAACATTCAGCATACTACAGTACTAGCAATAGTATCATTTGTTGAGTAATAAGATAATTATTTTTGCCATCAGTGGATATTTTATCACCAAATTTTCCTTCTTAAATTTCTTGAACAAATACGGAAAAATTTGAGAACATATAGGTTAACAGGAGATAGTCGTAAAATGCAGGAGATTTGGCAGGTATGTTTGTTTAATTCTTTAAGGAAGAAATAATTTTTTTTCTTGATAAATTCAAAAATCAAATTGGAAAGATATTAATTATCCTATGGCATTCTGGTCTCTTGCGTTTTCTCAAGACTAATTTCAGTCCTCAGGAGTTCTGAAGAGAGGTTATATCAACTGTTAGAACTGTTAGAAAATAAAAGAAATAGCTTTCTCTGAGGACAAAAGTGAATAATGTTTCTGAAATTTGAAGTGCACAAACATCTTAAAAAATCAAATAAAATTTTATAAACACTTTTTTAAAGTCATACAATATGCAAGTTAATGTAATATTACATTTTTACAAAGAAACATGCTATAATTATCATTCTTGAAATTTCACTTATGCAAACTTAATTAAACTTGATATACGCTTTAAGTATAAATTCTTGCCAAACAAGTAAGGTAACATAGAGGGCAAAAATACAAGTTTGTTTCATTTTTTTAAAAAATAAAAAATTGAAGCAACCTTGAAAAGATATTAAAATAAATTTTTATAAAAATATCGTTCTTACCACAAGTGGTACATTCTGTGGCACACCAACATAGTTTGACACAGGTGTATTTGCACTCCAGTTCACACCACCAGTTCTAGAAGAAATTTTTGAAGAACCCCACTGATGACCACCAGTTCTAAATTTTGAAATAAAATGACAATCTTTAAATATTTTTAATTATAATAACCAAAATATAAGTTTTGGTAAAAGAATTTGCAATTTAATTATCTCCATTAATTATAAATAATTTAATAAAATTTGTACAAAAATATATGACATAATATATGCAAGCATTAAGCACAAAAGATTTGGGCATCAGAGGTCCACATAAAAAAAAATTCTGAGAAATTGAAAAAAATATTTTTATCAATTATTTTCTCAACACATTTAAAACAGTTTAAAAAAAATTTCAATTATTTTATAAAAAAAAATTCATCATCAATCTCGTTAGTTTTTTTTTAATAAAAAAAAAGATTTCAGATCTAAAGAAAGTGGTCTAGTTTACCCAAAGTACAGTGGTGCTCTTTCAAATTAATAAGTTTTCTAAATCTAAACTTAGGATATTTCTAGTTGATTATAGACACCTACACCGATAATTTTGCAGTCTAATTTCCAAAACAAAATAGAGGAAAAAGTTTTCATTAACAAATTTCAAATGCAAAATAAAATGGTTTAATATATGGACATAACATGTTACAAACATAACATTAGAAAACATAAAATATTGTGAAACAAAAAAGTTGAAAATCATAAAATGTTACAAACTATTCCTCATTTTAAAAATTATCTATCATCTAACATATTATAATTTAAATTTTTATATATTTTTTTCAGCATCAGATATAAAATAATGCTAGATTCATAATGAAAAATATTTTCAGAATTTTATTTTGATTAGTCGTGAAACATTTTTCAGGTTTGGCAACTTTTATGAGCAGGGTGGCCACTCAAATTACATTTCAAATTTCCCTGATTTTTCCCGGTTTTCCAAGTAACAATCTTAAACTTCCAGGTCTGTTTCTTTTCTCTTATTAAGTGTAGGATGTGTACAAAAAAAGTGTCTATATTACAAAATATTTTATTTAAAATCTTATTTTTTTAGCATCTTGAAAAAAAAATTTATTTTCACAATTTTGCAAGATTTTTTATTTATTTTTTAATGTTTTGGTACAACATTAATGTTTAGGAAATTAAGACATGTGGAGGAAAAATACGTTTAACTTGTAGAATATATTGTTTTTATTGAATACAGTTTTTTTAATGTGTTACTTAAAGTAGTTTTTGCTCAAAGTGTACTAGAAAATGGCAAAATAGAATGACCAATAAGACCTTGGATAGGTATTGTTTAACATATTTTCATTAAGCAAAAAGGAAAACCGTTTCAGGTGATTATATATTAATAAATTTTTATAATTATAGTTGGCTCCCGAAAGTCTTTGTTTACTTATAACTGTTATTGAAATGGGCAATAAAAATTCATTAATTTAAATGAATTTTTCAGATAATAAGATGTATAATCTAATCTTAAGCAAAACTGCATGGAATATTTTAAAAACAAAGCAAAAGTTTATTTTTAAAATATCAATAATGAAATAGTAACAAAAATTAAATGTTTTCCGATTTCAGAATTAAAATGATCATCTGTTGCTTTAATTTTTTTATTTAATTATTTTTCATTTCATTTTCTATATATTTATTTGCAATTTAGTATCAAATTTGAGACAGCAAAATTATATTTTAATTTTTGCTTCACCGTAATATTTTCCTTTATCATTTAAAAACGCCTCATGGTCATAATAAAACAATAGTTGATTATTAGTCATCATAAGAGGTAAATCAGTAATGAATATTGTTAAATTAATATATTGTGTCCTATTGCAATATGCGATAAAATGCTGTAAATGTGTAATATGCGATAAAATACATAAAAGAAAGACTTCATATCTGCGATTAAAATTTTAAAATTTGTAGAAAAATTCATAAATTTACAATTGAGTGTTGAAAAAGTTTCTGTCAAATTTTATAAAAAATATTCTGCTCGAATTTGATCAGACAAAAAAAAACTAGTTACATTTATTTACGAACATATAAAAGCTATTCTAGATGTGAAAGGAAACTTCACTAATATATTACTAATTAGAATAAGGCCTGAATTTATGTTATTCTGAAAGCCTGAATTTATGTTATTCTGAAAGCCTGAATTTATGTTATTCCGCTTTTTAAACCTGTTTCATAAAAGTAGTCTCACCAACTTTCTTAGCAAATTCATAGATTTTGACTTGAAGCATTTGTCCAGATACTGTAAGATTGTGGCTTCTTTGAATGATGAAATAATTGAATAATGGTATTCAATAATGAAGCAAATAAGAAAAAATGCTTATTGCTACATTCTATGCTATAAATGGTTTTAAAAATCGGTATATGAATTTATTTTCAAGTTGAAATTTCAAAATTATTACAAAAAAATGAAGAAAATAAATCAGTCGAAATCAGAAGAAAGTTCATAATATCCAACTTCCTCTCTTTTTTTGGTTCATTATATCCACAAAGAATAACATTATACATGAGTAGCAAGGCAGGGGAGTGGACATTTAGTTCACTATATCCGGGAGTTCACTATAAACCATGTTCACTATAGCGGGGTTTGACTGTATATTCATTAGCTATTTAATTTCATCATAGTATAGGATAATCATATTTAAAATATGAGATTTTTAAATTTTTTCACTGAGATCTTTAAACATTCATTTTTTTTTTTTTTTTTTTGCGGAATTCCTAGGAAAATCCATCACATTGGACTTTAATCCTATGTTTTTTCATATCGTTTGCATGATTTCTTTCCTAAGAGTAATTTTTTTATTATCTTAATGGTTACTATTATTTTCTAACTCTAGATTATTCTTTAATTTTTATCAATGCTCTAACGAAGTATGGTTTAACTCATTCATCGCCACGGACGAGATATCTTGTCTTCGTTGCACTCTATTGTCGTAACACAAAATATTGTTCATTATTGCAATTGATTATTATTCTTTAAAATAAAATAAGCAAGTTTTAAAAGAAATTGCATTCATACTAAAATGTTTCGTACAACCTTAACAAGTTTTATTAATAAAAATGTGCCATGTTAAAGAAACTATTAAAACTACTATTTGTTTTGCTATTTTTATGCACGAAAATTTAAACAACTCGATAACTTTTTAGACTGATGGCACTTTAAAAATATCTGGCATTTTTGGATCATCCGAATTTAAAAACTTATAAAAATAAACTTATAAAAATAAATAAAAATTATAAAATTTGTTAAGTGAATCAAAACTATTTTAGTTGATAAAAATTAGTACTTAAACAATAAAAAATGAATTTTTCAACTGAAAATACATTTTCTTTTAAAAAGATCACAGGGGTGATCCAGGCTGTCAGATTATCTCCCAGTACATTAAAATTAATTAATAAAGTAGCGAGATTGCAAAACAATTTAAGCATGTGTACAAAATATGAACACTTAATATATTTTAATATCAAGACCTATGATTTTTAAAATGGGTTTTAACTACAAATAAAGAAAAAAAATACAGATACAACACATTTTCTGATCAAACCATAGAACACTTTCAAGCAAGCACAGAAATTAAAATAAATAATCCTATCTAAAGTAAGCATAAAATACTTAGGAGAAGTTTAGGAGATATAGGAATACTTAGGAGATATACTCTTCTTAAAGAATTGAAGGAGATGTACTAACCAGGATAGTATTTCAATCTACAGATAAAGTATGAGCTTCTTCATGCGACTACAGGAGGAAGAAGCAACTACAAAGCATGCATTAAGAGAGTGAAAAAGAAAAACAGGGATGCCAGTTTATGTAACAATCGCTTTATTTTTATGACTAGTACATGCAGGAGTATGGTTTTGTGCACAACTAACAATGCAAAAGTAAATTTCCCGGATTAAGTTTTATAACTAAATTATTACATATGCACTCAATTATTATTTATGTAACTAACACGAAATCTTGTTTAATTGTACATCTATCTGATTATCCAATATTATTAAAATATTTTTTTATTTGTAACTTATACCATTCAAGGTAATTGTGAGCTCAACTCAAAAATTCTGAAAATTCCGTGGGTGAAATCATTATTGATGCATTTCAAAAAATTAATGTCTTTATAAATTTAATTCATTCAAATTTTCAAAACATGAAATTCCAAATAAATTATAGACAGCCCAATTTAAATTAATAATTATGTTTAATTTTATCTCTAATCACTTTTATTATTCTACCAGAAAAATATTTACAAATGAAAGAGATGCCAAGTATAAATTATAGTTCTAATATTTTTAAATAAAATATACAAGAGCTTTTATACATTAATGAGATCAGTGATTTGTTAAAACTTCTGGACCTTGGATTTCCAGAACACGGTTGGCGAAAAATTCGGAAATCTAAATTTTTTCCGGAGCACAATCATCTCTGACCATTACTATATGCTCTTAAAATATAACCCTTTCCTCTATAATCTCTAATATCAATATTTTTTATTAGTTTATTATTTATAATATAAACCTTTAGGGAGAGTTGTTATCTATCAAAAGGTTTCTCAAGATCGAATTGAGTTAGCATGTCTTATATACTTGGCACTATTTTTTATAAGTGCTATAAGCCACTAGCCCACTAGTTTATAAAATAACTTTAAAAAAAACGACCACTCAGTAAATAATATAAAGGAGAAGATTTCTTGTGAGGTAAAGGAAATTCCAAAATAAATTTATATAATCTCCTTGAGTGTTAGAGTTGTTTAACTGTGTAATCCAAGATTATATAAAGCATGATGTAGTTTCATTGAAAAAATAGCATTCATTTGGGTCGCGATATTATATTGGAAATGTTAACACTCATATAGGAGTGTTAATTTATGTGAAAATGAGTTTTGATGATAAATGGCATATTTCTTTACTGTATTAAAAAAATTGATAAAAACGCAAACATGATAAGGGAAAAGTCAAGCAGCATATATAAATGATTCAATTCATCACAAGGGATTATCAGCATTATTTTGTTGATAGTTATTCAATCAGTATTCAATTCATCACAAGGGATTATCAGCATTATTTTGTTGATAGTTATTCAATTTTGATGATTGTAACTGAGAACCATGAAAGCTTTAAAAAACAATAACGTGCAGCGAAATTCACGCAAAAGTCGTAAATGATCCAGCATTCATCATTCTAGGAGAAAGTTTTCAGTAGCGTTTTATTATCAGTTATTCAATGAGACAATTTTAATGATTCTAATGGGTGTTCCTAAATGATATAAATACAGTTAGAGTTGCCTCTCAAATCAGGAAAAAAAAATTCTTTGTATTTTCCCTGAACATATTATACGCCAGATAGTAAGAGGAAACATAATTACTGTGCTCTTGTGCGAGCTATATTGGGCTAACTATACCAGTTTTAATTTCTGGGAAAACTTAGAGAAAAAAAGGGAACATACTTAAACAAGTAATATAAAAAAAATTTTAAAGTCAATTCCTACTTAGATCAGAAGAAGAAAATTTTATTTTAGTTACTTTTCATTATATAATTAAAATTTTTTCTCCCACGAAAACTAAAATTAATTAATTAAATTTAATTAATAAATTAATATTTGAAAAAACTGCATTCACATCAAGTGTCTTTCACTATAAGTTTAAAAAAATTTATTTGAATTTGAGTGGATGAATAAAAAGTATTTTATTAACGATTGAAAATTTGAACAAGATATATTGAGAGAGTATAAACTAATAAGTAGTAATTGGAAGAGAAAAAAAGGTGCCTGGTATCGGACAACTATTAAAGTATAAATTTGGTGATGTGGACCCCATTTGCTACCAGGTAATGTTATTTATTGAATTGATCTGAGAGTGAATATAAAATAATTAAACATTTAAATGTACTCAATAAACTATTTTTTTTTTGTTCAAATAGAGCTATAAGTTAGAAATTAACACTGATTTTTTTTTTAAAATAAGTGAAAAACTGAAATCACTTATAGTAAAATTTAAAACAATGACTAATGCTTAACCAATTAGAAAACTCCATTTCGTTTTTTGCTCATCCCTATTTAATTTATGAATTAACATTTGATAAAAACTGTATTAACATTAAGTGTCATCCACTACACGTTTAAAAAAATGTATTTGAACTTGAGTGGATAAATAAAAAGTATTTTATAAATGGTTGAAAATTTGAATGAGATATAGGGAGAGTATGAATTTACAGTAGAAATTGACAAAAAGAAACAGCTGAAGATACTTCAATAATGCTGCAGTAAATTAAACAGTTTAGTATAGTTGAAATATCCTTAAGAGTGGTCACCATTTTTTAAAAGACGAAAATAAGAAACAAAATTCCCTATTATTTTAGGTGATTTTTAAATTCCTTGTATTTTCCCGGTTTTCTCTGTGGAGTGAGAATCCTGGCAATGAAGTGAAGCAAGAGTCATGCAAGATGCATAAATAAGTCTGCAGTCCTTTGAGACGATTTTAATGGTCATTAATAGGCATTCCCGAATGCTCAAAATATGAAATGCAGCGAGATTCATGCAACTTTTACAAGTGATTATACAACCTTCAATTGATTCATGATGGCAGCTTCTTCTTCAACAGCCCTCCTCATACTCTCATCCACTGTCAGGCCATTCAGCTCGTGAGAGATTTCATGAGCACTGTTTGCTAAAGCAGAACTAGTAGAGCTCAGAGCAGACACTGCACACTGAACTGAATTTGTCCTAAAAGGTTAATGAAATTTCTTAAACTATGTAATATTTTTTCTTTGTGTAAATAATAAAAGCTTATGAACTAATAATATAATATTTATAATTTAAAGAGTACACTTTTTTAAAATCATAAATAATAAAAAAAAAATGATGTAGGGGGAGAAACTACATAAATGATGTAGCCAGATTTTTCAACAAAAAATAAGCACCTTTTAAGCGCTCAAAAAATATTTTTAATCACTTTCCAAAAAATGAAAAAAATCATAATTAGGATCTGTGCAGTAATAAAAATTATTTTTTTCTATTGCTTAAAGTTCTTAATTTATAAACTAAAAAAAAAATCAAAATCATCAAAAATTAAAAATCAATAAAATTTAAAAACTTTACATAATCATCATAAAGTAACTAGTTTCTGATAAACAATGCAGAAAAAATTGTGAAAATCGTAAATTTTTTGTAATTTAGAATGATAATCGACACGGCAAAGAAAAAAGAAGATCTCTTTATAAAACATAAAAAATTAACCACTTTTTACAAACCCCGATTAAAAAAAGCACCTTTAAGGGCTTTTAGAAACATAAATCAAAAATTAGCACTTTTAAAAAACGCTACGCACTCTGTAAAATAAAGGGTGGTATTGTAATAAATTTTAATGATCAGCTTAACAAAATACAGCGAAACTTCACATTATACAGACTACTCACACTATAGATAATTTTTTTTACTTTTAATTGCTGACAATCTTTTATGAATAAAAATTAATAGAGACCTTTTTCAAACTGGAGACAACTAGTAGTAGACATTTAAAAAAGCTTTCTTAAATTCCTTGAAGTAAAACATTCCACGAGTTTGTTTTTCGTAAATTTTTAGAATTTGATTTGAATGTAAGTATGGTTTTTAAAAACAATGTATAATAGAATAAAGAGAACAACAAATTTTCGTATGGGGCAAAAAAGGAAGTCACAAAAGTGATATTTCTTTGAATGTTTTTGTCTATTTCATTTAGTTATAGTAAGTCATTTAGAGCACGATTCCTGGACTGCAATAACTCACTGCTCAATTAATAGAACAGTTTACAACATAAGATTTCTCAAAAACCTCTTCTGAACAGACTCTGAGTCCAATGGGTTTTACAATATGATCATTTATGGGCAAGTTATTTTTAGTCGTTTATTAGTTACGTAAATATTGAAAGCACTAGCCTATTTCTCAAAAAATTGTTATTAAGAAGTGAACCATTATTTTAACATGAATCTTACTATACAAAAAGAATTCATCGTGATATACATATTAAAAAAATAGAATAATATGTATATCTTCAAGAAAACTTTCAGGTATTTAAGATATATTTTGTACATCAATTTAAATATAATAAGATTAAAATTAAAATTTAATTTCAATGAATTTTCACTAATATTCAATTATAAAGTGAAGTTTAGCGACTAATACAATATCAAAGATTTTTTATGACTGACACCAAATTGTATATAATAATAAAAAAAGACAAATTTAGTATTATTCGTTCAAACAAATATGTAGTTACTTGGCAACTGTTTGACTTTTTTTTCCTTCCAAATATATGTAAGGTGATTTTCCATTTCTTCTAGCAAAGGACACGAAGCCTAAAAACAAAGTAAATTGTTGTAAGGCATAGTATAGCTTAAATTTAACTATTAATCATAGGGTGGGCTCAAACACTCAGAAAAAAAAATCCCTGATTTTTTCGAATCTGATAATATCAAAATTCCTTTCCTTTCTGTAACTGATGAAATGAATTGGATAATTTATTTTCAGTTTTGCTCATTCATATGCATAAAGCAAAAATTATGAAATAAGTTTACTTGCTATTGAAAATAAACAGTATTTTAAAAATGACAAGGGCAAAACTAAATAAACATATATAAAACGATTACTTGTTGTGGCTCAGGGGATAGAGCGCTTGTTTCCCAAAGAGGTTAGACGGGTATGAATCCCACATAGTGATGGTTGGAATTCGAATTCTGCATTTCGGCTAATGCCAAACACACCGATGACGTTAAATATCCTGGATGGTAGACGGATCATGGGTTGAAGTCCCCTTGCCGTTAGGCTAACCATGGGAGGTTTCTGTGGTTTCCTCTCCATGTAACACAAATGCGGGTTAGTTCCATCAAAAGTCCTCCACAGAGGCGAATTTCTCCCAATAACTGATCAAGGAATTCATTTGTCTTCTGGATAGGGTTCAAAATTGCAAGGATAAGGAGTTTAACATAGGTAGCCTTAAACTCAAAATTGGGTCGGCTGTAGAACGACAATTCAAATAAAATAAGAAAAAAGTGAAGAAAACTTATAGTGAAATATTGCAATTTAGAAAGCATTACTGCCTGTGTGTTTAAAGCGGATTTTGCTACTTAAATTTCCTCTTAGGAACATTTTAGAGTTCAAGTTGAATTGATTTAAAGCATAGCATTATGACTTACCTTGGTTAGATCAGGTATACTGCCCTTATCAATGCCAACACTCTGTAAAATAAACATTTAAAAATTCCATTAAAATTTTGCGAAAAGAGAAAAATTGGAAAAAAGATTTTAAATAAACAGCACTTTGAGAAATTAAAATAAAGAAAACATAATTCAATATAAATATAATATTTAATAAGAATTTTTTATAATTAACAGACGTAGCATTATTAAATATTTTTCAACTACTGGCTTCACTCTTTCTGAAAGACAAACAAGTATATGTTTTGTGGCTGGTTGAGCACTGAATTAGGTTGAGGGTTCGATCCCCGCCGGGAAAAGACTACTTGGATGGAAAATATTGACGAGCGCATGTTAAATCCGTTGGGTTACAAAGTTCTCCATGTTTCCATAACTAGTCATACCTCTGGGGGAACTGATCCAGGAGTTTCCTTGTCTTCTGGATTGCTTCAAAATTATAAGGCTGCGGAGTTGAACATTACTAGTCCTAAACCCAAAATTAGGTGGGCTGCTCAGCGACAGCTATAAAATAAAATAATATTGTACTTGTTCTCAAAGAAGGCATAATTTCTCAAAGTATTTGATCAAGGAGTTAACTTGTCTTTTTAGATTGGGTTCAAAATTCCAAGGCTATGGAGTTGAACATTAATAGTTGAGTCAGCTGCCCAAAAAATTGAGCCCAAAAAATTGAGTCAGCTGCTCAACGACAGTTATAAAATAAAATATTTTTTTAAAGAGCTGTGGTGGCTCAGGGGATAGAGTGTTCTGACGTAAAACATTCTGAGAGCTGACGTAAAACATTCTCAGTGGTAAACGGATCATGGGTTAGCGTTCACTTATTGTCCCGCTACCCGAGAGTAGTTATCCTTCCCATGTAACGTAAATGCAGGTTAGTTCCTTTAAAAAGTCCTTCACAAAGGCAAATTTCTAGCAATACTCTGCATTGGGTACAAAATTACAAGGCAATGTAATTAAAGTTCAATGACTGCTTTAAAAAAATAATATTGTAATAAACTAAAAAATGTCTTTAAAATGTTAGTTATTTTTCCAAATAAAAAAAAATTTATTATGCAATAAAAAAAATTATCATTAATTTACATAGTGAGAATACAAAACCTTTAGATTGGGTATAAAAATTAAGAAAAAATTTTATCCTTTCATTTTTCACCTTGGTCGAAAGACTTAAGAAAATGGACTTAAGATCAATGGTTTGAGAAACATCCCTGAGGATGATCCAAAGACATACCATCGCAACTTTGATCTTCTTCCTTGATAGCCAGACGACCTGCGGGCTAAGTCTATTACTTTACTGTAGAATAGTCTAACAAGGACTGATACCAAGCACCCTCGGTCCATACGCAGGCTGATCTAAGTGGTCACCCACCCTCTTACTGACGGCAGCCGGTGATGCTTAACTTCAGTGTTCTGCTGGGATTCGTGTCTTTACGATCACTGTGGGAGAATTTTATTTCTACACACTAATATTATTAATGAAGTGAGATAATTTTTGTGGCCGGGAACGTCACCAACTTCTATTATTACCGCTGTGTGGGATAGAAATCACAGTTCCTTTTTTTTTCAGAGCAGCATTTTTGAAGCATGGACAGTGATGACCAACTAACATTTAAATTGAAGTTCATTTGGCAAATACTCTCAAGTTTTTATGAGTCTGTTGATGTTATGGATAGGTCAATAAATAATATAAATCTTGCAATTGTTCTTTTGTTCAGTTCTGACAATGTAGAAGGCTCTTCAAAAATAAAATGTACTAACCAGGAGAGTTTTCCAATCTACACATAAAGTATGAGCATCTTCATGCAACTACAGAAGGAAGAAGAAGAGATTTCTACAAAGCATGCAAAAAGAGAATGAAACAGGGATGCTAAAAGAAGGACATTCACAATAAAAATTACTAAATTATCACAACATGCATAGGACTGAATTGGCATAACCTTTTATAGGGAAAAAAATCTCAGTTTTTAGGAGTAGCAATCATTTCAGTTCTTGTACCTATTGATATTAACTTCATTCTTTCCATAGGCAAAATGGATCATATTGATTTGTCCCTTACATTGAAAGGTATAATGTTTATAAATTTATTTATTTACATACTTAATATATTATTTACAAAGTTAGTTAGTAGGGAAAGCTAATAAGGAAAGTAATTATAAACTTGCAGAAGTTTATAAATATTTTCCCTACATTACATATCCAGGGGTGATTGTGAGCTCAACTCTAAAATCCTGAAATTTTTTTGAGTAAAATCATTAATTACTCATTTCTAAAAAATTATGTCTTTATAAATTTAAATCATTCATATTTTCAAAACATGAAATTCTCAATAAATTATAGACAGCATAATTTAAATGAATAATTATGTATAAGTTTACTTTTATCTTTAACCATATTTATTATTCTAACAGAAAAAATATTTACAAATGAAAGCGATGCCAAGTATAAATTATAGTTTTAATATTTCTAAATAAAATATACAAGAAATTTTATACATAAATGTGATTGATGATTTCTTGAAACTTCAGGACCCTGGACTTCTGGAAAGTCCTTCCTGTGTTGCCGCTAGCTGTCGAGTGTATATGTTGTGTGTGAACTAGACTGAGCAGCAACAGCACAATGAGCTGGATAATGTCGCAGTTATAAGTAGCAAGTCCATAGTTCAATGTGGACCATTCATTGAAGTAGGTGTATTCAAATCGAAGTGGGAGGTTCTGTAAAGGTAGGCGTGTTCACATCACATCTGCAGGTCACCAATGTGGAGATAATAGTTATCAACAATGTCAACCTTCATCTATCTAAAGATACACCTACATAGAATCGAGTTAACACGTCTTATATAGTAGTGAATTGGAATTGTATTTTTGTAGTGGTAGACACACAACAATGTTTTAAAAAAATTTAGTTTTATAGTTTATCATCTTCCTCAACTAAGTTGCTAGTGTCTAAGTGATTATTAGAATACTGAAACCTAATAGCTTGAACCCATACAATTATCCTGTATAACAACAAAACTGCCAGTATTAAAATAAACACTAATAATATAATGGTTCCAGCAGTAATAGAATCATTCTGAACATTGTTCTCAACACATTTGCAATTCGAGAAGTTGGCGCTGTCTAAAAAACTGGGCATCGTAACAAAGCTCATCTCTTTTAGACAGAAACTAGAGTTAGCAAAGCCTATTCTCTTGTTGGCTCGATCGAAAACGACGTAATACCCTTTCAAAAGAGTGGAACCGACGATTGTTCCAACGTCGGATACGCCGATGCCGAGCGTGAAACAAGTATTTTCGATGGAAAACTCTTGAAAAGGAAGTAGATAAAGTTCAGGTGATATAACAAGATTAAAATAACTGTTATCAGTGTGGTAAAAAGATATGAATAGGTCAGGAAAAAGAGAAATATTAAAATACATCTTAGGAACACAAGCTGCTGTATCATTGAGCCAGAATTTACTGACATTTCCCACGACGCCCGACTGACTCTCTTCTTCACTAACGTGTAATTTTATTTTAGATATGATTTCATTATACACCAAACTGGATACGAGTAGTTGGGTCGTTCCCGTATCCACAGACGATCTGGGATCATTTAATTCCTCACAATTCACGGCTATTTCTTTCGATCCCACTCTCAGCGATGTCAAAGTTATTTCGTAAAGACGCTCTCTCGTGATCGGAGAATACATTATCTTGCCAGAATAGTACCTGGCAGAAATAAACCCGAAGTGCAATTTTCCATCCGAGCCGCGACTGTCCGAGAATGAAGGACCGCACAAACTGATCGAAAAAACGTCGTTTATATTTTGAGCCTTCCTGATGGCATCAAAGAATGGGGAGATGGATGAATTGGGTTTAGCTACAGCTGGATAGGCCAATCCCAATATGCCACTGAACATTGAATTGATGTCGAAAACATTATGCACATCCGACATACAGGCTATGGCACACCTAACGTAGCGATTCTTTTCAACATATACTATATCGGTGGCTAAAAAGCCACTCCAATTACCCTGAACATATTGAATTGCTATATGAGAGCTTGTTTTCACAAAAGTGTTCGAGTTAGAGTAACGAAAGAAATTATTGCTGCCGCTTTTCAGAGGTGGAGTGACAGCTACTGCGAAATTAGCACTTCCAGTATCAATTAAAAGTTTTATATTTTGTGGTGGACGACCTATAGTAATAGTTACATAAAATCCATGTTGAGCTTCCCCTTCAACATCGTATTCATAGTACAGTACTTGGCACCAACAACAATACAAATAGAAGGCAAATGAAAGAACACTCAACAACATTTTCACACTCAAAAGTTCACATTTTTAAAACAACATGCATGAATGTATCGCCGAATTCAAACTTTTATGGGGGAAAAATAAGAGGAAAGTTCTTGTCTTTTACACTTAATTAATAAATAAAACATCAAAAATTCCAATTAAAAAACATCTCGTTATTGAGACGAAATAAAAGTACCAACAAAAAACTTTTTTATTATTAAAATGATTCCTTCAGTTTCACAATGGGGAAACATGTCAACTATTAGATGGTGTTTTCAATATAAATGTAAACAACAACAATCTCGAACTCTGGATCTGATTTATTTCCTGTTAAAAAGTATACAGCTGCTTATTTTGTGATGCAATATTTTGAAACAGGTAATTTGTTTTTAACAAAATAAATAAGTTTTATAATTTTTGAGCTCAAATCTGCTGTGTTTATTAAAATATTAATGATATTAAGTAATTCTGTTGAGTTTGAAGTCAACATTTGTTTTAGTTATTTATCGATGCTTTTTTTTTACTTGCATTCCGTACTCTGTTCTCGTTGCATTCCGCGCATCATCAAACGGCGAGATAAAGATATGATATGATCTTCTGATATAATCCCAGAAAGCATGTAACCTTACGACAACCTTGAGTTTTAACTTTACTTTCATTGTTACGAAAAGGTTTGCAGTAAAAATCTTTTTTCAACGACTTAAAAATATTCCAATTTCCAACCTTTCCTCCTTAAAGGAAAACTAAATGATTTTTAAATCTTTTTTAAAAAATATTGTTATTTAGGTTAAAAAAGCAAGCAAATTGTAAACCTTATTTTTTGCATTTTTGTTTGCTGTCATGATTAGGTTAGCAGAAATATTAGGCGAAAACCTTTTTCAAAGGAAACGAAATAAAGCAAATATTAACCTTTTCAGCGAAAATATTAATAAATAATACAAAAATATTTTGCAAAGGACCTCATTTAAGGGAAAGCAAATAAACGAGCATAAGACCATGTTTTTGGATTGTTTTTTTAAGGTCTGCGAAAGTACAATACGAAAACTTTCTTTTAAAGGCTTCTCGACATAAGTATAAGTAATAGTACCTTTTTTTTAAAATTTTCATTCAAACAATCTCATTAAAAAAAAAAAAAATTTAAAAAATTTGAATCTGGAGTTTAAAATTGACTCTTCAATAGTTTTTTACAATTTTTTTTTCCTTTTCGAATTTGGCTTTAGGGGTCCTATGCATTGCGGTTCCTTTAAAATGAGTGGCCTTCTCTTGTTAATTTTACCTTATTGCAAACCTAATTATGGTATAGCAATAAAATATCCGCGTGAAGAGAATTTTATTTAAAATATTTATATACAGAAAAAATTCGCCCAACAGTCTATTGTGAGTTAAAGGGTCATCGATATTAAGACTCCACGATTTATGACTAAAGAGGAGTGATGGTGAAAATAAAATCAGCATTGTGCACCCACCGCTTTTATTTGCCTGACAAGCTGGTACCCGTTCTAAAGCTGGGTGGATTCAAAACCTAGACCCACAGTTTTTTTAATCATATCTTTGGAGTGAATTTAAAAACATTTTGTTCACAGAACTTGATGTATAGTGTGCAAAATAAAAGACAGACCACCCTGAATAGATTTTGATCTAAAGACTGAATTTTCACGTTTTATAACTCAATCTTAATTTTTCGAAAGGGTGATCTCAAATATGCTAATTAATTAGTGCAGGCGATTATTTAAGTTACAAAATTAAACGCAAAAATGTGTTTTCTCTGTATTAGGGGGTAGCCACGATCTGGGGAATATTGTCCCTATAGTTTGATTATGAGGGTGATCCAAAGTTTGGATGCCCCTATCTTAATTTTATATTTTGCATATTCCGCCATACATGGAGACTTTTTTAAGCGAGTTAAAAAAAATTTGAACATAATTTTAAAATTCGTTTATCCAAAGATAATTGCATGCAGAAAATAAACTTTAGTAGATATTTATTATTTTTTAGTGCGCTATTAAATAATAGCTGGAAAATTTTTGAATTATAAGGCATACAATTTTTCATACAATTTTTATGTACGTAATTTTACATGGCAAAATACAAAATCGAGCTAAATCTATCGAATAGTTCCTGTGTATATTTGAAATTCGATTTCTCAGAAACCATTCAACCGATTATGCTCAAATTTTGCATTTTGTCACGTGAAATTACATATTTTAAAAGGATGTAAAAATTTTATAACTCTCAATTTAAATTTTGTCACTGCTATAAAAGATTTAGCAGGTATGCTCAACCATTCCTGAAATTTTGCAGCAGTTTTTTCGTGTCAAGAATTTTTTCTATACATTATCGGCAAAACACTGTTGAAAATAAAAATTTTAAATAAAAAATATATAAAAGGAGCTAATATAGAGAAAAACAAGTTTTTCTAAAGGGGGGGCGAGTAAAAGTCTGTTTAATTAAATTTAAATTAAGTCGTTCAAAAAATCGGACGATAGTATTTTAAATCTGTTTTCTTTCTTTTAACGTCTTATTTGAATTATCAAACAAATATACGTCTAAAATACATAAAATTACAATAGAAAAGCAATAAATAAAATTTTAAACGAAGTTCGTTTAAAAACTAGAAAAACTTCTATTAGCCTTTTTGTACCGAAACTTTGAGGCAATGCTTAATGTTCAAACTTCAATATTCTTATTCAATTAAAAATAATAATAAAAATAAAAGAAAAAAATAACCTCATTAAATTTAACTTTTGAAAATTATTGTAAACCCTTGATTCTCCTCCCTTTCAAAATACTGTCTTAAAAACTGCTGTTTACGTCATGCGCAACTTTGCACTAATATTTCGGCTGCTGATCATTTACACTCTTGGAGTTAACTTGCTTGATTAAAGCTTAAAATTGAAGTTTCTTAATCATATTCTGTTTTATTGTTTCAAGCTTAAGATTTTTCCCTTTCGTTGATATAAAAAGTAGGTTCAGTTTAATTGCATTTCATTTGCCTTATTAAGTATTTAATTTACGCATTGTTATTTGTATTTTTAAGATTATCAATTAATATTAACTTAAGAATTTAAAACTTAAATTTATGATTGGAACACCCTTACCCGAAGGACATTAAATAGTTATTATGCTCCCTTCTTAATATCAGTAGGCTTCAAGTAAACACTTAAACTATAATTTAAATTTAATTCTCAATACTTTAAGTTTTTACTGTTATTACTATTTTACCTTCATTATTATTATTTTTTTTTTTGGATGTATGAGTTGCCGATAGATTCAAGTAAATAGCATTTACAATGCATTTATAGTTATTATAAAAAATGGAAATTAGCACTAACATTAGTTAGATTTACATTAATACCAAAATATAGCTCAGCAAATAAAAATAATATTTCAGAAATTAAAGATTTATCCATTTTAAAAAGTTTTATGAGGCTCCAGACTACTTAGCAGGATTTTAAAATAGAAACTGTGTATTACTATATCTTGAATCTGATTTTTGCCAAACGTAGCATTTATAATACATCGGATTTTAATGTACATACTACTACTCGATCTTATTGATTTGAATGTCTAACTTTATGAGGGATTCAGTTCCTAGACCCTTAAAATAGGAGAAGCGCCTGCCATCTGCAAAATATGGTTCGAATAGCGAGATTAAGGTCATTTTACAAATTATTACTTAATTTTAAATTTCAAAGTGCAAGTGCTTTCAACAATATACTCGTACAATTATTGTTGAAAAGGTAAGAAGTGCTTTATTACGATTTTTTTTATTCAAATGACGATTCTTACGTCTTGAAATGACAGGTCTTCAAACGACAATTTTTATAAATATTCTTTTTAAAAAAAAAATAATAAATCAGGTAACAAATGCATGTATACAAGAAAAAACTACTCAAGAAAGTCTCAAAACACTATGATCACATTGTGAGCCCAATGGCTTCAAAATAAACTTGCATAAGTGACCCGGAAGTCAATAAAGAGCTTGCAGTGCACCCTAGTGTAGAAAATACTATCCATTCGCCTGAATCGTTTTTAAAAATTGAAACTTTTGATTGAAGTGAAGCTTGGTTGTTGGAGAGAGGATATATTTTTGATCGACTAATTAAAATTTCCATCTGAAATAATCAACAGTTTTTCACGTAATATTATACCACTTTTAATTAGTAAGTTTATGAAGTTAACTAACCGTTTTTCTTATTATAATATTTATTATTGAATTGTTTCTTTTAGAATTCTCTCATATGATCAATGTACTCTAAACATTTAAACCTTTCTAGCCATTTTTTTTTTTAATTCCATGAGCTATTTTAGTGATAACAAAATTTCTATGTCTTTTTTTTTCTTACCCAGATAAATATTATACAAGCGTTTGGCTAAATTATGACTGAAAACGAAGCTGAGTTATTGGACTACGAAGATGAAGATGAACAGGAAACTACTGTACCTGAAACAGTAGTTGAGACAAAGAAACCAACCGGTGGTTATGTTTCAATACATAGCTCCGGATTTCGAGATTTCCTACTGAAACCAGAGCTACTAAGAGCAATTGTTGATTGCGGGTTTGAACATCCATCTGAAGGTATGTGTTGTTATAAAGTTAAAGTTTTGAACAGCTGTAACATTACAATTGTGCTTTAACTGTTATTAAGTTAAGTCCGGATTCTCTCAGATGACCGAAACACTCGGTAAAAGCGTACATTATAAAAAAGTAAAGGTACAATTGTAATATATTCAACACTAAACATAACAACGCTTAATATATGCCTATTTCTACCATATGACTGGACTTAGTTTCTTGATTGAATTTATGAAATATGGATGTTAGTATTAAACTATAAAAACTTGATTATAATGAAACAAAATTGTGTATTGCTAATTTTTATTGTATTACAAACACAAAGAATGAGAATTTTTAATTCATCGCACAAGGCATATTTTACATATATGGGATTTTTCCATTGTACATTTTCCGCAAACATATTTCTTCTAATTATTCTTATAATTTATATTATTTCTTCTAAAAACTTGTGTTGTCTTAATTGTTTCGACATTTTTCTGGGTTAAAACCAACAACAGTTAGTTAGAAATGAAGTAAAGCTATCAAAATAAAATGTAAGCTACTTACCAAAACATTTTGTTTTTGTCTCCTTTTCTTGTACAAAAGGGCCAATCTAAAATTTTTGGTACTTTCTTGAAATGTGAATTCAGTTATTCTGATTAACAACACAACAGTCTTTGCAGAAATGTGCTACTCATCGAATGCAATATGTTGGAACAGGAATTAAATCGTAATTTCTGTTCCAATTACCGTTTAAAGCAATTATGGCCTAACTACCACTACAAAAATTTAACAATTATTCACTGGTATATAAGACATGCTAACTTGATTCAAACGCGAGATGCGGTACCTTTTGATAGACAAAGGTTGCAGGGCTCGAAAAACCGCCCGTCCTCGGCGGTCAAAAATTTCACGCGGACAACAAATTTTTCGAATCAGACGTCCGCGATTTCAAAATTAATTATTGCTATTTGTGTTTTCACTTTTTTGAAATCTAATATCGCGATTCATATTAGTGTGATTTTAAAATCCAATAGTGCGTTTCTTGTACGAAGTAAGTTAGTTTCTTGAATGAGTTACTATCAAGGTGTCTGCATTAGTATGTAATTTAATTATAAATGCTAATTTAAAAAGTTATGTTAAATATTAAACATGTATAAATTGATATTTGTTTATGTATTTTTCAAAGTTCTTAGCTCTCTGTGATAAACACCCCTAATCAAGTTGTTGGATCTTGTTTAAAGATAAAATTCGGAATTTTTTTTGGCTTTATTTTTAAAAATAAGCTGGAACAAAAAACTTGAGATAGTAACAACTCTGTTAATCGAGACTACTGTAGAAGGTTCAAGTAGAAGTGTTTATTATTTTAAATACTGTGTTCCCAAGTTATATAGCACACTTTTATTCATGGGCATTGCATATCTCAATTTTATAGAGGGGCAAAATTATATTGAATTTACAAGAATTTTCTAAATTTCATGCATAAGAAAACTTTTACTGTGCACATCCTAAACTGGTTTTGGATAGGACACGTGGGTTTTACTGTCCTAAACTGGGTAAAACTGTCCAAAACCTTGAACTTTGGTAAAAGGTAAAAATTCTATAGGTGTAACCATTGTACGCATAATAATTACATGTATCAATAAATATTTAATATTTTTTATACAATTTACTATAACTTATTAAAAGAAAATAGTATAATAAAATAGAAAAAGGTTTATAATTTTTGAAGCTCCACAATTCATTGAACAACAAAAGTGAATATCTAATCCTTTAAATATAAATATGCTTTTAATACTGATAAATAATATTTTTGCATAAGAATAAATATGGCAATATTAAAAAAAAAATTTCTTAAAAAAAATATTAAATTTGATCAAAAATTAACCTTTTATTTTTTACAATATTTTTTAAAAAAAATGTTATAATTTCTGCATTACAGGATGACAGAAAAGACATTTATTTAAAAAAAAAAAATTTAAATATAAATATATTAGTTTAAATTGAAAATACAAAATAACTGAAAAATGTAATAAACAGTTTTGAAGGGCATAACATCAGTTACTGACACTGGTGATGAATCACCACTATGCTAAAAGAATTGAACACGAATGAAATAAAAGTATTCTTGAATAGTACAATAGATAAATAAACCTGTTTATGACGAACCAAGCACTTAGTCCCTAATATTTTAACCTGTATGGCAAGGTCAAACTTCAGTTATGTACTATTAAATGAGAGGACCAATTGAACTTGATTACTGATTAATCTTCCTTTGTTTATATTGTAATATTTCTCACTTTTTACTAACTTCAAATAAATTTTCTTTACGGACATAATAAAATATTTTCCAATTGAAAATCTTAAATGACTGAAATTATTTTTTCAAAGATTTCTTTCTGTGCATAATTGCAGTATAGTGTTAACAAAATAGGTTAAATGCTGAAAATATTTTATTAAATATTAAAATGGAATATTTAAATAAGGCCTCTCTTCACATAGCTGTTAAAAATGAAACAGGAGTTCTGAGTGGAAAATGGAGGTATTAATTGAATGTTAATAAAATTTAAGTTGCATAACATCATGGTGCATAGCGTTTTTAAAAAGTGCTTAAAGGTGCTTATTTTCATTTTTTGAAAGCCCTTAAAGGTGCTTTTTTCATTGAGTGTTTTTAAAAAGTGCTTAATTTTCTCTTTTCTGAAAAGAGATTTGTTTTCGTTACCATGTCAATTTTTGCCACATATTATGCAAAAGCGTGGTTTTCACATTGTTCTATTCAACATTTTCACAATTCATTCACCGTAATATATTTCGGTGTACAGTCTGTAATGTATGAAAGTGCCAATCAGTTTACTTATGTGTTTGATGAAATATTTGTAGGTCCGTGTTGTATGTCTACTGAGCTGTGTTCGATGAGATTCTTGTTATCTCAAATGCAACTCTGCTACATTTCGCGAGATATTCTCAATTTTCCGGCTTCATTTTGTAATAACTAGTATAATAATAAAAAAGAATGCTTTGCCAGAAACTAGTTATTGTATCATGGTAATGTAAAAGTCTGAAAATTAATTTGCATTTTGTTAATGTATATAGTGCTTACAAATATTTTTTTACTGCTTAAAAGGTGCTTATTTTTTTGTTGAAAAATATGGCTATGTACATTGATTGAACTTATTTTTCTAGTGCAACACGAATGTATTCCTCAAGCAATTCTTGGTATGGATATATTGTGTCAAGCTAAATCTGGCATGGGTAAAACTGCAGTTTTTGTTTTGGCAACGTTGCAGCAATTGGATCCTGTTGATAATCAAGTAAGTTTAATTAGAATAATATTGTAAATCATTGTTGCAGAATGATAGTTTTTGCAACAAGATTTTTTATTTGGGAAGAGGAAAATTTTGTTTATAATAACCCAAATTTCTGCATAATTTTTCGAAAAATACATGTTTTTTCTGCAGAATTTTTTTTTCAAAGATGTTTTTCTTGCGCATCATAAAAGATAGAAACAAGTATGATTTTTCTATTCTCATTTGATATTTTTAAAAACGTCGGTAATGACTGGCTTCAGCTCGAATTTCACATTAATAATAAGAAATTCAGAAATCACAGAAGTATAAAAGGTAATTTGCTCTAGAAATGATGTCCTTTCTTTCATTTTTTTCTTCCTTTACAGAACACCATATTTTACATACTTTTATTTGAGTATCTTTTTTTAAAGAGTTCTATTCGTGATCGTTATTTTAGGAGTTAATGTAAGGATTTTACGATTTTTAATTTATTTACAGATTTTAATTTGTGTACAAAATTTGAAAGAGGAAATAATTATTGCATTTTTCCACCTACAAAATTCGAGAATATCGCATATAATATTGGAACTAAAAAATATTACTTTTTCAATTAAGCACTTTTATACATTTTTATTCTAAACTTTCTTCAGTAAAGATAATGTTACTTTAAATTAGTTGTACTTTATGTTACTTTAAATAAGAAAATTATTTGAGTAACTTTTTAATTGTCAATCTTTGCAATGGATAGTGTTTTTTAACACTGCGTTGCAAGCTCTTGAGTACCTGTACTTCTGGGTTATTGTTTATGGTGTGTTTCGAAGCCCTCACAACATTGTGTCTCTCTTGAGTAGTATATCTTGCATAAGAAGGGGTCTGTACAGAATAAATTTACTCCCTCCTAGGGTGCTATGAGCATTGAAAAGAAAAAGTTTCAAAAATCAAACATATATACAATGTGTTACGTAGTCTTTCTCTTAAGTAGAATAATCATTGCTTAATCCAGTGAATGATGGTTAGTGATGTGCCAATCGATTCATTTAAATGAATCGATTCTTTAGAATCAATTCACTAAAATGAACGGTTATATGAATCGATTCTTTGATTCTTTTTTTAATGGTCGTTATAATGGATGAGTCTTTATAAAAGGTGGTCGTACAAATTAGTTTAGACTATTTTAGTATTTGAATTAGTTGATCTAAGTCAGGGGCTCTCAATATTTTTCTGCCATGGAACTCTAAATAATTAACGTTCTTTCGGCGGAACACCTGATAAAAATACTATCTCGTGTAGCCGCTGTAACCTTTCCACGGAACCATAAGGCTTTACGGAACACCAATTGGGGACTATAAATTTAGATCTTAGGCTCTAGGGTGCAGAAGCAGAATATTCCAGTTAAGCGGTCAGCCGAATGTGGCTAAAAAAAGTACCAATTAGAGAAACCCTTGCAATTCTTGGCGGAACTCTAGGGTTCCATGAAACACCATTTGGGAACCACTCTTTTAGATCCTATACTCTAGGGGTCAGAAGTTGAATGTTCTACTTGGGTGGCTATAAAAGTACTATCTCGTGTAACCGTTGTAACTTTTCCACGGACCCATTGAGCTTTCCGGAATACCAATTGGGGACTATTAATTTAGATCTTAGTCTCTAGGGTGCAGAAGCAGAATATTCCAGTTAAGCGGTCAGCCGAATGTGGCTAAAAAAAGTACCAATTAGAGAAACCCTTGCAATTCTTGGCGGAACTCTAGGGTTCCATGGAACACCATTTGGGAACCACTCTTTTAGATCCTATACTCTAGGGATCAGAAGTTGAATGTTCTACTTGGGTGGCTATAAAAGTACTATCTCGTGTAACCGCTTTAACTTTTCCACGGAACCATAGGGCTACCCGGAACACCAATTGGGAACCATTAATCTAGATCTTGGGCTCTAGGGTTCAAAAGCAGAATGTTCCACTTGGGTGGTCCAGTTGAATGTGGCTATAAAAAGTACTAACTAGTGGAACCCCTGTAATTTTAAACGGAACCCAAGGGTTCCGCGAAACACCATTTAGGAACTGCTAATCTAGGCAATGCTAATAATTTTTTTAGAATTTTAATATTTTTATTTTTTTTTAATATTTGTTTGATTCATCAATTTTATTAAAAAATAATAATTTTTTTAAAAAAAATTGTTAATATAAAGACCAATAATGAATAATAAAGATATTCGTAAAAAAATAAAACGTTAAATTCACTTATAATAATGAAAAAAATTCAAATTGTATAACGTGAAACAAAATAAAAAAATAGTTCAATTGCGTTTTAAAACTTAAAAAATTAAAACTTGAAAAAGTGAGAGGATATGCATTGATATTCAATAAGTTTGTCTAAAAGTATTCCTAACAAAAAAAAAAAAAAGAAAAGGGGAGAAAAAAAGAAAATAAATAAAATAATTAAAAATATCCCTCCCCCCAGCAGTAAAAGAATATTTACTCTAAATACTCACATTTTTCGCAATAAATAGTTTTTCAATCATTAAAAAAATAAATATTTTTTTTTAATCTTTTCTTAAGAAAAAAAAAATAAATAAATAAAAAAAATAAATAAATAAATAAATAAAAAAAACCTATCTTTTTTTCTGAAAATTTTTAGTTACTTGCCCCTTTTCATAACCCCCATCCCTCTGAAGGCATCTTTTAATTTTAGAAAAAAAGATAATAGCGAAAAGAATCGATTCGTTTCTCAAAACAGTTCTTTTAATGTTAAAAGATATAAAACCGCTCAAATGAATCATTTAAACAGTTCAGTGAATCGAATGCAATGTTAAAGTATAGGAAAACGACTCAAAAGAACTGATTGGAAATCCAAATCAACTCTTTGAGCCGATATCAATGTTAAGAGATACGAAACGACTCAAATGAATCGTTTAGAAGTTCAATTCAACTCTTTGAGCCGATTTCAATGTTAAGGGATAGGAAACAGTTCAAAAGAATCGATTCATTTGGCTTTATGATTCTTTTAATGCTAAGAGATAGGCAAACAGTTCATTGAGTTGTTTATTCGACTCTTGATTCTTTTTCTCGCATTCGGCTCATTTTTAACCAATCAGAGGACCGTTCATTCGATTCTCGACTCTTTTTGTCTCATTCAACTCATTTTCAACCAATCAGAGATTTGCATTCATACGTAAGTTCATTACCCAATCAGCGCAACGGTTTCATTTTCTATGGCTCTCGCTCCTTGACATAGAATAAACGATAACATAAAACTCTGCTTTACTTCATATTTACTGAAATTTATAAATCGAAAATTAAACATATGAATGAAAAAATTCGCTCTTTAATATTAAAGAACTGAAAAGTAATATCTGAGCTTTACAGCATTAATATCTTTTTTATTTGAAAGGAAGAACCGAAACTGGAGAAGACAGCTTTTCAGTTGTTGTTGCCATTTTTTAATTGTTGTTTATCAATAGAACTTATTAATTTCGTAGATGAAAAGAAAAAGAGAGAGAGTGATGCATACAGTACGTATTGCATTAATAGCATTTTCAATTCCCTTCATCCTTCAAGTTCCTCCGGAAACCGGTTGTGCGCTAACGTTGACATCGGGGTCATTCTCATCGGATGCGATTTTTCCGCTTGCGAAAACTCTCACACATACGAGTACCTTATTGGCTAGTTGTTCGCATGTAAATATTTTCAACCAATCAGATTGTCATTCGCATGATACTCGAGTGAGAATGGACCTGTGTCTATTCGACTGAGATAGGATTTTATCAAGCTCCAATTGTATAAACGAAATGCTGTATCAAATGCATATGCGGATGTTTAGTAAGTATAAGTACTAACTCTGAATAAGCTTATAAAGTGTAGAGTACAAAATATTGTAAAAAAAAAAATTAAAAAAAAAGAATCGATTCTTTTTCAAAAACGAACTTGATGAATCGATTCACAAAAAAGAGTTGATTGAAATATCGATTCGTTCGTTTTTCGCACATCACTAATGATGGTTGCAAGTTGTGCGCGAAAAAGAATAATTTGAATTAATCGAAGGGGGGGAAAATAATGAATCTTGGAAACAATAAGCAGGGGTCTGTCCAGACATTTTGTGAAAGGTCCGTTTTTCATGAAATTGTGAAAAAATTACTCGCATTCTTTCAACCAGGGATGAATTTGTGCAAATAGGGTCCGTTATTGCAAAAAAAAAAAAAACAATTTCAAGGAGTTTTTAAATTGTAAAGACATACAAGATTATGCTCAACATTGTAAAATTATAATTAAAAAAATTACATTTTAAAAAAATAAACAACAATTGCTGTTTCTAAATTAGAGATGCAACATACAAATATTTGGTATTTAGCCTACACTGCTGAACGCAGAATATTCATTTCAGACGAATAATGAAAGAATCGTCGGCCGAAGACAAAACTTAATTTGTTTACATCCATCTTTCTTGTTTTCTGCCCAGGAAAGGATTTATTCGATTAACAAAATAATAATGAAGATAAACAAATTTATGAAGGGTCCGGTTAAAAAGAAAATCGTTTGTGAAGGGTCCATTTTTAAGTTAAAATATTTTGTGAAGGGTCCGTTTTTAAGTTAAAATATTTTGTGAAGGATCCGTTTTTATGAAAAGATAGTTTGTGAAGGGTCTGTTAACGGACCCAAATTTCTTCTAAACAGACCCCTGATAAGTTTCAAAAACTCCCAAGCTATTGTAAAATAGGGCATTGATTTGGAATCTCTTAAGTTTCGAGAATTAGAAAATAATAAAGTGAAAATAAAAATTCTGATTTTATGTAACTTTAAATGACATTTAAGTTTTATGGTACTATATAAGTTTCTATATAAGGTACTAGTATTAATAATTGCTTATTGATCATAAAAATGAGTTTATTTAATCAAAACGCTATGCTATGCCATAAATACCATTTAAAAAGTAAAATTCTGCAAAAATATAGAATTTAAGATTGAATAGTGCACTCCCCTTTTAATTGAATAACCCGCTTAATTGCATAGATTTGGCTGGAACTGATGGTATTCCTTTAATAAGAAAAAATAGAAATTTAACAGTATAAAATAATTTTTACTTGTAGTGACAATTTCTGAAAATATTTTCCTACTTAACCATATTTTTGTCTTGAATTTTTAATATAATTTTTAATTTTCACAAATTATGTCTAAATTTTCACAAAATAAGTACCTCTTAAAAAAATCTACACAAACCCCTGTTACCCAATTTATTATTTTCATTTAAAAGAAGAATCTGTCATTTCAAGACCAACGTTGTAATTTAAACCATAATTTGTAAAGTGAACACTAATGTATGATGGTTGCACCAAGAACAAATAGTAATGAACAAGTAAAAAGAGGCCAAATCAGAACTGCCAAAAACTGTCTAGCAACCATGTTTACCTTCTTTAACAATATATCTCCAAATAACAAATTTTCCCTTCACCAGAATTACTTAATACATAGCTGACAACTCTACTGGATTTTTCCAGTTTCTTTTGCTCTACTAGTTTAATAAAAATTCTCCTAGTTTTTGAACACTTTAGGAAATTCCCTAAGATTGAGTAATTTTCCTCAGAAATTCCCTATTGAAATAGAATTATTGCTTGAATATTTAAATAAGTATTACTAACATATAAGGATGCAACCCTCATTTATAGAAATCAGTTTAAGACTTTTTTTTGTTTCTAAAATGTTCTGTTTATTCAGAAATCCCTTTTTAAATTTAACATAAACATGTAAATTATTTTACATTTTGTTAATGTATATAGTACATGGATGCAAGTTTTCCGTCCCCAGGACGGATTTCCGTCTTTCGAAAATGTCCGCGGACGGAAGTAAGACGGAAACAAAACTGACTCGAAGACGGAAATCAGAATTTTTTTTCCCTGTCCTTAAAAATACTTTTTAGGTCTACGTTATTGGTCTACTTTCTTATGTCCTGTTGTTATTTTATCAAAGGACAGATGAATAAATATTTTTTGTACAGTATTTAAACTTGATGTATTATGGTAAAGCTTTCTTCGATAGTTTGCATATGTCGAGGGGGTATTGTGCATGTTAGGTATTTCAGTCAAAAAATTTTCAGTCTTGGCCTTCTCTCCGACTTGCACCCATGTATAGTATTTAATAGGTGTAAAAGTACTTAAAAGTTATTTTTAAATTAATTATTATGCAACAAAAAATAAAGCACTTATTTTTTGTTGAAAGATTTGGTAATGCACCGTGTAATCCTCTAGTGTGCATGACAAATCTAAAAAATGTTTTCTTTTTTTAATAGGTTTCTGTCTTGGTCATGTGTCACACAAGAGAGTTAGCTTTCCAAATATCCAAGGAGTATGAACGTTTTTCGAAATACATGCCAACAATCAAAGTGAGCGTCTTCTTTGGTGGAATGACCATAACAAATGATGAAAAAATTCTGAAATCCAACTGTCCCCACATTGTTGTTGGAACTCCTGGAAGAATATTGGCATTAGTAAAAAGCAAAAAACTTAATCTCCGTTACATCAAACATTTTGTTCTGGATGAATGTGATAAAATGCTTGAAGCTTTAGGTAACAATGTTCATTAATTTCTGAACATCAAACCATATTTTTGAAAAATATCATTTATTCAAATCACCTGATTTCTTCTTTAACACTAAACATACCAACACTTTATCGATGCCTGTTTCTACCATAGCCGGTCAAATGACCAGTCTTCATGTTTCTTGATTGAATGTATGAAATATGGATGTTAAGAAGGAAATAAACTTAAAAAAAGACTTTATATTAATTAAACAAAATTGTATAATTGCCAATTTTTATGTATTAGAAACACATGAACTTATTTGAGTATCTCTTTTTTAAAGAGTCCTATTCATGTGATATCATTGTTGATCTTTATTTTGGGAGATTTTGCACAGATTTTAAGATTTTTAATTTATGTAGGAATATCAATTTATTATCGTTAAATTTATTAACAAATTTTAATTTGTGCAATGAGTTGCAAAATTCGAACGAGGAAATAATTAGCGTATTTTTTCGTCTACAAAATGCGAGAATATTGCCTATAATATTAGAATCAAAAATACATTACTTTTACAATTAGAAATTTTTTTTCCATACTTTCTTCTGTAAAGACGACGTTTCTGTTACTTTAAATTAGTAATTGTTCTATTAATTTTTTATTTCATTTTATAAAGCAGAAGCTAAACATGATGTTTAAATAGATTAAAACAAATGCAATCAAAAGAAAAGCAGTGGCTCTGGACATAAAAGTTATTGATTATTAATTTACAGTAAAAATATTATTTTTAAAGACAGACTATACTAATGAAACACAGAATCTTTCTTTAAACCGAAAAAACAATTTTTTTATGTTAAATATTAGTGGCACAATACAATTTATGTATGTAATTTGGTGTCATGTAAAACATGAAGAGTGCATCTGAATGTTTTTTTGAACTCAAAATGCAAAATTATGCAAGATGACCTATTTTGATATAGTTTACCTATTTTATTATTTATCTCATTTTCTATTAGTATGTGTTTGTTTTCTTCTTCAAAAAAAACTACCTTTTAGAGATTGACTTACTGTGGTTAAAATTTTCCAATGGTATCCATTCATTTAACCGCCTATAGCTTATTGAAAACTGATGAATAAATTAAAAATTGTTACAAAAGTAAAGATTTAGAAGTAACGAAATTACCTAGGTGTACCTATATCTTTTAAAAGTATTAAACTGATGTGCAACTTTTTATTAATTGTTCTGAGATATTATCAAAAATAAAAGCATTGTTCCTTGAAAATAGTAGAAAAGACAAATTTAACATCAAAAACCTCCAATATTTTAGCAATTTTCTGCAAAATTTTACTTATGAACCCCGTGGTAGAATCGTGGCAACATTGTCTCAAAACACTACTGAGTTCTTGCGGAAAGATTTTTTTGGGGGGAAGCAGAGAATGTTAGGCTGGAGAATTTTTCTTCTGCAGAATTATATTTTTAAAAAATACCTTTCTCGCATATGTAATAATTGATTTTGAGTAAATGCAGCTTTCTCTGTGAAATAAATGCTCATGATATATTTTTTTCTTTCTTTTGAGAATAAAAAAAAATTTTCCTTCAAAAAAATTCTTAAGGCATGCGACTAACGGAATTATTATTTTTGTAGACATGAGAAGAGATGTTCAAGAAATCTTCCGCAGCACCCCCCACGAGAAGCAGGTGATGATGTTCAGTGCGACGCTGAGTAAAGAAATTCGTCCCGTCTGCAAGAAGTTCATGCAAGATGTAATGTCTCATCTTTATTCACAAATTTTAATATTTTTGTGCTACTGGTATGCTCTACTTTTAGACAGTTCCAAATATATTATGGCTGAATGAAAAATCTCTTCACTGATGTTAGTCACGATGTTTGAAAAAGGATTCAAATAGCAGTACAGTTGTGGGAGATGTTTGAATAATTTTCTTGTGTTGAAATAGGTGGGTGGCTGGGCATGAGGGAGCTGGTGATGTTTATAGGTTCTGTGGGAGGGGAGGAATGTGTGCTTCCTATTTTGATAGCATGGAAAGTATAAACAAGGAATCCGTTTAATCGTCAGTTTTTGGTTGTGCAAAGACCAATTTTGTGGATGAACCAATTTCGTGTAATGTTTATTTTATTTTTTTTTTTTATTCATTTCACCTATCTGAGATGAATTGTGCTCCAGAAAATGTCCGAATTTTTCACTGACTGCGATCTGGAAATTTTCGGAAATCCGAGGTCCAGAAGTTTCGAGAAATTGTCGATCACGTTTATGTATAAAAATTCTTGTATATTTTATTTAAAAAGTTAAAGCTAGCATCCTTTTCATTTGTAAATATTTTTTTCTGGTTCAATAATAAATATGATTAGAGATAAAAGTAAACCTATCCATAATTATTTATTTAAATTATGCTGTGTACAATTTATTTGGAATTTCATGTTTTGAAAATATTGGTGATTTAAATTTACAAAGACATTAATTTTTTGAAATGCGTCATTAGTGATTTTTCTCAAGAAATTTTCCGGATTTTTGAATTGGGCTCACAATCACCCCGGACCTATACAGGAAGGAAGCTTATGCATATATTTTTTCCGTAATGTTCAAAAAATGCTATTGAAATACTCCTAATTTTGGCTAGATGATTTTAGAAATAAACCAGTGGTATTGTTAGAAACGAACTGTCTTAAAAGTATGAGTTATCCAGCTCAAAATGCAACCTGAAGAATTTTTTTTTCTTCTGTTCTTTTAAAAGAATTTAGTTTCTGAAAATATTGATATATATATTAGGGAAATGATTTAAATTCTGAAATGCTAATGAATGTCTAAAAACCCCAACTCTGGCAAACTAATATAGAATTTTGTTTTAAATTATTAATTTATAAATATAACTTGGTATGTTTTTTATTACTTATCCGAAATGTTTAATGTATTTTCATTTCTAAAGAATTTTCCAAAGTGTATTACAATATATCTTGTGAATTTAAAACTTACTTTTACTTTTTCTTTTTTTCGAGTTTTAGTTATTTACAGATCCATTGCTACTGTGTCTATTATGAATTTTAATATCCTCAGTCATAAATGTTTAATCCTTTGTGGTCGTATGTCTGCTCTCAGGCAATTAATTCCGACCAGCATTACCTACACCCATTTATAAACTTAATACAGTACAGAACCCGTTATCCGAAAGTCGGAAAACCAAAAAACCGGAACAAAATTCGATAAATTTTCCCGCCATTTAAAAAAAAAAAAAAATTTTTTTTCCTCATAAGATTTTAGGATTTTTCCTTCTTTTCTGAAAGATGTTTACCTTACCATCATTTTGGAAATAATCATTAGTGTATTACTCCATCGTTTTTTCGTCTTTTTAAGATTATTTCTTTAAAAAAAAATTTTTTTCAGTTGGGTTTAGCAATAAAAAAAAACTGCTTTTTGTAGCCATTCAGAAAGCCAGAAAAATCAGTTATCCGGAATAGCGATGGTCCCGATCGTTCCGGATAATCGGTTCCCTACTGTACAACCACAAAGGGTTAATTGGACTGTTGATTATGTCTTAATGTGATTCAGTGAACTTTGTACGTATGTATTTAAATTTTCAATAGCTTTTGATAAATTGTTTAAAGAAATATAAATGTGTGTGTATATATATATAAATTCATTAAATACCAAGGTTTGCAAAATGTTTATCTACTCCATAATTAGTTCAGTTAATCAAAACAAGTTTTTCTTATAATTTATTTGCAAGTTTTTCAATCTAATTGTTAGTGTTCACAAGTTTTTCAATGTTTTTCGGCTCTTTGAATAGTGGATAAAAATCTCACGGCGAAAACCCCTTATCAAATATCTATTGTCAATGACTTAAGGTATTTATACTATATTCCTTTAGTTATATAAGCTGCTTAAATTTATGCTAAATGAGAATATAGTACATTTTGTAATAAAGAAAAAAATATAGAGTATAGCACAGAAAAAAAGATTTTGTATTAAGATTTCTGAGAACAATTTTTACATGTTATCAGTTTTAAGAACTTTCTGTGTGTCTATATCTCCCATTGTTTATCTTACTATGAAGTTAATAAAATTACTTATTATGACTCAGTCTCTGTGGCAGAATCATGGCGACATTGCCGCAGGAAGATTTTTCTTTTGGGTAGTAAAAAAGTTTCTTTTTTCTGCAGAAATTTTCCAAAGATTTTATCTTTTCTTCAGAATTATGTTCAAAAGATGCCTTTCTCTCTTATCCGAGTGGGATAAAATGCTTTTTCTATTCTCATTTGAGAACAATGAATAATAAAGATGAATGCAGTTGTTAATATTGATTTCCACATAGTTTTAAAATCCGATATTTTCAAAATAATATTATTTATGACAACTGAATCTCTAAATGAAAACTCACTTTTAGTAACTCTTTTTTAAAGAGTCTGATTTGCTGCTACGAATTTCATGATTTTTTAATGAGATGATGATTTACAAAAAAGAAATAATTAGTGTTTTCCCCAAAATATAGCCCACAATAGAATAAAAAAATCACTTTTTTTTTTTGAAGTTGATGCTTTTGTTACTTTAATTTAGTAACATATATTTGTTATTTTTAAAAGTATCTTGCAGAAAAATATTAGTATTAGAGAAGTATATTGCAGAAAGCCCAAAAAAAAGTCTGCCACTGGGGACTCAGTTTTATCTGTTAGACATTCAACATATTGCAAAGTGGATATCTATAATCAAATAATTTCTCCTGTTTTAAAATCAATATTTAATGTTAAAAAGCCAACCTAGCTTGTTGTTGCCTATAAAAGAAATGTTGGGAAACTAAATAAACTACAGCAGAATGCTACTTTAACACTAGATTGCCTAAGGAAGTCATTTTGACTGCTTTTAATTTCAATTAGAAAAACAATGATGTATATAGTGACAAAATTTCTTAGAATTTTGTACAACATATAATTTTTTTTATTGTTTATATTTACTAATAACTTGTTATATAACTGTAAATAATGAAAAAAAATATTAAAAATTAACTTTAAATAAATTTTGTTACACATTTATTTATTCTTTTACAATCCTGCCATTTTAACTGCTTTTGGGCAATATAGGTATATATGTACTAAATTTCAGTCTTTCTAGTGTTAAGTATAACATGATTACATTTAGCATAAAAAAATCATTTTAGGAGCCTTTTTGCACAAGTTTACTAAGGCTCTTGGAATGTTATTGTTTCTTTTGAAAAAGATTTTCATTAAATATTTAGTGATAGAATGAAATAATTATCTTTTCGTGTTTATGTGGTGCCTAAAAGTTTTGTTTGATGATTGAAAATTGTATGAGAATTTGCACAGGTTGATGTTGCAGCAGCATTTTAAATATCCATATCTTTGTTTTGTTTTTCTCTAGAAGTGAATGTTTTTTTTTTTTTTTTGTTACACTTTTTAAACAGGGTTGCCACTCCACTGGGAAAAACTGGAAAATATAGGGAATTTTAAAATCACCTGAAATAACAGAGAATTTTGATTTTTTTTTTTTCTTTCCCCTTTACAAACTGGAAATTTTGTTTCTCTCACTGCACACTTAGGGCGGAAAATGCTCTTCACATGAACTTGCAGACATCAATGCCAATGATGCATCCGGAAATATAATACACATTTCAGAAAATTTCTGGTATTTTTGTATCCTCCCTCCTAGTATAGAAACTAGGATCGGGGCATGTGATTTTTTCACGGATTTAAAGACCATTTGTTCGCAGAAGTTCACGAATCAAAACTTATAATCCGACGAAATTTTCATAGCAATTTAAAGTTTGAAAAGTTCCCTTTCGCTAAATCACATTAACTAGACGTTTTCATACAGACAACTCTTCCGGAATTATTTTTATTTTATTTTTTTTATTCATCAAATTTTTGTCTTTTAATATTTGAAGCAACGTTGGAATCCGTTAATTTCGCGATTCATAATCACTCAATTTTAATAACAAACATTGATTTTCGTATTTACCTGATTTAAAAGTTAAGAATTTTTAATTGTATTCTAGCTTCTTAAAAATCGTATGTCGCCATTCGTATTCACCCTAATTTAAATTTAAATGTCGCTATTCATATTTATGGGATATAAAAGTCATGCATCGCTATTTGTATTTACACGTTTCAAAAATCCAGATTTGCAATTTGTATATTCTTGTTCTTAAATCCAATATCGCAATTCTTATAATCATTAATATTCATTATATTCATTCATTATTCATTAATATCGTGTCACAATCACCCCTGTAAATTCTGATGTATTAATTTATCACCCAGTCCTGTTGTATATAATATGTAGAGTGTAAACACGGGTAATTTTTTTACCCTATTTGAGTGGCATCCCCGTTGATCTAACCAGCATTATATGCATATATAAATGATGCTGCTTATTTACACTTAATAACTTGTTAATGTGAGTGCCACTCTTCAAAGCTTATAAATCATGAGGTGATTCTAAAGCAATTTTTAATCTAAGTAACAATTCAGTATCCAATTTGGGAACCAATGATTTTTTTAACGGTGTTTCATTCCTTTTGGAACTGTTTAATGAATAGCATTAAGTACTGATAAAGCCTGGTTAATATTTTCAACAGAATATTAAATCTTTAGACTGCTTGGTGCATAATGTTTTTAAAAGCCCTTAAAGGCGATTCTTTCGTTGGAGGTTTTTAAAAAGTGCTTGATGTTCCCTTTTCAAAGATTTATGTACCATGTCGATTTTCACTATGTATTTGGTTTTAATGTGCAACTAATTACGTTCTGTAACTGTATGTTCTGAAATGCAACTATTTTCGGCATGTGGCGACTATGGCAATTTTTTTTTGCCTGAAAATGCTTACAAAAGCAACTATTTTCAGGAAAAGGTGTTTTTTCTGTACTTCTAGCGATATTTTTTTTTAAAGCATAAATTGGGTAGAAAACCTGTCGCCTGACTACTAAACACACTGATTTTTTTTTCTTAAGAAATAGAAAATGTTGACATTCTCGAATTGCTAATAATTTATTCAGTTTGCAGTTTCCATTGTAAGTCTATTTCGTTCCTAATCGCCTTTTCAATGGTTATTGCTACAAATTCTGCACGTTTTTTAAAACCTAATTTTTTATACAATAATATGATGCATGAATATGAATTAGAGTAATTACTTCCTATTTATTTGTGTATTTATATACACACACAAGTTTGCTAAAAGAAATTTTTTTTAGAATTTTTTTTTTTTTTTGAATTCTAGCAATTAAAAGTATTTAATTTTCTGCAAATATTCAAAAAAAAATTTGGTATAAAAATGTAGTGCTAGAGCACTAACGTTTATATAAAAATTATATTGACTGCCAATTTGACTAAAAGGATCATGGTATGACTTGGTATTTAATAAAATGCTAGTCCTATTTTTGATGAATATTTGTTCTTATTAAGGCAACTATTTTCATGCTTTAAAGGCAACTATTTTGTTAATTTTTTTCTGTGGTAACCCAGACATTATGATCTGTATTATTGTGATTTGAAATAACGTGATGATTCAACATCTCATGACTTATAAATCTTACATGAAGTTTTTTTTTATACATATAATATTTGACGAGTGGCACCCCTTGTTATCTGCAAGGGCAATTAGTAAAGATTGTAAAGTAAAATGTTTTTTTTTGGAAGATGGTTGAAAATATTGTGCAAAAAAGTGAAATATTTTGCATGCTTTCTTGTTAAGTGTAATAACTGATGTAAATTTCTTATTATTGTATCATGCAATGGAAATCTGTTGGTTAATGACTAGTGTTACAAAAAGTGAACTATAAAATTATTTGTGTTATGTAAAATTGCAGAACATTAAATTTTCGATAGTTCCTCCAGCATAGCTGCCAACTCTACTGGATTTTCCAGTAGACTAAAAGATTTTGCCAATTTCTCTTGGTTTACTGGTTTAATTAAAATTGTCCAGGTTTTTGTACATTTTAGAAAATTCCCTTAAATTTAGTAAGTTTCCTAAAAAAATCCCTATTGAAATAGAATTTTTGTACAGATTATTGATTGCTTGTTAGAATATTTCTATAATGTCGATAACCTAATTTATGGAAATCAGTTCAATACTTTTGTTAGAAAATATTCAATTTATTTTTGTTCTGAACTCTCTTTTTAAATTAATGAAAGAAATCTTTTAACTATCTTTGATGAATTGAATGCTTATTAATATTCGAAATTATGAGTTTATATATAACATTTAAAGTATCTTTAATGTCAATCATAACTTGAAAATATTGTAGTTTTTCTATAATTCCTTATGTGTAAAATATTTAGTACGTTATGCAACAATTATCATGAAATTTATTATTCTTCGTAATATCTACTGGATTTTTTCTTATCCATGTTGGCAGCTGTGATTCAAAAATTCTTGTTTGGTTTTTTTAAATTTGAGGTATTTGGTTTGTTCTTCTAACCCATTTCTATGCCCTGTTTATCTTTCAGTAAAACTATGGCTTGCCGATTGGTTTAATGATGGTAGTTATGAAAGATAATTAAGGATTCTTTATGTATAGTGTGTCCTTAAAGGGAGGGGGATGCTATCAACTTTTATTTTATCTCTTGTCAGAGAATTTATAATTTGATTGAAAATTGTAGTTAATTTGAAAAGAAATTTAGAATTAATTGTAACTAGTGGTGGCGTGAAGCGCGGTTTGGCTGTAACACGGAATACTGAACATTCAGCCGACATTGAGCTGTAGCATTAAGAGGACGGGAGGTAGATAATGTAAAATGTTAATGATATAAAATATTTTTAAAAAATTTCTGTTGATAATTCTGCCTGATTTAAATTTGATCTTTCCTGATAATCTTGATCGATGACTAAAATTGATTCTGTTAACAGGTTAATATATTTAAATAATAATCGTAATAATGTATCAATAACTATTTAATGAAATAAAGTAATTCCTTTTACTGGTGCATTTACCTGCCCTAGTATATAATAAAAGTAACACTATTCTTTTAAGTGTAGTTTAAGGAATGTTTTATGCAGTTTTTAAACAATTAAAGTTCACATTATTATTATTGCCTAAATATAATATAATGTAGCTTATTTATTTCTTAGCCACTTTTAAATTACTGAATAAAATAAATTACTAAATAGTTTTTGGTTGTAAGGTTTCCATACCAATACACGAACTTTTAAGTTATACATTAAAACTTTTCAATTATTATGTTTTGTTATAAAATTTTTTAAATTATATCTAAATTTTTACTATGATTTATTATAAAATACAATTATGCCTAACTTAAGACAAATATAATAATAATTGTAAGCGAAGTATTCATTGTTATTAGCCAAATCACTGCTTACTGTCGACCAACCTCTTAATTTTAAGAGGTGACAATACATTATACAATACAATAAAATACATTATACTATTACAATAATTCAAAGTTTAAATAGACCTGAATTTATTGCATGCAAACATTTCAGCTCCGTTTAGTTTTTTGAAATAATGAGCTACTGTGCATGTGTGACTGTAACCCACTTTGTTATATGGTCGAATCCCGTTTTAGCTAATATCTCTGGACTAGAGCAATCACTCTGCAGTTGGCAGTAGCATTAATTCCTAATGCTGACATTACGAATTCCGGCAGCATATTAACCGAAATGATTTTGTTACATTGGAATTCTTCAAATGAAAAAATTATGAATATTGCATTTAATTAGTTTTGATCTATTTTGTACTCTATGTGTAGAAAATATAAAATTGTGATATTTTGAAAGCCCACTAAAACAGTGAATTTATTATCACTTAGCTGTTAGAAATTACGTAATCCGTAAATTTTTTTCTGTCCAAATGATTTCTACCTAGTAGAAATTAAGGACTTCTCCAAATTATTGCACATTTCAAACAACTGAGTTAGGAATCATTCTTTTTTTTAGAAACCACATGTATTTTTACTTCTGCAAACATGAACGGGTTGGGGTTACAGAGTGGTCCCTTCCGAGTGATTTGTCTTTTTCGACTTGTCCCTTTTCATTTTAAAGATGCAAAAATATTTGAATTATTTCGTTAAATCGAATTACCATTTTCGTAATATCGGTATTTTTAATCCATTTTTTCTATGGAGATTTATTTGGAAATTCAGAAAATATTTGTTACGTTGAGTATTTTGGATTTCTGTAAAACTGGATTTGACTATATTTCTGTTGCGAGGAGCCTTTTGTTTATTTTATGGATGTTTTTTTTTACTTTGTGTTTACATTTAAATGCTTTTAATTATTAGAATGATTAAATACACAATATACTTTTTAAGCCTTTTGATGTGTTAAGTTCTAGTGCATTTAATATCAGAATTTTTTTAAGTGTCAGAATTACTTTCAAATAATTGTTTATTTTTATGAAAAAAGAAATGACATTCTTAAGTAATGCATATTATTTAAATAAGGCATGGTTGATTTTAAAAGTCATTTAACTAATTATAATTCATAACTATTTAAATGACAATGTCCTTCTCTTATAACTAAAGACTGGATAGTCCAGCCCTTTAGCTATAAATTTGAGCTATCATTACAGCCGATGGAAGTGTACGTGGACGATGAAGCTAAGTTAACCCTTCATGGACTGCAACAATATTACGTGAAGTTAAAGGACAATGAAAAAAACCGGAAATTATTTGAGCTTCTTGATCTTCTTGAATTTAACCAGGTACTGTTTTTTTTTTCTCACTCTCAACAACATTTATGATTACTCAGGATTCAAGACTTTCTCTTAGTATCTTTTTGTTTTGAATTAAATTAATAACAGGGCTACCGTAGGTCAGGGAAAAACCTGAACTTGTCAGAGAATTTTATTTTGACTCTAAAAAGCAGGGATATCCTATGCCATAACTAGAAAATAAGCAGTCTTAGAATTATCAGTTATTAAATATTTTTAGCATCTATTACAATTGTTCCATCTTCATTCAATTAATATTTTCCCCTTACTTCGTAATCTAATATTTGGCAATTTAGAAGTTAAAAAAATCAGTCTTTTGATGAAAATTGACGTGATACTTAACCATGATATTTCAGCTATACTTAACTATTTCATTTACTATAGTATTCGTAAGTATGTTTAGCCCGCAATTTCCGTTTCCCCGCAATTAAGACTAATAAATGCAGTTAGCCCACTATAGTTCACATAAGACAGGGGCAGATCCAGGAATTTTTCGGGGGGGGGCATAGACTGGGCCCCCCCCCCTGGAGATATCATGAAATAAAAACTAACATTTTCTCTTTTATAAAATTTATTCATACAAACTAATGGAAAACGATATTTTATTATTGTTTTTAATGAGATGGATGTGCTTGTCTATTAGCACAAAGTTTATCAAATCTTGGTGTTTATGACGATATAGCTATTCATAGCTCTTTTTCTACAACTAAACGAGCTCAATATTTGGATTTCATTGCAGCCAAGGCAGAAAAACCCATTTTGCATAAATATGATGTTGCAAATGGCAACAGTACTTTCAAAGCTTTGTTTGACAAAGTGTTATAATTCTGTATGAAGATTTAACTAGAATTGATCCAGAGATACAGTCTGAAATTTATGTTTTAATGTAGTATCACAAGATAATTCAATCAATTTCTCTTTTTCGATACTTGTCAATCTAAATTCATCATCTTCGTCAATAAATGGATTCTGTATCCACGCAAACTTTATAAAATCAACCAAAATAATTCGAAAATTGAAGCAACTAATCATTCAAGTGTTCCACAAAGAGATTTTTGTTTGCTTCTATGTTATCTCGGGCGCATAAATTTAAACGTGGAAACATGTTAATCTTATTTTTTTGCAAATTTGATTTCCATAACTCCACTTTTTTAATAAATGCTTTCACCTTGTCTTATTGTGTAAGCAAATGCATTTGTGGTCCTTGCATTGATTTATTAAGAACACTCAATTTTTCAAAAATGTCAACCAAATATGTAAGTTTAACAATAAAATTATCAACCCTAAACATATTGCCGTCTTCATTTTCCTTGAGAAACATAGCAATTTCTTCTTTGAGTCCAGCGCACTTCACTATAGTACAGACGTGACATGTAATTAGCTCACATATCTTCACACAGTTTTGCTAACAACCTTGCTTTTAATGGACTGCTTTTTATGTAATTTATAATTTTCGTTACTTTTGCAAAAACTATGTTAAGTTCCTCGCTTATAGTTTTTGATACGAGGGCAGCTCGGTGGAGCATGCAGCGCGTCCAGAGAACCTCGGGTGTTTTCATTTTAACTAGTGTTTGAAGACCAGTTTTGTGTCCCGCCATTGATTATGCACCGTCAGTACAGAGCCCAATGCAATTATTCCACATTATGTCGTTCTCTTCAAAAAATCTGTTATTTTGAAAATTTCATTGGATGTGGCTCTGTCAGGAATTGGTTAGCAAAATAAGATATCTTCAATTATATTAGTATCGTCAACATATCGAACATATGCAATTAAATGTGCTTCTTTAGCTACATCAGTAGCTTCATCTACTTGTATGGCGAATTTTGATACCCTGCTTAAAACTCTGCAGTTTCACAAATAGCTATAAGATCTTCTGTAACAGTTTGACGAAGTAAAAAAACTCGTAGAAGCCCCCTTAATTAATTTTTAAAATATTTAAGGGGGTATGTTTATTTCTTTTATTAACTATTGAAAAAATTATTTTTATTTTATTTTTTTCAATTGGGGGGGGGGGGGGCGCCACTGACACAAGAGCACAGTTATTGTTGCTACCTCTTAATATATTGTGTGTAATATGTACAGGGAAAACACTGGGAATTTTTTATTTTATTTATTTTTTTGAACTTGAGTGGGAACCCTGCTATAATTTAAATCCATTCTTATTAGAAGGTCTTTCCTATCATTATTTGAGACACATTTATCATATGTATTGTGGGTTGACACTTCAGGGAGAACCTGGAAAATACAGGGAATTTAAAAATCATCTAAAATAAAAGGTAATTTTTGTGTTTTAACAAATGCAGACCTTTCAAAGCGCAATCTATGAGATATTTGAAGACGTTCGTTCAGCTTTACTAAACTGTTTAATTTATTAGCGTTATTTCTTTTGGTTTTGAGCTGTCCCTTATTTCCAGTAACTAAAGCTAGCATCGCTATTCTAGTAATAGCTGAGGGCAGTGACCCAGTTTCCTCATAATATAGTGTGTATAATATGAACAGGAAAATACAAGGAATTCTTTTTTTTTATTATTATTAATAATTCTTTGTTGAAAACTTTCACCCTGTTTTTTGTAATTTTGTTTGCTTATAATAGATATATAATTTGTGATATAATAATATAATTGTTGTTGTAGGTGGTAATCTTTGTTCGAACTGTACCTAGGTGCATGGCCCTGGCACAACTTCTGGTGGAGCAGAATTTCCCTGCAATTGCTATTCATCGCGCTATGACACAAGAAGATAGGTAATGTTAGCATTTTCATTAAAACAGTCCTTAAAATGTCACATTTAATGTATGTGCTCACCTGGAAAGTCATGAGAAATCATATTCTATCAATTCATCAAACTTATCTAGCAATCATCTTAACTATCAACTTCATGGTGTTCAGAATTTGTAACAAAATCCCCACTAGAACAGTCGTATTTTATTAAAATATAAAATGTTTTTGTGTTCTTTAAAAATTTTGCTGTTCTTTCAAAAAATGAAAGAAAAAACATTTCTAGAGTGAATTATCTTTTAAACTCAATTTTTTTTTTTTTTTTTTTTTTTTCAGATTTAAAAAATGCAAATCCAAGTAATAAGGAACCTTTTTGTGATATTTTTCTTTTATTATAATCACTTTCATCTAAAATAGAATTCTTTTTTATTTAATACTTAAAGATGATGAAAATGTAATAATCGCTTTTATTTAGTGTTGCATACTTTGCAGATTGGTATTTGGCATTATAATCATTGCTAGTTTTACAGTTTTTGACCCACCCGGATGGGCCTTTTTTTATAAAAGAAAAATAAAATAAATAATTTTAAAAAAAACCTCATTAAGACCTCATGTAGAAAATTTTTTTTACTCATAAATATTAATACATAATACGCAAATAAACATAACCCCTACTTTCAAAACTTAGTGTATTTAGATAAATATGTATGTTACTTTAAATTAATTTAAAAATTTGTCATGATTTTTGCTATAGGTCTCCAGCAGGGCTTAATCCAGGTTTTCAATCCTAGTACCTATTTTTGTGAAAAAAATTATTTTTGTGAAAATTAAGTATTGATAAAAAATAAAAAAAACTTTTTTTTTTTGTAGCAAAACTTGAATTGTTATGCTCTTCAATCATTGGTTCCGTAGCATTTTTAATACACTGTGCCTCGTTATCAACTGTGACGGTTTTTTCAGACGGCGACTGTTGTGACGGTTTCTCCTCAGTTTTTTCAGACTGAAAAAATGTTTTAATTGATTTCGTTCCTATACTATCGATCGTGCGTAAACGCTTCTTTAATAATCGCTATTCCGTGAGCCACCCGCTCCACTTAAATTTCTTCCTCGCTTCATTATAAAAACTTTTCATACATCTTGTTAAAAAATACGAATAGAACACGTTTTACACTACATCATAACAAAAACACTTGTCTGGGAAAATGAGTTGAGTTGTTTACGCGCTGGCACAATTTAGCCCGTTGCCTAGTATAAAAACTTCACCACTCACCCCGATTGAATGGCGTATTTAGGAGAAGTGACGTCAGCATATCAAGCCTATTTTCGAGCTAGTGCGCTTGCGCGGAACGCCGTCCGATGGCGTACCATACGGCGTTCACTGTGAATCCACTTTTCCGTGAACCGCTCGGAAAACTATTCAGCACTTTAATTCCTTCTAACTTTCTTTTTTATTTTCGTGAAGATGTTTTTTTTTTTTTTTTTTTTTTTTTTTTTTCCAAAGTTTGTTGAAGTACTGATTTTTTTTTTGTGAAGGTACCGATTTTTTTTTTAATTTTGTGAAGGTACCGAAAACGGTACCAAAATCGCCCTGGATTAAGCCCTGTCCAGTGTTGCAAGTGCGCAACCCAGCTACTACCATGTAGGGGGGGGGGTTGCTCTGGATTAGGTGGAAAGGATTCTTGCACTCTCATATGCAACTCTGCTTCATTTTGCAAGATATTCTCAATTTCAGGTTTCCTTTTCCACTCTCTGAAATGGAACCGAAACTTCCCTCGAATTTTCGGGGACCAACTAAACATTGCCAAATTTTGAAAGCAAAAGAAAATTTTATATCTCTTGTTAATTTCATCGTTATTGAAGTGCCATCGTCTTCGTCAATGGCAAGCTAATGGCTTTCTTGCTCTATTCAATTTATAGAATAGTACCCATGATCTTGGAATTAACTTGGGGACCATTCACTAAGTACATATTCTCATGTTGATCCTCAGAGCAGTCAAGAATCACAAAACATCATAACCTCCAAATTTCCATCTCCCTTTTCTTCATTTAATATAATAAATAAGAATTGAGTTTCTTAAAGGTTAATTTTATCTGAGGGACCATCCACTAACTGATATTGGTTTTTAAAAAAAAAAATTTTTTAATTACTTTTTTATTTTACTAATATTTTTTTTACTAATTGCATTTTATTATTGTGTTATTACTTTTAAAATTTTCAGTGCTCTTATTTTGATTTAGGAAAAAACTTTATAATATTTAGAGGCAAGATTTTAAATAAGTATGAAGAGAGGGGCTTTCCGAATTTTTAAAGTAGCAAAAAAATCTTATGTTTTTTCAAATTTGTCATTCAAAAATACTTTAATTCATCTCTTAATGATTTGATTTAAAACAATTGATATAAAAAAATTTAATTATCACAGATTTCTTAAACATTATGAGTGTAGGGACAGTATAATTATTTATTTCTGAACTTTTTTTTTTGCTTCTCATTGTATTTGCATTTAAAAAAAAAAATTTTTTAATCATTTCATTAATAAAATACTGTACTAGATAACCAATTTTAAATTTTAAAAATTTAGGGGTCATTCACTAATTTACATTTGAAATATAAATTTATTAAAGTTTGCTTAATTCTTAACGTATTTTTATAAATTCGGTATGATCAATATTAATCTTGTTACTGTTTTGTTGTATATACTATTACAAATAACATTTATTTAAATTTTAAGAAAATACACTCAATAACCTTAAATAATGTAATTATTAATTTAAAAAATTATATGAGCCACTCAAACTCTTGCTATTAAATTCTTGTTTTAATTCCTTTTATCCTGCTCCAAAATTGCTTTCTTTGTTGCTCCTAAACCATGTTTTGCCACTTGCACCTCTTCCGAAAAATCTAATTTTTAAAATGTAATCTTCCCCCCTCCCTCCCACAATTTCGTCTTGTTCCAAATATCAGAATTCCTAACAAAATCACCACTCAGGCATATTTTATTAGAATATAAAATTATTTTATCATGTTCTTTAAAAATTATGGTGTTCTTTCAAAAAATGAAAGTAAAAACATTATTTCTAGATGGAATTATCTTTTAAAATCTTCTGTTACTTACGAATTTTTATTATTTATTTTTTTTAATTTTATCAATTTAAAATTCTAGTTGAAGCAAACCAGTCATTGGCGAATTTTTTTTTTATTCCGAAATGAGAACAGAAAAATCAGGAGTATTCCTTTCAGATGAACAAGAAAAGTATCTTTAGAATATAATTCTATGGGAGAAAAATTATTTGTTTTTGTATTCTTTTTAGCTATTTTTTTGTTTCAACTCTTTCTTTACTCTGTATTTTAAATTTAAAATCCATAAATGAGAAGATGCAGAGTATAGCAGTTTTGGTTATACCTATCATTTCAATTAATGTTATTATAATGCTTTTTTTAATTTGTTGTGTTTTTGTTGGAGAAAATAGTAACTTCGCTAAGTCATGAAAAATTCTTGGAATTAGTCATGGAAAATCATGAAAAGTAATGAATTTGAAAATCTAAAATGTAGCAGATGCCCTGAAAATAGGTTGAGATAGGAATAGCTTCTGGGAGAAAAATTCCTATGGAGATTGATGTAAAAAGCTGTTACTTTCGTTTTGTTTCCTTTAAAATAAAGAAAATAAATTTCTTTTTTAAAAAAATTTATCAATTCATTAATATAATATTTGGGTCATCCAAACTGAGCTTTAAATTTCTGAAAAATTCTGCTCAGTAACTCTAGATCATGTTAATAGGTCAAGATCAGTCTTTAAAAAAAAAATTTAGAGTGGCACCCATACATTATAAGATACTGAATAGTATGAAATTAATGTTAACTTAATTTGCATTCTAAATTTTATTTCATAAAGATTTAAATGATTGATGAATTATTTTATGGCCCGCAGCAGAACTATTTCTGAATACTGGGTACAATAAAGATTAAACTTACGAAGTAAAATAATATACAGTAAAACCTCACTACAATAATATTTTGAGAACCGTATATTGGTGCAGAGGGATATATTATATCGAGGACCTACATACTTTGGGGACACAATAAGAGTTTTTTTAATGTTATATAGGCATAGCTGCCAACCTTTCCACATTTTGCAGAAGCTTTACACATTTTTACTTATTTTAGCTATTTTTTATGCGCAGGAGATAAGATCTTCCTCTTTTTCCCCGTCTGGCCGATAGCTAGTATTGTCTTTGAGTCGGGCATTGATGCTCCTAGTTATGGCCTTAGAAGCCCGCTTGCAGTGTGACTTAATGGATTTCTCCTCTCTTCTATCAATGAGAGAAAGAATTCAGCTTCTGTTGCAAGATCTTTCCAGTTACCACGTGACTTCCTGTTTGCCTGCGCGAAAGCAAAAGAGCAATTGGTTTATGGCGATATGTATTTGCTGATTAGTTTTGCCTTGTCCATTTATTATGGCTGAACAAAAACAATACAAACAAGCCTTATTCTTCAATGAGTCTTATTCTCTTGAATTACCATTTATTTCTAAATCGAATTTTGGAGTACATGATGTACGTTGCAACGTATGTAAAAGTGACTTTAGCACTGGGCATTATGGTAAAACTGATGTAGTCGAACACGTGAAATCGAAAAAATACCAGAAGAACAAAAGTTCTTTTAATGTAATACTTCTTCCATAATTTCTAGTTTATATATAATGCATACTATTATATTGTAATTAAACTAATGTTAATAGAAGTCTTAAAATATTACATATTTCCCTTTAAGCAAAAATTAATAAATGAATAAATATACAGTAAAACTTGTGTAAGTTGACCGCTTGTGGTGCATTGTTTTAGTGGTCAACTTATAGAGGGGGTGGGTCACTGTTCACTTTTTCGTTTCCTATATCATGTTGCTATACATTTAATTTTTTTTTTTACTTGACTTGAAAATTTTATTCAGAAAATATGCAAATGAATATCTTAAGAAATGTGTTTAAACCTGAATGAACTTCAATTTGATACATATAATTCTAATATTTAACTAATTTTTGTTTTAAAAATTATTTTGTTAGTTATGCATGTGAAGTATTTAATAAATATAATTTCTTAAAATATCAGAACACGAAAACATGTAATTTGAAAATTTTAACAAAATAAAATTATTTGAACACTTTAAAATTTCCTTACTACACTTAAAGATCAAAGACCATAAATAAAGGATTAAAGCATATTTCAGAGCATTCATTTATTCAAATGCTCACTATTGCAACTGGAAGAGCAACTTTTCAACTAACACACCTGTTTTCAATGAACGGATGAAAGAAATGGTCAAAAGCTGACCCCTTACAGTTTCCCCTGATGGTAAATTCACAAAAGGGTTTAGATTAGCTTTTTACACTGTTTCACCAAACAAGTGAAATTTTAACATTCATTGCCAAAATTGCAGAAAATTTTCTGTTTTTTTTTTTTTTTCTGGTTAACTTATGAGGGTTTTAGAATAGAATTTCATACTTCTAGACAAAATTGACTTATTTCAGTGGTCAACATACAAGATAGACAGATGGTCAAGTTACAAAGGTTTTGCTTCTTTATATTATATAGGAAAAATTCCGTTCTTGATAATTGAGGTCAACTTATGTAGGTGCCAAACTTACAAGGGTGGTCAACTTGGCAGGTTTCACTGTAGTGCAGGGATCCTACACGGTCAGGAAAACCTGCTATAATAGAAATAATTCAAATATTCTTTCCTACCTGAATGTTACCTATTTACCAGACTTCGATACTGAGTCGCTTGTCTTCAAAAGAAAACGAACTCTAATAATAAAACATATTTAATAAGAAGAGGACGGACATAACATATACGATCATTCTTTCATCGAACCTATAGAAATCAACAATGAAACAAAATAAAAACATTAATATTCATTCAGTCAGAGCGCCATCTGTTGGCATTAAAGTTAATCTGTTTCACCTGCAAAAGTCAGGCTATTCTAAAATTAAGCTAAAAAGTCAGGAAAAGCTAGGATTTTTCTTACATATTCATAAAGTTAGGGAGAAAAAAAAACTATAGTTCATTCAAAGACTGACATGCAAAAATAAAGTTTCAAGGAAAAATTCTGTAATTCAAAATATGTAATTTCGTCATAATAATATTCCTCTTTTCCTGGTAGAACCTGTCCTGTTAGCAATTTTCCTCCTGTTTATCCAATGATAAGGAATTTTTGATAGGGTTGCTAGGCTTATTGCTCTTTGTGTGAATAACTGGTTTACAGACAATAGTAGCTAAAACAGCAGACTGTTTTTACTGTTTTGTGATGCTGCCAAAAAAAAAGAAGAGCAAAAGAGTTTCTTGAAGTTTTATCCACAGCAAAAGAGATTAGATTTTTTTTTTCTTCGAAATATTTGCACAAGGGAAAAAAATGAAAATTTGTGGATGATTATGAAAAAAATTGCTCTTATCCTCTCATGGTAACGCAACAGTCGAAGGGGGGTTTTCAATCAATAAAAGCTAATTGGTTGAAAACCTCAATGAAGACTCTATTATTTCACAAAGGTGTGTGTATGATTATATTTCATTTATAAATGGAATAAAAAACATAGACATTAATGAAAAAATGCTAGATGCTGTAAAGGGATCTAGAACAAGATGGAGACATGCATTAGAAGCAAAAAAACGAAAGAATAAAAAAGCTGAAATTCCTCGAAAACGAATAAAAGAAAAGATAGATGATTTGAAATTAAGAAATTGAGGAAAACTGCTGCTACAGAACTGAATGTTCTTGATTCAGAAATTATCAAGCAACAAAATATGTTGAGAAATATTATATAACAAAGGAGCTCCTGAGTTTCTCCGGAAGCTTACAGTATTACAGAAATAAATTTAAAAATACTGAAAAGAATATTTTTTATTTTTCTCACAAGTTTCATAATTTTTCTATCTGAATTTTTATTTGTATACTAGCCGTCTAAGGCAGCCAGATGTCCGCCTCTCTGACTTACTTTTCACAAATAAAGTTTTTTAAAACATAGCAGGAAATCTGAAGATTAGTGGACAATTAAAGTGTTCCTGTCCTGCAATTTTGTCTTCATATCCAGTTCTGCTGCAGATGTGTTATAGCTCTTGAGGATGTTTGAAATTATATAGCTACAACGCTTAAGAAAAAAAAAACTAAAATGCTAAATACATGAAAAGAACACGAAAACGAATAAATTTTTTATGGTATCAATTTCTATTTCTATATAATTTTTTATGGTATCAAATTCTATTTCTATATCTGTTACGTCAAGCACTCAGGTATTATAATTTGATCTAGTTGTGCTTGTATAATTTTGATCTAGTTGCGCTTTCTACGTCATTTTGTTAACATCGTTTGGTTTGTTATTTAACATCGTTTGGTTTGTTATTTCTAAGTTAACTTTCAAAAAATTGGTTGGCATCAGCATTTTTATTCTTTAAGTTGCTTATTTTTTCTTTTGGAATTCGTTCCTTTTTAGCAAAATGTTTTTCAACCTAATCGAATTCTTTGCCGACTGTTCTCTGTATATATAAAGAAAATAAAGTAAATATTTTTAAAGTGTTGTGAAAAGAATTTTTAGTTGTACAAAGTACTACAATATCGCTACAAAAATTATCGTCTTCGCTTAAGAAAAAAAAAAATAGAGAGTGGAAAGAAGAAGAAAAACTTATTATAACAATTATGAACAGCGACAAATATATCAAAGCGAAGCGTTCTATTTACGTATCGAATATGTTGCCACATTTTTAATACAAAAGTTAAACTTTTCTCCACTTTAATAAATGTAAACTAATGCGAACTTTACAATTAAATTATTAATTCCTTCGTATATCATTGGTTTAAGTTGTCGAAAATTAATATTTCAATTGTAAGGTTCGCATTAGCATGCATTTATAAGAGTGGGGAAAAGTATATGCATTTTTTAATAGTTTTTTGAATATGGCTCTTTGAAGACGAAAAAGCAGACGAAAAGCATAGACTTACAAAATGACTGATAACTAAATAACTAATCAAAATTTTTGAAAAAGAAAAAAAATACTTCTTCATTATGTCAAAACACAATTATGTGCCGAGTTTCGTGCCTTGGCGAGGCTTCTGGGGCGATATATTGTGATTACAGACAGACAGACACACACACAGCCGCTTTTATTATTCCTAGCTGCTAACCCTTCCTCATTTTTACTTATTTTAGCTATTTTCTCCGATTTTACGCGCAAAAAATAAGATTTTCCGTATTTTTATCCGTCTTCCAGATGACTCGTATTTTCGTAATTCAGGCGTCGCTGCTTCCTGTTTTCTGATGTGTAAGCAAACTAAAAAAAAAAAAAAAAAATAGAGGTGTATTTGAGGCAGGGTTCGTGATTTTTTTAAATTTTTTTTTAAAAAAAATCAAAAGAATCAGATTTTTTTTATTTAAATCTGATTTTTTTTATTTAAATCAGATTATTTTTATTCAAATACACTGTAAGAACTTTAATTTATGATGAAAAAAATTATAAATGTTTAATCAAATTAACTTAATATTAAAATTATATTGTAACAATATTTTAGAAGCTCTAACTAAAATAATTTTTCATTATAATACATGGCTTTGAATGTATAGCAACCATTTTGAAACAAATGCATGATTAAAATTTAAAGACTAGATGAAGTAGAGAATTTAAAGAATACTTCAGGGATCTGTCTGTGTTTTTCTGAGAGGTACCTAATTTGTGAAAATTAAAAATTATATTAAAAAATCAACACAAATATATTAAAAATATGGATTTTTCGTTTCTTCCTTAAAATAAAATTTTAAGAAAAAGTATTTTGTGTGATTATTCTATCATTTTTCCTAAAGTTGAATTTGTAAAGGTACCAATAAACGTTAGTAAATTTGGCTTCCACAGACCCCTGTACCCTGTTAGCAAACCATAACAAAGTTTCAGTTAGCAAACCATAACTTTAATTTAAAATTGTGATTTCTTTTTTTTTTTTTTTTTTTTCCTCTTGATTTTTAAAATGACAAAATAAATGCAGCAGACTGTGTTTATAAATTTTGTCATTCATCAATAAATAAATAAATATTAAATCTATATATTTTATAGAATTAAAAATGAATATTTTAATATATCAAAATAGATAAGTTAAGCTAAAAAGAAAATTAGAAAATCTATGTACTCATTGGATTTTTTTTTCACAAAATTTCTTTATAGAAAATCAGATAATGTCAAAGATACTGTAAACATATTATGAGAAAAAAATACCAGTTAATGACCCTACTGCATCAAATAGACTTTGAAAGAGTTTAAAAGGGAAGAATGACACTATATTAGGAAAAAAACATCTGAATTCATCAGCCCTTTTCTTTTTCTGTTTTTGGCATACTAGGGTAATTTCTTTTTAATATAACCTCAAGCTGCAGAAATATACATTTTCCACCAATAAAACGTAATGTAGATTTTAATTCACGCTTTTTCATTCAAAAGGTAGAATTTTAATTAACATTATTTGTATTATTTTTTGAAAAAAATTCATGTTTATTAATTACTTTCTACAGCTATGCAAGTCTATATTAACACAGCATTAAATGTTTACTTTAATCTGTACTTTCAATCTCAAGAATCAAAACATTTTTAAAAATGTAATTTCAAATGTGTTGGAATTTAACACACACCAAGAAAGTAATTTCTTTAACTAAAATTAATCAATGCAGCAATTTATTTAAATTAAATTTTAATACTAAGAAAAGAAAATAATAAAAGTATCAAAAATTTAAAACACTGTTTTTTAACTTTTAAAATCAATATATATAGATAAAAAAAATTAGTTGATTTAAATCAATGATTTTTTTAAAATAATCATTTGAAAATTATTCAATCTATCATACTTATGACTATGTAGCATGTTATTACTAATGTTTTTCCTTATTGTTTTTTAATAAAAGGAGAGCATATTGCTTTTTTATGCTCATATTATAGTGGATTTATAAATAATTAAAATAAGCTTTCTTTTTATAAATTTATTAGTAATTAGTTTGCAGTTGCGAATCCTCTGCACTTTTTTTTGTCTAATTTCTGCATTTTTATTACTAGAGGTTGGCAGCTATATATAGGTATAAACTATAAATCTATTTATATATTATATGGAGGGGCTAAGCCCATGTCCGTGGGTTCGAACCCCGCCGGCTGAAGATTCCCATTGTGGTAAAGTAACTGGTGCACGTTATATCTGTCGAGCCGCAAAAGTCCTCCGCGTTTCCATAACAAATCAATACCTCTGGGGGTACTGGATCGATCAATCTCTGATTCAGGTCAAAATTACGATTTGTGGATGAATGAATGGGTCCGCCCTATAAGCGGGTGCGACGTATTGTGTGGCAGAAGTCTAATTCTTGGCCATAGGTGATGCTACTGAAAAACAAGAATCGCACACTCTGGCCTTAAATTTGCTTGGTTTCATCAAACAGGCTTGCCCGTGTGGCAGGTGGCATTAGAAACAACAACATATATTGTATAGTTTGCAGAGTGGTAATTGTGGTTAAATATGAAAGCAGGTAGAAATGTGACTTAAGGGAGGAGACTCTAAGAATGGAAGGTCTTGGGGTGGTCTATGTACATAAAGGATGGAGTAATAAAATCGGAATACAAAAGCTATGGTGAAATGAAATATGTACATAATCAGCGGTGAGACTTCTCTTCACAGAAGAGACAAAATATGATAAAATAAGATTTTTTTACATAATTTGAAGAAAAAAAATAGTTTTATGGGGCTTATTGATTCAGAGAATATCGCAATAGTGAGATGTGGATAACATTAATCGTAGCAGCGGGACCACAAAACATTATTGTAATGCAGGGAGTTATTGTGGTATTGGATATCATAGTAGTGAGAATTTACTGTACATTGGTGAAAAACAATTACATTTATTTTATTTATTTATTTATTGTAAAGGTTACATTAAAAAAAGGCTAATTATTATTTTTTTATTTTTTTTTTGTGAAATAAAGATGAAACAAAGTGAAAAAATATACATTAAAATATACAAAATTAAATTTAATATTTTTGTGAAATTAAAATGAAACTTACAGAGTAAAATAATATATAGTGAACACTCGATACCCGATACAACAATAACTCTCTCTCTATTACAATAATATTTTGTGATCCCGACGAGATTTCATATGAATTATTGTTATTCTCCTCTCAATGTGACCACTCCAAAAGCTTCTATTCTAAGAATTGCCTCCCTTACCTCTTAAGAAGATGCAACCATCCTATCTGATTTCATTTTCTTCATGTTAAAAGATGATCATGAGTCACAAATAACCACACACATCACATTTAACACTTGAAAGAGATATTCTTTGGTGGAGGGTGGGTAGAGCACCATCCACAAACGAAAATCATTTTCCTACTTTGAACTTAATTCATACCTATCTGCAAATTAATGTATACATTTATAGTTAATACATATATAACATTAAAATTTTAGAAAATCTTGTGTCCCCAAAGTATATACTCCTTCCATATAACAATGTATCCCTCTACAACAGTATATTTATTGGGTCCCAAAAATATTGTGTTTGCCAGGTATTACTGAACATTGAAAAGATTTAATTTAAAAAAATGACATTTATTTTATTTATATATATATTTTTTTGTAAAATAATGAGACTCGTTTTTGTGTCTTAATTGTAAAGTGTCTTATATATAATTACAGGTTATCCAGGTATCAGCAGTTTAAAGATTTCCACAAGCGCATCCTTGTAGCTACCAATCTATTTGGAAGAGGAATGGATATTGAGAGAGTTAATATTGTTTTTAACTACGACATGCCAGAAGATTCAGATACTTATTTGCACAGGGTGAGTTTTTTATTTTTCCTTCCTCTCCGTGTAACGCAAATGCGGATTAGTTCAATCGAAAAAGTTCTCCACGAAGGCAAATTTTTTCCCAATACTTAATCCTTGTCTTCTGGATTGGGTTCAAAATGACAAGGCCACGAAGTCAAATGTTAGTCGTCGTAAACCTGAATTCGGGTCGGTTGTTCAACGCCAGTTATATGGGTGTTTTTTTTTTTTTTTTTAAATAAAAATACTTATGGCTGGTAGGGAACTGGCCCCATGTCCAAGAGGTTGTGGGTTCGATCCTCGCCGCCCTAAGAAGTGTAGAAAATGGTGACTGATGCATGTGAAATCTGTCGCGGTCACAAAGCCCTCCATGTTCCCATAACAAATCGTGCCTCTGGGGGTAGACAGATTTAGAAGTGAGCAGATCTAAAGAGCAGGGCACATCGACCGGAGGTCTATTATACCCAAACCCTGAAACATGATTAGCAAAAAACCCTTATGGCTGAAATAAAATTTAGCTGACACTTTCCGGGAACATCTTGCAGTGTTGCCCTAATTGCTCAAATCTTTGAGCAGAATAGGGTCTATTCTGCCCAATACTTACCCCACAGTCACAAGTCTCTTCAAAATGACACAGCCTCCACAAAGAGGATTAGATTCAATACCCATTACTTATAGAGGTGTCTCCTAAGGTGCATAGTGTTTTTAAAAAGTGCTTAATGATATTTTTTCTTTACCCTGTCGATTTTCGCCACATAATATGCAAAAGCGTGCTTTTCACATTGTTTTATTCAACGTTTTCACAATTCATTCGACCACTATCAATTTCAGGGTACTGCCAGTCTGTAGCGTATGAAAGCGCCAATCATTTTACGTGTTTAATCAAATACCCGGGATTTCGCATGTGCGTCAAAAATCTCACCAAACTCAGCTCAGTAGAGCTGTGTACGGTTAGATTATTGCACTCTCATGTGCAACTCTGCTGCTGTTAAAAAAAATAGGGGTTGTTAAAATTTAAAGATTGGCCGAAACTAAAAAAACAATCAAATTTATGCGATGTGAGCAATAACCCTTAAAGATAAAACATAGAAGAAAACACAATAGAAATCAAGATGTCTTTGTAATGGAGTTTCACATACCTGTTGCCGGTTTACCTTGGGATGTCTAAAGTGCTGAAAAAAACATGAATGTTCTTAAAAAGGACACAGAATAAATGAGTTCTGGTCGATCAAACAACTGTTCGTTTTATTTTCTAACATCAGCAGATGGTTTTGTAAAATTGGATTATAGTAGAGCATGACATCGAAGGGGGACAGCCACAAAAACAATAAATAATCAGCACACTAACTTCTGGCATATGATTAAAAAGGGATAGGCCATCAGTGGTGGACCAAGGACCGCTTCTTCAAATCACATTTGGCATTTTCATACCAAAACTTTCGAGATGTAACCAAAACTCATGGAACGCGGGAGTGGGATGCCGCTGGAGTCATCTTTTCAAAAACATCTGCATGGCGAAGAAAAGGATTTCATCACGGTCGAGCTCGACAGCTCACAAGCACCCATGGGGGGTGTAAGAAAAGGTTGATGTTTACTTCCATGAAACATTATGCACGATGAGGATCGCCATCAAATGTCCGCATAAACACCCACGAGAGGGTGTAAGAAAAACCATGAAAACATCTCCGTCTCTCAAGGAGAGGAGGGGGTAAAAATTAAAAAATCCCTGTTAAGGGTTCGTGCGTTTGTTTTGACGACTAAATTTCGAATGTGTCCGCTCCCAGAAATGGGCGGTATTTAAAGAAATAGCTAGAAGTGGAAGTTAAACTTCCTAAAAAGCAAAAAAATCGAGCTTAAGGAGCGAACTGAACTGAGTTAACTAACCCCTTAAATTTAAGCAGAATTAAATACTAACGGCGACCGTACCGTAACTAAAAACATGTGTTGACATCAAAGGTCGCCGACAGCTTTTTTTTCAAGAAAAGGAGTGTCTGAGGAATGTGCAAGGAGCTTCCTGGGGAAAATGTCCTCATTGCGCTAACGCGTTAAGGGGCGAGAAGAAAAAAGATGAAGACAATAAAAACTGTATCAAAAATTATAAATTAAGCCGAAAAATTAGTATTTTGATTAATAAAACGGGATATTTAGAAATTAGGCTGTGACTTAATGTCACATTATACCCACAGCCGGTGAAAAAAAAAAATTTTGAAGAAATGAAATCCTTTTTTTTTTTTTTTTTTTTTTTTTTTTTTTTTTTTTTTTTTTTAAAATTAAAGAATTAGAAGAAAAGCCAAAAGTATCCGTACCCAAAAGCATTAAAATTAACAATTTAACAACCTGCCGTACCAGTCCACCACATCAGCCTTAACAGAACATTCAGATGTTACATAACATTCGATCTCAAAAAATTTTGACAGTAAATTGGCCTCAAGTAGAAATGCTGTGCCCCAACATAGTTACAATAGCAATCACAACACAAAAACGGACATTAACAGCTGTACATAGCTGATCTTGAATATTACAAAGTAAACAATCTTAATTGTTTGCTAAACAGTGAAAACAATGTTAATTGTTCGCTAAAAAGTAAAAAAAAACACAATGTTCATTGTTTGAAAAAAACAACAACAAATCTTAATTGTTTACAAAAACAACAACAACAAAAACAATCTTAATTGTTTGCTAAAAACTTTTGCTAAAAAAACTTTTGACCTACCCGATAGTCAAAATAAAGTTCACTTGACATTAAAAAATTATCTCCATAGACAATAAAATTACAGAGATAAAATGTGACTCAATGAGTATATAAATAACTCACTCAATAAATGTGAAAAAAATGAGGTAATTCATTAACTCAAATGGTTCCTTATAAAGAGGAATGAAAAAAAAATTGATTTTGTTTGCTGAATTATGCTTATTAAAAAAATTGTGAATTGCAAACAAATGAAAACAAATCAGGCTCACATTGTAGACTGATGGTATTCCGAGTTTAAACGAATGAAAAAAAAATTTGTACAACAAAGTTTTGTACAATTCAATTATTGAAAAAAATTAAAACCAATCAAATACGACTGATAATTTAGTATTCCGAGTTAAAACGACAAAAAAATTAGTATACAACCTATGAATTATGCATGGGTTCAGAAATCAAAGTGATTAGTGAGATCAATTAAGTGCACAAAAATTAACAAGTTAAAACTTAGAGAGATTAAAAATAAAAAAAAAGACTTAAATTAATAGAAACGCCTAGGCAAAAACATTGAACTTAACACCTGCAAAAACTAAGTTAGAAATTACACCTTAAAAAAAATCAGACATTTTTCTCACTAAAAAAAATTGATCACATAAATATGTTGAAAACACATGCATCATAGTCTACACACAACTATGTATAACAAACACACACCAAAAACAAAATTTATCAGCACACTAACTTCTGGCATATGATTAAAAAGGGATAGGCCATCAGTGGTGGACCAAGGACCGCTTCTTCAAATCACATTTGGCATTTTCATACCAAAACTTTCGAGATGTAACCAAAACTCATGGAACGCGGGAGTGGGATGCCGCTGGAGTCATCTTTTCAAAAACATCTGCATGGCGAAGAAAAGGATTTCATCACGGTCGAGCTCGACAGCTCACAAGCACCCATGGGGGGTGTAAGAAAAGGTTGATGTTTACTTCCATGAAACATTATGCACGATGAGGATCGCCATCAAATGTCCGCATAAACACCCACGAGAGGGTGTAAGAAAAACCATGAAAACATCTCCGTCTCTCAAGGAGAGGAGGGGGTAAAAATTAAAAAATCCCTGTTAAGGGTTCGTGCGTTTGTTTTTGACGACTAAATTTCGAATGTGTCCGCTCCCAGAAATGGGCGGTATTTAAAGAAATAGCTAGAAGTGGAAGTTAAACTTCCTAAAAAGCAAAAAAATCGAGCTTAAGGAGCGAACTGAACTGAGTTAACTAACCCCTTAAATTTAAGCAGAATTAAATACTAACGGCGACCGTACCGTAACTAAAAACATGTGTTGACATCAAAGGTCGCCGACAGCTTTTTTTTTCAAGAAAAGGAGTGTCTGAGGAATGTGCAAGGAGCTTCCTGGGGAAAATGTCCTCATTGCGCTAACGCGTTAAGGGGCGAGAAGAAAAAAGATGAAGACAATAAAAACTGTATCAAAAATTATAAATTAAGCCGAAAAATTAGTATTTTGATTAATAAAACGGGATATTTAGAAATTAGGCTGTGACTTAATGTCACAGCTGCATTTTGCAAGATATTCTCAATTTCAGGCATCATTTTTCCACCCTCTAATATCGAACCGAGAAATCTCTCGAATAAAATAATAAATGTATCTTTTTAAGTGCAGTTATGATTTAATAAATAATTAACTTTTCAGCTATTAATTTTATTATAGGCACTTTAAGTAGTATAACAATAGAATTAAAAGTGCAGCATTAAATTAAATAATATACGTTAAAGATAATTTAAAACTTATGTTTTTAATACCATACAAATAAAATTTTTAAAGATTAATTAAAAAATAGCATACAAAATTCAATAAAGCATCTTACTCAGTTCTTCAATATTATATTAAACCAATTTAAGAAACTATCATAACATGGATTCAATGATCTATTTTTATTTCCAAAATTTTTTAGATAGGCCTGAACCTAAAATCTGCTTAAATTAACATATTTTATACAGGGATGAGATTTTTCCGCTTTTTAGCGGATTTCCGCATTTTTCACTTTTATCTTTTGAATTTCAGTTTTTTTTAAATCAAAAATGCAGATTTTTCTAAAAATTTCACTTTTTTTTTTATAAGTATTTCGCTTTTTCAGAAAATTTACCGATTTTCAAAGAGAAACAGAAAATTCAAACTACATAGCTAGCAATCCTTTCTCATTTTTACTTATTATAGCTATTTTCTCCCCTTTTACTCGCAGCAGATAAGATTTTCCGAATTTTTTACCCGCCCTCCAGATAGGTCCGATTTTTGTAGTTCAAACGACGCTGCTTTTGACGAGCCTTTTAGAGGTCCCAAGCCTGGAATCTGCTAATACAGTGAAACCTGCCAAGTTGACCACCCTTGTAAGTTGAGCACCTGCATAAGTTGACCTCAATTATCAAGAGCGGAATTTTCCCTATATAATATAAAGAAGCAAAACCTTTGTAGCTTGACCATCTGTCTATCTTGTATGTTGACCACTGAAATAAGTCAATTTTGTCTATGAGTATTATGAAATTCTATTCTGAAACCCTCATAAGTTGACCAGGAAAAAAAATTCAGAAAATTTTCTGTCATTTTTGCAATGTATGTTAAAATTTCACTTGTTTGGTAAAATAGTGTAAAAAGCTAATCTAAACCCTTTTGTGAGTTGACCATCAGGGGAAACTGTAAGGGGTCAGCTTTTGACCATTTCTTTCATCCGTTCATTGAAAACAGGTGTGTTAGTTGAAAAGTTGCTCTTCCAGTTGCAATAGTGAGCATTTGAATAAATGAATGCCCTGAAATATGCTTTGATCCTTTATTTATGGTCTTTGATCTTTAAGTGTAGTAAATAAATTTTAAAGTGCTCAAATAATTTTATTTTGTTAAAGTTTTCAAATTACATGTTTTCGTGTTCTGATGTTTTAAAAAATTATATTTATTAAACACTTCACATGCATAACTAACGAAATAATTTTTTTTAAAAAAATTTGTTAAATATTTGAATTATATGTATCAAATTGAAGTTCATTCAGGTTTAAACACATTTCTTAAGATATTCATTTGCATATTTTCTGAATAAAATTTTTAAGTCAAGTAAAAGAGAAAAAATATATGTATATAGCAACATGATATAGGAAACAAAAAAGTAAAAAATGACCCACCCCCTCCATAAGTCGACCACTAAAACAATGCACCACAAGTGGTCAACTTACACAAGTTTTACTGTATCTCGATTCTTATTCACACAATATTAATATCAAACATAGCTTTTCCTATTTGCGTGTTGCGATTCTTATTCACGCGATTTGAATATTGTACGTTGCGATTCGTATTTACGAGATTTAAAATTCCGATATTGTGATTCGTATTAACGCCTTTTTAAAGACCTATATAGCGATTCGTATTCACACAAGTTTAAAATTAATGTCTTGATTTGCTCATGCAGTTTATAATATCAAACATTGATTTTCGTATTTATACGTGATTTTAAAATAAGGCATTGGGATTCGCATTCACGCATTCTAAAAATTATACATCATAATTCTTATTTATGCAATCTAAAAGTTACGCATCATGATTCGTATTTACGCGATCTAAAAATTATGAATTGTGATTTGTATTTACGCGTTTTAAAAATTCTATATCCCAGTTTCTATTCTAATGTTCTAACCATAGCTTTTATCTAATTTAAAAGTTACACATTGCTATTCGAATTCAGGTGGTTTAAAAATTGTACATTACGATTCATATTCCTGGGAAAATCCAATGTCTCAATTTATATTAATGCCAATTTAAAGATCATTTATGTTGAGTTGGTTTTTAAATCTTGTATGAACTAAAGTTTTCTTAAATTAGTTTCTCTAAAGGAGTCTTCATTGGAAATTATGTTGAATACGTATAATCATGTACTCTAATTAGGTATCCATTATTTAGGTTGCTCGTGCTGGTCGATTTGGGACTAAAGGTTTAGCCATAACTTTTGTTTCTGATGAATCAGATGCCAAAATACTGAATGAAGTTCAAGAAAGATTTGATGTTAACATTTCTGAATTACCTGAAGAAATTGACATTTCTTCCTACAGTAAGTCATTTTATTTCACAGATGTGCTTATTTTTAATTTATGTTTTTTAAAAGCCCTTAGATAGAAAAAATTTTTTGAGGCTTGTAAAAAGTACTTAATTTTCTATCTTTTAAAAAGAGCCTTTTTTCTTTGCCGTGTCGATTGTCTTTTTTAAATTACAAAAAATACATGATTTTCACAATTTCCTCTTCAATATTAATCATAAACTAGTTATTTTATCATTGATTATGTAATGTTTTTCAATTTTAAGAACCTTAAACGATAGAAAAATGTTTTATTACTGAACATATCCTAATTGATTTTTTTTATGAAAGTGATTTGAATTATTTTTTTGAGTGTTTTCAAGGTGCTTATTTTTTGTTGAAAAATCTGGCTACCCACCCTGACAAAAAATGAAATTACCTTCTTGCAAATGGAATCCTTTTTTCTTATAATGTGCTAATTTTTTATGTTTTAACATGTTAATTTTAAAAATACAGTGTAAATTAGAAATATATCAATCGAAATTTTTTCCATGTGGAAATTTATTGTACTTGTAAAATGTACAGTCTTTTAATTTTAATAGGGTATCTGCGCATCTGGAAAGTCGTGGATTTGGGTTGCCGAGAATCTAATTTTTAAAATGGAATTTATTTACCCTTTCCTTATTTCGCACAGTGTTCCAAATATCTGAGTTTGTAACGAAATCACCACTTACAGTCATATTTTATTAAAATACAAAATGTTTTCATCGTGTTCTTTAAAAATTATGTTCTTTCAAAAAATGAAAGAAAAAACATCATTTCTAGAAAGAATTATCTTTTAAACTCTTGTGATTTCAGATTTAAAAAGTGCAAATCCGAAACCTTTTTGTGATATTTTTCTTTTATTGTAATCACTTTTATTTAAAATAGAATTCGCATTTATTTAGTACTCATTTATTTAGTAGTTATAAAATGTGTAATAATCACTTTTATTTAGTGTTGCATACTTTGCAGATTGGTATTCGGTAATATAATCATTGTTTGGTTTACAATTTTTGACCCACCCAAATGGCCCTTCTTTTTTTTTTTAATTTCATTAAGGAATTTTGGACTCGTGGAAATTTTTTTAACAGTATCTACCTTTATATCAAAAATCGTTTTCTTATTTGACTCATAAATATTAATACATACAAACTAATACATACAATAATTAATACATACATTAATTAATACAAATAAACATATCAAAACTTAGTGTATTTAGATAAATATGTATGTTACTTTAAATTAATTTAACAATTTTTCTTGCTTCAACATTTTGAAAAATTAAAGCTTTGTTATTTGTTCAGAATTCAGCATGTGCCTAGTGCAGACTAAAATAACTTTTTCTTTCTTTTATCTCCTTAACAGATAAGTTCTCAAATAAAATAAGCATATACAATTATAATATTAAAAGTAGAATTTTATAGTTCTTTTCAAAAGAATATTTTTGTTTTATAAAATATACAAATGGATTTATTATAATATTTTATTAGTAGTTATATTTTAATCTACAAAATAATCATTGCAGAGTGGTAATTATGGTTAAATATGAAATCAGGTAGAAATGTTACATCTGTGACTTCTTAAAGAGATAAGGGAGGCAACTCTTAGAATGGAAGGTCTAGAGCGAATTGAACTTCTTTTAAAACATCTGTGATTTCGTTATTTTTTTTAATCTATTTATTTTTATTTATCAATTTAAAATTTTAGTTTAAGACTTTTTATGTTACACTTTTGAGAAGAAATAAAATAGGTTTAAATAGCTACATATATCTGACAGTATTTAGATATTTGATATTTTTTTTCAGCTATTTTATTGCTTCAACTCTTTCTTTACTCTGTTTTTTCAGTTTAAAACCTATAAATATGAAGATGCAGAGTTAATAAGTTTTGGTTATACCTATCACTTCAATTAATGTTATTATAATGCTTTTTTAAATTTACCTTTTTTATTTTTGTCGGTGAAAATAGTAACTTCGGTAAGTCATGAAAAATTCTAGGAATTATTCACATACGTAAAGTCATGGATTTGAAATATTAAGGTTGTTGTCAAAATGAAATAAAAAAAAGTAATTTTTCCAAAATCATTGTTGGGTCAAATCTTTAAGTTAGAGAAGTTATGTTTCATACCAATTTTAACTAAAAGAAAATTTCAATAATAACTTTTTCATGACTGTATGTTAAAAGTGTAGCCTGAAGTACAGTCTGTGTGTGCAGCCTTCTAACTAAAAGCAGGGTATCCACGCATCTGAAAAGTCATGAATTTCGGTATTGAACAAAATTTGTCATGATTTTAACTATTTTTTTTAAAGAAAAATTATGGAAAGTCATAGATTTAGGTCACTGAAAAATCTAATTTTTAAAATGGAATTTAGAAATACCCCTCCCCCCCCCCCCCATTTCATGGTGTTCTGAATATCTGAATTTGTAATAAAATCCCCTCTCACAGTCATTTTATTAAAATATAAAATGTTTTTATCCTGCTTTTTGAAAGTTATGGTGTTCTTTCAAAAAATGAAAGAAAGAACATTTCTAGAGCGAATTATCTTTTAAACTTCTGTTATTGCAGAATTTTTTTTTATTTTATCAATTTAAAATTCTAGCTAAAGCAGAAGCCAGTCATTTGGGGAATTTTTTTTAATTCTGAAATGAGAACAGAAAAATCAGGAGTATTTCTTTCCTTTCAGATAAACAAGAAAAGTATTTGTAGAATGTAATTCTTTAAGAAAAAAAAAGAGGGAAAAAAATTATTTGCTTTTGTATTTTTTTCAGCTGTTTTAGTGCTTCAACTCTTTCTTTACTCTGTTTTTTAACTTTAAAATCCATAAATATGAAGATGCAGAGTTAATAACAGTTTTGGTTTTACCCATCATTTCAATTAATGTTATTATAATGCTCTTTTAAATCTATTGTGTTTTTGTCAGAGAAAATAGTAACTTCGTTAACAAGTGAATTTCAAAATCTAAAATGTAGCAGATTGAACATTTACAAACACTGCATTTTGGCGTACCAATGTTCCGGGGCGTATGAAAGCTCCAATTATTTAACATGTCTGGTGAGATATTTACGGGTCTGCGTGTGCATGTACTGAACAGGATTTAGTGGGAATTATTCTTGTACTCTCCTGTGCAACTCTGCTTCACAAGAGATTCTCAGTTTCAGGCTTCATTTTCCACCCTATGAAATGAAACTGAAAAATCTCACAATCTTTTTTGGGGTGGCTTTTGTAGTCAGAAACTACTTATTTTATCTTGATCATGTAAAGTTTTTGAAAATTATTTTGGTTTTTGTTATTGTATGTAGTGCATTAAAAAATATTTTTAGTGCTTAAAAGGTGCTTATTTTTTATTGAAAGATTTGGCTACGCACCCTGAAAAAATTATAAAATGCAAACTCTTTTATTTATGTTGGGTGTAAATGTAACTTAATGTAAAAATTGAATATTTTTAGTTTTTGAAAGTTGCATTAAGGCTGTGCACCCCTAATGTATGTAGTAAATCAATTGATGTTTTTTTTTTTTTTTTCAGTTGAAGGAAGGTAAACGATCTCTGGACTATTACTGTGACTGCATACAGATACTATGCACCCCTTTTTTTTTGTTCATTCATTCATCGTTGTTAACATTTACCACAGATGTGTAATAAATGCTTCATTTTTAAAAAATAGTTTTGACTTTTATTGTAAATATTCTAGCATTTCAAAATAAAGTTTCTTTTTTCATCTTTTTTTCCCCTTTGTTTTAATTTTTAGCTTTTACTAGTTTTTATGACCGTGATAAAAATCTCAACTTTCTTTAAAAGTTTAAAAGTGACATTTGAATTTATTACTGGACTGGGTTTTATAAAACTAAAAGAAATCTTCCAATTAACATTTTTATTGCTCTCCTACCTTTGTGCAGTCATATTAAAGAGCTATTCGGGTAAATAGCTAAACGAGTAAATCAAATTTGCAAACCTATATATTGTATGGTTATTTCACTAGTCTGGTTCTCCATTACATAAGCAAATTTTTTACATGCAGTGTGAATGGCCTTTAATTCCAATCCTAAATATCAGCGCTTATGTACTGGCTTCGACATAGTTTGCTTGCAATAAGGGTGTAGTGATAAAATAATTGTATGCAAAAGAGAACCTAATAGGTGAAGTCCCACCCCCCTCCAATGGTCAGACGAAATATCGTTCTGTCCATTTTAGTCATTTTCTGACAATACTATGTCCATCATGCACTTTTCTGGTTGTTAACTTTATCATCTAGCTGAGAAAAATCATATCCTTGTTGACATTAGGGCAGAATTCAGATTAATTTTTGCAATCACGATGCCTTAAGCCAATCAGAAGCTCGTAATTTTGTAAACATGTCGCGTATATGCGAACATTTAGAATTCCGCCCTAGAAAGTCATGGATTTACGCAATTTTGTTTTTCGTGTGTGTTCATATGATGGAGTAATGAAGAAGCTAACATAAAACTGGCGGATTTTATATTGTACTTACTGTCGTTGAACAGCCGAACCAATTTTTTGGGTTTAAGGCTACTAATAGCCTTGTAATTTTGAACCCAACCCAAAAGGCAAGGGAATTCCAGGATATGGGAAAGTTTGTCTTCTTGGAGGAAGTTAACGAGAACGGTTAGCTTGACGGTAAAGGGACTCTAACCCATGGCCACTGAGGATATTTCATGTCAGCATTGTGGTCAGTGCAAGTGGATTCTTATCGAGCAGCGTGATTGGAATCTGGTTTACCTCATCGGAAGGCAAACTCTGTATAAAACGAGTTCATTAAAGAAGGAAACGTAAAATAAACTTTCTGTTCGATTTGGGGGCTCTGTACTTGATCCTGGAGAGATCAATCTCTTTTTCTATTTGTTCTTTAAATTAAAATGTCCTTTTCAGCTTAAAAGTATGCATTTAACATTTTCTAGTTAGTTTTATACAAATATTACATTTTAATGAAAACATAGTTATTTTTCCTAACAATTGTTGCTAAATGATGTAATGGAAAATGGGATCATTTGATACCAGACTGTTTAATAAAAAGGATCCTGCCGTGAAGTTGACAGCAAGGCACAGTCTTAAAGCATTGTGGATACAGGATAGCCTGGTTGGTAAGAGTTCGAAACTAGCCGACCGAAAACTTCCCGTGTAATAAATGGTGCATCTGTCTGGTTACCATAACAAATTATGATCTGTGAATGGGTCTGCCCTATAAATGGCCATGTAAAGCAGCTAAAACAACCATTAGATACTGCCTTGTCTTAATTTTAAGAAAGAAATTTGTTCTCTTCAAGGGGCCGAAATTTCTGTTCACTATATGTGTAAACTCATTTTTCCTCACTGTTATCTTTTATTACACATTTAAATAAATGACCCATAAAAAGAAATACTTAAATGATTAAAAAAACAATCTGTAGTAACAAAAAAAGTGTTTTATTTTTTATTATTCTTCGTCTTAGGGGTGGCCTTAGCTTATGGCTACATTCCACTCAAAAGATGGACTTAAAATTCGGTATGTGTATTCTAAGTAGAAATTTCAAAATTACAAAAAAAATCAGTTGAAGAAAGAAAAAGGACATAATATCCAATTTCCTCTCTTGCTTTACTATATCCACTAAAATAATGTGTATAACAAGGCACGGGAATAAACATATTAATCAGTTCGAAGCTTTTTTTTTTTTGTATAAAATTTTCAGTTTATTTTTATTAGAGTGATAAAGTTTGTTTGAATTCTAATGGCAATAAAACTCCCTATAGGGAATTTTAGTATATTATGCAACAGTTATGAGCTCTATATTTCGTAAAATCTACTGCGAGTTTTTCCTATCCATGTTGGCAGTTACGTAAATTGAGCAGTTTTGTAATCAAATAACATCTGATAAAGTGAAATCAGGTAAGTTTACTCAATCTCCTTAGGTTCAAAATGAAAAGTTAGATATTTTCTGTTCATCTTTGGTTGAAAACACGAGCTACAAAAAATTTATTCGCGTTTATAAGAAATATTTTGATTATGTCACATGATAATGCTGCTGTTGTTTCAGCCTTAATAAAACTTTGATTTTATATCCCTCGTCCGACTCCGTATTCTTTTAATTTTGAACACAATTTAAAATACAAGGAACACTTGGATCAGTACCCCCAGAGGTATGATTTGTTATTGGAACATGGTGGACTTTGTGACACCACAGATTTAACGTGCATCAGTCCCCCCCACACACACAGGGAGTCTTCTGCCGACCAGGCTACCCCGACTCAGTAAGTTTTGCATATTTTTTTTTTGTCGTTGAACTGCCGACCCAATTTCATGAGTTTACGGCTATTAATGTTCAACTCTGTAACCTTGTCATTTTGAACCCAATCCAGAAGACAAGGGAACTCCTGGATCGAGTATTGGGAGAAATTTACCTTCTTGGAGAACTTTTTGATGGAGCTAATCCGCATTGCATTACATGTTAAGGAAGACCACGAGAACCTCACACGGCTAGCCTGACACTAATGGGACTCTAAGTCACGATCCGTATACCACTCGCACGTCAGCACTGTAGTCGGTGCAAGCCGGATGCGGAATTCGTATCGGCTGGGATTCGAACCCTGTTCGCCTTATTGGAACGCTCTATTCCCTGAGCCATCACGGCTCAAGCTTTACTCATTGATAACTTGCAAGGAAATTACTTTTTATGTTAGTAATTCTGGAGGGTTATTTAAGGTAACAAAACAAATGATACTTGGAGCTGGAAATGCTCACCAGTTATTACCACGAAGAGCGAAAAAAACTAAGAGAATCTGAAGAACAGGCAAGAGAACTTAAGAGTTTAAAAAAAAAATGAAAATCCTGCAAGGTGCAAAGAACCAATAGCTGCTGAACTAGATATGGCTTGATTAAATATCTGAACCATTAATTTTATGTTTAATTGTGATTTTAAAATATTCAGATTTTTTCTCTGCTTATTTATTTCGATACAATGACTATATACTTGAAAAATTGAACAGAAATATTAATTTTCTAAAAATTATTTTAATAAAAATTTTATTTTTTCTGTCGTATTAGATTTAAATCTTAACTGGTACTTTGAATTGTTTTCAAAGATTTATTTTTGTTAATATTTTGTGTTTTTAATAACTTTTTTTTTATTAAAACAAATGGATTGCGACCTAAATCATTATGTTTGAACTGAAAATACATTTTTACAGTATCATCTTATGTTTTGCTTGGGGTCGACATCGCTATTTCATTTCAAAGTAAAGACTGCCAGACTACTTATATAACTAGATGTCCTCTAATTTAAAGATAGCCCTCGAACTTCTTTTGATGTAACTCAAAGGAGGGCGGAAAATGTCCTCAAAAACTGATTGTCTCAAATGTTCTCGAACTTCTTCGAAAACATCTTATCTTTTTTTTTATATATATATATATATGAGCAATGAAATATCCAAAAAAAATTTATTAATAAAATAAAAAATAAGATAATTTTAGAAATCTTGCTCACCTTAAGTATAACCAAGATGATCTTGATGGTAACTATCATTGAACCATTATATTTTTGGATGGCAACCAGCATACGTAACCATCAACTCAATGTAGGAAATTTGGACTGATTAATGATGGGCCAACATAAAACAATTGTTTTGATGATATATTCCTGAGAACCAACTAGAATTCCCATTAAACCGTAATGAAAATGTATACTTGGAACCATCATGGATTGTTGGCCCATGAGAGTCAAACTTCTCTAATGATTAATTACCATGATATTAAAGTAGCACTTTCCACCATATCATGGATGATGGTGATCATCAAATGATGTTGGACTATCATGACTCAAACTGAAACTAACATAAACCATCAAAGTTTTTTGATGGGACCATCAAAAAATTTGACTTGGGGGGTAACCTAGACAACAACTAAAATTTTAGTTTGTAGAACTTTAATTTGAATGGATTCAGCATTACAATGATTTTCAATTCTCTGCTAAGTTGCCAAATAATTCATTGAAATCAACTGTGGATATATCATTCCAGAAAGCTACTGCAACTGCAACCACTGAAGCCAGGGAGTAGAGAATAAGAGCATGTTGTTCCTCGTTGCGGACAAGTATTGTGTTGGGTGGTCTTTCTTTATTCTTCTTCATGGGGCACAAAATCTCTCTACCTTGAGCAATTCTTTGGAAGAAGAAAAGAAAAAAGACGTAAATCCACTGGCCATATATTATGTTACTAAACAGTTCTTTTAGTTCAATGGTAGGTAGGTATTTAATTTACGTCGCACCAGAGCTGCGCAATTATTTTATTTTACAACCGTTGTTGAACAGCCGACCCAATTTTGGCTTTACGACCATCAATGTTTAACTCCGTAGCCTTGTCATTTTGAACCCAATCCAGAAGACAAGGGAACTCCTGGATCAAGTATTGGGGAGAAATTTGCCTTCGTCGAAACTTTTTAATGGAATAAACCGAATTTGCGTTACATGGAGAGGAAGACCACAAGAACCTCCAACGTTAAGCCTGACGGCAAGGGGACTCTAACCCCTGATGCGTATGTATACCACTGAGGATATTTTACGTCAGCACTGTGGTCGGTGCTAGCTGGATGCGCAATTCGTGTCTACCAGCTATAACCCGGTTCCTCTCATTGAAAAATGAATGGTCTATCACCATACCCATCGTGGCTCACAATAAGCTCTTGACGACTGTCTGGGAAACATCCCTGAGGTTGATCCGAAGACATGCCATCGCAATTTTGATTAGCCCAGGGATGGGCCAACTGTGGCCCACAAACGAAAACAGCATGTTCGTTGTTTAGGTGGTGAACATATGATAAATCAATGTTTACTACCAATAGTGAAGCATGGTGGAGGTTCAGTCATGGTTTTGAGATGTTTTGCCGGTGACTAAGTTGGAGATCTTGTAAGAATAGAGGGAGTTATAGATTTTAAACAAATATTATCTCAAAATATTGCAGCGTTACGTCGCTTCATTTGGACACAGAATCTTGGGATACGAATTTGTTTTGCAGCGATCTGACACATTCATCGAAATGGTGTAGAAACTGCATTGCACCCAAAGAAAGGAAAAAAAGCACTGAAATACACGGATTAGTCCTCTCAATCCCCCGATATTAATCCTATTGAGCTATGAACCACTTAGAAAAATGCCATGTACCAATCAAAACAAACTTTGGGAATCTTTATTTAGTTGCTTGAACCAGATCTCAACTAAAACACTGCAAAAACTAATAGAAAGAATCCCAAAAATATGCACTGCTGTGAATAAATCTAAAGGAGGATATTTCGAAGACTCCACGTTTGGACGAAATTCATATGTCATGCATAAAATTATAGTTCTTGCCGCGTAAGTGTACCTATATTCACCAAAATAAAGTTAATTTGTTGTGATTTTAACTATAAAAAGCTTGTTATTTGTTCATTTATAAGAGTGAGTCTACTAAGCTTTCGACCGTTACTGTACAATATACATTATATAACGTCGCTGCCGAGTGGTAGGATTAAAACAGGCCATAGGCAGGGAAGGAGGATGCAAAATTTATTTATTAATTAATAAAAATTAAAGAAATTGTTTTATGAGAATTGTGAAAGTACCACAAAGGATACGTGAAAAAGTTCGAATTAGTCCAAGAAGATATTTTCAAAACCGCAACATCATGGATGAAAGTTCGTTGAAATTCCATGAACACAATTCCAAAAGCAAAGACGAGAGCTGCTAGTGAAAAAATGTGTTTCGTCGTTAAGATGATTCATAAATTAACACCGAGAGTGAAGGAGAAATTGAAGCTTATTTTTCTTTGAGTTCTGACTAGGAGGGAGGGAATGTCGAACATCTAAGTAAACCATTCCAGGGTGATAACAATATATTGACGATAAAATCCAGGGCAGCACTGGGAGAAGCAAAATCAACACTTTCCTGACGGAAGGGATGGGGTTTCAAATCGAAAACTTTTTAACGTCTATCAGGAGTCCGATGCAGTTTTTCTTTTTAGTCCGAGGGGAATGAATAATATTGAAGCTCAGCTCTCTAGTAGTATCCATCGCCTTCAGAACGTAGACGTAACTTGCAGCATAGACATATGGAAAATCGATGATCGTTGAGTTCCACTGGGCGTAGGTATAATTTATAATAAACAAAAAGTTTGATGATTAAAGAGTTTATTTTTTGTTAAAGATACTGGATGAATAATGAGTTGAAGAAGAATTTGAATGATAAATTTCAAAAACTGTCCATTTGAATGAATGATTTGAAGTTATTCCATATTTTTGATGTACCCTCTTCCGATTGATTTAATTTCAAAATTTCAGATGATTATTTTAATGAGATATTACATATCTCTGATGTACTGTACCCCCCTCCCGACCGTTCAATCCTGGCGACTTATAACTTCGTTGCCGAGTGGAGGGATAAAAACAGGTCTTAGGCAAGGAAGGAAGGTACAAAATTTATCTATTAATTATTAGATAGAGCAGTCATGAATGTGTACACGAAAATTTGTGCTTCTAGGTTATATGTCAGGGAATCTTGCAAATTAAATCCGTAAAATGTTTCATTTTAGGGAAATCTTAGTAAAGTAATTGGTTTATCAAATAGGTCGAGCGTTTCCCACAGAGAGCAAAGGGGAAAATGTCCTGCTTTTAATTAAATGCATACTTGAGCCAAAAATAGATTTAAGAACAGGATGTGGCTTTTAAAGAGCTTGGTGATGTGGCTTTGTGAGAAAGAATTTCAATTAGAATAATTAATTAGGATAACATAAAAAGATTAATAGAAGCTTTTTATGTTACACACACCCACACACACATATATATATATTATATATGTATGTAATATAAAAAGCTTTTATTAATCTTTTCATGTTAGTTTCTTTGCTATGAAACAACTCCTACTTTATTCCTAATTAATTATTCTATTCCAAATTCTTTCTCACACTTTTAAAAGCCACACCCTGTTCTTAAATCTATTTTTGGCTCAACTATGCATTTAATTAAGAGCAGGACATATCTCCCTATGCTCTGTGTGGGAAACGCTAGATTTCTTTCATAAACCAATAGTAATCCTTATCACTTCCCTTTTCCCCTCAAATATAACAAAATAGAGGGAAATTCCTTTGCTACTTTCCCTAAGATAAAAACTTAAGCACACAGTTTTGGAGTGCGATTTTGAGCTCCGCCTTTGCTAGAAAATGTCTTAAATATACTATGTGAAGTTAATAAAATATGTTTTGCCTTCCAACTGCTATCTGCGTGGCCTAACATCACTCACCATGACTGCTACCCTTTCATGTATATATAAATTTGCGAAGAAATGAGCTTACCTGTAGTGACTCAATGGATCTGTTCTCCATATGGTGTTGTACCCAATATTAAACAAAACACTTGAGATGGCAAGAGGTTTACGGAGCCCGTAAAGGCTCTCGGAAAATCCACCGCAGCATATCGAAGACCCAATGACAGTTGCCAACGTCAGGTGGCGCACGCATCTGCCGAGACACAACCAGAGGACTGTCCTCTTGCCCAATTCCCGATTTCTGATCACTATGACAGACTTCTCATCCAATAGGGCTGCATCGAGTTCCTCTCCGGAGCTGCTGTGACTGGAATCACTACGTATTACAGTTATGTCCTCATTTTCGTAAGTTCTGTAACAAAGATATCACTTTTTTTAGTGCAATAAAGTGGCTGGCGTGGGAAGCATCTCTCAGGATTATGACTGGGCGATAAATCGATGTATCGCGAAATATTGATTTAACGCATATATCAGTAGACCGATGTAGTGACTTTCGTTTTAGGCGTTGCATCAGAAATCTGATTTAAGCAGCCGGAATTAGATTACAATCGCGGTTTAACGATTTAATATGCAAGTATCCTTTACTAGGCTAACGCTGTTACCACGCTAACGAAGACGATTTTGATTTCGTCTAGCTGCAGAGATGTAGATAGCGTTTTGCTATTAAGATGATGTTAGTTTTGTGATGTTGAATGACGAAGAGCGAATTGAATCAGAACTCTCGGTTTCGTGCGAGGATCAGCGTTGTAATATAAGTAGAACGCAATGCATAGTTTCTTTATGTCCAGTTTTGTCTTAGGGATTTTGCGTTTTTTTGAAGATTATTTCCAATGGGACTTAAGTCATTTTGCAATCGTTGTGCATTTTATTTCGTCGGAAATAATTGTCGGGTTTCTTGCAAGTTATTTTCGGTGAGACTTTTTCAGCGATCTTTTCGTTCTGCATTATTTCATACCATTTTTTTTCTGTCTATGTTTAACGATTCTTGTCAATTATTTTTAGTAGTCCTACTGTTACTTTGCGATTGCTGCGCAATTGCTGTTATCGTAAATTTTCGTTCTGAACTCAATAGATCAAATCATTGATTTTTTTCAATTATTGTTTTTTATTTTAAGCGATACAATTTATTTGAGGTATTTTGTATTTAACTTTGTTATAAAAAGTTAGTTTTTTTAAATTTATTAAATGTAGTTAAGTATAATAATTTGATTGTTTTTCAACCAATAAATGCTCGGTCGTTTTTAATTATAAAAAGATTAAAACAAAGCTTACCCTTATTTAATTTGATTTTATTTTTGAGAAAATGAAAACAAAGTTTTAAAAAAATTTGGCTATTAGTTGAAACAATTTTTTTTTTAATTAAATAAGAAGTTTAGTAATGTTTTGACGTTTTTAATAATTTAACATTAGTACTTTAAGTATTTTTTAAAATTTTTATTAAAATTCTTTCAATACTTGCTTGTTTTATAATTTGTTCGATAGTCAGTGTCGTTTTTAAACAAATAAATCTTCAGTCGATTTTATTTTCAAAAATGAAAATAATAATAAATAAGTAAAAATATTTTTACATTTATTAAGTACACAATTTGACCATTAGTTAATCCTACTTTTTATTATATTAAATAAGTAAATAAAAAAGGGTTTAATGATGTTTCGAAAGCATGTTTTTTTTTCAACAAATAATAAAAAATAAAAAATTTTCTAAAGTGAAATTTTTTTTTTTTTTTTTTTTTTTTTTTTAATTTTTAATGCATGTATGTAAAATAATTTGTTACTGTATTATTATTTTTAAACCAATAAATCTTAAATCATTTTTAATTTGAGAAAAATGAAGTAAAGCTTGGGTTATTTGCTTTTACTTTGACTTCTTTATTAATTTAATTTAAAAAATTGAGCAATGATATTGATATCATAGTAGAATATGTTTAGTATTAATATTTTCTTTTGTACTAGATTTATTCCTTTTTATTTATTTTTGATTGATTTAAAGATTTCCCATAGGTAATTTTTGAACCTATGCTAAATTGCGATACATCACTATATTGTGATGTCTAACTGACGATGTATCACGATTTAAAATTTCTGACATCACCCAGTCCTACTCAGGATGATTTACTGTTTTAACCATTTTTTATTTAATGGCGGGCACTTGGATCTATTTGCGCTTCAGAAATGCCGGAATTGCTACTCTCTTTTCGTCACCCTCCCGCAAAGGACTGATCTTTAAGACACGGTTTCCAGTAGAACACCGAAGTCAAGCATCACTGGAGGCGTTCAGTGTGCGGGTGGGGGACCACTTCGATACGAAGAGACCGAGGGTGTGCGGTAATGGTCCTCGTTAAATTGTTCTTCTACCGTAAAGTGCTTGCAGGTCGTCGGACGACTACCGAAGCTGGGATGTCATCAGAGGATCAAAATTGCGATGTGACGTAAATAAACTACAACAACAACTTATCGTTACCCAGTGGCTAAGAGTAGCGTCACCCAACCGCAAACCCGGGTACAGGGCGGGTTACATTCACTCAGAAGAAGGGAAACACAGAAAGTTACATCCATGCCAACAGTGGGATTGGAACTCACAACCACTGGTGGTCCCATAGTCCAGTACAGTAACCACTAGACCAGTGACTATTAATCATCTGCAAAGAGAATGCTTTGGTAGCCCTGCGCTCAAAGCTAACACTTAAAGAACAATTTAATGATACCACGGAACCCCGGTTTCTATGCAAGCTGATCAGAGTGGTCACCCACCCTCTCACTTCTGCGATCTACTGGGAACCGTGTCTTTGCCACTGCGGAATGATATAACACTTTGAAACCTTTTAATAAACACTTTTAAGGGGTCGTACAATTATTACACAAGGTCTTATGGTTTACTTATTTTTGCTGACAAGGGTGAACAATGCTGACATAAATATTAAAATCTTCTTATTTTCGAAATTTTCTTAAATGAAATTTAAAAAAATTATGCTTTGAAAATTTTTAATGTTGGAATAAAATTTGAATTCGGAGAAAGAATCCCTCGTAGAGTTTTGAAGGTCAACAGTTTTACTCAAAACTTTGAACCTATAATGAGATGAAAGTTAAAACGAGGTCTTATATAAGTACAGGTTATGCCACAAAAATTCTTACTTTCTAACAACGGAATTCATCTGTTTTATCTTAGCAACTGAATATTTCTCTCTTGTCGATTACGCAGCTAGAGTATGGTTATAATAATCCAAGTACCCCAACATTTGATTCAATTTTTTCTACCACCAAATTTTGAGGGTCAGAGATCCAAATATGTAAGAAGTATGTTTATTCAGAGAAAGTGCTATTTGTGTCTGATTTCGTAACTTAATTAATAGTTAGCACTAATAAATTAGCGAAGTTGCATTAATAGTTAGCACACTAATTATTTAGAATATTTGAAGTCAACCCTAGAAACGATTAAGATTGACACTAATGGGTATATCACTCGTTGAAAATCAGCGGCAACGAAACTGGCTAGTCCACTTCCACTTTTCTCCAAAATTTCGGTGTGATGTAGAAATCACAGTGGCTCGTAATATCAGGCCAGCAACTGTTTCGTTCCTCAGAGAGAAAAATTGCTTATAAATAAGAGTAACTCACACTTGCACCAATCGTTTCCACTCTATGCGATGACGTTTATAAACGTAAATAAAAATGGCGGCGACGTTGATGAGGAGAATAAAATTTTGAGAAAATAAAGTTAATCAGGCCCGGACTGGCCAGTAGGCGGACCGGGCAATTGCCCGGTGGGCCGGTCTGGCCTGAGGGCCGGTTGGACCGAGCCAGTAGCGCAAAATTTTTTTTTTTATTCATTGCATGAATTTCAAATAATATCGCGCAAATAATAATAATATTAAATAACATATATATGATATATGTAGTAATAATATTGTTTTAATATACAGAGTGATTCAGATCATGCGTGCCACCCATTTTTTTCGAGAATGAAGCAAATAATCGATTTGAAATAAAAAATCTAAGTAACTAAATCGACACCAAGGAATTCAATAGTGATATTGTTAATTCCCGGAAGTGGCCGGATGTACAGGAATTTGAATATAGTTTTGATTTTTTAAATGGAAACCTATATCTTATTTGGCATCATTAAAGAGGGTTTTTGGAAAAAAGTAACTTTTACTTGAAATTTTTTTTATATCTCCTACTGTTCTCAAGATAATAGATAAGAAAAAATTCTGATTATTTACTTCAATTTATCATTTTTATCAAAAATAATTCACTTAAATTATCAAAATCGCTTAAATTTTTATAAAACATGGGAAGAAAAGCGCAAATGTGTTTTAATGAAGGTAAAAGACATTTTTTTTAGTGAATATGTCAAAATCCATTAATATGTATTTTTTCTTATCTATTATCTTGAAAATAGTAGGAGATATTAAAAAATATTTTAAGTAAAAGTTATTTCTTTTCGAAAATTCTCTCCAATGATGCCAAATAAGATATAAGTTTCTATTTAAAAATTATATGAAATATCTTGTATATGAAAGACTTCTCGCTGTTGTAGAGTGTAAATCTTCAACTGGACAGAATGTGTTTTCTTTAGTGGATTCAGTTTTAAAGTCTTGTAATATAGATATAACAAAGTGCATCGGTAATTCAACTGACGGGGCTGCAAATATGCAAGGTGAATGTAAAGGATTTTCTTCATGGCTTTCCGAAGAGTCCCCTGGTCAAATTCATGTTTGGTGTTATGCACATGTCTTAAATTTAGTTTTAGGAGATACCACGAAGGCACTAATTGAAAGTGCATCGTTTTTCTGCCTACTAAATAGCGTCGCAGTATTTTTCCGTGAATCATACCAACGTATGAACATCTGGGAACAAAGTAACGAGTACGGAAATAAAAAAAGGTTCGCAACTATTGGAAAACGCGTTGGTGGTTCAAAGATTCTGCATTAAAGAAAATTTTTGGTTAATTTTCAAACTCAGATTCAACTATTAAGCTGTCATATGTCACATTAATTACAAGTTTAGAAACTATACAACAAAATTCAAATTTCAAGCCAGATATCCGTGCAAAGGCAAAAATAATTTTAGAATCATTTTGCAAATATGAAACAGTAATCATCGCCAAAATATTCTCAAGAATATTTGAATTAACTACACCGCTTTCTCAATATTTGCCAACCTATGGTTTCGACATCTTAAAAGCTTTTGGAATGGTATCACAAACGTGTTCAGAACTAAAAAAAATAGTGAGAGATTTTGAAGGTGTACAAAAAGTTACAGATGATTTCATTATTCGCGCAAATAAGGAACTTAAAGAAACTGAAATTCAAACAAAGTTTCCATGAAAAAGATTGAAGAAAAGAAAATCGATGCCGGGTGAGACAGCATCGAATGAAGCAGTTTTTGATGATGAACCCACTGCATTTAAGATAAACGTCCATAACATTATTTTCAGCACAGTTGTAGCGTCAATGGAACGTCGATTTCCGACAAATGGAAAGTTTTATGCCGATTTTTCCTATCAAGATCTGAAACGTTTCCCTGAAAAACATTTTAACAAGCATCAATCTGGCGAACTAAATGAGTTTAGCTTTACATTGGGAAAAACTGAAAAATTCAGAATTAGAAGATTATAAAATAATCACAAAAGATTATTCAAATGAAGATAATAACGACTTTACTTTGGAAACAGAAGAAGTAAGTCTAAAATGTGAGACACGCAGTGCGTGCAAAAATTGTGTTATTTGTTGCTACAAGATGACATTCAATTTATTGATCAATTCTTACAATTTAATTAGTCTAGCATTAAAATTTTTACTAACATTATCAAAAAGTCAGGTGGCTTGTGAAAGATCATTCTCCACATTAAAAGTAATTAAAAATCGAATGAAGAGTACTTCATCTTCGGATAATTTGAATACTCTCATGGCATTTGCAATAGAACAAGATCTATTAATGAAATTTGATAGCGACGCCATAGTCGATAAAGAGGCAGAAAATAGTGAGCATCTTCAAAAGTTAAATTAAATATTAATTTAATGACTTTTGAAGAAGCATTAAATCTATTTTAAATTTTTTTTTTATTTAAATCATTCATGTATGTGTACTATAATAAATATTATTATTCTTTCACCTTCTTTTTGATTTTATCAACCTATGTTTCCTTATAAGAACCATGTATTTTAAACTGAAATATATTCTATGAAGGATTATTAAGCAATTTTTTTCTACTTTCTTACTTCGATAAATTAACTTACGCTCATGAGAATTTATAAGTAAAAAATGCCTAAAAATGGTACATTAGGAGCCGCGTACGCTAAGCGCATGCGGTGTTTATGTGAAGTAGAGGGCCGATATCTCTAAAATGCCCGGGCCGATTTTAGATCCCAGTCCGGGCCTGAAGTTAATACATAAAATTAAACGGATATCAACTTTAGAGAGTCTATGATTTACTTTTCTTCCCTTTACAAACATCGATGAGATAATAGCATCACATGAAAGAAAATAATATTATCCAAAAGTTATGTAACAAAAAATGGTTACGAGCAACAGTTTTAGCAATTAAGCAACCCTATGGGCGACAGCGAAATTTCTTTTAGAGTTAAGAATAAAGCGGAGGTTACAAGTACGGTTGCTCTTATTTTTCTCTCGTGTGATATCCGTATTACTACGTTAAAATCCGATTTTTAGAACATTTTTTGGCACACTGTACATTTTTCATAAACATATTACTATTACAAAAGGATTAGTGAAAGGTGAATTAAAAACGAGTTACCAATAAATAACAGCAAATGTTTGAATCACATGATTCTTGTTGAATCAGTTTATAAACCCATAAATTGTGCTAAGGCAGTCGACGCCAACAATGTTATTCCTAATGGTGTTTATTGAATGGAAATTACCTATAATATATTCTTTAAACATGTACAGTTATAAGAAAGAAATAATAAATCTCATAATGTTCATTCATGAGAGCAACCTATAAGATATTTTTTGAAACTTGTGGATAAGAACTTATTTAACAAACTGTAGCAACGTTCTTTTAGCAAATAAGAAGCTATTTAAGGTTTATTACACCACAAGAGAGACCAAATTCTTTATCAAAAATAAAACCACAAAATAATTGATTTTTAAGACTCTATAGAACTATTTCCGTTTACTAAAGCACAAAAAGTTTTAATGTTTATGCTTATATATTTGTATGTCATAATACATTATGCTCTTTAAAAATATAAGTCATAATAGATATAGGATTTTTGAGGACACTTGAGGTGATAATTCTCATAAATCTTCACCTTGAAACAGTTTATTTATCTTCTTCATATGTTTCTTAAATCAACATTTACTCGAAGATTATATAATTTTCTAATAACTTACAATTTAAAGTAATTTTATGCAGAGTTATGAGAACAAGACAATTCAAGGGACAATAAATAAGTTATTATTTTTGTTTTTTTAAATTAGCATTCCTTTTTCCGAAATTGAGTTAAGGGCGCTGTTTTCAGTATCGTCCAAGCCGTGAAAATGTCTTCCACTGGCACTGTTTATCGATTATAGAGGCGAATGCTTTTCACAGTTTTTTGTTAACACGATTATCGATCCTCATAAATGAAAAGTGCCAAAATGTAACATCGAGACGCACAAAAATATCAATATTCAACAATATGTCGCGATATTTCTCCAGTATAACTAATATATAATAACCATATTACTTTTATAACCTTATTTTATAACCATATTACTTTTACATTGTCCTTATAACTGAAAAGTGCCTAAATGTAACATCGAGACGCACAAAAATATCGATATTCAACAATATATCGCGATATTTCTCCAGTATAACTAATCCATATCACTTTTACATTGTCCTTATAACTGAAAAGTGCCTAAATGTAACATCGAGACGCACAAAAATATCGATATTCAGCAATATATCGCGATATTTCTCCAGTATAACTAATCCATATTACTTTTACATTGTCCTTATAACTGAAAAGTGCCGAAATGTAACATCGAGAAGCACAAAAATACCGATATTCAGCAATATATCGCGATGTTTCCCCAGTATAACTAATCTATATTTTTTTTACATTGTCAACATTTTCGTTATCCTATGATATTTTTTCAGCTAGCACAATAATATTTATTCATAACTATCGTTATGTATAATATCATCTTTTTGGTTCCAATGAAAGGAAGAAATTTTTTGTCTCAAATTCTCTTTCATTGCTAATTTAAGATTTAAAGAAATCTAGAGTCAGTCATGAAATTTCAAATTCTGAAGAGAAAATATTCAAATGAATGTAATAAATGATAACTTAGGCAACGGAGAAATTTGTTTGCATTTTAATAGTCTTAATTATTTTTCTTCAGCAATTGAAATTTCATGACTTACTCTGCCTAAACTCACTTTTTCTTTCTTTTAAATTAGCATTATAACACACTACAGTCAGAAAAAGTCGCTGGATTAGCTACTGAGCAGTAAAACCTTATAAAAACATGGGTGCAGGGGTATAGTTTGTCTACGGTAAGAACTCCCCGCCACACAGTCTGAGACCGTCTGCTGCTATGGAAACAAGACTTTCAGAGAGGGTAGCTTCTCTTCACTCTACGGATAACACAGTAGACAGGAGGAAAAGATTACCTTCGCCGACCTGAGTCAAAGCCTGTCTTAAACAATGACCCCTACTTGAAATAGCTCGTTACCATAGTCACCGCCACGGGTCCAGACGAATGGTTAGGGGAATTCTTATTTTAGACAAACTATAAACTGGACAGTAAAAGTTAACGTTACAAAAACATAAGTGTAGGGCAATGATACTCATATCCCTCGATTAATCAATTATTGAAAATAATAAACGATAATTATTGATTGATTATTATGTTTGATTTGCCGAAAAATTTTAACCATCGACAGCGGTCCTTCTTTTAGTAATACATATATCGCCATATCAATGTGTATGTGAAAACCATGGGGTAGATCCGAGAATAGCCCACCCCGTTGCGATTTTTATTTAAATTTCGCCAAGCAAGTTTTTGAAATCTTCCCAAACGGGTTGACTATATTTGAGGGTGCCCCTTGATTCTCGCCAAATTTTGATAGCGGTTGATCGCCAAGCTGGGCGATGTTGAAACCCAATCGTGATTCTGATTGGTTTAGATTTTAGCGTTATTTTTAAATGTTCAACTGTATATGTAATTTCAGAGATCCGTTAGTTCTACGTTGGATACCGTTTGGTAAGGTTACTTTTGCCTTAGTTCAAATAGATCGAAGGTATGTGGGCAGTCATAAAAAGGGACTTTAGAAAAAAATGTCTCTGCCAGTCCGGTATCACAGACGACATTTTCAATTCGTATTTCGCCGAATTTATGTGGCGATGGAGGTACACAGGTTCTATTCATGTTAAATTTAGACAGTATCTTACTGCTGCTAATATATTAGAGAATTCTGTGCACCTAAATCTGAGGATATTCAAACTTAATGAAGAAGTGAGTTGTTTTTTTCCTTTCTGTGCTTACTCCATTAATTTTTGTTTCGATTCAAAATGCACTTTATTGGGTTTATTAATTTTGCTTATATTGGATTCGTTGCAATTTTATAAAGTTTTGGTCGATGTTTTGTTGAAATTTTCCAATGTTTTATTGAAATATCATTATGTTTTGGCCGACATTCCTATTACCACGGTATTCCAAGCAAACAGGAATGGCGCCAAACATAAGTCGCCAATTTCGCCTAAGGGCACCCTCAAGTATATTTTTACCCTGATTGGTTATTTGATATGCATCCCTACGCGAAAATTTGGATTTTATTAGAAAAAAAGGTAAAAGGGTTATTTTTTCCGTCATTTACATTTGATCTCTTGCTGTCAGAGTAATCGCTATTATTTCATTTATTACCGTTATTATTTCATTTTTTAATTTTTTTTGTGGGGTACCGGTTGAAAATGGCTAGCGAATAAATGTGTAATTATTTAAATTGTTCTTTTTTTAATAATCAAGAAGCTACGTTGATCCCAGCCAACTTTGCGTGATTTCAAGTCGCCAAGAGATGGGTTTGTCTAGGATTTTACTAAATCTTGTTTCAAGAGTCTGATTTGGTATATAAGCCGAATGTGTTCATTTAAACACTTTGTTGGAAAAAAAAAGTCTTTGTCCATATCATAATATATGTATTTTTAGAAGAACAATAGATACAGTTGACAATGAATGAATAACTTAAGCAACAAAATAAAATAAATCTCTTACATAATGTTTGAAGATGATGAATTCATTCTGATTGATATGCCAATTACTGTTTTAAAACAAAATTTTGGAGATATAACTAAACAAGTGTAATTAGAATTTATATTTCCTTTGAATGAAGAGAGACGTTAAAAAAATAATACTTATGACAGCGCTATTTAACTTAAAGCGGTAAAAATGAAACTTTTGGTACGTATTCAGAAAAACCTTGCTAATGGGATACATGAAAGTGACGTAGTGTGGGTATTTCAATCCTGATTGGTTGTTGAAACGTGGCATTTATTTGCGTTAGTAAATGTTTTTTTCAGTTTTTTTTTCATTCTATTTCGAGTAAGCCGAGTTCCAATTGGGTATACTATAACCTACGTCACAGGTCGTGTTATTCCTACTAAATTTAACTAGTAAACAGCATTTTCTGCGAACCTGATTTCTAACAACAAATAAACATTAAACAAAGTGTGTTGTAAGTCGCTACTCACCAGGTTAGAATTGGGTATACTATAGCCTACGTCACAGGTTGTGTTATTCCTACTAAATTTAACCCATGAACGGCATTTTCTGCGAGCCTAACTTCAAGCCACAAATAAACAAACGAAGTGTTTGATCGTTTAAATAGCTGCTCTCCAGATTTTATTGCATTATAAAGAAAAGTAATTAATATTCGATTTTTGATTAATAATTGATTTATGTGGATAGTGGCATAGAATTTAGCATTGCGTCATGGTAAATGTTATTCCTACTAAGTGGAAGTAGTTGTGTTTTTTTTAATATTATACCCAATTGCATTAGTCTAGTTTCTTTTGAAATAATTTATTTTGTTGTTTTATCTAGGTTTATGAATTTAATAAATATATTTAAAACTCAGCTTATTAATTAAACTTAAAGGTAAATGTTATTCCTAGTAAAATTTTCGAAGTGGAAGTAGTTGTGTTTTTTTCATATTATACTCAATTCTCTGAAATAACAGAGTCTATATTCTTTCACAAAGATTTCAACTCTGTATATTTACACGAAGCCATGTAGAACATAAATTTATGCATTGAAGTTGCCAGGTACATAAAACAAAAATATATCACGTGTCACAATAAAATACAAATAATAAATCTAAGTTAAGAAAAAGAAGAAGACAAAAAAGAATCAACACATTCGATGTGCTATGCGGTTCTGTATTTAACGAACTTAAAGTTAATTAACATTTTAACTTATGTAGAGAAACTTAGCTCAACTTTAATACTTCATATTGTTGCTGATGTCATGGGTCACACGCAGTTTTGGGGGACAAAACCTCCTCCGAAATTCTACATTACTTGATTAATGTTGCTGTTCGGTTTGGTAAGCAAGATGTAGAAGCAAAGAATTTTCATTATTCATTTTTTTCGCAATTTGCACAGTTAAAATGAATATATGTAATGAAATTTCAATAAAATCGATCCAGTCTGCACTTCACCGAGAATATTGCTCACTTGTTGTTATGGATCCTTTTACAACAGTTTCAATTAAATTTCGTTAGGAGTGAAATTGAGTTATTCTTTCGAGTTAATAGATTCAAGCATAGTTAGTGTTTTTTTTTTTTTTTTTTTTTTTTTTTTTTTTTTTTTTTTTTTATGAGTTCAACTCCGAAAAAGTGTTTAAGAAAAATGTAAATTCGTAAGCAATAAATAAAGAAATTGATGTCTTCGATTAATTGTTTACTTACGATTTCATTTACGAAGAGTGTTAAGAAAATAAGTTTTTTTGCATTAATTTTGAGTTGGAATTACATTACAAGAGTCAGTTAAAAAATTCTGTTAGCTCGCAAATTTGATTTGGAGTACTGTGAAAATTTATTTATATATTTACTCGTAACAGCTTATGAGTTAAATGTTATAAAAAAATGGCTTTAAATTCACAAAAATTATATTAACAATGAATATTTCTTTCATCCCTTCTTTTAAAAACATTTTCCTTTATCCGGAATTAGTAAAATCTATTTTTTAGTACCCCTTTTATTGTATTATAATCATCAGAATAATACATTTATAATATCTTTTTTTCCATCATAATCTGATGAAAAAAAATGCATAGTAGAAAAAAAGCAATAATAGTACGTGGATGTTTTGTAAAAAATTTAAAGAGAATTTTTAGAATGGAGAAAATCTAAATTCCTTAAAGAAAAAAAAAAATTTTTTTTTTCTTCACAGACTTGATGTACATTAGGAGAAGACAATTCCTGATTTGAATACTTTTATTAATAATTATAATAATCATTTATTAATTACTAAAATAATATCCAAAACACGTTAAGGAAAAAAAACATATTTTTCGAAGATTTAAAAAACAGTTGAATAAAACAATAGTACTTGAGTTTTCAATAGAAATTCTGAATAATTTTTACAAAGAAAATATCCAAGACATGCTAAGAAAAAAAAAACAGCAACATATTTTTCGCAGATTTAAAGAACATGGAAACACGCATTTAAAGAGCACGCAGATGGAAAAAACAAAAGTACTTGAATTTTTAATAAAAATTTTAAATAATTTTTACAATGATGTTTACAATTCACATTAAGAAAAAAAAAAATTTTTTTTCACAGATTTAAAGAACATTTGGAAGGAACAATTGCACTTGAATTTTTAATAGAAATTCTAAATGATTTTTACAATGAAAATATCCAAGACACATCTTAAAAAAAAAAACATATTTTTTGCAGATTTAAAGAACATTTGGAAAAAGACAATAATACTTAATTTTTATTAAAAATTTCAAATAATTTTTATAATGAAAATATGCAAGACACATTTAAGAAAAAAAAATTTTTTTGGTGCAGATTTTAAGAACATTTGGAAAAATTATTAGCGCATGAATTTTTAGTAAAAAACTTACCCATTCCAAAGAGAATGAAAAAACGCAAAAGACTTTTTAAAAAAATGTCGGTTACACAGATCACAGATTTATTCCACATTAGGAAAAAACAATACTGCCTGAATTTTTAGTAAAAAATTTAAGCAATTTTTGGAATGTAAAAATTTAAAAAAGAAAAAAAAACATAAAAAAGTATCTGTTCTCAATCATAATCTGATAGAATTTAAAGCACGATAGAATTGTTGTTCTGATACGCTTTTCTTGTCTTTGTGTGAAATAGTTTGGATGCTTATGTCTCTACTGCTTTTAAAAATTGAGAAAAGAAAAGAAATGAAGTGAAATGATTTCATCTTCCGGCTTCTTTCAAAATTCTGGGCAGTCCAAGAATGCTGTTGATGAGTTCTGTATGACGTTTAGCGGGTGATGGTCTCAGGGCATTACATATGGCTCTGACTATGTCTGCTATACACTGAAATAGTAAATATAAAGAGAATATAAAGACAATTCGTAACAGCAGACAATTCATAGATATTCATGATAAAGACAATTCATAATAGTATACCAAAAAGGTTTTCCATTTCTCTTTAATACGTAAATCGTATGCAGTGTGAACGGTCTCTAAAGTATTGGACGAAAATCGCGATCCATTTGCGGTAAGTGAACGTCTTGAATACGCATTAGGAGAGAAAGGTTTTTGAATTCTGCCAACCTACACCATCGCGGCTTATTATTTATTTATTAGCTTATCACACCATAGGTATAGTTTGTCTACGGTAAGAACTCCCCTCCCCCCCGGCACAAACTCTGAGGCCGTCTGCTGCTATGAAAGCAAAAATAGCACATTTTAGGAGGGTAGATTCTCTTCCCTCTAGGATTAACACAATAGACAGAAGAGGGCGCTGGGCCCATATCCAAGAGGTCATGGGTTCGATCCTCGCCGGCCGAAGACTCCCCGTGTAGTAAATGGTGACTGATGCACGTTAAATCTGTCGAGTCGCAAAGTCCTCCATGTTCCCACAACAAATCAATACCTCTGGGGGTACTGATCCAGGAGTTTCCTTGTCTTCTGGATTGGTTCAAAATTACAAGGCTACGGAGTTGAACGTAAGTAGTCGTAAACCCATGAAATTGGGTCGGCTGTTCAACGACGGTTATAAAATAAAAATAAAATAGACAGAAGAAAAAGATTCCCTTTCTCTCGCCTACACGAAACCTGTCCTAAACCCAACACCCCTACTTGAAATAGTTATACCTCGTAACCATAGTCACCACCTTGGGCCCAGACGAATGGCTAGGGGTATTCTTAGTTTAGACAAACTACAGGTAGTTACTTTATTTACGTTGTCCTAGAGCTGCACAATGGACTATTGGCGACGATCTGGGAAGCATCCTCGAGTATGATTCGAAGAAATGGCATCGCCATTTTGATCCTCTTCAGAGGGGATGGCTCCCCTGCTTTGGTAGCCCGACGACCTACGCGCAAAGTAAAGCACTTTACGATAGAACAGTTTAACGAAGACCGCACTCCCTAGGTCCCTACGCAGGCTGATCAAAGTGGTCACCCACCCGCTTACTGACCACAGCCAGTGATGAATAACTTTGGTGTTCTACTGGGAGCCGTGTCTTTACGATCAGTCAGCTGCGGGACTATTATTACATCATACACGCTCAATGAGTTTATATAAAATGTATTTAAAAAATTGTTTTTTATTTTATTTGAGGAATTTTAAAAGTCACTTACCACTTCGAGGTTGTGGCGGTAAAAGAAGTTCCCAGAAGTTTCGGTAGAGTTTTCACAAGATGCAACGGCATCGAAGCAAAGGCTCAGGACAAAGAGAGTACAACAAACCTTTAAGCATTTGTAGTGGGTCATTTTTTGTCTCTAAAGGGGAACAAAAAAAAAACTACTTTTAAAACAGTGATATGTTTCGATGAAAAATCAAATGATAAATAACCAGAAGGGGAAGAACCCGAGATGCAAAATGAAGGTGCATGTTATTCTTACCGTTATGTTAGTATAATTGTTGTAGGTTTTTGGAAAGAAATGCAGTATAAATTATTTCATTCAAAAAATGAGCAAAGATGTTAATTCGTCAGAATGTAATATATTGCTTGAATCAAATATCTCCCTTGCAAAAAAAAAAAAAATAAATAATTTTCTTACGAATTGAATCTATTGATATAATTATATCAATTTATATCCGATTAAATTTATGATAATAAAATGTATTGGTTGAATGCATCTGTAAGTAGTAGTGATAAACGTCAAATCGTTGATATGGGTTTATTGGGTGGTGATTGACTTTCAGTCGACCCTTTTGGCTTTACTAATGTTAAAACGTCATTTTTGAATCCAGAAGGATCAAGTATTGAGAGAAATTTACATTCATGGAGGACGCATTTGCGTTACACGGAACTGGTTAGCCTGATGGCCACTGAGGATATCTCGCTGTGGTGGGGGCGAGTAGAACATACTGGCACCATCGGGTGAGGAATGAGAGAAGTATTTTTGCCATCAGCGGATATTTCATCACCAAACACCATAATAAAATAAAAATGTAAATTTTACTTATACATTCAATAAATCATATATACTGTGATAATACAATAGAAAGATAATAATTTCTTTAAATTATTCTGATATTAATTCAAATGAGTCAAAAGTAAAAATAAAAACTAATGAAAACACTAAATTTTAATAGCATTGTTTTAATTTAAACATATAATATGGTAAACTATTGAATGATAATATCAATAAATAGAAATAGTATCAAATATAAATATCAATAATCATATTATTATATTTGCAAATTTCACCATAGCATGAATTATTTAAAAGCGTTCACTTTTTAAATTTCAATTGGTATAGAAAACTTCAGTGAATAAATACCATTAAAAAAAATCAAAACACAATTTGTCAAATAAATATTATTTCTAGTTAAAACAAAATGAGCAAAATATTTATCTTGTTGAATCATTTATTACTTGATTATATCAGAACTATTTGAAATAGTTAGGAAAAAAAATCTTGATAAGGTTTTGTCTATCATCCAAACAAATAATAAAACTAAAACACTGAATGAAATAGTGTTATTTTCTCGACGTATCTTCGGAGCAAAAAACGTTCTTTATAGAAAATAGTTATTAAATTTGTCGCTTTCTTTTGAGGTCTGATAAAAAGATCACTTCTGTGATTTTCCCTTTTAATGGGACTCGAATGGCTAAAATTAAGAGTTGAAAAAAAAAATGTCCGTAAGTCAAAAGATGAGTGGTGGAAGAGAAAAATAAAAAATTCGAATCGTATCAACGGGAGAATCTCTTCCAAGCATTCCTAGGAACAGGAAGAAGAATGAATTTCGATCGTCTATTTCAATTAATAATAATCAGTAAGGCCCGGATTTTGATGACATTTGCATTTCTGGACATTTTTTGTCTTCTTAGAGCATTTTTTTAGATTTATAGGGCATTTTTCTTTAAATTTTGGGGCGTATTTTACATTTTAATGCATTTTTTAAAGTTTTCTGTTAATTTTTTCCAATTTTTATTATTTTTTATCAATTTTCATTATTACACTGGCTTCCAAACAATGAAGAAAATCTATAGGATATTAACAGGTGAAGCAAAATCTTTTCAAATTGAAGAAGAATTGTCAGTAAGTGAGACCGTCTTTTTCAAGTACACACCTATAACATCAGTAGACGTTGAAAGAAGCTTCTGCAGGAATGAAAATTTACTTTCAGACAAGAGACGCTCGTTTACATTTCAAATTATCGAAAAACATTTAATATAATTATAATAAACATTCATTCTGATATTTAGTAATATTATGATATGGAAGTTGTTATATCCATCAAAGTTTCTATACAAAAGAAATATATTTTGGTGTCAATATATTTTCCATTTTATGTTTTTTTAGGATATAAAACATATTTGTCAAACTTTAATGAACGTAGAACAAGTATTGCATTGCTTTATATTTTTTGAAACGACTCATAATAATTTTAAAGAGCAAAACATTTTTTAAATTCAATATTTTTACTTTATTTAAGGATTTTTTGAGCAATTTTTGCATTTTAAGGGCATTTTTGCCCTTTTTAAGGGCATTTTTTGCACTTTTTAATGGCATTAGTTGAGATTTTTTAGGTCATCAAAATCCGGGCTCTAATAATCAGTTTCTTTATCTCTGTAACGGAGGAAAACTCTTTTTTCATCTCTTTGGTGCAGCTCCATTCTCCCAGCAAAGTGATCTCAGGTTACTTTTTTATTTATTTATTTGAAAGAAGCATTTTATTAATCCTGCTCCCGTTTTCATCAGGTTTTTTTTTTTTTTTAATATCCTGCACGGCTTATGATGGTGGCAGTCGTGCAAGCAGGACAAACAGGCACAGGATTTTAAAAAGAGTAAATTAATCATTATGTGATGATGGAAATCTAGAGAGTGACACAAAATCATCGTGCTGCTCCATAAAAGTTAGGGAAAATCTTGCGAAGAAAATCAGTAAAATGTCTCGTTTTGGAGAATAAGGGATATCTTAGTAATTGTAATTGATTTATTAAATAGGTCGCGCGATTTCCACAAAGAGCAAAGGGAAAAATGTCTTACTCTTAATGAATGCATACTTGAGCCAAAAACAGATTAATAGACAGGATTTGAACTTCAAAGTGTGAAAAAAAGGGTTTCACTTTGAATAATAAATTGTTAAATAAATCAGTTGTTTTCATGCATTTATTAATAACACCTTAAAGTTCGAAAAGTTTAATTATAAAAATCGTGGTCCTTCAATTTAAAGGATCAATTCCAGGTGAAGGTGATTTCAAATTAAGATTTTGCGCCAGTAAATCTCGCTAAAATTCTAACAGTATTTCATTATTATTATTAATAAAAACTGATGCTTAAAAATTTCATTGCAAAAAAAAGAAAGAAAAAAAAACTTATAAAAATGTCAGCCATGCACACTTTAGGTATCCTAAATTCTTAGCTGGATGATATCGTCAATTTTGAACTTAATGAAAAATTGAATTTAAATCGGAATGGAAAATGGAACTGTAGAGAGCTTAAGGAAATAATACTGAACATAAAAAGAGAAGATTGCACCGATTATTTGCTGAATAATATTTGTCACCGACTTTGATAACATGTTTTCGTGATAATAGTTTTCAAAACTTGAAGTTAAAAGTGAAAGTAAGGTAAGACCGGATAGCTAAGTTTCGAAGGTCAGTTGGAGTTCGACCCAGAAGTTGTCAGATTTCATCAAAATATTCATAGTTTAGTTGTGTACAGTCCTGATAAGTCATAGATGTCTCAGGCAGTAACCAATATCCCATTCTACTTAAATTGTATTTTCAACATTTTGTTTAAAGGAAAAGACTATGGAGTTAAGGGTGAGAAATGAAACCCAAAATCCATTATACAGTAATCATATGAGTCAGCTTTAAATCATATGAACTCAAAATGTTTATTCACCACAACTTTAACTATTGAAGAATAATAAAAAATGTATAGCAACTTACAAATGAGATAAAATAAAAATCCTTCTTGTTGCCAACAATTATTTCAAATAACGTTAATTTATTTCAGAAATTGTTACTTTCACGGACTGGACCGAATCAAATGGATCAGAATCAATGCGAAAAGTTCTTTACTTATACTAAAATGTTTTGTATTGGGCACGTGACCACTAGCGAAATCCACAACAGCTGCTATGCCCATCTGTTCCCCACAGTATTTTGCGCCTCAGCAAGCCGCCATTGATAGAAAAGCAATAGGTATTGTCTGCCAATGACCTTTTTGGTTGAATATGGATTTGTCTTTTAAAGATGGCGGCTGATTGGTAATTGATGTTTTTTGAAACTATTAATAAACAGACATTCTTATCTGTTCTTGTCTGTCTGGAAGAAACAATAACAACCAACTGTAGGACAAATTCTTTGATCTCAATTCAGTGTTTTTTATTGAAAAAAAAAAGGTCTAATATAAATTACAAATGTTCTTTTCAAATAGATTTTGAGGATTAGAAGTTTCAAACTGAAAGGAAACAACTATTAAAATATGTGAATGCAAAACAGATCGTTTTTATTCTGGAGATTAAATAGATTTTGAGGATTCGCCAGATTTTTATTTTCCTAAGCATCCGTTATGATTTACTGCGAATTTGGATAAAAGTGTTACATCGTTAAAAATGTTACAAAAATTATTACATAAAAATCAGCTTAGTACAACGGCAATGTATAGAATTTCACTATTACTATCCGGCACGACATTCTTACTCCTCGAAAGATAGGAGAGTGGATTGCTTAATTAAAGTTTTTTTTTTTTTTTTTTTAACCCATTGGTAAAATGGGTCCTGGTTAGGATTTGATTAGCCCACATACTTTTCAACTGTGTTCAAGAGTAATAGTAAACAGTGCGCATGCGTTGCTATGGCGATCGCTGCTGTTTTTCTTTTCACTAGCAGGCATTTTTAATGTATTTACATCATAATAATTTTAAGTACTTTTATATTCTTTTTATTATTAACGTATAATGACTGTCTTGACGGTGATTTCAATATAAATATGAATGGTGAAGAAAGAAAAGTATTGTTGTGAAACACGTACATAGACAAGGATATGAAAATCAATCCGACGACAAACATCAATTGAGACAGTTTTTGCAATCCATGATTTGAAATGCTGTGGCGGTTAACGGAGTGCATCCAGAAAGAAAAAGCATTTGACCAGTGATCGTAAAAAGTCGATCACAACTTTTTTTAAAATTTTACTAATTTGAGATCCGTAATGTCAGTGCTGATAATTTTTTATCTAAATGATCGAACACCCATATTCAATCCCTGTGATATGAATCTCTCAAATATGCTAATTAATTAGAACCGACGACTAGTTTAAGTTACAAAACCAGACACGCTATCTGAATACCTCTTCATCATAGCTGAATTTGGATTCAAAATAGGAAGGATGCAATCTGGAAAATAAGATCTCAACGGAGAGTGGTCCAAAGCTTAGACCCCTTAATGTTAATTTTACTTCTTGCCTATTTTGAGAACTTTTAAAGCGAATAGAAATTTTTTTACATACGAGTATAAAATTCTTTTATCCAAAGATAATTCCATAAAAAAATTAATAATTATTTATTATTTGTTTAATAATATTCAAAAATAGTATTAAGTCAAAAATTGAAAACCGTTAAGAAAAGATACGTTTATTAAAAAGAAAAAGAAATAAGTTTTTGTGCCTGATTTCGTATTGTCTGCTTTTTAACTATCGTCTGCTCTAGTTAAAAAGCATATAGTTTCATAGTTAACCAGAGAATATAATAGGAATAGGAGGCTAATAGGAAATTAACCAGATTGGCTAACTCAGCCGCCAGTAGAGACTTATTTAATTTGATTTAAGAACTTCATCAAAATTCGCATAGATATTTCTTCGTTTACATAAAATGGTGTTCTTTACTCGGTTGCTATTTTTTAAGTACAAAAAAAGATAGAAAAGAAAAAAATATAGAACATATTCTGACATTAAGGGTAATACAGGTTTTTTTTTGTTACTTTAATTCTAAGTTTCTCACTATTTAAGCTATTTACTATGAATGTTCATTAATTTTCAGATGGTATAATTTTTAAAACAGTTGATATTTTTTATTAGTTGAATTCTCTGGTAAAAGTGAAACGCTTAAACTTATTAACTTAAATTCTAAAAGGTGATAAAAGTTTTGCTAATGATAGAAGTAGTTCAAATTATCTATGTTATCAATTTTCAACGATTTAACCCAGTGTTTCTTAACCTTTTTGCTACAATGGAATTTACTTTTTAGTTGGCTTTTTAAACCAAAGTAGTACTTGCTTGCCATTGCTAAACGTCTATCGATTTCGGTACTTGTGTCATATTTGCAGGTTACAGTAGTCCTAAGAAATTTAAATTCATCAACAGCTTCAAATTCATAATCATTCACATGCAAGGGCTTAGTGAACCCTCTGTTTATCTCCATACATTTACTTTTGTCAGCATTAATGGTTAGTCCCATTTCACTAGCTGCTACTTCAAGAGCTTTGATGTTCTCCACTACTGATTGTCTAGATCAGTGTTTCGTCCCCACGGACCACCCCCCTGAGAAAAAAATAAATGCAGAAAACATCAATTATTAGAAAACATTTAATTTTATTATTTTAATAGTATACAAAATTTTTAAAGTTAAAATTTTTAATGTGAAGGTTGTAAAGTTAAAATTTTTAATGTGAAGGCTTTTCCTTACTTTGAATTGAGGGATGGTTTTCGATCAAGCAACTCGCATATCATGTTCAACATTCAATCGATTTCGATGTTTTGTTTTCATTGTCACAAGTGTGGAAAAACCCGCTTCGTTAAGATACACTGTAGCTAAAGCTGCCATAGCTCGCTTTACCAACAATGGGTAGGCTTCTCTCACAGAAGACCAGAACTCTCCGAGTTTTTTTCAATCGAAATCCATTTTTAGCAAAGACTTTGTTCCAAGCTCATCTTTGGAAAGGTTCATATCATCGATACAGTCAATATCACAAAGAAAAGGATTGCAAATCCGCAACTCTTTTATATTTATCTCATCCGAATTAAAATATTTTTTAAATGAAACTTTAAGTACTTCCAGGTGTTCACAGATTTCATTTTTCAAGTTATTCAGTAACAAATTATCTTGCCGAGATCCATTTTCAGAAAGCACTTCGTCCAACATTTGAAAGTTGAATTCTATTTTTTTCAAAGTTGCATTTTAATAAGAATGATTGTAATTTCTCAGTTGCATCCATAATGGTGATATCAGGCCCTTGAATTGAAAGACTTATATTGTTCACGTGGTTAAGTATATCTGCCAGGTAAGCCAATTTATTTGTAAAATCTCTTCTTTTTTTTTGAAATATTCGAAGAGTGGGCTACCTTTTTCTTCTAGAAAAAGTAATACTTCTGTCTTCAACATGAAAATTCCTTTCAAAACTGCCCTCGTGATAGCCAGCGCACTTCCGTGTGGTACACAAGTACCTAATGTTCTGCACCCATTTCTTGACACAATGTTTTAAAAAGACGATGATTAAGAGCTCTACTTCTGATAAAATTCACAGTTTCAATAACTATTAATAATACTTATTTTAAGCTGGTTGGAAGAGTTTTTGTAGTCAGTGAATATCTACGTAAAAAAACAATGAGTAACAAGAACATTAGGAGACAGGGCAAAACCGGAATTATTGCCAAGCATCGCAGGTGCTCTATCTGTACAAAGTGAATAAAATTTTTCTTTCCAGTCGAAGTCGTGTTTGGAAACGAAAACATTTAACATTGCTAAAACATCAACTGCCTTTGTAGTTTGCAAAAGAGACTCACAAAATAAGAATTCCTCTTTGATAGTATCAAGAGACACGTAACGAACAAAAACAAGAAGTTGACTACAATTCGAGATGTCTGTAGTCTCATCCAGTTGCATACTAAAGGGAAATGGCGTTGCTTTCAATTCATCGATGATCTGTTTCAAGATATTGCAAGAAATTTCAACTATTCTTGAATGTATCACATCATTTAAAGGCCTAAAGTTTTTTTCTCTGTTCCAGCCCACAAACTAATTCAACCATTTTCAGCACATATGGCTTAATTAACGTTTCTCCAATAGTATACAGTTTCTTGCTTTTGGCAATACGATATGCAACTTTGAGAGATTCCTCAACCAGAGGTTTTCTGAGGAATACCAAATCCATGTTTGGTTAATGTTCCAGATTTCAAGCACTGGGCTTTCTTCTTAGTAAAAAATTCTAGATCTAGTTACCTGGACAAGGTGTCAAATGTACGTAGCTTGATAGGGGATGATAAAAGTAGCATAGCGGACGTCATCAGGCGGTTGCCCTTGATGGCGCAAACTGAAAGCCGGTTAATGGAGGATGTCAAAATTATGACAGGGATATTAGAGAGCTGGGTGCAGTCCGCACTGAATTTGGGGTATCTCAAACACCTATTTTTAAATATGTATGTATTTTCACCTTTTTAGAAAAAAAAAAGATCAATGTTATTTAAATATTATTGATCCAAACGTTTTAAAGATTAGGAGTAGTCGGCGGACCACCAAAATATGACCCATGGGCTCCTAAGGGGTCCATGAATCACAGGTTAAGAAACCCAGATTTAACCGATTCATTAGAACTTTTTATAACTGTTTGTTCATGTTGGTGTTGTGTATTCTTCTTGTTATTTAGTTTAAATAACTTAATTAACTAAAATAAGTGTTAACATATACATTTTCTTTTTTTTCTTTCCTTTAAAGATTTTTTTTTTATGGGGGGAGTTATATTTTCATTCTATTTATATTTCTTTTCGTCGTGGGTAAAATAAAAAAATAAATAAATAAAATATAATAAATAGGTAATAAGTTGTAACGTGTTTTATTTGTTATTATTTTTTTTCTTCAATGGAAAGTAAGTTACCGTAACTAGGATTAAATCAAAAACCATCAAGATAATTTTCACCCATCTGAAGCTATCTAATTTTTTAATTGCGTTTTTTTTAATTTTTATTTTAATGTAGGCTTTTTATTTTGTGTAGTTTTTCTCACCATTTATTGAAAAATAAATCTAACTATTTTTATTAGCAAATTTATTTTAGCTCTTTCTTTCTTTCTTAAAAATAAATTTACAATTTACAGGAAATTCACAAATGAGATATTTACTAATAAAATATCGAGATGCTTTAAATAATTTTTTTTATAAAATTTGCTCGTGATGATGGTTGATGGAGAGATTTTTTCCATAATCTTGTGCATAGTTTTTATGTGCTTGTGATTTTCGCCTTCAATAAATTTAAAAATCATCTTTAAAAATTAAAATGTATACCGTTAAAATGGATGGTATATGAAAGTTATTTACACATGCAGCACTTTACTTTACTTTATTAATTTTAGGTAATAATATTTCTTGTAATTTAGTAAACATTTTTCATCTCTTATTAAACTAAAAATAGGTCGTTTATAAAAATTTTGATAGTTTTTGTGAAATCCTGCACTAATTTTTTTAATTTAATTCCTGCCATTAATTCCTGTCATCAAATAAATTTTTTTTAAAAACTTTTAGTGGAGGACACTCGATGTTTATACAGTTGTATTTTTAAATATTAATTCATTCATTTTAGTCTTATAGGAGAGAATTGTAATTATTTCGTGAAAAGTAACTAAAATAAAAATTTTCTTTGTTGACCTGAGTAGGATTTTACTTTTTTTTTTCTTTGATTTCTTATTTTATTTAATTTCACTATTGTGCTTTTACTTTCACACGAAGCGTGGGTGTTCTTCCATGTGATTGAACTTTTCTTTAAAACACGTGACCGATTGTGAGCCACGTGACCGAAACAAATGAAAACGTTTTCTAAGAAGCTCTTCTCATTTACGCAAGATGAAATTTATTTAAATGTCAATCGCAGCTCATTTGAAAAAAAGGTTTCCTTAACTGTATTTTGAAGGACTTTTAACATTTAATTTCGGATTAAAAATACTGTCAAGAAAATGGTAGAAACTGTCATTTAAAAACGTGATATCAAATAAGGTTTTATATACGGATAAATTAACGCGTGTTCATAATCATAAGTGTGAAAGCCGCATAAGAATTTTGCTCTTCTCAATTTAATTCTTTTAAAAATAGTTAAATGATATAAACCTTAACGACAATAGAACTCCGAGATCCAGAATTAGTCTGTAATATTTAGGTGAAAAATGTATGGTCAACCATTAAATTCATAAAAAACAAGTTTTCTCTTTTAAACAGTTGAATGATACCTTGGTTGAATGAAAGAGCACCTTACTGTTTGTCTACGATAGGTACTCTGTCCGCCACAAAGTCTGCGGCAGTCTGGTGCTATGGAAACAAGAAGAGAGCATTTTAGGGAGGGTGGCTTCGATGAAGAGGTCTCCTTTTCTTTCGCCTTCGATGATAGCTTGTATGGGGAGTATACCAGATTGGCTGACTCAGCCACCAGTAGGAGACTTATTTAATCTGATTCAAGAACTTTTTTAAGATTCGCATGAATATTTCTTTCTTACTTAAAATAATTCTCTCGATTCAATCAGTTGTTATTTTTTAAATACAAGGGAAAAAAAGTGAACAAATTCTGACATTAAGGGTAGTACAGGTTTTTTTAATATTACTTTTTAATTTTACGATATTTATTATGAATGTTCATTGATTGTTAGATGGTTTAATTTCTAAACTTGCACATTTTTTTAAGCAGTTAATTTCTTTTATTACTTGAATTTTCTGGAAAAAGTGAAGAGCTTAAACTTAATAACTCTGATTTTAAAAGGAGATAAAACTTCTGCTGAAAATAAAAATAGTTCACGTTATCTGTGCCGGAGAAATATTAAATATCTTTGTTTTGATTATTAATTTTTAAATATTTTATTTATTTATTTTTGAAACTGAAAGCAAGTGACCGCAACTAGGATGAAATCTAAAACTATCAACGATGATTTTTATCAGCACCCATCAAACCATCTGAAATTATCTGAAGTTTTTTTTTGCTTAAATTACGTTTTCTTATTCATATTTTATTGTAACCTGTACAGTTTTTTTTCACTATTTATTCAAAACAGTTTTTATTAGCAAATTTATTTTTTTCTTAATAACCAATTTACTATGTATGATAAATTTATAGATGAGCTATTTATTAATAAAACATTGAGCTGCTTTAAACAATTTCCATACATATAAATTTTTTTAATTTTTTTTCTAAAACAGAAGCTTTTGAAAAAGAGAAAAGATTAAAAAAAAAGGAATCACACGCTCTAAACGATGTTTCAGGCGCGAATGCTCATTTCTCTTAACTCTAGGGCTAATACAATAGATCAAAGAGAGAAGTCTCCTTTCCTCCCACCGAAACCAGTCTTAAAGAGGGACCCCGCACCCCTACTTGAAATAATCATACCTCGTTACCATAGTCCCCGCCACCCCTCCAGACGAATGGCGGACAGAGTACCTATCGTAGACAAACAGTACTTGCCTTTTGCCGTTACCCTATTGTTTGTCTACGATAGGTACTCTGTCCGCCACAAAGTCTGCGGCAGTCTGGTGCTATGGAAACAAGAAGAGAGCATTTTAGGGAGGGTGGCTTCGATGAAGAGGTCTCCTTTTCTTTCGCCTTCGATGATAGCTTGTATGGGGAGTATACCAGATTGGCTGACTCAGCCACCAGTAGGAGACTTATTTAATCTGATTCAAGAACTTTTTTAAGATTCGCATGAATATTTCTTCCTTACTTAAAATAATTCTCTCGATTCAATCAGTTGTTATTTTTTAAATACAAAGGAAAAAAAGTGAACAAATTCTGACATTAAGGGTAGTACAGGTTTTTTTAATATTACTTTTTAATTTTACGATATTTATTATGAATGTTCATTGATTGTTAGATGGTTTAATTTCTAAACTTGCGCATTTTTTAAAGCAGTCAATTTCTTTTATTACTTGAATTTTCTGGAAAAAGTGAAGAGCTTAAACTTAATAACTCTGATTTTAAAAGGAGATAAAACTTTTGCTGAAAATAAAAATAGTTCACGTTATCTGTGCCGGAGAAATATTAAATATCTTTGTTTTGATTATTAATTTTTAAATATTTTATTTATTTATTTATTATTATTTTTTTTTTTTTTGAAACTGAAAGCAAGTGACCGCAACTAGGATGAAATCTAAAACTATCAACGATGATTTTTATCAGCACCCATCAAACCATCTGAAATTATCTGAAGTTTTTTTTGCTTAAATTACGCTTTCTTATTCATATTTTATTGTAACCTGTACAGTTTTTTTTTTACTATTTATTAAAAACAGTTTTTATTAGCAAATTTATTTTTTTCTTAATAACCAATTTACTATGTATGATAAATTTATAGATGAGCTATTTATTAATAAAACATTGAGCTGCTTTAAACAATTTTATACAATTTCCATACATACATATAAATTTTTTTAATTTTTTTTCTAAAACAGAAGCTTTTGAAAAAGAGAAAAGATTAAAAAAAAAGGAATCACACGCTCTAAACGATGTTTCAGGCGCGAATGCTCATTTCTCTTAACTCTAGGGCTAATACAGTAGATCGAAGAGAGAAGTCTCCTTTTCTCCCACCGAAACCAGTCTTAAAGAGGGACCCCGCACCCCTACTTGAAATAATCATACCTCGTTACCATAGTCCCCGCCACCCCTCCAGACGAATGGCGGACAGAGTACCTATCGTAGACAAACAGTATGTTTGTTTGTTTGATGGTTGTAAACAACCATCACTTAGCACCTAGCGGCTTGAAGAGCTTCTAAATCATCGATACTTAACTGTAAAGACAGGTGCGTTAATTTTAGATTTTTTAACTTTTTCATTTTACATTTGATTTATTAAGATTGCTAATAGCATTTACTGTTATACCTTCGTTAAATGCAGGGTATTTGAAAAGTATTTAAATAAAATGACGGCACATTAAATAAAACCAAGGTAAGTACTTGTTAACGTTATAAATATTATTAGTGCACGTTTAAAATACGTTTAATTGTCTAAGTTTAGTATTGTTAAACAGTCGTTTACATGGATTTTTCGAATGTCTTAACCTTTTGAACCTAAAACATGTCTCGGGTAAGGGGGGGGATAGAGACAGTAAGAAATTTATATTTGTTAATAAGCAACTATGATTTCATTTTACTAGACTAATTTGAACGATATCAATTTTTTTATCGATTAAATATTAATTCACGCCCTCTAATCTTTTTTGTATTAATTTTTAATTATGATTCTAAATTGATATAATAAGGGTGTATTGATGCTTATCATTTACAGGTATTTAAAGATTCCTATTTATTGATTTTAATACAAAATTCCAACAATGTATACTTTTCACTTAGTCATTTTACTAATTTTCTAACAATGAATTACAATTTAAGTAACATAAAACTTAACGAAATTTCATTGTTTAAAACATTTAACTACTTCTTGATAATTAAAATTCAATTGTTAGTTCATGAACAATATTATTAAAACCCTTCCTAATGCATTGTTGGTCATTCTAATTTTCAAGATTGAATGTGCTTATTAGAGTGTTCTTGCTAAACTGCAAATTGATTTTGGGAATTCCTGTGTATTGATAAAAAGATTGGGAAATGGGAAAATTCGCAGATATCATGCAGAGTGATGATCAAGATGATTTATCCGGAGCACAGAAGAGATGCCACGAGAATCCTGGAAGCCAATCAGTTTGTATGCATCGACAAGTTTGGGTCTGGCGCCTTTGGCGATGTGTACAAAATGATTGACTTCTCCGGTCGAGAAGTTGCCGTTAAAGTTGTCGCCCTAGAAGAAGCAAAACCAAATGAAACCGAAATTTTACCCAAATTATCTCACCCAAACATTATCCCCCTCCTCGAATACTTTAGCCCTCACACTTTAACTTCAATAACCCAGATGTAGCAATTTTTTTGATGCTCACGCACCGGGACACTTTGCTACATGCAGTCCTAGACAGGCACTTTTTGAGACAGTCAAGTGCCCTAGACTGCATACTCTGTGGTCTGACATATTTGCACTCTAATGAGGCCTGTCACTTAGATCTCGTAAAAGCAGACAATGTCTTGATCACAAAGCTGTTGTCTGTGATTTCTCTTTTCTTGCGCCAACCAAGCAATACCAAGGTGAGCAATTCAAGATTTGTTTAATATTTGTCAAACTGTATACCTAGGAGTATTATGAGATATTCTAATCCGTTTTTTATTTGCATAGTTTTAAAATTTAACTGTCATTATTATCTTATAATCTACTTAAACTGTTGACTTTTAATTTTGAACCCAATCCAGCAGACAAGAGAACTCCAGGATCAAGTATTGGAAGAAATTTTTGCCTTCGTGGAGGACGTTTTGATGGAACTAGCCCGCATTTGAGTTACATGGAGAGTAAAGCCACAAAATCCTCCCACGGTTAGTCTGATAGCAAGGGGAGTCCAACCCACGGCTCCTTCTTCTCCGTGTTATCTTTCTCCCTCGGCTACTGTGGTTTTACTTCTCACCTTCATTTTTTCGTTGGCTAAAACTATTTTAGTTACTCGTCAGTTTTAAAATTCAGATAAGGCAAAATGGTATATAAAATTGTAATTTTGTAAGGCAAATAAACTGTCCCTTTTTTTTTTTACTTTACCTTGATGAAAGAGTTCCGAAAAACGCTTATTATCCGTGACAGATAAATAAGGTTCCACTGATTCGAAACAAGAAAATAAAGGCCATGAAGGGAATAAAAAAAATGGGAAACATTTTATAAAAGAAAAAACTGATTATATAAAAATAAATGAAATATTATATCATGTATCATTAGTATAATATTATATTATAAAAAATGAAAATCACCAATAGTACTAATTTATAAATGAAAATAAAAAATTATTAGTACTAGTATAGTACTTTTCATCATACTATGAGACACAAAAGGAATTTTATGTAACACTGATTGAAAAGTAAATAAATAGATATTTCTTCGGAAAAATTTCTATTCATTTAAAGAACCGACCTCGTACACAACCTACGTACAATTAAATTGCGTAATAAATTAATATTAAAAAAATGAGTGACCAAAAGGATGCTGCTCCTCGTTCTGTTTAGTTCCTAGCATGTGGCAGCATTAAATCGCAATAATTTACTAAATTTGCTGTAAAAAAATCAATAATTAAATTATAATAATAAACGCACTAAAAAACTGTCTAAAGAAATTCTGTATTTAATTTACTTTATGTTTTATAAAATGCTGTGAGCAAAGGGATTTAAAATGTATTAAGAAATAACTCTAGAATACTGATTTTTTAATTACAATAAATAAATCTTTAAAAATAATTGCACGAAAAAAAAAGCAGTCTTTAGAAATTTCGAATTTTATCTACTTCTTGTTTTGCAAAATCATAACATTTTATAAATAATAAATAATGTTTTCAATAGCAAACTAAAACTCGGTCAAAAATATTATGTGTACAAAAATATTTGAGAAATTACTCATGACTAACTATCAACACCTATGGAAAGAAAGATTATATTAGATAGATAGTACGATGGATTAGCGTCGACCTGTGACTGTAGAGGGATGGATTAAAAAGGAACATGAGAGTGCAAATAATCTCACCGAACTCAGCTCAGTAGACACACATGCAGATTCCCAAGTATTTCATCAGACATGTAAAATGACTGACTATACACGCTGAAATAGATAGTGGTTGAATAGAAAAATTTGAAAACCACGCTTTTGCATGGTAAAGGAAAGAAAAAAAATCTCATTTTCGAACAGGGAAAATTAAGTACTTTTATAAACACACTATTAAAAAAAAAGCTTTTAACTTAAGGTATTTTAAATTAAAATAAGCACCTTTAAAAACGCTAAGCACCACGTCTTTATAAATATTTTGTTGCTATTATTCAATAGTCCTAAAAAATCTGATCGAACAGATTATTTTAATCAGGTTTGTTCAATTTTTGCATGCTCTACCTGTTATCAACATTTTTGCAATGGTTCCATATCAGATGAAAAAAGGGGAAATGGTGCCCTTATAAAATCCATGGTCTAAGACAGGGATGGGCAAACTACGGCCCGCGGGCCAACTGTGGCCCTCTGGAAGATTTTATCCGGCCCGCGGATATAATTTTTATTTGCCGATCAGTGGCAAATATAAACAATATACATCCATTTTCTTGTCGACTATGTTTAAAATTATTTCTGTTTTTCCTTTTTCAACAAAGTACTGAAGTTTCTGCTTTCTCTATTTTTGTTCTACAAAACATAAATTGATGGAAATAGTTAGCTCAGACAGCTTCAATTGGTAAAATGTTGAAAGCAGAAGTTCTTTATAGAATAGCCGTAGATTGTCTCCAACTAGCGCTTGTCTCAACTATGAACCTCAGAAAAAATCATTTCAGAAGTAGACTAACAGCAAAGCATTTAGCCTTGTTCCTTAAAATAAGCACATCTCACTTCCAACCTTAACGTAAGGAACTTTTAAAAATGAAATCGCAATTTCCTTCATTTCACTAAATATTTAAATTAAAACTTGTATATCACCTCTTTTTCTTAAATTTTGAAGTTTTTACTTGGCCCACCAAACATTTTTTTTCTTGATTTTTGGCCCCTCGACCAAAAAAGTTTGCCCATCCCTGGTCTAAGAGATACTTTTTTTTCTAAAAAAGTAAGAATAATGCAGACAATTATCTAAGACAAATAATATCGGATTTTAAAAGCAAGATGGAAATCAAAAGCAATAAAATAAAAGATAAAACTAATGCCTTATAAAGTAAATAAGCCTAATAGTCGATGGCTGGCATTTGTTGAATAATAATAATAAAGTAAATAATCGAATGCACGATTCGAATTTCCCATATCGTCTGAAATATATTGCGATAATTAAAATTCACGTACAACTTAATAACTGCCGAAAATACCATTACAGTGCACTCCCGATTATCCGGGCTAATCACCGGGACAGGTCACACGGAAAATCGAAAAACACTGATAATCCGAAAACTCCTTTTATTAAAGAAAAAATCATTATCAGTACAAAAAATATAAAAATTACTCACATTTGCATGCTGGATAACATCAAACTAAAAATTTTCCTTTTAAAAAAATGTGTAATGCGTCTTCTTCATATATCGATACACATATTTTACGAATCGCAGTAATGTCACCGTAATCAAATCCTCCCATATAATCTAATAAATTTTCCAGTTTCCACAGAGCAGCAGTATGAGAAATTGTATTTCCCTCATTTATTACATCTTCTGCATCAGTTACTATCATCACTATTTGATTTAACCACATAACGATGTCTTCATCTGTCAAATAATGGAAACCAATCTTCCAAATTTTCTTCATCAAGAATTTCGAAACCTCAGATTCCTTTTGCTTGTTCGAGAATACTGTTATCATATTTTTCTTGAACATCTGAAGAAGATTGTTCATCAAGCGGCATGATCTCTCTCCAAGATCGTGATAACATAGACGATTTTACCCTTGACCATGCTGCTGATATTCCATATACTGTAATCCAATAACGAACATTGCTTCCAGAAATTTTGTAGTGTTATAACTCCATGAATCAGAGCTTTTTAATTTTGAAAATGTTTCTCTTTATATTTTTTGTGACTCCGGAATGAGCACGGATAATCGAGAGTGTACCAGGGCTCGAAAAACAGCCCGTCCTCGACGGTCAAAAATTCTCCGCGGACAACGAATTTCTCGAATCCGACGTCCGCGCGGACGGCCTTTTTCCCGTTAATGTTCGTGATACATTTTCAACTTTTGTTATCTTACAAGAGTCTTGTAAGTTACAAGGCAGCAACATACTGCGCATATATTGATGTATTCTCTGTCTGGGAGTACTGCAGCGGTTGAAAGGGGCTTTGCAGCAATAAACTTACAAAAAAACACAATACGTACTGGTCTTAAACAAGAAGCTTTAAAAGCAATTATGAACATCTACCTAAATGGAAAACCCCTTTCAGATTTCTGTTCAGAAACCTCTGTAAATCATTGGCTTGATTGTGGAACTGGCAAACGTCATATTTGATTCATTTAAAAAACGCAGTACCCTCAGATAACTTGACCCTTGTCATTTAAATTATTTCATAAAAGAAATACTAGGTTACTATTAGTGACCTAGTATTTCTTTTATTACTGTATAATGTAATCCCAGTAACGACTAATTCATTGTGCAATTTATATAAATGTTTGTAATAAATAGGAGAAAATTATATTTTTATTTATTTAAAAGCGACGGGTTAGTTTCAACGGAGGACGGGTGCATTGTTGGACAAGCCGTCCTCGGGGACGGGTAAAATTTCTGAGTTTTTTCGAGCCCTGGAGTGAACTGTATTTGAACAAGGTGGCTACCAGATTTTTCAACAAAAAATGAGGCACTCAAAAATATTTTTTATCTCTTTCCAAAAAAAGAAAATCATTTCTTTTTCTGTCGTTTAAAGTTCAATAATTTTTAAACAATCAATAAAATTCAAAAACATTTTCTAAAACTGAACATCGTGATTTCTGATAAATATTGCAAAGAAAAAAAACTTTTTTTTTTAAAAAAAAGATATAAAATTAAGCACTTTTTACGAACCCCAAACAAAAAAAAAGCACCTTTTGATAACGCTACGCACCATGTTGAATGCGCAATTCAAATTTTACATGTACAGTCGAATCCCGCTATAATGAAAAAAAATGCAAAAAATTTGGATATAGTGGACACATTACTGAGTCCACTATATCCAAATTTTTTGCATATGACAGTTGAAAATTGGGTTTGCAATTTTACATAAGTCACTTAAAAAATAATGAACTAATTAACAGATAATAAAGCAAAAATTGATGAAAAAAGTACTTACGGTTTTCTAACATTTTTAAAGCACCTTGGTTTTTGAGATTTACCTATGACAGTTAGTTTTCGCTTTTCCGAGCCATTTATGTTAGCACAAACAAGAACACTTTGGAGAGTTTCCCATTAGTGCATTTTTCTCCTTTAAATTTTAACGCCTGATTGTGAATCAATTTGTAAAATAGTCCAGCTTCGTCAGCATTAAAAATGTCTTTCTCTTCATAATTCTGTATAATTCTCGACCACACTTCAGTTTTCCACATCCGTTGCATCAACACTCGCTTCTTCTCCAATAATCTTACCTGAAGAAATATTATTCCGTTCCAGTCATCCACTGGAGCACACAAAATCCCTTTTCTCTAATTTTTCAGCAAACTCATTCGCTTTGATTTGAAGCACAGGAAGATTTCTATCCCGCTGAGTGAACCATTTAACAAAGCTTCTTCTACGTTTTCTCTTTCAGCTCCACGCAGTTTTTTTCGATGAAACCATATTTTTGTCGTATGCGGCAAGAATTGCACTTCGATTTTTCCAAATGTTTGAAACTGTAGATTTTGACAAGGAAAATTCCTTACACAATGCCGATTGATTGGTTCCATCTTCAATACGCTTTGCAATTTTAACTTTGTTCTCTATCGAAAACGCTTTTTTCTTTCCATTTTCACTGCTTTTGAAACAAAAATCTTGTCTCAAATAGATAATGTAAGAACATGAAAAGAGCAGCTGCGGAATGAGTTAAATTGTTCCCCTTCTCAAGGGGTGATTTGAAAAAAATATGTTTTGAACAGATAAGAAAAATTCCAAAATTTCAGCAGGTGGTCAAGTTAACTAGTTGTAGAGCAAGCTTGGGGAAAAGAGACAACTTGTCAGGGAGGGGGGAGTATAAGATTTTGTTCGACATTTATTACAGTATAGTTAAAAGTGATAAGCATAAAGGAGTGAAATATGACGCATTTTATAGGAATGCATTCATTTTCAGTCCCAACACCTACAAGTTTAAAGATGGAGGACTGAAAAAAGATATTTAAAGAAATAGAAATTTGAGTCCACTATAACCGAGTTTCCAAGATCTAAGCTGTTCACTATAAACGTTAAAAATAACATTATTTAAATAGGAGTACGGACGGGACCGCTAAAAAAGTTCACTACATCCCAGGTTCACTATAGCCTACAATTACCCTACGGACCCTACAATTTTTTAGCAAGAATGTCCAGTCGCCGCGATTTCTCAACAGGGAAGACCAGAGCCTGGCTAAGGTAGGGGCAGATACCACCAAATCGAATAGAAAGTTTATTTTACGTTACATTTCTTTATGAACTTTTTTTTTAATGTTCGTTTCATTAATTTATCGTATGAACAAAATTTATAATTCGTAAATACATGGCTTTCTACTAAGGCGGAATTCATTTTCACAGTTACTATGGACACAAAAGCCTGCATTTTTACATATTACAAAAGGATATATGTTTACAAAAATACAGGCTTCAGTTAGCCCTCATGTCAGCAAATATTTTTCGATAGATGACGAAGTTTATAATCACAAAACCGCATTCAGCATGACGGACAGAACGATTGGACTTAATAGCTATTTTAGGTTCTAGTCAATTTTCTCGTTATCTATAATAAGGGGAAAAACTTATAGTAGGGGAGAGTGGGGTCAATTGTAACAGAGCAAAAATTTCGAGTGTCGGGTTCTAGATTTGGTTCCTAGGTGGCGCACAAGGTGTATTTAATAAATCTACATGTACACCCCTGCTGGCAACCATTTTTATGAACTTTTGAAAGAGTTACATCACAAAAGATATTTTGACGCTGCGTAAGTACTTTTTTTGGTATTAGAATATTATATTGTAACAAAGTAATTTTGTTTAAACAAATAAAAATTATTAACCGAATATGTAAGTGGACACCTTAATTAACATTTCAAAAAAAAAAAAAAAAAGATTAGTTATGTCAATTAACTAGCATTGTTTTTAACAAATGAAACTGAAATGGCGTCTTGGGGACAATTGTAACAATAAGTAAAGGGGCGATTGTAACAGCTGAAAATAAATTCATAATTTCAATTGTTTAACCCTTTAGGTCCCATTTCTTATGTTTACAAACCATTACTTAACTCTTTAAGAACCACAAATAGTTTCATATATCATTTATATTATGCTGCATGTGCATTATTTTATTTGTCACCTTTCACAGCACAAATTAAAACTTTTAACCCCTTAGGTCTCTGCTCATTATTATTTTTACTCCTAAAATATCACTACTATTTTAATCAATAAAAAAAATATCACAACTATGATAATCTGTATGATTAACTATGTTTCAGTTGAATTTATGAACTGTTACAATTGACCCCGTAAGTGGGGACAATTGTAACAAGTGCACGACTGTCAAAAATTGTTAATAACTAATATAACAACATTTGAAATAAGGTATTTATTTTTTTTTTCTACTAGAGGAGAGTCTACTTTACTCGTCTGTCAATTAATACTAATAATATATTGGATTTTTTGTTAGTTAAAAATAGTTAAGTAAAAAATGTTACAATTGACCCCACTCTCCCCTATACCTTTAAATTCCCCCCCCTATTAAATACCTTAACTACTGAAGCAGAAGGGGGGAAGATTATTTAATGAAAGATTTACACTTGACAACGTCCATTAGTATTTTTTATTTTAACAAAACATACAAACACATATAGATTGACATTTTTTTTTCAAAACAATAACTGTACAAGAGAACAAGGGCGGTAAAAAGGAAAAAGTTTTTTTCATCACTTCATTTACAAAAACCTTCTTTCCTTAGAAGAATCTCTTTAATACAAAAGTTTAAAAAAGTAGGGGAGGGATAAAAAAAAAAACAAAACAGCAACTCTTTGTACTTTAGTGTGAAGCGTAATGCGAAAGTTCATCATTTTTAAACTAATTGCGACTCAAACTATTGATTACAATAGAATTTTTATTTCTTCTTCTTTCAATAGATGATATAGATCCAGACAGCTGTTAAAATTATGTAATCTCATTTACAATCCAATTCATATAGGGCAAAATGAACAGTTGCCACAAGATGATTATGTGGAACAAGTGGCAATTAAAAAACTGTTCCGCTGCGACGTCACTTTTTTTCTTTTGGTCAAAAATTAATTCCATTTTATAATTATTTAAAAAAAAAAAAATAAATAAATATGGAATTATGATTATTTTATAATCTGAAAAATTATTTCACATTTGTTTTTTAAAATTATTTTCATTTTAGAAACGAACCTCGTCGATAGAATGTTTTGAGAAATGCACTACATCAGTAGTTTTGATAGATTTTTTGAAAAAGTGATCACAAATGGTATAACTGGCCAGCAGCATGCACAATCGTCACACTCTTTAGCAATTTTATCCAAGAATTTCAGCCAGGGTTTGAAGGACCTAAATCGGTTTTGGACAGGACACATGGGTTTTACTAGTGTCCAAAACCTTGAAGATAAAAATTCTTTATGTGTAACTATTGCACACATAAAAATGGCATATATTAATAAATATTTGATACTTTTTATAAAAGTTGCTTTAACATATTTAAAAAAATTATATAACTTTCAAAGCTCCACACTTCATTGAACAACATAAGTGAATACCTTATCCTTTAAATATGCTTTTAATACTGATAAATTATGTTTTTGCACAAGTATAAATAATGCAATATTAAAAATAATAATAAACTTTTTTAATAAAACTTGTCTTTATTTTGTTTCTTGTTCAAAAATTGACCTTTTATTTCTCAAAATATTTAAAAAAAAGAAAAAGTGATAATTTGAATAAAAGGGTTTCGCACCGAGACGGTTTAAACCGTGGATTCATCCGTTCTGTCCTGCCAACTCTGATGACAGTGGCTGAAATTATTTTTAAACTTTGTATTAATGAGATTCAACTTCATTGACATTATATGCACAAAGGAATTATTATTTTCCCTTGCCAAAATGGATGACTTTCAAAGTACAAAAATACCGCATACTATAAAATATTTAACAACTTTTTTTTTTCCATCTTCAGTCAGTCCTTTATACAATGAAAGTACATATTTTACAAACCCCCTCTCCCCTGAGACACTGAAATAATTACAGAACTATTAATACAAGTTTTTTTTTTCTTCAGTTTTTATATTCTTCGGTAAAAAATAATTTGTTTCGAATAAAAAAAAGAGCACATCTTTTGGCAGCTGTCACACAGTCAATATCACCTTTCCTTTCATTTGCGCAAACACAACTCTCTTTTATGCCCCCTTTTCTTTTCATTTGGGCAACACAACTCTTTTTTTTTTTGCCCCCCCTTTTTTGTGCTTCTGTTGCATGAGCGGCTCGTTAACAACGATCTTAAAAAAAAATTTTTTTTTAAAAAAAAAGGAAAAATAAATGAGAAAAAAAATAAAATGGAATATAAACAATGAGAAGATGGAAGATGTCATTCATATAAATAAAAAAAATGATGCAGCGAAGGAGGGATGTTTTATCAAGTCTTGTCTTTCTGTTGAGGTTTATATCGATTGTAAGGGGAGTAGGGTGGCTTTGATGGATTGTCTATGTGGATGCAGGTGGTGGGTACGCTGTCCTCCACCATACCCAGCAACCAGTTTTTACACTTTTTACTCTGTTCCTCACTCACGTTCACGTCCAGCCACGACTGGTGCCAGCTGCGGAAACGTCGGTTCAGCTTGTTGGACACTCTCCTGTGAGACTGCAAAGGAAAACATTATCCATTCATAAAAAGAGAAATCATGTATAAAGCATTTAAATACTACAATTTTAAAGGAAAGTTTCAGCAGAAATTCCAAACCAAAATTTTAAAGAAGAAAATAATGAAAAATATAAAAATGACAACCACAGCTCCCTGTGAAAGAATTGCAGCGACAGGACGTCATTGTCGCAGAACATTACAGAGTTCTTGCTGAAAGATTTTGCTTTTGAGAAGTAAAAAAAAAGAAAAGAAAATACTTTTCTCTTCTACAGAAATTTACAAGTAATATTTGAATCATGCATTTAGATAATCACGTTTTCATGCTCTCGATTTACACCAATAGTATTGCGAAACGATGCAACGTTTCAATTGTATTTTTGGCATTTATTGATATTGATTTTAAACATCGGGATATATTTCTAACACGCGTGGTACGCGCACCTCCAGGGGTATGGGAACAGTTTAGCGGGTTACAGTTCTTATGCGAAATATCTTGAAACAAACAAAAATTTCACAAATTTTTATTTAAAAACAAAGATAGCCATGAAAATTTATGATTACATATTTTTCTATAGGCTATTTTTTGCAGATTTAACAGTTAGTGGTGTCAACAGCCAGTTGTAATTTTTAACATTTGTGCAATTTTTTATAGCAAAAAAGACATTAAGTTTTTTTTTTGTGGTACACAGTGTTACGAAAATTTAGAAAGGGTGCACAAAAGTCATAAGTTTGGGAAACACTGCTGTAAGGCAATAATTCTATTGAATTTTTTGGCACTTATCGCTACTGATTCCTCCATAGTTTTTAAATCCGATACTTTTCATACAATATTATTTATGACAACGATCTAATCTCGAAACGTAACACACATTCAAGGCGTCCAATTCGAGTGATTTCGTCGTCTTTAGGCAATTACTACTACTGATTTCATGATTTTTTATTATTATTATATATTTTTGTGATCATTATTAACAAAAGGGAAAGAAGAAAATAATTTGAGTGCCCCTCCCCCAACAAAATACTCCATAATATTAGAATAAAAAATTATATAGTTTTTTCTTCTGTAAACACTGCCCGTTTGTTATTTTAAATGAGTAACATATATATTCGTTGGTATTAAAAGTATCTTGCAAAAATAATTAGTGCTAGAGAGTTTTGGCGTAGATTCAGCGCAAAAAGATTCTGCCACAGGGCAGTTAGCTGACTTCGGGGGGGGGGGGGTGTAGATCAGCATAAAAACACAAGACCTCGAGAGAACACGACAAATGTCTAAAAATTACTTTTTCTGTACCCCAAAGGTTTTGTAAAAAGTCCAGGAAAAGAAATAGCAAGAATAAATCAGATAGATAGAAAGAAATAAATCAGAATCAGCATAAAAACACAAGACCTCGAGAGAACACGACAAATGTCTAAAAATTACTCTTTCTGTACCCCAAAGGTTTTGTAAAAAGTCCAGGAAAAGAAATAGCAAGAATAAATCAGATAGATAGAAAGAAATAAATCAGAATCAGCATAAAAACACAAGACCTCGAGAGAACACGACAAATGTCTAAAAATTACTCTTTCTGTACCCCAAAGGTTTTGTAAAAAGTCCAGGAAAAGAAATAGCAAGAATAAATCAGATAGATAGAAAGAAATAAATCAGAATCAGCATAAAAACACAAGACCTCGAGAGAACACGACAAATGTCTAAAAATTACTCTTTCTGTACCCCAAAGGTTTTGTAAAAAGTCCAGGAAAAGAAATAGCAAGAATAAATCAGATAGATAGAAAGAAATAAATCAGAATCAGCATAAAAACACAAGACCTCGAGAGAACACGACAAATGTCTAAAAATTACTCTTTCTGTACCCCAAAGGTTTTGTAAAAAGTCCAGGAAAAGAAATAGCAAGAATAAATCAGATAGATAGAAAGAAATAAATCAGAATCAGCATAAAAACACAAGACCTCGAGAGAACACGACAAATGTCTAAAAATTACTCTTTCTGTACCCCAAAGGTTTTGTAAAAAGTCCAGGAAAAGAAATAGCAAGAATAAATCAGATAGATAGAAAGAAATAAATCAGAATCAGCATAAAAACACAAGACCTCGAGAGAACACGACAAATGTCTAAAAATTACTCTTTCTGTACCCCAAAGGTTTTGTAAAAAGTCCAGGAAAAGAAACACAAAAGTAAAATATATAAACAATTATACAAGGAAAACTTTGTTCAAAAACTCTACTTAGAAATATTTCTGTTTTTTACCAAAGCACACAACTTTCTGAAAATCTTTAACCAAACTGAAATTCAGAATTTGTGTAGGTTTTTTGAACAATGTTTTCCTTTTGTAATTGCTTAAGGCCTGGTTTCTTAGGACAAGCGCCTTATCTCGGAGTCAGCGTACCGCTGACGCCAACAAAATACTGGTTTGTTAGCTCAAGGCCTGGTTTCTTAGAACTAGCGCCTTATCTGGGCGTCAGCGGAATGTTGATGCAGAAGTGACGCCAAAAAAATACTTTTTTGTTAGCTCAGCTTGAGCAGTCGGTCCAACGCAGACATTATCTCTCATTGCGCATGCGTTAATAACGTAAACAAATATTTATTTTGAATTTGTATTGATTTTGTAATTGTCGACCAGTGTTTTAGAGAACAAATAATGACTTTGTCCAAGAAAAAACACATTATAGCTGAGTTAAATGAAGAGTGCTATGTTTAATGTCTAAATCAAAATCTTGGCAGATTTCAATGTGCTGTTGGATGTTGTCCGCCATTGCTTCTGTGGTTAACGTCACGTTGTAATCCAACTGCAGTTGAATTGGACGGCAATTGTAGTTCAAGATGAGCGGTCGATGACGTATATTATCAAACTCACAAATGGACCAATCAGTGGTTAGCGCTGATTTCCAGCTGACAGCGTCCGGTCCTAAGAAACCAGGCCTTTACGTATTTTACTTATGTATTTCTTTTCTCTATTCCTGGACTTAGTATAAAACCTTTGAGGTACAGAGAGAGCAATTTTAAGAAATTTGCCGTGCTCCCCTCGATAGAAACGTTTTTGTGCTTTTGACTTCCAGAGCCGGTACCCCTTCACGCCCGTCAGTTTCGGTTGTTATTTTTTATATTTCTCATATTTTCATTGCTTTTTCTTTAAAATTTTCTATTGCATAACATACATTGTTACAAAGGAAAAAAAGTGGAAGCAATGATTTAAGTAGCCAATTAAAAAAAAAAAAAGAAAAAAAAAGCAAACTTTAATGCACTTAAAAAATATTTTTAGGCATCATGTACATTACAAAATAATTTTCAATGAGTTTACATGATCATGATAAAATAACTCGTTTTTGATAGAGAATTCTTTTCATGATTATATATGCTACTTTAAAATGATTGAGATTTTTCAAATCAATAGCTGAGGGTGGAAAATGAAGCCTGAAATTGAGAATATCTTGCAAAATGCAGCAGAGTTGCACATGTGAGAGCAATAATCTCACTGAAGCCCAGCTCAATAGGCACACAAGCATTTTATCAAACATGTAAAATTATTTGCACTTTTATACGCCATAGACCGAAGGTACGATGAGATGGATTGCAGTTGAATGAACTGCAAAAACATTGTATAGAACAATGTGAAAAGTAGGCTTTTGCATAATACATGGCGAAAATCGCCACGGTACAAAAAAACCTTTTATTTTCAGAAAGGGAAAAATTAAGCACTTAAAAAAAAAAAAAATGAAAATCGAAAATAAGCACCTTAAAGCAATCTTATAAATCTTAATTTTTTTTAAAAAAAATCATACTGCAGTACTGGCAATAGTACTATCTGTTGAGGAATAAGAGAAGTATTTTTCCCATGGGATATTTTATCACCAAAATTAGAGAAATCAGAACATACGGGTAAACAGGAGATAAGTCGTAAAATACAGGAGTCTTGGCAGGTATGTTTACAGTTCTAAGATAATAATTAGCTCTTTATAAATTATAAAATTAGCTCTTCATTAATGCTTCCATTTTTCCTGTGTAAGAGAAATGAAAACACCCATAAAAAACTTCCATGTTCTTTCAATTTTTTTAAAAACTTATTTTCCTTTATAATTATTAAGAAAAATGTTAACTAGTAAATCCTAATTAAATTTTTCTTTGTTTTTATTTCTCTTAAGTTATTTAAGAAATTTTTCTTCAGGGGTTTGTCCAGGTGTTTTTTAAGAGGTATCTATTTTGTGAAAATTTAGATGTAATTTGCAAAGATTAAAAAAACAAAATATGGTAAAGTAAGAATATATTTTCAAAAATTGTCATAAATGATTTTATTTGTAGTGACAAGTAAATTTCTATATATTTTTCCATATATATTCAAAAACTTTTTTTTTCTTCCTGTAAAATTTTGGGCTAAAAGTTGTACCTAAGTTAGAAAATGCATAAAAATCATTGTCCATAGTTACATTTCAACTTGAATTTAATAAAAACATGCATTTAACAGTACTAGTACTAAAAGTTATCATTTTAATTATGAGAACATTTTCAACTCGGTCATACAAAAAAAATGTTTCATATTCGAATTTAGATTTCCTGCATAAGTTTTTAGAGGGAGAGGACAGCCATGGCGTTTCATTTTAAAAAACCCAGCGAAAAAAAAAGCTCACTTTGATATGGCGTAAGCAATCAGCCAGGCTGATTACATTGCACTATCTGACCGAACACGCGCTACCTTTTTGTTAAAAGACAGTTGGCAGAAAAGGTCCTCTTTTCCATAGATTGCGACAAGAACAGGGTTTGCATGAGAACTTACTCTTTTATTTGTGAAATTACTGTTTCTCCTAAAGTTGAATTTGTGAGGCAAATTTACCCTGGATAGACCACTGTCCTTAGATTCAAATATAGAGTAACGAATATTAATAGTTATCAAATAAAAGTGTCATAACTGTAGTACTACAATATTGTACAATCCTTGAAATTGACGATTTCATTAACTGATTTTTTTTTCTGTACAAAAATGGAGTGGAATAATTGTTTAACAATTTTTTATAAAACAAAGATAATTAAATTAGGTTTTTAACAAACATATTGTGATAAAAATGTATAATAATGAAATTTAAATAGGGTAAAATTAATTTCTGAAATAGGAAAATCATGTTTACAAAAAACACCCTGTAGAAGAATTCAATAAAAAATTAAGAAGTTCCACAGTTTAAAAAAACGTAATTAAAATTATTATTATTTTTTTTTATCCATAATCATTTATTATAATTTCGTGATAATAATACATTAATAAATATACACTTAATGAAATTCCTTATAAAATTTATAAAAAGCTCTAAACATGAAGTAATTTTAAAAGTTCTTTTATGGCTAGTTATGGCTATCATATTTAAAATAAAAATAATACTTATAAATAACTAAAATAAGTAATAAATAAATATTAACATTATGTAAAAAAAAATCATTGCTTTTCTTAATTTTTTAAAATTTATTTCCCAAAAATGCATTTTAATGGGTAATCCAATACACATTCAGAGTGATAACATGAAAATAAAAACTAACTTTGAGTGCTTTTGCCAGGCAATGAGGTTGACAAATGTTGTTATCTTCACAATCAACGACCCACAGCATTTTGAAGGAGTTGAGGTTGAAGCGACAGACGGAGGTGGATTCAGAGTTCATCTTATTGAGTCGGGTCCTCTCTAAGAATTTGGCCTTTGCATTCAGTCCCACCAATCCTTTCACAGCTTCCCCCGCACCACCATCCTCAAGCCTGCTCAAATCAATCTTGCTATCGTCAATCACTTCCTGAATGGAGCGAAGGGCATTCTCCTGCTCTCTATCTCCACACTCTTTCTCCTTCTGCAACTTCTTCCGATTCATATAGGCAGTGATTATCCTTAAAAAAAAAGAAGATATTTTTGGAGTTAAAATGACACTATACAAGTAGAGCTCTGGTTTTTAAGTTGGTTGCTGTTGCGTACATTGTCTCGCTCAGGGTGCATAGCCAGATTTTTCAACAAAAAATAAGAGCTTGTTAAGTACTTTTAAACCACTCAAAAATATTTTTAATCACTTTCCAAAAAAATAAATTCATAATTAGGATAAGCGCAGTAATTTGTGTTTTTATCGTTTAAAGTTCTTCATTTATAGTCGTAAAATTTAAAAATATTATATGATCATGATAAAAAAAACTAGTTTCTGATAAATATTGCAGATGTAATTGTGAAAATCACCAAATTTTTGTTATTTAGAATGAAAATTGATATGACAAAGAAAAAACGCTTAATAGAACAATGCGAAAAGCATGCTATTGCACAATGCATGGCGAAAATCGACAGGGTAAAGAAAAAAATGTATCATTTTCGAAAATATTTTGATCAAGGGTTAGTCTAGGTCTTTTTTGAGAAGTACCTATTTTTTGAATATTCAAACATAATTTGTTAAAATTAAGAATTACATTAAAAAATTAATACAAAAATATAGTAAAGAAAGAAAATATTTTCAAAAATTGCCACTACAAATAAAAATCATTTATGACTGATAAGTTTCGATATGTTTTCCCCCAGATATTTTAAAATAATTTTACTATTGTAAAATTTTGGATTTAAAATTTTATTCACATTTAAAAATACATAGAAACCTTTGTCCACAGTTAAATTTCAACTTGAATTTAATAAAAACATGCATTTAACAATACTAGCACTAAAAGATATTTCCATTATGAGAACATTTTTGACAAGGTTATACAAAAACAAAATTTTACGAGACAGGAAGAGTTTTTGAACCTGGTTCATTTAAAGTATATTATGAAACTACCGTTTTTCCTAAAGTCGAATTTGTGAAGTTACCGCTAAACGGTAATAAATTTGCCCTGGACAGACTCCTGCGAATATTCTCTTTTGCTTCAATACTTAAGATCATTTCCATTGAAACAAACTGCTTTATCCCAGAAAACATTTTAATGGAGTAAAATATTATAGACATACCTAAAGAGAAAAGGTGGATTCTTTTTTATATGATCTTTGACTGAATTCACCATAGACTCTTCACAAAATTTCCTCACAAAAGTAATCCATTTGTTGCTTCCAGCAGCATCCTCCGACACGTCCGAATCCGTGTCCAGTAACTCGATGGTAAGTTTACCCTCTTCTTTGTACTGAAAATAATTAAACTCCTTAATAAAAGCATCTAAACAGGAAGAATTAATATTTCAGGTCTCGGTAGTGGGCCCGAAGAAAAATACAATAGGGTGGTCTTTGTTCTCAAATTTTGTGTGTTTTCTAGTGCCATTTTTTTCATTTCAGTTTACGATGAAATCGGTGTAAATAAAGAGAGTAAAAAAGTGCACGATTGAAATGTAATAAAAGTACGAATTAAAACACACAAGTAGTAATATCAGATTAAATGCATCGGAATTTCAAAAACCATGTGGAAATTTGTAAACAAAAAAAAAAAAAAAAAAAAAAAAAAAAAAAAAAAAAAAAAAAGATCGAAATTTCTTGGTGAAATGGGCATAAGATGAAATGAGCAAAAACAAGTAAGATAAAAAAGAAATTTTTTAAAGTAAATTCCTACTTAGGTCAACAGGGAAAAAAAAAAATTATTTCAGTTATCTTTTATTAAATAATTAAAGAATTAATATTTGAAAAAAAAAAAAAACTGCATTAAGTGTATGTGAATTTGTGTGGATGAATAAAAAGCTTTTTATTAACGATTGAAAATTTGAACAAGTTATAGGGAGAGTGCAAAACATGTTGGAATTTAATAAAGAGAGAGAGAGAGAGAAAAAGAAATTACTTAAATTAAAAAAATTCCAGCATCTTAATATTGCATTGAAAGTATTCGGTTTTTAAAAACCATGCTAAATTCCAAAGCAATTACGGCATAAAAAGCGATCGAGAAATTACAACACATAGGGAATTATTATAGTCATCAAAAAAAATAAAAACTGCAATATTTTTCAGTCATGATTGGCATTAAAAATACTTTAAATGCTATATATTATGTTTGCTTATAATTCTGAATAGTAATAGGCACTTATTTCATAAAAAAAATTAAATTTCTTTCAATACTTTAAAAAGTGAGTTCCGAATAACTGAACATTTTATAACAAAAAAAGAAAAAGAAAAGAGTTTTACTGATTTCTATAAATGAAGTTCGCTTCATTATATATTAGTAATATTGATATAAAGCTGAATCTATGTAAATTGAGATGAAATAAAAAGAATTACCATGAGAAGTTTAAATAGATTTTCATCACTCATTTGTTCAGCCTTTTTCTGATAGGCAAGTTCAGCTGCGACACGTTGAGATGCTGTCGCACAGGATCCACCCGTTGCTTTGTTCTTTATTTCTTCCAGGTACAGTGTAGTCCATTGCGTACAAGATTCATCTCCAACAATGTGCTGCAGCTATTTTAAACAAAATTATATTCACACACAAATAAAAATCTAACAGTGTTCTTTGTGTTTTACAGCCAAAAATAAGCATCTTTTAAGTACTTTTCAAACACTCAAAAAATATTATTAAGCACTATATACATTAACAAAATGTAAATAATTTTCAAAGACTTCACATGATTATGATAAAACATCTAGTTTCTGACAAAGAACTCTTTCCTCGATTAGCCACCATAAAAAGGAGATATTTTTTGACTTCAAGCATTAAAAATTGCATCAATCAGAATTTCTATAATTTTCCTTTGAATTTATTTATTATTTTCTTACTACTTTCTATAAGAAAAATTAATAGTACTTTAATTCCCAAAAAATCAAGTACTTTTTACCCTATAGCAGAATTCAAGGACTTTACAGGGCCCTGATTTTTTTCAACCAAATTCAATGACTTTCAAGTACCGTGGGAACCCTGTTAATTTATAAACATAAAATGAACAAAATGCAAATACATTTCCAAAAACTTTACATAATCATGATAAAATAACTAATTTCTGTTGCAGAGAAAATTGAGAAAATCTTTTTTTTGTTTTGTAATTTATGACGACAATCGACATGGAAAAGAAAAAATCTCCCTTTAAAGATAGAAAAATAAGCACTTTTTACAAACAATGAATAAAAAAAGAAGCACCTTTATTGGGATCTTAAAATTGTAAATCAAAAATAAGCACTTTTTAAAAATGCTATGCATTCTGTTTGGAGGTGTAATAAGCAAAGCGATTCCATCTTACCTGCCTCACAACATTCTGGATAACTTTATCCAAAGTAAATCCAAGGTAGGCTTGAATTCCAAACATTTCCCTTAAGTTGTCCTCATACTGGTTACTCTCAAGGTTGTTGTCTAAGAGGTTCTTTACCATGTCCATAAATGAAGAAAAACAAAACTCAACATCCAGGTTTTCTAAAAAATATTGATAGATTAGGAGTGTAGTACGATTTTCTGAGGAATTAAAAGTATATTTCTGATCTACATAAAAAAAATTAACACTAAAAACATCAATACTTAAATAAAAAACTTTATTACAATTAAACAAAATTGTATATTGCCAATTTTTATGTATTACATACATAAAGAATAAGAATTTTTTAATTCATTGCTCAACACATTTTTTACATATACAGGGTGCTTAAATAATACTTTTTTAGTAAACATATTTCTTTGAATTATTATAATTTATCCTAAGAACTTGTGCTGTCTTGACATTTTTCTGTTTAAAACCTAACAATTTGTTAGAAATGAAATAAAGCTATTAAAATAAAACATAAGCTACTTGCTAAAACATTTAGTTTCTGTCACCTTTTCTTACACTAAAATGCCAATCTAAAATATTAGGTACTTTCTTGAAATTTGAATTTACAGTTATTCTGATGGAACTCACTACGCAACAGTCTTAGCAGAAATGTAAAACGAATTAAATGCAATACATTGAACAAGCATTACACCTTAATTTCTGATCCGATAACCTTATAAAGGAATACATCGTTCTCCCTGTCAAATGACCGGTTGTGGAAAAAATAGGTATACAACACCTATTATCAAAAAAAAAAAAAAAAAAAAAAAAAAAAAAAAAAAAAAAAAAGAAAAAAGAAGAAATAATAATGAAATATTAACTGTATATAATTGTTTGAAAAAGTCATGAAGTCAAATGTGCAAAAATGATAAGCGCATTTTCGATGCTAAAGTTCTTAAGCGGTCATTTAACCATTTATGGTATGTTTAGCGTAAATAAAGTATTTTCTTTTCATTGCATACCTGATTATATACACACTATAAAAAGTAGAAAGAGTAAATAATGCATTTTTATACATACAAATAGAATAAAAACGTTTTGCATTAATGGTTATACCTTAACAAATTCAAATACCTTGGCACTGTTGTTGATGATCAAAACATACTTAGAGCAGAAATCAACACTAGTCAAAATGGCTAAAAAGTGTTACTTCGGACTGAGGAGATGACGAATCTTCTCAGACAAAAAACAAACTCTATGAGACTCTCATACTTCTTGTGCTGCTTAATGAAAGTGAAACTTGCGACCCTAAATTCAGATATTACAACGGACACTTTCGAAAGAAAGGGGATGGTGGCGAACCAGATATAACTTTGGGATCTACAGACTCGATAAGCGCCCCCAAATTACAAAAACAGTAAGAGGTCGAGCCATCTACGGTATGCTCTGAAAACAGCGCCATCGTCATCCTTAAGAACAGCGAGGGGTCACGTCCCAGAGGCAGACCCTCTACTAGCTGGCTCAATGACAGCAAAAATGACCTGAAAACCCTAGAGATTGCAAATTGGAAGGGAGTTGGGTCAGCTGTCGAGGCAGCCAAGGCCTCCAAGGGACTGTTCTGCTGACTAAGAAGAATAAAATTGTGAATATTTATCCAGTTCAAATATAAATATTGCAGGTTTAAAGCATAGCTGCCAACCTCAGGAATAATAAATTAGCATAGTTGCCAACACTGATAGGAAAAAATCCAGTAGATGTTTACTCAGAATTTTGAATAGTAATAGGCTAATTCATCAAAGATAGTTAAAATATTTTTTTTAATTAAATTAAAAAGATAGTTCTGAATAAAAATAACCTGAATATTTTTGAACAAAAAAAAAAGTGTTGAACTATTTTTTATAAATGAGGTTTGCATCATTATGAATTATTAATACTTATTTAAATATTCAAGCAATAATCTGCACAAAAATTCTATTTCAATAAGGATTTTTTTTAAGGAAATTTCCTCAATATTAGGGAATTTTCTAAAATGTACAAAAACCAGGAGAAATTTTAATGAAACCAGTAAACCAGGAGAAACTGGCCTAATCCAGTAGTCTACTGGAAAATCCAGTAGAGTTGGCAGCTATGAATTAGGAACACTATATGCGACAAAATTATACGCACCAATTACAAGAATAAGACAAAATTTAACTATTAAATAACAACATTAATAGATATATATTTAAATACTTTATGTCATAAATTAGTAAAACAAAACTATAAAAACTATTTGTTTAAGGGGAAATTTATAATATTAATATCCTATAATTAAGAATATTGGTATAATAGATTAAAAACAACTATTACCTATTAATATATAATTATTCTTCGCTAAATAATAAAACACAGGTAAATAATAATTTACATCATAAATATTTCTGACGCAAGTGTTTAAATACTACTATAAATTTAAAAAAAACAAAAAAAACAATAGTTGTTTAAGACTCAATTTAGTGAAATGATCAGCAATAGCTATAAGAATAGTATTTTCCAATAAAAAGCGATTAAAAATTACTTCTGCACAATAATCACAGGAAGCGTGCTTGCAGCGATCAGACCAACAGTAAAAGTAACAATATTTGGATTTTTTTTATAAAAATATCAGATTAGATTTAAAAATTAGGAACATATCCGAAAAATTGTGAACAGTTATGTTAAAGGTACAATCAAAAGATTAACAATTATAGATTAAACTGGAAAAAATAAACTTACGGCGTGGCTTCAACCTCAAAGCGAGAGCAGTCGATTGTTTACGTTCCTCTTGATCCTTCAGTTCATCTGATATGAGCATTTGTGCACGTTCGTGAAGTTTCCAGAGGCGCTCACACAGAATATGATGCAAGCGAAAAAATATGTACCAGTTGTTATTTACAAACATAAGGTTATAGGATTCATCCTAAAGACAATCAAAAATTTCAATTAACTGATTTTCTTAGAAGTTAATTTGAAAACTTAGCAAAATTTCATAAATATTATACTTTTTTAATTATTTGTGATTTAAAATAAACTATAACAATACATTGTTAACATTATTACTTCATTAAAATTGTTTTACATGTAATACATAATACATGTAAATGCCCGATAAACTCAAAATTGAATGCATTATTATTGACTGATGAAAAGAAAGGACTAAAATAAACAAATTCAAAAATTGTCATATTTATTTATCTATATTTGAAATGACTATGAAGTGTCTCACTTTTATTGTAGGTTAACTTATAATATTTTTTTATAGAATAAATTAACTAACAAATTTATTTAAAGATTTAATAGGCTTTTCTTAAACATTCAATTGTTTTTCTTCATTCTAAGTTTGGATTCTGAAAAATCAAAAAGATAAAACATTTAAAAACTGCCAAAACTTATTGCATGCAAAATACTAATTGTGTTCTGTAACTACTCAGGGGTCTGTCTAGGTTTTTCTTAAGGAGGTACCTCTTTTAAGAAAATTTTGACATAATTGGTGAACATTAAAAATTATATTAAAAAATCAACACAAAAATATGGTAAAATAAGAAAATATTTTCGAAAATAGTCATTACAAATAAACATTTTTCAGGACAGGTAAATTTCTATTTATATATTTCCCATATGTTAACAACCAATTTCGTTATTGTAAAATTTTGAACTTAAAATTGTGCCCAAATTTAAAAATCCATAAAAATCACTGTCTACAGTTAAATTTCAACTTGAATTTAATAAAAGCATACATTTAACAGCACTAGCACTAAAAGTTATCGATATTAGGAAAACATTTTTGACTGGGTCACACAGAAAAGTTCCACAGAGAAAAAAAAATTTTATAAAAAAAATAGAGGTCTATTAGAATAATGTTTAAAATAATAGTTCAAATTTCGACTTTCTGCTAACTTTACAGAGGGACAGCCTAGTCATTTAATTTAAAATGACTAGTGATTGCGAGCCCAAGTCAAAATTCTGGAAAATTTCATGAGTAAACAAAAACAAGCCTAAATTGAAAAAAAATCTAAACAAGGTTTTTTCCTTTTTCTCAATATTTTTTCGTTTACTTAAAATATATTTAAAATTTTACACATACCTATGATGACCTGTAGAAGTAATTGAAATTTACAAATATGTCTTTATTTCTTGAGTTTATGATTATAATAACTATTTACTGATAAAAAATGAATATTAATCTTGAATATAAGCTTATAAAGTATCTGGCTCTCCCTTACAAACAAATAAAATAAACTGTGTTTCTAAGTTCCACCGAAATAAAAATTTGATTTCCGAAAACTTTTGTGATCAATGATTTTTAGAAACGTCTGAACCTTCGATCTCCGGATCATGGTTAGCGAAAAATCCATATTTTTTCCAGAACACAATCAGCCCTGTATAATAGTTAAGTTATAACGTTTGCTTAAACTCTATAAATTTCTCTTAAATATTTAGGTCAAATTTATATTACTCATTCAAACAAGTATGCATGTCGTTATTTTCACACATTTATTCTATGAGCATTATAGTTTTTTTTGTTTAGAGTTTACAATATCTCTTTTCCTCAAATATATACAGGGGTCTGTCCAGACATTTTGTGAAAGGTCCGTTTTTCGTGAAAAAATTACTCAGATTGTTTCAACCAGGGTCCGCTTTTATGAATTTGTGCAAATAGTTATATTTTATTGCAAAAAAAACTTCAAGGAGTTTTTAAATTGTAAAGACATACAAGATTATGCTCAACACTGTAAAATTATAATTAAAAAAATTAAATTTTAAAAAATAAACAACAATTGATGCTTCTAAATTAGAGATGCAACACACAAATATTTGGTATTTAGCCTATACTGCTGAACGCAGAATATTAATTTCGGACGAATAATGGAAGAATCATCTACCGAAGACAAAACTTAATTCGTTTACATCCATTTTTCTTGTTTTCTGCCCTGGAAAGGGTTTATTCGATTAACAAAATAATAATGAAGATAAAGAAATTTGTGAAGGGTCCGATTAAAAGAAAAATCATTTTGTGAAGGGTCCGTTTTTATGAAAAGATAATTTGTGAAGGGTCCGTTAAGGGACCCAAATTTCTTCTAAACAGACCCCTGATATATATATATATATATATATATATATATAATAAAAATCAATTTATTAATTAAAAAAAAAAAAAAAAAGGTAAGAAAGATGAAAAAATATTTTCATTGAATGAATTTTAATTTTAGGAAAATATGTACCAAGTTTACTGATGATAATATTTATAGTTCAGAGCACCAATTTTGAGGTAAAAAACGTTGCCATAGACAGACCCCTGCTCATACATGTCAATATATTTTTAAATCAATAGACTTACAGGAAGAGATGATCCATCGACAGAAGAATCTTCCGGAGCAGGTTGAGGAGGAGGAGGAGATGGTTTTGTTTTACTAGTTAGAGGAGCACTGTTCCTACTACAAGCCATGCTCAGGGACCAGAGGTTCTTACAGGCAGGACTTTCACTTCCATCTTCCGTTTCCATGTCTGAAAATCATTTATATAGATGTTACTAAACACAAGATATAACAATTTATATACTTCAGGGTAGCCACAGAAAAAAAAAATAGTTGCTTTTTACTAAAAGTCATGAAAATAATTGCCTAAATAAGAACAAAAATTTATCAAAAACAGGACTAAAACTTTATTAAATGACTTAACTGCTTCCTTTGTCAATTAAAAAAAGATCAAATCAACAGTTATATTTTACTGATAAATACAAGGAACTAAAACAAAACATAACATATAAAAGTTCTAAATTGAAATTTTAAATTTTTTATGAGCAAAAAATATTTAATTTATCAGTTTACTATCCCAAATTTTCTCGGGCAAATGAAATAAGTTACCGTATATTCCGGCGCATAACGCGCACCCGTAATTTCTAATACATTTTTTAAATTTTAAGATATACTCTTCCCAAATGTAATTTTCCAATAGGTATATTTGTTCATGTCCACGAAAAAGGCTGGATGGACGAAAATGGTGTTAAATTGTGGGTAAAAAATGTCTGGCAAATCCATCCTGGTTGCGTAAGAAAACCAGAAAGCCTTTTAGTGTGGGACATGTTTCGGTCCCACCTTACAGATAATACAAAATAATTGTTGAAACTATGTAACACCGATATGGCAGTTATTCCGGGCGGATCGACACCATTAGTTCAGCCATTGGACGTCTGCTTAAACAAACCATTTAAAGCCAATTTAAAAAAACAGTGGAACACTTGGATGTTGGAGGGCGAGAAAACCTTTAATCTATAAATTTTGATATTCGGCGTATACCGCGCACCCGTAAATTCCAATGTTATTTTTTGTATTAAAAGTGCGCGTTATACGCCGGAATATACGGTAGATATTAGTCTTTGTATATGTTCACATCTTCATAATCTGAAAAGTCACCCGATCACGAACACTTTTTTTTTTTTTAAACTCTTTTTTCTATGTAAATTCATCAACCATCATATACACAAAAACACATCTGCAGTCCCAAACAAAAATGGGCAAACTTTCAACCACAGCAGACTAGTATTTTGCTTCCGACCAAGTAAAAGCGTGATGAAACAAAACATATTGACCAATTGTGCTATGCCCGAATTTGCAATATACCTTAGTTAACTCAGGATAATCAGGAAAACGGTTTATTGTCATATACCATATAGTCAAGTGAGAGGCCAATGGGATAATTTTTATATAAACGTATTATTTTATATCAAAACAATTAGTATATTTGTAAAAAAATAAATACTTTTAATTACTAGAATTCATTAAAAAAAAACCTTTCCTTTTAAATTCACACATCAAAATACAGTATTAAAATTTGGGTCCTTTACCGTATTAAAAATTGGGCTTGAAAAGATATTGAGAAACGAAATAGACTCACAATGGAACAGAGGTAATTAATTGCAAGCCAACTCAAAAATTTTGAAAATTTCTTGAGTAAAATCATTTCTGCATTTCAAAAAATTTATATCTTCATAAATTATATACAACATAATTTCAATTAATAATTACAAAGTTTACTTTTATTTCTAATCACATTTAATAATCTACCAGAAAAATATTTACAAGTGAAAGAGATGCCAAGTATAAAGTCTAGCTCAAATATTTTTAAATAAAATACACAAGAATTTTTATCCCTTAATATGATCAATGATTTTTTTAAACTTCTGTACCTTGGATTTCCGGAGCTCAATCATCTTTGATGGAATCTGTGCAAATTGTACAAATAAAAAAGGGGTAGCTCAAATTTGCTATAAAATTTAAAAAAAAAAAAAAAAAAAAAAAAAAAAAAAAAAAAAAAAAAAGTTTAGTTTGATCAGAAGCTCCAACAGACTGCTGCAGGCATAAAAGTTTGGGAAACACTGGTCTACTGTATTAGTCCTGGACTGAACAGAAGTTACCCTCCTTGAAATGCACTATTCTTGTTTCCATAGCAGCAGACCACCTCAGACAGTGTGGTGGGGGAGTTCTTACTGTAGACAAATTATATATCGGTAAAAAATGGCATTACACACACAATTTAAGACGCTTTTTTAATTGCATCTCGAGAACTATTATTCCATTTTGAGATGTACGTTTTGTTTCCAAAATAACACAATTAAGATTTTGGGTTTTTGATGGTTTAATTCAATTTAAACAGAGGGAAGAACATCTTAAAGAATAGGAAATTAAATGAACATCCTATTTTTCACAATATTCAAGAAGTTAATTAATCACATTAAGTTCATTAGTAATAATTATTTTAAATACAGTCGGACTTCTATTTAATGGACTTTTTTTTTTCCTCGAGGAACTTCTAGAAACTTCTTAGAACATTTTAGAAACTTCTTAGCACGGAGGATGATATTCCTTTAGAAGAGCTTTGAAAAAAATGCGGGTATAGCTAAGGGAGAACCAAGAAATTAACAATGATTTTCTTTTTATTGATTCTAAAGCTGCAACTACAGAAACATTTTGATACTTAATCTGATTTTGATTATTTTGAACATAAATCAGATATTTTGGATATAGTGAAAAATAAAAATAAATTGTGATTAATACGAAGAAGGAAAACACCAAATCTTTTCATATGATCAATGAAAATCATCATTTGAAACAACTCGATCAATCATTTGAAACAACTCGATATCATCATTTCATCAAATCATTTGAAACAACTCGATAGTTTACAAGAACAGGTGTCAGTCCAGACATTTTGTGAAAGGTCCGTTTTTCGTGAAAAAATTACTCACATTCTTTCAACCAGGGTCCGCTTTTATGAATTTGCGCAAATAGGGTGCGTTATTGCAAAAAAAAAAAAAAAAAAAAAAAAAAAAAAAAAAAAAACTTTTTCTAGGAGTTTTTAAATTGTAAAGACATACAAGATTATGCTCAACACTGTAAAATTACAATTAAAAAAAAATTAAATTTTAAAAAATAAACAACCATTGCTGCTTCTAAATTAGAGATGCAACATACAAATATTTGGTATTTAGCATATACTGCTGAAAGCAGAATATTAATTTGGGGCGAATAATGGAAGAATCGACATCCGAAGACAAAACTTAATTCGTTTACATCTATCTTTCTTGTTTTCTGCACTGGAAAGGGTTTATTCGATTAACAAAATAATAATGAAGATAAACAAATTTGTGAAGGATCCAATTAAAAAAAAAATCTTTTTGTGAAGGGCTCGTTTTTAAGTTAAAATATTTTGTGTTAACGGACCCAAATTTCTTCTAAACAGACCCCTGAAGAAAAAGGTGTAACAATCGCTATATCAATTATGTCTAGTGTTTATGAATCTAAAACCTGTTTTTTTGTTGTTAAAGTATTTCAAATGGCGAGTTTCGATTTAATGAACTTTTTATCGGGATTGAGCAACTTCGTTAAATAGAGGCCCAACTGTAATTGTAAATATCTACTTCAACTTCTACTGAATAACGGTATACTGATAGGTGTATGGGGTTCATTCAGTAGTGGATTGTCTTTTAAGCTTTATGCCACCCTGGCAATAAAGGTTCATAACTGTATTTCCAGTTTGGTTTCATTTTTATCTCATCTATAACTTTAAATATTTCATTCATACATTTTTTGTTCTCCACTTTATTCATAAAATACAGCTTTCATTAGCATATTGTTACTTTCAATCTTCACTATGAATTTAAAAGAATGAAGTATGATAAATTCTATGAATAGTAAAATAAGAATACCTTCATCCTTATCCACTTCATCATCTGAAAGATCACCACGAGGAACAGAGAAAAAGTCAGGAAAAAACTGCCTCATAAGCTGTTTGATTTTTGTCTTATCTTCCTTATGAATCCCTGTTAAAAAATAAAACAGTTAGATCATAACCACCAAAGATACACAAATACGGCAACTAGTAGTGCCCGTTCATCGAATTCTATAGCCGATAAAATTATTATGGCGTTACTACCACTACAATTATTGTACATCAATTCACTAGTATACAAGACATGCTAACTTGATTTAATCTCGGGGTACCTTCTGATAGACGATAGTCGACATTATTGATAACTTCTCTGCCGACAGTTAGTTTTGTTAAAGCTTGGGAACTTTAGTTGTCTTTCATAATAAGTGATATGATTTAGAAATATTTAATATTACTATGTATTTTATTCTTATTCAAAAATTATATTACTTTACCCATGAACCTTTTATCTTACCTTTTACTGCTAAATATATTGGTTCATAGGCAATCACACCATTGATTGGTCAATTTCAAGAAATTATGTTCCGTAAAAATGAGAGCTGCCATCAGTTTTAAATAATTTCTGATGAATCATAGCTTTCCCCCCCCCCTTCAAATTAATATAAATGTGATCATTCAAATTTTTCTTTCATGAAGAGGAAAAGAACTGTGTTTTAAGTAGTAAGAGTGTTTGATATCATATATTAAATTTTTTTTATCTGATCTCCATACCTAAATCCATCAATTTAGTTTAAATTTATGGAATGCACTGAATGAACATTATGCCCTGCGGCAGAATTTTTGTCACACTTTCTGCAAATAAAACTCTTTCGCACTAACATGTTTCTGCAAAATACTATTACTAATTTAAGATAACAAAAACACTGTTCTTACAAAAACAATATGTTTCTTTGATTCTAATATTACGGACAATATTCTCGTATTTTGTTAGGGGACACACACTAATTATTTAATTTAGAGCATTTTGCAAATCAACATATTAAAAAAATTAACACCATGAAATCTGTAGCAGTAAATACGGAAAAACAGATCAACGAAGAAATCACGCAAATCGGAGTCTTCAGAAAGGAGTTACTCAAATGTTTGTTCAGTTTCAAGATGCGATTGTTGTAATAAATAATATTGTATGGTTGGTGTTTTCTACACTAGGGAACGCTGCAAGCTCCATACCACATATACTTCCAGGTTACTGTTTTAGGTGTATTTTAAAGCCATTTGGGTCACAACATGGTATTTTGAGATTCTTGCAAACGTGGTATTTGATTACTTATGTTGACAATGGCAGGGGTGATTGTGAGCCCCAGTCGAAATTCCGGAGAATTTCTTAAGTAATAAATAAATAAATAAAAAAGTTTAAACCGAAAAATTAGAAAAATTTAAACAAGGTTTTTTCCTTTTTCTCAATATTTCCTAGTTTACTTAAAATATATTTAAAATTTTACACATACCTATGATGACCTGGAGAAGCAATTGAAATTTACAAATATGTCTTTCTTTCTTGAGTTTATGATTATAATAACTATTTACTGATAAAAAATGAATATTAATCTTGAATATAAGCTTATAAAGTAGCTCTCTTATAAACAAATAAAATAAACTGCGTTTTCAAGTTCCACCTTTGAAAATTTGATTTCCGAAATCTTTTGTGATCACCGATTTCTTTAAACCTTTGATCTCCGGAAACTTCTGGATCACGGTTAACGAAAAATCCGGATTTTTCCGGAGCACAATCAGCCCTGCAATGGTAACAATACTTGTGATTACGATGCTAATGGTGCTAACACTACATAAGATAGTGCACAGCTTGCAACAAGAATAAACAGTAATAAACAAATGGAAAGAGGCCAAATCAGGACTGCCAAAAAAGCAAGTTATTCAAAATCTAGCAACCATGTCACCTTTTTTAACAATATATTTATACATAACTAAAACACCAGAATTACTTAATAAGATTAATATCTTATTAAGTACGGTAGATTTCAGCTAAGAAATTATCCAATTTACCTCTTTTATTGAAAACAAAATTTTCCCTTGTAAAATATTGCCTCGCAGAATAAGCTGTAGTAAGCAGTTGCAAACTTTCTAACCAGAACTAGAGCAGATATTGATCTCTTGATTGTTATTGTTTACATTTACATTGAAAATACCATACATAAAAATCATCGGGAATTATAAACTATGCGGAAAACAAAAGCCAAAAAATTGATAGAATCTTTGCTGTAAAAAATAAATGATCTAACACGCAATTCGAATTTTCCACATCGCCTGAAATATAACAGCCACTTGAAAATCAATGTCAATAACTGCCGAAAATAGAATCAGAATGGATTTATGATATAGGCATAAATTGAGTGCTTCAAAAAAGTGATTATTTATTGCGCAATTCAAAATTTTTCATGAAAATTTCTGCTGAAAAGCAAATTAAAATTTCCCAAAAGAAAAATCTTTCTGCAAGAACTCTGTAAAGTTCTGCGACAATGTCAACGCAATTCTGCCACAAGGATATAAGGAATCCTTAGATGCATTAAAAAAATTTGCTATTAGCTTAAGTAGAAACAAAATTTGCTGCATAAAAATCAAATATACAGTTCTTATTTATTTTCAACTGCTTTTATAAAATCCAACTAAATCCATTTACCATTAGATGATAAGAGTGAATAATGAATTACCAGTTTGCCGTTTCACATGATGAATAATTAGGTTTGCAGCGTCTTTAAAGATATCTCTATTCTTGTAGGTGAGTACTAAGTGAGGACCTGCTGGAATGTCAATCATACTCTCATCAGCTTGTTCATGTCTCTGGAAGAAGAAAACACTTTCATTATTTACACACTTACAACCACCTTGTATCTTTAAATTGTCACGGAAGTGTTTGTATTAAAAACCTTTTTTCAATGAAGCAAAAATATTGCAACATCAAACCTTTTCATCTTAAAAATTATTTTTTTAAAGAAGAAGTACAGGGTATTTGCTACATTTCAAATCCATGACTTTTCATAAAAAATTCCAAGAATTTTTCATGATTATTTTCTCCTCAAAAACATACTGAATTAAAAAACGCATTATAATAACATTAATTTAAATGATAGGTATAACCAAAACTGTTAAACTCTACATTTTTATATTTATTGATTTTAAACTTAAAAAACAGAGTAAAAAAAAAGAGTTGAAGCAATAAAATAGCTGGAAAAAAATACGAAAGCAAATATAACTAAATACAGTCAGATATACGTAGTTATTTAAAGCTGTTTAATTTCTTCTTTAAAGAAAGTAATATAAAAAGCCTAAACTAGAATTTTAAATTGATAAAATAAAAAATTAAATAAATTCTGAAATCACAGAAGTTGAAAAGATATTTCGCTCTAGAAATGGTGTTTTTTTTTCTTTTTCTTCATTTTTTGAAAGAATACCATAATTTTTAAACAGGATAAAAACATTTTATATTTTAATAGAATATGACTATGATTGAGAATTTTGCTACAAATTTAGATATTTGGAACATCAAAGTATTATGAAATTGGGAGGGAGGGGGAGTAAATTCCATTTTAAAATTAAGATTTTTCGGCGACCTAAACCCATGACTTTCCATGATTTAAAAAAAAAAAAATAAATAAAAAAATAAAAAACAGAAATTAAAATTATGACATTTCATGGCAAATTTTGTTCAATACAGAAATACATGACTTTCCATGTGCGCGCAGATACCCTGAAAGTATTCTCACTTAGGTCCATCATGACGTTTCAGCTGACAAGCGATAGGATCAAATTGCATGACAAGGTGGATTTTAACTGAGAGTACAACACTTAGCGGAAAGAAACATTACCTAGATTTAAGTTTATTTTCACCTTGAGACTAGCTTTATTAAGATTTTTACACGCTTGAAAACCCCAAGTTAAACTCGATTTAAGGAAGGGTTCATATAGAAGGTGGCTCCCCAAGGTTTTGAATTAGAGTAATGTGCGTAGAAGGTCACAGATCTCGTTTTAAGATTAGATGGTTTAAACGTAAGCCGCATAACAAACCTTTTTAGATTTACATTAAAAGGTTTTTGCTGAGTGAAAATAAACCTCGTTTTGTTATCCGGGATACCTACTTCTTCATAGATTGTTTCAATTTCATTTAAGATGCTTTTTGATCTGAGAAACTTTACATCATTTTGCTTGAAGTTAATTCCTTGGTGGTCCAAAGATTTCAGGTAGTATTTTTCATTTTGCTCACGCCACGTTTTATTGAAAAGCTTCTGAGACTTTCGCCATTCTTCATCTTTAGATTTTAACCTGAATTTTGAAAATGAAAAAGGATTTTTAACATTGAAGCAACTTTTTGTTTTATGCATACTTTTATATATTTATAATTAAAAATAAATAAAATAAAAAATTACCGTCTTAAGACTAAAGGCACTGAATTAACTGGATTTTTCTTTAACCCTTCAATAATATCTGCTGATTTATCACCATAAATCCTGTAAAAATGAAGAAAACATACATAATTATATATACATACCATATCCTGTTAACTGGGAAAAGGATATTCCCCATAATTTGGTCAGGAGAATGAAGTCACTTTGAAAAATCCGAATTAACTACAACTAATTTAATTTATTAGTTAAAAATTTTAGTTGAGTATATGACAGAAAATTTCCAGCAGAAAGGTAATTCTATGGCATTTTTATAAATACCCAATGCCAAACCAGTCAACATGGGCAGTGGATTGTCTAGGTTTTTTTTAAAAGGCACCTATTTTGTGAAAATTTAGACATAATTAGTGAAAATAAAAAATAACATAGAAAATAATTTGTCGTAAATTTCTATAAATTTTCCCCAATATATTCAAAATTAATTTTGCTATTGTAAAATTTTGGGCTAAAAATTGTATCCAAATTTAAAAATCATTGTCCACAGTTAAATTTATTTCAATTTATTAAAAACATGTATTTAACAATATTAGCACTAAGTTATTGTCATTACGCGGACATTTTCAACTAGGCTGTACAGAAAAAAAATTTTCATTGCAAAATAAAGGTCAGTTAGAATAAATCTACAATAGTGTTTAAGAAAATGTTCGAATGTTTAGAATAATGTTCGAATTTCAATTTTCTGTCAAGTTTATAGAAGAAGAGCTTCGTCCTTTCATTAAAAGTTTTTTTTAAAAAAAATAATAGTTTTGATATGGTGTACGTAAACAGCCGGTTAAGCTTACCACATTTTGCACTAGCTGACCAAACACCAGTTACTTTTTCATAGACAGTTGGCAAAAAAGCTCCTCTTTTAGATTGCAACGAGAACAAGGTTAGCATGAGAACATGCTTTTTTAAAATTTTTTTTTTTAAAAAAAAGTATTTTGTGAAACTACTATTTTTTTTAGAAGGTACCGCTAAATGGTATCAAATTTACTCTGGACAGACCCCTGATGGGAGAAATAAAATAAAGGATATTTAACAAACTGACTCTTTACCACTTCTGATGTTCAACTCTGCAGCCTTGTATTTGTGAACCTGATCCAAAAGACAAGGAAAATCCTGGTACAAATATTAAAAGAATTTGCCTCTGTGGAGGACTTTTTGATGGAACTAACCCGCATACACCAAGAGGAAAACCACAAAAACCTCCCACTTTTAGCTCGACAACAAGGGGACTGTAATCCGCAATCGGTCTACTACTGAGGATATTTTACGCCAGCATTGTGGTCGGAGCAAGTCGGATGCGGAATTCGTATCGAACGGCCACCGCCAGGATGCAAATCTGTGCTCACCTCGTCGGAAGGCAAATGCTCTATCCTCCGAACCATCACGACTCGACTTAAGCAATCGACACTCAGAATAGTGTAGTACTGGCAATAGCACTATCTGTGACTAAGAGAAGTATTTTTGCCTTCAGTGGATTATTTTATAAATTTCTTCAAATACAGAGAAATTTGAGAATATACAAGTGAACAGGAAATAGTTGTAAAATACAGGAGACTTGGGAGGTATTCCATATAAAAATCAAAGAAAGTTTGTTACCTCCTTATCGCCCTCTGTTGGATGACATTTGAACTTCCACCCAATGTGTCATCCAGGCGATACCTTGCTTTTTCTTCAGCAGACATTCTGTTCATTTTCATCACTTCAGATTCAAGGTACCGAATGGTGGAGAGGTTTGTTTCAATCACAACATCTAGCTGTAGAAAACACACATTCAATAAATTACAATACAAAGAGGCAGAGGGAAGGGTGCGTAGCCAGACTTTTCAACAAAAAATAAGCACGTTTTAAGAACTCAAAAAAATATTTTTCATCCATCATTTCCACACACACAAAAAAAAAAAAAAAAAAAAAAAGAAAGAAAAGAAAGAATTTATTAACATTAATTAAATGAAGATCTAAAATATTTTCAAAAACTTTACATTATTATGATAAAATAACTAGTTTCTGATAAATATTGCAGAGAAAAATTGTAAAAATAATTCTGTTCTTGTAATTTAGAAGGACAATCAACAGGACAAAGAAAAATATCTTTTTAAAAGAAAATTAAGCACATTTTAAAAACCCTGAATAAAAAAAAGCACCCTTAAGGGCTTTTAAAATAATAACGTAAATAAAAAAAGCACTTTTTAAAAACACTACGCACTCTGGAAAGGAGGAAATGAATATATATTTACCTCAAATCGTTCATCTTCACAACGATATATATACTCTTCAAACTGTGTTTTTCGAGAGCTCACAAAAGTAGAATCCTCAGACCAAGAAGGAAATGACACCCAAGTATCGTTCAGAACCTGTGAACAGCGTAAGATAAAAACATAAATTATATTTTTGATAATAGAATAATTTTATTAAATATACAAAACTATTTATTCTTGACATTCACATTAATAGTTACATATAGAACTACATTCATATCGAGTAATTGTCATATTAAGTATTATTAGTGATTTCAAGTAATTTTGGCTCAAACCAAATTACAATCAAAGGCAATCATCCATTTCCATTGCAAAGTGATAGTTATGTTGTAAAAAATCAGCTGGACGTAGGCTCGACTGCTAAGCTTTGGACTAAAGTGGCAGTTATACAGGGTTGACACTCAAATCTGGGAAAAAAGTTCCCTGTGTTTTCCCTCAGAGATGCCGACTTGAAAATTATGATTTCAGTAATAATAAAGTTTTACCTCATAATTTTAATATTAAAGATTTAATGGTACTATAAATTAAAAATTAATAAGAATTAATTCATTATATAATAATTTAAATAATTAATATTCCAAAACTGTTCCGTTTAAAAAAAAGATCAAATTTGAGTTTAAGATTCACCTAAAAAGATACATAAATACATACTTGTATAATAGAACACAAAATAAGAAACTTCAATAAATTTTTATTTTTATTTATGTGATCTAATTATGTAAATCTAATTTAGTACTTTGCTTTGCAGCTCTTATCTTAGCATCAGAAAATTTCCTTTCAAACCACACTTTTTTTGTTCGTTAATGCTTTTGTTTTTTTCTATAAGAAGAGAAGACTAAGTTCCTATATTAGGCTGGGAATCATTGTGGTTTTTACGTACAATGCTAAATACTCTTTCTGTGTAGGCATTGCTGTGAGGTATCAGAAGTACTAGCAGCATCAACTTTGGCAAAACAGTAAATTTATTGACACCAGATCCATCAATTAATTTGGAAATTTCTTTCCATGCACTATCCATTCTAGTCAAATTTATAGTGGAAGCTGCGAATTCTTCCAATTTACAATATTCTTCATCCGAAAACATATGCCGGAATCTATCAGCAAAATATTGCACTGATGAAAAAGATACCCCTGTCTTTAAATGTATGTTAAGCTATTTCTGCATGTTTTAACATCTCATTGTCTAAAGGTAACTTTTCTTTGGATGTAGCAACAAGCTGCCTTGTAAAAATCAACATAAAATTTTCCAAGTTGAAAAATTATTTTCTGTTATAATATTTTCTGTTGTAAAAATATCAATGACCAAATCTTGATTCCTTTTCTGAAACTTTTTACTCTTAATGTCTATGTCCGAAACTGATTATGGTGGTTTAATAAATCTGGATTCCATGTAAAATATGAATAGCTGGATGCTGCAAGGTTACATTAACAAATAATGGTAATGTATTGCATAAACAATGAAGTTTTAGCATAGGGTTTTGAACTGTCGCCCTCAATGATTCACTTATAGCACAAAATTCTACCCATTGTTTGATTAATTGAATCCAGAAGTGATAACTTTATTTTATGTGGTTTCGTGCCAAACAATTCCTGCCACAATTTAAATCTTCCTCTCAGAGCTTTTATCCAGAGAATAAAGTATAACTGAATTAAAAATTGCTCCACATTGACTTGTTCTACTGTACCTTTCTTTGCTGCCAGACGAATATAATGACCGCTTTGAATAACAATATTTGGCTGCTCTTTATTAATGAATGAAACGAAACCTTTTAAATGACCTATCATTGTGTTGTCACAAGCAAAGGAAACACAGTTAGATATCCTTGTTTAAGACATCAAATATACCAGTATTATCACTGCATGGTAAAATGGAAAAGTAAACAGCATCTATTTTACTTGAAGATTCATCATAATAGGAAAGCACAACCGGATAAAGTTTTGTGTCATTTACATCATTACTTCCGTCATTTGCTGAAGAGAAGGGGCTTTGTTTTAAAATTTGAATTATGTATTCTTGAGAATGTTTTGCCATTGCTTTGATAATTTAAGAAGTTTTAGTTCTTGAAGAACTATATTTCTTAGCAATTTTAGAGTCGGGAAACATATTTTGAAATAATTAGCTTGCATGATAAGAACAGGAAATTGGCAAGTTATGCTCTATTATAAACGCAGAAAACAGCATTTCAGCTTTGGTAGCATCTGTATCTTGTGAACTCCGGAAATAACTTAAACTATCAAGTGAACTTGATTACTCTTAAAGTTAGAAAGTATCTTTGATTGAAAATGACGCCGATAATCATCACGGCTACCATGAGGAATCATAAAATCCGTAGAACATACGGTACAAAACAAGTGCCTTTCCGACACTTTTGATTTTATAAAGCACGGCCATTCCACGATGTATGCATCACGATAACACAGCGTTACTTTTGCCCTTTTTTTGCAAGACGGTCCATTTCATTGAGTGCTAGATTATTCACATATAATGGCTTTTTTGCTCTTTAAATCTTCCTAAAAAAAAAAAAAAAAAAAAAAAAAAAAAAAAAAAAAAAAAAAAAAAAAGCATGGCAAAAAATTATTGTTTGTTTATGCTGCCAGTAAGTACCGCTTATTTCTGTGCTGTTGACACGACGGATCGGAAGCATGATGTCGTTGATACGAGAGCTAGAAGCGCTATGTTTAAAAGGAGCATTCTCACTGCGTCCAAAGACGCATTTCGGATCACTGTGTTATTAGTAATTTCAAATAATTTTGGTCCTTCGGGTCGACCGATATGATTCAATGAGAATGATTTTTAAAGGGAAAAATTATAGAATAAAATGAAACTTTTGGATGAGTTCAAAATTATTTTTCCGTAATTTTGGGGGAGTAGCCCGTAATAGTGTAATGTCATAAAATCCGTAATAATTATGATAAATCCGTAATAGTTGGCATCTCTGTTCCCTGTATATGCACTATATTAAGAGGAAACACACAATCACTCTGCATATTAGGATAACTAATACTAGTTTTAATTGCTGGAAAAACTTAAATAAAGATAAACATAGATTACAAAGGTCAATATTTTGTAAAAATCGAAATAAATATTCCCTGTAATTTCCCAGTTTAGAAGAAAAAATTCAAAATTATCTGTTATTTTATCTGATTTTTTTAATTCCTTACATTTTCTAGTTTTTTTCTGTAGAGTGGCAATCCTGTTATAACTTTTCTCTTTGGGAGCATCAATCACTGAATTTCTTCTATACATTGCATAAATCATAATTTAGCCACCTGCTTCATATTCCCCCACAATGTAAACGTGAGGTTATTATTTTTTTTAAAAATGTTACAATAAATATTACTAAAGTATCTGCAACATTCGATAATCATCACTAATGTATCTGTGTACAATGTGCGTCTATACTATCTATCTATGCCTTGGAATGGCAAAATGTAACGAAGACTGAATTTTTTCATATTTAATTTGTGTTATATTTTACTCCTCTACCTTTTAGTAAGTCTTAAAGAAATTCAGAATTCTTTTGAACAGGTTTTTACAGGGTGCATGGCCAAATCATCCAACAAAAAATTAAGCACCCTTTTAAAGCACTAAAAAAATATTTTCACTATATACATTAACAAAATGTAAAATAATTGTAATAAGACTTTACATGATCATGATAAAATACCTAGTTTCTAACAAAAAACTTTTTTCTTGATTACATTAGATATCCTAAAGAGATCAAGAGGTTGAAATGGATTGTGGTTGAATGAATTGTGAATATGTTAAACAGAACAATGTGAAAACCATGCTTTTGCATTATCCGCAGCGTAAATCAACCTTATTTTCGAAAAAGAAAAATTAAGCACTTTTTAAAATCACCCAATGAAAAAAGCACCTTTTAAAAACGTCACACACCCTTTTGCATCAATACTGAAGATCATTTTCATTGAAAAAAAAAACAGCTTTATCTCAATTTAATTGTAAACAATTCATATGAATAATATTTACTAAGACATACCTAAAGAGAAAAGGCGGATTCTTCTTTTATACGATTTTTGATAGAAAATTAAGCACTTTTAAAAAACACCCAATGAAAAAAGCACCTTTAAGGGCTTTAAAAAAAAGAAAAATAAACAGGTTTAAGCACTTTTTAAAAATGCTGAGCACCATGTTAATGCTGTATTTGTTTAATTATCTCTCTCTGCTGTATTTGTTTACTACTCTGATTATCCCGAGTTAAATCGGGCATAGCAGAATATGTCAATATGTTTTGTCTTACCACGTTTTTACTTGTCCGAAAGCAAAGCAAAAAATAATAATAATCCACTGTGATTGGAAGTTTATCAATTTTTGCTTGAGAATTTTGCTGTTTGTGGGACTGCAGACTAATTTTGTGCAATAGTATATGCGATGGTTGCTGAATTTACGTAGCAAAAAATAAAAAGGGTAAAAAAAAAAAAAAGGCGTTCGGAGCGAAAGTAAAGCAGGTGATTTTTCAGATTACGAAGATGTGAACGCATACAAAGACTAATATTTAACTTTTTTCATTTGCCCAAGATAATTTAGGATAGTAAACTGAGAACTAAGAAACAAGAGACAATCTCACCTCTCTACATAATCCTGTGCGACCACTGCACTTAGGCTGTACATAATTTCTTGGAACAGCTCTATAACTTGCTCCATACTTTATACAGGATGAGTAATCTGAAATGGAAACAATTAAATCCAACACAGTAATACTATTTAGGAATAAACATAAAGAAATTGTATAATAAAGAAACAATGTTATGTTATGAAAACAGGGTTTTAGACGTCCTAAATTGCTTTTGGACAGGACTCGTGGGTTTTATTGTCTTTAAGTGTCCAAAACCAGGAACTTTGATAAAAGGTAAAAATTCTGAAAGGTGTGACCATTGTACATAAAATTACATAGATTAATAAATATTTGATATTTTTTATACAATTTGCTTTCACTTATTAAAGGAAAATAATACATGATAGGAAAATATTTATAAGTTTTAAAGCTCCACAATTCATTGAACAAGAAAAGTGAATGAATACTCTACCCTTTAAATATGTTTTAAATACTGATAAATTATGTTTCTGCAAAAGGATAAATAATGCAATGTTAAATATAATAATTAATTTTTTTAATAAAACAAAAACTTGTCTTTATTTTGCTTCTTGTTCAAAAATTAACCTTTTATTCTTCACACTATTTTTTTAAAAAATATGACATAATTTTAATAAAAGGGTATTGGACAGTTTTGGGCAGGACAGTTTTAAACCAGGGATTAATCTATTCAGTCCCAAACTTTGCCAACGCTGCATTAAAAATATAACCATGGGTTCCACCCTAAAATAATTTCAAGAGTGAACTTGTTTTTACACCAATTATATAGGAAAAATTTTCAGAAATTTATTACTCATTTTTCATAAAAACGGCCATATTTTTCTTAAAAATAAAATTGTTTTTCTTTTTTTTTGGTTAGTTCATTTCTTAAATAGGAAACAAATATGACATCAAACATCTTTTTATGGCAATTACTGAACCACACTACTAATTTATTCATGGAACCATACATACCTCTACTTTTTATTAATTTCACAATTAATAATATTTTATCCTAGATCTATAGATTTCAATTCTTTAAAAAATTATTAATTTAATTTTGCCCAGCATCCAACAAGCTTGGGGGGGGGGGGGGCAAAGAAAATTCAGATTCAATAATAAAAATTTTGTTTACATAAGCAGAGTTTAAGTTCAGTCAACAAAATAATTTCATAGGAGTGTGGACATCGATCATTTTGCAAATTTTTTACAAATATTTTTAATAATTTTGATACAAATTTAGAGCATCGGAACACTGTGAAATTGGGAGGTTCCATTTTAAAAATTAGATTTCTCGGCGACCTTAATCTTTTTTTTTTGAAAAAATAGTTAAAATCATGACATTACATGACAAATTTTTGTTCAATGCCAAAATTCATGACTTCATTTAAATTATTTTTTCTTTCTCTCTTAACAACTTAAATTCCTACCCTTCATAGCATCACAGTTTAAAGTTACACATCGCAACAAAATACGGTGGAAGAACGTCAAAAACCTAAATGGCAGTTTTTGGTACAAATTTATGCATGTACATACATGAATTATTAGTGAATGTAGCCTATTAAATACAATTGATTATGCTATATTTATTTCTTTATTTTTTTGTGATATCTTAGAGATGAAACAGTTAACATTAATTTTTAGGCTCATGATCAAATTAATTTTAAATCTAGATACGGAGTATCTGCTACATTTTAAATTTTGGACTTTAAATCCAGGACTTAATGAAGTTACTATTTTTTCCGACAAAAGCACAACAATAAATTTAAAAAAGCACAATAATAACATTAATTGAAGTGATAAGTATAACCCAAACAGTTATATTCTGCATCTTTATATTTATAGATTTTAAATTTAAAAAAAATAGAGTAAAGAAAGAGGAATAAAATAGCTGAAAAAATACAAAAGCAAATAATTTTTTCCCCCTTCTTTCAGCAGAATTATATTCTAAAGATACTTGGAAAGGAAAGATATTCTGATTTTTTTGTTCTTATTTCAGAATAAAAAATAAATAATAGCTGTGTTAAACGTACAGTTCATAAGAAGTAGCAAAATATGAATACAGACCTATTTCAGTTGCAAATTCTCCCACAACTCTTTCTTCTTTTTCCAATTTCTTAGGAACTATATCAAGAGTATTTGATTCTTTGTAACCCACAAAGTCTTTGAACCATTTAAATAATTCATTGTACTTTCTGAAAGAAGTAATTTCAATTAAACCTTTGCATTTGAAAGATAGACTGACAACAAATAACTATCTTTCGATAGGGTATAAAACATTACAAAGTCAGGAATTTTAAGAAAAACATTAATGATAGATTATTCTGAGCATTTTAATTACTTTACATAACTTATTCTTTTTACTACACTATACAACAATTCTATTTTACATAATTATTAAAATCCAAAATTACACAAAACAACAAAACTGTTCTTGCATGTAACTAAACATTTAAATGTATAATGCCGACATGTATAATGTCTTTCGTGCCGACTGTCACATGTACGTGCCAGCAAGAAACGCGATCACTTCCCGGCCGACACACTGCGAGTCAGAGAGTTTTCTCGTTCACCCCCAGCCGCCACATATTTGTGCCAGCGTTTCGGACATTTTAAAAAATAAAATTTCTTCCATAAGATGGCACTGTATGTCTATATGGTTTCAGATACATGTAGATTTGACCTTCTACTCAAGATGAAAGGACATTCACGTGGTTTTTAGGGGGAAGGAATGCTTTATGACACGTTGTATTTGTTTACAGTAAGCAGGGAAGGTTTTTTTTTGCTACTTTCGATTTAATTTTTAGTGGATAGTTAGATCTTGTAGATCCCTGTTTTAAAATTTTTCATGCGAAAAAAGAACTTTAAGTCATATATTTAGTTTTCAGATATGTAATGTCAAATGCTATTAAATGATTAGTACATAATGAAAATAAAATGTGTAAAATATATATTTAAACAAGAAATAACTTAAGTAAATAAAGTATCCATAGAAATATATATAAAGCATATGTCATTTAAATACTCTACAGAACAATATTAAACAATGCGTTGATATTTCGGCAATTTCATGGAATTAGGCTTAACAGCAAATAACCCTCCAACCTGGGAGAGACTGCCGGCCTCAGCGGTAAGTGCGCTTCCTGTCGCGAAAGGATCATAGACCACAAAACTAATTTCATAGCTGCCAACATGGATGGGGAAAAATCCAGTAGATTTTACAAAATACATCTGCTATATTTTAGATTTTCAAACTCATGACTTTGGGAATTCAATATTTTCTCCAACAAAAACACAACACTAAAGCATCATAATAACATTAATTGAAATTATAGGTGTAACCAAAACTGTTATACTCTGCATCTTCATATTTATAGATTTTTAATTTAAAAAACAGAGAAAATAAAGATTAGAAGCAATAAAATAGCTCAAAAGTAAATTTTCTTCTTTTTTCTGCAGAATTATATTCTAAAGATACTTTTCTTGTTCAAGGGAAAGGAAAGAAATACTTCTGATTTTTCTGTTCTCATTTCGGAATAAAAATAATTCGCCTGTCACTGGCTTGCTTTAGCTAGAATTTCAAATTGATAAAATAAAAAAATAAATAATAAAAATTCTGAAATCCCAGAAGTTTAAAAGATAATTTGCTCTAGAAATGATGTTTTTTCTTTTCAATTTTTGAAAGAACATAATTTTTAAAGTACACGATAAAAACATTTAATATTTTAATAAAATATGACTATGAGAGGGGACAGGGCTCGAAAAAACCGACAACGAATTTCTCAAATCCAACGTCCGCGCGGACAGCCATTTTCCCGTTAATGTTCATGATACATTTTCAATTTTTGTTAGCTTACAAGAGTCAAGCGCCTCACTTCTAAAATGACCATCTTTTATTACTGTATAATATAATCCTAGTAATAACTAATTCATTGTGCAATTTATATAAATGTTTGTAAAAAATAAGAAAAAATTATATTTTTATTTATTTAGAAGCTAAGGGTTAGTTTCAAAGGAGGACGGGTACATTGTTGGACAAGCCATATAGGGGACGGGTAAAATTTCTGAGTTATTTAGAGCCCTGAGTGGGGAGTTTGTTACCAATTCTGATATTAGAAACACCAAGAAATTGGGGGAGGGGAAAATTCCAGTTTAATAATTAGATTTTTTGGCGACCTATATTCATGACTTTCCACAACTTTCTTTCTATTTGATATTACAACCATATGAACGACTCACGACATTGGATTTTAAACTCGCATGAGTATGAATCGCTACATAGGTTTTTAAAACGTGTAAATACAAATTGCGATAATAAAAATCGCAACGGGCAACTTTTAAATCACGTAAATACGAAAAGCTATGTTTAATATTAAAATCGCGTGAATAAGAATTGAGATATTAGCAGATTCTGGACTTGGGACATCTAAAGGGCTTGTTTGAAGAATTATCTGGCAGGAGGGTAAAAATGCGAAAAATCTTATCTTCTGAGCGTAAAATTGGAGAAAACAGATACAATTAGTAAAAATGCGGAAAGGTTAGCAGGTATATAGTTTGAAATTTATCTTTGAAAATATAATTAATTTATTTCAACGGCTGAATATTCTGCAAAAGCGGAATATTTATTTAAAAAAAGGTGAAATTTTTAGAAAATCAAAGTTTTCGATAAAAAGGCCGAAATTCGAGAGACAAAAATAAAAAAGCTGAAATCAGCTAAGAAGCGGAAATTTCTCATCCCTGATTGTTGCAAAATGTACTAAATATATTTTACACATGGGAAATTTCAGGGATTTTTATAGCCATCAAAATAGAAAAACAGCAATAGTTTTTTTTGGTCATGATTAGGACTGGGCGTTATTAGAAATTATATATTGTGATATATCGTCAGTTTTGCATCGCGATATAGCGATGTATCGCGATATAGTATTTTTGAATTTCATTTACTTTAAGGCACAGAAAGTCAGATTTCTATCAAGACTTCATACGCATATTGATTTAAATCAATTTATAAATTTGAAAATATATGTTTTGCTAAAGAAAGATTTTAAATAAATTGACTAAGATGTACAAATCTTACTTAAAATATTTATTGAAAAAATGTGTGTAGATACAGAATGAAATATTTGCACTTCTTTATCGTTTATAAGGTATAAGCAGTCTTAATTTAAGTTAACCCCTAAAACACCCTTAATGAAAAAAAATATTGTTATTAAACAAAAGCTGATTTTAAAATTTCAAAATATATTTTAATTAAAATAAAAGTTAGATTGACTAAAAGCCGAAGTTTAAAATTAAAAATGTTCGAATTTTAAACTAAAACGTAAACATAAGATTTGTAATAATTTCTTAAAATTTTTGTTCTCTGAAAGATTTCTCAGTTTAAAAATAAAAAGGGAATTTTATAAAGATATCTAGCTGAAATTATTGAAAGAAAATTTAAAAAATTAAAAAAAAAGTTTGTTAAGAAATTCATTATACACTTAAAACAAAGTGTTAAAAATATTTTTTTTTTTAAAACAAGAAACTTTTTTTAACAAATCAATATTTGCTTGTACTATTATGCGTAAATAATTACAGAATTATTAAGTTCGATCGTAATGTTCAAATTCTGAATGAAGAAGTAAACGCAAGTTTTGTTATATTTTCTAAAAATGATCACGCAAATAACAAAAGATTTCTTAGTTTAAAAATAAATAAATAAATAAAAGTGAAATTTATCAATATATTTACCTAACAGCATAGAAACAAAATTTAAAAAATAAGTTCGTTAAAAAATTATTTGTATGCTTAAAATAAAGAGCTAAATAAATTTTAGAAAAAAAATGCTTCTTAAACACTATTTTTATTATTATTTCATATAAATAATTAAATTAAATTAAATAATGACCGAATTATGAACCAAAGTAAGGCAAAGTTTCTTAATTAAATTCTTAAAAATAAAAACAAAAGAATTGTGATATTCGGTAATATATTTAGCTAATTAACTAATAATATAAAACGAAAATTAAAAAAAAATAGTTATTTTACTCTCTAATAAAACGAAGTAGTAATTGATAAAAAAAAAAAGAAGAAATGAATAAAATTCGCAAACTTTTCAAATTCTTTTGAACAAATAAAGTTTATTGACTTATGTCCAAAAAATAAGTTTTGTTTTAACTTTATTTCTAAAAATAAAAACAACTCAAGATTTATAAATTTAAAATCAGTAATAGAAGCCCATTAAATTATTAGAAGTTTTATCCGAAAGGTTTTTAATAAATTAAAAGAAAGTAAAAAAATAACCTAACAAATTTATTTACTTTGTAATTTAATTCCTTATGGGTGCCTTAAATTAGATTTCCGATAATTTTCACATTTAAAAATATAAAAAAAGTTTTGTCAGAAAATAAATAAGAAACTTACCTAATTAATGAAGAAACTTTTCTTTAAAAATTCTTTTCAATAATAGATTGCGTTCAGAACAAGGTTACGACGGCGATCACGAAGTTAATCCCATTGAAAATAATCTACAAGAAACGATTTCAAATCGCGAAGGTGCAAAAACGAACATGTGATATAACGATATAAGGTCTCAAAAGTGATTCTGATTCTACCGCTCATCAGTCAAGGTGGTCAAGGCCGTCTCAACAAAACGAAACAATATCGTCTTCCACAGCGCGAGTTGGCATCGGAACGTAAGAGAAAGTCCTTGCGTGTATCGCTATATCGTTTTCTTCACTCGACGGCTTAAATCAGATTTCTGATGCATCGCTTGGAATGAAAGTTGCTGTATCGTTTTGCCGATATAGGCGTTAAATCGATATGTCGCGATATATCGATTTATAGCCCAGTCCTAGTCATGATTAACATTAAATGAACTTGAAATGTTACGTATTATGTTGAATCTTTTGGAATAGTAATACACATTTAATTCATCAAAGATAGTTATAAGATATTTAATCAACTAAAAAAGGGAGTTCTGATTAAAAATAAACTCCAGATTTTAGAATAAAAAAGTTTTAAACTGATTTTCATAAATAAGGCTCTCTTAGTTATGTATAAATAACACTAATTTAAATATTCAAGTAAGTAATAATCTGTACAAAAATTCCATTAACAGGGATTTATTTAGGAAACTTACTCAATTTTAGGGAATTTTTAATTATGTGCAAAATCCAGAATTTTTATTAAACCAGTAGATCAGGAAGAACTGGAAAAATCCAATAGAGTTGGCAGGTATGTTATTTCCTCCTTTAAAAATTTATAATTACTGCAACTTTTTTTACCTCAATTCTACATAGTTATAGGAAGCAATAAAATTAAGAACCATATAAATTAATTAAAAAAAAAGACAATCAAACATACACGTATAATAGGAGACAAAACTAATAAAAAATAGATAAACAGGTATTGCTTCAAAACAGATCATTTTTATATCTTGTGACAATCACGCATAAGTAGGTGGAAACAATCTAATTACAGCAAATAATACAGGTTTACCCACTCAATTTTAATTTCAAACTAAAGGACTTTTCAAGGACCTATGTAGGAGGGGAACCTGCTTTTTTTGTAGGAAATATTATTTTGAAAAAATGACTCAGGGAAAATCAAAAACTTTTTAAGGAACCTATCACTAAATTCAAGGACTTTTTGGTGACCTCATTTCTCCCAACACAATTCAAGGATTTTCAAGTACTGTGGGAACCCTGTAATACATAATACTCAACAAATTCTGAAACTCAATAATTCGCAAACTAATTGCAGATCAAGGTTACGAGAAAGTTTTTGCATAAACTCATAGGGGTAAAAAAACAAACAAACTGAAATTGAAAAATCACTTTGACTTACGAGAGGAATGGAGTGACCACCAGGACGAGATCAGTCCTCGATATTAGTTCTTGATTGTAAATTATTAAACATCTCAAAAAGTTATCATAAACATCTTGACTCTTAAGAGCTTTACGGACCTAGAAAAAAAATTTTCAACACTTACAAAAATATATGTTAAAGTAACAAATAATGTTACTCCCAAAACATGAAATTTTATACACTGACATCTAATAAGACATGGGAAATATTTTCAATCATTATGTTGTTTAGGATATTGACAAAAGATAACCTATGTTTCCCTTAATCTAGGTTTTTCAAATCCTTCATTACTGTAAATATTTTTGGGAAGGAATAAATAGTAACAGGAAAAAATGTATCATTACTGATACTAGAGTGGAAAATATTAACACATACTGAAGTGACGTATAAAGATTTTTTTGAGCGATTCAAATCATTTGAGCAGACTTTCGGCCAAATGCACCATTTCAATAAATATTTTTTATTAACACTGTTATGTATATTCTCCACTAATTTTATTTTTCTGCTATTGTCAAGTGTTCTTAAGACACCCAAAAATTAATAAAAATTCAATTGGAGTAAACACTTTTATTCTGTTGAGAACTATAAATTTTTTCTTTTTCTTAAAATTAATTCTTAATATTTTCTTCTTTCTTTGTAGAGGACTTTTTAATGGAAATAACTTTCATTTGTGCTATATGGAGAGGAAAACCGCAAGATCTTCCACAGGTAGTCTGACGGAAAAGGGACTCTAAGCCATGATCCGTCTAACACTGAGGATATTTTATGTCCGCACTAACTATGGTCAGTGTGAGTCGGGTGTGGAATTTGTATCGACTAGCCACTGCTGGGATTCGAACCCAGTTTCTTTCATTGGGAGGCAAACGATCTATCCCCTTAGCCATCACGGAACAATTAACACTGAGCAGACTGCAGCACTGGCATTAGAACTAAGAATAAGAATTATTTTTGCTATCACTGGATCAGGCGCAGTTGTTACACAAACTGAAAAATCCTGAATTTTTTTTGTTAAAACTTGATAAGATATCAATTTATATGAATTCACAGGTAATATAATTTTATTATAATTAAATTACTAATCACTAAAGAATATCACACTTTTATAGTTACTATTTTAAGAAAAAACTCAGGTCTTTCAAGAAACACGATATAGGAATTAAAAATCATAGATTTTAAGAATGAGAAAATACAAATCGCATTACTGAATTTTTTAACTGCGTAAATACAAATTGCAATGCAAACGGTTTTTTAAATTCAGTGAATACGAATCGTGACATCGGATTTCAAACTCGCTATAATATGAATCGTGATGTATGATTTTCAAATCATATATATAATTAACAATAAATAACTTTTAAGTTAGGTAAATATGAAAAATCAATGTCAGATATTAAAATTGTGTGAATAAGAGTCTCGATATTAAAGGATTCCTATGTAGTTTCAAACCTTCAAAACTGTGAAGATCCGACAAATCAAAAAATTATAATTGTGGAAGTGTCACACGATTGAAAACTAACAAGATTCAGTGGACGTTTCAAAATTAAAATGCTAGATTGCAGAACTTAATTCCTACTCTAAATCTCAGTGAAAATTTTGTCGGATTATAGGTTGATTCGTGGAAGTCCGCAAATCAATGGTCTACAGAGGCGTGGAAATCTGCCGCCTTGCTACTAATTTCCAGACCTGGAGGGATACGAAAAATCACCTCTGGTGGACATTTTATCGCCAATTTCCCCCCCTTTTAATTCCTTCAACAAATAAGGAGAAATTTGAGAATATACAGGTAAACAAAAGGTAGTCTTTGTTAAAAAAAAACAAACAAACAGGAGACTTGGCAGGTATGGAGATGTGGCTTAAAACAAAAATCCACTAGGAATTCAGCCAGGATGATTTTAAGAAAACACTCTTTGCCCGAATATTTTAAAGCATATTAATTTTGCATTTATCATCAAATAAAATTCATACTAACCTTATCAAAGAAGGCATATTCAGTCAGAGATGTGAATTTATTCGCTTCCGCCATACTGACATCTTTTAAGCTTGTCATTCTTGATTTCTAAAAATCCCAAATAGAATTATTACAAATGTGGTAGAACAAAGTTTTCATTTGACAAATGATTTTAATCTACTTTTTAGACAGTTAATAAATATTTTTTAGATATATATAGAAGGATGAGTATAAATTAAAAAGAATTAATGCAGAATACATGTGAATCATATTTTCATGAAATTCGGCATAAATGACACACAATAACTCTGCTACAAGGTAAAAAGCAGTTAATATGCATTTATCACTATAATTTTGTTCACATAGCTGCCAACATGAATAGGAAATATCCAGTATATTTTAAAGAGATTTCCTCATAATTGTTGCACAATATATTAAATATTTTACATATTGGGAATTTTATAGTATTCAAAATAGAATTTTTTTTATTACAGTTAACACTATAAATGGTCTGCAATATTTCCCATTTATGATTGACATTAAATGTACTTAAGTTTTAAATATCTTTTACTACGTTATAAACACTTATAATTTTGAAGACCACTAAAAAAGTAATTTATTATTGATATGTAAAAGATTTTTTTTAATTAGTATAAAAAGAGAATTCTGAACAAAAATGAAAATTTTAGAACAAAAAAAATTTAAATAAGCTTTAAACTGATTATTATAAATGAGGCTCTCCTCATTAAGCATTAGCAATATTTATTTAAATATTCAATCATGCGTAAAAATTCTATTTCAATAGGGATTTTTTTTAAGGAATTTACTCAGTTTTAGGGAATTTTCTAAAATATGCAAAAACCTTGAGAATTTTCATTAAACCAGTAGAAACTGGCAAAATTCAGTGGAGTTGGCAGCTATGCTTTCAATATTACAGATTATTATTTTTTTTAAATAAAAATTAATTTTGAAAATAAATAATGACTACAGTAGCAGCAAACTTTTACTTGTTTATTCAAATCATATATAATGAAATTAAAAAAATTTCATTGCATTAGAACCTAGGAAATAATTTAATTATTGATCTTAAAATATAAAATCTGAAATAAGTACATAAAAAAAGAAAGAGTTTACCTTAATTGGAGGGGATGGTAACTGAGGAGCAGGACGTTTGACAACTTGAACTGGTTTAGGCTGATTATTGAGAGGTGGCTTTAATGGCAAGGAAGGTTTCTTCACAACAGATGAATCATTATTACTTAAAGACTTTACAGGGGGCTAAAAATAATGGATAATACATATAAATAATGGATTATATAAGGTGAGCAGCCTAATCTTTAAATGAAAAAATAAGTACTTTTTCAGGGGTCTGTTCAGGAGAAATTTGGATCAGTTAATGGACCCTTCACTAAATACCTTTTCATAAAAACGGACCCTTCGCAAAATAATTTATCTTTTAATCAGACCCTTCATAAATTTGTTTATCTTCATTATTGTTTTGTTAATTGAATAAATCCTTCCCGGGGGGAGGGGGAAGAAAGACGGTTAACAATTTTACAAAAAAAGGAACTTTTACATTATCTCTGGACAGACCCTAAGCATTCAAAAAATATGTGTACGCACTATAAACAATAACAAAATAATTTTCAAAGAATTTACGTAATCATGATAAAATTACTAGTTTCTGACACAGAGAACGCTTTTCTTAATTATATTAGCCAAAATAAAAGAAAGATTTTTCGGTTTGATATCAGGTTGTGGAAGTCTGATATTGAGAATATCTTGCAAAATGCAGCACATGAGAGGGCAATAATCTCATTGAATCCAAGCAAAGTATTTCATCCAACATGTGAACATACACTATGAAGGGGAATTGTGAGTCTAACTCAAAATATCCTGAAAATTTCTTGAGTAAAATTATTCATAAAGCATTTCAAAAAATTAATGTCTTCATAAATTTAAATCATTGATATTTTCAAAACATGAAATTCTAAATAAATTATATGCAAGATAATTTAAATGAATAATTATGTATAAGTTTATCTCGAATCACATTTATTATTCTACAAGACAAAATATTTACAAATGAAATAGATGGCAAGTATAAATTCTAGTTCCAATATCTTTAAATAAATACAAAAATTTTTATATATAAATGTCATCCATGATATCTCGAAACTTCTGCACCCTGGGATTTCCGTAAACTAGGGGATCACGGTCATCGATAAATCCGGAAACCCGGATTTTTTTTCCTGGTGCACAATCACCGCTGGCTATGAACTGACGGTATGCAGAAATGGATTGTGGTCGAATAAATTGTGAAAAGGGTTAATAGAACAATGCGAAAAAAATAATCTCATTGTCGAAGAGGGAGAATTGAGCATTTTAAAAACACCCAATAAAAAAGCACCTTTTAGAAATAGAAAATCAAAAATAAGCCCTTTTTAAAAACATGTTAAATATTATTGTAGTAAAAGAAAGGGGAACTTACTAAGCCAACAAATGCATTTGCAGCACCATTTGCATCAGGCAAAAACTGGCCAAACTCTTGCAGCAGGTCTTCTTGGTTTTTGAACAAATTGGCAACTTGAGAATATACTTCACCTTCAGTTAAAGGTTTCACTGATGACAATTGTCCCTAATTAAATAAAAACAAAAAAAATAAGCACCTTTTCAAACCCTCAAAAAATATTTTCAAATCACTTTCCAAAAAAAAAAAAAAAAAAAAAAAAAAAAAAAAAAAAAAAAAAAAAAACATAATTAGGATCTGTGCAGCAAAAATTTTTTGTTTTGTTGATAGTTTAAAGCAGTACCCTTCTCGTGATAATGTCGTAATAACACCATATTAAAAATATAGAGTTAAAAAATCCGAAGGGAAATGGCTGAAAAAACTATTCGTCATGCCCAAAACACTATTCATAGCTGCCAACATGGATAGGAAAAAATCCTGAAAAAAACTAAATATCTTACACATAGGGAATTTTTACAGTCAACAAAATAGAAAAATTTCAATATTTTCCTGTTATGACTGACATTAAATACACTTCAAATGTTATGTATTATGTTTACTCATAATTTCAAATATTTATAGGCATTGAATTCATCAAAGATAGTTAAAAGACTAAGAACTGAATAAAAATAAACTGAACAATCTTAGAACAAAAAAGTTTGGAACTGATTTCTTCATTATGCATTAGTAATACTTATTTAAATATTCAAGCAAGCAATAATATGTACAAAAATTATATTGCAATGGAGATTTTGTTGTTGAAAACTTACTCAATTTTAGGGAATTTTCTAAAATATACAAAAATCAGGAGAATTTTAATTAAACTAGTAGAAACTGGCAAAATCCAGTAGAGTAGGCAGCTATGACTATGTTACTACAGCTATTGAAAAAAAAAAAAAAAATCCCCCACTTTAAAATGTTGAGGCGTTTAATCAGGTTCATGGGGCATGCAGACCCACGAACCCAGCCTGGAAAGAATCCTAGTGTCATATAATTAATGCATGCTCAGTTTCTAGATAGATATAATGTTGCATTAAATGATGATTACTTACATCTTTAATATTTCTTTGCTCTTTCTGATATGTATGAAGAATTTCAAGAAATTGTTTATAGATGTCTGGTTGCCCTTGAAAACGATTCTGAAAGAGAAAACCATGAGCAACGAGTCACTAAAATAATAACTTAATAAGATAATTAAAAGAATTACCTTTATTTTATTCACATAGTTGATAGCATGGTTAAATTCCACAGGCTGACTTTGTTGTTGTTGAGGTGGGGCAGTAGCAGTATTATTATTATTATTATTAGGGCTACCAGCAGGAGATGGTTGAGAATGAGCAGGAGAACTCTGGTTAAAAACATGTTGATTTTGTGAATTTGAATGAGACTGATTATTCACAACTGGTAGAGGATGAGATGCCTATATAAAGGATTGGAATGAATATACAGCTGCTTAAATCAATAACAAGCGTGGAAATTTTCAAAACTATTTATTATTAATTACAGGGTTGCCACTCAAATCTGGAAAAAAAATTCCATGCGTTTTCCTTGTACATAATTATACACAATATATTAAGAGAAAACAACAATTACTGTGCACTTGTGTGAGCTATAGTGGGCTAACTTTGCTGGAAAAACAGCTGTAGTAACTTAAATAATGCTGTAGTAAATGAAATAGTTTATTATAGCTGAAATATTATGGTTAAATATGCCACAGATTTAGCTTTAGTGGTCATCGTTTTTTAAGAGAAAAATAAACAAAATTCCCAGTTTGGAAAGATAAAAAATAAATATTCTCTGTTATATTAGGTGATTTTTAAATTCCCAGTATTTTCCAGGTTTTTCCTGTGGAGTGGCAACCCTGTGTATACAGTTAATGTTTACTAAATTCAAATAATCACAATTTTAAGGTTCATGTTGTTGTTGTTTCTTATCCTCCAATTGTCAGACAAGATCCAATAGGTTGTTGACCCTCAAAAAGTCGATGACAAGAAGTGGAGTAGCGTACAAGTCCTCCTTGGAAAGGCCCAAGCAGTCAAGGATATGTTCGGCAGAGGATTGCTGGGCTTCACATTTGGAGCAGACTGCATAGGTCTTTCTTCCTTCAAAGTACGAGAGACTATTCGTGTGTCCACTTGCCAATCTGGCAATTGCTGTTTGAGACGCTCTATCACCTATATGAACAAGTGAACCAGTTCCATGGCCACATATCAGTTATGAGAGGGGAGGATCCACCACTTTTTTGATAGATGGCTTTTGATTTTGGGCTGATTCTCTGAGTAGGTAAGGGCTGAGGACGAAGGTGTTGAATGACTACAGCCCTCCTTGGCCAAGCGATCCTTCGTTCACGTTAATTCGATAAATTATGCATGATTTCACTGTTAATTTTTTCTATTTTTAAAAGTAACACACTGATAAAGGTATTAGTTTAAAAGTTATATAAAACTGAAATTTAAAAAAATTAAACTAATTGCTTAAAATGAATGTTTAAATTAGAACAAGCCTTCTACCGCTTTTCTATCGTCCTGTAATTGAACCACTTAAATTTTTGTTGACAGCACCTCAAATTTGAATTTATGTTCTTTTTCATAAATGGAGAAAGATTAATAGCTATGGGGAATAGATTTCTTTGCTTTTTATTTTTTGATTCTATCAAATTTGTATCTATTTTTTATTTTTTGTTCTTTGAACTGCTTAAGAAGTATACAAGAATTCATTTTCAACAGATTATTAACCACTTCCTTTACCAATTTCTTTGAGAAAAAAAATGCTAAAAATCAACATATATTTTATTTCATTAATAAATACAGAGAACTAAAATTAAACCTAATACACAAATTTTAGAATGAAATTTTAATTTTTTCAACTTCCAAACACAACAGATTATTATTCTTTGCTTCCGACCGTGTAAAAACGTGATAAAACAAGACATACTGACAATACCAGAGTTTTCTCAGGATAATAAAAGATAGTAGTACCTTATTTACAGTGATAGTAGGAGGAGGTGGAGGTGAGTTGTGGTTTGTTTGCGTGCTGTGTGTTGTTGGATGTTGTTGTACAACAGTAGTACTTGGAGGACCAGTGGGATGAATAGTTAATGAAGTGACAGCAGCGCCCATACTCGTTCCTGGTATGCTCACTTGGACCTGCTCATTAGGCTGAACTTCAATTCTGTAACCAGGTGGCAAGAAGGTATTAAAACCCACAATAAGCTCCGGGTGACCTCTGAACAGGTTGGACACTCTCTGGATAACTCCAGGAGTATCAATGCTACAAAAAAAAAACAGAAATTATATTCTTAAGTCGAACTCGTTAATCAAATCTGTTGCATGGAAATAGAAAAAAATCCAGTTGATTTTACAAAATAACATAAATTTCGTGACAATTGTTGCATAATGTACTCAGAGGTCTGTCTAGTTTTTTCTGAGTACCTATTTTGCAAAAATTTAGACATAATTTGCGAAAATTATAAGCTATATTTAAAAATCAACACAAAAATATGGATTAACGTTTCTTACGGGATACAAAAATAAAATTTTAAGATACAGTATTTTTTTTAAACTACTGTACCTGAACTTGAATTTGAGAAGGTACCGCAAAATGGTAGTAAATTTGGCCAGGACAGACCCTTGGTACTAAATATTTTACACAATTTTAGGGATTTTAATAGTTATCAGAATAGAAAAACTGAAATATTTTCCAGTTATAATAAATATTAAACATACTCGAAATGTTACGTACTATGTTTACTCATAATTTCGAATAGTAATAGGCATTTATTCCAAAGATAGTTAAAAAAAATTTTTTAAATTAATTTAAAATGAGAGTTCGCAATTAAAGTAAACTGAGCATTTTTGAAAAGTAAGAAAAAAAAGTTTTAGACTGATTTCTATATATGACATTCGATTTTTTATATATTAGTAATACTTATTTAAATATTTAAGCAATAATCTGTACACAAATTCTATTTCAATAGGGAGTTTTTGTCTTTAGGAAACTTACTCAATTTTAAGGGATTTTCGAAAATGTACAAAACCCAGGAGAATTAAACCAGTAGACCAGGAGAAACTGGCAAAATCCAGTAGAAATGGCAGCTATGAAGTTATTAAATTTTTATTATGTCATGTTAGAAAACCTAATTTATTCTTATCTGAATTTATGTAACAATAAAATTCACCTGTTGTAGACAAGGTTGGCAAGTTTCTGCCGAGGTGGTTAAAACCACTGGTAGAAACCGGTAAAACTGGCACGGCAGAAATTCAGAAAATGACATAAAAGTAAGTACTGAGGTTGACATACAATGGATAATTCATAAGAAAAACAATTAAATGTTAAACAAAGTACAATTTATTTACAAAATTATCACCATTCAAAACTATATATTACATTGTTGGCACTTTGCAGTAATCTATAACAAAAGACTTTGTTTCAAAAATTAAAATTCTTTAAGACTATTACGATTTTTTATAATGTGTGTGACTTTTTTAAGAAACGATGTAAAACTCTACATTGATTTTTATCAATACCAGCATGCTTGTTATCAAATCAGGGTATCTGCTACATTTTAGATTTTCAAATCCATGACTTTCCATAACTAGTTCCAAGAAGGAAGTTACTATTTTCGCCAACAAAAACACAACAATAGATTTAAAAAAGCATTATAATAGCATTAATTAAAACGACTGCTATACTCTGCATCTTCATATTTATAGATTTTAAATTTAAAAAACAGAGTAAAAAAGAGATGAAGCAATAAAACAGCTGAAAAGAATAGATTTTTTTTTTCTTCCCTGTTCTCATTTTGGTATTTAAAAAAAAAAATCACTAATGACTGGCTTGCTTCAGCTAGAATTTTAAATTGACAAATAAATAAAAAAAAATCATAACAAAATTCCTGAAATTACAGGAAGTTCAAAAGATAATTCGGTCTAGAAATGATGTTTTTTCTTTCATTTTTTGAAAGAACACCATAATTTTTAAAGAACATGATAAAAAATTTTATATTTTAATAAAATATGACTGTGAGTGGAGATATTGTTACAAATTCAGATATTCGGAACACAGGGGTGTAAGTTTCATATTAAAAATTAGATTCTTTGGCGACCTAAATCAATGACTTTTTTTTAAAAAAATATTTAAAATCATGACAAATTTGGTTGAATATCGAAATCTATGACTTTCGAGGTGAGTAGATACCCTGTCAAAAATAATGACATAATTGCAAGAAAAGCACAGATGTGCTAAGTAGAGAAAGAAATTCTCATATCAATCTTTGCAAGATATATCTGTGGGTTGAGAATTTTGAAGAGTTCTTTTATTAATGAGTAATACAGTAGGGAACCGATTATCCGCAACGATCGGGAACATCGCTATTCCGGATAACTGATTTTTCCGGTTTTCTGAATCGCTACAAAAAGCCGTTTTTTTTATCGTTAAACCCAACTAAAAAAAATTTTTTTTTGTGGAAATAATCTTAAAAAGAAGAAAAAACAATGGAGCAATACACTAATGATTATTTCCAAATGATGGTAAGGTAAACATCTTTCAAAAATGAAAGAAAAATCCTAAAATCTTATGAGGAAAAAAATATATTTTTTTTAAATGGCGGTAAAATTTATCTAATTTCGTTCCGGTTTTTTGGTTTTCCGATTTCCGGATAACGGGTTCTGTACTGTACAAACTTCTTTCTCTCAACGTTTAAAAATATTGAATGTGAATAATATAGCGAAATTTGACAGTTCTTTAAGGGCTCATAGCCAAATCTTTCAACAAAAAATAAGCACTTTGTAAGTAATTTTGAATCACCCAAAAAATATTTTTTAACACTATATACTTTAACAAAATGTGAAATAACTTTATGTGATCAGGATAGAATAACTAGTTTCTTACAAAGAACTCTCTTCTTGATTATATCAGCCACCACGAAAAAAATCGAGATTTTTCGGCTTGATATCAGGTTATGGAAAATGAAGCCTGAAATTGAGAATATCTTGCAAAATGCAGCAGAATTGCACATGATAATGCAAAATATTTCCAACTGAAGTCCAGCTAAATATACACAGATACAGACTTGCAAGTATTTCGTCAAACATGTAAAATGATTGGAATTCGTGAGGATCAGTACACCAATATGAATTGAGGTTGAATGAATAGTGAAAATGTTGAATAGAACAATGGGAAAACCTGGTTTTTGCATAATACGTGGCAAAAATCGACACGGTAAAGAAAAAAAATATTATTTTCAAAAAGGAAAAATTTAGCATTTTTTAAAAAAACATCCAAGAAAAAAAGTTTATTCAAGAGCTTTAAAAAATGAAAATAAGCACCTTTTAACAATGTTATGCACCATGTTTTTTTTTAATGTTTGGTTTAAAACGAGTTGCAGTAAAAAAAGTTCTGTTGAGGGGATACAATTTTCCTGTATTTTATACACATCAGGCCATATAATGCACATTGAAATTACCTCTGAGACTTGAATTCCTTCATTATATCCAAGAAATCATTGTATACTTGTGGCTGATTTCCAAACTTATATTTGACTTGATCTAAATAGGACAATGCATCCTCAACTTTTAACCTTTGGAACTGCATTTGATGTCCTTGCATCTGAGTTGTAACATGAGCCTACAACAACAAATATGATTTCACATCACTACATGAAACATCATTGAGAAATTCTTCCAAATAAGTCTTTAACCAAAGAGTTTTAAGAAAGGGAATTTTTTCACACACAAAATTAACAGATTTTATTAGATGTTTCATAGGTAATTTTTTTGAATCTCATTAAGACTCTAATTAACAGTAAAAGAAAATAAGAACTCCGCTTTCTTCTTTTTGAAACTTCATTATATATATACAGTCTGACTTCTATTTAACGAATGTCCATTTTGCACTTTCAGGGGTCTGTCTAGGTTTTTCTGACAGGTACCTATTTTGTGAAAATGTAGACGTAATTTGTGAAAAATTTAAAATTATATTAAAAAATCAACACAATATGGATTTATCGTTCCTTAAGGGATACAAAAATGAAATTTTAAGAAAAGGTATTTTGTGAAACTACCGTTTTCCCTAAAATTGAATTTGTGAAACTGCCGTTTTTCCTAAAGTTGAATTAGTGAAGGTACCACTAAACGGTAGTAAATTCGGCCTGGACAGACCCCTGACTTTTCCCCCCTTAATGGACAAAGAACATTGTGGAAATTACTTCCTAAAATAAGATCAAAATAGCAAAGGGAATCTTCTATTGAACAAACTTTTCTTTGATATCCACTTTCCTTATTTTCCAAAATATTTCGGAACATTTCATACTTGGAGATTCATTTCACGAGGGAAATGACCTTGAATTAGATTTCCGCGTCCACTTAACTTTTAAAGAAAGCAGCAAAATCCATTTCCTTTTTTGTTTGCATTTCATACAGGAATCCATGTCAAAAATCAATTTACGAGAAAGCATAACAGAAATTTCGAAAGCAGGGAACTAAGATGTTACAGATGGTACTATATGGTAACCAGGGGTCTGTTTAGAAGAAATTTGGGTCCGTTAACGGACCCTTCACAAAAGGATTTTTCTTTTAATCGGACCTTTCACAAATTTGTTTATCTTCATTATTGTTTTGTTAATCGAATAAATCCTTTCCAGGGCAGAAAACAAGAAAGATGGATGTAAACGAATTAAGTTTTGTCTTCGGCAGACGATCCTTCCATCAATTCGTCCGAAATGAATATTCTGCTTTCAGCAGTATAGGCTAAATACGAAATATTTCTATCTTACACCTCTAATTTAGAAGCAGCAATTGTTGTTTATTTTTAAAAATTTAATTTTCTTAATTATAATTTTACAGTGTTGAGCATAATCTTGTATGTCTTTACAATTTAAAAACTCATTGAAAAAGTTTTTTTTTGTTGCAATAACGGACCCTATTTGTACTAATTCATAAAAGCGGACCCTGGTTGAGAGAATGTGAGTAATTTTTTCCACAATTACACGAAAAACAGACCTTTCACAAAATGTCTGGACAGACCCCTGGTAACTGAAAGCTGAATTCTTAGTCAGTGCGGAGAACTTGGAAAGTGCAGAGAACGTTCCATTAGAAGAACTGAATTTTTTTTATTTTTTTTTAAAGTACAGCTAAGAGAGAACCACGAAATTAAGAAACATGTGCTGATTAATGATTTTCTCTCTACTGATTCTGAAACTAGAGACACAGAACCATTAACTGAATTGAACACTTTGGACAGTGTGAAAAATAAGCAATAAATTGTGAGAAAGATGAAGATCAAAATGATGAAGAAATCAAAAAACCTTATGTTGAAATGATAAAATCATTTGAAACAATTCAATAATAATTTTGATCAATAAGATAAACGAGTATCAATTGCTTTTTTAACTATGTCTAGTGCTAATGAATTTAAAACCTATTTCGTGTTGTTCAAGAATTTCAGATGGTGATTTTCCACATAGGGAACTTATCGGGATCTAGTGATTGCGTTAAATAGAGGTCAGACTGTAAAAAAAAAAATTTCTACGAGGATACTTTAAGTAAAAAATAAAAAAGTCAGACATCTATTATTCAGTAAGCATGAATAATAATTATTATTAGAAAATCTCACTAAAGGATTCATTTAAAGGTGCATCAGTTGTTTATCCTTGAATAAAGTCAGGGTATCTGCTAATTTTAGATTTCCAAATCCATGACTAATTTCAAGACTTTTTCAAGACTTAACGTTACTATTTTTTCAAACAAAAACACAACAATACATTTAAAAAGCATTATAATAACATCAATTGAAATGATAGGTATAAACAAAACGGTTATATTCTGCATCTTCATATTATTTATAGATTTTAAGTTTGAAAAAGAGTAAAGAAAGAGTTGAAGCAATAAAATAGCTGAAAAAAATACAAAAGCAAATATTTTTTTCCCCTTCTTTTTTTCTACGGAATTATATTTTAAAGGTATTTTTCTTGTTCATAGGAACAGAAAGAAATAATCCTGATTTTTCTGTTCTCATTTTGGAATTTTAAAAATAATTCGCCAATAGCTGGCTTGCTTCAGCTAGAATTTGAAATAGACAAAATAAATAAAAAAATAAAAAGTAAAAAAAATTCTGAAATAACAGAAGTTTAATAGATAATTCGTTTTAGAAATGATTTTTTTTCTTTCATTTTTTGAAAGCAAACAATTATTTTTAAAGAACATGATAAAACAGTTTATATTTTAATAAAATATGACTATGAGTGGGGATTTTGTTACAAATTCAGATATTATGAACACAGTGAAATTAGAGGGGGGAGGGGGGGGATTCCATTTTAAAAATTGGATTTTTCAACAACCTAAATCCATAACAAATTTTATTCAATACCACAATTTATGACTTTCCAGGTGCTCAGATAACCGGTAAAATGTTCTACAGACATTATATTTATAACATAATGTCAGCTTGCATTAAGTTATCACTGGATTCCGTGTAAGAAAGCATAAGCAGAATTTAAGAAATACGAGAGAGAATCAACTAATGAACAGCAATTACAATCAATTTTCATCATTTGATGCAGCAGAAAAAAGAAATTACCTGAGAATTTGATTGAATTGGATGAACTATTTGAGTATTGGTATGAGCCTGAGCTTGAATCGGAAGAGAGTGATGAACAGCAGGAGGCTGACCTAAGTTACCTTGAGATAAAGTGGTAGCTGCAGCCACACGAGCTCTAGATTTAAAAATATAACACAATAGTAAATACTTTTTCTATAGGTTAGAATTAAAATATAATCAATTCAGTATAAAACAGACTTATGAAATTAGACATTCACACCTGAAAATATTGGAATAATGGAGATTTTATAAGTGACATTTTTTAAGCTAGGGGTTAAGTTTTGATTAAATCAAAAAAATCAAATGCTTTTTTTAAAAAAATCATTGATTTAAATCAACTAATTGTTTTAATCTATATATATATTGATTTTAAAAGTTAAAAAAAAGTGTTTTAAATTTTTTTTATACTTTTATTATTTTCTTTTCTTAGTATTAAAATTTAATTTAAATAAAATGCTGCATTAATTAATTTTAGTTAACGAAATTACTTTCTTGGTGTGTGTTAAATTCCAACACATTTGAAATTACATTTTTAAAAATCTTTTGATTCTTGAGATTGAAAGTACAGATTAAAGTAAACATTTAATGCTGTCTTAATATAGATTTGCATAGCTGTAGAAAATAATTAATAAACATGAATTTTTTACAAAAAATAATACAAATATGTTAATTAAAATTCTACCTTTTGAATGAAAAAGCGTGAATTAATATCTACATCATATTTTATTGGTGGAAAATGTATATTTCTGAAGCTTGAGGTTATATTAAAAAGAAATTACCCTAATATGCCAAAAAGAGAAAAAAAAGGGGGGGGGGCTGATGAATTTAGATGTTTTTTTCCTAATATAGTGTCATTCTTCCCCTTCAAAGTCTATTTGATGCAGTAGGGTTATTAACCGGTATTTTTTTCTCATAATATGTTTACAGTATCTTTGACATTATCTGATTTTCTGTAAAGAAATTTTGTGAAAAAAAACTCCAATGAGTACATAGATTTTCTAATTTCTTTTTTAGCTTAACTTATCTATTTTGATATAGAATTAAAAATGAATATTTTAATATAAAAATATATAGATAAAATATTTATTTTTTGATGAATGACTACATTTATAAACACAGTCTGTTACATTTATTTTGTCATTTTAAAAATCAACAGAAAAAAAAAAAAGAAATCACAATTTTAAATTAAAGTTTATGGTTTGCTAACTGAAACTTTGTTTTAATAGTTAAAGTATAGGGTCTGTCCAAGCCAAATTTACTACCGTTTAGCGGTACCTTTACAAATTCAACTTTAGGAAAAATGATAGAATAATCACACAAAATACTTTTTCTTAAAATTTTATTTTTGTGTCTCGTAAGAAACGATAAATCCACATTTTTACTATATTTGTGTTGATTTTTTAAAATAATTTTTAATTTTCACAAAATAGGTACCTCTCAGAAAATCCCAGGAAGATCCCTGAAGTATTCTTTAAATTCTCTATTTCATCTAGTCTTTAAATTTTAATCATGCATTTGTTTCATTTTTAAAAAATTAAATAGCTACATTTTCAAAAAGAGAAAATTAAACACTTTGGAGGGCACATTAGCAAAAGAAATCACAGAATTCATACTTAGGAAGTTGAGATTTATGATGGCGGGGGAACTATTAGTGGAAATGTGTCTAGACTCGAAACCAGTGATCGCTTCAACTTTTAAAAAGTCAACAATCTGATTTACATTTCAATAAAATTTACTTTAGCATTATTTCAAATAATTGTGTACGAAAAACATTGTAGCAAAACAGATCTTATCGAATTCGGGCCTCTTTAAGGATTAAAAATGGGTTCTGTTGAAGTAGGGTCTAAAGTTTACTACAAGCAGCCATATTACAGGGTTAAAATAGTTGCCTAAATAAAAACAAAAACTTTTCAATAATATGAGTAAAATGATTAATTGCCATTCAGGGGTCTGATTAGAAGAAATTTCGGTCTGTTACAAAATATCTTTTCATTAAAACGGACCCTTCACAAAATAATTTATCTTTAAATTGGGCCCTTCACAAATTTATCTTCATTATTGTTTTGTTAATCGAATGAACCCTTCCCAGGAAGGAGTGGGGAAGAAAGACAGATGTAAACGAACTAAATTTTGTCTTCCGCAGGCGCTTCTTCCTTCATTCGTCCGAAATTAATATTCTGCGTTCAGCAGTACAGGCTAAATACCAAATATTTGTATGCTGCATCTCTAATTTAGAAGCTGCAATTGCTGTTCATCTTTGAAAATTAAATTTTTCTTTTATTATAATTTTACAGTGCTGAGCATAATCTTGTATCTATTTACAATTTAAAAACTTCATGAAAAAGTTTTTTGCAATAACTGGATCTTATTTGCACAAATTCATAACACAGGACCCTGGTTGTAAGAATGTGAGTAATTTTTTCACAATTTGACAAAAACCGGATCTTTCACAAAATGTATGGACAGACTCCTGCCATTAACCATGATCCATTTAGTCAAGTTGGAAGAAAATATGATAATTTTTACATAAACGTTAGAGTTCTAGCACTAAATTTTTACATCATAAAATTAGTATATTCGCAGAAAATTAAATATTTTTAACAACTCATTAAAAAAAATATTTTTTCATTAAAAAAAACCTTACTTTTTCTAAAAATTTTTCCCTTTCCTCAATAATTGATTTAGCAAATATAGTCATACATATATGTTTGTAAAAAGTGATTACTCAAATTCGAAATTCACACATCGTACTATCGCATAGAAAATTGTGCAGAATTTCGTAGCAATAACAGTTGTAAAGGAGATAGAGAAACAAAATCTGGAAGGAAAAAAAAAAACGACTTACAATGGAATCTATGCAAATTTAGGCAGTAGAAAATGACTCAAATTTTTTTATTTAACGATAAAAAAAAACTATTCATTGTGTTAAGAAGCTCCAGCGGGTCTCAGGCAGCCAACCCAATTTACGCTACAAAAAAGAAGAAAAAAAAGATCGCTAGCAGTACAGAAAAGTCCTTTTCCTGAAAATAGTTCTTTAAAATTTTTTTAAAGCTTTTTTCAGGCAAAAAAAAGTCGCCATAGTGGCCTCAGGCCAAAAATAGTTGCATTTTAGTCGCCTGTGGCAACCCTGTTTTTCATAATCATACTAATCTAAAATATTGAAGATAAAATGCACTCAATCATTTTTTAAATTATTATAATTAATGTTTTTCTTAGCAAAGTAGGTTAGATGAAATACTTGTCTTAATCTGTATTATCTATGGCAGATTATTACATTTCTCCATGGAAAAATGTCTTTAAGTGATGGCAAAAAACCCCTGTGGCAGAATTTTTTAGAGCTACCTGCGACAGAACTCTCTATCAATAATATTTTTCGGCAAGATACTTTTAATAATAACAAACATATATGTTACGCATTTAAAAAAAACAAAAGAGTTGTATTTACAAATATATTCATATAGCTTTTTTCTTAATTGAACATGTAATAATTTTTTATTCTAATACTATGGACAGGGTTGGCATGGTTTAGGACAGAATGGATCAATCCACGGTTTAAACCGTCCTGTCCAAAACCCTTTTACTCAAATTATGTCACAATTTTATCTGAACAATATTTAAGAGGTAAAATAAACATAGAACTAATAACATATTGATAATTAAAAATACTAGAGAATATTTGTTTTTAAAAGTATAATGTTTTATTAATATTGTTTGACTCTTCAATTTAAACAAAGAAAGATTAATCAGTAATCAAGTTCAATTGGTCCTCTCATTCAATAGTACATAACTGAAGTTAGGCTTTGCCATACAGGTTAAAATATTAGGGACTAAGTGCTTGGTTCGTCATAAACAGGTTTATTTATCTATAGTACTACTATTCAATAATACTTTTATTTCATTCATGTTCAATTCTTTTAGCATAGTGGTGATACATCACCAGTGTCAGTAACTGAAACTAATGTTATGCCCTTCAAAACTGTTAATACATTTTTCAGTTATTTTGTATTTTCAATTTAAACTAACATATTTATATTTAAAAACAATTTTTTTTAAAAAATAGATGTCTTTTTTATCATCCTGTGATGCAGAAATTATAACATTTTTTAAAAAAAAAATATTGTGAAAAATAAAAAATTAATTTTTAAACAAATTTAGTATTTTTTTAAACAAAATAATTATTTTTTAATTTTGCATTATTTATTCTTATACAAAAATATTATATATCAGTATTAAAAGCATGTTTAAAGGATTAGGTATTCACTTTTGTTGTTCAATGAATTGTGGAGCTTCAAAAATTATAAACCTTTTCCTATTATATTATATTATTTTCTTTTAATAAGTTATAGTAAATTGTATAAAAAATATCAAATATTCATTGATAAATGTAATTATTATGTGTACAATGGTTACACCTATAGAATTTTTACCTAGTACCAAAGTTCAAGGTTTCGGACACTTTAAGACAGTAAAACCCACGTGTCCTGCCCAAAACCAGTTTAGGACATCCAAAACTCCAACCCTGACAATGGATGATATTCTCGCATTTTGTTGGAGGGGAAGGGGCACAAATAATGTTCTTTTTCGCATTTTGTAAATAATCATTAAAAATCTGTAGAAGTAATTGCCAAAAAAAGATAGATGGCGAAATCACGAGAAGCAAACTCCTGAAATGTGCTTTTGGTTTCAAGATTAGGTTGTTGTAATAAATAATATCGTGTAAAAACTATGGAGAAATCAATAGAAATATCTGATGGAAATTTTATAGACTTATTGCCTTAAAATGCAATTACTTAAATACATGTTTCGAATTTTTGTAATATGTTGGGATATTTAAAATCCGCATAAAATTCAATATCAATGACTGCCGAAAGCACAATCGAAACATTACAATCAGTGTAAATCAGGGGCGGATTATGCATTAGGCCAGTGTTTCCCCAAAGTGTGGTACGCGTACCCCCAGGGATACAGGAACAGTTTAGTGGGGGTACGCGTTCTTATGCGAAATATCTTGCAACAAACGAAAACTTACAATTACGTATCTTTCTATTGGCCATTTTTTACAGAGTTAACAGTTAATAATTAGGGGTATCAACAGCCAGCTGTGATTTTTAACTTTTGGGCAATTTTTTTACAGTAAAAAATACATTCATTTTGTATTAGTGGTACACAGCGTTACAAAAAATTCAGAAGGAGTACACAAAAGTCAGAAGTTTGGGAAACATAGCATTAGGCCATGGCCTTGGGCCCCCTTAAAAAAATTTTTTTTTGAAAATGAATTTTAAAAAATAAGAAAAACAATGTTTTTTTACAAAAAAAAAATATTACAAATATATAATAAGATACGATAATTTTCTTAGTTCTAATTTAAGAAATAAAGTAAAATTTAATTTATTATTATTTATTTTAATTTTAAATATGCTTTCTTAAATGAAAAGATATATAAATACTTTTATATTTGAATAAATAAAAAATATACAAAAAAAAAAATTCATCTAAGGGCCCCAAAAATTTTAATGGCCTAGGGCCCAGTGTACGTTTAATCCGCCCCTGGTGTAAATTGAGCACACCAAAAAGTGTTTATGGGTGATTCTCACGAAATATGACAATTCAATGTCCTTTGCTCCAAGATCTAATGCTATAATACTAAAAGAACTTTTTTTCTAAAAAATTAATAAATAGCATTGCTGTTAGCATTTTAAAATGACTCTGCATTAGCATTGACTGCTTTGTATTATACTTAAAAAATTTAATTGAATATAAAAATTTCATTTTCCTGGCATGTCCCATACAATGTTTCCAATAATAACTAGCTTCGAAACTTCCCATAAATTTTTTCAATATCTAATTTTTTTTATCTCAACCAGTGTAAGCATTTCTAGAATATGTGCAGAGAGTATTATTTACAAAATCTTCGTTTAAAATAATTTTTTCCGTCAATAATTTGTTTGTCCCAAGAAAATCTGTCATTTTCATGGCTACTTTTATTTAGTTTCATATCCAAAATAGATAGAGCCAGCAATCAATAACTTATGTTTATAGATTGATTAGATACCCTCCCATATGTACATGTCTTGTTGCATAAATAAAGAACCAATTTTCTGGTTCAAGATCTATTTCAAAAATTTTTTCAATGTAAGTAGGTTTTTGTGTTGTCATTTTCCTGGCTTTTTGAAATCATTAAAAGCATAAGCTACATACTGTTTGTCTAAGATAGGTACTCTGCCAGACATCCGCCTGGAGCTGTAGCGGTGATTATGGTAACGAGGTATGATTATTTCAAGTAGGGGTGAGGGGTCTCTCTTTAGGACTGGTTTTGGCGAGAGAAAAGGAGACCTCTTCATCGAAGCTACCCTCTCTAAAATGCCCTCTTCTTGTTTCCATAGCACCAGACTTAGTGGCGGCCAGAGTACCTATCTTAGACAAACAGTAGATTTATCTGAGTTATCTTAAGAAATCCTGTTGTTTTCTGGAGAATATAAATGTCTTAGGCCAAAATATAAATATAAAATGGCGAATTTGTCATATATGCTATAAAATGGTGAATTTGTCATTCTCCTGGCTTATGAATGCCAGGACATCGAAGTGCTATCAGAAATTTTTCTAACTGCTAATACTGTAAGAAGGGAAAGCAAATATTAATCTAATACCAAGTTTATGTATGATTGTAATATGCTTGGATCTAATCAAAGTTATTTATTTAATGATTGATTATTATGGACAATTTTATTCTGTACATATCAGCAAAATTTTTTTTTGTTTCTTTCTACAGTGGATAAAAAGAATTAATTTAAGCAATTTATGGTCCATCTAACTGTTAGATTCTAACATAAAGAATTAAGTTGAGTTACTTACTATTAACTTAAAATGACTGTTGTTTAACTTCTATGGTAATATGTCATTTTCCTGGTATTCAAGATTTGGTGAATTTCTATTTTTTTTTCTTCCTCGAGCAAATGTCAATAAACTACACTGCTGTCTGTAAGATATGCGTAACTAAAGAAGCATAAAAAATTTTTTTTAGATTATTTTGAAGACTTTAAATTTGAAGAAATGTTTTGGTCCGAATTGTCATGTTTAAAAAGAATCACCATTATCCAAACACAAGATTCAAATATTATGTGTAAATTTCTGTAGAAAAGAATCTTTTACAAAACTTTTTAAGGAATTATCCGTCTGCTCTGCCTCAATTCTACAACGGAGAACATATTTTGAGTAAAAAGGTTTCGGACAGGAGCGTTCAAACCAGGGATTGTCATAAACCCCAAAAAACTGGTTTTGTTATAAAAAGAGCACTTACTGATAGCCAGAAGGTAAGGAAAACTGTACACCACTCTGCATTTCTGAAGCACTGCTAGTGCCTACAGCATGTACTGTCTCTTGTATGAGTGCTAAAGGCTGCCTAGAAATCAATGGTTTGTTGACACCACGAGGAGAAGAAGAATGATGAAATGTTGTTGTAGGAGGTGTTGAGGGAATGTTGTTATGTCCTAGAATTCCAGGTCTTATATCGAGTTCAGAAAATGACCTGGGTGAAGAGGTGGATGCTGACAATGAACTGAAGACACTGTTGTTGCTGCTCACGTTCGGATTATGATCATCGAGGTGACGACGCATTTTTTCTTACGTACGAAATAATTTATCTGAAACAATTCACAATTATTAGAAAAAAGACAAAATTCAACAAAAATAAGCATCTTTTAAGTACTCAAAAATATTTTTAAGCACTACATATATATTAACAAAATAATTCAGATTTTACATGAGCATGATAAAAAAACTAGTTACTGACAAACTCTTTTTTTTTAATTATATTAGCTATTACAAAATGAAGAGGTTTTTCAGTTCGATATCAGAGGGCGGAAAATGAAGACTGAAATTGAGAATATCTTGCAAGATGCAGCAGAGCTGCACATAAGAGAGCTAGAATCTTACCGAACCCAGCTCAGTAGATGCTCATGTGGACTCGCAAGTATTTTATCAAACCAGTAAAACAATTTGCGCTTTCATACGCTGCCGACTGACGGTAAGCCGAAATGGATCATGGTTGTATGAATTATGAAAACGTTGAACAGAACAACGTGAAAAGCACGCTTTTGCGTATTACAAGAAGAAAATAGACATGGAAAAGAAAAAAAATCCCCTTTATGAAAATGAATAATTAAACACTTTTTAAAAACACCCTAAGAAGAAAGCACTTTTAAGGCCGTTTCAAAAACAAATAAAAATAAGTACATTTAAGCAATTTTTAAAAACACTATGCACCATGGAAAACAACATACAATCTTTTCATTTCTGACCAGCTGTTGAATTTTTCTTTTTGTATCCCAATGTTACTCTTTGCATAAGAGAAACCTTTCTAGAACTATAAATGGCTTTGACAATAAATGACTTTATTTTATTACTTTTGTTTTGCTCTTCGTGCACTAAAAATAAGCTGCAAAAAAAGAAGGGAAAAAAAGGAAATGAGCATCATCCCCAAAAGAGGAAGTTTCTCGCTAACTGGAAACGAATCTCGTAAGAATCAGCTTACAATTTTAGTTAAAGAGAGTCTTGGATATCGTAATAGATAGAACATATATTTTCTATATAACAGTGTTTTTTCGAGCTACCTTGTCTCGAGACAAAAAATTTTCAATCAAATTTGGAGCAATTGCAATTTTTAAAAATAAATGTAGTAACCATTGCCTTTTTGATCGGCAATTCTATCAGCCAACGACAACAGAGCCATCACTGCAGACATCCCAACGCCTTGGCAGTTTCGTAGACACATTTGTTTGCATATGCGACTTTTTTTTGGGGGGGGGGGAAACAAACAACACAATAGCAATTTTCTGCTTCTGGTAAAATCTTTATCCTGAAATCACTTCATAAATTTTTTTCACAGATTTATCATCAAAATCATTTTGAACTTTAACATAGAAATCTGAATTCATCTTTAAACATTAGTTAGCAAAAGTTTCAACTAAATTCGTTTCTCAGGGGGGGGGAGCAATCAAATTATCAGATTTCAATTTCAAAAGCTTTCTAGCAATCAAGGTCTAGTTTACAAGCGGCAATAGCTGACGGGTACAAGAATTCTAAAGATGTGCCCCATTGATTTCCCTTCCGCAGTTGACAATTTCTCCCTGCTTACAGACGAAATCGCAAGAACCTGTGGCGTACCATGTTTTCGGAAACGGTACTCAATATATTATTCACAGACAATACAGGCAGAAAAATAGAACTTCTGCTCCATTTTTTATTTGAAGATAGAAATACTTTCCCCTATGAGTTTAATAGCGTTTGCAAAATAGTCAGTCATGACAGATTTTATTGCTATTTAAGATCAAAAACAAAAAGTTCAATTAAAAAAACAAACATAGCATTGTTTAACAGTACATTTAAAAAGAAACTTAAAATGAATTTTTAGGCAAGGAAGTTTTCACAAATTAATTAATCTATATTACAATTAATCAAATTTTAATGGATCAAAAAAAAAAAAACTTACAATGTTGCAACTCTTTATAAGAAATAATAAAAATTGATGTTAAACTTATAATCTCTATTCATTGCTATTGAGAATTTAGATTTTGAAAGGTTTGTTGCAAAATGTTTCAAATTCCATGGCTACAATACTACCTGATAATTCTATGACAAATCAAATTCCCAGGTACCCAATGATAATCCCACCTATTAGTTTAAATGTACTTACACTTAAGTAATCAAGGCCTCGGTACATGGCTTAATCTTCTGGCAATTGTAGCCAAGCTCACTCTGGGATGCCAATAAAGCAAGTACAGAGGGCAGCCTAAAACAAAATTATTTTTAAAATTAAATGCATGGTAATTGATCATTAGTTCAGGAAGATTAAACCATAGCCACTCTCAAATAAAAACTAAAATACATGTTCAATTGAAGGAATTTGTCTTCTTAGTAAACAACTATTGACAATGTAAGCAAAACATAATTTTACCTTAAACATATATAATTTTGTTAAACATGAAATCAAATGGAAAACATAATCATTGAATTTATAAATACAAAGGGTATTTACCTTGCACTAAGTTTGTCAACATTGCTTAAAACTTCTTAATATTACTTATCATAAAAAAAGGTCAAGATATTACGTTATATACACAAAGAAATCAATCTTTTTTCTTTCAGATGGTTAAATAAAGTATGCAATTTGATTATAGTATTTTTTTGCATGATAAAACATATTGAAACGATTTAATTTTAATATGCAATATTTTTGCACTCATATATATTTTAAAATAAGTCATGCAAGATTATATACGTGCGGATCCCACCAATTCAGCAGCATCTGAATAAGATAAAAAAATTAGAATTTTTTTTTCTTCGAGAAATCTTTTTTTTTTTTTTTTTTTAAATATATGGAATAAGTTTTTGATGCAGCGCTGAATCTTAATCAATGTAGTTTTTTTATGGTTAACACCATAGGAATCGTGGCGACACTGTTGCACAATATTAATGAGTTCTTGCAGAAGGATTTCTTTTATTTGCTAAGCAAAAATTATTATTATTATTTTTCGCTTTGAGAATTAAAAAAAATAATAATAATTCCACGATGTCTGATTTATATTATAATAAGTAATTTTCAAAACTATAAAATTTTAGAAAGTTAATTACACAAAATTTCTTTTAGAACCAGAGAATATCACCAATATCAGAATATGTATTCTTTTTTTCATATGTATATTTAAAAAATATAGATATATACTATTTTATTCTGTACATGACTGGCTTTTTCTTAAAAAATAATTTTTGTAAACAGGAAAGGCTTGTTATATGAAACTAGTACACAGTAGAGAACCATTTATCCGGTATCCAGATAACCGGGAAACCAGAAAACCGGGGTAAAACTATAATAAGACCAACCGTTATCTATGGATCAGAGACGTGGACTCCAAACCAGAAACAAGAAAAAATGCTAATTACCTTGGAAAGAAAAATTCTTAGAACTATTTTTGGACCCGTCAAAGAGGGTGATCTGTGGAGGTGATACAATTTTGAAATTGAAAGACTATTTAAAGAAAAAGATATAATCAATTTTGTGAAAGCAAAGAGAATTCAATGGCTAGGACACCTTGAGAGAATGGAGGAAAACAACAGAGGCACTAAGAAGATATTCAAGGGGCAGTGCCAGGGCCAAAGGAAAATTGGAAGGCCGGTCAAAAGATGGTTTGACGAGGTAGAAAAAGACCTTAAGACTCTAAAAGTCCGATACTGGAAATGAAGAGCTAGAGACAGGCGACTTTGGAGGAAAATTGTTAGTGAGGCCATGGTCCAACATGGATTGTAATGCCAGCGAGTTAGTTAGTTAGTTATAATTAGGTATGAAATATATTGCCTAATTTAATCATTGGTTTTGTTTATATTAGTTAATTTAGGAATTGGTAATTATTTTTAAAAAATAAATATGAGAATTTTGTATTTTTTAAGCTTGTTTTTCTTGTCTAAACTTGCAATTTTTTTAAATTCTTCTAGATGTTATTTTTCTTCTATCTTTTTTTTTAAAAATTTAGGAGTACTTTTCTTTTTTCTCTTACTATAAAATGTGTTACACTTTTTGCCTTGTAATTCGGGTTAGATGAAACATCGATTAACGACACTTTTGGTCGATCCGTAAACCGGGAAATTCAGACATTCGGGATAGCGATGGTCCCGAGCATCCCGGATAATTGGTTCTCTACTGTATATATAAAACGTATATATATATATATATATACTTTATGTATGTATAACGTATATATATATATAACGTCATTGCCGAGTGGAAGGATTAAAACAAATCTTAGGCAGGGAAGGAAGGTACAATATTTATTTATTTATTATTAGACAAAGCAGTCATGAAAGTGTGTACGAAAAGTTGTGCACCTCGGTTATATATATGTCAGGGAAAATCTTGCAAAGTAAAATCCGTAAAATGTTTCAATTTAGGGAAAGAGGGAAATCTTAGAAATTACTATTGGTTTATGAAATAGGTCGAGTGATTCCCACGAAGATTAAAGTGAAAAATGTCCTGCTTTTAATTAATGCATAGTTGAGCTAAAAATAGATTTAAGGATAAGATAATTTAAAAGCATGAGAAAGCATTTCGATTAGATTAATAAAATAAAAGGATATTCAGAAAAGAACTAGCATAAAAAGATTAATTGAAGCTTTTTATGTTTATATATTTGCTACTATTAAAAATTATTTTTAGAAGGGTACTAGAGAATTTTCGTAGAAAAGCTCAAAAAAATTCTGCCACAGGGACACCACATATTTACACTGTTTAAAAAATCTTTATATTTTTAATACATTATTAAAATACCAAGGTGACCACTCAAATCTATAAAAAAAAAGAGTCTTGTGTTTTCCGTGTACATATTAAGACAAAATATGGTAAGAGGAAACACGATTACAGTCTGAGCTATATAAGGCTAACTATACTCATTTCAATTAAAGGAAAAACTTCAGCTAGCATACTTAATTTAAAAAGACAAAATAAAATTCCCAGTCTGTAAGGAGTGTTATTTCAGGTGATTTTTCCTGTATTTTCCAGGGTTTCTTGTGGGTATGCCAACACTGAATAAGCAAAATTTCTAATTTTAGTTTTGTTGCTCTTCCAATGATTTTTAAAATCATTATGCATCCTCACGTAGTTTCTAAAAACACAAATTTTTTTATAATTCTTTCTAACGTCTTTGGAGTTTTGAAAAGTGTATTTAAATAAACGTGTTTCAGCATGCTTTGCAAAAATTCTTTTTTCAGCAGTTATTGCTACTTGGCAGGATATCATTACGAATCGAGAGTCTATTTTAAACACTTGAAAATGTAGAATTTTAAGCAAACATGTTACTAAATTAACTGATAAAAAGAATTTAATGCCTAAAACAATGATGTATAGATAACATCAATCACTACCAATTATTGCTGTCAACATGTTAGTCTAAATACTAGCGACCCTTCGTTGGTCGATCTGCTGTGCATCCCTCTGTAGAAGAATTGATTAGTGAGTCTTATAAAAAAATTTTTCAACATTTGCATTGCAATGTTTCAGAGTGAACAGTTATAAAAACTTAAGGAAAACAAATAACTTGCTTTAAATTAATAACTGCATAAAATTGCTAAATTTAAAGAAGCCTATGCATAATAACATATTGTTTTTATTATATTTTTAATTAAAACACTTTTAAAAGTTATTTTGGAACAAATTTTGTCAAAATTAGGTGGTGACAAAAAGGTTGAAAATAATTACAAGAGTCAATAAATTACTTGAAAATAGTTTTTTAATTGAGATTAGGTTGGAAGTTTTTCCTTTTATCTAAGTCCCACTGGGGTCCCAAAACTGTCTGTGTCATCATAAAATATGAATGTTATTTAAAGTTCACTGGAGTAAGCAATGATTATTCTACTTAAGAGAAAGATACACTAGAATGTTAGGTTTTTAAAACCTTTTCCAATCAGAACGAATAGCACACTTGGAAGGGACTACAATACAAATCACTCAGTACCTTTTTTAGATTCTAAATGATGTGTGAGTGAAGTAAGTAAAAGAAGGGTAAAATCTCCTTCATTTACTTCAATGTATAACTCAGCAAGGTCAGATTTATTCTGACACTATACCCCTAATACCTACATAGAGTAACAAATGAACAGAAAGTCCCTAGTAAAGTAACCACCTATTGTATTCTTATCTTTTTAACTAAAATATGGAATTTCCATTCTAACTGGTGGAACATTACTCTAAAATACTTTTTCAGTACCGCTTTTTTATGCAATTAAGCGAGCACTGAAAACAACAAGAATCCGTTTAAATGAGGAAATTTAACATTAATTTCATATATAATGATTTGGGACCGTTAAATTTTATTCGTATAAGCGGGTTATTCGATTATCCGATGTGCAATTATGTGGGAACGACTGTATATGCATTACACACACGGGTACACAAAATGTCAAAAACATACTTATCTTAGATGGAAAGTAAATTCTAATAAAATAAAAATCACGTTATCCAACACACATAACAAAATGAATTAAGAAAAATTAAAAATCAACAGTTAATCTGGATCAAAATTAACTTCCGTGTATTTACGAAAAACAGAATATCCAGCAGTGTTTCTCAAATCCATGTGCATAAAAATGTCACCTTCATTCAATAGTCGCACATTCATTAACGACAACTATCAGAATTGTCAAGAACTTAAAACATACGCTGAAATGACCAGGATTTAACATTCCCTCTCACAAAAACGTTGAATTAGCTTTTTATTATATCTCCGTTAACACAGCAATATGTAAATCCTTCAGGTTTACGGTTTTAAATAACTATCGCGATTTATTTATTTATTATGTATAAATGCATAATACGTGTAGAGCATGTTCACACAGGCATTAGGTTGAAAAGAACGAGATGATTGTGGAACTAATCTCTATCAAGAGAAATACACAGAAATGTCAGCTTCTTTAATAGTTTCCAATAGGTTAAATACAAATTTTAAATTTAGCGTAGACTGAGAAACGTAACAAAATGGTTACTTACTTTGCGAATGACATAAAATCAGCTATAATCGAGGGGCATCAGGGGTCTCCTTTGTAAATACAAACCCTAACCCCACGTTATGGAAGGATGCAAGAGAAGAACATGGCCGCGAAACGCAAACATTGAGAGAAGGGGGAGATACGATAATGAACTTCACCCACAGCTGCTTCGACGCTGAATTTACTTTATTCAAGAACTTTCGTCTACTCAATTTCTTCACATTTTGAAAACGACAATTAGCAAAAACAATTGCAAACAATTTTCAAGACTGAATCGGTACTCAGAAAAATACCATAAAGTCGTTATGACAAGACCGATGTGGCAAGTACGGTTTATATTCCCACCCCTGTCAGAATAGTGGTTTCGTCCCTCTGAATATCATCCTGAATTGCGTTCAGTCGCACGTTAACTTCTACATTTTTCTTTCTCTCTCTCTTTCATCAACCGTCTTCGTCGTTCGGATGCTCAGGGTGGTTAAGTTCGCTGTGCAAGCCATTTTTCTATCATACTTAAAGGTAATTCTAAAATGGAAAATTATCCAAACGATTCGTGGCAAAATAGATAAGAACATCCGCACTCATTTCTTTAATAAGATGAGCCTCTTGATAGACGAAATTATAATTTAGATATTTTTAGAACAATTCATTATAATAACTTTCGATGACTAGCTTTATAAGGGAGAAATTTTTGATGTAATCTCAAATTCACTGTCACTGTTTTCATGCTGTAGAAATTAATGCTAAATTATTATAAAAAGTAATCAAATTCTGGATGTTAGGGACAGTATAAAATCAAATGTTTTAAGATTTTATTGTAAACATAATGATTGTGTGAGTATTAAGTTTATGATTAAACAAAATAGTTAAAAGATACCAACATTCTTTCCAATAAAAAGTGTATATACGAGGCCAAGCTGCATTTAATTAATTTTAATTTTTCTATACGAGAGTTGAAATGTTATAAAAATAAAAAGGAAATAACATGAAAATATTAAAATTAAGAGTTTTAGTCAATATAAAAATTTAATTTTTCCTTAAGTATAAATGAAATATTTTGTTACAATATTTTTAATTATTTGAATTTAAAAGAAAAAATTTTGTAGATATTTGTATGCCTAAATTATTTGCAGAATTTACTCAATTAAAATCATTAAGATAAGAGAGGTCTTTTTCAAACTAGTCAAATCAGGGTTGGAATTCTGAACAACAAATAGAGAAAAAATTATAAAATTAGAATGGCAACAAACAATCTGAAAAAAAAAAAAAATTGTGACCAATGGCAAAAATTTTATTATAATTTTTCCGATATGCCTTATTTTTATACACAAAATATATTACAAAACACATGCAAGGTATCTGCCTGCACACCTGGAAAGTCACGATTTTAATTATATATTTAAAAAAAATCAGGGAAAATCGTGGATTTAGGTTGCCGCAAAATCTAATTTTTAAAATGAAATTACCCCCTCCCACACTTATAGTCATATTTTATTAAAATATAAATTGTTCTTTAAAAATTATGGTTTTCTTTCAAAAAAAGAAAGAACATATCTAGATTATCTTTTAAACGCCCATAATTTCAGAATTTTTTTAAATCTATTTATTAATATTTTTATTTTAACAATTTACAAAAAAAAGAAAGAACATATCTAGAGAGAATTATCTTTTAAACGTACATAATTTCAGAATTTTTTTTTATCTATTTATTATTATTTTTTATTTTATCAATTTACAATTCTAGTTTAGGCTTTTTATATTACACTTACTTTTAAGAAGAAATAAAACAGGTTGAAATAACTACAGATATCTAACTGTATTTGCTTTTGTATTTTTTTTTAAAGTTATTTTATTGCTGCAACTCTTTCTTAACTGTTTTTTAAGTTTAAAATCTGTAAATATGAAGATGCAGATAATAACAGTTTTGGTTATACCTATTATTTCAATAAATGTTATTATAATGCTTTTTTAAATTTATTGTTGGGTTTTGTGGGAGAAAATAGTAATTTCGATAAGGCATGAAAATTCTTGGAATTAGTTATGAATTTGAAAATCTAAAAACCTGCACATACTGTTCCTGTTGTAAACAAGCATTTTTTATAATTTTTTTTTTGTATTAAAAAAAATTGGCCTTATACCACACCTCATTAATTCATTTTCTCTGATTGATAAAATTTCCCAACTTTTCCCTGTTCTATTATAGTCACCCTGAAAAAGACTCATTACAAGATTCAAAATATTTGTTTTACAAGATGAGATGAAATAAAATTAGAGAAATCATTGCTTCTACACCATCCTAAAATAGTTTTTCATCCAAAGCAATTGAGGGGTGGAGCAACAAATAAAAGAAAAAAATGTAAAAAGACCAGGGATTTTCTGGGTTTTTCATGTTTTGTTAAGGTTATTTTCAAAAGAGAGGACAGTACCTTATTTAAATATTAATAATTAAGTTTCATTTTATGAATTGACTTAACATATAGATAATTAATACAAATAAATTGTCTGAAAAAAGTTTCTTCTGACATCACGATACAAAACGTTATATGTACTCACATACATTTGAAACTTAGATTAACACAGGATTACTTTTTATTTATACAGTACAGAACCCGTTATCCGGAAATCAGTAAACCGGAAAACCAAAAAACCGAAACGAAATTCGATAAATTTTCCCACCATTTTTTTTAAAAAATGTTTTTTTCCTCATAAGATTTTAGGATTTTTATTTCTTTTTTGAAAGATTTTTACCTTACCATCATTTTGGAAATAATCATTAGTGTATTACTTAATCGTTTTTTCTTCTTTTTAAGATTATTTCCAAATATTTTTTTTTAGTTGGGTTTAACAATAAAAAGAACGGCTTTTTGTAGCGATTCAGAAAACCGGAAAAATCAGTTATCCGGAATAGCGATGGTCCCGATCGTTCCGGATAATCGGTTCCCTACTGTATTTTAATCTTAAAAAATACTTGAAGAGAATTTTTTTTTTTTTTTTTTTTGCTGCACAGAAAGCGAATCAAAGGCACTGACAATCAATGGCCATACAGACAAATCTAGATTGTATTATAACATTGATCGATTTATAATGTATTTCCTATGTCTGTGTTTATTTTGAATTAAAATCCTTATGAAATAACTTTTGTTGTAGTATGATTTATGCTCAAATTATTCCGTTTTTTTTTTATACGAAACCTATACATTTTTCTTCATGATACTTTTCAGATAGTTGTTAGTTTTTTCACCATAGGTTCATTTTTTAAGGCTGGACTACGAATATATTTCAATATTCTCTTTAACATAACAAAGGACAAAAAAGAAATCAATTTTAGAAAAAAAAAAACCCAGTAAAACACACTTTAGGGTGGGTTTTACACAGTAAAACCAGCCCAGGTTTTTCTGGGTTGGTGGGTTTTTGCAACCTTGAAAAAGACCTTTAATAATATTATTAGACAAATAATGTAAATTTGTAGAATTATTACACAATTAAGTAAAATTAATATTAGAGAGGTTATCACTTCTAGACAAGGCAAATAGAAAACTCTATTCAATAAACAAATGTTTTTATGAAACGCCGATTTTTCATTAACCAGCTTATACAGAACAGGGGATGAACAAAATTATAGAAACGCTTCAATACTACTTAAATCATTTTTTCATATTTCTAAAAAAATTATTTCAAATCTTTAAAAATTATTAAGTCATGTGATTTCTCATACATATTGAAAAAGCCGAGAGGTTTAAGGGAGCATCCATAAAATGCAGAAAAAAGTATTTTTGAACACCCTATACCAAAATATATAGCATTGAACTTCTATGAATTACTATAGTTATATCGATTCAGAACAAAATTAGGGAAGAAATACTTTTTTTTAAATGTTTTTCTGCATGCACAGTATGAAAGGAATACTGTAAGTGCTCATATCAGGTGCAATTTTTGAAGACTTTTTGTGATTAAAAATTACTCTTAAAAATTTTGGTTGATTTAAATAAATATTTCTGCAGTTATGGTAATAAATGTAAAGCCAAAAAGTTAGCTTTTTATTAAAATGTCTCCATCTTTTCGGATATTTAAGATAGGTTTACAAAATTAAGAGCAGTTACTGCATATGTTAACCAAAGTAATTGATATAAGTTACATACTTATTGCTATATTTCTTTGGTGCAAAAACATTTTTTGTTCATAATTTATTGAGAATCTCTTAAAAAGCTTTAAATGTGTATGAGAAATCCTAAAACACCTCTAAAGTTATACACTCTAAATCTCTGAATATTTCTTGAGAATAGAATTAGAATTAATTTTGTCCTGTCTCCGTTTCAGTTTATAATTTATATAGCTGTCATTTAGGAACTATTTGATCTAGAAAGCCGAATTGCGTAATTTTTCCAGTTTTTAATAGTATTTAATAAAAATATATGACAAAGCTAAATTACTTTTCAAAATACAAAATTCTACATTTTTCTGTAAAAATGTATATTTTATTGAACTCCAGTTTTAGCCAATTTTCAAGATGATACTATGATATAGAAAAAAATTATTTCTAGTTACAAAACGTGCAGTAAAAACCACATTACCTCCTATTTTCAGAACAAACATAATAAAAATTTGTCATATTCAAATATAGCATGTTGTTTAAACTAGGAAGGAAAAATTCTTTTCTTCATGGGATACCATTATGAAAATTGGCATCAACATAAAAATATTTTCAAACAAATTTAAATTTTGAGTTTGTTTAAAATTAATTTTTTAACAACTTGAATATGTATAACTCGAAAACAGATTGTGCAAAAAAATGTCTATCTTAGTGTCTTAAACGTTGGAAACATGTTCAATCATGTTAAAATCTAAATTCTTGACATGTAAAAAAAAAATATTGCTTAATTTGATGTGGAATTATCAATTTCATACTTTGTGAAATTAGCTTTAGACTAATAAATGTGTGAAACTGTGGATTATTATTTTTTTTTTTAAAAAAAGGGTAAACAAAGGGTATTGTAATCCGCCACTATAAAAATTTTGTTTCAAAAGACTTTATCTGACAACTTTAAATAAAAGACATCATTCAATGTTTTCAAATAAAAAATTAAGATCAGAAATAATTTTAAAAACTACTGCAATTTGTACTACATCTTGGAAATAGATTCCTCAATATAAAAATAGATCACAGCCAATTTTAGAGAAAATTTACTTCAAAACTAAATAATCAACATACTTAAAAATTAATGCAAAAACAAACGAAGGATAAGAATCAAAAGTAAGATAAGTAATTTGGTTACTTTCGATTTTGCAAAAAAAAAAAAAAAAAAAAAAAAAAACAAAAACAATGTTCAGAAAAACATTTTCTACTGAAAAATGTTATCTCTGGCACCACTTTCCAATGAGTAGAGACACCAATTCTTCTCCTTAACCCCTTCCTTCCCGCTCCCGTGATATTGACGGGCTAGAGTGTTCAGTAGTAATGCGCCAATAAGAATAAAACTTATTCATTTCTTTTGCCCGGAAAAAACTTTACACACATATAGCAGTACCAGGATATTTTTAAGGTAATTGTAAATAGTTAGTTTATTTTAAACTAGATACTAGCACTAATCAAATACGTGTATTTGGCAAAATAGACACTTTTATGACCGTTTTCTTGAAAATTAACCGACCGTTAAGGGGTTAAGATAAACCATAAGTCTGAAACAACTTAAATAATTGTGATATTAACTATCAATTAAAATTACTAATATTACTTATTATTACTAAATCTATGAAATATATTCATATATTTTAATCATAAAAGAAAATTAATATTTTTAAAAGAGTAAAGATAATGTTAACTTTATTTGAAATAAGTATTAAAGCACCAGGGGTTTAGAAGAAATTTGGGTCCGTTAACGGACCCTACACAAAATATCTTTTCATAAAAACGGACCCTTCACAAAATATATTAACTTAAAAACGGACCATTCACAAAATAATTTATCTTTAAATCGGACCCATCACAAATTTATCTTCAATGAACCCTTCCCAGGAGGAGGGGGGGGGGGAGAGAGAGAGAGAAAGACAGATGTAAAAGAACTAAATTGTCTTCGGCAGGCGCTTCTTCCTTCATTCGTCCGAAATAAATATTCTGCGTTCAGCAGTATACGCTAAATACCAAATATTTATATGCTGCATCGCTAATTTAGTAGCTGCAATTGCTGTTTATTTTTTAAAATTTAATTTTCTTAATTATTATTTTACAGTGTTGAGCATAATCTTGTATGTTTTTACAATTTATAAACTCCTTGAAAAAGTTTTTCCACAATAACGGACCCTTAGAAAGCACTAAGTAACCAAGAATGATACTAGTTACAAAGATCTTTCTCAGTTTCAATCATTCAGGCTGGTGTCAGTCTGTATGACCCAATAAGAGCGAAAAAGGCAATTGAGTTCCATAGCATGGATAAAATGAATCATCGAATACCTATATCAACGATGGGGGGTATTGAGACATTTACTTACCGCTTACTATTTTTCATTTATTTTGTTTTAAACTATTTTTAGCTTTAGTGATTTGTTTCGGAAAATAACTATAAGGATAACGTTTTCTGTTTCCTAAAACCTCTAATAATACAAGAAATAGAAATATATCTGGTTAGGACTTATACCCCCACACCTAAAATTGTTGTGAAAAATTGAAAAAGTTTTTCACAAAAAAAATGGATCAGTTTTTTTTTAATTTTTAAATAAATTCAAATAATTAAAAGTATTTAAATCTGTAAATATGTTATAAAGTTTACTGATCAAAAATATTGAGTGCTTAGAACACTCATGTTTCGATAAAAATTATCATATTTGCGGCTAACATGACTAATTATGCAAGTGGCCCTTCGTTAATCCACCTGTTGTACAAGTGTCCCTTCACTAAAAAAGGTTGTGCATCCCTATGCCAGAGTGTTCTAATTTTTTGAAGACTTTTTTTTCAAATAAACTGAATTTATAAATTTGCACATTATGTATAGTTCTTTTATAGAATGACTTTACACATTGCTTCATTTCATTAGGAAAAATCAAATTATTCTGGTTCAAACACTTCTAAAACTTTCAATTAGAAATTCTTAATCGCTACAACCCAACTCAAAAATCTTGAAAATGTCGAGTAAAATTATTAATGACGCATTTCAAAAATTTAAATGTCTTTATAAATTTAAATCATTGATATTTTCAAAATCAAAACATGTAATTCTAAATAAATTATTTGCAGCATGACTTAAATGAACAATTAGGTATAAGTTGACTTTTATCTGTATTTGCATTCATAATTCTACCATAAAAAATATTTACAAATGAAAGAGATGCCAAGTTTAAATTCTAGTTCTAACATTTCTAAATATTAATATGCAAGAATTTTTATACATAAATGTGATCGATGATTTCTCGAAACTTCTGGACCTTGCATTTCCGAATAGAGGTAAGCAAAAAATCTGGAAATCCGGACAATTATCTCTGGACTTTTCAACGAAAAAGAACAGTTAAGTCCGAAATAGTTCAACACGATCCCATTCAACCCCGAATTGAAATTATTTTTAGTGTTAAAAATAATTTAAATTTTCTCGATTTATTACATGAAGCTTTATGTTATGGATGGTGTTTTCTATAGAAATGTAAACAATAACAATCTCGAGCTCGGGACCTACTCTAGTTCCGGTTAAAAAGTTTGCAGCTGCTTACTACATGTTATTCTGATAGGCGATGTTTTCAAACGGATAATTTTGTTTTCAATAAAAGAAATAAATTAGGTAATTTCTGAGCTCAAATCTGCCTTCTTTCATAAGATATTAATGTTATTATGTAACTCTGGGGAGTTTGAAGTGAAAATGTGTTTTAGTTCTTATGTTATTTATTGTTAAAAAAGGTGACATGGTTGCTAGATTTTGAATAACTCGCTTTTTTGGCAGTCTTGATTTGGCCTCTTTCCATTTGTTTATTACTGTTTGTTCGCGTTGCAAGGTGTGCACCATCTTACGTTAGTGTTAACACTTTTAGTATTGTAAACACAAGTATTGTTAGCATTGTAAACATAAGTAATCAAATACATTGTTTGCAAGAATCTCAAAACACAATGATGCCAAATGGCTTTAAAATACAACTGAAACAGTAACCCGGAAATTTAGGCAGTCCCGAGCTTGCAGCGTTCCCTAGTGTAGAAAACACCATCCATTAGATGAAGCAAAACAGGTTTTGAGTAGTTCATGACATCAGAATAAAAATTAATTATATTCAGTATCATTTGACATAATACTGTTGTTGTTTATTGAGGTTAATTTATGACAGCCCAAAATTTACTACTAATTTTCTCTTGTACTCATCCATTCGGACGGTCGTAAAAATCCTCTTTTTATATTTAAACGACACAACATGGGTGAAGTTTTAATAGGTATATCAAATATAATTCTTTTCACCTATATTAGTATATTGTGGTGTCTATTTAAATTACACCAAACCATCAATATAGAGATTTGATTTTCTTTATCTCTCCTTCACGAATTAAAACCCTTTATCCATTAAAAGTGCATAGCTAATTTTTTCATTTTACAGTCCCTGGATAAATTATTAGACACACTAATAAGATTCAATGTAAAATCTTAATTATTAGGTGATACTATACAGCTTTATTCTTTTTACATGACTGTTTGCATTTGTTTAAGTTCGTATTTATTGGTTAAAGGAGACGATATACAACATAAATTTGACGACAGGATAAACTAGACGATATATTATATAAATATTTATTATATCGAGCATTATATTAGTAATGTATATTATAAAAATTAGATCAAATTATTAGTCGCACTGTAGTTTTTTAATAATGACATGATTTGTATGAGTTTATATTCAATACTTTTATATTTAAACATACATGTAATGGATTTTTATTTAGATTTTTTATATACTTCCTATTTGTGTTTGGTTTTAACGTATTGCATCACAATGTTAACCCATTGATACAGGAGAGTAAACAAATGGAAATCAGTTTCATCCGAATAAAAACAATAAAGGTGTATAGTATCAGGAACAGATAATTATAACTTTACATAGAATCTTTGTCTAATAATATGGCCAAGGACTGTAATTAGAACATATTGCCAAAACTAATTAGACATCAGCGGAATTAAATAAAAAACATTTAACAACCATCTTATTCATTGCATCTAAAATCATTTTCATTTACTCCTATTTTAACTTCTCCTTTCCCTAAAACATGATCACCAAAAAAAAAAACAAAAAAAAAAATTGAAGACCTTTGCACTCAATGTTCAGTTTTGTATGAATAAGACCAAAAGTATTGTTTCCAATGATGCTCACAGTCTAGAGCAGTGATTCTCAACCTTTTTTTTCGTTGCGGCACACTTTTAACGATTTTGAAATTTGACGGCACACAATGAAAAAATTAGATTAAAAGTTGTTTAATTACCTATTTTACACTGTGGTAAATAGTTTGTGATAATAATTTTGAATGTGGAATAAAATAATATGCACTACAAAATCACATTTATTAAGGGATTAATTATTTCTTTCGACCAATTTTTTATTAGTTAGTAACAGTTATTTTTTTGCTAGTTATAAATTGTTAGCTTGTTTTCTATAATTATTAACTGTTTTTTTTTTTATTTCTTGTTGACCAGTTTTTTTGCTAATTATTAATTGTTAGCTTAATTTTTGTTAATTATCCTTTGTTAATTTGTTTTTTATATATTTGTTTTTTTAGTTATTCTTTGTTAGTTTGCTTACTAATTGCATAGCTTACTTTAATGATCAGCTCTTACAACATTTTTTAAAATTGTGTGCTAAACACTTCCATCTTATTTTAAGATTGTCAGAGACAATAAAATCGCCGACGAAGATGCTATCACGCTGTTAAAGCGTGGGAAAATTATGAAAAGTATATATATATACACTTTTCTTTATTTTAAACTTTACTCATAATAAAAAAAAGCATTATAATTTTTATTGCATCATTTCTAATATTTGGCGGCACATTTTAAGAATTTGGCGGCACACAAAAGTGCCGCGGCACAGTGGTTGAGAATCACTGGTCTAGAGAGTAGAGGTGCTGAAGCTATTATAACATATGAAAATAACTATCTAAGAAATGTACTAAATAGTAATAGTAATTTAATTAAACTCTCAAATTGATTGATTGAAGAAATAATTAACTCATTTATACAAACATTTATACTTTTTATAATTATTTCACATTAATATAATTAACATTAGATCACTAATATTCACGTACATGTAAGCCAATGAAAATTCTTAGAGGATAAATACTCCTATAAACAAAGTTTGTTTTTTTTTTTCAAAAATTTTTAGCTATTTTTCTTTAGTGCAAAAAACTTTTCCAAAATATTTTTGGAAAATAAAGTATATGTAAGAAAAAAAATCTTTTGATTTTTCTTGAATTTAACAAGCCTATCTGTTACAAAATAGAAATCAAAATATATTGAAATAATTGATTATATTAAATTTAAGGAATTTAAACTAAATTGACTTAACAAGAAAATTTTTTGAAAAGGCGACATTTTTGAACAAAAAATTTCCCCATGCCAACCCAAATTCCCTACAAAGCCTTGTTCACACATCCCTTGAATATAATTAATGACAAATATTGAAAATAAATAAAAAATATTGGCAAACACTGTAATTTAATACTTATTCTAAAAAATCTGCCTAAATGGCAACATTAGGTAAATTTTTTAGAAAAGAATCTGCCTAATTAATTAAAAACAATATTTAGTTTATATATAAGCAATATATAGGAGGACGGATTTCGCCATTTTTCAACACTTTTCAACAGGTTTTTGAAATGTCAAAAATCAAACCATGATCACCTATGAAAAATGTAGCCAAAATCATTGAACCTATTAAATGGTTTTTCAATTGGTACTCTTAACATTTTAAGACTATAACTATTCAGTTTATATTGTACATATTAACTATGAATTGCTAATTATCAATCTAAATATTGATTCTTTTATGTTACAATTCAGGCAGATTTTTTAGATTAAAGTGTCTGCTAATAATTGTTTAATTTCAGTTGTTCTTATTAATTCTCATTATTTGTTGTTATTAATTATACTGATAGCGCAAGCAAGGCTTTGGGGGAAATCCAGACAGCCATTGGGAAATTTTTACTCTAAGAAAATTCCTACAAAACTTTGTTAAAAAATGTGTAGTTTTGCAAAAAAAAAAAAAATTTAAAAAAAAAAGAACATGGGTAAATTTGTGTATTTATTAGCTTGGATTATTTAACTTAATAAGTACAGGGTATCTGCTACATTTTAGATTTTCGAATTCATGACTAATTCCATGAATTTCACAGAAGTTTAAAAGATAATTCACTCTAGAAATGTTTTTTCTCTCAATTTTTTGAAAGAATACCATAATTTTTAACGAACATGAAAAAAACATTTCATATTTTAATCAAACATGACTGTGAGTGGGGATTTTGTAACAAATTCAGATATTCAGAGCCAAATGAAATTTGAGGGGGAGGGAATTTCATTTTAAATTAATTGAAATTTTTATTATTCTATAATACATACGATCGTTTATTCAATATATTTTGATTTCTATTACTTTATAACACAATTGATCCTTATTCAAGAACTGTAAAATCAAATGAATTTTTTTCTTATACGAACTTTATTTTCCAAAAATATTGCGGAGAAATTTCTGCACTGTTGCTTATATGTGCACAATAAAAATGAAACCACCCCATATAACTTTTTATTCGTTGATTGGATCTTCATATTCTAGGACACAATGGTTCAAAGGAGAGATCTCAAATGTGCTAAATAATGAGTGCAGACAATATATTAAGTTACAAAACAAGATAAACACACTTTCTCCGAATAAACAAGTTTTGATTTTGACAGATTCGGATTTTTGATCCTCAAATAGTAGTCGAATCTGGGAAATAGGGTACTAATAGTTTGGTTAAAAGAGAGGTCTAAAATTTGGGCCACTCAATTTTACCCCACGTCTCAAGAACTTTTTTAGCTTATTGCACACATTTATAAAACTCATTTATCCAAATCTATGCAAAATATAACTTTTAATAAATTTTTATTATTTTTTATCCTTCCATATGATAATAATAGTAAAAATTTTTGATTGCAATGTATAAAATTTTTTACATTATGATAAAGAATGTACGCAAAATATAAAATTAGTCTGTGAAACAGTTTTTGAGAAATCAAAAAATACAACTTTTTCAAAATCCTTTGGTCCTCTTTTTATCTTGCAAATTCTGCTTGAATATTTCCAACGTTAGTGAAGTGTGTTCACCACTATAAAATCATAATTCCTATTCACTAGTACATAAGACATCTATGAAAAGGTACCCAGGAGGTGGATAATGTCACAAGTCAACTGTTCAACGGGGAATCCATTGAAGTAAGAGTGTTCAAATCGACATAGCCGCTGCTTCTGAGAAGGTTCACATTAGTCAATCTTCATCTACGAAAAAGTACCCTGACATAGAAGCGAGTTAACGTGTCTTATATACTAGTGAATAGGAATTATATTTGCATAGCGATATATATACACAATGTTCTTTTAAATGAGTTCAAAGATTTAATTAAATTAATATTTATTGCAGCTCAGAATCAATTGAAAGAATAGTTTCAAACTTATTCACACAAAAGTGAAAAAAGTATTCAAAGTATTAAAAAAAAAAAAAAACATGTAGAAGCTTACCCAAATTAAGATTTTAGAATCCTGATCGGTTGGAGAGTTTTTGCCAAGTCTTGACAAATTCAGAGCAGCAGCCGTTGAGAAATTTAAAAAAAAGGGAGATTTTCGTATTGTGATCTGTGGCAGAATAATTGCCAAGTCATGGAAACTTCCGGGCAGTGGCCCGCGAGAAACTAAAAAAAAAACATCACAGCAAGGGATCAATTCTAAAGGTATAACTCGTAGCCACCCACGGCAAACATCTACATGTTTTTTTTTTAAATTTGCAAGTTTAAAATCTAATTGGCACCTTGGTGATTGTAGTTGACAAGACAGATCAGGATAAAGAAATCTCTCTCTGAAGAGAACCAACTTGAAAGGTATAACTCACAGCCACCCCCTGGGTATGTTTATTCTTTTAAAATTGTAAGTTTCAAATCCATTTGGGGCGAAAGATCACGATACGAAAATATCCTTCGCCTAGGGGTGGCTTTGAGTTGTTCCCCTTCTAAGATGTATTTTTTTAACTTTTGCGGGACGCTTCCTGTAAATTGACGATTATTTTGCCCCGATATGAATATCTTCCCGGTACCTGTACAACTTACAAATTTAAAAAAAAAATAATAACTAAACGATTTTTTACAATATCTCAACGAAATACTGATTATGAATAATCAACAATTTAAAATCTACGTGCAAAATTATGAATTTTTTATATGAATTTTAAGAAATTAACACTGATTTCAATTTTGTTACAGAAATCTCAACTTAAATAACACCACCGAGTTAATTGAAATTGTTTAAAAACGATAGATAAAATGAAATGTCAAGATATTAAAAATAAGTTTGTTTTGATGCTATTTACCTGAACAAAGACAGCTACATTTATCTGTATGTTTAAAAAATACAAACTTGAAAACTGACACACTTGAAACAATTTGAGAGCTACATGAACCATGTACTTTTGCACTTTTTATCGTTTACGTTAGAAATGAAGCTTAAACTGCATTCGATCGCCATAGCAGCCACAAAGCAACTATAAACGTAAAACGTCACAAGCTGCCGATACTTGGAACGCTTCCAACCAATGGTATCCATTTTGTGCTGAAAATAAAATCAGAATTAATAAATTATCTGAAATTTCGCGATCGTATGGTCTGAATGCGCCATCTAGGGAGTTAGATGTTTACAACCAGTTAAATGTTTATGGAGCGTTTTCACTGCAAATAAGTCGCGCATGCAGTAAGAGTCTGGGCCAAAGACATGGAGTCTAGAGTGCCGCTTTAGGATCCATGACCAAAGAGTATAGAAAGAAATCTATTGCTTTGAATACGAAATTAACGAGGAAAACTGTGCGGTGTGCAAAAAATATTTGCAATCGGTATGCCTTCGAGTGCTGGATTGGTATCTCGTAAAAATGTGATGTCGCCCGTTAATGCACAAACTTTTCGATCAGCTGGTGCCATTCCCTTCGTTACCACAAATGTTAGCGAGCTTGTACTTGGCATGTGGTATGAATCCTACAACAAAGTTTATGGACGCAGCAGGGACGTTTGTTGCAGCAGGACAGGAAGTTTATAAGTTGGTAGAGCCTTACTCGTTGGGTAGAGCTATGGGACATCCTAATATTTTAAGAAATCAATTATGTTGTAAACAAGACGCTGATGATTAGTGTTGTTGTTGTAGTTCATTTACGTCGCACTAGAGCTGCACAATGGGCCATTGGCGACGGTCTGGGAAACATCCCTGAGGATGATCCGAAGACATGCCATCGCAATTTTGATCCTCTGCAGAGGGGATGGCACCCCCGCTGATGATGAGTGTAATCTAGCTAATATCTAGTTATTATTTTTCTCTCTGAACTAAAATATTATTCTAAAATGGCTTTCAGACAAGATTCTTGGTAAGAATGTGCTAATTTCTATTTTTATTCTTATATATGTATGATATAAGTCGTATCGGGACACCGTCATGTCCATGTAAATAATGCTCAGTTTCTAGACTTTATTTATTATTCACATTTCTAACGGATCATTGCCAGTTGCATAATTCTAAATGTTATTTCTTTTATATTTACCCCCTTTTATGTTTTCTTTTATTCATATCTAAAAGCAAGATCACCCATCTACACTGGTGTGCAAAACTTAAGCGACAAGTGGTTTTTCGGCCACAGTTCCCCAACAAAGTATAAGATAGCCATGAAAGTGCAGTATAATATGCACGTAATTCAGTAGAGAGATTATTTGTATGGAAATTTTAGAAATAAAACGTCGTAGGTGATGTAAGTGTACGTAAACCTTGTGGGTCGGCTCGCGCAGGTCAAAGCTGTGATAAAAGGATGAAGAGCACCGTAGTTAAAGACATTCGCTGCATGCGCAAGTGATTTGTTTTGTGAAACATGTCTTTAAGAAATCATTTAGACGACTTTACTCGAGGAAGAATGATTGGGAAGCTTGAAGAGGGGCGTAGTGTGACCAGTGTCGCCGAAGAGTTCGGTATCAACAAAAGTATTGTTTCTCCTGTTGGAATGCCTTTAAAACTACTGGTACAGCTGTTCGGAAGGTTGGTGGTGGCCGTCCAAGGAAAAAAAAACACCAAGAGATGACCGTTACATTGTCCTCCAGGCGAAAAGAAACCGTTTTCAGTCAGCGAGCGCCATATCTCAGCAACCGTGCACAGCCACAGGACGACAAGTATCAAGATTTACAGAGGCCAGACGCCTCCACAAAGGTGGCTTATTAGCTAGACCTCCTGAACGCTGTATACCTTTAAAAGTTAGCCATCGGCGGCACCGTTTAGAATGGTGCAGAGAACACGAAACCTGGACACCTCATCAATGGAGTCGCGTCCTCTTCACAGATGAGAGTCGTTTTAGTGCTACAAGCGATTCTCAACGTCAGTTGATCTGGAGAGAGGTTGGAGCTCGATTTCATCCCAATAACATCGCGGAAAGAGATCGTTACGGTGGTCCTGGAGTTGTCGTCTGGGGTGGCATTATGTTGAACGGGCGGACTGAGCTTCAGATCTTCGACCGAGGTTCTGTAACTGGAGACCGCTACTGCAATGAGGTAATCCTACCCCATGTGCGTCTGTTCCGAGAGGCCATTGGACCAGACTTCATTTTTATGGATGACAATGCCCAGCCATACCGTACTGCTAATGTTCAAGAGCTACTGGAAAGTGAAGATATCACACGAATGGATTGGCCAGCTCACTCTCCAGATCTAAATCCCATACAGCATGTGTGGGATGCATTAGGGAGACGTCTTGCGACACGACAGTATCCTCCCGGTAACACCCATCAGCTGAAAGATGCGTTAAAGGAGGAATGGAGACGTTTACCCCAAGAACTCCTGGATAATCTAGTGCTTAGCATGGAGAGCCGATGCCAAGCAACAATTACAGTAAGGGGAGGGCATATCCCATACTAGGGATCATCTGCCAGCTGTACTTACGCTTCTTCAGGCAATCATGTGTAACGCCACTATATGTCAAATAAAGCCTTTTTTTGTTCCATACCCTACTTTAAGCTTTATATTCATTTCTGCTCCATTATTCTTTTACCATCGTTTAAGTACAAAATAATGTATATCATATTCAAATTTCATGTCAATCGGATGATTTCTTGTAGAGTTATGACAAAAAACGTACTTGTTGCTTAAGTTTTGCACACCAGTGTAATTTTTGTCATTATGAAAGGTGAAAAAAGTCTTTCAAGTAGACTGAAAAAGAAAGAATAATATTATTTTGGCAGAATGTTTTTTGAATGGCTTGGAAATAAATTTGGTTCTGTGATATATGACAAATATCACATACTGTAGTCTTTTTGTGGGAAGATATCCATGTCTTAACTTGTGCCAAAAAAGTTGCAAATTTGGCGACAACGAGAGTCTTTTAATGATTATAGAAAGGGACAAACTCGTAGCCAAATCACGACTTTTTGTTAATTTTTGAACTATTGCAAGAACAAAAATTCTTTTACACCTTTATCATGGTAGTTAGTGCAAACAGGTGCTGATAAGAAGATATCCTACTGCTTTAAGAACATACTTTTTTAAACTTTATTCTATGTTATTTTCTCTTCTAGGTTTTGTACCTTGTAGATTGTTTAGGTCAGAAAATTTTGATTATGTGATCAAATTGCAACTCCTTTTAGAACTTTGTAATTTGTATTTGCGAGGCTATAGTTCAAATTTGAAAACATCAGCTAGTCTAAAAGTGGTTAAAAGTTAGTTAATATTGTTATGTTAACTATAGGGTTGGAACCAAATGATGTTAAAAATATTGAATAATTTTATTGTACTGATATTAAATAGAAAATGATAAATACACAATTATGATAAACACTATAGGTGAAAGTTTGCATTAAAAATGTTGAATTCGAATTGACTACCATCTTCATCGATTATTAATGATAATCTCTTACGCCATTGTCCGAAGCCGGCACGAATCATTTTAAAAGATAATTTTTCCCATTCACATAACCAAGGGGCTCTGAGAGTGTTCTGTGCTGCTTAGCATTAACTATAGAATCCCCCAAGCACAATAGTTTAAAGGATTTAGATCCAGTGAAGATGGGGGCCACTGTTCTGGCTCAATGAATTCCGAAAGACTGAGGCAAGCCTATCTTGTTTTGACACGGTATAACGGTGCAGAATCTTGCTGAAATATTCTATCAATTTTGGAATGCAATCTGTCAACATGTGGCGATAAATGTGTTGCCAATGCTTCCTTTCTGTAATATTTAGCATTGATTTTCCCTCCGATATCAATAAATTTCGGAGGAAATTTTCTTACACTACACTACAGCCCAAACCAGTAGGTACTGAATTTTTGTTCTGAAAGTGTTGCACAATTTGTACACTTTCTGATATATCATCAAAGCTTGTTGAGTATACAACATTATTTTTAGCATTATAACGTTGCTCTGCGCAAAATATTTTCTCAGAAAAGATTATTCTGTCAACACATTTGTTACTGTGCCGACTCAGCGATTTCTTATATTTTTGTAACCTTTTCTAATTTCTGTGTTGTCAAACCTCGAACTTTTGATCAGGGCTAAAACGAGGTTTTCATTTAATATAACTTGGATAGTTCTCCGACTGGCGTTCTCTTCAGCAGCCATTTTATTAACAACAAACTATTGCGGATTTCTTCGTATCTTTTCTCGGATTCCTTTAATGCGCTATTTTGAACAAACTGAGCGTGGACGAGCAGACATTGGTCGATCTTTACAGCTATCTCTATCCAATAATCGGTTGAAAGTTCTATATATAAATGTTTTATTAAACCCAAGAAATTTTAATCGCTTGAAGATTCTACCTGCAGAAGATACGCAATCAAAAAGCTGTTTAGACTGCAAACTTCCTTAAATTTATTCTAAATGTTTAAGCAAAAATTGTCTGCCCTTCTAGGAAGAACCACTCATAGGAATAGAGAGAGACAAATTGTTTTACTAAAGAATTCATATTTTTTGAGTGTCACAGTATTTAGTATCCACCCTGTACTTAACGAAGATTCTTTTGATGAGTAGCGTAAAAAAAAGTTTTTGATATCAAACACTAAATATCTATTCATTAATGCATATTTCATTTAGGATGATTTCATATAATTCTTGTGAAAGTCTTGCTAGAGAAATCATGGAAAAGATATTTTATTGTAATCAGCAACCTAAAAATAGCGTAGCCAGTGGTAAGGTTAGTTCCTTTCAAAATTTTATCTAGTTTTTGTTGCTGTTGTTGAAAATTCCTTTAGTCATGTTGTTGCTCTACATATCCATTGGCTAAGATTGGTTGGGGGTAATTATTTCAAACTTTTTAATATCTCCTTTACAACAAAATAAAGTAAAATTTTTCGGGAATTTTCTGACTTACTAAGAAAATAGAAAAAGTGGCTATAGTTATCCAACTAAAAATCTGAAAGAGTTAATCTAATTTTGAACCCATATGACTAAAATATGTTTTTGTTGTAATTTCTATCTTAATGTGTAATTATTGATTGGACAGTTATGACCACTAACAGTGGCGTGCCAGCCGGGGGGGCAGAGGGGGCAGTCGCCCCCTCTGAAATTTTAGTGAGGGGGCAAACAATATATTTCGCCCCTCCTGAAATTTAAACATTCGAGAAAATAAAATCAAGTAAAATTCTCCTAGTTAAAAATAGTCAAAAAGTAAAATTTTAGAAAAAAGTAACTTTTTAGTTGAACTTTGTAGCTATTTTCCAAGTAAAAAATCCTAATTTTCCTCTGAAATTAAAGTAAGAGGTTATAATAAATATGAAGGCAAGAAATAAATTTAGGTAAAATTGGTAATTTTAGGAAAAAACAAATTTTTTTTTGATTATTACCTTATATAAACCTTATTGTCTTCTGAAATTTAATAAAAGGGCCTATATTGCGTTTCGCCCCTTCTGAAATTTAGACATTCACAAAAATAAAGTCAATTTAAATTAGTAAACTTAAAGGAAGAAAAAAACTTTTTTCAACTTTGAAGCGATTTTCTAAGAAAAAAACTTTATTTAATTCTGAAATTTAAATAAAGGGTGAGTAATGTACTTCGCCCCTCTTGAAATTTTGCCATTCGTGATAGTAATGTCAAGTTAAATTGATAACTTCAGAAAAAATTAACCATTTCGTTTTCAACTTTAAGGTTATTTTCGAAATCAAAAATTACTTATTTTACTGTGAATTTAAATTGAGGGGGCGAATAACGTGCTTCGCCTCTTCTGAAATTTAGCCATTCTTGAAAACATAGTTAAGTTCAATTGGTAATTTCAGAAGACGAAAAAGAACTTTTTCTCAACTTTGAAGTTTTTATAAAAAAAAATGTAAGAAAAAAAAACACTATTTTCTTTTGAAATTCAATTGAGGGGGCGAATAGTGTGCTTCGCCCCTTCTAAAATTTAGCCATTCGTGAAAATAAAATTAAGTTGGTAATTTGGAAGAAAAAAAAAGAACTTAAAAAAAAAAAAAAAAAAAAAAAATTGTCTTAAATTTAATTGAAGAGGCGAATAGTGTACTTAGCCATTTATAAAATTTAGATATTCATGAGAATGAAGTCAAGTTCAGTTGGTAACTTTAGACAAAAAGATCCATTTCTTTTTCTACTTTAAAGCTATTTTCGAAATTAAAAACTTTATTTTACTGTGAATTGAAATTGAGGGGGCGAATAATGTGCTTCACCCCTTCTGAAATTTTGCCATTCGTGAAAATAAAGTTAAGTTAAATTGGCAATTTTAGAAAGAAAAAAAAAGAGCCCTTTTTAAACTTTAGTTTTTTTTTTTTTTTTTTTTAAGCACTATTTTCTTTTGAAGTTTAATTGAGTGATATTTAGACATTAGACCCCTTTTGATATTTAGACACTCATGAGAATGAAGTCAAGTTAAATTGATAACTTTAGGAAAAAAGCACTATTTTTTCACCTTTAAAGCTATTTTCTAAGTAAAAAACTTTATTTACCTCTGAAATTTAATTGAAGGGTGAAAAATGTGCTTCGCCCCTTCTGAAATTTAGCCATTCGTGAAAATAATGTCAAGTTAAATTGATAACTTTAGAAAAAAAGCCCTATTTTTTTTTCTACTTTAAAGTTATTTTCGAAATCAAAAACTTTATTTTACTGGGAATTTAAATTAAGGGAGCGAAAAATGTGCTTCGCCCCTTCTGAAATTTAGCCTTTCGTGAAAATAAAGTTAAATTGGTAATTTTAGAGAAAAAAAAATTTCAACTTTAAAGTTTTTTTTTTAAACATTTTTTTCCTCTGAAATTTAATTGAGGGGGCGAATAGTGTTCTTAGCCACTTCTGAAATTCGGAAATTCGTGAGAATGAAGTCAAGTTAAATTGGTAACTTTTGAAAAAAAGTACTGTTTTTTTTCTACTTTAAAGCTATTTTTGAAATTAAAACTTTTATTTTCCTCTGAAATTTAATTGAAAGGCGAATAATTTGCTTTGCCCTTATTGAAATTTAAACATTCGTGAGAATAAAATTAAGTTAAATTGGTAATTTCAGAAAAGAAAAAAAACTGTCTAAAAAACTTTCTTAAGACAAAGACTTTTTTTCACGTATAACTTTCTATATAATTAAAAGAAAATCTCATCCCAACTTCATCTCTTTTGCCCTTCCCTGGCGGAAAGAGTAATAAAATGCAACCTTCACTGATAAAAATTGGTTTCAAAGCCACCCCTGACTTTCAACAATTTCCTTTCCACCCACTTTGGCATATAATTCTGGTGGCCAAACCCCCCACAAAGACAGTTATTTCACTCCTCAAAAACAGCCACCTCATGTTACACGCAGTGGGTAAAAGTACTTTGCTTCTTAAATTTTCATTTTTATGGCCTTTTGCTCCTTTGTCCTCTTTTTAAAATGTCAGATATCCACAGAAACATATCTTATTTGGATATCTCTTCGTAAATCGTCTCAAGCAAGCAATTATCTAGATTTTCTGAGAAAACAGGTGTTTTAAGCTTTTAAGGGATCTAAACTGGGGAGGACTTGTTGACATTTTCTCTGGTCTGGTCTTTTTGTGATGAGACATTTCTTAGACTAACGTAAATAAACGCTCTCTGCTAAAAAAAATTTTTAGCTCTTTTAATTACATAATTTAAGTTATCAATTTCAAAAGAAAGCATATTTTTTTATTTTGTTTAATTGTTTTAAATTATTTGGTTGTTTTTTTTGTTGTTGTCGTTGTCGTTATTTTTTTTACATCAGTTTGACAGATTAAATAACAAGGAAACGTAAAATAGATATCGAAGGAGGTAAGCAAATGTTTTCATTTCATTAAATTATTTAATGCTTTAATAATTATGCATTTATGTACTATTTGAATTGTTTCAGATAGTTGTTCGTATATCAAATACATTTAAATAGTACATTAGTTCATGATTTTACCGTCCGTTTGTTGGTGTATGGATTAGTTTATGTTACGAATTTAATTTTTTTTAATTGTTAAATAATATTTTGAATTCTTTTTACTTTTAAAAACTTTGTTTTTATTCGAAAATGAAATTCAACCTTTAATTTTTTAAGAAAATCCTAGTCAATAAAAAAATAATAAATAAAGTACCTTGAAATAAAAAATTTATTTTCGTATTTTCGATTATTCTTTCAACTTTTAGGAGGTACATTTTAATATCGGTTCCTTAAGATCATCAATGTCTTTATTTTATTGAAATTAATTTTCTTCTGCTCTTTTGGCACAAAAGTGATATTCATTGAAGATTAATATACTAAAAATAAATAAATAAAAAGGACCGAAAAACTATTGATTGTAAAAACAGGAAAATAACACGATTGAGAATGCATCATATCAGCTCTGAAAGGTGTTTTCCTTTTTCTAATTTTTTAAATTTACTATTTTATTTTTATCTTATATGATAACTATTATTATATTATGTATATCATATGATTACGTAGAGCAGAACTCTAACACCAAATCTGTTATACATTTACTCTCTCTCTCTCTCTCATGTGAAATAAACCAATTAAAAAAAAACATTATACACCAACAATAATTTGCATAAATAAGGATAATTCGTTTAAATAATGATAATTTTTATTTTAATATAAACAAATTAACTACCATTTTTATTTTTAACAATAAAAATGTTAAAAAATTATTCTTTAAAAAAGGTTTATTAAAAATTTTCATAATATTTTATTATTCTCAGTAATAAAAACTTTAATTAAACAAAAAACTTATTTTTAAGAATGGGGCAATATTGGAGGGTAAAACACATTCCGTAACATAGGAGGGGAAAAAATTATCCGCGTAATTTTTGTAGTCTTTTTTTTTTTAATCATAATTTCATAGGATGCTAAAATTGTGTTAATTAACTTCGTGAAAGCTTTTTTCATGAATATTTCTTCTGAGTATTAATTTTCAAAAATTTTAATGCTGAAATTATAAATGCTGTTGATGGAGATTAAAAAATTAATGCGATCAATACTATTGTAATTCATCATTTCTTAAAAATGTGAATATTTCTCTTTATCAATTGAATATTTTTATTTTCCATTTTAAACATGACAATTACGACTTAAATCCAGATAAATTAAACTGGAACAATATGAGAAAAATACTACACATAAAACTACTTAAATTTCATTTATTTTTCCGCATTTTGTGTTATATTATATGTCATATATGTATTATGTGTTATATATATGTTATTGTGTTATATTTTTGTTTATTTTATTTTTCTCTTCAAAAATCCGAAGCAAATAAAATTCATTGTCAAGACAAGCCATTAAAAAGAATTTTTTATTTAGGAAAAAAGCTGTATAACCTTTTTCTTTGGTATTATATTTGCTCTGGAATTTCAAATAAATAAATAGTTCCCTGTCATGATTGTTTACTCATATATGACGTCGCGAATATATATATTTACATGCCTTTCTGATCAGAAGTTTCAATAGGCAAATTATTCAAAAAAGAATCTTCTTTAAAATATAGCCATATTTTTAGGTCCCTGTGCACACTGGAGTAACGTAACTTTATTTTTAGCTCGATGTCAATTATATAACTGCTGAATATTTTTTTTATAGTGGCTTTTTAAAAGGAGAGCATATGTGATACATAAAACCGTAAAACTCCATCCAATTTCTATAAAACGTGTTGAAAATTTTTAATTTGAAATCAATAAGTAATTTCATTTTTTATAACTATATATTAAACAGATTCAAGAAGTTTTATGAAATTGACACTTCATGACTTGCATTATAATTAGCTTGTTGACTAGGGATACTTTATTTAAGACTTTTTATGATTACTTTATTTATTTAATTTTAAGTTATGAGCTTCCATTGCCTATAAGTGATATATGCGCCAGTTTTATAAACTTAATTTATACAACAATACAGATATTTACCAAAATTGTCTGAAAAATTAAGTTTAAAAATAAAAATAAAGTAATAACTTAGTTAATTAAATTAGCTCCAACTGTTATTATTCTTTTTTTAATTTTACAATATCATTTAATCTAATACGTCATATGGTAACCATATTATATATAGACAGAGCTATACTTTCTTCAAAGTTTACATTTTATATTAAATCCATTTTTTGATTTTATAAAACCTTCGAAATACAATTTTCAGTGTCAGACCTGTTAATTCCATCATACCTGTCTTTCTGTATACCGGATAATAATAATAATCAGAATTAAAAATTAACTTCAGAAATTTTTTTAGAATTTTGAAATTTATGTACAAAAAAAAGTTATTTCTTATAAAATAATTTCAGAAAGCTAAAAATATGCAAAAATGAATATAGAAGTATGCACCAAAGAAAAAAATGGGATAATTTACTTTAAGAGTTCGTCTGAAAGAGAAAAAAGAAGTGCCTGGGCAAAGTAGAAATCGGGAGCCATCACCGATTTTATATTTAATACATTCAATGTCAATTTCTCTTCTACTAATCAATTTTCAGGATCTCTTAAAACGAAAATCTTCGCTTAAGTTCCAATTGTTCATGCGATTTCCTGACAATTTTGAGGAATCTCAACTAAAATTATTAATTGTAGCATTTAGAAGAAGCAAACACATATTCATCGTCGACATTGGCACCCAAATCTTAAAAAAAAGTTTAAAACATTGCTCAATTTTATAAAGAATTATTAAAATAATTGAATAGTAAATTATATTTAGTTTTTTTTTGCATCACATTATTTTTACAGAAAAGCGATAAAAACAAGGATAAAAGAAAGCTATTGTCTTTTCATATTCTAATTGGTCAGTTAAATGTGAAAATTTACGGAACATGTACAGAAACGGCTAAACCGTGCAAACACAAATTATTATTTTGTTCAAATTTAAAAGTTATTTCGTTACTTGAGTGGTGAGGTTTAGCACTTTCTTGTAATATCTCGCATGCTCACGCACTTTTAATTTTTGATTCTGTGCAGTGCAGGTAATAATTATTTATGTACGTGAACTAGCAAGAGGCTAAAGTTTTCTATTTTGTAGCAAAATCAAACAATGTATTGAGCGTAAATAAATAAATAAACAAAGCGAGCACTCTTAGATCAAACAATCGCATTTTCATAGGACTCAATTCGGATAGTTCGGAAACCTGACTTTAAATATGCGAAATAATTAGTGTAAGGGTAGACGATTTTAAGAGTCAGGAAATTTCCCCCACGAAAACGTACTTGCTTTGAATAAACTTTATTTAATCAACGTATGCAGATTCTTGACCCTTAAAATAATGGGATAGCTGTAATCTGGAAGGAAAAAAAAACAGTTCGACAATTTAGTCAGAGCAGTTCGAGCCTTTTTATGTTTGCGATTTGAATATTTTTGTTATACACAGGGCCGACGATTCTAAGGTTGTTCAGTGATGATCAGTAATCTTTTAATTTATTCCTTTTTTTTTGTGCGTCAGACATAGTTTAATGCATTTTTTGCAGGTATACCTGGCTCAGTAATTACGATTTTTGTCTGACATTATTTACTTTCTATATTTAGTCATGTATTATTGAAATGCTTTTTCCGAACATTTTAATTTTCAAACTTCGTAGTTTACTTTGATTATTTGTCAGTTATTTTTAAAAATAATTTTTTTCGGATTTTTATTTTCTCTATAATAATTTCTATTCCTCTGTCCTTGTTATTTTTCAAACATTTTTAAGCTAAATGGGAATTTTTGTGACCAGTAACTCTTTATTCTCATTAATAAAATAATAAGTCTTAATAAAAACTATGTTATAATACAAAAAATTTTTAATAAGTACAGCAAATTTTTCAGATTTAGTCTTTAATAATTTTTAGTAATAATTTTTTTAGATTTCATTTTTATCGGATTTTTGCTTTTACGCTTATGTTAATGATATTTTTGTTAATTGTTTTATCTATATTTTGTTAGAACATTTTAACTTCTTTAAATATATTTCATTCAATTTATACTTGAAAATTTTTAAATATTTTAAAAGTATATAACATACTTTCCCAATATCATTTGGTTTTTCGAAAGATTCTTTTAAATTTCCATTAGTCTTTTTCGCTCTACAATTTTGTTTCGAATAGCTATAATTCAAAAAATAATATTGCATTGTTAAGTTAAAAAAGCACGCAGCCTCTAATATACAATAAAATTTTTGGTTATAATTTTATAATGTGTTTAGATTATACTTCTGTAAATAAGAAACATATTTAAATATGGCGAGCTGGAAATTAATTCCTTCATTTGTTTTAATTTTTTCATCCCTAGTCTTTTATCATGAAAACTTAATATGATAAAGTTAATTCTACTTCGTTAAATTACTGCATATTTATATGTTTAAAATAGTTTTTTTTTCTTTGTATACATTTTAAGCTTTACCTTGGAATTAACCTGAAAAATCAGAAGACTTGTTAAAATTCAAAGTCATTTTAAAATAAGATTTAATTTTAGAAATCAATCTCTTTTACTACTTCATTTATTTTAATGTTTTTATATCTTGTGCTTATCATTAAAATTATGATAAAGTTAATTTTACATTTTTTTGTAAACTGAAAATTTATATTCATGATTAAATTCAAATCTATGCTAGGATCAAAATTTAAATAACAAGTTATTTTTAATTCAATATGTTTTTGAGGAGCGAAAAACCATTGTATGTCATTATGATTAAAATGTATCGACAAAATGTATTGCTCAGCATTAACAAGTTTAAAGGAGTAAAATTACAAAATTCATTAATTAAATTTCTTACATTTTAATACACTTTTTTTCTTTTTAATTAGTTTCTTATTGATAAATCATTTTTTGTTAACTAAATTGGTGTGGATGTAATAGTTAAATCATCGTCGTCATAAACAACGGAAATAGTTTAGATAATTACAATTAGACAAATTACAAAAAATAATACAACTAACTTTAAAATATTAAATCAAGCAAAGCTTATGACTTTGCATTGGCTCGCCCCCCCAGTCAAAAAAAAGTTGGCACGCCACTGACCACTAATACTTATATTTGAACATTGAGAAATTTTTATATTCACAGAGTTTTAAAGTTAAGTGGTGGTCATTATTGTCCATTGGAGTATCAACAAAAAATTTGAGTGCTTTTTAATATCTTCTTTAAAACAAAATAAAGTAAAATTTTTCGGGAATTTTCTGACTTACTAAGAAAATAGGAAAAGTGGTTATAGTTATCCAACTAAAAATCTGAAAGAGTTAATCTAATTTTGAACCCATATGACTAAAATCTGTTTTTGTTGTAATTTCTATCTTAATGTGTAATTATTGATTGGACAGTTATGACCACTAATGCTTATATTTGAACATTGAGAAATTTTTATATTCACAGAGTTTTAAAGTTTAGTGGTGGTCATTATTGTCAATTGGAGTATCAACAAAAAATTTGAGTGCTTTTTTTTATTGAACAGCTGCTTGTTCAAATTGAAAAGTAGATGAACTTTCAGATACCGGATGGATGTCCACAAAACATCGAAATTTGATCCAGTCCATCCACCTTAGTGGATGAGTGAGATCCACAGTTTATCCTCATCTGCTGAACATTTGTATAATGTATTTCGCATTTCTGTTTTATTTTATAATCATCGCTGAACATCCGACCCAATTTATTAATCTAATTTTTTGGAGGGGGGTATGATAACGAATGTTCAACTCCGCAGCCTTTTAATTTTGAGTATCCATTTTCTAACCGAATTCCAATTAGCATTATTTCTTTTCTTACGTGATGGGTAAAAAAAAATTTAAGAATCCAAGAAGTAATTACTTCTTAGTTTTAAACTTTTAACTTAGTTAAATTACTTTAATATGTAGTAAGTTATAATGTCTTTTTTCAGGTTCTGAAGATCGACATTCACAGTCAACCCTAATGACCAAATAATCTGCTAACTCTTCCGGTAAGTTATTGAATCTTCAGCCTAATGCATGTGCTTAAAATTCTGAGTCTGCAAAGCTTTGAGTGCACAAACCGGGGCCCCATCTACAAAATTTAGAAAGTTAAAGTATCCACTATATCCGTTACGCAGGCAATTTAACTAATGGTTCCCAAACTCCTCCCTTTTATTACACATTATTCATATAAATGACTGAAAAATATTATGTAGTAGCAAAAAATGCGTTATTTTTCATTTCTCTTCGTTTTGTGTACAAGTGTTCGTCTTGTGAACACTTCCCGATTCTCAGATAATTTTTCTGGAATTTCTGTTATTCCGCTTTTTAAACCTTTCTAACCTGCTATTCGAGCACATAAAAGTATTATCATAAAATCGCTTGGCAAATTCATCGATATTTGTCCAGATACTGGAAGATTGCAGCTTCTTCGAATGGTGAACCACTTCAGTAATGCTTCTTCAATATCCTTGTGATCTGCTTTTCTCAACATTTCAAATCATGGGTTGCAAAAACTGTTAGTCGTCGGCGGATTGATTTTCATATCCTGCCTATGTACGCGTTTCAAAACGTCACAAAATACTTTTCCGTCTTCAGCCTTCATATTCATATTAAAATCACCGTCAGGCCAATAATTATACATTAATAATAAAAAGAATATGAAAATACTTTAAATTATTATTATTATGTAAATACATTAAAAATACCTGCTAGTGAATATAAGAAATGCAGCGGTCGCCATAGTAACGCATGCAATGACGACGCATGCGCACTGTTTACTATTATTCTTGAACACAGTTGAAGAGTGCGTGGAAAAGTGTTCAAATCAAAATCCATTTTGCCGATGGGTAACATTTCGTTTCTTTTAAATAACGTCTGTTACGGAACCTGTTTTATTTTGTTTTTATTTAATTTATTTTAAAATTATTATAGTTTTTATTGATAGTAGCGAGTCTTTTTTTCTTCTTCAACAAATTGAAGAATATTTAAGGAAAAATGCCTTTGGCATGCTTGCCAATTCTTCCGAATTTACCAGAAAAATTTATTTTTATATTTAAAGTCATAGCAACTCCGGTTCATTTTGAAATTCAATTTTGAATGATTTTAACCACCACTAAAAATGAATAAGTAAAACATACCTTCAAGAGTTGACAAAATATACCAATATTTCACTTTACTGACATTAGAAAAAAAAAAATACATTTAGTTTCTCAATTCTTTTTTTTAATGGTTCAGAAACATTTTGTTTCGCAAATTCTCTACTTAAAAATTCTCATTATTAATTTAACACTGAATATACCATAACCGGTCAGAACTTTTGCATCGGAAATGCGCTTATAATCTTATCGTTTTTGCACATTTGACTTTATGACTTTTTCTAACAATTATATACAGTAAATATTCTATTATTAGTTTTTTTTTGTATTTTGTTTCCTTTGACCGAGAAAACAATTTATGCCTTTATAAGATTATCGGATCAGAAAGTTACGATATAATGCGTGTTTTACGTAGTGCATTCGATGAGTTGTACATTTTTGCAAAGACTGTTGCGTAGTGAGTTCCATCAAAATAACTGAATTCAAATTTCAAGAAAGTACCTGAAATTTTAGATTGTCGTTTTTGTGTCAGGAAAAGTGACAAAAACAAAATGTTTTGGTAAGTAGCTTATAGTTTATTTTCATGGCTTTTCTTCATTTCTAACTGATAGTTTTTACCCAGAAAAATGTCGAAACAATCAAGATAGTACAAGTTCTTAGAAGAAATAATATTAATTATAAGAATAATTACAAAATAATAATAATTAGAAGAAATATGTTTGCGGAAAATATGCAATGGAAACACTCTGTATATGTAAAAGATGCGTTAATCAATGAGTTAAAAATTCTTATTCTTTGTGTTTGTAATACATAAAAATTGTCAATAAACAATTTTGTTTAGTTATAATAAAGTTTTTTTTTTAGTTTATTTTCTTCATAACATGCATATTTTATACATTTAATCAATCATCATCATCATAAATCATCATCATAACATGCATTTATTTTATACAACATCATTTGACCGGCTACGGTAGAAATAGGTATCTATTAAATGTTTAGGGTTAAATATCCTGAGAAGAAGAAAAAAAGGTAAGAGGAGGTTGTAAGGAATGACTTAAAATCAAACTGTGTAATGTATTTATTATTCTAAAGTCCTTTAAAAATGTATTAAAAACATGTAACTATTACTATAATGCTTTACAATCATTGAGAGGGAGGCTGCACCAAATTCTATTTTTGAAAAATAAACAATCGTTTGAAGGTTGACTTTGTGAACGATCTAGTTTTCATGTGATTCTTATTTAATTATAATTTCTTTTTTACCAATATTTTAAATAATTCTATTAGAAAAACAAATAATTCACGACTTTTAAATAAACTTAGCGAACATTCTGAGTGATTTGATCGTTCGGCCTAAAATATATCAATCAAGCTCTCAATTTCTTAATGTACAATCGGAACGAACTTCCATTTTACAAATTCTTCTATTTTGCGATTTTTTTAGAGGAACCAAGAACATTTTGGTCATTTCTTCGTAAAATAACTTCCAAATAGCGAAGTAAATTTTCTATTGAAAGAACTTTTCTTCGAGATCCACTTTCCCAAAATATTTCGGAACATTTCAAACTTGTTAACGCATTTTATGGAGGAGGTGGCCTTGAATTGATTTTCGAAGCCATTTAACTGTTAGAGAAAGTAGTAAAATTTCTTTCCCTTTTTTGTTTGCATTTCAAACGGAAAACTGATTTTATCAGAAACAATTAAACTTAAGAACGCATCTGGTAATGTATGTTTAAAATTACTTTTATAATAGATGCAGCTATAATTGTATACATGAATTGAGCTTTTTTAGTTGAAAGCATATGTAGTATGATAGTGTAACACTGGATAAAGTTTTACTGTATTCTTGCTTTCCATGCAGATTTCTTTTATGACTAAGATTTTATAAAATGAATAGTAGATACTAGTTTATAAAATAAAGATGTATTAGCTGCTTTTTTTAAATTATGTCTAGTGTTAACGAATTTAAAACGTGTTTTGTGTCGTTTAAGTATTTCAAAAGACGATTTTCTATTTAACGAATTTTTCATACAAGGAATTTATAATCGGGATTGAGCGACTTCGTTCAATAGAGGTCCAAATATTTTATACGAATATTTGTTTTTATGAAAAAGTTAGCGGTGTAGCGTTGGGGAATAATTTGTATTTAAATGAAAAGTGTGTTTCAAAACAATTTACTTACATACAAAATCGTTTATTGACGAACAAAAAAGAAAAAGATTGAATATCTTCACTTTTCTCTGGAGATTAAAACCGCAACTTCTTTGTCTGTGTTCGAATAGTATCGTCTGATCATTTAGGAGCAAACTCCAAAGACATGAAACTAACCCAAACGATTTCTCAAAGATCCGCCAAGATCTCGCCAATATAAGCTGCCAAACAAAAAAAGGGCTGAGAGAAGTTTTCTCATTCGGGGCTTCATGACGTCTCCACAGAAGAAGTATCATCCCGTAGATTATAAACAAAGGCACGTGTTAATTAATCGCAACTGTCTGGCTCTCGTACTGCTAGAAGACCGGACAGAAAGTGCCGGACAAAATGGACACGATATTTTTTTGGATTTCCTGCAGCAGAATTCTATGTGTTTTTGGAATTCCTGCCTTTCACGTTCTGTGTCCAGTCTGGAGTACAAAGGGTACTTAGTACCCTGCACCCTTTTAATTTCGGGGACGGATTTTTCTCTGGAAGTGGTGAGATCGGCCTGGTCCCGGAGGACTCTTAGACCCCCCACAGGATACACAATAAACAAACTTGGTAAGTACTCTGGAACATTTATTTCATTTTCTGGGATATCAAAACATTTTAAATATCAATTAGAATGAGTTTTAACCGAACAACCGAATTTTGTCTCAATAGATAATTAATGATGTGCACCTGTGGGCACAGGTGCTATCCAGGGGTCAGGTATAGAGCACCAACTGGCGGCCCGCGAATATATTATTTCTCTCTTTGAGGACAATTTTCGTAAAAAATCTATATGGGTTTTAAATATTTTGAAGTTTTTATATCTTAACAATTTGATACCTGTTGCACATTAATTGTTTAATACCAAAGTGCACATTAAAGTTACTATAATGTTTTAATATGCAATTAAATATTTTTAAAAAGCTACTTCTTATTTTAATTTGTAATTCAATACTTTTGTTTCGTACAACTTGAAAAAAATCTGACAGTAATATTTAATCTTCCTACAAACATAAGTCTTACATGAAATTTTGATAAAGTTGCGGCCCCGCCATTTGACTGTTGTATGATGGAAACCCCTGGTATAGAGGGATACTCTTCTGTGGAGAAAAACAAATTGAAAGGGAAAAAAAGATTTTCCTTACTGATCGTTTAACTATATATTAGAATTTCCATTAGCGACATATATTTGTGCCATTTCCAAAAATGTCGGTTTCAACGATTCAAAAATAAATTAATTTAGTCTTAATTATTATAAAACGAGCTGAATAACCCTTATTTCTCAGCACGGGGTGAAAAAATAAAAGAAATGAGCTACAAGTATATTTTTAATAAACAAAATTTCATAAAAAACATTTTTTAATTTTTGACACTATATAAATTTTGCATTTTTCTTTTTAAATATCAAAACAGTTTGCTGTGATTTAAATTTAATTTTGCTTCATTTATAGGAAAAACTGTCTTTCATTTAATTGGACTCGTGTTCGTGAGTTCGAATCCCTCTGTAATTAATGGCGTGTGTCCTCAAAGTTCCCATAACAAATCAATACTTCTGGTGGTACTGATCTAAGAGTTCCCTCGTCTTCTGGATAGGGGTCAAAATGACAAGACCATGGAATTGGAACTCAAATTTGGGTGGGAGGACGATTATGAAATGAAATGATTTTTTAAGTAAACTTAATTATGCAAAATGCCAATGGAAAGAAAATAGGGAAACAATTATTTCAATTTAATAAATTATGCAATTCTCCTAGAGATTCAAAATAAAATAAATTTCTCAACGTTTATAAAACCTCCATTCAATTTATTTTATTCATTTTCAACCTACAGTACTGGTCCCTTATTAGACGTTCAATTACTCAGGTGACAGATTTAATGTTTTTATGCAACCGGTCTGCACTTGTTTACGATAGTGTATCAATGGCTTAAATTAAACGATGTATAATATAAATATAGAATATTTATTGTATCAAGCATTTTATTAGTATAATAATTGAACCAAATTACTAGACGCACTACTATTACTAGTCGCGTTTTAATAATTGCATGTTTTGCACAAGTACAGATGCAATACTTTTATATTTAAACATAATGGGTTTTAATTCAAGAGATTTTTTATATACTTCCTATTTGTATTTATTTTTAACGTATTGCATTACAATGTTAACCCATTGACACAGGAACGTAAACAAGTGCAAACCGGTTTCAGTCGAGTAAAAGCAATAAGGCTGCCTAGTATCACCTGATAATTAAGATTTTACATGAAATCTTATAATGCGTCTAATAATTTGGACTGTACGCATATGAGCAATTCTACAAATAAACGCCAGTTAGGCGGCCAAAAAATAATAAATTTTTTTTTGGGAGGCACACTATTTCTACATGAATTTTCTTCTTCCTTACACCCTAAAAAGGCAAGAAAAAATCGTGAACATGAAATTTTTTCTTTGTGACATACTTTAAATGTGACATACTCTTTCTGACATACTCAGATAAATCTGAGCCGTTTATTCAGATAAAACGATTTTTACATAAATATAATATTATTATAATGTCTCTCTAATATGTATTTATAGAGATTTCATACTATAAGATTATATTTTAGTATAAAAAACAAAACTAAAAAAATTTAATCAAAGTTCGTAAATTGAAAAAGTCGGGAAAAATTCAAAATTGGTATTTTGTCATTTAAAGTATGTCACAAAGAAAAAATTTCATGTTTAATATTTTTCTTGCTTTTTCAGGGTGTAAAAAAGAAGAAAATTCATGTAGAAATAGCGTGCCCCCCCCCCCAAAAAAAATTATTTTTGTTGTTTGCCTAATTTGCGTTGATTTCTAGAATTGCTCATATCGTCGCTTTTATCGCCGTAAAACTCAAAAAAATCGAAAAATGAGATATTTGGGTCATTTTGTGTAAAAAAAAATCACCCTTTTAGAGAAAAAAAGTATTATCTTCATAGTTCAATAAAATTAATTTAGAGAGCAGATACATCGTTATCGCATTGGCGTGATTAGCATTAGATAGAAATTGCTCTCCTGAAAAATTTGCTTTTTTGAGTTACCACGGTTTAGTTTCAAAGCGACGATATGAGAAATTCTACAAATAAACGCCAATTTTTATACTAAAATATAATCTTATACTATGAAATCTCTATAAATACATTTTAGAAAAACATTATAATAATATTATATTTATGTAAAAATCGTTTTATCTGAATAAACGGCTCAGATTTATCTGAGTATGTCAGAAAGAGTATGTCACATTTAAAGTATGTCACAAAGAAAAAATTTCATGTTCACGATTTTTTCTCGCCTTTTTAGTGTGTAAGGAAGAAGAAAATTCATGTAGAAATAGTGTGCCCTCCAAATTTTTTTTAATTTTTTTTTGGCCGCCTAACTGGCGTTTATTTGTAGAATTGCTCATATACCAAGAATCAGTTCAAAATATTTCATTTATGTTAATAATTTCATTTTAGTCTCTTTTTTGTGTGGTTAAAACTGCTAAAGAACTCTATAGTGCCAAAGGAGGTACTATTAATTAGGATTCCATAGTAGAAAAAAAAAGTCTTTTTTTTCTTTTTCCTGACAAAATTTACACGTACTGTACTGAAAGTGACTGTTTCAGATTTTCCTTTGTTTTGCATAATTTACTTTAAGATAATTTTTTTTTTCAATCAGCATCAAGCAAATAGATTTTCACCAGTTTAAATTAAGTTAAGGTTAAAAAATAAAAACAAATTTCTCAAAAAAAACGAATGTATTGTAAATTACGTAATCAAAATGATCACATTATTTTAAAGTTTGGATAATGTTTAGTTTCTCAAAAATAACGACTTGAAAAAAATTACGCACTTAGTCATTTTGAGTACGTATATTTTTAATTTACTTAAAAAAAAAAGAAAAAAAAAAACGATACTGAAAAATTGTTTCAACGCTTTATAATTACAGACAATGCATTACTATGACTTATTTATCTTTTAAAAAGTGATGCAAGAAGCTTAGCGAAATTGTAATGCTATAATTTTGTCACAAAAAAAAAAAAAAAAAAAAAAATGCCGTTAAAATTCTTGAACTACGAACCTTTATGGCCTAGTATTTTGCGTATTAGAAAGATATATAATCAGACACAGTTAATACCAGTCAATATTTAATTTGGGCAAGCTAAATAAATAAATAATGGCAAAAATACAGTCAAACCCCGTTATAACGAACCTTCGAGGAACCGAAATTTCTGTTAACCGGGAGTTCACTATATCAGTACCGCAAACAATTTTAACTCATTTTTCCGAACTGCTCCCTTTTATGACACATTATTTACATAAATGACCCAGAAAAAGAAACACGAACATGATTAAAAAACAATATGTAGTCACAAAAAATGTGAATGAAAAATGTGATAGAAGAAGAAAAAAAATGCTTATGGCTACATTCCACTTAATAGGTAGTTTTAAAAAATCGGTAATATGTATTTTATGTAGAAATGACCAAAAAAATGATGAAGAAAAAGACAGAAAAAAAATCATACTATCCTACAATTTCCTTTTGGTTCACAAAATATAATCTGTGTATAACAATGCAGGGGAGCGAACATCATTTCGTTCACTATATCCGGGAGTTCCCTATAAATTTATTATCACGGGGTTTGACCGTATTACTCCTGCCATCCTCTGAAATTTTTGATGCCTTTTTTTAAATTTAATTTTCAATTTACAAACTGTAATAGAATTTAAATAATCCATGTATGATACATACATAATTGTATCGGTACAAATAGACATTTTGGAGTTTAAATATTTTATTGATCTCTCACTATTTTAAAAAAAAATACTTCTTTCAAAACATTTTTCGTTCGTTTTGAAGTCTTATACTGAATCGAATATAACACATGGATTCACAAGCAGTATTATACAATGAAAATACGCTAAGAAAATAAATATTGAAATAAGTGACGAAAATAATAATAAAGTGCGAGTTTTCCTGTTCGAATCATTAGTCAACCACTTCGTAAAATAAAAGGTTCTTAGACACTATTATTTCATAATTATGTTTTGGAATAAGGAAGATTTTCCACATAGATAAAAAAAAATCATACTTTGAGAATAAAAGACCTAAAGTAAAGATCGCATAGTGTTCTAAGTAGCCAAATCTTTCAACAAAAAATGAGCACCTTTTAAGTACTCTTTAAGCACTCAAAAATATTTATAAGCACTATATACATTAACAGAATGCAAAATAAAAGGTTTACAATTACATGATCATGATAAAATAACTAATTTTTGACAAAGAACTTTTTATTTTATTATATTAGCTATTATAAAATGACCAAGGCCGGCCAGGTGGCCGAGCGGTCAGCGTGCCTGACTGTGAAGCCAATGATTGCGGGTTCGAATCCAGCTCCGGGCATGGAGGTTTCTCTCTGTGTGTGTTACCTATTGTGTGATGTGTGAATGTAGCCCACCCTATAAACGGGTATGTGACAGTGTGGCGTGGGTAATGTTTCGCGCCTTTCGTGACTTAGGTTCACAGGTGCCCACTGGGTAACGTTAAATGAGTAACACCTCCGGCATCTTCCTAGGAGAAGAACGAAAGTTCAGTGCCTGCCGTTAAAAATAAATAAATAAATAAATAAAATAAAATGACCAAGAGATTTTTCGGTTCGATATCAGAGGGTGGAAAATGAAGCTTGAAATTGAGAATATCTTGAAAATTCAGCAGAGTTGCACACGAGAGTGCAAGAATCTTACCGAACCCAGCTCATGCGGACTCGCAAGTATTTCATTAAACATGTAAAACGCTTTCATACTCTACCGACCGACGGTACGCCGAAATGGATTGTGGTTGAATGAATTGTGAAAACGTTTATTAGAACAATGTGGAAAGCACGCTTTTGCATAATATATGGCGAAAATCGACATTGTAACGAAAGAAAAAAAAATCTCATTTTCGAAAAGGGAAAATGAAGCACTTTTATTAAAACACCCAATGAAAAAAAGCTTTAAAAAAATAATAATCGAAAATAAGCACCTTGATACTGGCTAAATCAGCAATTAAAAATGTTTCATGAAGAATTTTTATTGGATCTTCACTCCCTTCAGTATCACGTACCGCAGTGGACTGATCGTCAAGACACGGTTCCCAGCAGATCACCGCAGTCAAGCATCACTGGCTGCGGTCAGTGTGCGGGTAGGTGACCACTTGGATCAATCTGCGTAGGGACCGAGGGTGAGCAGTATCAGTCCTCGTTAAACTGTTCTACCGTAAAGTGCTCGACTTTGCGCGCAGGTCGTCGGGCTTGTCAGACTATGAATTTCAATGAACAAGGTTCGAGTTAGAGTCAGAGATCACGAGTTCGAAAAACCTCTGAAGGAGGGAGTTCGAACATTTAAAAATAGTTTAAAGACAGAATTTGCATAGTATTAATTTTGAGTGTGTAAGTACCCTCATTATGCAAGTGTTACTTTGTATATATATATATAACAAATCAAGATTGGATTTGGTTTTTGGTTTCGTTTAATTTTCATGACTGTATGTTATTGAATTCGTTACCTCATGTTATGGAGAGGATTGTTTTCCTTTATGATGTTTAAGTGAAGTTATGATTTTTATTGCTTAATAAAATTTATGATTAGTTAAAAGATGACTTTTTCATTATGCTTACTGGGCATTTTCCACAACGCATTAAACTCTGCCAGCAGGGCTACCGAAGCGGGGGTGCCATCCCCTCCGCAGAGGATCAAAATTGTGATGGCATGTCTTCGGATCATCCTCCGGGATGTTTCCCAGACCGTCGCCAATAGCCCATTGTGCAGCTCTAGTGCGACGTAAATTAACAACAACAACCCTTCAGTATCACATCTATTACTGACTTGACAGCCTCACTCCGTATCTTCAAATTTATTTCAAGTAAATCCAATGAGAAGAATATGTTGTTAAAATTCCAATACCATTTTGCGATACGCGTCATTTGAACCCGGTTAATACTAATAAAAGAATTTTTTTTTAATTTTTATTAAAATGTTTTTTAAGATATCTTCTCGCTTCTTAATTTTATTTCATTTGAAATAAATTCCTTGTCCTACTTCTTACATGTGTGTATTATATATATATATATATATATATTAATATAGCCAAAGCAAAATTCAATAATGTGAGGAGTACTCATAAAAAATGAAACAAAAGGAAAATGGAACACATTAAAGCAAAAAAATGTACGAAATAAAACATATTAAGCAAAAAATAGAAAATAAAATGCAACGAAAATACAGAAAATATAAAATGTAATCTATAAAGCAAGTAGCGATTTCAAATGAAGTATTCGTATACATATATATTCGTATAATATATATATATATATATATATATATGGAATCATTTAAGAATGATTTGAAATATTTTAGTAGCAAATTTGCCAGATTACAAAATATGAAAATAGAAGCGTAAATAGAGGTTTCTTTTATGGCGCGTCCTTACTGAATAATACAATACTGAAGCAATTGTACTGAATAAATTGCAATACTGAAGCGCGTTTGATTTGTTAGTTACCTTGGATGGATCCGAAAATGGAAATGAAAAAGATAAAAATGCCGTGGTGGCGCAGGGTATAGAACGTTCGCCTTCCAATGAGGTGAACCGAGATCGAAGCTCGGCGATGGCTGGGATACGAATTTCGCATCCAGCTTGCACAGACCACAGTGCTGACGTGAAATATCCTCAGTGGTAGACGGATCATGGGTTAGAGTCCCCTTGCCGTCAGGCTAACCGTGGGAGGTTCTCGTGGTCTCCTTGTAACGCAAATGCAGGTTAGATCCATCAAAAAGTCCTCCACGGAGGCAAATTTCTCCCAATACTTGATCCAGGAGTTCCCTTGTCTTCTGGATTAGGTTCAAAATGACAAGGCTACGGAGTTGAACATGAGTCGTCGTAAACCCATAAAATTGGGTCGGCTGTTCAACGACAGTTAGAATATAAAAAAAATAAAATGAATAAGGTTTATATTTAAATATACAATTTTAATGATGTTAGAAAACTAACATTTATAAAAAAAAAAAATTACGCATGGTAAAAAACACATAAATTTAGTTAACAAAGAAGTCTTTAGTAAATTTATCATTAACAAGTAACAATTCCTACAAAGTCAATACAAAGAAACATTTTATTTTAGTTACTTTTTATTAAATAATTAAAAAAATAAATTTTTATAATTTTAATCCATAATTAATTAATTAAATTTAATGAATGAATTAACATTTTAAAAAACTGTATTAACATCAAGAATCATACAAGTTTAAAAAAAAGTATTTGAACTAGAATGAATGAATGAATAAGAAGTATTTAATTAACGATTGAAAATTCGAACGAGGAAGAGTGTGAATTAATAGTAGGAATTGAATAATAACATACATTAACTCAATGATAGATTAATGTAATAATAAAATTTAAAAAACTTAATTAAACTAGTTGGGTATCCATTGTTTTTTTTAATCAAATTTTGAAAGAATTTGTTTTTTGGATAAATTGGATTTGTTACTTGGGAATTTGGATTAATACATATTCCTTTCCATTCCATTACATATTCTTTTAATGTGTGTTATAAATTTGTTTAAAAATTATATTCAAATAAATTTTTTTTAGAAACATTAGAATTCCAAGTAATTAGTTTATTTATATCAAAATTTAAATAATTTATATTATCGTATAAATCAACAAAACATATGTTTTCTTCTTTTTTAAATACCTAAAACCGAAAAATTAAAAATCATGAATACGAACCAAATTTAATAACTCGGGGTGAATATTATTTAGCAAAATTGCATAATCTTGAAAATTAAAGATAATTAAATCATCCATAAATCTAAAAACAAATTTAATATTAAGAGAATGATTTTTTTCATAATAATGTAAAAATAAGTTAGCTAAGAGAGATGAAAAATTTATATCCTTGTGAAGTTCCTTCAATTTAAAGAAAAATAATTATTAAAATCCATTGTAAAGATAAAAAAGACAAAAATAAATTAGAATTTCCCAATAATCAGGAGATCGTAATGAAGGACATATTTAAAATCATAGTAATAACTGAAAAAAAAAAAACACTTTTTAGTTTAGAAAGGGGAGAATAAACATAATAGCAAAATTAAATCAGATCCACCCAAGTGTGTATTGAATGAAATACGAAAATTAATTCATCGATTGTAAATAATCCATTCATTGATTGAAAATTAATTCCTTGATTCCAAGCTTTTCCGTTGAAAATAAATAAATTCTGAAAAAAAAAATTAATGCTTTGATGACAGCTCATTTTTTAGTAATATTACTTCCCGCTTATTAGTTTTTCCATATCATTTCCCAGCCAGCGACAAAAACAAATATAAAGCTCAAGATCGAAGATAATTTCAAAAACAGTTATGATATGATTAAAAAATATCATTCCTATTATTTTCTATAGAAATAGTAGTTCTAATTTATTTATCGTTTTCTTTACTTTTTAATTCTGCCAAAAATATCGTTTTAAAGATTTTTGCTTACCATTCTTCTCCCACCTATCCCGCTCTTAAAAATTTTGAATAAAAAATTTATTTCTTAGAAACAGTTTCTTTTTGTTGTTATTTTAAAAGAATGTTTTACAATTTCTTTGTGAAAAAGACGTTACAAAAAATAAACGCATAGAAAAATAACAAAAAATAAATAAATGAGACTATTTATGTAAGACTATACACGCTTACTATAAATACAGTTAGTTCACTTTCACGTAATGCTTCACATACTGATACATCGTCAATAAAAGTTTGTTATAAAGTGGGTTTGAAAACATAGTAAACCAGAATGAAATAAAGTCTTTTTTTTCTTCTTTCTTCTTCCCTCCACGCTAAGAATGCCAAGGATCTTCGTGATCATCAACTTTTAATCCATTGTATTCACGCAATTAATCATCGGCACAGGCAGGTGATTTCGATCACGTATCACCTGAGGTTGAGAGAGGGATCAACTGTTTTAAAAAAAACAACAACAAAGGAATCATTTGAATGAAATAAAATGCAGCCTTCCAACGCTTTATTTAAATTGCAAATATTGATTGGATCATTCTGTTATAAAACTATTAAACTTGCATTAGAATAGAAAAATAAAAATTAATTACAATTTTCCGTTAATTTACAATTACAATTAAATTAATTAATCCCGTTAATTTACAATTAATAGGTTAATTTACAATTTTCCGTTAACAACATAGTTCCGCTATTAATACATTATGGCCAAATGCTGAAGTATAAATTTTTATTTTCTTTAATTAGAAAAGTAATTTAATTTTCTTTTTTTTTTGGGGGGGGGGGAGGTTTGGACCTTTTAAAACAAAAATGTTACAAAGCAGTCTGCTAAATGAACTGCTCACAATTTTTTTAAATATATATATAAATATATGTAGATGTATATAGATAGATAGATACGGAATAGCCTTTCACAAAAAAGTGAATAGATGACCAAAAATAATGAATAGATGATAATTCTAAAAGTTCGAATGTTAGATTGAACACTATTCTTCACACACACGCACTGTTTTATAATACTAGCTCTAATATTGGAAGATAGGATTCAGGAGTCTAGCGTTTTCTAGCACGGCAGTATTATATTGCATCTTTCTAATGTTAGATAATATCATTTTGCTAACTGGGTTACATTAAAAAATATTTTTTAAAATTAAAATAAGACTTATTTCAGAAATATTAGCGAAATATCACAAAATGATATCAAACGCTTATGTCAGAACATGTTTCAAAAATATTAGCTAATATATCTAATATAATATTAGCTATGTATCATACAATATATATATATATATATATATATATATATATATATATATATATATATATATATATATATATATATATATATATATATATATATATATATATGTATATATATATATATATATATATATATATATATATATATATATATATGTATATATATATATATATATATATATATATATATATATATATATATATATATATATATATATATATATATATATATATATATATATATATATATATATATACATATATATATATATATATATATATATATATATATATATATATATATATATATATATATATATATATATATATATATATATATATATATATATCTGTGTGTGTGTGTGTGCGTGTGTGTATGTCTTCTAAATATATCGCTGGTTCAAAACTAAAATACGAAACCCCCTAGCGAATACGAATAAGACTCAATAACTTTTAAGAACAATCTGAATGTGAAACGGTCACTTGATACAAGCGCTTGGCGCTTTTCACTCTTTTTTATTATTCATCAACTTTTGTTGTTCATCTTTTATAGTTATGTTTATTAAATTACACTAAAATGTTAATTAGCTTGGTCTTCATTCTTACTTAGATATTTATTATTAAATAGTTTTCCCGTAGTTTTTTCTGCAATTAGCGTCGGTTCTAAATTCTAATGGTTTATGCTGATTTTTTTCTTCCTTTTACTCTTTTCGGAGATTTAATGTCCCCGAAAGGCAATCTTGTGTCGGAACTTCCCTTTTATTGTCACGAAAATATTTATACTAAAAACCTTTTTTAAAAAAAGCAAAAATATTGCAGATTTAAACCTTTCGTCCTAAAAGGATTAAAAATTAGGTCTATAATGACGTTTTAGCTGTGAATTCATACGAGTGATTGGATCCAATTGCATCTCCATTAAAATTTCCAGACAAGGTGGATTTTAGCTAAGCATACGAGACTTTGCGAGAAGAAACCTTATAATGACCTAGATTTTTACCTTGAGAGACTAGCTTTATGAAAGGATTTTTTCACGCTTGAAAACCCCAAGTCAACCTCGATGTAAGGTTTTCATAGAGAAGGTCTTGTCCTAGGTTTTTGATAAGGGTAATGTGCCTAGAATAAAGCAGATGGTCACAGATCTCGTTTTAAGGTTTGAAGGTTTACACGTAAACCGCACGAAAAACCATTTTAGGTTTACATTAAAGTTTTTTTGTTGAGTTAAAATAAACCTTATGGGGGAGAGTTGCACCTCGAGGAATATCACGAAAAGAGCGACGGAATACAGAAAAGTGTATTTTTTGTTGACAGGTGACATCAGTGTGTTGGAGATGGTTGCAGCGCCCCAGACTCATTTTGCGCCCCTCTCCGAAGCCCTGTGCAAGGTTGTGGCTGACCTGAACGGCAAAGCGGACACAAATGCAATCAGAGTGAAACTGGAAGAGAATTTTCCGGAAATGCAGTCGCCGTCCGAAGAGATTCTACAGAAATCACTCAACTCCCTCATGAGGGAAAGAAAACTCCACTACACAGGTGAGTTCTTTACACCCCCTAAGCACTTCCGAGGTTACTTTTTAAATCTTTTCTCTTTTTAATACAGTCAGTATGGATGGTGTTTTCAATAGAAATGTAAACAATAACAATCTCGAGCTTGGGACCTACTCTAGTTCCGGTTAAAAAGCTTGCAGCTGCTTACTACATGTTATTCTGATAGGCGATATTTTCAAACGGATAATTTTGTTTTCAACAAAAGAAATAAACTAGATAATTTCTGAGCTCAAATCTGCCGTATTTCATAAGATATTAATGTTTTTATGAAATTCTGGGGAGTTTGGAATGAAAATTTGTTTTAGTTATTTTGTTATTTATTATTAAAAAAGGTAACATGGTTGCTAGATTTTGAATAACTCGCTTTTTTGGCAGTCTTGATTTGGCCTCTTTCCATTTGTTTATTACTGTTTGTTCGTGTTGCAAGCTGTGCACCATCTTACGTTAGTGTTAACACTTTTAGTATTGTAAACGCAAGTATTGTTAGCATTGTAAACATGAGTAATAAGTAATCAAATGCATTGTTTGGAAGAATCTCAAAACACAATGATGCCAAATGGCTTTAAAATACAACTGAAACACTAACCCGGAAATTTAGGCAGTCTCGAGCTTGCAGCGCTCCCTAGTGTAGAAAACACCATCCATAATAAACCTTCAATTCCGGTTCACTATAACCGCAGTACTGCAAGCAATTTTAACTCATTTTTTCCGCTCTCTTTGATTGCGCATTTAAATAAATGATCCATAAAAAGAAATACAAAAATGATTAGAGAACAAAAAGTGTGTTCACTTTTATTTTTTCTGACTCTTCCTTCGTCTCGCGTACAAACAAATTTAGAGATGGCCGTTATCGCGGGATGGGAAACTGAGATAGAAGAAGCAAACAAGAAAAAAAAAATGCCTATGGCTACATTCCACTCTATAGATGGTTTTAAAAATATGTATGTTATGTAGAAATGGCCAAAAAATGAAGAAGAAAAATCAGTCGAAGAGAGAAAAAAAGATCATACTATCCAATTTCATTTTGATTCACTCTATCCACAAAAAATAATACTATATGCGTATAGCAAGGCACGGGAGCGAACATTTCGTCCACTATATCCGGGAGTTCACTATGAACCATGTTCACTATAACGGGGTTTGACTGTATTTTGATACTCTAAATAATTTTTAAAATATTTTTCAAAAACGGACTCATGAAAGTATTCAATAAAGGTTCGAATCCCAGCGATGGCTGATCGATGCAGCGCTGACGCAAAATTCAATGACACTGTCTACTTGCTTTCGGGCTAACCGTAGGAGGTTTTCGTAATTTTCTTCACTACTTAACACAAAAGCGGGTCATCAAAAAGTCCATCGCAAAGGTTAACGTGTTTTAAGGATGGGTCCGATCGTCTTATGGATAAAATGACAGGAAGTTGAACATTGCTAGTCGACAACTCAAGATTGGGTCGGCTATTCAGTGTTCCTCCTCTCCTTTTCCTTTGACCATAATTAAAACTTATATTCCTCTTTAATAACTCACCAAGTTTTGATAACTCTTTATTTCACTCATTTGTAATATCTTATGAGCATATTTTTTTTACTTAATTTTTTGGCAACGATTCTAAGAAATTATGAAGGAGAAATAAGCTGTATTAAAATGTGTTATTTTCAGGAAGCTTTTAATTTTATTTAAACAATGTTGTTTATTTAAGTTTCAATATCGCATTTTTTTAGATATCGTCCCCCACGTGTGCGTAGTTACATTACAGATCGGTAGGTGGCACTACTGTTGATTTCACACATTTTCCCCTTCTTGAGTGATTTTCGTAACTAATGGATAAATAATTAATGTATAAATGTCAGGGCCCGACTTAACCTAGTTGGGGCCGCGGACAAAAACTTCTTTGGGGGCCCCCTCTGCTTTACTACTTCAGTGATGAACTGAACTTTATAAAGGTATTTAAATTGTTCACCTCATTATACATAAGTGACAAAAAAATTGACTGGAACCTTAAATAGCTGTAAAGTCCACCCCTCCAATAGTCAGGCGAAATATCGTTCTGTCCGTTTTATTGATTTTCTGACAATTCTATGTCCATGATCAGGGCGCGTAGCCAAGTTATTCAATAAAAGATAAGCACCTTTTAAGCTCTTAAAAAATATTTTTAAGCACTTTAGTAGAATATCATTAATTAAGCAGGGTTGGAAAGTTTTTAGCAGTTGATCGTTTTATCTTGTTTTAACCGTCATGTCAAAAAAAAAAAAAAAAAAAAAAAATTGGCATTGTTTTTGATAATTGTCAAAAATCATGAAATTTTGAATCGGGTAAAACGAATGGCGTTTTCATACGCTACGGATTGACAATACGCCGAAATAGATTGGGGTTGAACGAATTGTGAAAAAGTTGAATAGAAAAATGTGAACTCTGTGTCGTTTTGCATAATTCGAAGTGAAAATCAACATAGTAAAGGAAAAATCTCATTTAAAAAAATGAAAAATTAAGCACTTTTTAAAAACACCCAATGATAAAAGCACCTTTAAAGGCTTTTAAAAAACGAAAATAAGCACCTTTAAGCACTTTTTAAAAAACGCTACGCACCCTGATCATGCCGCATGCAGTTTTCTGGTTGTCATCCAGCTGCGAAAAATTCATATCCTTGTTGACTATAGGGCAGAATTCAGCTAAATGTACGCCAATAGGATGATTCACTTAACCCTCATCAGAAGCCTTTTATAAACACATCGCATTTTGAGTACAGGCTTTTGATGGTCCATGGAAATTGCGAAAGTGTAGCTGAATTCCGCACTGGAAAGCCACGAAATATAGACTGTGTTTAGATCCACGGATATTTTGTGCAAAAAAAAAGAGAAGGAAGCTTTCTAGTCGAATTCCTCTGATAAAAGTAAATTTGTTTTCAGGAGGCTATTACGTGGCTGACAGACAGCATCATCATCCATCATTCGAAAGACAGATGCTGATGACCAATGAAGAGGCGATTGTTAAATTACACGGCGACGCTTCCAGTCTCTTAACACAGGTACACCCCCCTTCTCTTGCAGCCGGACCCATCTTTTCAATCCGCACTCTAATGTAATGGACAGTTTTATATTGATTTGTACTCAACATCTATTTTTGCAGACTTGTTCCCACCTTCAGATGATGGACATCCGAATAGGGAATAATGAAGAGAAGAGAGAAGGTAAAAATATGTATGAATCAAAACACGAGGGGACCTCCTTGAATGTAGGAGGCCCTCCCCACATCCCGGGAGCTTTTTAAACATTTTTTTTTTGCACACTCATTCGTTTATCGAAAGCACTTTGAATGGAGAGGTGTACACATTTTTATTCATGCTTAAAGAAAGTAATTTATAGGTAATACAAACTTCCAACGAAATCGATCGAATAATTCCTGAGAAATCAAATTAAAAAAAAAAAAAAAAGTTGTTAGGTATAAATTTTTGATTCGTTTAAAAAGTTGTCGAGATACGCAAAATGAATATTAAAGAGTTCAAAAGGCCGACCGTTCTTCTGACAGATCCTATCTCCCAGATTTTGTGGCCCCATATTTTGCAGGATAAGAAATCCACTGAAAAGAAAGGTGTGTTTCATCAGATTCCGATTTATAAATCGGATGCACTCATTCATTATAGCTCGCTCACCAGGAATTGGCACTTGGCACCGCCTTCATCACGTGTTATATGCGACTGGGAGAAAGATGTGAACAATCCTGAACAAGATTGCTATTTGGCGATTGTATGGCAAAAATATTTATTTCGCTAACTTTATCTGCATTTTTTACCATTAAATTGGATGATGTTTCGCTCCATTTTTTATATTTCTCTCCTCTTTGAGACATCTTGCTGGGAAAACAGCAGTTTTTAAATTTAAAATATATTTAATTAGCTAGAAAAACGAAATATAGAATAGCAGATGATAAAGCGATAAGTAAGTGACTGAAAAAGAATTCACTGTTTGTGTTCGGCGCGCATTAAGGGTTGTCTCAATTTCAGGCGAGGAGATGTTTCGCTTCTTACGCCCGCCCTGAAATGAGCTCTGCGTCTGAAGAGGGTGGAGCCAAGTGCCAACTCCTGGTGAACGCTTAGAGGAGTTCTAAGGGTGAACGAACTGTAGCCTATATAAAGTCACTCCTTGACGAGGATGGAGTTCTAGTACTTGAAGATCCATACACCAGATCAAAAGCTATTCGTCCGACTGTTGTTTCTGAAGCATACGTTGAAATGGATTTGCATGGAACCTGTTATAGTATTTTTCTTTGTTTGTTTTTTCTATAGTGTCGTAAGACACGGTTCCCAGAAGATCATCGAAATCAGTGAGAGGATGAGCCCTCGTTGAACTGTTCGCCTTCGCGCAGATCGTCAGGCCATCAAAGCGGGAGAACTATACCCTTCCATAGACCAGTGTTTCCCAAATTTATGACTTTTGTGTACCCCTTCTAAATTTTTCGTAACGCTGCGTACCACTAATAAAAAATGAATGTATTTTTTACTATAAAAAAATCGCACAAAAGTTAAAAATCACAACTGGCTGTTGACACCACTCATTATTAACTGTTAACTCTGCAAAAAATAGCCAATAGAAAAATATGTAATCGTAAATTTTCATGGCTAGTTTTGTTTTTAAATAAAATTTTTCGAAATTTTCGTTTGTTGCAAGATATTTCGCATAAGAACGCGTACCCCCACTAAACTGTTCCCGTACCCCTGGGGGTACGCGTACCACACTTTGGGAAGCACTGCAGTAGAAGATCAAAATTGTGATGTCATCTTCAGGGATGTTACCTAGACAAGACCGTCGTCTTTTGAGTAGCGGCGTAAAATGAAGTATGACTACTATACTATTAACCACTTCCCTGGTCAATTATTTTGAAAAAAAAAATCTATATATATTTTTTATTTTATTAATAAATACAAGGAACTAAAACAAAACATAATGTACAAGTTTTAGGTTGAAATTTGAATTTTTTTTAAAGGTAAGAAACCTTTAATTTAAAATCAGTTTACGATCCTGAGTTATTTCTGGCAAATGAAAAAAAAGTTAAATATTTGTCTTTGTACGATAGATCTGAAAACAAGGGACAACACAAAATGATACTTTTCAAACGTCAGTGAAGGAATACGCCATTTGGTTTTACTCTACAGCAGTGTTTCCCAAAGTGTGGTACGCGTACCCCCAGGGGTACGGGAACAGCTCGGCGGGGGTACGCGTTCTTATGCGAAATATTTTGCGAAAACGAAACAAACGAAAATTACAAAAATTTTGATTTAAAAATAAAGCTAGTCATGAAAATTTGCGAATACGTATTTTTCTATTGGCTATTTTTTGCAGAGTTAGCAGTTAAGAATTATAGATAATAATTAATAGTGTCAACAGCCAGTTGTGATTTTTAACTTTTGTGTAATTTTTTTATAGTAAAAAATGCATTCTTATTTTTATTGATGGTACACAGGATTACAAAAAATTAAGAAAGGGTGCACAAAAGTCATAAGTTTGGGAAACACTGCTCTACAGTAACCATTGTATATACAATATCACAAAACACGTGTGCAGTCCCACATCAAAACTTCCAAACAAAACTTGGCAATCTTCTAATCATAGCAGATTATGTTTTTTGCTTCCGACAGACTTAAAAAGTGATGAAACAAAATGTACCGACACATTCTGCTAAGCCCGAGTTAACTCGGGATGATAAATATTTGCAATATATACGTACCCGAGTTAACTCGGGATAATCAGGTAAGCGGTTAAGAGTGTTTTTTTAGCACTGTACATAAAGAGATCGCAAAATAATAATAAAATTAAAAAAATATTGACAGATATTGTTTAAGCTACAATCATTGCGAAGTGCTCACAGGAAATTAAAAAGGCAGTCTCATGTGTCGTTGGAAAAGTAAAAACTAAGGCGGTTCTGTAAAAAAAATATTCGTTTAACAAAGATATAGTTTGTCTAAAGTAAGAACTCCCCTTACCACTCGTCTGGACTTGTAGCGGTGACTATGGCAACGAGAGTATAACTATTTTAAGTAGGGGTGTAGTCTAGGACAGGTTTTGGATCGGGTCGGAGAGAGAATCTTTTCATTCGGTCTATTGTGTTAGCCCTAGAGTGAAGAAGGGAAGCAACCTTATTCTTGTTTTCATAGAAGCAGATTTGGTGACAGGGGTAGTTCTTACCGTAGACAAACTAAATGAAATGTTTCGGTCTTAGGTGAAGGAAAACAAGAGTCGGTGCTGGCAAAGATACTGAAGAGGATGAAGAGCAACAAACAGACGTTCTCGGCTCAGTTTCCACCCCCAGGCACTCTCCTCTGTCACTCTGTTGCCACTCAGACTCAGAAGGTTTGACCACTTTATCATGAGTATCAAATTGTGATTTCATACTTTAAAGCGCACTAATTGTTGTATACAGGGTGCATTTTAGATTATCATGACTAATGTCAAGAATTTTTCATGACATAACGAAGTTACTATTTTCTCCGACAAAAACACAACAATACATTTAAAAAAGCATTATAGTAACATTAATTGAAATGATAGGTGGAACCAAAACTGTTGTACTCTGCATCTTCATATTTAGAGATTTTAAAACAGAGTAGAAGCAATAATATAGTTGAAAAAAATACAAAAGCAAATATTTTATATTTGCTTTTGTACAAAAGAATACTTTTTTTTTTGTTCATTGGAAAGGAAAGAAATACTCCTGATTTTTCTGTTCTCATTTAGGAATTAAAAAAAATTCTGGCTGGTGACTGAGAATGACTGGCTTGCTTCAGCTTGAATTTGAAAAAATAAAAACAAAAATTCTGAAATCCCAGAAGTTTAAAAGATAATTCACACTAGACATGATGTTTTTTCTTTCATTTTTTGAAAGAACACCGTCAGTTTTAAAGAACAAGATAAAAACATTTTATATTTTAATAAAATATGGCTGTGAGTGGGGATTTTATTGCACATTCAGACATTCGGAACACCATAAATTTGGAGCGAGGGGGGTTAAATTCTATTTTAAAAATAAGATTTTTCGGGGACCTAAATCCATGATTTCTTTTTTAAAAAAAAATAGTTAAAATCATGACATTTCATGACAAATTTTGTTCAATACCGAAATTCATGACTTTCCATGATTTCTCATGACTTCGCAGATACTCTGTTTACCGTGTCGGTGACGCGTGTCAGTAACGAAGTGTTACATTTGCAAATAAACTTTTTTTTTCTTCTTCATAATATCATCTTACATTTTATTTTGGATTCCAAAATTTCTCAGTTTTTGAAATAAAAAGTTTGTCTAAATGATGTCAATTTGTTGTATTGTCAAATTGACTTAATGGCATTTGGCTTTTAATAAATGCTGCAAAAATAAATAATGTCAAGATATTAATAAGGATTTCATACATTTTCCTATTTTCTTAAAATAAAACTTTAAAAGTCTGTATGCATGATTATTTTTAGTAAACTGATTTCTGAAGACATTTGACGAAAAATTAAATTATAACGAGACGAGACATTACTGAAAATTATGATTTTAAGTATTAATGAAACTGTTACAAGTTTTCCTATTTTTAAACAGAGTGAGTAGCCAAATCTTTCATTAAAAAAGAAGTACCTTTTAAGTTCCCAAAAATATTTTTAAGCACTATATACATTAACAAAATGCAAAATAATTTTCAAAGACTTTACATACGACCATGATAAAATAACTAGTTTCAGTCAAAAAACTCTCTTCTAGATTATTATTAGCCATTATAAAATGATCGAGAGATTTTTCGGTTTGATATCAGAGGGTGAAAAATGAAGCCCGAAATTGAGAATACCTTGCAAAATGCACACGAGAGTGCAATAATCTCACCGAACCGAGCTCAGTAGACGCGCATGCGTACTCGCAAGTATTTCATTAAACCTTTAAGGGCTTTTAAAGAACAAAAATCGAAAATAAGCAGCACGTTTAACCTTTAAGCACGTTTTAAAAATGCTACGCATCAAGCTAAAATAAAAAGTCTGCATACATGAGTAAATTGTTGATTTCTTGATGTCATGAAAAATTAAAAGATCCCAAGATATTACTGAAAATTTTGACTTTAGTATTAATGGCTGAATATGAATGAAAGAGATTCAACGTTTTTTTCAGATCTATTCACCACTTCAGGAACATAAAATTCCGTGGGAGATTCTGAGACATGGTGGAGACGGTTTCCAGAACTCAGCGAAAGGCAACATTATCCCCACCTATAGACATTCTCTGAGCAGTGCCTTCAAAAGACGCCACAGACAAAGAACGAGTTCCAGCGAAAGTTCAAAAATCACAAAAACACCCGCCGATAAGTGTGAATCGAAAATGTCAAGTGGTTCCGCCCCTTTTAAACCTCCTCATAAATCGAAGCCCGAAAAAAGGCACAAACCCCCGAAACAATATTCAAAAGCTCCCCTAACGAAACAGGTGAAAAAGATTCAAGAGGTAACATCGTCCAACGATAATAACATTCCAACTCGTAATGATATTCCAACAGAAGATGCAGAAAAGAATCTTTCCATAAAAAAGAACATTCCAGTGGATAAGCAAGAAGACATTGTTATTGATAACACGTTGTGCGTTGAAACGTCCAAAGGGAATGTTTCAACAACTGTTGTCACTGAAGAAACTACTGTCACTAAAGGCAAGGTTGTCACCGTGACTAGCATTACGACCAGTTTGACGAGAAACAAATCCGGGGAAGCCAAAAAGAATGATTTGAATCAGGAGAGTGCCAACATTTCAGAACTCTCCAATTCATGTAACATCGTCAAATGACTGAAGCAGACAATCCATCGAGTTGCGAATGCCCTTGCCAAATTATTAGACGCGCTGTAAGATTCTACGTAAACTTTTAATTATCAAGTGATACAGCTTTTAAGTGAACTTGTTTACGTTCGTGTATCCATTGGTTAAATGAGACGATGTGTTACATAAATTCGACGATATATTAGATAAATATAGAACATTTATTATATCAGGTATTATATTAGTATATTATAATAATGAGATCAAATTATGAGACGCACTGAAGTGTTATAATAATGACATGTTTTGCACGAGTTTATAGGCAATACTTTTATATTTAAGCATACATGTAATGAGTTTTTATTCGGGAGATTTTTTATATACTTCCTATTTGTATTTATTTTTAAAGTATTGCGTTACAATGTTAACCATTGGATACAGGAGCGTTAACAAATGCAAACCAGTTTCATCTGCGTGAAAGCAATAAAGCTGTATAGTATGACCTGATAATCAAGAGTTTGCATAGAATAATTTGGCTAGAGGGTGGACAAATGCAGCCCCATATTTTTTTACAAATAAAAATCAACTGTACAATATCTCTATTCAAATAAGGAGGGTCCCTCTCGATGGCGTTCTACATCTAAAGCTCTCACCAATGAAGAAGAATGGTATTTATAGATTGTCACAGAGGCATTACTGGTCACTTTGGTTAGGAAGTATACTAGAATTGCTGTCTTTTGGATCGTAATAAGAAAATAGGCATAAATGTTTGGTCAATTACAGTAGACAGATCTTTCAGCAAAAAATATGAACCCTTTAAGTATTTTTTAAGCACTAAAAATATTTATAATCACTTTCCAAAAAAAAAAAAAAATCATAATTTCTACAAGTTCAGATGTTTACGTTTCAAACTAAGATAATTGTTACGATTAACATGTCAACAAAATGTTCTACAATGATTGTATATTTTGAAAAGAAAATATTCTGCCTATTTTGTGTGTGGAAAATATCAGTGTTTAAGGAGTAAAAAACAATGATGAAAGAGAAGCAATTACAAGGGTTGGCGACTGGCTGAGTAATTTATAAATATGTAATAAATAAATTTGATGAAAAATCCTGAGTTGTTTGTTTCTTTAGGATTTACAGAATATTACATGATTCGTTTCTAACATGAAAGTTAAATTTTGAGTACTATTTGTCACTTTGTTTCGTTGAAATGAAAGCATTTTCGGGGGAGATTTAAGATTGTAAGGTTAGTATTTTTATTTTTCAGCGACAAACAGATTTTTACATAAAAATTTAAAATTATTTAATTAAAAGATCCCAAATATTCAATTCGAGTTTTAGCTTGGTTACCATTGCAATATTTTTTAAAAATTCTATTCAACTTTCGTTTACTTATTTAAATGTTTTTCCCCAGAGTGTTTAGTATTGTCGTGTAAAGTTAATTCATAATAACAGTTATGAAAACGTTAATGCAAATTTTGACTGGGACATGTTTCATTTTGAGCTTATTATATAAATAAATATAACTTATTTACTGTTTAATAACTTTTCAATGATTAAGTTACTACCGTTTTCAATATGTTTTTCATAAAAGTTACATAATAGTGTTATGTTACAAGATTACTTTATGTAAGAAAAGAAATCCATTTTTAGTTTTAAGCCTTTCATTTAGAACAATAGTTGAAACCAACTCATAATTACAGTATAAAATATCATTATGAAAGGATGATAAATAACTATCACAACTTTAAAAAAGTCAAAAATAATTTAATTAATTTTTCAATGTGTTTTACCTTCAAAACTTCTCTCTTTAAACTTTTTTTTTGTTATTTAATATGAAAAAAAATGTGAGTTTAAATTTATGCATTTGACTGAGCAACTCAGAAAATAATTTTTAAAATCTAATTAAATTCTAATATAATCATAATATATAAACTTAATCTATAAATTATATCTTTAGAAAATTCAATAACTTTGACAAGATACGAACCCTGATATTCATTAAGTAAATTCTCAATGAATATTAACTGAATTTCACTAATTTTGCAGTGCAAACACTATTTTCACATCTAGTAGGTTGTTTTATCTTTATATTTACTGTGTATAGGCAGTTTTTATATTACTATAACAAATAACGACATTTTTTGAAAATGGCTCAATAAAATGATGTAAATGAGAGTATAGTTGAACAATAATAAGGGGGAAAATTCTTTTTCCTTTTCAAGTCGTTTCTGTCCCTTATACAAAATCCCTCAATGGAAATAATACCCTTCCCTCACAAATGGACCCTCAGAGAAGCATTAATCGTTTGGGTTAAAAATCTCAATGCAGGGTATCGGTTAGATTTTCAAATCATGCCTAATTTTAAGGATTTTTCACAACTTAACGAAGTTACTATTTTCTCCGACAAAAACAACAATAAATTTAACAAAGCATTATAATAACATTCATTGAAATGATAGGTATAACCAAAACTGTTATAGTCTGCGTTGGTGCTGCGAAAATGTGGTCCTGATTCATCAATTCCAAAGTGTGATAATTTTTCCATATTTTTAGAAACACACGTTAGATGTTAGGAATGTTCGTACTGTCGTCCTCCTTAACGAATAACAAAACGTGTCCGTTTTACCATTTTTTAAAAGATAAACTTTATGTTTTGCAATAAATGCTCAAACTGCATTCTTCGGTAAATTAGCTATGTCCCTACACTCTATAGCCCTTTTTAGTGCTTTTTGTTGACTTTTTGTCTTTTGTTGACCAGCTCAGAAACTTCTTCCAGTTTTTCATCGACAAACATAAAGATCTAGGCAGCTGTTCTTTTGTCCGCTTCCAATTCAGTTGTTGACAAACCGATTCATCACTGAGCTATTATGTAAGGATATACCAGGATACTTCTTTCGAACCAATTTAGAGAAGCAATATTATTTTAGAACGAAAATAATACTCCTGATAGAATAGTCGATATTCCTAACCAACAACCAGACAACTTTTGAACAACAAACCGTTCAGAAATATACACCCACGCAATTACCGAAATAAGTGGATATGCATTTCAATCTCTCCATATATTGCCATTTGCAAGAAAAAAATTGAAAACAGATGCATTTTCGCATATATATATATATATATATATATATATATATGTTCAAAATGCAGATAAAACAAAGGAAAATTACAGACATATGAAGGTAAAAAAAGGGGGGGATAAAAAAAATAACAAACAACTGGGGGGATAAGAAAAAAAAGGATAAATTTTTTTTTAAAAAACCGGAAAATAAAAGATATGATCTTTTCATCAGCCCACAAGATTATATCCGCAAAAAAGAGTGCTTTCTGTTATTGTATCAATATAGCCAAAGCAAAATATACATACAATAATATAATACAATAGTGTGAGGAGCACTCAAAAAAATATTAAACAAATAAAATAGAACACGAAAAGTAAAAATAACACGTAAAAACAGAGAAAATAAATAGAAAAAACAGAGTAAAATATAGATGAAATATAAGTTTCATCTATAAAGCGAATAGCCAATTCACATGAACGGGAAATTTTTCAAGAATGATTTAAAATATATTTTCGTAACAAGATTGCAATATTGCAAAATAGGAAAACAAAAGCGCAAATTGAGCTTAATTGAGGAGTTTTGTTTTAATGTGCCGTTCTTACTGCATTGCTGAAGTGCGTTTGATTTGTCAGTTAAACAGCAGATTTTAAATTTAAAAAACAGAGTTAAGAAAGAGTTGAAGCAATAAAAGAGCTGAAAAAAATACAAAAGCAAAAAATTTTTTCTTCTTTTTTCCTAAAGAATTACATTTTACAGATACTTTTCTTGTTTATCAGAAGAGAAAGAAATACTCCTAATTTTTCTGTTCTCATTTCGGAATAAAAAAAAAAATTCAAAATCACAGTTCAAAAGATAATTCGCTCTAGAAATTATGCTTTTCCTTTCATTTTTTTAAATAATACCATAATTTTTATAGAACAAGATAAAAACATTTTATATTTTAATAAAATATGACTGTGAGAGGGGATTTTGTTACAAATTCAGATGTTGAACCATGAAATGGGGAAGGGGGGGGGGTTCCATTTTAAAAATAAGATTTTTGGCGATCAAAATGCATGACTTTCCATGATTTTTTTAAAAAATAGTTAAAATCGTGACATTTCATTCAAAATTACCGAAATTCATAAATAGGCCATGCAAAAGGGGGACACCCTGTAAAGGATGTGGGCTCAGTAAAAGGGGGACACCCTGTAAAGAAGGTGGTCTCAGCAAAAGGGGGAAACACCCTGTAAAGGAGGTGGGCTCAGCAAAAGGAGGACACCCTGTAAAGGAGGTGGGTTCAGCAAAAGGGGACACCCTGTAAAGGAGATGAGCTCAGCAAAAAGGGACACAATGTAAAGGAGGTGGGCTCAGTATCATATTAATATGTGTTTCAAGATGCACAAGGTGTCAGGATACTTTTAGCCAGTTAATAATAAGTTTTATAATAGCATATAAGTTTTTTTTAAAAAAAATTCATATGAAATCTTAAAAGGCCATTAGTTTACATGTAATAAAAGTTATGGCGTCTAATTTTTAACGATATTTTTTAATATGTTCTTCTTTATTGAGTTATTATCAGCTACATCTTTTTTTCCATTATCGTGCTGTTTATACTTACTAAATTTATACAGTCATTTCAGATTTTTTTTTGTTACATTTTTAGTAAATAAAAATGAGTTATATTCACTTTTAAAATTAATCTTATGTAAAACTACATTTACTCAATGAATAGAATTAAAATAATTGTCATAAAATAGCTGTTGAAAATTTGCATTATTGCTAAATAATCTTTTTAAAGAAAAATATTTAGCGAATGTCTATAGTAGGCTTAATTTAACAGGTTGCGAAAAGGGAAAATTAAGCACTTTTTAAAAACACCTAAAGAAAAAAGCACCTTTAAGGGCTTTCATAAAACGAAAATAAGCACCTTTAAGCACTTTTTAAAAACGCTACACACCATGCTTAATGTTACACGGAAGTGTAAAAAAAATGGATTGACCTTTTGCATTATTTGACACACTTTAAAGCACTTTTTTTCTTCTTCCTAATTCCAATTTTTTCCAAAAATATTGCAATTTTAAGTGTGTGAATTTCTTTTCATGTTATTCGTTTTAAATAACGATTCTTTATCCATAGCTGCAGAAAAACTAATCAATCACAAGATTTTCATTTTATAAGCTTGGACTTGTTTTGATGTCATAAATTAAAGAGAGATTAGAATTTACCAGATATAAGTCATAACATTTATATCGAAATATTTTTAAAAATCTGAGGGGAAATAAAAAAACCGTTTGCAATTTGAACTGTTATATAATATAAGGTTATTGCTATAGATTGTTACTTCACATTTATTACTTTTGATTGTATCAAATATTTTATAGTTCACGAGTAGGTACTGTTGATTATTTTTCAAATACAAGTGATAATGCGTATCACCACATTTAAGAGATTCTCCATTACATCATTTCCTCCTTTATATAATAATAGACGTTAAATTTTCTGAATATCTATATCCCCGCAGTGGATCAATCGTAAAGAAGCGGTAGAACGAGCATCACCAACTGAGGTCAAAAAGCGGGTGGTTGGCCACTTTCATCAGTCTGCTCAAGGGCCGAGGGTGCGCAGTTCTCATTAGACTGTTCTGGTATAAAGTGCTCGCACGCGGGTCGTCGAGCTACCGAAGCGGAGGAGCCAAACCCTCTGCAGAAGATCAAAATTGCGATAGCATGCGTTCGGACCATCGTCAGGGATTTTTTCCAGACCTTCGCCAATAGCCCATTGTGAAGTTCTAGTGCGACATGAATAAAGTACCTACCATAAATAAAATCCATAAAAGTAATAATGATATTTGAAAAGAATTTTCATTAAATATCTCAGGAATCTAGATGGAATTATTTTTTTACTTTGAAAGCATTCAAAAAACATGTTCAATGCTATTATGATATTTTCCAGGATCTGACCACAAAGGGAACAATAAGCAAAGAGTTGAAAAGAGTGCTTCCAACAATGATGGGAAAAAATCCAGGAGATTTTACAAAATAATATAAATTTCATGATAATTGTTGCATAATGAACTAAATATTTTACACATAGGGAATTTCAGAGTCGTTAAAATAGAAAAACTGTAATATTTTTCAATTATGATTGACATTAAACAAACTTGAAATGGCAAACATTATGTTTACTCATAATTTCCAATACTAATAAGCATTTAATTCATCAAAGATAGTTAGAAAATTATTAATTCACTTAAGAAGGAAGTTGCGAATAAACTGAACATTTTAGAATAAAAAAAGTTTTAAATTCATTTCTATAAATGAGGCTCACTTCATTATGTATTCGTAGTACTTATTTAAATATTCAAGCAAGCCATAACCTATGCAAAAATTCTATTTCATTCTTAGGGAATTTACATTTTATGGAATTTTCTAAACGGTATAAAAACCAGGAGAATATTTATTAAACCAGGAGAAACTGGCCAGTGGAGTTGGCAGCTATGGTATCAATATGGCACACTTTGGAGACAGAACCAATGCTTAAAACATAATCAAAGTGATGCTTTACAAGTTTATTGATAGAAATAGATTTAACATGAAATGTTTTTTTTTGACAAACTGTGGATACAAATTTTTCTTAAATATGTTCTGCAGAATTAATTGATTGGAGAGTCACTTCTTGGTTCCATTTGAAGGAAGATGTCTTTAGGTTGCAGCAGGGCAACTCCAGGATAAAACTTCAAAGGTATCTAAAGATTAAAAGAGAATGCTGATAAAAGTTGAAATTTCGTCTCACAAAAAATGCTTTTATCAAACTTTAAATAACAACAAAGTGCTGGGGCCAGGAAACTATAACACCTTACTTTTCCCCAGTATACAGTTTTGGGGGACAACAATTATAGATATTATTTGATTACGGTAAGTAGGATGTAGATATAAATTTTTTTTTTTCATTATTCACTTTTTCTAGTTTTTGTCACCGGCCATTAAGGCAGAGGGGCTACGATTGTTCTTGTTTTCCAGTGGTGCCATCTATGCCATACAGATCGTAATTTGGACCTCAAAGGAGAACGGCACATCTCCAATTCAGTACCCCTAGAGATATTTTTAAATTTTTCTTCTAATATTATGGGAACATGGAGGACTTTGTGACCCGTCAGATTTAACATGCACCAGGTACCATTTATTCCACGGGGAGTCTTCGGCCGGCTGGATTCGACGGGTTCTTGAACGCGAGTCCAGCACCCAGCCCCCCCAAAAAAACATTTATTCTAAAAGTGAGGGCTGAAAAAATTTAAATGTTTATGGGAAGAACATCCATAGTTTCAATCAAACTATTTCCACTTTCTGATTCAGAAAAGTATCTTTCCAGATACAAATTTATATTTCAAGTTTAGAGACAGCTTGTTACATTATTTTCTCTTCTCTGCCAGAATGATTCCATGACTTTCCAGGTGCACAGATACAATGAATAGAATTAGACTATCAGTGATACAAAACTTTCAGCGTAAAGAACATACCTTGGCAGAAATTTCTAGGCAAGTAATCACTGAAGTATAGTTAGGAGTAGTGAAAAATGAAAAAGTAAATTGCTAAGAATATACACACAACATAATAACTTGTCCTACTCATCCGTAATAAATATAAGATATATAAGTATATATCTTTGAATTTAAAAAAATTCAGTGCTGGTATGGCAACGAAATAATATAGTTAAATGAGTATCAGGGTTGCAACTCAAATCTGGAAAAAAAATTCCCTATGTTTTCCATGTACATAGTATACACAATATATTAAAAGGAAACACAGCAATTACTGTGCTCTTATGTGAGCTATAGTGGGCTAACTATATATTTATTAGTTTTAATTGCTGGAAAAACAGCTGAACATACTTAAATGATGATGTAGTAAATAGCTGATAGTAGTAAATAAATAGTTTAGTATAGCTGAAATATCATGGTTAAATATCCAATAGATTAGGTGTTTTGAGTGGTCACCATCTCTTAAAAGACAAAATCAAAATTCCCTGCACTTTCCCTGTTATTTTGGTTATTTTCAAATTCCCTGTATTTTCCAGGTTTTCCCTGTGGAGTGGCAACCCTGAGTATGTTTTATATACAAAATATTTTTACAGAAAAATTCCACCCTATAAAAATGATTATCATTAAACTTAATTAATTTCGTTCAGAGATTCTTGAAAATTAAATTTATAGAGTAAAAATAATGACGTGGCTTCTTAAAATATAATTTTCATCTCGAAGAATATTTGCATTTCAATTTTGAATGAATGTAATACACGCGACTCTAGAGGGGGAAAATTGAATAAGTAAAAAAAAAATCTAAAATTTTTAATGGGATAAAAAAAAATTCTTCAAAAATGCAAAAGACTTAACAGTTTTGAAAACTTTGCTTTTCAAGATTATTCATTTGCAAAAAAATGCGTTTACGATTTTAAAGCAAGAATAAAACAAGAATTGTATAGAAAAATAAAGAGTTAAAAAAAAATGGCATATCATTTCAGCAGGCATTTGGAAAGTATCATTTTGTGTTGTCAATTGTTTTAAAAACTATCATACAAAGACTAATATTTAACTTTTTTTCATTTGTCCGAGACTACTCAGAATAGTAAGCTGAATGTTTTTACACATTAAAAAAAGTGAAATTTCAACTTAAAACGTGTGTATTATGTTTTGTTACAGTTCCTAGTATTTATTAATAAAATAAACAAATGTGTTGATTTTCTGCATTAACAAATTGGTAATTAATATTTATAATGTAGGGCATTTCTTACAAATCATTTCTAAAAGATTGAAATTTCTAAAATGAAACAATTTAAGAAACATGCGTTTAGAATATTAGAAAAAATTCCATATTTATTTTATAAAAAAATCAACATTTTGAATGTAAAACAGATGAAGAGAACACCTTACCGTTGTTTTGGGACAAGTTTTGATGTTAAAGTGAGTGATAACGTGGATGAGGCAAACTTTGACTTCCAAGAGTGCAAATCTCATACCGACACAGTTCCTGGGTCCAGCACCAAAAGGCATGTACACATAGGGATTCCGTTTGGCCCTCTCCTCCGCTGTAAACCTGCAATCATGCACAGAAATATCTTATTTCCCATACAGAGATCGTTGAATGATCAAAAAAACACTTTGATGAATATTTTTGAAGTGTGGTTTATTGTTATGTTGCTTAAGAACTCTTTCATTGACTAGATTTTAATTTCGCAACAGAGAAAAATTAGCAAAACTCATTATCTGTGAAACTTCATCTTTTTGAAAGCAAGAAAATTGTTTTTCTCGGTCGATGACTATCTTTGCACAATACATAGCATATAATTTCATATAGTATGAACTTAGATTAAAAATAATAATGAATAAAGTAGCAAAGACTAAATTTGCTTATAAAAGTGTCCAATTCTCTCTAAAGTTAGGTTATGAAAACGCTGTGTTTGTGTTAAAGTAAATTAAATAATTTCTTATAACATTTAAAAAATTAAGAACTTTAGAACATAAAATGCTGCTAAGAAAATGTATGTAAAAGAAAAAGGTTGATTTGATCGAAGGCAAGTAAACATCAATTTTTATGGCTAAAAGTAGCCTCATTCCACCAGTTATTATTAAGTATTTGACACCTTTTTGTTTTGTAACATGATTTTATTTTGCTATACACACTCTTATTAGACTTTGAAGAATAATGACTTCCATGCACTTATGAATCATTTTTTGAAATGCTTATCGCCTGTATTATCATCTTAAAAAAAATCATTTCACGAAAAAAAAAGAATAAACTACTCGATGAGCCGGGTATTACTCACAATTGAGCAGAAATAACAAATAAGATAAATGAACTAAAATAAAAATGCTGAAACTTTTCCTTCTGAATCAAAATGCATGTTTAAGAAAACAAACATAGCATTTGATTATTCTGCTTTCTAAATTTCCTAACGAGTCTTATGGATCTAAATATCAATTATCAATTATGGAGTATTAGTTAAAACAAAAAAACTATAAATAATTCTTTTAATTGAATATGTAATATTTTTTAATCTAATATCATGGGTCATATTCTTGCATTTTGTGTGTGTGTGTGTGTGGGGGGGGGGGGGTGTGTGATAAAAATTACTTCTTTCTTCGCATTTTGTAAATAATTATTATAATAACAAATATAATTAAAAATCATGAAATTCATAGCAGTAATTGCCGGAAAAAAAAAGATCGCAGACGAAATAACGTGAATCACGCTCCTCACATGCGTGTTTCATTTCGAGATTACATTGTTGTCATAAATTATATCGCATAAAAAAATACCGGATTTTAAAACTATGGAGAAATCAATAACAACTGTCAAAACTTTGATAGAATTATTGCTCTAAAAAGTAAATACTCAAATGCACTATTCGAATTTTCCATATTGTTCAAAATATATCGGGATATTTAAAATCCTCGTGAAAATCAATATCCATAACTGCCGATAATAAAATTGAAACATTACATCCATTTACAATACTATCAGCATAAATTGAGAGCGTCAAAAAGTGATTATCTAAATGCATGATTCAAATATTACGTGTAAATTCCTGCAGAAAAGAAAAGCAATTTTTTTAAAAAAAACTTTTCAAAAGAAAAATCTTTCTGCAAGAACTGTGTAACATTCTGCGACAATGCCGCCGCCAGGGGGCTTACTAAGGAAAGACAGCATCACTTCAGTTGTAACAACAACAAGACAATCATTTTGCTTAAATTCAGACTCACCTATCCGGATCAAATTTTTCAGGATCTGGAAAATTTTGAGGATCTTTGTGCATTGCATAAATAGGGACAGTAACCATCATTCCTTTTTTCAGTGTTATTCCAGTATTGCCCAATTCATAATCTGTCTCAGCCTTTCTTTCTAGTCTGTAATTTTTTAGATAAACAAAGTTATTTTAACCCTTTTATCGGTACAGAATTCATTTACTTCATACACGGTCCCTGGCCGAATTATTAGACACACTCTAAGACACTTCTCTATTAGACACACACTTAATTATCAGGTGACACTATACAGCTTTATTGTTTTTATGTGACTGAAACCAGCTTACACTTGTTTATGTTCGTGTAGTAATGCGTTAAATGAGACGATATATTATATAAATATGAAATATTTATTATATCAGGAATCATATTAGTATATTATAATAATTAGATCAAATGATTAGATGCAATCTAGTGTTTTAATAATGACACGTTTCGCACGAGTTTATAGGCAATACTTTTATATTTAAACATACACGTCATGGGTTTTTAATATATACTTCCTATTTGTATTTATTTTTAACGTACTGCATTACAATGTTAACCCATTGATACACGAACGTAAACAAATGCAAACTGGTTTCATCCGAGTAAAAACAATACAGCTGTATAGTATCTCCTGGTAATTATAATATTACATCTTATAGTGCGCCTCATAATGTGGCCAATAAGTGAAACTGTGGAAGGAAAATATTATATTTTAGTAAAATTATTATTATACAGTCGAACCACATTAAAGCGAAATGGCTTAATGTAAAATATTGCTTTACATGAAACACATTGGGTCCCATGAGTTAGCAACCAATTATTGCTTCATGTTTAACATGAAATTATCGAAACTGGTCACAACACAGATGAGAAGAATGTGAATAAAATGTTTCTTTCTTTGTTAGAAGTAGAAGAGGGGCAAATAAGTAAAAGAGTTAAAATAGTTTATTAAAGTAGTTAAAACTTTTAAGCTTATTTTAATTTTTTTGGTTCATATTATGTATTAATAGTACGAAATAAATTATTTTTATAATGGATTATCGGATAAGATCTGATTAACATAAATAATTACAATAGTTCCGCCAATATCGCTTTAACGAGGTTCGACTGTATTGGGTAAAAAATAACAATAAATTAAAAAAAGAGTGGTAAAAATAATAAAATTACTACAGTGGAAATAAATGGTGGCTGTTATACAAATATTTAGTAAGGTCAGTTAGAATTTTAAAGGAAAAAATTCTCTTATAATGTGCCCCGAAAGACAATTTTGTTTCCCATCCTGTCATTGCAGTATTCAAATAACACATACGAGTGAATAATAATTACTATATATTTTAGCCCACATTTCTTGAAAATTTTCTTTATTTCTAATGTAACAACGTTTTTCAATGGAAATATTATCGCTATAACCTATCAGTTACCACCATTTCTTATAATTCAATAATCAATTTCTGATTTTTCCAAAACATAAAAAGGTTTATTTTAATTTTAACCAAGTTACCTGAATTTTAATCAAATTATTTGGATTTTTATCTGGCTTTAGGGACAGTCAAAATATGGTTCTTACGCCAAAATTTATATCAATCAATCAACTGTTTTGCATGAATGATTATTTTTTAATTTTCCAACTTTTTTTGGAAAAGCATTGAATAATCATGAAGAGTTTGTTAAGTACAAAAAAATATCCAAAAAAAAAAAAAAAAAAAACTAGTGAAAAACCGAAACCCAAAGATGGCTAGTTTCCAGAAATGCTTAGAATGGCAGAAGGTCACACATTTCCATTTGAAGAATGAAGCTCCAGAATTTTTCCAATAGTCAGAGAGGAGGAATGAAGTAGGAATTAAAAAAGCGAGCAACAGACTTGTACCAATTTAGTATTTCTAATTTAAATCAGGTCGAGTTTGACTGCATTGCTTAGAAACAAGATAAATGGTTTTTCCCCAAATGTTATTGGGAGTACAAATTAGTTCGGTCCGTTTTTAAAAGATGGCTCTGGCTGTAATGAATGTTTCATAGCGACAGCTGGTTTTAGAGAAGTTAAACATCTGTCAATAATATTCAGTTTATATCGATTTGAGTTTCATACAAAAACCCAGTTTTTTACTTTTTATATGTAAAATTTTGTATTTGCTGGACATTGCTCCTTTTGATTACTGGTTGTTCCAATGGATGCAGCAAGATTTGGCACTGTCACTGGTTCACTTCTTTCACAGAATTTGAAAATTCGCTTCTAACTTGGATCGCCTCAAAAGACGAGACATTTTTTCGAAGATGGAATTTGAAAATTGCATGGGAAGTGGGAAAAGTAGTAGCCAGCGATGGACAATTCTTTGATTAATCTGTTCATTCATTTTGTTTTGAAATAAATGCATTTGTTGATCACAAAAGAACGGAACGAAATAATTTGTACTCCCGATAAAATATATTTTTTTCTTGTAAGAAGGGCAAGGAATCCATAAAAAATGAACAGCCACCTCGACATAGGACAATATTAAAGTAATAATGATGATTATATAAATAATATTAATAATGAAAGGATAAAAGAACCTTAGTATTAATTAAAGACGCCCGGTGGCGGAGTGATAGCACTTTGCGCTCCCATGCCACAGGTCCTGGTTTCGATCCTCGAGCTGGACAAGGTTGACTCAGCCTCTGATCCCCTCAGTCGATAAATGAGTACCAAGCATGCTTGGGAACTAAACACTGGGGGTTCCGCGTTTAGCTGACAACCTGACCGGAACATCTGTTCCTGCACCCCTGAGTCCAAGGTCAAGAAAACTGAGATGGGAACAGTAGGCCTTGGCCCTCAATGGGCTGTCACGCCACTGAATGTAGTTTAAATATTAATTAAGGATTATTAATGTAGATTCATTGTTTAGTCATATTGATGATTATATAAATAATAATAGTAATAAAAGAATAAAACAACTTTAATCAGGGTGCGTAGCCAAATCTTTCAACAAAAAATAAGCACCTTTTAAGCACTCAAAAAGTATTTTTAAGCACTATATACAGTAACAAAATGCAAAATAACTTTCAAAGACTTTATATGATCGTAATAAAATAACTAGCTTCTGACAAAGAACTCTTTATTATATTAGCCATTATAAAATGCTCGAGAGATTTCTCGGTTCGATACCGGAGGGTGGAAAATGAAGTCCAAAATTGAGAACATCTTGCAAAATGCAGCAGAGTTGCACATAAGAGTGCAATAATCTCACCAAACCCAGCTCAGTAGGCGCACATGCGGACTTCCAAGTATTTAATCAAACTTGTAAAATGATTGGCACTTTCATACACTATGGACTGACGGTAAGCCGAAATGGATTGTGGTTGAATGAATTGTAAAAACGTTGAATAGGACAATGCTAAAAGCATGCTTTTGCAAATTACATGGCGAAAATAGACATGGGAGAGAAAAAAATTTCCTTTTCGGGAATGGAACATTAAGCACTTTTTAAAAACAGCGAATGAAAAAAGCACCTTTCAGGGCTTTTAAAAACGAATATCGAAAATAAGCACCTCAAAGCGCTTTTTAAAAACGCTACGCAACATGTTAATATTAAAGTAGATTCTTTGCGCAGTCATATTCATGATAATAATGAAAGAATAAAATAACCTCGATGCTGGAGGGCAATGACGCAATGTCTCAGATATAACATTGTCAAGATACTTCATGTTCTGTATAGCATCATATGTCAGTTCTCCCTGTTTGAAAAGAGATATGAATTAAATAAATTAAATTGATTCATTTAAAATTATGGATTCTGTTGGAATAGCTTAGATCAGTGTTTCCCACCGTGGGGCCCACGCCCCACCGGGGAGCAATTTGATTGTTAAGGGGGGCAATTCAAAAATGGACTCGACATGAGTTTAAACCTTTTGCTCTGGGCCATTTAAATACTATGCAAGATTTCGGTGACAAAATCGAAGGAAAAAAGCAAATTCTTAAATAATTGCGGTCAATAAATATTATGTGACTTAGGGATTTTTTAAGCGACAAACCTGAAATGAAGTATCTGTTTACAGTCGATGGTAAAGCATTTGTGAGTTATTTAGCCAATATCTTTGAAAAACTGAATATATTAAATAAGAAGCTTCAAGGAACAAATAAAACTCTTGTTGATGCAAAAGCGAAGATATTTGGCTTCATTACCCTTATTGAGTTATGTCAGAAATATATTAACAACAAAAACTTTGAACAGTTTCATTGGCTCCAAAAATGTGAAGTAAATGATACCGCTTTACTTGTTATTGTCTATCATCTGAAAATTCTATCGGCTGATTTAAGAGAAAGATATTCTGATTTAAAACAAATTTATTTTCCAACATGGATGTTGCAGTCCATGTTAGTGGATTTGTCTGATATATCAAGAACTTGCAGAAATGGAAAATGATTAGTCAGTTAAAACTTTATTTAATATGAAATGAGTGATGTCATGGCTTCGTGAGGAAACAAAAAACAAATACCCAAATTCAATCAAATGTGCAAGAAAACTATTGTTACCGATTCCATCTTCATATTTAGCTGAATGTGGATTTAGTGCTGTAAATGATTTCATTGGTAAAAAAAAGAAATCGTCTGGATATAACACAACGGGGAGACTTGAGACTGATAACCAATGTGGAACCTAAGATAAAATCTACGTGCAGCAAGCATCAATCAAGAGCAAGAATCTCACTAAATTAAAATATTAAATTATTATAGAAAAATCTTTAATTAAATTATTTCGAATTTGAATTTTAGTTTTTCATTATATAATCTGAAAATTTATTTTGTTTCGCTAACAATTTCCTAAGTTTCTTAAGTGAACAATTCGATTTTTTAATATTAAAAATTATGTATATGTTACATAGGGGGGGCATAAGAATTTTAGAAAGGCTTAGGTGGGGCATGGTACGAAAAAGGTTGGGAAACACTGGCTTAGATTATTCCAACGACAGAGTAAAGAGATTACTGGAAGTTCAACAATAAACAGAGACTTATTATAAATTAAGGATCGCATGTATTACAGGGTATCTGCAACAAATGATAGGTATGTCCAAATGATAGATAGGTATAACCAAAACTGTTATACACTGTATCTTCATATTCCTAGATATTAAATTTAAAAAACAGAGTAAAGAAATAGTTGAAGCAATAAAATAGCTGAAAAAAATACAAAAGAAAATAATTTTTTCTTCTTTTTTTTGTAGAATTATATTCTAAACATACTTTTCTTGTTTATCGGAAAGGGAAGAAATACACCTGATTTTTCTGTCCTCATTTCGGAATTAAAAAAATTCGCCAATGACTGGCTTGCTTCAATTAGAATTTTAAATTTATAAAATAAAAACAATAAAAATTCTGAAGACACAGAAGATAAAGATAATTCGCTTGAGAAATGATGCTTTTTCTTTCATTTTCTGAAAGAACACCATAATTTTTAAAGAACATGATAAAAACATTTTATATTTTAATAAAATATGACTGTGAGTGGGGATTTTGTTACTTATTCAGATATTTGGTACACCATGAAATTGGGGGGGGGGGGAGTTTCCATTATAAAAATTAGACATTTGGGCGACCTAAATTCAAGACTTTCCATGATTTTTTAAAAAAAAAAATATAGTTAAAATCATGACATTTTATGACAAATTTTGTTTAAAACGGAAATTCATGACTTTCCAGGAGTGCACATACCCTGTATATCGGCTATAAGAATGGTTTCGCCGCATCATCGCTTACTACTAGAACTTCAATAACATTTAATTTGAAGCTGGGGAATTACTTTCAATCGCTCGATAAGTTTTTCACTCCATCTTAACGGCTCACCACAATCAATTTAAATACACAAATTTTCGTAAATTTTCATTTATATTCAACCGGCTGCACACAAATTATGTATTTTTACATTTAAAACTACATTCCTTCAAACAATGTAAAAGTTTATATACTTTTCGATTAATACATTCAAAACTATTATTCATACAATTATTTCTTTTATATAATGAAATAATAATAATAAAAAAAAATCAATTGCTAAAATATATTTTTATCACACTGAATTATTTTCTGATAAACAAATTCTACATTTATGTGCAAAAATTTTTCATTTCGCTAAAAAAATTCTCGAGATAATACGAAATACGTTGAAAGTAAAAATGACATAAAGGGGTTCTAAATTTAACAAAAACATACATTTAACAACACTAAAAGTTATCTTCATTTTGAGAACATTTTCGACTGGATCATACAGAAGAAAAAAAGTTTCACAGAGAAGAAAAAAAAAAAAAAAAAGGTCTATTGGAATAAATTTAGAAAATTTTTTAAAATAATAGTTTGAATTTCGACTTCCTGTAAACATTACAAGGGGACAGCATTTCATTTATGGGGATACGACTACAAAAATTTGCGAGGCAGGGGGGGGGGGGAGAATTTTAGAGCTTGCTCTCTTAAAAATATTTTGTGAAACGACCGTTTTTCCTGAAGCAGACTCCTGATTTTTCTATTCTAATTATTCAATTCTAAAATTTTTTTTTTAAAAAACAGGAAAAGTTAAAAATTATTCCTTTTCAAGTTGGAAAAAGTTCTTCTTTTTATGCTCAAAAGTCTATGAATTTCACATATTAGGAAAAATGTTAGTATAGGAAATAACGGGCAATGTCTCTTAACTTTAAAAATGTTATTAATGAGCAATTTGATCACATTTGCTGGAAGACATAGTTGTTTATAATATAACCATTAGGCAGGAATGTGTAAAAGGAAAGACTAGTTTTAAAAACTGAGAGAATATTTACATTGGTTTCTTTCAGGCATTGGTGTATCTCACGTCTTGCCTTCTCTTGGACGTCTGGATTCAAAGCTAAGAAGTAAGTGGTAAAAGAAAGTGTGGAAGCTGTGGTATCATAACCAGCCATGAAGAAAAGCACACACTGAGCCACAAGCTCATCCATCGACAAATCTGAAATGATCAATTATTGGTTTACAGCTGCAAAAAATGATCATGAACAAGAATACTTGACACTACTTTTCTAAAAAAATTCCACTAGTATTTTGCACCCCTTCAAGGAAACGGTGTGTGGGAAAATCACCAACACACACGAGTGATGTGCTTTCAAGTATTCAATTGAATCTGATCTGAAAGCCTAAATACAGGGTGCGTAGCCAATTCTTTCAACAAAAAATAAGCACTTTTTAAGCTCTTGAAAAATATTTTTAAGCACTATATATATCTTAATAAAATGAAAAATAATTTTCAGACTTTTCACGATCATGATAAAATAACTACTTTCTGACAAAGAACTTTCTTCTTGATTATATTAGCCACCCTAAAAAGATCGAGAGATTTTTCAATTGGAATTCAGAGGGTGGAAAACGAATGCTGAAATTGAGAATATCTTGCAAAATGCAGCAGAATTGCACATGAAAGTGCTAGAATCTCACAAAAGCCAGCTCAGTAGACGCACACACGGATAATTTTTCATCAAACACGTAAAATGATTGGCGCTTTCATACGCTACGCTCCGACGAAATGGATTATGAATGAATTAATTGCTAAAATGTTAAACAGAACAATGTGAAAACCATGCTTTTGTAAAAATACGTGAGAAATATCGACATGGTAAAGCAAAAAAAATGTCATTTTCGAAAAGGGAATATAAAGCACATTTTAAAAAACGCAAATGAAATAAACACATTTAAAGGCTTTTAAAAAATGAAAATCGAAAATAAGCACCATTCAGCACTTTTCAAAAACTCTATGCGCTACGTAAATAGCTACCAAGTCCAATAGCTATAACATTAAAACGTCATGCATAACCACGTGATTAGGCACAATCATGCAAATTTTAACAGTGTTATTCTTCTCTAAGTTACCAACCCAATTATATGACGTATGACGATCATGTTTATAGCACGAAGGTATGAAATGCATCGCTAAGTGTGATTAGTTTTAAACCTGTGTTTTTTCTTTCTTCATTCAAATAAAAAAATTTCAATTAAGATAGCATTGCGTTAATTTATGTACAAAATGTTTTCATCCTGTGCATGTATGCAGGAGCATAAAATTTTCACATCTTAGATTTTTGTTCCATTTTACTCAAAATTTGTTACTCTCCTATTTTTAATCATTCTTGTCTATTTCTATTCTGTCATACAATAATTGGAGACAAGAACAAATTCTAGAAAGTCCATCGTTTTAAAAGGATCATCCCATATAAATAGGCATTCCATTCAGCACTGAAACAAGGGAAGAAATTAAAATCAGATGCCTGTCTAGGTTTTTTTGAGAGGTATCGATTCTGTGAAAATTTAGACATTATTTGTGAAAATTAAGAAGTAAAGTAAGAGGATATCTTCAAAAATAGTTCCCACAAATAAAAATCATTTATGTCTCTTAAAAATTCTCTTAATAATCTTAAAAATTGCATCCAAATTTAAAAATATTGTCCAACGTTAAATTTTAACTTGAATTTAATAAAAACATGCATTTAACAGTAGCATTTACAGCTATTTTACTTAAAAAATTTTCGACTAGTCCATACAGAAAAGAATTTCATTTGGAAAAAAAATTTTTCAAAAAAAAAAGAAAAGGTTTGTTAGATTAAATGTTTGAATTTTGTCTTCCTGTAAAGGACTAATAGAGGAAATGCATAATTTATTGTTTGTTGACGTGGATAAAAACAAAATTTTAAGAGGCAGAGATTTTGCTTTTTCAAAAGTATTTTTCTTAAAAGTTGAATTTGTGAAAATGCATATAACAAATCGTGCTTTACTTTTATCTTCTTTAACAGAAGACATCCTGACAGAATTAAGCATTTCTTAGAACTAAAATACAAGGTTTTGGACATGACACATGGGTTTCACTGTCCTAAACAGGGTTCCCACTCAATTTTCAAAAAAAAATAAAATAAATAAAAATTTTCAAGGACTTTTCTATGACTTAAAATCAAATTATTCAAGGATCCATTCAGTATTACAGTTAATATACTAAAGAACATGTCAACCAGATTTTATAATTACGTCGAAGCAGAAATTGTACATTTTCAAAGCATAAAGCCTATTTGACGAAATAATAATATGAATAATAATTTAATTTATCAGCTACTAATGCAAATGGTTGATAGTTATATAGCCATATTTCAAATCACTTTGAAAAATTCCAATGATACTAGCGAACATTTAAAAACTAGCAACAGTGAAACTTTTCATGAAAAATTTTATAAAGTAAATTAGAATTAATGAAAAATAATACTATATTAAACAAGCATAGTAAATAATTGATAAAGTTTATGCAAGTTTATTAAAACATAAATACTTTTTTTTAATATGTTAAATCCAAATTTTAGGTTACAGCAAATGAATATAATTAGATAAAATATCAAAATATAGCACATCTGTTTTGATTTTAATAACACATTATCGATTTTGTTACTTCAGAATATCAGTAATGTATTTTGAACACAATTTATTGTAGAACAATATTTTACAAATAACTAAGACTTATGAAGCTTTCTTTAAAATAAATCCATAAAATGTGAAGCATGATTTTAAAAAGTTAAAGAACATGTGTAATTTTCACTATGCGTAATCTTTAAAAATCACATTTGTACAAATCTAGATATACTATATGTAAAGCAAAATTATAAGAAAGGAGAAGTAAGTCTTGAAGATTGTGTAAATCATGTATCACAATTTGCGATTTGTAAATTGAAATTGAATTGCGGTATATGTTTCTTAAATTGGAACAATATGAATAGCAAATGCCACAAAACGCTAACAAAACTAACAAGATGTAAATCACTATGTGAGATAAATCACTTTAATGTGAATTCTGCTGCATGATTAGCTAATAATTTTCATCTGAATAGTGGTCATTACGAGGGAAATAGTAATTTGTGACTCAAAAGTTGCTTAATTTAGAACAACTATGTGTGATTCATAAATCATTTTGATGAGAATTGCAACGTTAATTCTTAAATCTTTTTATGTGAATCATAATGTGTAATTCTTAAATCCTTTTAATACCATGTAAACTAATTGAATGAGAATTGTGATGCACAATTTTGAAATTACTTAAATACATATCACGTTACATGATTCAGAAATAACTTTAATTGAAATCATGATGTGTGTTTGATAAATCATTTTAATGTGAATCACAATGTGTGATTTATAAAATACCTTAATACGAATCCTGATGAGTAATTTGCAAATCACTTTAAATCAACATTCAATATATGATTCATTAATCACTTTCATTTGAATCCCAATTCGTAGAACATTTTAAATGAATTCCGATCCATAAATCAAGAATCAGTTTAATAAGAATCACGATGTTTATTCATAATTCATGAAATCTAGAACTAAATTTTATTTATTAGCAGTAAAAACTAAATATAAAAATCTGATGATAACGAATTAATGATACTTTCTATTAAAATTTAAAAAAACCCAAATAGGATAATAATATTAACCGGTCATAATAACGAAGTTAACACATTGAACATATTTTTAAATCAATGAAACACTAGTTATTCAGCAACCATGACTACAAAAACTAAAATTTCCTGGAAATTTCAGCTTTCTAAACATCAGAGATGAACAATAATCTGGAGTGAAAAATTTTGTCTCTTCTTTAACCTCTTTTCACTCTTCAAACATTAAAAACTGCATCTACCACAACTTCTATAACTTTTCGTTTGAATTTATTATTTTACTTTTTTTACAGCATTTTTGTAAGAAAGATTATGTTATTTCCAAAAAAATCAAGTACTTTTCAAGTACCCTATGGCAGAATTCAAGGACTTTACAGGGCCCTGATTTTTTCCAAGAAAATTCAAGGACTTTCAAGGTTTTTCAAGTATCGTGGGAACCCTGTTAAAGTGTCCAAAACCATGAACATAGGTAAAAGGTAAAAATTCTGAAAGGTGCAACCATTGTACATATAATGATTACATATATTAACAAATATTTGTTACTTTTTATACAATTTGCTTTAACTTATTAAAGGAAAATAATATAATATAATAAGAAAAGATTTATAACTTTTGAAGCTGCATAATTCATTGAACAACGAAAGTGAATATCTTATCCCGTAATTATGAATAAATATGTTTTTAATATTGATAAAATTACGTTTTTGCATAAGGATAAAAAAATGCAATATTAAAAATAGCAATAAACTTTTTTAATGAAACAAAAACTTGTCTGTTTCATGGTCAAAACTTAACATTTTATTGTTCCCAGTATTTTTTTAAAACTGTGACATAATTTGAATAAAAGGGTTTTGGACAGTTTAAGACAAAGGGGTTTTGGACAGGATGTCTTAAACTGTGGATTAATCCATTCTGTCCTAAACCTTGCTAGCTTCGCTAAAATATGACCTAACAATTACAAGGAACTTCCATAAATTCAAACAATAAAAGAAAAATCAACAATCAAGCCAATAGTTAAGGCCATAGAACTGTTTGCAACAGTGTAATCACCTTTTTATGTGCTCTATCATTAAAGTGAAGATCGCCTCAACAAATGATCAAAATAAAAATTACTATGAGAAACCGAAGGATGATTTTGAAGATTGCTCAAATTAAACTGAACAATTGCTAAATTTATAATATTTTTGGTGTTCTATCATTAGAAAATCATGTCTTGTTTATTACTTTCTATAAAGTTCTAAATAATATGACTGTTTGCTCTGATATTATAAACATGTGATTCACTTTTCTTCAAAATGTCAAACTTTACTGAGGGAAGAATTATTTGTAATGACATTTTATAAATATAATTAAATAAAACTTTTTTCTTTATATTGATTTTAAAGCATTTCTAACAGAGTTAAAACATTTTGACAGAAATTTTTTTAAACATATTGAAAATATCAAGTTTTTGCTAGGGGCCTTGAAAACATTTCATATTTTTTAAAAAATCGTGTCGAAATGTTTCATTGTTATAATGGACTTGATAAAATAAAAGAATAGGCATAATGTTAATAGTGCACAGAATGCATACTTAAGTCTGTGTTAATTTTCTTAACTTTCATACCGCTTCAGCAATAGCTACAAAAGGGGGTGTCTATATATAGTAAAATAGGTATGCGTTACAAAAAAAAAAAAAAAAAAAAAATAAGTTGGGAAAAAAGACAAAGTTGTTGAGCATCATCGATTTAGAGCCTTGTGGACGTTGAAAAGAATAAAATGCCTCAAATCATGAAAAAGCATGAGTAACATTGTCATTTCTAAAGAAAAATTCTCTGAGAGGAGATTTTCTCCAAATCCATGATGTTGTTCCACTTCGTAATTAATTTTAACTACTTATTGCTAAGACAGAATTGCTAAGTGGTGAGCACCCCCCCCCCCCCCCGTGGCAGAATCGTGGCGACATTGTCGCAGAACGTTACCGAGCAGAAACTTCCGAAAGATTTTATCTGTTCTTCAGAATTATATTCAAAAGATGCCATTCTCGTGCATCCGTGTGGGAAAAAAAATGCTTATGATTTTTCTATTCTTATTTGAGAATAATGAAAAATTAAGAATAATGAATTAATAAATTTGGTTTTCTTTTCTGTAGTAATTTTCGTTCTATTTTTTTCATATAGTTATTACTACTGATTTCCACATAGCTTTTAAAATCCGACATTTTGAATACGATATTATTTATTACAACAACTGAATCTCGAAAGCACGCATTCAGTAAACTTGCGCAATTTCGTTGTGAATCTCTTTTGTCGGTAGCTACTGCAACAGATTTCACGATTCTTTAAGAAAATTTTAGTGTGATGATGAATTACAAAATACGAAAAAGGAAACAATTAGTGTATTATCTTTCTAAAAAATATGACAAAATCATCCATAATATTAGAATAAAAAAAATCATTTATTGAATTAAAAAAATTATTTTATTTGATCCAATTTATTTATTGAAGTTAACACTTTTGTTATTTTAAATTAGTAACATGTATATTTGTCATTTTTAAGTACTTTGCAGAAAGATATTAGTGTTAGAGAGGCGTGTCGTAGAAAGCCTGAAAAATTTCTGCCACAGGGGGTATCCCCAATACCTACACAACCAGCTAACTGAAGCTGTTTATAATCACGGATACATAATAATTATTCAAGAAATAATTAAAATTTTTAAATTACTTACTTTTTGTGACACTATTAAGATAAACTTTTTGACTGGCAACTTCTTGACCATAATTGTTCGCCAAATCTTCATCCTTTTCATTTCCTTCTTCTTGTTTGGCCACTTCATTGGCAGTGTCTATCAACAACTGAAGAAAGTCATTGCGGTTCTAGAAATTGTAATTTCGCATATTAATATTATGAAATTTAAATTAAGACGAAGAAAAAAAAAGTGAAATAGGCTAAAATATATATATTTTTTTATTAATAGCAGTTGAATACCTTATTTAAGTTATCTTACAAAAATTTATCTTTGTAGAGGAAGCTGCTGTGGGTTTTGAAATCATTATTTATATTTAGACCAAAGAAATGATCCCATAATATTTTGGTTGCATTAAAGAAAAAAAAAAGATGTGCATTTTCTATCCCCCCCTCCCAAAGAATATTTTTCAGCTGATGGTTTTGATTGTCCAAACAATGAAGGACCTGTTTTCAAAATAAAGTAGTATCGCTCACTCTTCGTATAATTTATTCACTTGAGTTTATGCCACGACTTATAAACTCAACACATTGAAGAACAGAAACTGGGTGGCCACTCAAATCAGATTTTAAATTTCCCTGATTTTTCAAGGTAAAAATCTTACAATATTATAAAAAAACTTTTTCAAAATGTTATTTTTTTAACATATTATCTTGAAAAAAAAACTTTTTTTTTTTTAATTTGGCAAGATTTTTAATTTATTTTTTAATGCTTTGATACAACATCAATTAAAAAAAAATAAAGACACGTGGAGAAAATAATAGGTTTAGCTTGTAGAGTATATTGTTTTCATTGAATAATTTTTTTAAAATGTGTTATGTTAAGAAATTTTTTTCACAAAATGCACCTAGCATATGGCAAAAACAGAATGACCAATATAACCTTGGATTAGTCCTGTTTAATATATTTTTATTAAGCAGAAAGGAAAACCGTTTCAGGTGATTATAGATTGATAAATTTTTTAATTACAGTGGCTCCGAAAAATTTATGTTCACTTATAACTTTTATTGAAATAGGAAATAAAAATTAATTAATTAAAATGAATATTTCAGAGTGGGTATTTGATAATAAGATCTATAATCTAATCTTAGCAAAACTGCATTTAAAAACAAACCAAAAGTTTATTTTTAAGATATCAATAATCAAATAATAAAAAAAAATTTTACCCTAAGAAAGTCATCGTACACTTAAATGTTTTCCGATTTCAGAATTAAAATTATCAACTATTGCTTTAATTTTTTTATTTAATTATTTTTCATTTAATTTTTTGTATATTTATTTGCAATTTATTATCAAACTTGAGATAGCAAAACAATGTTTTAATTGTTTCTTTACCGTAATATTTTCTTTTATTATTTAAAAATGATTCATGGCCATAACAAAACAATAGACCAAATTTGAAAGTTGATTATTTGTCATCATAAGAGGTAAATCAGCAATGAATATTGTTAAATTAGTTTAATGTGTCCGTCCTATTGCACTGTGCAATATGTGATAAAATGCTTAAAAGAAGGACTTTATATCAGAGATTATAATTATAAAATTCACAAATAAGTGTTGTAAAAGTTTCTGTAAAATTTATTAAAAATTATTCTTCTCGAATTTCACCCGAGAAAAAAAAACTAGTTACATTTATTTACAAACTTATAAAAGCTATTCTAGATGTGAAAGGAAACTCTACTAAATATTACTAATTAGAAAAATTAGAATATTTACTAATAGACAGAGATATTTTTGAAAGTGTACGATAAAGTTTTTGTTACTTTTTGATGATTGATTTCCTAAAAATAAACTTTTGCTTTGTTTTTAAAATATTCCATGCAGTTTTAATAAGAATAGAATATATATTTTTATTATTAAATATCCATTCTGAAATATTCACCTTAATTAATGGATAGTTTTATTTCTGTAGTCTGTTTTTTTTTTTTTTGAATCAGCATTATAATTTTAAGAGATTCAGTATACAAAAATAAATGTCACAAAAGTAAAATAGCCTAATTTTTTGTTGTTTACTGTATATATATAAAAAAAAGATATAATTCCTTACATTTTATACTTTTTTCTCTTATTTGAAATTAAAATATTTAAAGGATTCCAATCTAAACACATAGTTTTTTAAGTTTAGTATAATTAATTGTTTTTGTTTTAACAACTAGAGTCTTGTACAGTGCGGAACTAAAACACTAAGTTTCGCTTTCCTTCTTTGTACTGAACACATACTAATTTAAAAAAATATATTTAATGTTTAAAACATATTTTATCATACAATAAGTTTCACATTCCTTAGTGTTTGTCAGCTTTTTAGGGTAAAAGGAGGAATAGTTCTGGAAATATCATCTCTCGAAAGCAAGTAACATTTAAGAACTTTCAATATTGTGATTACTATACAATTCAAATTTTAAATCAAAAATCAAATATTTACCAACAGAACATTAAAATTAAATATTAATATATAGTTAGTTGTTGAAAAAACATTTTTTAAAAATATGTTATAAAAGGTTAAAATGAAATAGAAAAAAAATTAGCATTAATGTAACAATTGTAACAATTTGTTGACAAACATTCCCATAGTCTCCGTAGCGGTCAAAGGTTCCTATACTAGTTTACCAACCATAGGAGAACTTTATGTGGCATTCTAGTTCAACAAAGCTGTAATGGAGCAAACTTTGATGCAAGCTCAGTATTGCTAAGTTGATGATATTTCAACTATTTGGCAATACATTTTCGTCTAAAAAAAGTGTGCAGAATGGATGAAATAATTTAAATTAAGAAAATTAGGTAGTAATTAATTTAAATTAGTGAAATTAAGAAAATTATTGAAGAAAAAATTTCCAGCTTTTCTTTCAAATTCCCTAATTTTTCCAGGTTTTTATCCAAATGTCCCTGATTTTTCCAGATTTTTTTCAGCATAAAAAAAGTTCCCTGACAATTCCAGGTGGGTGGCCACCCTGAGAAAGCACATATTAGAGAAAGACGTGATTTAATATTTCACGGGTTTTGATAGCGTGAGAATGTTATCAAAATCTGCATTTTGTTTAGAGAAGCAAATGTTGAAAGTCAATCAATCCCATTTTTTCATTGTGGTGCAAGATCACTACTTCCCCATTTCGCAATAATTATGAAAAACAATGTTTTCATAAATAATAATTATTTATTTTTACATAGAATAATTATTATACTTTTAAATAAAAAGTTGTAAATGAAAACTTAATTGTGAATAATGAATTGAAAATAAATATTGAATGGAGAACCATTCTTTTCTCAAGACTCATTTCAGTCCTCAGGACTGAAGAGTGGCACCCATGGCTGTCAAAAAAGAATTCATTTTTTCCCCTCTCCATCATCACCAAATCATTTAATAAGCACCTCTTAAGTACTTTCTTAAAACACCATGTCTATTGAAGGGTGCCTCACCTGTCCTAAACGTTTTCTTTCCTGAATAATAGAAGTAGTAGCATTTTGAAAGAAGTCCACAACTGATGGCACAAAAGGTGAAATTTTGAAAAATCTCATAATGGATGGTGAAAGAACTGAAAAATGTTTATTAGTGACATTAAATAAAATAGTAGGTCATGTTTAACATTTTATTAATAATAATGAACTATAACATTCTACGTCAAATCTTAATTATCAGGTGACAGCTTTATTGTCTTCACCTTCGTGTATCAATAGGTTAAATGAGACCCTATATATTATAAATTTGACGATAGGATAAATGAGACTATATGAAGATAGAATACTTATTATATCAAGCATTATACTAATATATTATAATCATTAGACCCAATGATTAGACGCACTTTAGTCTTTTTAATAATTACGGGATTTGCACAAGTTTATATGCAATACTTTTATATTTAAATATACATTTAATGGATTCAGGAGATTTTTTATATCTACAGTGCAGAACCTCTTATCCGGAAATCAGAAAACCGTAAAACCAAATAACCAGAATGAAATTCCGAACCGGAAATTAATTTTCTTCCAATAAAAATTTTTTTTTTTCCTGCAAGATTTTGAGCCCATTTTGTTATTTAGAGCGTACGGCGTATCCAGTTGACGAAAGAACTGATTTAGAGGACGGATCAAAAGTCGTTTGTAGACGAATCTCACATAAGCACAAATAGCCTATATATGTTATTAATGTTAATAATAACATTAATAACAATTAACATAACATTATATAAGCCTGTATATAATTTTTATTTCATAATTTCTTTCCTTATTTAAACTTAAGTGTATTATTATTTATCATTTTTTATTATTTCTAAAACTATTTCAGAATAATTCTTTAGTTTCGTTTTATAAACATTAAAAAAACTACATTTTGCAGCGATTCAGAAAACCGGAAAAATCAGTTAACCGGAATTGCGATGGTCCCGATCGTTCCGGATAGTCGGTTCTCTACTGTACTTTCAATTTGCATTTATTTTTAACGTATTGCATTACAATGATGCAGGAGGGCAAACAAATGCAAAGAGTCTTGTAAAAACAATAAAGGTGTATAGAATCAGTTGATAATTAAGATTTTGCATAGAATCTTATAGTAACAATAAAGCCAGGGTTAAACAGTCCAACTACATCAGTCATCATTTTGACCCTTTAAGCAGCCCAGTTATTTCTAGAAATGGTAATTTATAGAAATGAATTTGATTTAAGAAAATTTATTAAGCTAATTTTTTGGTGGTAAGTAGGGTTTTATACCCAACATTGAGGCTGAACGACTTCCTTCGATTTACTCAATTTTGTCAACATAAAGAGGAAGTGAAAAATTATTTTCCAGAAGTAGTGCATACAAAAACTTATATTTAACTTTTTTCATTTGCCCCAGATCACTAGGGATGATAAATTAAATCTTTCTTACACATAAAAAAAAAAATATATATAATTTCCATATAGAACCTGTGTATTATGTTTTGTTTTCGCTTCTTGTATTTATTAATAAAATAAAAAAATATGTTGGATTTTTTCCTTCAAAATAATTGGTAAGGAGAGCAGTTTAATAAGCGTGACCTCCATTCCTTGAGGAAACCAAATAATTCATTCATTGTTGAAAGTGGTTTATCCATTATTAGTATCATCTTGTTACTAACAGCAATAATGTATTTTTTAAGTCTGTTCCTGCTGCAATGGGTGGCCCATTAATGTACGATTAAAAGGCAGTTGTGATCGAGTTACTTTCGCGCAACAATACGAAGTTAGGCATAAGAATGTACTTTCTCTGACAGACTTGGATTTCACACCTTCATAAGGGGGAGGAGCTGGAAAAAAAATGGGCCTCAAAAGTTTCGGTCAACAGGGCGATTGAAAAGTCCGAATCCCTTACTTACTATTATAATTTTTTTTATCTAAATGCTAACCATAGTTTTTGTGTATTTCGCCACATCCCGAGAAGTTTTTAAGCGAATAGAAAAACGTTGCATAGAAATATAAAATTTGTTAATCCAAAAATAATTTCATGCAAAAAATTATTTTTAACTATTATTTGTTATTTTATTTAATAATAGTCAAAAACATTGCAAGGTTAAAAATTTTTTTTGCATCATTTAAACTAATTTAATTTTATATGACAAAACAAAAAACTTTGAACAAATCCTGAGAAATTGAATTTTAGAAGAATCGTATTTTTAAAATTTAGAATTATATCTTGAAAAATCTTTCAATTCTCTAAAAAAGTTCGCATGAAGTAATATTAAGGGGTTGTTATCCTGAGCAGGGGAAAATGAGATGGCTTACTAAATAGAGCGAATCTCCATGAAACGTCTGTTCCAAAAGCTTTCTTTGCCATTTGAACGAATTTGTTCTCTGGATTGCTGTGTGACTCAATTTTTGTTGAAAAGGCAGCACTTGCAATAACATCCATGGCCATCGTTCCATACAATCTATAAAACACCTGCATTAGTATTGAATGCAGAAATAAATGTTTTAAAAATACACCAAAATTTATACAAACTATGGCAGGAATATATTCAGACTTTCTGCGACACAAGCATTAATATTTTTCTTTAAGATACTTTTAATTATAACAATTACTAATTTAAAGTAACATTGTGTTTACAGTATAGAATAAAAATAATATTTTTTAAGTTCTAATATTATCGACGCTTTCTCGCATTTTGTAGCCGAAAAAATGCACCCATTATTTCCTCTTTTGAAATTTGTAAATCATTACACATATTAAAATCCGTAAGTAAATTAAGCGATAGTAAATTAAAATTCGTACATACATTAAAAATCCTAAAATTCGTGCAGTAAAGCCAAAATAAAGATAGGTAACGAAATCACGCGAATAAGACTCTTTAAAAAAGAGATACTCAAATAAGTTTGTGTAAAACATGGTGTTCTTAAAAGAAAAAGAACGAAAGAACATAATTTTTAGAACGAACTGTCTTTTAAACTTTGGCGATATCTGAATTTTTTATTTTATATTATTCATTTTAAATTCTAGCTGAAGCCAGTCACTACGGACTTCTCTTTTAAAGTCCTAAATGAGAATAGAAAAATCACGATTATTTCGTTCCTCCCTGATGCGCCACAAGACAGAAATCTTTGAAAAAAATTCTGCAGAAAATAAAAAGAAGCCTTTTTCGAAAAATCACGCAGAAAGGAGAATCGAAATTTTCCCCACCCCTAATAAAAAAATTTTCTGCAAAAACTCTGCGACACGGCAATTCTGCCAATGGGGATCTTGAAATAATTTTTTTTTTCTTTTTGATAGTTTTAGAATTTTTTTTTATAACCTTCCTTAAACAACTGACCTGATTTTGAAATTACACCAACCTATGTTCAACTTCTTAGCTTTGTGAATTTAAATTCAATTCAGAAGACAAGGATAATCCTGAATCAAGTATTGGGAGAAATTTGTCTACGAAAATCTCCCAAGGTTAGCCAGGCAGTAAAAACCCATGATCTGTCTATTACTAAGGACATTTTTCGGTCGGTGAGAGCCGGATGCTTTGTGAATTTAAATTCAATTCAGAAGACAAGGATAATCCTGAATCAAGTATTGGGAGAAATTTGTCTACGAAAATCTCCCAAGGTTAGCCAGGCGGTAAAAACCCATGATCTGTCTATTACTAAGGACATTTTTCGGTCGGTGAGAGCCGGATGCGAAATTCGTAGTGATTAGCCATTGCTGGGATTCCAGCCCGGGTTACCTCATTGTAAGGCGAGCGCTCTACACCCTGAGGGCTTAATTTCAGAATTTTTATTTATAACAGTCGTCGACCTAATTTTGAGTTAGTTTTACAAATTTGAAATTCAATGTTTACCTGAACGCTTTTTATACTTTAAATTATGTAGGTGCAATAGAATTTGTCATGAAAGATTTCTCTCACCTTATAGCGGTTTCTTAATGCTTTCCTGTCTTCAACTGATTTTACCCAAGTTTGGGATACTTTAAAATGATTACAATTCAAATTTTTTTTCCACCTCTACTGAATGAAGTAAATAAATATTTTTCAAATGGATTTCTCTGTTGGTTTTTCCAGTAGTTCAATGAATCTACGAAAATGTTTATTCAGTGTCTTCTCATTTCGTGACTTAATTAGTTTTGTAAAGAACAATTTTAATTCAGATTTGTGCGTATGTAGAAAAGTTCATATTATCTCTTATCAAAAGATGTATTCACTCGAGATTAACTTAAGAAGGTTCGACACCTCACAAATTTAATAAAAATTCTTTTAAGAACTTAGATTAGAGCCTCATTGTTTTTTCCCCTTCACTTAGTAAAAGAAAGTTTAGAAACTTTTTTTAAGAAATCTGCTCTGTGTCAATTTTACACAAAATTAAATTCAGTAGTAATAGGACTTACTTCTTCATATTGACGGGCTCTTTTTTCTCCGCAGACAGCTTAAAATTTTGAACCAATGTCATTGAACATTCCTTAAAAATGCCTATCATCTAAGAAACAATATATATATATTAAAAGAATGAAAAATAAATAGAATACATTACATTAAAGTGCATTTAAAAATATAGGATGAGAAAAATATGTTTTTGGAATACTAGGGCAAATGCTAATTTAATCTTCCTTCAATTCAAATGCAGTTTCTTTGAATACTTTAAAAGAATGAATGCTATTCAACAGGGGTGATTGTCAGGCCAACTCAAAAATACTGAAATTTTCTTGCGTAAAATCATTAATGATGCATTTAAAAAACTAGTGCCTTTATAAATTTAAATCATGGATATTTTAAAAACATGAAATTCTAAATAAATTATATGCAACATAATTTAAATGAACAATTATGTTTAAGTTTACTTTTACGTCCAATCACATTTATTATTCTACCAGAAAAAAATATTAACGAATGAAAGAGATATCAAGTATAAATTCTAGTTCTAATATTTTTAAATAAATATACAAGAATTTAAATACATAAATGTGATTTCCTGAAACTTCTGGACCTTGGATTTCCAAAAATTTCCGGATCACAATTAGCAAAAATCTGGAAATCCGGATTTTCGGGAGCAAAATCATCTCTGAATGTATATTTCTTAAAATTATTGAAAAAAAGTCTATTTTAACAAACTTGACTCCCATTTAGATACACATAAATCATAATTACGGCCATTTCGAAAAGTTGCTTTTCTTTTTCTTTTCAAACTTTACAATGAATCATGTCTCCTATATTACTTAGGTTTGACAAGACCACTCATAAAAACTGCAGCACAGGAAAAATCTTGAGAGGGAAACAAAATCTACAGGCATATCCTCTTAATTACGGATAAGGGTTGCTCATGATTACAACAAAATGATCATTATAATGAGTGAACTATCAAAGGTCGGCCAAATTCACAGAACCCCTTTTAAAAATATCAGCAAACCTAGAAAAAGAGTTATAATGGGACATAATATCAAAACATATTAAGTGTATGAGCTTCAATTATTATAATCTTGGACCACAGCTATTTATCGACAAATTCATGACATAAAACAAAGTAATCACTCGAATTTGACTGAAAATAATGAATTCAATGACTCATTTAAAAACTCAACAAATTAAATTATTTCGTATCAACACTCAACTTTCTCTATGCGTGCAATTTTCATATTTTTGAACCTTTTGCTACATTAAGGGTTGCATACTATCGGAGCATTCTTTTAAATAATAAGTATTAAAGTGCAAAATTATTATTTTTACTAAAATTGTTTTGATTAACTTATAATAAGGAGACGCATCCCATTTAAGCACTACAATTGAACAAAATGATTCGTTCTTAAAACATTTAAAAACAGTCTCAATCACAAGTAATAAAAGTAAGGTTAAGAATGTGATTATTTAAAAATTCTTATAAAAAGTTCCTAAAAATGCAAAAAGCTTTTAAAGAGTCCTCAAAAATGAAACATTAAAAAATTTTGAAAACATGTTTCACATCAGAAAAAGATTTACGATTTATTAAAAAAAATGCAAAAATCTATATTTATAAATTTAGTAAAAAGATTGTGATTAAAATAAAGTGTTACATAGGAATTTTTAATTACAGTCATCAAGAATATTAGAACTAGCTTGTATTAACCAATGGTATTGAATATTCTTAAAATTGAAAGATAGACTTAATTATTTTTTTTATGAAAAATTTTTTTATGTGTGAAACTTTTTGTTTTCTGTATGGACCCAGTCGAAAGTGTTCTCAAAATGAAGATAACTTTTAGTGTTGTTAAATGTATGTTTTTGTAAAATTCAAGTTGAAATTTAATTATGAACAATCAATTTTATGGATATTTAAATATATTTCAATACAATTTTAAGCCCACAATTTTACAATAGCAAAATTATCTTTTTTAAATAGGGAAAAATATACAGAAATTTACGAGGCATAAATGATTTTTATTTGAAGTAGCTATTCTTGAAAATATTTTCTTATTTTACAGTACTTTTCACAAATTATATCTAAATTTTCACAAAATAGGTACTGCTTAAAAAAACCTCGACATACCCTAGATCGATGGAAAAAAATATCATTCAAAATGCATTAAAAAAAAAAAAATTCTAAAAAGTAAAAAAAAGAACAAAATAGCAACCAAATATGCAAAAATAAATATATTTATCACTCCCCCCCCTAGCTGAAAGCATATAAACTGAGGTCAATCTTGGTGATGAAAAATTCTCAAAGTGAATGATCACATGTTAATACCAAACTGAGCAACACTTTAAAGGGGGATGTCCATAATAAATATATTTATGTTCTCATAAGAAGATTTATAAAAAAAATCTTTCAATTGCATTAAATAATTTTATAATCTTTTATCCGCTTTCGTCAAGCCTAGTTTGAATTCATATTAAAATTTTCTTTGTGCTGTGAGGTTTTATAAACCAATTTTATTGTATACATGCATCCAGAATAAACGATCTCGTATCATAACTCTTACTATAATTACAAGTTTTAGTGTTACTGAATAGACGTGTATAAGAACATTGCTAGTGTTTAACTTCACCAGGAATTATTCTTGATGATTGGTGTAGTCATCATAGTAGGTAGATTGTAGAGTAGCATCAAAAATGGTGGCAACTACTTTACACCGAAATGTCTCACTACACTAACATTTATAATAACAAGATATGATACACATGAGAATCACTTAAAGATACAATTTAAAGTGCAAACAGTTAGTTAAGGAAACACACTAATTCTTAAATTATAATTAGTTTGTAAACTGCATCATACCGTAGCACAGAGAGAATATTAAGACTTAATAAAGCAGAAAGAAATGATTTATAATAAAACTATTTAGTACAATGAATAGATATTTAAAAATGAAAATACTATTATCTTTATTAAAAACATACGTACATTTTGCAACTGATAACTTTCATTTCTGTAGATAGGTATAGCAGTGTAACTATTTAGCACTCGATTGTAATGGGGGCTATACAAACTATGGCTTGTTTAGAAGCGAAAACATTTTACGTAGGGTGTGTATGGGAAAGATCTTGGGGTCAGAATTTTATATTTTCGGTTACACCCTTTAAAAATTATATGAACTTATAATAAAATGTTCAGATAGATATTATGTTGAGCTTACCCTCTTCAGTTTTCCAGTTGTAAAGGTTGGTGTAAGGATTGTTCGAACTCTCTTCCACTCTTCCCCTTCCAGGTTTGATACCATCTTGTCCATCACTTCCTCACCCGACAGAAATGTCTGCAAAAACATCAAAATACATTACTTTGTGGGGGGTGAGTAGTTATCAACAATGTATGAAAAGGTACCCCGACATAGAAGCCAGTTAACATGTCTCATATACTAGTGAATTGTATTTTTGTATGCACTACAGTACTTTCCCACCAGAATTATATCTGGGATAGAATTTGATGAACGGATACCACTAGCTAATTCATTACTGTTTTGTGAGAAGCCAGGAGAGCTGTATAAAGATCACTGAACTTTGAAATGCTGATCGTGAGAGCTGTATTAAGTTCACGGTCGCTCCCGTGTCGCCATTATCGGTCGAGTGTATACAGGCCATAGTCGCGTGAGATCGAGTAGCGGCAGCGCGAGGAGGTGGAAAAGTATTGCCGGCACAAGTAGCAAATCAACTGTTTAAGGGAAACCGTCCATCAAAGTAGGCGTGTTCAAATTGATATGGGAGTTTCTGTCAAAATAGACGTGTTCACAGCACATCCGAAGGTCACCCATGTGGGGAGAGTAGACAATGTCGGCCTTCATCTATGAGAAGGTACCCCGGCATAGAATCGAGTTAACATGTCTCATATACTAGTGAATTGGAATTGTATTTTTGTAATTGTAGACACACTACAACTCTATGTGCCATAATTACGTAAAGTTGTAAAAAAAAAGTATAAAATGGGTACAATTATCACTCAAGGTCTGTTTTCGATCTAGCATTCATGGATTCAGATAGAGTTGCTGGGGTTGCAACCTGTCTCTTACTAATATTCCCCAAAGACAGCCACTCATTCAGTTGAAGTGTCCTGTCAAAAGGTGCAATAAATTATCTCCCAATTAGGACTGGGCTATAAATCAATGTATCGCGACATATCGATTTAACGCATAAATCAGCAAGCTGATACACAACTTTCGTTACAGGCGATGCACCAGAAATCTGATTTAAGCCATAGACTAAAGACGATGACCGCAAAACAATATATCGATATAAGACGCGCAAAGATCTTCTTGCAACTGATACCGACTAGCGCTGTAGAAGTGTTCGTTTCGTTATGTTGAAATGGCCTTGATTGATGAGTGGTAGAATCAGAACCATAGTTTTGAGAATATATATTGTGATCTCGCATGTTCGTTTTCGCGCCTCATAGTTTTTTTCTTTTCCTTTGTCATGACTTGATATCGTTTCTTGCAGATTATTTTCAGTGGGCAGTGGGACTGACTTTGTGATCGCTGCCATTACCTTGTTCTGAACATAATCTATTATTGAAAAGAATATATAAAGAAGTGTTTCTTAATTAATTAGTAAATATTTTTTTTAAAACAAAACTTTTTATATTACTTTCAAATATGAAAATTAATTTTGATATTATGTGTTTAAGTAATTTTTTACATTATTGAATTTATTACAATTAGAAATCTAATTTAAGGTGCCCATAAAGAATTAAATGACAGAGTAATTAAATTTGTTAGGCTATTTCTTACTTTATTTTAATTTATTAAAAACTTTTTGGATAAAACTTCTAATAATTTAATGGGTTTTTATTACTGATTTTAAATTTATAAATCCTTAGTTGTTTTTATTTTTATAAATAAAATTTTAAGAAAACTTATTTTTCTTCTTTTGGATTTGGACATAAGTCAATCAACTTTGTTTATTCAAAAAAATTAGTAAAGTTTGCAACTTCTTCTTAAAATCATTTAGCACTTCGTTTTATTAAAGAGTATAATCGTGTTTTTTAATTTTCTTTCAATATTGTCCGTTAAATATATTATCGAATATCATAATTTTGTTTTTATTTTTAAGAAATTAAACCTTACTTTGTTTTTTCGTTCAGAATTCGGTAATTATTCAATTTAACTTTATTATTTATGTGAAATAATAATGATTAAAAATAGTGTTGTTTTAAAGTATTTTTTTTAAAAATTTATTTAGCACTTTGTTTTAAGCATACAAATAATTTTTAATGAACTTATTTTTTAAATTTTCTTTCTATAGTGTTAGGTAAATATATTGATAAATTTCAATTTTATTAATTTTTTTATTATTTATTTTTAAATTAAGAAATCTTTCGTTATTTTCGCGATCATTTTTAGAAAATATAACATTAATATCTTTTTTAAGCAAAACATATAACTTCAAATTCATAAATCGATTTAAATCAATCTGAGTATGAAGTTTTGATAGAAATCTGACTTTCTGTGCCTTACAAGCAAATGAATTTCGAAAATACTATATCGCAATACATCACGATATAAAATTTCTTATATCCCCCAGTCCTATTCCCAATATTTTATGATACGATTCATTTTAGTTTGCAGAAATATAAGTGACGTTTGGAAAATAAATGTTTGTTAGTCGTAACATGAATTCAAATGAAATGTCTTTTCATCAGAAGAGACCCCATCACTGCAATGCGTACTGAAGATGTTTCTTAGCAAAAGAGCATTTTTGTGTAATATTTGCTAAATATGAATTTTATTGAATGTTCGTAAGTCAGAATATTACTGTGCAGCATTTCATTTTCAATCTGAGCGATAACCTCCAGATTTGTTGTCTTTCTTGCCGTCATGAATCATTTATTATTTTTTTTGCCTTCTAACACACTGTTTTTCTGCCATAACATCCAGGATTGCAAAATTTGAGGTCACTGCAATTTTCCAACCTAAGAACCACTCACTTCTTTAAAAGCTAAAATTTCACCTCGTTCTGTTAAATAGTTCCCTTTGGCGTGCAAACTACCAAAATCTGTGTTTACACAACTCGGATTTGCTTCTTTTAGTGGAGCAAACCAGCATGCCTGACAATGACAGAATTAGTATAGACTTTATTCCAACTTGTTCTTCAATGGTTAGATCAATTTTGCCGTGATCTAAATAATAAGTAGAATAATAGGGCACTGGGCCCACGTGCAAGAGTTCGTGGGTTCGATCCCAGGCCTGCCGAAGACTCCCCGTGTAGTAAATGGTGTCTGGTGCATGTTAAATCTGTCGAGTTGCAGAGTCCTCCGCTTTCCAATAACAAATTATACCTCTGGTGGTACTGATCCAGGACTTTCCTGGTCCTCTGGATTGGTTCAAAAGTACAAGGCTGCGGAGGTGAACATCGGTAGTCGTAAACCCTGACGGATATAAAATAAAGAGAATAAGAGCCGTGAAGGCTCAGGGGACAGAGCGTTCGCCTTCTAATGAGGTGAACTGAGTTTGAATCCCACAATGATGACTGGATGATTTGAATTCCACACTCATCTCACACCTACCATAGTTCCTCCTTGATAGACGGATTATGGGTGAGAGTTTCCTTGCTGTCAGACTAACCATGGGAGGTTTTCCTCTCCATGTAAAACAAAAGCGAGTGAGTCCCATTAAAAAGTCCTCCATGAAGGCAAATTTCTATCAATACTTGATCCAGGAGTTCCCTTGTCTTCTAGATTGGATTCAATATTACAAAATTCAAAATTACAATAGTTGAACATTAGTAGGTAGACTTAAACCCAAAAATTTGGTTTGGCTTTTCTAAGACGGTGATAAAATAAAATATGCAGAATAAAAATAAAATTGTCATGCCAAGCAATTAAGATCTACATTTGAAAGTAGAAAATAAATTTGCATATTCAGCAATAACAGTGGTGTTTCATATTTGGAGACTTTTTTGCTCAGCTTTATACAGTATACTCTAGATGTATCAAAGTTGAAGAAAGGCTAAAAATATTTCGAGATACCGAATTCGGAATGATATATGCTAAAAAAAAATTCTTAAATAGTATTCTAAAACATAGAGTCATGGATCATTAGTATAAGTATGTACTAATAAAGATATTTGTATGATTGTTGACACTAAGTCAAAATGCTACAATTATAATATTATTTTTAAAGGCAACACAAAAATAATTATGCATTAAATATAAAAGAATTCAGATACAATAAACTTATAGTTAATTAAAAAAAAACTACCATTTTTCCATTTGAAAAATAGCTGCCGAGTCATCGATTTTATGTTCTTGGAGACTCTACAAGAAACTCTTTGACATAGGAATTCAAATTGATATTGGGTGGATATGTGAGGCTAAGTAATTTTTTGACACATCAAGGTTTTTGATATATCGAGAGTATACTTTTCTAGCACTGTAAGCTTTTTAATACCCATGATATGACGTTTTTGGTCTGTCAGTCTAACAGTATAGGGCTGAATTAAGAAATTTTGTAGCATTCTTAAAACTTTTTAAACAATTTAAAACAATTAAAAACACTGTTGGTATTAGTCATGTAAGGCATTTCTCAAAACACGATGAAGATTATAAGGTTAACTTCTAAAATGTAATCAAAATTTTTAAGAAACAACCGTGTCATCGAGTTTATTTCCGAATACTCGTAAAAATTTTCGACAAAAAAAGTGACAATCGTCATTAACACTACTGTTCTTCTTTGTCAGCGCAACAGCCACTCGCAGGCGTTGGCTGACTCAACAGCTGACAAACGCCAGCACCTCTCACCCACGACAACCCCCTTCCAATTTTAAATCTTCAGGGTTTTCCAATCATTTTTTGATGTCGTTGTGACATCTAGTGAGGGGTCTGCCTCTGGGGCGTGACCCCTTGGGATTCGTGAAGGTGATGAAGGTCAGAGCTTCTCCATAGATGGCCCAGACATCTCAGCCCATTACTGCGGATTATTTGAGAAATTCAAGGCTGCTCATAGACTCGGTAAAGCTTGAAGTCATATCTGGTTTGCCAGCTTCCCCTTTCTTAAATTGCGCATTTATTAAAGCTTTTCATTAAAATAAAATCTTATTAGATAAGCAATATTTAAGAGTTAAAATATACTCACTCTTCGATTAGAGAACTGAGGAAAATCTTTAACGAATACGTCACGCAAAATTTCTGGATCAGCCACTGACAGTGCAGGACGATTACCTTCATAATGCCTGCAAAATAAAATTTTATTAATTGACCCCCACCAAAAGATTCCTCATTGGGTTTAAAATTATATTCACTGCAAAAGTATTCAAAAAACTTTAAGAGTGGGTCATAAAGAATTCTCTCACAGGGTGCACAGCCAAATTATTCAACAAAAAATAAGCACCTTTTAAGCATTTTTCAAGCACTCAAATAATATATTTAAGCACTTAAAAAAACACAATTAGGTAGGATTGGAAAGTTTTTGACGATTGACGGATTTATCCGTCATGTCAAAAATAAAAAAAAACTTTCGGCATTGTTTTTGACAATTGTCAAAATTTTTGAATCATGTAAATCGAATGGCGTTTTCATATGATACGGACTGACGATACGCCGAAAGAGATTGGGATTGAATAAATTGTGAAAATGTTGAATAGAACAATGCGACCAGCGTCTTTCTGCACAATTCGTAGAGAAAATCGACATGGTAAAGGAAAAATCTCAATTTGGAAATGGGAAAATTAAGCACTTTTTAAAAAACAAAAATCTAAAATAATCACCTTTTAAGCACTCAAAAAATATTTTTAAGCACTAAATACATTAACAAAATGCAAAATAATTTTCAAAGATTTTTACATAATCATGAAAGAATGACAAAGAACTCTTTTCTCGGTTATATCAGCCACCCTAAAAAGATTGAGAGATTTTCTTGGTACGATTTCAGAGGGAATGAAGCCTGAAATTGAGAATATCTTGCAAAATGCAGCAGAGTTGCACATGAGAGAGCAAGAATTTCATCAAACCCAGCTCAGTAGACGTACATGTGGAACCGCAAGTATTTCATCAAACGAGTACAATGATCGGTGCTTTTATACGCTACGCACCAACGGTATGCATTCTGTTAGAACAAGGTGCGTAGCCAAATTATTAAACAAAAAAGAAGTACTTTTTAAGCACTTAAATAATATTTTTAAGCACTTCAAATAAATATCATAATTAGGCATGGTTGGAAAGTTTTTGACAATTGACGGTTTTAACTGGTTTTAAACGTCATGTTAAAAAAAAAAAAAATTCGGCATTGTTTTTGACAATTGTCAAAATTTTTGAATCATGTAAATGGCGTACGTCAGAAAGCGTCAAATGGCATTTTCATACGCTACAGACTGACGATGTGCCGAAATAGATTGGGGTTGAATTAATTGTGAAAACATTGAATGGAACAATGTGAACAGTGTCTTTCTGCATAATTCGTAGCGAAAATCAACACGGTAAATGAAAAATCTTAATTTGGAAAAGGGAAAATTAAGCACTTTATAAAAACACCTCATGAAATAAGCACCCCTAAGGGCTTTTAGAAAACGAAAATAAGCACTTTTTAAAAAAACGCTTTGTACCATGGCTATGGATATAACCAATATTATCTCAGTATCAAGTTTTCGCTCACCTCATTAGAACACCTGGATAATCTTTTCTGAAGGTAAGTTTTCAATAGGTTTCATTGTGGGGAGAGACTTTACATGGGAGAGAATATCTTTAAGATTCAATTTCAGAATGAAATGCAACATTTCAAATCACTACGACAGGGTGCATAGCAAGAGCTTTTAAAGAACCTACATAAAAAAATAAGCACCTTTAAAAAATGCTACTCTGTTTTAAATAGGGTGGCTACCAACGGATATGACTATATTCTTAACATATTTGATATTTTTTCTTGCCCAGGACATGATTAGTTCCATTTTAACAATAAAGCAAAAATTAAACTTACCCATAAATACGTCCTAGAGCTTTATATCTTTTTTCTTCCACTAAATGTTGGGGCTACAAGAAAGAAAAAAAAAGTCAAGAAAGGGTTCAAGAAACTGTTATTTTGAGCTAATTTTAAAATATTGAATTCTAATTTTTTTATTACAAAACCAAACCGTTCATGAAAATCTTTTACGAAAATTGCTCTCTTTTGTTTCAGCAAAGGTCGGAGATTGACGGGTCTCCTGCAAGAAAGCACGTCGTGTCGGAATTTCCTGTTCATTGTCACGAAAATAAAAACCTTTTTCCAATAAAGCAAAAATATGTCAGTTTCAAACCTTTCATTCTAAAAGAATTAAAAATTATTTTTGAAGCTTTTTTTAAAAGTGTTGTCACTTAGGTAAAATGGGCGTCCATAATGATGTTTTAGCTGACGTCACGCTAGCGATACCATCCAATTGCATTGTCCATTATTTTCACCTTGAGACTAGCTTTATTAAACAGGGATGAGAGTAGTTGGAAAGTAAAAAAGAGGAAATTCAAGAATGAATATATATATATATATATATATATATATATATATATATATATATATATATATATATATACAAAAATTTGACAAAAAAATGCAATTTTTAAACTTGTAAACTATGTGATTATAAATCCCGATGATTAATTTTAAAATTGCATGAATATATAAATATGAATCACATGCATGATTTTAAATTAAGAGAATATGAATCCCGAAATCAGGCTATTAAATCATGTGAATATGAAACTCTACATCGAATTTAAAAAATGCGAAAATACAAATCATGATGAGTAATTTTTAGATCATGTAAATACGAATCACGATGCGTAATTCTTAAATAATGCGAATACGAGTCCCACAGTCTAATTTTTAAAGCACGTATAAATAGGAAAATCGATGTTTGATATTACAACCGCAAAAACGAAAGAAACAAAATCTCGCGTGAATACGAATCGCTACATAGGATTTTAAAAGCGGGTAATAACAAATCGCGATATTGGATTTTTAAATCTCGTAAATAAGAATTGCAATGTACGACATTTAAATCGCCTGATTAAGAATCGCAACGTTCAACTTTTAAATCAGGTAAATACGAAAATCAATGTTTGAGGGAGGAATGAGGACTTCAATACTTTCGCTATGCGAAAAATTTAATTCCTCATAAAATATTTTAACTTGTGCAAAAAAAAAAAAAAATTTCAGCGGAAATTAGCGGAAAAAATGGTAAAACTTGAAAAAAAGCGGAAATCTGCTAATTCGCGGAAGAATCACATCCCTGATTAAAGGATTTTTTTCATGCTTGAAAGTCAACTTTGATTTAAGCTTTTTATATAGAAGGTTGTTTTCCAAGGTTCTGGATGAGGGTAATGTGCAAAGAATAAGCAGATTGTCACAGATCTTGTTTTAAGGTTATAAGATATACACGTAAACCGAAAAACAAACCTTTTTAGGTTTACATTCAAGGGTTTTTACCTTTAAAAGAAACCTTTATTTGCTATCTATACTGTAACAGCCAGGGTAGGCAAGATTTTGCCGCAGGTGGAAAAAACCATGGTAAAAAACCTCCTGACAAAAACAGGTTTTTGCCAAGCAATGTGGTAAAAAGAGGCAAAAACCTATATTTTCCAAGATGAGAGGACAAAAACACATTTTTGATGCAAAATTATTCCTAAAATTGAAATATACGCTATAAATATATATAATTTAAAAAAATTAACAAAATTATTATCCCATAATTTATTAATAAATCATTTTTGTAGTTTAAAACATTATTGATCGGAAAATTATTCTCTTTTCTACAGTGCCAGACACTTGTGTGGATAGGGTAAGATGAATATATCATCCACCTCTTTTTGTGTGAGTGAAAAGGATCAAGGGAATTTAAATTGTGTGGTTTTGTTTGTATTTTGAAGTAATATTGAGAAATGAGGTGATTATCAAAATCTATCTAATAAAACATCCATCTTAGCTTTCTTTTGTCTCTCTTAAAATATAGTGTAAGAGTGATATAATGTAAAATAATACATACCAAAAGTTATTATGAAGAAGTAAAAAAAATAAATTTGTAAAAAAACATTTATTTAAGGATTCTAAAATGAAAAGAGGTCAAAAACTTTAAACCTTGTAAAACTTATTACCCTTATATTAATATTTAAAAAATAATTTTTTAATGTAATGTATCAAATTATTATTCCTTATGATTTATTTAAATTTGTTTCAAGTATTTTGCAATAATATTTAATCAGCAATCTAGATAATTTGGTTTTTGCCGGTTTTTACCAGGCCACTGTCCTGGCAAAAATCCCATTTTGCCGGCAAAATTCCAACCCTGGTACAGCAGTTCCCACAGAGATATAGTCACTTTAGTCATCAGAGCCTGACTAAGGCAGGGGCAGTTGCCCTGAGGGTCCCCAAATCGAAGTTTATTTTACATTTCCTTCTTTAATGACATTTTTTTAAACTAAATATCAGTACAGTGAGAAATCCGTCAATTTCTTTATTAATCTATTGTATGAACACAAAAAATCTCTTAAATTCAAGGCTTTCTAGGGTAGAATTCAGCTAAATTTCCGTAATGACGATGAACAAATTTGGCCAATCAGAAGCCTGTATTTTTACATATTGCAAAATGCGATATTTTTACAAAAATACAGCATTCTGACTGGCTTAAGTAAGCCATTGTAATTGTGTAAATTTAGCTGAATTCCGCTCTCATGTCAGCAAGGATATAAATTTTTCGCAGTTAGATGACAAAATTAACAATCAGGAAACTGCATTCGGCATGATAGACAAAGAATTGTCAGAAAATCAATAAAATGGACAGAACGATATTTCGTCTGACCATCGGAGGACTTCATAGCCATTTTAGGTTCCAGTCAGTATTCTTGATATCTATAATGGGGTGAAAAATTTAAATACCTCCATAAAGTTCGCTTCTTCATTACTGAAGCAAAGGGGGGCCCCAAAGAAGTTTTTGTCCCAGGGCCCTAATTAGGCTAAGTTGGGCCCTGAAAATCACTTTTTAAATTGTCTAATTCTTTCTAAATTGTCTGGTTCAGCTATGATGAATGTTGTTACACTAAGTAATATATAATAAATAAAATTTCAGGAGACATTTCCATAGTGTGATCAGTGGCAGAATAATCGCAGAGTTTTGGCAACTTCACGGCAGCTGCGCTCGGGAAACTAAAAAAAAAAAACATCACAGAAAGGGACAAACTTGAAGATAATGAGGCGTAGTCAACCCCGGGCAAACATTTACAAGAACAAGTTTTGCTTCCTAAAGAAATGTGCAAGTTAAAATCTTTAGCACCTACTATATTCGACACCTTGGCAATTCTAGTAGTAGTAGCTGCGACAAATCACGATAAGTAAATATCCCCAAATTTCAATAAGTTTTTAAACTTCAAAACCAAAAGGAATTCTACAAAGAGATAATAAAAAAAAATAATAATAAAATCGCTTACTTTTTCACCTACAAAGAAACTAGAATCATAGCACCCTTGGTTTGTCTTTAGAACTGATGAATGAATACAAACAGACGTATATATTAGTCCGTAAGACGTATATATTAGTCCTTGAAATCACAAATCACCCTTGTTTAAAATTTCACTAGTTTGTAAAGCTGGCCAGATGTAACATCAAAGAAAAAGATCATAAACTATATTGGTTCCACTGTGTTTTCTAGGGGGGCTTCCACACCAAAGGGGCCCTTCATAATCTTACTTTTCATAAATTGTACTTAAAAAAAATTAGGAGCAAAAACATTGCATCATATATTTTTTAAAACATGTAAAAAGTGTCAATTTTTTTTCTTTACTAAATAGAGATTGCTTATCATGCAAAAACCAATTATTTGAACAGTTTATCACCAGGAAAACTCTATAAGTCTACCAAAATCTATTTTTCTACGTTAAAATGTTTTTAGGATACTCAACTCTCTAAGTCACAAAGTCTCTAAATATGGTTGATCACATCCCATTCTGTTTAGAATTTATAAGTCCCGCAGTGGACTGATGGTTAAGACACGGTTCCCAGCAGATCACCGAAGTCAAGCATCACTGGCTACGGTCAGTCTGTGTAGGGACCGAGGGTGTGCGGTATTGGTCCTCGTTAAACTGTGCTACCCTAAAGTGCTCGACTACGCGCGCAGGTCGTCGGGCTACCAAAGCGGGGAAGCCATCCCCTCCGCAGAGGATCAAAATTGTGATGGCATGTCTTCGGATCAACCTCCGGGATGTTTCCCAGACCGTCGCCAATAGCCCATTGTGCAGCTCTAAAGCGACGTAAATTAACAACAACAACAAATAGAATTTATAATTAAATAAATAAAGTATATAATTGAAAGAGTTTAGAATGACAGAACAACTCTGAGAGAGCAACTTTTAAACTGGTTTATGTCCGATGTAAATTGAAAGATGTTTTAGTAACGACGAGTGTGACAAAATAATTCATACCTTCTGAATTTTTTTATTTGTTATACCTTTATGTTTCTTTCTTAATTTAATTATTTCAATTAGATTCTTGGTTATGAAAATTATTTTATTATTTGAGGATTGCAATTGGTTAGCATTTCATCTTTTTAAAAAAATTATGCATAGTTTAAAAATGCTTTATTTTATGTGCATTGAGTTTTTGGGAAGATAAAAATGTGCTTAAGTTTGTTTAAAATTATAGTATATCTTAAAAATGCATTTTTATTATGTATGGAAAGTTTTTCTTAGTTCGATTTTGAACAGTATGGCATGTTAAAGAGGAGCAAAACATTTTTCTTGCTATTAAGACGGTCTCGAGGTTCCATATAATAAAGAGCGATTCCTTCATATAACTACCCATATATCTAATAAAAATTAGAATTTGTGTCTGAATATCGGATCGCTTGTAACCCCCCCCCCCCAAAGTAGGCTTTAAAAATACGATATTCATCATAAGTTAAATGAGTACAATTGTAAACAAATGACGGAGACTGATTTTGAAACTATGTTTTATATTTAAAAAATGGAATTTTCTCATTGGCTTAGCGGACGTCACTGTTTCAAAATAAGCTGTAGAAGATTAAGTTTCCTTCAAACAATTCAAAAAAGAATCATGGCTAGTTTAATTTAAGATTTTAATAAATGAAAGAAAAGAAGTAAGCGCAATGCATCGTACTGTTTTCAAAACAGAATTTTGAATGAAAACAGAAGAGGTGTTGCCATATATGTAAAACATACATACATTTGCAGGTTTGTTTGCTCAATTTAGGCTTATAAGCCTTTGTCAGTAGAAAAACAGACAGAACAGTTTTAAAGTTGTAGTTGTAGTTCATTTACGTCGCGCTAGAGCTGCACAATGGGCTATTGGTGACGGTCTGGGAAACATCCCTGAGGATGATCCGAAGACATGCCATCACAATTTTGATCCTCTGCAGAGGGGATGGCACCCCCGCTTCTGTAGCCCAACGACCTGCACGTGAAGTCGAGCACTTTACGGTAGCACAGTTTAACGAGGACTAATACCGCACACCCTCGGTCCCTATGCAGACTGATCCAAGTGGTCACCCACTCGCACTCTGACCGCAGCCAGTGATGCTTGACTTCGGTGATCTGCTGGGAACCGTGTCATAACGATCAGTCCACTGCGGGACGAACAGTTTTAAAGGTTTTTGGATGAAGATTGATTGAAATTGTATTGAATTAATTTCGAGTTAATTAATATTCTAACTTATGTGGAGGAACTTAGCTCAACTTTAACATGCTATTTCACTTTTAACTATTGGCGATCGCAACAGTTGAATAAGCCTTCTGGGGAAAATATGCCTTCTACTCAGTTGGATAGGAATGCACTACGATTTCTTAATATTTATCGTACTTCATTATCAAAAACATATCTCTAAAATTGCAACAACGCTTTCTTTTAGAACTATGTTCAATGTAGTTATCAGTTGGATAAAGTTTCATAATTTAAAAGTTTTTAATCGATTTTAAAATCAAGACAGAAATTAGCGTACTTCCTTTTTCTGTGAAAGCATGCGAAGTGTTGTCATAAACAGAGAGTTCTGCTTTACGCCACCCATTTGTAGCCCATTTCAATCGCCAATCAGCTGGCGTTGACGTCATAGGTCAAATGTGTGGGTATCCGAGATCTTCTTCTTAAAATGCAAGTACACAATTGAAAAAAAAAAGAAATTTTGAATTATAAAAAGCAAAATTAAGAACTAATTCGTTGAGAAGAAACGTATAAAAACACCAATTGTTGACGCTCATATTATTTTACTGATGCTTCATTAAATTTGGTAATCGGTATTAATTGAAATTATAAAAATAAGCTATGAACTAAAATGCAAAATTAACGGCGAAAATGTACTTATTTGTTTACGGGATAACGTAAAAAGTCACCATACTATTATTAACACTATAATGTTGCTTAATTTTGGTGATAGGCACTGTAGAGAAAGGCACTGTTAGGAATTTTGCGAAGTGGGCGTTACTGTATGTTCAAATCACGTCCGGGTCACCAATGTGGGGGAGGAGTTAATCGGACAATACCAACCGTCATCTATCAAAAGGTACCTCAAAATCGAAACAAGTTAGCATGCCTTATAATCTAGGGAATCGATGTTTAATAATCGTAGTTACGCCAATACTCCCCCGTCAGAATTTTATTAGGGATATAATTAGATGAACGGATACCACTAGTTGCTCTATTTGTGAAAGACAGGGAGAGCTAGTTTAGGTCTTGAGCTTTATCCATGAGAGCTGTATTAAGTGTGTGTGGTTAATCCTGTGTTGCTATTAGCAGTCGAGTGTGTACAGGATCCCCAGAGAATGGGGCAGTTGCCCCAGGCCCCACATCAGAGGGGGCCCCAAATCGAATAGAAAGTTTATTTTATGTTTAATGAACTTTTTTTTTAAACAAAGTATCAGTGCAGTGTAAAATCCGTTTTATGATAGCTTCTTCATTAATCTATCGTATGTATGACCACAAAAATCTATATTTTCATGGCTTTCTCGGACGGAATTTAGCTAAATTTTCACACTTGACTTGAAGAATTGGCACAGAAGAGGAAAGAATGAAATAAGAACTCACATCGAAAATGATTTGCAGCATATTTCCAAGAAGAGGAAGTGGCTTCGCGTAGGGTACATTTCTTTTCTTCCAATATTGGTGACTCCGAATTGAATGCCTACATAAAAACAAATAAATTCATTCATCAAAGTTTACTTTTTTTTTAAAAAATTTATTTTAAAATAAGGTGATCTAACACTTTTGTTCATGCACAACAAATTAAAAAGAATTACAGAAACGTCTATTATATTTGCCATCAAAAAGCAAATGAGCGTAATTTCATTTTTTTTTCATGGCTTCTAAAATTTCTTATAAGCTATACGACAAATGGAACACTCATCGCATTAAAAAAAAATTGCTTTTTATCTCACACAACTATTAGGAAAATTCTATTCTATTTCAAAGTAAAAATTAAAATTGGATAATAACTTAGCAATGAATTTTATATATATACAGTCCCTGGCCATATTATTCGACACACTCTAAGATTCTATGTAAAATCTTAATTATCAGGTGATACTCTATACAGCTTTATTGTTTTTACACAGACTGTTTGCACTTGTTTACGTTAGCAGGGCCTGATTATCGCCTAGGACCAATAGGCACGGGCCTAGGGCCCATACTTTCTGGAGGGCCTCAAAAATTAGCAAAAAGTCTACATTATTACATTAAAAAAAAGTACTGAAAGAAACAGTTTATCTCCAAAAAAAGCATTTTTTTATTTGAAATATTCCTTATAGTGTGATAAACCAAACATTGCACGAATCAGTACATCAGCTGAACTTTAATGCAATATTATTTATAATAAATAACGTTTATAAATATTATCTTTATTATAACAAAAGTCTATATCTCCCTTTAATATTGACCCATAACATTTATAATGGACCAGGTATTATATTACTGTGTGTGTACCAGGGGAAACAATTATAAGCTTATTATAAGTTTATTAGCCTAGCTCCATGCCTATAGGTTGCTGTGTGTAAGAGTGTGTTGAAATGAGGAAATTCGAAGTCAATGTTCTTTATTAGAGCAAAAGCCTATATCTCCCCTTAATATTTATATTGGACCAGGTATTATATTACCCTGCACTAGTGTACCCTACCCGGAGAAACAATTATAGGCTTAATAGGGGTCCTGCAATGTGGTCCTATGGGTTTCTGCGTGACGTTAGTGTATCAATGGATTGTCATGCAATACATTAAAAATAAATACAAATAAGAAGTATATGAAAAATCTACCGAATAAAAACCTATTACCTGGATGTTTAAATATAAAAGTATTGCCTATAAACTCGTGCAAAACGTATAATTACAGTACTCTCTCGATTAACCGTGCGCGGATTATCCGGTTTGCGGATTATCCGTGCTCATTCCGGAGTCAACCAAAAATTTAAAGAGAAATATTTTCAAGATTGAAAAAATTTGATTCATGAAGTTATAACACTACCAAATTTTTGAAAGCAATATTCGTTATTGAATTGCAGTATATGGAATATCAGCAGCATGGTCAAAGGTAAAATCGTCTACTTTATCACGATCTTGGAGAAAGATCATACCGCTTGATGAACAATCCTCGTCAGATATTCAAGAAGAGTATGATAATAGTATTCTTGAACAAGCAAAAGAAATCGAAGGTTTCGAAATTCTTGATGAAGAAAATTTAGATGATTGGTTTCAAATTGATGCATGTGAGCCTGGCTTCCAGTATTTGACTGATGAAGACATCGTTATGTTGTTAAATCAAATAATGACGATAGTAACTGATGCAGAAGATGTTGCAAATGAGGAAAATACAATTTCTCATTCTGCTGCTCTGTGGAAACTATATTAGTTTATATGGGAGTATCTGATTACGGGGACATTAATGCGATTCGTAAAATATGTGACAATATATGGCGCATTACACGTTTTTTTTAAAAGGAAAATTCCTAGTTTGATTTTATACAGCATGCAAATGACAGTAATTTTTATATTTTTTGTATTGATATTGATTTTTTCTTTAATAAAAGGAGTTTTCGGATTATCCGTGCTTTTCGATTGTCCGTCCGACCTGTACCGGTGATTAACCCGGATAATCGGGAGTGCACTGTATTAAAAAAAAAAAGCCACAGTGCGTCTCATAATGTGATCTAATTATTATAATATACTAATATAATGCTTGATATAATAAATATTCTATATTTATTTAATATTTCGTCTCATTTATCCTATCGTGAAATTTATATAATATATCGTCTCTTTTAACCCATTGATACACGAACGTAAACAAGTGCAAACCGGTTTCAGCAGCGTAAAATCATGTAGAGCTGTATAGAGTATCATCACATGATAATTAAGATTTTACATAGAATCTTAGAGTTGCGTCTCATAATTTAGCCAGGGATTGGAAATAATTAATGTTAGAAGAAATGCATTTTATTTGTACAAATAATTAATATTGGAAGAAATTTACATCAACGACTCACCATATGAGCAGGAAAAGTGTAGTGACTGCAATAAAGAAAGTTGCAGCCAGTGGTCCAAAGAAAATACCAGCAAATTCCATTCTGTCTTCTTTCCTGTTTCAATATTTACTTTGAATGTAATTTATAGCCATTGTGTCACCCAAGTATTGCAATTCCACTATTACAACAACAGATAGAATTAAAAATATAAAACAATTGAATATCAGATAAGATCACAAAATAACTTCACTACAACAACAAAAAAAGGAGAATTTTTTTTTTTGAAGATAAGATATCAAAACAAAATCAGTTGACGCAAATAATACTTTAATTGGCCTTACCTTGAAATATCTTTTTTTTAGGGATTCGTAAAAATGTTTAGTCCCTTCGCACTTTAAAATAATGTAAACACAAAATCATTCGAAATACATGGTACAGTATTTTTTTTCATCATATGATATTTAAAGTTCATAAAATAATAATGGTTACAAATTATTAAGATATAAAACTTTTGATGCACAAAGTTAAATCTATCATAAAATAAGTTGGGTGGATAAGCTATGAAATCACTTTTTCTTCGTCACAATTGAAAAACTTTTGTAAGTTAATAACTGCTAAATACATACTTACTAACTACACGAATTAAATATAAAACGAGCTTCCCTTTACTAGTGGACTGATCCAGTGCAAAGGATTCAAAAACAACTTCAATTTAATCTCATTAATAATCCTTAAAGGTATCTGACTGAATATTTAGCTGAATAATATACAGTCCTTGGCCAAATTATTAGACACACTCTAAGATTCGATGTAAAATCTTAGTTATCACGTGATACACTCTACAGCTTCACTGTTTTCACGCAACTGTTTGCACTTGCTTACGTTATCGTGTATCAATGGGTTAACATCGTAATGCAATACTTTAAAAATAAATACAAATAAGAAGTGAATATTTAGCTGAATAATATACAGTCCTTCTTGGCCAAATTATTAGACACACTCTAAGATTCGATGTAAAATCTTAGTTATCACGTGATACACTCTACAGCTTCACTGTTTTCACGCAACTGTTTGCACTTGCTTACGTTATCGTGTATCAATGGGTTAACATCGTAATGCAATACTTTAAAAATAAATACAAATAAGAAGTGAATATTTAGCTGAATAATATACAGTCCTTCTTGGCCAAATTATTAGACACACTCTAAGATTCGATGTAAAATCTTAGTTATCACGTGATACTATACAGCTTCACTGTTTTCACGCAACTGTTTGCACTTGCTTACGTTATCGTGTATCAATGGGTTAACATCGTAATGCAATACTTTAAAAATAAATACAAATAAGAAGTGAATATTTAGCTGAATAATATACAGTCCTTCTTGGCCAAATTATTAGACACACTCTAAGATTCGATGTAAAATCTTAGTTATCACGTGATACTATACAGCTTCACTGTTTTCACGCAACTGTTTGCACTTGCTTACGTTATCGTGTATCAATGGGTTAACATCGTAATGCAATACTTTAAAAATAAATACAAATAAGAAGTGAATATTTAGCTGAATAATATACAGTCCTTCTTGGCCAAATTATTAGACACACTCTAAGATTCGATGTAAAATCTTAGTTATCACGTGATACTATACAGCTTCACTGTTTTCCCGCAACTGTTTGCACTTGCTTACGTTATCGTGTATCAATGGGTTAACATCGTAATGCAATACTTTAAAAATAAATACAAATAAGAAGTGAATATTTAGCTGAATAATATACAGTCCTTCTTGGCCAAATTATTAGACACACTCTAAGATTCGATGTAAAATCTTAGTTATCACGTGATACTATACAGCTTCACTGTTTTCCCGCAACTGTTTGCACTTGCTTACGTTATCGTGTATCAATGGGTTAACATCGTAATGCAATACTTTAAAAATAAATACAAATAAGAAGTGAATATTTAGCTGAATAATATACAGTCCTTCTTGGCCAAATTATTAGACACACTCTAAGATTCGATGTAAAATCTTAGTTATCACGTGATACTATACAGCTTCACTGTTTTCCCGCAACTGTTTGCACTTGCTTACGTTATCGTGTATCAATGGGTTAACATCGTAATGCAATACTTTGAAAATAAATACAAATAAGAAGTGAATATTTAGCTGAATAATATACAGTCCTTCTTGGCCAAATTATTAGACACACTCTAAGATTCGATGTAAAATCTTAGTTATCACGTGATACTATACAGCTTCACTGTTTTCCCGCAACTGTTTGCACTTGCTTACGTTATCGTGTATCAATGGGTTAACATCGTAATGCAATACTTTAAAAATAAATACAAATAAGAAGTGAATATTTAGCTGAATAATATACAGTCCTTCTTGGCCAAATTATTAGACACACTCTAAGATTCGATGTAAAATCTTAGTTATCACGTGATACTATACAGCTTCACTGTTTTCACGCAACTGTTTGCACTTGCTTACGTTATCGTGTATCAATGGGTTAACATCGTAATGCAATACTTTAAAAATAAATACAAATAAGAAGTGAATATTTAGCTGAATAATATACAGTCCTTCTTGGCCAAATTATTAGACACACTCTAAGATTCGATGTAAAATCTTAGTTATCACGTGATACTATACAGCTTCACTGTTTTCCCGCAACTGTTTGCACTTGCTTACGTTATCGTGTATCAATGGGTTAACATCGTAATGCAATACTTTAAAAATAAATACAAATAAGAAGTGAATATTTAGCTGAATAATATACAGTCCTTCTTGGCCAAATTATTAGACACACTCTAAGATTCGATGTAAAATCTTAGTTATCACGTGATACTATACAGCTTCACTGTTTTCACGCAACTGTTTGCACTTGCTTACGTTATCGTGTATCAATGGGTTAACATCGTAATGCAATACTTTAAAAATAAATACAAATAAGAAGTGAATATTTAGCTGAATAATATACAGTCCTTCTTGGCCAAATTATTAGACACACTCTAAGATTCGATGTAAAATCTTAGTTATCACGTGATACTATACAGCTTCACTGTTTTCCCGCAACTGTTTGCACTTGCTTACGTTATCGTGTATCAATGGGTTAACATCGTAATGCAATACTTTAAAAATAAATACAAATAAGAAGTGAATATTTAGCTGAATAATATACAGTCCTTCTTGGCCAAATTATTAGACACACTCTAAGATTCGATGTAAAATCTTAGTTATCACGTGATACTATACAGCTTCACTGTTTTCCCGCAACTGTTTGCACTTGCTTACGTTATCGTGTATCAATGGGTTAACATCGTAATGCAATACTTTAAAAATAAATACAAATAAGAAGTGAATATTTAGCTGAATAATATACAGTCCTTCTTGGCCAAATTATTAGACACACTCTAAGATTCGATGTAAAATCTTAGTTATCACGTGATACTATACAGCTTCACTGTTTTCCCGCAACTGTTTGCACTTGCTTACGTTATCGTGTATCAATGGGTTAACATCGTAATGCAATACTTTAAAAATAAATACAAATGGGAAGTGAATATTTAGCTGAATAATATACAGTCCTTGGCCAAATTATTAGACACACTCTAAGATTCGATGTAAAATCTTAGTTATCACGTGATACTATACAGCTTCACTGTTTTCACGCAACTGTTTGCACTTGCTTACGTTATCGTGTATCAATGGGTTAACATCGTAATGCAATACTTTAAAAATAAATACAAATAAGAAGTGAATATTTAGCTGAATAATATACAGTCCTTCTTGGCCAAATTATTAGACACACTCTAAGATTCGATGTAAAATCTTAGTTATCACGTGATACTATACAGCTTCACTGTTTTCACGCAACTGTTTGCACTTGCTTACGTTATCGTGTATCAATGGGTTAACATCGTAATGCAATACTTTAAAAATAAATACAAATGGGAAGTGAATATTTAGCTGAATAATATACAGTCCTTCTTGGCCAAATTATTAGACACACTCTAAGATTCGATGTAAAATCTTAGTTATCACGTGATACTATACAGCTTCACTGTTTTCACGCAACTGTTTGCACTTGCTTACGTTATCGTGTATCAATGGGTTAACATCGTAATGCAATACTTTAAAAATAAATACAAATGGGAAGTGAATATTTAGCTGAATAATATACAGTCCTTGGCCAAATTATTAGACACACTCTAAGATTCGATGTAAAATCTTAGTTATCACGTGATACACTCTACAGCTTCACTGTTTACACGCAACTGTTTGCACTTGCTTACGTTATCGTGTATCAATGGGTTAACATCGTAATGCAATACTTTAAAAATAAATACAAATGGGAAGTGAATATTTAGCTGAATAATATACAGTCCTTGGCCAAATTATTAGACACACTCTAAGATTCGATGTAAAATCTTAGTTATCACGTGATACTATACAGCTTCACTGTTTTCACGCAACTGTTTGCACTTGCTTACGTTATCGTGTATCAATGGGTTAACATCGTAATGCAATACTTTAAAAATAAATACAAATGGGAAGTGAATATTTAGCTGAATAATATACAGTCCTTGGCCAAATTATTAGACACACTCTAAGATTCGATGTAAAATCTTAGTTATCACGTGATACTATACAGCTTTACTGTTTTCACGCAACTGTTTGCACTTGCTTACGTTATCGTGTATCAATGGGCTAACATCGTAATACAATACTTTAAAAATAAATACAAATGGGAAGTGAATATTTAGCTGAATAATATACAGTCCTTGGCCAAATTATTAGACACACTCTAAGATTCGATGTAAAATCTTAGTTATCACGTGATACTATACAGCTTTACTGTTTTCACGCAACTGTTTGCACTTGCTTACGTTATCGTGTATCAATGGGCTAACATCGTAATACAATACTTTAAAAATAAATACAAATGGGAAGTGAATATTTAGCTGAATAATATACAGTCCTTGGCCAAATTATTAGACACACTCTAAGATTCGATGTAAAATCTTAGTTATCACGTGATACTATACAGCTTTACTGTTTTCACGCAACTGTTTGCACTTGCTTACGTTATCGTGTATCAATGGGCTAACATCGTAATGCAATACTTTAAAAATAAATACAAATGGGAAGTGAATATTTAGCTGAATAATATACAGTCCTTGGCCAAATTATTAGACACACTCTAAGATTCGATGTAAAATCTTAGTTATCACGTGATACACTATACAGCTTCACTGTTTACACGCAACTGTTTGCACTTGCTTACGTTATCGTGTATCAGTGGGTTAACATCGTAATGCAATACTTTAAAAATAAATACAAATGGGAAGTCTATAAATGAATAAAAATCCAGGACATGTATGTTTAAATATAAAAGTATTGCATAGAAACTCGTGTAAAACATGTCATTATAAAAACACTGCAGTGCGTCTATTAATTTCGCCTAATTATTATAATTTATAATAAAATTTTTGCCTAGAATGTTATAGTGCGTCAAATGATTTGATCAGGGACTGTAATATAGGATAGTATACCTTGTATGGGATAGTACAGTAGGGAACCGATTATCCGGAATGATCGGGACAATCGATATTCCGGATAACTGATATTTCCGGTTTTCTGAATCGCTACAAAAAGCCGTTTTTTTTATTGTTAAACCCAACTAAAAAAAATATTTGGAAATAATCTTAAAGAGAAGAAAAAACGATGAAGTAATGCAGTAATGATTATTTCTAAAATGATGGTAGGGTAAACATCTTTCAAAAAAGAAAGAAAAATCCTAAAATCTTATGAGGAAAAAAAATTTTTTTTTTTAAAAAATGGCGGGAAAATTTATCGAATTTCGTTCCGGTTTTTTGGTTTTCCGGTTTTCTGATTTCCGGATAACGGGTTCTGTACTGTACCAAAATATATTAAAATTCGCAAGCGTTATTATCTTAAACCATGTTTATTTAAAGACAATCTATAAAACGTTTCAGTGAGTAACGTGAATTCCCTTTCAAATGCAGAAAGATTCCACAAATTTTATTTCATTTTAACATGTAAGCCTGTGTATAACTTTCGTTCTAATGAACGGGCGTGCATATTTTAAATGTGACCTCAAATATGCTAATTATACACAAAAACGTAATTAATCTCTGAATAAATATTTTTAATGCACGACTTCTTTGCGGGAAATTTTCACTAAAATTTTGTATATTGCTTTCGTTAAAATGATGTAAAAAATTTTACACTTTACAACTTTTTAAATAAAATTACAAAAAAATTACCAATAGTTATATTTTGAAATGCCTTTGAATGAACGATTTTTGTGTGTTACATTTATTAACATGCTTAAAAAGTTCTCGAGATATATATTGAAATACGCAAAAGATAAAACGGACATTAAGGGATCCAAACTTTAGATCGATTTAGACTATGGGGACCGTATTTCCCGGATTGTGGCCACCCCTTATGTTTTAGGGGTCAGACATCCGAGTGCGTCTGAAAAATAAAAAGTATGTTTATTCAGAAAAAGTACGTCTTTGTGTCTGAATTAGTACAGTGAGACCTGTTTTTGTGCGGTCCTTTTTTATGCGATTCTGTTTTTGTGCGATTGGTTTTATGCGATTCTATTTTTGTGCGATTTTTTTTTTGTGCGAATTATTTTTATGCGGTATATGAATCTTAACGGCGTTAGCACCAGTTTAATGTTTCCTATCAATGTGCATATGCATGTTGTGGACGAACTCTGATTACGTGGTCTCCTTGACAACGATGTATCTGAATTTCGCGATGCTCTGTTTATTTACTTTCATTAGTTCATTTATTATCGTCAACTCCATTTTCTCTTCTGTTTAAAATTTATTCTGCGCTAAACAAGTTGAAGTAAATCAGTAAAAAATCGTTTGCTGTGTTAAAATACTTAGTATTTTAAAATTAAACCGTTATTTTTATTTTGTAAATTCTCGTCTGCGTGTATCTCAAATACTATACGCTTCGTATTCAGAGTTTTATACACGATTCATTAGATTAAGGATTCATTTAATAGTGAGATTAAAGGTAAAAAAATTAATTACTTTTGTTTCTATTTATATGTAGTTTTTATGATTTTTATTTTATTTTATCTGATCACTGACTTTATGGTACCAAAAAACAAATCATCGAAATCCTATCTTCAAGCGATTTTCAACCAATTCATTCCAAGAAGATGCGCGTTTTGGATTACGACGAGTAGCAGCAAACTATTTAATGTATAATTTGAAAACTTCTACATGTATATGTACAATGGAGAATTAAATATTTTTAAAATTTCTTTAGGTCTAATTTAATTATTTAATTTTATTGAAAGCATTCTCTTATCTATTTCATAAATCATTGATGTATTTTCTGAGTCCTACTTTTTTTATGCGGTCCCTATCAACCGCATAAAAAAAGTTTTTGGTGGTATATGGTACAAAATTGTTTATTACATGTCAGAATTTATAAAATTTTCGAATTTTTTTTTGTGCGATTTCTTTTATGCGGTCCCTATCCACCGCACAAAAAAAGGTTTTACTGTAATTTTAAATATCATCCGTACTAATTAATTAGTATATTTGAGGACACCGAATCTTTAAGATCGAGTTCTAGAACGTGAAGATCCGATCATTAGATTAATAAAGCCATATTCCAATAAAGCCATATGTAACAACAACTTTTTATTTTTCAGGATAGAATGTACAGTCCCCGGTCATATTATTAGACGTACTTATAAGACTCTATGTACAATTATAATTATCAGGTGATACTCTATACAGCTGTATTGTTTTTACTCGGATGAAACCGGTTTGCATTTGTTTGCGCTCCTGCATCAATGGGTCAACATTGTAATGCAATACGTTAAACATGAATACAAATAGGAAGTATATAAAAAATCTTCCGAATAAAAATCCATTACACGCATGTTTAATTATAAAAGTATCGCATATAAACTCGTGCTAATCACGTAATTATTAAAAAACTGCAGTGCATCTAATAATTTGGTATAATTATTATAATAGACTAGTATAATGCTTGATATAATAAATATTCTATATTTATATAATATATCGTCTAATGCAGGGGTCGTAAAACTTTTTTCATCATCGACCCCTATATAATTTTTCGAAATCTCCATCGACCCTCACAAAAGTAATTTTCTATTAATTAAAATAAAACTCTATTAGATACTGTGTTTGTACATTTATTTTATGATTTTAAACATTCATTAAAGTATTAGTACATTGTGTAACAATAGTTTTATGAAAAATACATTAATATTGAAATTTAAATACCTTATTATTAAATAATAAGTAATTATGCATAAGTAGATATAATAAGTAAAGTAACTAAAGATTTACTGCTTCTTGATGTTTTTTTTGCAAGGTTCGCTATATTGGGTTCAAAATTGGTCAATTTTGTAATTTTCGTAAAAAAATACAAAGTGTGCTATAGTTTTGTCGCGGGCTGTACTAATCCATATTATTAATGCTTACCTTCTTTTTGGGGCATTGATAATTAAAATTGATATCTAAACCAAACGAATGGTTTTATCGAAACAATAATTATCCAAAACTATAAAAGTTTTAATAATGACACTGCAAATATTCAACACAGTTTGGAAAGATAGCTGAAACTGCGTATGATATTTGCATTTGTAACGTCAATTCACAAATTTTGCGTTCTTAATTGGGTATACTATAGCCTACGTCACAGATCGTACACAGTACGTGTTATTCCTACTAAATTTAACTAGTAAACAGCAATTTCTGCGAACCTGATTTCTAGCAACAAGTAAGAGCATCAAACGAAGTGTCTTGTTATAAGTCGCTACTCGCCAGGTTGGAATTGTATTAGTCTAGTTCCTTTGGAAATAATTTATAGTGTTGTTTTACCGAAGTTTATGAATTTAGTAAGCATATTTAAAACTCAGTTTATTAATTAAACTAAAAGGTAAATGTTATCCCTAGTAAGTGGAAGTAGTTGTGCTTTTTTCATATTATACCCAATTCTCAATACGCAAATCACACGTGTGATTTGCGTATTGAGAACTGTTTTCTTTCGACCCACAATCAACCCTTCTGATTCGGATCGACCCCCATTCGCCCCCCTGTCTCAGATCGACCCCCGCTTTTGTTAAATAGACCCCTCGGGGTCTATATAGACCACTTTGGTGACCTCTGGTCTAATGCATCCAATCGTCAAATTTATATTATATATCGTCTCATTTAAGCGATTGATACACGAAGTATTGTATAGTGTGTCACCTGTGTAATTAAGATTTGACATAGAATCTTATAATGCGACGAATAATTTGGCCAGGGACTGTATATCTTGCTGTTATTTTAATTAAAACGTGTTTGAAAAGTTGTTAGTTTGCTATTTATTTGGAGTATATCCAATTTTGCACTTATAAAAATGGGCTTCGGTTCGATAGAAAAACATTTATCAAAAACCATTCATATTTTTTATTTATTTTTTTTATAAAACCTTGAACTGCACAAGATAAATTTACTCAATCCATAGATATTTTTTATGTAATCTTTTTATCTTTACTGATATAATAAATGCGCTTTTTGTCTGAAATTATATCTCGTATTTTATGATAAAGTCTGAATGTAATATAAAAATAGAGTTTATATGTTATGTTTTAATTACGCGCGTTTAATCACAATAGCTTCATTCGCTGTTTTTGTTATTCCTTGAAAAAGGAATCGTTTCGATCGTTGAGTATAATAAAGCGAGTTTGATGACAGTTTTGAAAATGAGAACTCAAATTTCTGAAATTTACCCAGAAAGAATGTCACCTTGAGTCAGAATTTTCTTTTTATTGTTGCGAAAACGTTTGCACTATTTTTTCAATAAAACAAAAATATTGCAGATTCAAACGTTTTATCCTAAAAGTATTTTTTCAAAGCTATTCTTAAAAACTAGGAGGCTGCGCCCCCTGCTCGCTGGCGCTCGCCAACCCCAGGAACTGCTTTCGCAGTTCATTTCGCATTGCTTCGCAATCCAATGCTCGCTTTGCTCGCTCATTGGATACGTTCTTAACGTCTAGCTTTTGCATCCTTTTTTGAATACAGAAGTTCCGAAAACTTTTCACTGTATAAAATTCCAAACCTGTACATTTCAGTATTAATTTGAAAATGCAAGCAGTTCACATATTTTTCTTAATCACACTATTCTAAATTTCAGTTGTTGAGAAAAGTAACTGTTGTAAGTTTTGTTTCAAAGTCTTTCCCACTAGAGGGCTAAAGCCATGCGTTGTAAAACAATATGAAATACTAGTCTGCCACTGAACGCCGGAAGTAAAGCATCGGCTTTGATGAAGATAATTTTGTATTTTTAATTCTCTAAAGGGCGCCACCCTAATAATATGGAATTTGTAAAATAAATGCAGATATTTTTGATTGTTGATGAAGCCCATCATTTTGTGTTTTCATCAGTGTTCAGAAGCAGAACAACTATAAGTTTTTTATTTTATCACAAAAATATAAAATGTATAAAAAACAAAGAAAAGAGTAAGAAAATGAGTATAGTCATAGAAAAAGTTAAAATTGTAATATAGTATTTGTCAGTTAAAATAAAACTTTTTGTTTGAGTCATTGCTAACAATTCAAATTTCTCCGAGGCAATTCCAAAGTATAAATTAAGGTAGTATTGTTAAGTTGAAACACAATATTTTCAGTTTTGATGTCAACAATACAATTCAATTTTTCACAAAAACGATTGTTTCCATTGCTAAGTTCAATGTCAACAATTCAAATTTTTCTGAGGCAACTCTTAACCTCCAAATATTATTTTTTTATGTACACATTTCTGTCAATATTCAACCTCAAAACAACTTAAAGTCCTCAAATTTAGCATGAAGTTGTAAAATGTAATGAAAGAGGGTCATAGCAATAATGAAAGTAGAAGTAAAGTTAGTACTGTAAAATTAAAACAATATTTTTAATCAATGAGCCAAGTTCTTCAAGAAGCAGTTGTAGAAGTAGGTTTTTTATTTAAAACTTTTTATAGAATTTCTTTAAGAACACAGTTGTTAATTTGGTCATTTGGCGATATAACACCTTTAGAATTGAAGGATTTGTTTCGTCAAGCGCACAGGTATCATAATTTTGATCTAGTTGCGCTTCTATGTCATTTTGATTTATGTTGCTAAGTTAAATTTCAAAAAATTCTATGGCTGGCAGCAGCATTTTTATTTTTTAAGTTGTTTATTTTTATTTCTTTTAGAATTCGTTATTTTTTTAGCGAAATGTTTTTTAACCCAACAGAATTCTTTGCCGACTGATATATGAAGAAAATAAAGTAAATATTTAAGTGTTGTGAAAAGAATCTTATTTAGCTGTACAAAGTACTTCAGCCAAAATTTGGGAGCCACGTAAGAGAATTATATATATTAGATCAGAAACACATCATTAAAAGGCAGAATGCTTTGGTGTTTTCAAAACGTAAACAAAACAAAGCAAACGTTGCCACCGGCGGAAAAGAAATACAGCCAAAATTTGGGAGCCACGTAAGAGAATTATATATAATAGATGATTGTCATTTAGGTTAAATGGTCACTTAAGTACACCATGACATTTTAGCAGACGTCACACTAGAGATTGGGATCAATTTGCATCGCCCATTAAACTTTCAAGACAAGGTGGATTTCAGCTGAGCATACAACACTTTGCGAAAAGAAACCTTATAATGACCCAGATTTAAGATTATTTTTACCTTGAGACTAGCTTTATGAAAGGGTTTTTTTTTCATGCTTGAAAACCCTAAGTCAACCTCGATTAAAGGTGTTTATATTAGAAGGTTGTTTTCCAAGGTTTTGGATAATGTGCGTAGAATAGAGCAGATGATCACAGATCACGTTTTAAGGTGAGAAGGTTCACACGTAAGCAGCATGGCAAACCTTTTTAGGTTAACATTAAGAGGTTTTTACTGAGGTAAAATAAACCTTATTTTTCCATCTGGGTATAATAGGGATTTTATGAAACAGTTTCTTCAAAGCGTAAATGTTGTTTTGCTTTTCTATAGCATTTCGAAATTTTGTATTTCAATTCAACGTTTAAATAAACAATTCTTATCATTTCAACTTGTAAATCATATAAGATAGGGAAGAGAGACCAGTATTAAACATTTTTTTGAAAATAAATTTCTAAACAAACTTACTCAATTAAAAATTGTGTTTTTGCCGCAAGTGATGAAAGCATTCGGGTGTAACATTTAAGCGAGAGGAAAAACAAAAAATCAGATTATAGAAGAGGAATAAATCTTCCCATCAACGGCTGGTACAGGAAGGGAAAAAAAAAGAAACAAAAGCAAAGGTTTAAAACCTGTCATTTTCGTTTTTTGTTCCATGCTATAATTACAATAATCGAACCATTTTTTGCTTTCATTTTTTATTCTAAAAATGCATATTAAGGGAGATCTCTACTGATCAATAAAAAAGATTTTTTATAATACAAATATTTATATTCAGAGGTGATTGTAAAGAACAATTTGTTATTCGGTCAAACAAATGAGGAAATTCGCCATCAATATTATGTATTTAAGCAGGGTCCTATATTTCCCCTTAATATTGGACAGCGTATTATACTACCGGGAACTAGTGTACCCCACCAAAAGTATAGGCTTATCACGGGGTACGAAATAGGGTACAGAATAGGTTACAAACTAAGAATGAACCTTAATATATCTGAAGAATGAACCTTAATAATAGTGTTGAATTGCGGTAAAATGAAGAAATTCGAAGTCAATGTGATGCATTATAACTAGGCCCTATATATCTCCAATATATATTACCAGTTATTATTCAAATTGGACCACTTGTAATATTACCGGAAACAAGCGTACCCCCCAAAAGAAATAATTATAGTCTTATTAGGGGGTTCACAATGTACCTGAACTAATACCTGAACTAAATATTGAGCCATAATATTTTTATTAGACCACGTAATATATTATCGAGTAATAGTGTACCCTACCAGAGGAAATAATTATAGGCTAATTAGGGGGAACACAGGCCCTATATTGTACAATGTATGTATATATATATATAATAATAATACGTAAAATAGTTTTAAAATGAGGAAATTAGAAGTCAATATTCTATATTAACACAAGGCCCGATATCTGAACTAAATATTGACCCATTATATTTTTATTGGATCACGTATTATATTATCGAGTAATAGTGTACCCTACCAGAGGAAATAATTATAGGCTTATTAGGGGTACACAATATGGCCCTATAGTTTACTATGTACGTATTATGTATACAAGTTTTATATTACCGGGTACTATAGTACCCTACCAGAGGGAAAGGTTATAGGCTTGAAAGAAGGCGAAAAATGTAGTCCTTTCTGCAACTGCTTATGTTTAGATATAATAGTGCGGACAATCGTGTTAAATTGAACAGGTTCCAAAGCAATACTCCATATTAACACAAGGCTCGATATCTGACCTTAATATTGACTCATAATATTTTAAATAAACCGCGTATTATATTACCGAGAAATAGCGTTCCTAGATTAAGGAAATAATTATGGGCTTATTAGGAGGTACACAATATGACCCTATTGCTTACAAAGTGCACACACACATTCACACACACGCACACACTATTATATTTATACATACCTAGGAAATTAAAGAGCCACATTGTGTACCCCCTAAAAGGTCTATAATTATCTCCTCTGGTAGGGTTCACTATTACCCGGTAATATAATACGTGGTAAAATAAAAATATTATGGGTCAATATTAAGGTCCGATATCGGGCTTTACGTTAGCATTAAAAAATGACTTCGCGCTTCCTAATTTTAAAAGGTTTTAGAAGGCAAATTTCTTCATTTTAAGCTCTTCCGAACACTTATTTTAGGTACGCATACATAGTAAAATACAGGGCCTCATTGTGTACCCCCTAATTGACCTATAATTATTTCCTGTGGTAGGGTTCACAATTTCCCGGTAAAAAAAACAACTGCGCTACGCTTCACATTCCAGCCCCGCGAATATTTAGCTTAAAGCACCTTCTCCCGGTTTGTCAACAAGACTTATTTTGGCCCATTGCGGGACACTAATTAGTCTATAAAAAATTCCTTTGGAACAATTGATTGCTACATAAAACTCTAACTTCGGGCCGAGTTTGAAATTTATAGGTTAATATTATAGGGAGTAACGGGGTGTCATGTGTGCGTGCCTCCTGATACGACTTTTGTCCCATTTTCAGACATTATTCGCTCTTTAACAAAGAAAAATAATTCTTTTCATATATAGAAAACTTTATTCACTTAAAAATATTGAAAAAGAAGTTAAAAAAACATCATAAAATAAAATAAATGAATAAATAAAAATTATCCAAAATTTATTCGTTTATTAGCTATTATTCGCTATTTCCCAAATAAAAAATAGTTATTTTTATATACAGGACACTTGATTCGCGTTATAATATCGAAAAGTATTTTTAAAAAAATAATATAAAATAAATAAAAAAAATTTAAAATCGATCCTCACAGGGTTACGAACCCAGGACCTCCGGGACTACACATCAACCTTGCACACAGCGCTACCAACTGCGCCACGCTTCACTTGATAGCCTCGCGAATTTTTATCTTAATACACCTACTCCAGGTTAGTCAACAAAACCTATTTTGGTCCTTTGTGGCCCTACTAATTATTCTATAAAAAATTCCTTTAGCACAATTTTTTGTTACAATAAACTCTAATTTCAGGCCGAGTTTGAAATTTATAGGTTAATATTATAGGGAGTTACGGGATGTGATGTGTGTGTGCCTCCTGATATGAATTTTGTCCCTTTTTCAGCCATTATTCGCTCTTTAACAAAGAAAAATAATTCTTTTCATATATAGAAAACTTTATTCACTTAAAAATATTGAAAAAGAAGTTAAAAAAAATATCATAAAATGAAATAAATGAATAAATAAAAATTATCCAAAATTTATTCGTTTATTAGCTAATATTCACTAATTCCCAAATAAAAAATAGTTATTTTTATATACAGAACACTTGATTCGCGTTATAATATCGAAAAGCATTTTTAAAAAAATAATAAAAAATAAATAAAAAAAAAATTTAAAACAATCCTCACAGGGTTACGAACCCAGGAACTCCGGGACTACACATCAACCTTGGCCACAGCGCTACCAACTGCGCCACGCTTCACTTGATAGCCTCGCGAATTTTTAGCTTAATACACCTACTCCAGGTTAGTCAACAAAACCTATTTTGGTCCTTTGTGGACCTACTAATTAGTCTATAAAAAATTCCTTAAGCACAATTTTTTGTTACAATAAACACTAATTTCAGGCCGAGTTTGAAATTTATAGGTTAATATTATAGGGAGTTACGGGATGTGATGTGTGTGTGCCTCCTGATATAACTTTTGTCCCTTTTTCAGCCATTATTCGCTCTTTAACAAGGAAAAATAATTCTTTTCATACATAGAAAACTTTATTCACTTAAAAATATTGAAAAAGAAGTTAAAAAAATATCATAAAATGAAATAAATGAATAAATAAAAATTATCCAAAATTTATTCGTTTATTAGCTAATATTCACTAATTCCCAAATAAAAAATAGTTATTTTTATATACAGAACACTTGATTCGCGTTATAATATCGAAAAGTATTTTTTAAAAAATAATAAAAAATAAATAAAAAAAAATTTAAATCGATCCTCACAGGGTTACGAACCCAGGAACTCCGGGACTACACATCAACCTTGCCCATAGCGCTACCAACTGCGCCACGCTTCACTTGATAGCCTCGCGAATTTTTAGCTTAATACACCTACTCCAGGTTAGTCAACAAAATCTATTTTGGTCCTTTGAGGACCTACTAATTAGTCTATAAAAAATTCCTTTAGCACAATTTTTTGTTACAATAAACTCTAATTTCAGGCCGAGTTTGAAATTTATAGGTTAATATTATAGGGAGTTACGGGATGTGATGTGTGTGTGCCACCTGATATGACTTTTGTCCCTTTTTCAGCCATTATTCGCTCTTTAACAAAGAAAAATAATTCTTTTCATATATAGAAAACTTTATTTACTTAAAAATATTGAAAAAGAAGTTAAAAAATATCATAAAATAAAATAAATGAATAAATAAAAATTATCCAAAATTTATTCGTTTATTAGCTAATATTCACTATTTCCCAAATAAAAAATAGTTATTGTTATATACAGAACACTTGATTCGCGTTATAAAGTCGAAAAGTATTTTTAAAAAAATAATAAAAAATAAATAAAGAAAAATTTAAATCGATCCTCACAGGGTTACGAACCCAGGAACTCCGGGACTACACATCAACCTTGCCCACAGCGCTACCAACTGCTCCACGCTTCACTTGATAGCCTCGCGAATTTTTAGCTTAATACACCTACTCCAGGTTAGTCAACAAAACCTATTTTGGTCCTTTGTGGACCTACTAATTAGTCTATAAAAAATTCCTTTAGCACAATTTTTTGTTACAATAAACTCTAATTTCAGGCCGAGTTTGAAATTTATAGGTTAATATTATAGGGAGTTACGGGATGTGATGTGTGTGTGCCTCCTGATATGACTTTTGTCCCTTTTTCAGCCATTATTCGCTCTTTAACAAAGAAAAATAATTCTTTTCATATATAGAAAACTTTATTCACTTAAAAATATTGAAAAAGAAGTTAAAAAATATCATAAAAAAAAATAAATGAATAAATAAAAATTATCCAAAATTTATTCGTTCATTAGCTAATATTCACTAATTCCCAAATAAAAAATAGTTATTTTTATATACAGAACACTTGATTCGCGTTATAATATCGAAAAGTATTTTTAAAAAAATAATAAAAAATAAATTAAAAAAAAATTAAATCGATCCTCACTGGGTTACGAACCCAGGAACTCCGGGACTACACATCAACCTTGCCCACAGCGCTACCAACTGCGCCACGCTTCACTTGATAGCCTCGCGAATTTTTAGCTTAATACACCTACTCCAGGTTAGTCAACAAAACCTATTTTGGTCCTTTGTGGACCTACTAATTAGTCTATAAAAAATTCCTTAAGCACAATTTTTTGTTACAATAAACTCTAATTTCAGGCCGAGTTTGAAATTTATAGGTTAATATTATAGGGAGTTACGGGATGTGATGTGTGTGTGCCTCCTGATATGACTTTTGTCCCTTTTTCAGCCATTATTCGCTCTTTAACAAAGAAAAATAATTCTTTTCATACATAGAAAACTTTATTCACTTAAAAATATTGAAAAAGAAGTTAAAAAAATATCATAAAATGAAATAAATGAATAAAAAAAAATTATCCAAAATTTATTCGTTTATTAGCTAATATTCACTAATTCCCAAATAAAAAATAGTTATTTTTATATACAGAACACTTGATTCGCGTTATAATATCGAAAAGTATTTTTAAAAAAATAATAAAAAATAAATAAAAAAAAATTTAAATCGATCCTCACAGGGTTACGAACCCAGGAACTCCGGGACTACACATCAACCTTGCCCATAGCGCTACCAACTGCGCCACGCTTCACTTGATAGCCTCGCGAATTTTTAGCTTAATACACCTACTCCAGGTTAGTCAACAAAACCTATTTTGGTCCTTTGTGGCCCTACTAATTAGTCTATAAAAAATTCCTTCAGCACAATTTTTTGTTACAATAAACTCTAATTTCAGGCCGAGTTTGAAATTTATAGGTTAATATTATAGGGAGTTACGGGATGTGATGTGTGTGTGCCTCCTGATATGACTTTTGTCCCTTTTTCAGCCATTATTCGCTCTTTAACAAAGAAAAATAATTCTTTTCATATATAGAAAACTTTATTCACTTAAAAATATTGAAAAAAAAGTTAAAAAATATCATAAAATAAAATAAATGAATAAATAAAAATTATCCAAAATTTATTCGTTCATTAGCTAATATTCACTAATTCCCAAATAAAAAATAGTTATTTTTATATACAGAACACTTGATTCGCGTTATAATATCGAAAAGTATTTTTAAAAAAATAATAAAAAATAAATAAAAAAAAAAATTTAAATCGATCCTCACAGCGTTACGATCCCAGGAACTCCGGGACTACACATCAACCTTGCCCATAGCGCTACTTACTGCGCCACGCTTCACTTGATAGCCTCGCGAATTTTTAGCTTAATACACCTACTCCAGGTTAGTCAACAAAACCTATTTCGGTCCTTTGTGGCCCTACTAATTAGTCTATAAAAAATTCCTTTAGCACAATTTTTTGTTACAATAAACTCTAATTTCAGGCCGAGTTTGAAATTTATAGGTTAATATTATAGGGAGTTACGGGATGTGATGTGTGTGTGCCACCTGATATGACTTTTGTCCCTTTTTCAGCCATTATTCGCTCTTTAACAAAGAAAAATAATTCTTTTCATATATAGAAAACTTTATTTACTTAAAAATATTGAAAAAGAAGTTAAAAAATATCATAAAATAAAATAAATGAATAAATAAAAATTATCCAAAATTTATTCGTTTATTAGCTAATATTCACTATTTCCCAAATAAAAAATAGTTATTGTTATATACAGAACACTTGATTCGCGTTATAAAGTCGAAAAGTATTTTTAAAAAAATAATAAAAAATAAATAAAGAAAAATTTAAATCGATCCTCACAGGGTTACGAACCCAGGAACTCCGGGACTACACATCAACCTTGCCCACAGCGCTACCAACTGCTCCACGCTTCACTTGATAGCCTCGCGAATTTTTAGCTTAATACACCTACTCCAGGTTAGTCAACAAAACCTATTTTGGTCCTTTGTGGACCTACTAATTAGTCTATAAAAAATTCCTTTAGCACAATTTTTTGTTACAATAAACTCTAATTTCAGGCCGAGTTTGAAATTTATAGGTTAATATTATAGGGAGTTACGGGATGTGATGTGTGTGTGCCTCCTGATATGACTTTTGTCCCTTTTTCAGCCATTATTCGCTCTTTAACAAAGAAAAATAATTCTTTTCATATATAGAAAACTTTATTCACTTAAAAATATTGAAAAAGAAGTTAAAAAATATCATAAAAAAAAATAAATGAATAAATAAAAATTATCCAAAATTTATTCGTTCATTAGCTAATATTCACTAATTCCCAAATAAAAAATAGTTATTTTTATATACAGAACACTTGATTCGCGTTATAATATCGAAAAGTATTTTTAAAAAAATAATAAAAAATAAATTAAAAAAAAATTAAATCGATCCTCACTGGGTTACGAACCCAGGAACTCCGGGACTACACATCAACCTTGCCCACAGCGCTACCAACTGCGCCACGCTTCACTTGATAGCCTCGCGAATTTTTAGCTTAATACACCTACTCCAGGTTAGTCAACAAAACCTATTTTGGTCCTTTGTGGACCTACTAATTAGTCTATAAAAAATTCCTTAAGCACAATTTTTTGTTACAATAAACTCTAATTTCAGGCCGAGTTTGAAATTTATAGGTTAATATTATAGGGAGTTACGGGATGTGATGTGTGTGTGCCTCCTGATATGACTTTTGTCCCTTTTTCAGCCATTATTCGCTCTTTAACAAAGAAAAATAATTCTTTTCATACATAGAAAACTTTATTCACTTAAAAATATTGAAAAAGAAGTTAAAAAAATATCATAAAATGAAATAAATGAATAAAAAAAAATTATCCAAAATTTATTCGTTTATTAGCTAATATTCACTAATTCCCAAATAAAAAATAGTTATTTTTATATACAGAACACTTGATTCGCGTTATAATATCGAAAAGTATTTTTAAAAAAATAATAAAAAATATATAAAAAAAAATTTAAATCGATCCTCACAGGGTTACGAACCCAGGAACTCCGGGACTACACATCAACCTTGCCCATAGCGCTACCAACTGCGCCACGCTTCACTTGATAGCCTCGCGAATTTTTAGCTTAATACACCTACTCCAGGTTAGTCAACAAAACCTATTTTGGTCCTTTGTGGCCCTACTAATTAGTCTATAAAAAATTCCTTCAGCACAATTTTTTGTTACAATAAACTCTAATTTCAGGCCGAGTTTGAAATTTATAGGTTAATATTATAGGGAGTTACGGGATGTGATGTGTGTGTGCCTCCTGATATGACTTTTGTCCCTTTTTCAGCCATTATTCGCTCTTTAACAAAGAAAAATAATTCTTTTCATATATAGAAAACTTTATTCACTTAAAAATATTGAAAAAAAAGTTAAAAAATATCATAAAATAAAATAAATGAATAAATAAAAATTATCCAAAATTTATTCGTTCATTAGCTAATATTCACTAATTCCCAAATAAAAAATAGTTATTTTTATATACAGAACACTTGATTCGCGTTATAATATCGAAAAGTATTTTTAAAAAAATAATAAAAAATAAATAAAAAAAAAAATTTAAATCGATCCTCACAGCGTTACGATCCCAGGAACTCCGGGACTACACATCAACCTTGCCCATAGCGCTACTTACTGCGCCACGCTTCACTTGATAGCCTCGCGAATTTTTAGCTTAATACACCTACTCCAGGTTAGTCAACAAAACCTATTTCGGTCCTTTGTGGCCCTACTAATTAGTCTATAAAAAATTCCTTTAGCACAATTTTTTGTTACAATAAACTCTAATTTCAGGCCGAGTTTGAAATTTATAGGTTAATATTATAGGGAGTTACGGGATGTGATGTGTGTGTGCCTCCTGATATGACTTTTGTCCCTTTTTCAGCCATTATTCGCTCTTTAACAAAGAAAAATAATTCTTTTCATATATAGAAAACTTTATTCACTTAAAAATATTGAAAAAAAAGTTAAAAAATATCATAAAATAAAATAAATGAATAAATAAAAATTATCCAAAATTTATTTGTTCATTAGCTAATATTCACTAATTCCCAAATAAAAAATAGTTATTTTTATATACAGAACACTTGATTCGCGTTATAATATCGAAAAGTATTTTTAAAAAAATAATAAAAAATAAATAAAAAAAAAATTTAAATCGATCCTCACAGGGTTACGAACCCAGGAACTCCGGGACTACACATCAACCTTGCCCATAGCGCTACTTACTGCGCCACGCTTCACTTGATAGCCTCGCGAATTTTTAGCTTAATACACCTACTCCAGGTTAGTCAACAAAACCTATTTCGGTCCTTTGTGGCCCTACTAATTAGTCTATAAAAAATTCCTTTAGCACAATTTTTTGTTACAATAAACTCTAATTTCAGGCCGAGTTTGAAATTTATAGGTTAATATTATAGGGAGTTACGGGATGTGATGTGTGTGTGCCTCCTGATATGACTTTTGTCCCTTTTTCATCCATTATTCGCTCTTTAACAAAGAAAAATAATTCTTTTCATATATAGAAAACTTTATTCACTTAAAAATATTGAAAAAAAAGTTAAAAAATATCATAAAATAAAATAAATGAATAAATAAAAATTATCCAAAATTTATTCGTTCATTAGCTAATATTCACTAATTCCCAAATAAAAAATAGTTATTTTTATATACAGAACACTTGATTCGCGTTATAATATCGAAAAGTATTTTTAAAAAAATAATAAAAAATAAATTAAAAAAAAAATTTAAATCGATCCTCACAGGGTTACGAACCCAGGAACTCCGGGACTACACATCAACCTTGCCCATAGCGCTACTTACTGCGCCACGCTTCACTTGATAGCCTCGCGAATTTTTAGCTTAATACACCTACTCCAGGTTAGTCAACAAAACCTATTTCGGTCCTTTGTGGCCCTACTAATTAGTCTATAAAAAATTCCTTTAGCACAATTTTTTGTTACAATAAACTCTAATTTCAGGCCGAGTTTGAAATTTATAGGTTAATATTATAGGGAGTTACGGGATGTGATGTGTGTGTGCCTCCTGATATGACTTTTGTCCCTTTTTCAGCCATTATTCGCTCTTTAACAAAGAAAAATAATTATTTTCATATATAGAAAACTTTATTCACTTAAAAATATTGAAAAAGAAGTTAAAAAATATCATAAAACAAAATAAATGAATAAATAAAAATTATCCAAAAGTTATTCCTTTATTAGCTAATATTCACTATTTCCCAAATAAAAAATAGTTATTTTTATATACAGAACACTTGATTCGCGTTATAATATCGAAAAGCATTTTTAAAAAAATAATAAAAAATAAATAAAAAAAAAATTTAAATCGATCCTCACAGGGTTACGAACCCAGGAACTCCGGGACTGCACATCAACCTTGCCCACAGCGCTACCAACTGCGCCACGCTTCACTTGATAGCCTCGCGAATTTTTAGCTTAATACACCTACTCCAGGTTAGTCAACAAAACCTATTTTGGTCCTTTGTGGACCTACTAATTAGTCTATAAAAAATTCCTTTAGCACAATTTTTTGTTACAATAAACTCTAATTTCAGGCCGAGTTTGAAATTTAGAGGTTAATATTATAGGGAGTTACGGGATGTGATGTGTGTGTGCCTCCTGATATGACTTTTGTCCCTTTTTCAGCCATTATTCGCTCTTTAACAAAGAAAAATAATTCTTTTCATATATAGAAAACTTTATTCACTTAAAAATATTGAAAAAGAAGTTAAAAAATATCATAAAATAAAATAAATGAATAAATAAAAATTATCCAAAATTTATTCGTTTATTAGCTAATATTCACTATTTCCCAAATAAAAAATAGTTATTTTTATATAAAGAACACTTGATTCGCGTTATAAAGTCGAAAAGTATTTTTAAAAAAATAATAAAAAATAAATAAAAAAAAATTTAAATCGATCCTCACAGGCTTACGAACCCAGGAACTCCGGGACTACACATCAACCTTGCCCACAGCGCTACCAACTGCTCCACGCTTCACTTGATAGCCTCGCGAATTTTTAGCTTAATACAACTACTCCAGGTTAGTCAACAAAACCTATTTGGGTCCTTTGTGGACCTACTAAATAGTCTAAAAAAAATTTCTTTAGCACAATTTTTTGTTACAATAAACTCTTATTTCAGGCCGAGTTTGAAATTTATAGGTTAATATTATAGGGAGTTACGGGATGTGATGTGTGTGTGCCTCCTGATATGACTTTTGTCCCTTTTTCAGCCATTATTCGCTCTTTAACAAAGAAAAATAATTCTTTTCATATATAGAAAATTTTATTCACTTAAAAATATTGAAAAAGAAGTTAAAAAATATCATAAAATAAAATAAATGAATAAATAAAAATTATCCAAAATTTATTCGTTTATTAGCTAATATTCACTATTTCCAAAATAAAAAATAGTTATTTTTATATACAGAACACTTGATTCGCGTTATAATATCGAAAAGCATTTTTTAAAAAAATAATAAAAAATAAATAAAAAAAAAATTTAAATCGATCCTCACAGGGTTACGAACCCAGGAACTCCGGGACTACTTATCAACCTAGCCCACAGCGCTACCAACTGCGCCACGCTTCACTTGATAGCCTCGCGAATTTTTAGCTTAATACACCTACTCCAGGTTAGTCAACAAAACATGTTTTGGTCCTTTGTGGACCTACTAATTAGTCTATAAAAAATTCCTTTAGCACAATTTTTTGTTACAATAAACTCTAATTTCAGGCCGAGTTTGAAATTTATAGGTTAATATTATAGGGAGTTACGGGATGTGATGTGTGTGTGCCTCCTGATATGACTTTTGTCCCTTTTTTAGCCATTATTCGCTCTTTAACAAAGAAAAATAATTCTTTTCATATATAGAAAACTTTATTCACTTAAAAATATTGAAAAAGAAGTTAAAAAATATTATAAAATAAAATAAATGAATAAATAAAAATTATCCAAAACTTATTCCTTTATTAGCTAATATTCACTAATTCCCAAATAAAAAATAGTTATTTTTATATACAGAACACTTGATTCGCGTTATAATATCGAAAAGTATTTTTAAAAAAATAATAAAAAATAAATAAAAAAAATTTAAATCGATCCTCACAGGGTTACGAACCCAGGAACTCCGGGACTACACATCAACCTTGCCCACAGCGCTACCAACTGCGCCACGCTTCACTTGATAGCCTCGCGAATTTTTAGCTTAATACACCTACTCCATGTTAGTCAACAAAACCTATTTTGGTCCTTTGTGGACCTACTAATTAGTCTATAAAAAATTCCTTTAGCACAATTTTTTGTTACAATAAACTCTAATTTCAGGCCGAGTTTGAAATTTATAGGTTAATATTATAGGGAGTTACGGGATGTGATGTGTGTGTGCCTCCTGATATGACTTTTGTCCCTTTTTCAGCCATTATTCGCTCTTTAACAAAGAAAAATAATTCTTTTTATATATAGAAAACTTTATTCACTTAAAAATATTGAAAAAGAAGTTAAAAAATATCATAAAATAAAATAAATGAATAAATAAAATTATCCAAAATTTATTCGTTTATTAGCTAATATTCACTATTTCCAAATTAAAAAATAGTTATTTTTATATACAGAACACTTGATTCGCGTTATAATATCGAAAAGTATTTTTAAAAAAATAATAAAAAATAAATAAAAAAAGAATTTAAATCGATCCTCTCAGGGTTACGAACCCAGGAACTCCGGGACTACACATCAACCTTGCCCACAGCGCAACCAACTGCGCCACGCTTCACTTGATAGCCTTGCGAATTTTTAGCTTAATACACCTACTCCAGGTTAGTCAACAAAACCTATTTTGGTCCTTTGTGGACCTACTAATTAGTCTATAAAAAATTCCTTTAGTACAATTTTTTGTTACATTAAACTCTAATTTCAGGCCTAGTTTGAAATTTATAGGTTAATATTATAGGGAGTTACGGGATGTGATGTGTGCGTGCCTCCTGATATGACTTTGTCCCTTTTTCAGCCATTATTCGCTCTTTAACAAAGAAAAATAATTCTTTTCATATATAGAAAACTTTATTCACTTAAAAATATTGAAAAAGTAGTTAAAAAAATATCATAAAATAAAATAAATGAATAAACAAAAATTATCCAAAATTTATTCGTTTATTAGCTAATATTCACTATTTCCCAAATAAAAAATAGTTATTTTTATATACAGAACACTTGATTCGCGTTATAATATCGGAAACTATTTTTATAAAAATACTAAAAAATAAATAAAAAAAATTTAAATCTATCCTCACAGGGTTACGAACCCAGGAACTCCGGGACTACACATCAACCTTGCCCAAAGCGCTACCAACTGCGCCACGCTTCACTTGATAGCCTCGCGAATTTTTAACTTAATACACCTTCTCCAAGTTAGTCAACAAAACCTATTTTGGTCCTTTGTGGACCTACTAATTAGTCTATATAAAATTCCTTTAGCACAATTTTTTGTTACAATAAACTCTAATTTCAGGCCGAGTTTGAAATTTATAGGTTAATATTATAGGGAGTTACGGGATGTGATGTGTGTGTGCCTCCTGATATGACTTTTTTCCCTTTTTCAGCCATTATTCGCTCTTTAACAAAGAAAAATAATTCTTTTTATATATAGAAAACTTTATTCACTTAAAAATATTGAAAAAGAAGTTAAAAAATATCATAAAATAAAATAAATGAATAAATAAAAATTATCCAAAATTTATTCGTTTATTAGCTAATATTCACTATTTCCCAAATAAAAAATAGTTATTTTTATATACAGAACACTTGATTCGCGTTATAATATCGAAAAGTATTTTTAAAAAAAATACTAAAAAATAAATAAAAAAAATTTAAATCGATCCTCACAGGGTTACGAACCCTGGAACTCCGGGACTACACATCAACCTTGCCCACAGCGCTACCAACTGCGCCACGCTTCACTTGATAGCCTCGCGAATTTTTAGCTTAATACACCTACTCCAGGTTAGTCAACAAAACCTATTTTGGTCCTTTGTGGACCTACTAATTAGTCTATAAAAAATTCCTTTAGCACAATTTTTTGTTACAATAAACTCTAATTTCAGGCCGAGTTTGAAATTAATAGGTTAATATTATAGGTAGTTACGGGATGTGATGTGTGTGTGTCTCCTGATATGACTTTTGTCCCTTTTTCAGCCATTATTCGCTCTTTAACAAAGAAAAATAATTCTTTTCATATATAGAAAACTTTATTCACTTAAAAATATTGAAAAAGAAGTTAAAAAAATATCATAAAATAAAATAAATGAATAAATAAAAATTATCCTAAATTAATTCGTTTATTAGCTAATATTCACTATTTCCCCCCCAAAAAATAGTTATTTTTATATACAGAACACTTGATTCGCGTTATAATATCGAAAAGTATTTTTTAAAAAATATAAAAAAATAAATAAAAAAAAATTTAAATCGATCCTCACAGGGTTACGAACCCAGGAACTCCTGGACTACACATCAACCTTGCCCCCAGCGCTACCAACTGCGCCACGCTTCGCTTGATAGCCTCGCGAATTTTTAGCTAAATACACCTACTCCAGGTTAGTCAACAAAACCCATTTTGGTCCTTTGTGGACCTACTAATTAGTCTATAAAAAATTCCTTTAGCATAATTTTTTGTTACGTTAAACTCTAATTTCAGGCCGAGTTTGAAATTTAAAGGTTAATATTATAGGGAGTTACGAGATGTGATGTGTGCGTGCCTCCTGATATGACTTTTGTCCCTTTTTCAGCCATTATTCGCTCTTTAACAAAGAAAAATAATTCTTTTCATATATAGAAAACTTTATTCACTTAAAAATATTGAAAAAGAAGTTAAAATATCATAAAATGAAATAAATGAATAAATAAAAATTATCAAAAATTTATTCGTTTATTAGCTAATATTCACTAATTCCCAATTAAAAAATAGTTATTTTTATATACAGAACACTTGATTCGCGTTATAATATCGAAAAGTATTTTTAAAAAAATAATAAAAAATAAATAAAAAAAAATTTAAATCGATCCTCACAGGGTTAAGAACCCAGGAAATCCGGGACTACACATCAACCTTGCCCACAGCACTACCAACTGCGCCACGCTTCACTTGATAGCCTCGCGAATTTTTAGCTTAATACACCTACTCCAGGTTAGTCAACAAAACCTATTTTGGTCCTTCGTGGACCTACTAATTAGTCTATAAAAAATTCCTTTAGCACAATTTTTTGTTACATTAAACTCTAATTTCAGGCCGAGTTTGAAATTTAAAGGTTAATATTATAGGGAGTTACGAGATGTCATGTGTGCGTGCCTCCTGATATGACTTTTGTCCCTTTTTCAGCCATTATTCGCTCTTTAACAAAGAAAAATAATTCTTTTCATATGAAGAAAACATTATTCACTTAAAAATATTGAAAAAGAAGTTAAAAAAATATCATAAAATAAAATAAGTGAATAAATAAAAATTATCCAAAATTTATTCGTTTATTAGCTAATATTCACTATTTCCCAAATAAAAAATAGTTATTTTTATATACAGAACACTTGATTCGCGAAATAATATCGAAAAGTATTTTTAAAAAAATAATAAAAAATAAATAAAAAAAAATTTAAATCGATCCTCACAGGGTTACGAACCCAGGAACTCCGGGACTACGCATCAACCTTACCCCCTGCGCTACCAACTGCGCCACGCTTCGCTTGATAGCCTCGCGAATTTTTAGCTTAATACACCTACTCCAGGTTAGTCAACAAAACCTACTTTGGTCCTTTGTGGACCGACTAATTAGTCTATAAAAAATTCCTTTAGCACAATTTTTTGTTACATTAAACTCTAATTTCAGGCCGAGTTTGAAATTTATAGGTTAATATTATAGGGAGTTACGGGATGTGATGTGTGCGTGCCTCCTGATATGACTTTTGTCCCTTTTTCAGCCATTATTCGCTCTTTATCAAAGAAAAATAATTCTTTTCATATATAGAAAACTTTATTCACTTAAAAATATTGAAAAAGAAGTTAAAAAATATCATAAAATAAAATAAATGAATAAATAAAATCTATCCAAAATTTATTCGTTTATTAGCTAATATTCACTATTTCCGAAATAAAAAATAGTTATTTTTATATACAGAACACTTGATTCGCGTTACAATATCGAAAAGTATTTTTAAAAAAATAATAAAAACTAAATAAAAAAAATTTTTAAATCGATCCTCACAGGGTTACGAACCCAGGAACTCCGGGACTACATATCAACCTTGCCCTCAGCGCTACCAACTGCGCCACGCTTCATTTGATAGCCTCGCGAATTTTTAGCTTAATACACCTACTCCAGGTTAGTCAACAAAACCTATTTTGGTCCTTTGTGGACCTACTAATTAGTCTATAAAAAATTCCTTTAGCACAATTTTTTGTTACAATAAACTCTAATTTCAGGCCGAGCTTGAAATTTATAGGTTAATATTATAGGGAGTTACGGGATGTGATGTGTGCGTGCCTCCTGATATGACTTTTGTCCCTTTTTCAGCCATTATTCGCTCTTTATCAATGAAAAATAATTCTTTTCATATATAGAAAACTTTATTCACTTAAAAATATTGAAAAAGATGTTAAAAAAATATCATAAAATAAAATAAATGAATAAATAAAAATTATCCAAAATTTATTCGTTTATTAGCTAATATTCACTATTTCCCAAATAAAAAATAGTTATTTTTATATACAGAACACTTGATTCGCGTTATAATATCGAAAAGTATTTTTAAAAGAATAATAAAAAATAAATAAAAAAAAATTTACATCGATTCTCACAGGGTTACGAACCCAGGAACTCCGGGACTACACATCAACCTTGCCCACAGCGCTACCAACTGCGCCACGCTTCACTTGATAGCCTCGCTAATTTTTAGCTTAATACACCTACTCCAGGTCAGTCAAAAAAACCTATTTTGGTCCTTTGTGGACCTACTAATTAGTCTATAAAAAATTCCTTTAGCACAATTTTTTGTTACATTAAACTCTAATTTCAGGCCGAGTTTGAAATTTATAGGTTAATATTTTAGGGAGTTACGGGATGTGATGTGTGCGTGCCTCCTGATCTGACTTTTGTCCCTTTTTCAGCCATTATTCGCTCTATAACAAAGAAAAATAATTCTTTTCAAAAATAGAAAACTTTATTCACTTAAAAATATTGAAAAAGATGTTAAAAAATATCATAAAATAAAATAAATGAATAAATAAAAATTATCCAAAATTTATTCGTTTATTAGCTAATATTCACTATTTCCCAAATAAAAAATAGTTATTTTTATATACAGAACACTTGATTCGCGTTATAATATCGAAAAGTATTTTTAAAAAAAATAATAAAAAATAAATAAAAAAAATTTTTAAATCGATCCTTACAGGGTTACGAACCCAGGAACTCCGGGACTACATATCAACCTTGCCCACAGCGCTACCAACTGCGCCACGCTTCACTTGATAGCCTCGCGAATTTTTAGCTTAATACACCTACTCCAGGTTAGTCAACAAAACCTATTTTGGTCCTTTTTGGACCTACTAATTAGGCTATAAAAAATTCCTTTAGCACAATTTTTTGTTACAATAAACTCTAATTTCAGGCCGAGTTTGAAATTTATAGGTTAATATTATAGGGAGTTACGGGATGTGATGTGTGCGTGCCTCCTGATATGACTTTTGTCCCTTTTTCAGCCATTATTCGCTCTTTATCAAAGAAAAATAATTCTTTTCATATATAGAAAACTTTATTCACTTAAAAATATTGAAAAAGAAGTTAAAAAATATCATAAAATAAAATAAATGAATAAATAAAAATTATCCAAAATTTATTCGTTTATTAGCTAATATTCACTATTTCCCAAATAAAAAATAGTTATTTTTATATACAGAACACTTGATTCGCGTTATAATATCGAAAAGTATTTTTAAAAAAATAATAAAAAATAAATAAAAAATTTTTTTAAATCGATCCTCACAGAGTTACGAACCCAGGAACTCCGGGACTACGCATCAACCTTGCCCTCAGCGCTACCAACTACGCCACGCTTAACTTGATAGCCTCGCGAATTTTTAGCTTAATACACCTACTCCAGGTGAGTCAGCAAAACCTATTTTTGTCCTTTGTGGACCTACTAATTAGTCTATAAAAATTCCTTTAGCACAATTTTTTGTTACAATAAACTCTAATTTCAGGCCGAGTTTGAAATTTATAGGTTAATATTATAGGGAGTTACGGGATGTGATGTGTGCGTGCCTCCTGATATGACTTTTGTCCCTTTTTCAGCCATTATTCGCTCTTTATCAAAGAAAAATAATTCTTTTCATATATAGAAAACTTTATTCACTTAAAAATATTGAAAAAGATGTTAAAAAAATATCATAAAATAAAATAAATGAATAAATAAAAATTATCCAAAATTTATTCGTTTATTAGCTAATATTCACTATTTCCCAAATAAAAAATAGTTATTTTTATATACAGAACACTTGATTCGCGTTATAATATCGAAAAGTATTTTTAAAAAAATAATAAAAAATAAATAAAAAAAATTTACATCGATTCTCACAGGGTTACGAACCCAGGAACTCCGGGACTACACATCAACCTTGCCCACAGCGCTACCAACTGCGCCACGCTTCACTTGATAGCCTCGCGAATTTTTAGCTTAATACACCTACTCCAGGTTAGTCAACAAAACCTATTTTGGTCCTTTGTGGACCTACTAATTAGTCTATAAAAAATTCCTTTAGCACAATTTTTTGTTACATTAAACTCTAATTTCAGGCCGAGTTTGAAATTTATAGGTTAATATTATAGGGAGTTACGGGATGTGATGTGTGCGTGCCTCCTGATATGACTTTTGTCCCTTTTTCAGCCATTATTCGCTTTTTAACAAAGAAAAATAATTCTTTTCAAAAATAGAAAACTTTATTCACTTAAAAGTATTGAAAAAGATGTTAAAAAAATATCATAAAATAAAATAAATGAATAAATAAAAATTATCCAAAATTTATTTGTTTATTAGCTAATATTCACTATTTCCAAAATAAAAAATAGTTATTTTTATATACAGAACACTTGATTCGCGTTATAATATCGAAAAGTATTTTTAAAAAAATAATAAAAAATAAATAAAAAATTTTTTTAAATCGATCCTCACAGAGTTACGAACCCAGGAACTCCGGGACTACGCATCAACCTTGCCCTCAGCGCTACCAACTACGCCACGCTTAACTTGATAGCCTCGCGAATTTTTAGCTTAATACACCTACTCCAGGTGAGTCAGCAAAACCTATTTTTGTCCTTTGTGGACCTACTAATTAGTCTATAAAAATTCCTTTAGCACAATTTTTTGTTACAATAAACTCTAATTTCAGGCCGAGTTTGAAATTTATAGGTTAATATTATAGGGAGTTACGTAATGTGATGTGTGTGTGCCCCTTGATATGACTTTTGTCCTTTTTTCAGCCATTATTCGCTCTTTAACAAAGAAAAATAATTCTTTTCAAAAATAGAAAACTTTATTCACTTAAAAATATTGAAAAAGATGTTAAAAAAATATCATAAAATAAAATAAATGAATAAATAAAAATTATCCAAAATTTATTTGTTTATTAGCTAATATTCACTATTTCCCAAATAAAAAATAGTTATTTTTATATACAGAACACTTGATTCGCGTTATAATATCGAAAAGTATTTTTAAAAAAATAATAAAAAATAAATAAAAAATTTTTTTAAATCGATCCTCACAGAGTTACAAACCCAGGAACTCCGGGACTACGCATCAACCTTGCCCTCAGCGCTACCAACTGCTCCACGCTTCACTTGATAGCCTCGCGAATTTTTAGCTTAATACACCTACTCCAGGTGAGTCAGCAAAACCTATTTTGGTCCTTTGTGGACCTACTAATTAGTCTATAAAATATTCCTTTAGCACAATTTTTTGTTACAATAAACTCTAATTTCAGGCCGAGTTTGAAATTTATAGGTTAATATTATAGGGAGTTACGGGATGTGATGTGTGTGTGCCCCTTGATATGACTTTTGTCCCTTTTTCAGCCATTATTCGCTCTTTAACAAAGAAAAATAATTCTTTTCATATATAGAAAACTTTATTCACTTAAAAATATTGAAAAAGAAGTTAAAAAATATCATAAAATAAAATAAATGAATAAATAAAATCTATCCAAAATTTATTCGTTTATTAGCTAATATTCACTATTTCCCAAATAAAAAATAGTTATTTTTATATACAGAACACTTGATTCGCGTTATAATATCGAAAAGTATTTTTAAAAAAATAATAAAAAATAAATAAAAAAAAAATTTACATCGATTCTCACAGGGTTACGAACCCAGGAACTCCGGGACTACACATCAACCTTGCCCACAGCGCTACCAACTGCGCCACGCTTCACTTGATAGCCTCGCGAATTTTTAGCTTAATACACCTACTCCAGGTTAGTCAACAAAACCTATTTTGGTCCTTTGTGGACCTACTAATTAGTCTATAAAAAATTCCTTTAGCACAATTTTTTGTTACATTAAACTCTAATTTCAGGCCGAGTTTGAAATTTATAGGTTAATATTATAGGGAGTTACGGGATGTGATGTGTGCGTGCCTCCTCATATAACTTTCGTCCCTTTTTCAGCCATTATTCGCTCTTTAACAAAGAAAAATAATTCTTTTCAAAAATAGAAAACTTTATTCAATTAAAAATATTGAAAAAAATGTTAAAAAAATATCATAAAATAAAATAAATGAATAAATAAAAATTATCCAAAATTTATTTGTTTATTAGCTAATATTCACTATTTCCCAAATAAAAAATAGTTATTTTTATATACAGAACACTTGATTCGCGTTATAATATCGAAAAGTATTTTTAAAAAAATAATAAAAAATAAATAAAAATTTTTTTTAAATCGATCCTCACAGAGTTACGAACCCAGGAACTCCGGGACTACGCATCAACCTTCCCCTCAGCGCTACCAACTGCTCCACGCTTCACTTGATAGCCTCGCGAATTTTTAGCTTAATACACCTACTCCAGGTGAGTCAGCAAAACCTATTTTGGTCCTTTGTGGACCTACTAATTAGTCTATAAAATATTCCTTTAGCACAATTTTTTGTTACAATAAACTCTAATTTCAGGCCGAGTTTGAAATTTATAGGTTAATATTATAGGGAGTTACGGGATGTGATGTGTGTGTGCCCCTTGATATGACTTTTGTCCCTTTTTCAGCCATTATTCGCTCTTTAACAAAGAAAAATAATTCTTTTCATATATAGAAAACTTTATTCACTTAAAAATATTGAAAAAGAAGTTAAAAAATATCATAAAATAAAATAAATGAATAAATAAAATCTATCCAAAATTTATTCGTTTATTAGCTAATATTCACTATTTCCCAAATAAAAAATAGTTATTTTTATATACAGAACACTTGATTCGCGTTATAATATCGAAAAGTATTTTTAAAAAAATAATAAAAAATAAATAAAAAAAAAATTTACATCGATTCTCACAGGGTTACGAACCCAGGAACTCCGGGACTACACATCAACCTTGCCCACAGCGCTACCAACTGCGCCACGCTTCACTTGATAGCCTCGCGAATTTTTAGCTTAATACACCTACTCCAGGTTAGTCAACAAAACCTATTTTGGTCCTTTGTGGACCTACTAATTAGTCTATAAAAAATTCCTTTAGCACAATTTTTTGTTACATTAAACTCTAATTTCAGGCCGAGTTTGAAATTTATAGGTTAATATTATAGGGAGTTACGGGATGTGATGTGTGCGTGCCTCCTCATATAACTTTCGTCCCTTTTTCAGCCATTATTCGCTCTTTAACAAAGAAAAATAATTCTTTTCAAAAATAGAAAACTTTATTCAATTAAAAATATTGAAAAAAATGTTAAAAAAATATCATAAAATAAAATAAATGAATAAATAAAAATTATCCAAAATTTATTTGTTTATTAGCTAATATTCACTATTTCCCAAATAAAAAATAGTTATTTTTATATACAGAACACTTGATTCGCGTTATAATATCGAAAAGTATTTTTAAAAAAATAATAAAAAATAAATAAAAATTTTTTTTAAATCGATCCTCACAGAGTTACGAACCCAGGAACTCCGGGACTACGCATCAACCTTCCCCTCAGCGCTACCAACTGCGCCACGCTTAACTTGATAGCCTCGCGAATTTTTAGCTTAATACACCTACTCCAGGTGAGTCAGCAAAACCTATTTTGGTCCTTTGTGGACCTACTAATTAGTCTATAAAAAATTCCTTTAGCACAATTTTTTGTTACAATAAACTCTAATTTCAGGCCGAGTTTGAAATTTATAGGTTAATATTATAGGGAGTTACGGGATGTGATGTGTGTGTGCCCCTTGATATGACTTTTGTCCCTTTTTCAGCCATTATTCGCTCTTTAACAAAGAAAAATAATTCTTTTCATATATAGAAAACTTTATTCACTTAAAAATATTGAAAAAGAAGTTAAAAAATATCGTAAAATAAAATAAATGAATAAATAAAAATTATCCAAAATTTATTCGTTTATTAGCTAATATTCACTATTTCCAAAATAAAAAATAGTTATTTTTGTATACAGAACACTTGATTCGCGTTATAATATCGAAAAGTATTTTTAAAAAAATACTAAAAAATAAATAAAAAAAATTTAAATCGATCCTCACAGGGTTACGAACCCAGGAACTCTGGGACTACACATCAACCTTGCCCACAGCGCTACCAACTGCGCCACGCTTCACTTGATAGCCTCGCGAATTTTTAGCTTAATACACCTACTCCAGGTTAGTCAACAAAACCGATTTTGGTCCTTTGTGGACCTACTAATTAGTCTATAAAAAATTCCTTTAGCACAATTTTTTGTTACAATAAACCCAAATTTCAGGCCGAGTTTGAAATTTATAGGTTAATATTATAGGGAGTTACGGGATGTGATGTGTGTGTGCCTCCTGATATGACTTTTGTCCCGTTTTCAGCCATTATTCGCTCTTTAACAAAAAGAAATAATTCTTTTCATATATAGAAAACTTTATTCACTTAAAAATATTGAAAAAGAAGTTAAAAAATATCATAAAATAAAATAAATGAATAAATAAAAATTATCCAAAATTTATTCGTTTATCAGCTAATATTCACTATTTCCCAAATAAAAAATAGTTATTTCTATATACAGAACACTTGATTCGCGTTATAATATCGAAAAGTATTTTTAAAAAAATAATAAAAAATAAATAAAAAAAAATTTAAATCGATCCTCACAGGGTTACGAACCCAGGAACTCCGGGACTACACATCAACCTTGCCCCAGCGCTACGAACTGCGCCACGCTTCGCTTGATAGCCTCGCGAATTTTTAGCTTAATACACCTACTCCAGGTTAGTCAACAAAACGTATTTTGGTCCTTTGTGGACCTACTATTTAGTCTATAAAAAATTCCTTTAGCTTAATTTTTTGTTACATTAAACTCTAATTTCAGGCTGAGTTTGAAATTTATAGGTTAATATTATAGTGAGTTACGGGATGTGATGTGTGCGTGCCTCCTGATATGACTTTTGTCATTTTTTCAGCCATTATTCGCTGTTTAACAAAGAAAAATAATTCTTTTCATATATAGAAAACTTTATTCACTTAAAAATATTGAAAAAGAAGTTAAAAAAATATCATAAAATGAAATAAATGAATAAATAAAAATTATCCAAAATTTATTCGTTTATTAGCTAATATTCACTAATTCCCAAATAAAAAATAGTTATTTTTATATACAGAACACTTATTCGCGTTATAATATCGAAAAGTATTTTTAAAAAAATAATAAAAAATAAATAAAAAAAAATTTAAATTGATCCTCACAGGGTTACGAACCCAGGAACTCCGGGACTACACATCAACCTTGCCCACAGCGCTACCAACTGCGCCACGCTTCGCTTGATAGCCTCGCGAATTTTTAGCTTAATACACCTACTCCAGGTTAGTCAACAAAACGTATTTTGGTCCTTTGTGGACCTACTAATTAGTCTATAAAAAATTCCTTTAGCTTAATTTTTTGTTACATTAAACTCTAATTTCAGGCCGAGTTTGAAATTTATAGGTTAATATTATAGTGAGTTACGGGATGTGATGTGTGCGTGCCTCCTGATATGACTTTTGTCATTTTTTCAGCCATTATTCGCTGTTTAACAAAGAAAAATAATTCTTTTCATATATAGAAAACTTTATTCACTTAAAAATATTGAAAAAGAAGTTAAAAAAATATCATAAAATGAAATAAATGAATAAATAAAAATTATCCAAAATTTATTCGTTTATTAGCTAATATTCACTAATTCCCAAATAAAAAATAGTTATTTTTATATACAGAACACTTGATTCGCGTTATAATATCGAAAAGTATTTTTAAAAAAATAATAAAAAATAAATAAAAAAAAATTTAAATCGATCCTCACAGGGTGACAAACCCAGGAACTCCGGGACTACACATCAACCTTGCCCACAGCGCTACCAACTGCGCCACGCTTCACTTGATAGCCTCGCGAATTTTTAGATTAATACACCTACTCCAGGTTAGTCAACAAAACCTATTTTGGTCCTTTTTGGACCTACTAATTAGACTATAAAAAATTCCTTTTGCACAATTTTTTGTTACAATAAACTCTAATTTCAGGCCGAGTTTGAAATTTATAGGTTAATATTATAGGGAGTTACGGGATGTGATGTGTGTGTGCCTCCTGATATGACTTTTGTCCCTTTTTCAGCCATTATTCGCTCTTTAACAAAGAAAAATAATTCTTTTCATATATAGAAAACTTTATTCACTTAAAAATATTGAAAAAGAAGTTAAAAAATATCATAAAATAAAATAAATGAATAAATAAAAATTATCCAAAATTTATGCCTTTATTAGCTAATATTCACTATTTCCCAAATAAAAAATGGTTATTTTTATATACAGAACACTTGATTCGCGTTATAATATCGAAAAGCATTTTTAAAAAAATAATAAAAAATAAATAAAAAAAAATTTAAATCGATCCTCACAGGGTTACGAACCCAGGAACTCCGTGACTACACATCAACCTTGCCCATAGCGCTACCAACTGCGCCACGCTTCCCTTGATAGCCTCGCGAATTTTTAGCTTAATACACCTACTCCAGGTTAGTCAACAAAACCTATTTTGGTCCTTTGTGGACCTACTAATTAGTCTATAAAAAATTCCTTTAGCACAATTTTTTGTTACAATAAACTCTAACTTCAGGCCGAGTTTGAAATTTATAGGTTAATATTATAGGGAGTTACGGGATGTGATGTGTGTGTGCCTCCTGATATGACTTTTGTCCCTTTTTCAGCCATTATTCGCTCTTTAACAAAGAAAAATAATTCTTTTCTTATATAGAAAACTTTATTCAATTAAAAATATTGAAAAAGAAGTTAAAAAATATCATAAAATAAAATAAATGAATAAATAAAAATTATCCAAAATTTATTCCTTTATTAGCTAATATTCACTATTTCCCAAATAAAAAATAGTTATTTCTATATACAGAACACTTGATTCGCGTTATAATATCGAAAAGTATTTTTAAAAAAATAATAAAAAATAAATAAAAAAAAATTTAAATCGATCCTCACAGGGTTACGAACCCAGGAACTCCGGGACTACACATCAAACTTGCCCCCAGCGCTACGAACTGCGCCACGCTTCGCTTGATAGCCTCGCGAATTTTTAGCTTAATACACCTACTCCAGGTTAGTCAACAAAACGTATTTTGGTCCTTTGTGGACCTACTAATTAGTCTATAAAAAATTCCTTTAGCTTAATTTTTTGTTACATTAAACTCTAATTTCAGGCCGAGTTTGAAATTTATAGGTTAATATTATAGTGAGTTACGGGATGTGATGTGTGCGTGCCTCCTGATATGACTTTTGTCATTTTTTCAGCCATTATTCGCTGTTTAACAAAGAAAAATAATTCTTTTCATATATAGAAAACTTTATTCACTTAAAAATATTGAAAAAGAAGTTAAAAAAATATCATAAAATGAAATAAATGAATAAATAAAAATTATCCAAAATTTATTCGTTTATTAGCTAATATTCACTAATTCCCAAATAAAAAATAGTTATTTTTATATACAGAACACTTGATTCGCGTTATAATATCGAAAAGTATTTTTAAAAAAATAATAAAAAATAAATAAAAAAAAATTTAAATCGATCCTCACAGGGTTACAAACCCAGGAACTCCGGGACTACACATCAACCTTGCCCACAGCGCTACCAACTGCGCCACGCTTCACTTGATAGCCTCGCGAATTTTTAGCTTAATACACCTACTCCAGGTTAGTCAACAAAACCTATTTTGGTCCTTTGTGGACCTACTAATTAGACTATAAAAAATTCCTTTTGCACAATTTTTTGTTACAATAAACTCTAATTTCAGGCCGAGTTTGAAATTTATAGGTTAATATTATAGGGAGTTACGGGATGTGATGTGTGTGTGCCTCCTGATATGACTTTTGTCCCTTTTTCAGCCATTATTCGCTCTTTAACAAAGAAAAATAATTCTTTTCATATATAGAAAACTTTATTCACTTAAAAATATTGAAAAAGAAGTTAAAAAATATCATAAAATAAAATAAATGAATAAATAAAAATTATCCAAAATATATTCCTTTATTAGCTAATAACGTATTAAATATATTCCTTTATTAGCTAATAATTTATAATAATATTCACTATTTCCCAAATAAAAAATGGTTATTTTTATATACAGAACACTTGATTCGCGTTATAATATCGAAAAGCATTTTTAAAAAAATAATAAAAAATAAATAAAAAAAAATTTAAATCGATCCTCACAGGGTTACGAACCCAGGAACTCCGGGACTACACATCAACCTTGCCCATAGCGCTACCAACCGCGCCACGCTTCCCTTGATAGCCTCGCGAATTTTTAGCTTAATACACCTACTCCAGGTTAGTCAACAAAACCTATTTTGGTCCTTTGTGTACCTACTAATTAGTCTATAAAAAATTCCTTTAGCACAATTTTTTGTTACAATAAACTCTAACTTCAGGCCGAGTTTGAAATTTATAGGTTAATATTATAGGGAGTTACGGGATGTGATGTGTGTGTGCCTCCTGATATGACTTATGTCCCTTTTTCAGCCATTATTCGCTCTTTAACAAAGAAAAATAATTCTTTTCATATATAGAAAACTTTATTCACTTAAAAATATTGAAAAAGAAGTTAAAAAAATATCATAAAATGAAATAAATGAACAAATAAAAATTATCCAAAATTTATTCGTTTATTAGCTAATATTCACTAATTCCCAAATAAAAAATAGTTATTTTTATATACAGAACACTTGATTCGCGTTATAATATCGAAAAGTATTTTTAAAAAAATAATAAAAAATAAATAAAAAAAATTTAAATCGATCCTCACAGGGTTACGAACCCAGGAACTCCGGGACTACACATCAACCTTGCCCACAGTGCTACCAACTGCGCCACGCTTCACTTGATAGCCTCGCGAATTTTTAGCTTAATACACCTACTCCAGGTTAGTCAACAAAACCTATTTTGGTCCTTGGTGGACCTACTAATTAGTCTATAAAAAATTCCTTTAGCACAATTTTTTGTTACAATAAACTCTAATTTCAAGCCGAGTTTGAAATTTATAGGTTAATATTATAGGGAGTTACGGGATGTGATGTGTGTGTGCCTCCTGATATGACTTTTGTCCCTTTTTCAGCCATTATTCGCTCTTTAACAAAGAAAAATAATTCTTTTTATATATAGAAAACTTTATTCACTTAAAAATATTGAAAAAGAAGTTAAAAAATATCATAAAATGAAATAAATGCATAAATAAAAATTATCCAAATTTATTCGTTTATTAGCTAATATTCACTAATTCCCAAATAAAAAATAGTTATTTTTATATACAGAACACTTGATTCGCGTCTTAATATCGAAAAGTATTTTTAAAAAAATAGTAAAAAATAAATAAAAAAAAATTTATATCCATCCTCACAGGGTTACGAACCCAGGAACTCCGGGACTACACATCAACCTTGCCCACAGCGCTACCAACTGCGCCACGCTTCACTTGATAGCCTCGCGAATTTTTAGCTTAATACACCTACTCCAGGTTAGTCAACAAAACCTATTTTGGTCCTTTGTGGACCTACTAATTAGTCTATAAAAAATTCCTTTAGCACAATTTTTTGTTACAATAAACTCTAATTTCAGGCCGAGTTTGAAATTTATAGGTTAATATTATAGGGAGTTACGGGATGTGATGTGTGTGTGTCTCCTGATATGACTTTTGTCCCTTTTTCAGCCATTATTCGCTCTTTAACAAAGAAAAATAATTCTTTTCATATATAGAAAACTTTATTCACTTAAAAATATTGAAAAAGAAGTTAAAAAATATCATAAAATAAAATAAATGAATAAATAAAAATTATCCAAAATTTATTCCTTTATTAGCTAATATTCACTATTTCCCAAATAAAAAATAGTTATTTCTATATACAGAACACTTGATTCGCGTTATAATATCGAAAAGTATTTTTAAAAAAATAATAAAAAAAAAAAAAAAAAAAAATTTAAATCGATCCTCGCAGGGTTACGAATCCAGGAACTCCGGGACTACACATCAACCTTGCCCCCAGCGCTACGAGCTGCGCCACGCTTCGCTTGATAGCCTCGCGAATTTTTAGCTTAATACACCTACTCCAGGTTAGTCAACAAAACGTATTTTGGTCCTTTGTGGACCTACTTATTAGTCTATAAAAAATTCCTTTAGCTTAATTTTTTGTTACATTAAACTCTAATTTCAGGCCGAGTTTGAAATTTATAGGTTAATATTATAGTGTGTTACGGGATGTGATGTGTGCGTGCCTCCTGATATGACTTTTGTCATTTTTTCAGCCATTATTCGCTGTTTAACAAAGAAAAATAATTCTTTTCATATATAGAAAACTTTATTCACTTAAAAATATTGAAAAGGAAGTTAAAAAAATATCATAAAATGAAATAAATGAATAAATAAAAATTATCCAAAATTTATTCGTTTATTAGCTAATATTCACTAATTCCCAAATAAAAAATAGTTATTTTTATATACAGAACACCTGATTCGCGTTATAATATCGAAAAGTATTTTTAAAAAAATAATAAAAAATAAATAAAAAAAAAATTTAAATCGATCCTCACAGGGTTACAAACCCAGGAACTCCGGGACTACACATCAACCTTGCCCACAGCGCTACCAACTGCGCCACGCTTCACTTGATAGCCTCGCGTATTTTTAGCTTAATACACCTACTCCAGGTTAGTCTACAAAACCTATTTTGGTCCTTTGTGGCCCTACTAATTAGTCTATAAAAAATTCCTTTAGCACAATTTTTTGTTACAATAAACTCTAATTTCAGGCCGAGTTTGAAATTTATAGGTTAATATTATAGGGAGTTACGGGATGTGAGGTGTGTGTGCCTCCTGAAATGACTTTTGTCCCTTTTTCAGCCATTATTCGCTCTTTAACAAAGAAAAATAATTCTTTTCATATATAGAAAACTTTATTCACTTAAAAATATTGCAAAAGAAGTTAAAAAAATATCATGAAATAAAATAAATGAATAAATAAAAATTATCCAAAATTTATTCGTTTATTAGCTAATATTCACTATTTCCCAAATAAAAAATAGTTATTTTTATATACAGAACACTTGATTCGCGTTATAATATCGAATAGTATTTTTAAAAAAATAATAAAAAATAAATAAAAAAAAATTTAAATCGATCCTCACAGGGTTACGAACCCAGGAACACCGGGACTACACATCAACCTTGCCCACAGCGCTAACAACCGCGCCACGCTTCACTTGATAGCCTCGCGAATTTTTAGCTTAATACACCTACTCCTGGTTAGTCAACAAAACATATTTTGGTCCTTTGTGGACCTACTAATTAGTCTATAAAAAATTCCTTTAGCACAATTTTTTGTTTCATTAAACTCTAATTTTAGGCCGAGTTTGAAATTTATAGGTTGATATTATAGGGAGTTACGGGATGTGATGTGTGCGTGCCTCCTGATATGACTTTTGTCCCTTTTTCAGCCATTATTCGCTCCTTAACAAAGAAAAATAATTCTTTTCATATATAGAAAACTTTATTCACTTAAAAATATTGAAAATGAAGTTAAAAAAATATCATAAAATAAAATAAATGAATAAATAAAAATTATCCAAAATTTATTCGTTTATTAGCTAATATTCACTATTTCCCAAATAAAAAATAGTTATTTTTATATACAGAACACTTGATTCGCGTTATAATATCGAAAAGCATTTTTAAAAAAATAATAAAAAATAAATAAAAAAAAACTTAAATCGATCCTCACAGGGTTACGAACCCAGGAACTCCGGGACTACACATCAACCTTGCCCACAGCGCTACCAACTGCGCCACGCTTCACTTGATAGCCTCGCGAATTTTTAGCTTAATACACCTACTCCAGGTTAGTCAACAGAACCTATTTTGGTCCTTTGTGGACCTACTAATTAGTCTATAAAAAATTCCTTTAGCACAATTTTTTGTTACATTAAACTCTAATTTTAGGCCGAGTTTGAAATTTATAGGTTAATATTATAGGGAGTTACGGGATGTGATGTGTGCGTGCCTCCTGATATGACTTTTGTCCCTTTTTCAGCCATTATTCGCTCTTTAACAAAGAAAAATAATTCTTTTCATATATAGAAAACTTTATTCACTTAAAAATATTGCAAAAGAAGTTTAAAAAATATCATGAAATAAAATAAATGAATAAATAAAAATTATCCAAAATTTATTCGTTTATTAGCTAATATTCACTATTTCCCAAATAAAAAATAGTTATTTTTATATACAGAACACTTGATTCGCGTTATAATATCGAATAGTATTTTTAAAAAAATAATAAAAAATAAATAAAAAAAAATTTAAATCGATCCTCACAGGGTAACGAACCCAGGAACACCGGGACTACACATCAACCTTGCCCACAGCGCTAACAACCGCGCCACGCTTCACTTGATAGCCTCGCGAATTTTTAGCTTAATACACCTACTCCTGGTTAGTCAACAAAACATATTTTGGTCCTTTGTGGACCTACTAATTAGTCTATAAAAAATTCCTTTAGCACAATTTTTTGTTTCATTAAACTCTAATTTTAGGCCGAGTTTGAAATTTATAGGTTGATATTATAGGGAGTTACGGGATGTGATGTGTGCGTGCCTCCTGATATGACTTTTGTCCCTTTTTCAGCCATTATTCGCTCCTTAACAAAGAAAAATAATTCTTTTCATATATAGAAAACTTTATTCACTTAAAAATATTGAAAATGAAGTTAAAATAATATCATAAAATAAAATAAATGAATAAATAAAAATTATCCAAAATTTATTCGTTTATTAGCTAATATTCACTATTTCCCAAATAAAAAATAGTTATTTTTATATACAGAACACTTGATTCGCGTTATAATATCGAATAGTATTTTTAAAAAAATAATAAAAAATAAATAAAAAAAAATTCAAATCGATCCTCACAGGGTTACGAACCCAGGAACACCGGGACTACACATCAACCTTGCCCACAGCGCTAACAACCGCGCCACGCTTCACTTGATAGCCTCGCGAATTTTTAGCTTAATACACCTACTCCTGGTTAGTCAACAAAACATATTTTGGTCCTTTGTGGACCTACTAATTAGTCCATAAAAAAATTCCTTTAGCACAATTTTTTGTAACATTAAACTCTAATTTCAGGCCGAGTTTGAAATTTATAGGTTAATATTATAGGGAGTTACGGGATGTGATGTGTGCGTGCCTCCTGATATGACTTTTGTCCCTTTTTCAGCCATTATTCGCTCTTTAATAAAGAAAAATAATTCTTTTCATATATAGAAAACTTTATTCACTTAAAAATATTGAAAAAGAAGTTAAAAAAATATCATAAAATAAAATAAATGAATAAATTAAAATTATCCAAAATTTCTTCGTTTATTAGCTAATATTCACTATTTCCCAAATAAAAAATAGTTATTTTAATATACAGAACACTTGATTCGCGTTATAATATCGAAAAGTATTTTTAAAAAAATAATAAAAAATAAATAAAAAAAAATTTAAATAGATCCTCACAGGTTTTCGAACCCAGGATCTCCGGGACTACACATCTACCTTGCCCAAAGCGCTAACAACTGCGCCACGCTTCACTTGATAGCCTCGCGAATTTTTAGCTTAATACACCTACTCCAGGTTAGTAAACAAAACCTATTTTGGTCCTTTGTGGACCTACTAATTAGTCTATAAAAAATTCCTTTAGCACAATTTTTTGTTACAATAAACTCAAATTTCAGGCTGAGTTTGAAATTTATAGGTTAATATTATAGGGAGTTACGGGATGTGATGTGTGTGTGCCTCTTGATATGACTTTTGTCCCTTTTTCAGCCATTATTCGCTCTTTAACAAAGAAAAATAATTCTTTTCATATATAGAAAACTTTATTCACTTCAAAATATTGGAAAAGAAGTTAAAAAATATCATAAAATAAAATAAATGAATAAATAAAAATTATCCAAAATTTATTCGTTTATTAGCTAATATTCACTATTTCCCAAATAAAAAATAGTTATTTTTATATACAGAACACTTGATTCGCGTTATAATATCGAAAAGTATTTTTAAAAAAATAATAAAAAATAAATAAAAAAAAATTTAAATCGATCCTCACAGGGTTTCGAACCCAGGATCTCCGGGACTACACATCTACCTTGCCCACAGCGCTAACAACTGCGCCACGCTTCACTTGATAGCCTCGCGAATTTTTAGCTTAATACACCTACTCCAGGTTAGTAAACAAAACCTATTTTGGTCCTTTGTGGACCTACTAATTAGTCTATAAAAAATTCCTTTAGCACAATTTTTTGTTTCATTAAACTCTAATTTTAGGCCGAGTTTGAAATTTATAGGTTAATATTATAGGGAGTTACGGGATGTGATGTGTGTGTGCCTCCTGATATGACTTTTGTCCCTTTTTCAGCCATTATTCGCTCTTTAACAAAGAAAAATAATTCTTTTCATATATAGAAAACTTTATTCACTTAAAAATATTGAAAAAGAAGTTAAAAAATATCATAAAATAAAATAAATGAATAAATAAAAATTATACAAAATTTATTCCTTTATTAGCTAATATTCACTATTTCCCAAATAAAAAATAGTTCTTTTTATATACAGAACACTTGATTCGCGTTATAATATCGAAAAGCATTTTTAAAAAAATAATAAAAAATAAATAAAAAAAAACTTAAATTGATCCTCACAGGGTTACGAACCCAGGAACTCCGGGACTACACATCAACCTTGCCCACAGCGCTACCAACTGCGCCACGCTTCACTTGATAGCCTCGCGAATTTTTAGCTTAATACACCTACTCCAGGTTAGTCAACAGAACCTATTTTGGTCCTTTGTGGACCTACTAATTAGTCTATAAAAAATTCCTTTAGCACAATTTTTTGTTACATTAAATTTTAATTTAGGCCGAGTTTGAAATTTATAGGTTAATATTATAGGGAGTTACGGGATGTGATTTGTGCGTGCCTCCTGATATGACTTTTGTCCCTTTTTCAGCCATTATTCGCTCTTTAACAAAGAAAAATAATTCTTTTCATATATAGAAAACTTTATTCACTTAAAAATATTGCAAAAGAAGTTAAAAAAATATCATGAAATAAAATAAATGAATAAATAAAAATTATCCAAAATTTATTCGTTTATTAGCTAATATTCACTATTTCCCAAATAAAAAATAGTTATTTTTATATACAGAACACTTGATTCGCGTTATAATATCGAATAGTATTTTTAAAAAAATAATAAAAAATAAATAAAAAAAAATTTAAATCGATCCTCACAGGGTTACGAACCCAGGAACACCGGGACTACACATCAACCTTGCCCACAGCGCTAACAACCGCGCCACGCTTCACTTGATAGCCTCGCGAATATTTAGCTTAATACACCTACTCCTGGTTAGTCAACAAAACATATTTTGGTCCTTTGTGGACCTACTAATTAGTCCATAAAAAATTCCTTTAGCACAATTTTTTGTAACATTAAACTCTAATTTCAGGCCGAGTTTGAAATTTATAGGCTAATATTATAGGGAGTTACGGGATGTGATGTGTGCGTGCCTCCTGATATGACTTTTGTCCCTTTTTCAGCCATTATTCGCTCTTTAATAAAGAAAAATAATTCTTTTCATATATAGAAAACTTTATTCACTTAAAAATATTGAAAAAGAAGTTAAAAAAATATCATAAAATAAAATAAATGAATAAATAAAAATTATCCAAAATTTCTTCGGTTATTAGCTAATATTCACTATTTCCCAAATAAAAAATAGTTATTTTTATATACAGAACACTTGATTCGCGTTATAATATCGAAAAGTATTTTTAAAAAAATAATGAAAAATAAATAAAAAAAAATTTAAATCGATCCTCACAGGGTTTCGAACCCAGGATCTCCGGGACGACACATCTACCTTGCCCACAGCGCTAACAACTGCGCCACGCTTCACTTGATAGCCGCGCGAATTTTTAGCTTAATACACCTACTCCAGGTTAGTAAACAAAACCTATTTTGGTCCTTTGTGGACCTACTAATTAGTCTAAAAAAAATTCCTTTAGCACAATTTTTTGTTACAATAAACTCTAATTTCAGGCTGAGTTTGAAATTTATAGGTTAATATTATAGGGAGTTACGGGATGTGATGTGTGTGTGCCTCCTGATATGACTTTTGTCCCTTTTTCAGCCATTATTCGCTCTTTAACAAAGAAAAATAATTCTTTTCATATATAGAAAACTTTATTCACTTCAAAATATTGGAAAAGAAGTTAAAAAATATCATAAAATAAAATAAATGAATAAATAAAAATTTTCCAAAATTTATTCCTTTATTAGCTAATATTCACTATTTCCCAAATAAAAAATAGTTATTTTTATATACAGAACACTTGATTCGCGTTATAATATCGAAAAGCATTTTTAAAAAAATAATAAAAAATAAATAAAAAAAAATTTAAATCGATCCTCACAGGGTTACGAACCCAGGAACACCGGGACTACACATCAACCTTGCCCACAGCGCTAACAACAGCGCCACGCTTCACTTGATAGCCTCGCGAATTTTTAGCTTAATACACCTACTCCTGGTTAGTCAACAAAACATATTTTGGTCCTTTGTGGACCTACTAATTAGTCCATAAAAAATTCCTTTAGCACAATTTTTTGTAACATTAAACTCTAATTTCAGGCCGAGTTTGAAATTTATAGGTTAATATTATAGGGAGTTACGGGATGTGATGTGTGCGTGCCTCCTGATATGACTTTTGTCCCTTTTTCAGCCATTATTCGCTCTTTAATAAAGAAAAATAATTCTTTTCATATATAGAAAACTTTATTCACTTAAAAATATTGAAAAAGAAGTTAAAAAAATATCATAAAATAAAATAAATGAATAAATAAAAATTATCCAAAATTTCTTCGTTTATTAGCTAATATTCACTATTTCCCAAATAAAAAATAGTTATTTTTATATACAGAACACTTGATTCGCGTTATAATATCGAAAAGTATTTTTAAAAAAATAATAAAAAATAAATAAAAAAAAATTTAAATCGATCCTCACAGGGTTTCGAACCCAGGATCTCCGGGACTACACATCTACCTTGCCCACAGCGCTAACAACTGCGCCACGCTTCACTTGATAGCCTCGCGAATTTTTAGCTTCATACACCTACTCCAGGTTAGTAAACAAAACCTATTTTGGTCCTTTGTGGACCTACTAATTAGTCTATAAAAAATTCCTTTAGCACAATTTTTTGTTTCATTAAACTCTAATTTTAGGCCGAGTTTGAAATTTATAGGTTAATATTATAGGGAGTTACGGGATGTGATGTGTGTGTGCCTCCTGATATGACTTTTGTCCCTTTTTCAGCCATTATTCGCTCTTTAACAAAGAAAAATAATTCTTTTCATATATAGAAAACTTTATTCACTTAAAAATATTGAAAAAGAAGTTAAAAAATATCATAAAATAAAATAAATGAATAAATAAAAATTATCCAAAATTTATTCCTTTATTAGCTAATATTCACTATTTCCCAAATAAAAAATAGTTCTTTTTATATACAGAACACTTGATTCGCGTTATAATATCGAAAAGCATTTTTAAAAAAATAATAAAAAATAAATAAAAAAAAACTTAAATCGATCCTCACAGGGTTACGAACCCAGGAACTCCGGGACTACACATCAACCTTGCCCACAGCGCTACCAACTGCGCCACGCTTCACTTGATAGCCTCGCGAATTTTTAGCTTAATACACCTACTCCAGGTTAGTCAACAGAACCTATTTTGGTCCTTTGTGGACCTACTAATTAGTCTATAAAAAATTCCTTTAGCACAATTTTTTGTTACATTAAATTCTAATTTTAGGCCGAGTTTGAAATTTATAGGTTAATATTATAGGGAGTTACGGGATGTGATGTGTGCGTGCCTCCTGATATGACTTTTGTCCCTTTTTCAGCCATTATTCGCTCTTTAACAAAGAAAAATAATTCTTTTCATATATAGAAAACTTTATTCACTTAAAAATATTGCAAAAGAAGTTAAAAAAATATCATGAAATAAAATAAATGAATAAATAAAAATTATCCAAAATTTATTCGTTTATTAGCTAATATTCACTATTTCCCAAATAAAAAATAGTTATTTTTATATACAGAACACTTGATTCGCGTTATAATATCGAAAAGCATTTTTAAAAAAATAATAAAAAATAAATAAAAAAAAATTTAAATCGATCCTCACAGGGTTACGAACCCAGGAACTCCGGGACTACACATCAACCTTGCCCACAGCGCTACCAACTGCGCCACGCTTCACTTGATAGCCTCGCGAATTTTTAGCTTAATACACCTACTCCAGGTTAGTCAACAAAACCTATTTTGGTTCTTTGTGGACCTCCTAATTAGTCTATAAAAAATTCCTTTAGCACAATTTTTTGTTTCATTAAACTCTAATTTTAGGCCGAGTTTGAAATTTATAGGTTGATATTATAGGGAGTTACGGGATGTGATGTGTGCGTGCCTCCTGATATGACTTTTGTCCCTTTTTCAGCCATTATTCGCTCCTTAACAAAGAAAAATAATTCTTTTCATATATAGAAAACTTTATTCACTTAAAAATATTGAAAATGAAGTTAAAAAAATATCATAAAATAAAATAAATGAATAAATAAAAATTATCCAAAATTTATTCGTTTATTAGCTAATATTCACTATTTCCCAAATAAAAAATAGTTATTTTTATATACAGAACACTTGATTCGCGTTATAATATCGAATAGTATTTTTAAAAAAATAATAAAAAATAAATAAAAAAAAATTTAAATCGATCCTCACAGGGTTACGAACCCAGGAACACCGGGACTACACATCAACCTTGCCCACAGCGCTAACAACCGCGCCACGCTTCACTTGATAGCCTCGCGAATTTTTAGCTTAATACACCTACTCCTGGTTAGTCAACAAAACATATTTTGGTCCTTTGTGGACCTACTAATTAGTCCATAAAAAATTCCTTTAGCACAATTTTTTGTAACATTAAACTCTAATTTCAGGCCGAGTTTGATATTTATAGGCTAATATTATAGGGAGTTACGGGATGTGATGTGTGCGTGCCTCCTGATATGACTTTTGTCCCTTTTTCAGCCATTATTCGCTCTTTAATAAAGAAAAATAATTCTTTTCATATATAGAAAACTTTATTCACTTAAAAATATTGAAAAAGAAGTTAAAAAAATATCATAAAATAAAATAAATGAATAAATAAAAATTATCCAAAATTTCTTCGGTTATTAGCTAATATTCACTATTTCCCAAATAAAAAATAGTTATTTTTATATACAGAACACTTGATTCGCGTTATAATATCGAAAAGTATTTTTAAAAAAATAATGAAAAATAAATAAAAAAAAATTTAAATCGATCCTCACAGGGTTTCGAACCCAGGATCTCCGGGACGACACATCTACCTTGCCCACAGCGCTAACAACTGCGCCACGCTTCACTTGATAGCCGCGCGAATTTTTAGCTTAATACACCTACTCCAGGTTAGTAAACAAAACCTATTTTGGTCCTTTGTGGACCTACTAATTAGTCTAAAAAAAATTCCTTTAGCACAATTTTTTGTTACAATAAACTCTAATTTCAGGCTGAGTTTGAAATTTATAGGTTAATATTATAGGGAGTTACGGGATGTGATGTGTGTGTGCCTCCTGATATGACTTTTGTCCCTTTTTCAGCCATTATTCGCTCTTTAACAAAGAAAAATAATTCTTTTCATATATAGAAAACTTTATTCACTTCAAAATATTGGAAAAGAAGTTAAAAAATATCATAAAATAAAATAAATGAATAAATAAAAATTTTCCAAAATTTATTCCTTTATTAGCTAATATTCACTATTTCCCAAATAAAAAATAGTTATTTTTATATACAGAACACTTGATTCGCGTTATAATATCGAAAAGCATTTTTAAAAAAATAATAAAAAATAAATAAAAAAAAATTTAAATCGATCCTCACAGGGTTACGAACCCAGGAACTCCGGGACTACACATCAACCTTGCCCACAGCGCTACCAACTGCGCCACGCTTCACTTGATAGCCTCGCGAATTTTTAGCTTAATACACCTACTCCAGGTTAGTCAACAAAACCTATTTTGGTCCTTTGTGGACCTCCTAATTAGTCTATAAAAAATTCCTTTAGCACAATTTTTTGTTTCATTAAACTCTAATTTTAGGCCGAGTTTGAAATTTATAGGTTGATATTATAGGGAGTTACGGGATGTGATGTGTGCGTGCCTCCTGATATGACTTTTGTCCCTTTTTCAGCCATTATTCGCTCCTTAACAAAGAAAAATAATTCTTTTCATATATAGAAAACTTTATTCACTTAAAAATATTGAAAATGAAGTTAAAAAAATATCATAAAATAAAATAAATGAATAAATAAAAATTATCCAAAATTTATTCGTTTATTAGCTAATATTCACTATTTCCCAAATAAAAAATAGTTATTTTTATATACAGAACACTTGATTCGCGTTATAATATCGAATAGTATTTTTAAAAAAATAATAAAAAATAAATAAAAAAAAATTTAAATCGATCCTCACAGGGTTACGAACCCAGGAACACCGGGACTACACATCAACCTTGCCCACAGCGCTAACAACCGCGCCACGCTTCACTTGATAGCCTCGCGAATTTTTAGCTTAATACACCTACTCCTGGTTAGTCAACAAAACATATTTTGGTCCTTTGTGGACCTACTAATTAGTCCATAAAAAATTCCTTTAGCACAATTTTTTGTAACATTAAACTCTAATTTCAGGCCGAGTTTGAAATTTATAGGTTAATATTATAGGGAGTTACGGGATGTGATGTGTGCGTGCCTCCTGATATGACTTTTGTTCCTTTTTCAGCCATTATTCGCTCTTTAATAAAGAAAAATAATTCTTTTCATATATAGAAAACTTTATTCACTTAAAAATATTGAAAAAGAAGTTAAAAAAATATCATAAAATAAAATAAATGAATAAATTAAAATTATCCAAAATTTCTTCGTTTATTAGCTAATATTCACTATTTCCCAAATAAAAAATAGTTATTTTTATATACAGAACACTTGATTCGCGTTATAATATCGAAAAGTATTTTTAAAAAAATAATAAAAAATAAATAAAAAAAAATTTAAATCGATCCTCACAGGGTTTCGAACCCAGGATCTCCGGGACTACACATCTACCTTGCCCAAAGCGCTAACAACTGCGCCACGCTTCACTTGATAGCCTCGCGAATTTTTAGCTTAATACACCTACTCCAGGTTAGTAAACAAAACCTATTTTGGTCCTTTGTGGACCTACTAATTAGTCTATAAAAAATTCCTTTAGCACAATTTTTTGTTACAATAAACTCAAATTTCAGGCTGAGTTTGAAATTTATAGGTTAATATTATAGGGAGTTACGGGATGTGATGTGTGTGTGCCTCTTGATATGACTTTTGTCCCTTTTTCAGCCATTATTCGCTCTTTAACAAAGAAAAATAATTCTTTTCATATATAGAAAACTTTATTCACTTAAAAATATTGGAAAAGAAGTTAAAAAATATCATAAAATAAAATAAATGAATAAATAAAAATTTTCCAAAATTTATTCCTTTATTTGCTAATATTCACTATTTTCCAAATAAAAAATAGTTATTTTTATATACAGAACACTTGATTCGCGTTATAATATCGAAAAGCATTTTTAAAAAAATAATAAAAAATAAATAAATAAAAATTTAAATCGATCCTCACAGGGTTACGAACCCAGGAACTCCGGGACTGCACATCAACCTTGCCCACAGCGCTACCAACTGCGCCACGCTTCACTTGATAGCCTCGCGAATTTTTAGTTTATACACCTACTCCAGGTTAGTCAACAAAACCTATTTTGGTCCTTTGTGGACCTCCTAATTAGTCTATAAAAAATTCCTTTAGCACAATTTTTTGTTTCATTAAACTCTAATTTCAGGCCGAGTTTGAAATTTATAGGTTAATATTATAGGGAGTTACGGGATGTGATGTGTGCGTGCCTCCTGATATGACTTTTGTCCCTTTTTCAGCCATTATTCACTCTTTAATAAAGAAAAATAATTCTTTTCATATATAGAAAACTTTATTCACTTAAAAATATTGAAAAAGAAGTTAAAAAAATATCATAAAATAAAATAAATGAATAAACAAAAATTATCCAAAATTTCTTCGTTTATTAGCTAATATTCACTATTTCCCAAATAAAAAATAGTTATTTTTATATACAGAACACTTGATTCGCGTTATAATATCGAAAAGTATTTTTAAAAAAATAATAAAAAATAAATAAAAAAAAATTTAAATCGATCCTCACAGGGTTTCGAACCCAGGATCTCCGGGACTACACATCTACCTTGCCCACAGCGCTAACAACTGCGCCACGCTTCACTTGATAGCCTCGCGAATTTTTAGCTTAATACACCTACTCCAGGTTAGTACACAAAACCTATTTTGGTCCTTTGTGGACCTACTAATTAGTCTATAAAAAATTCCTTTAGCACAATTTTTTGTTACAATAAACTCTAATTTCTGGCTGAGTTTGAAATTTATAGGTTAATATTATAGGGAGTTACGGGATGTGATGTGTGTGTGCCTCCTGATATGACTTTTGTCCCTTTTTCAGCCATTATTCGCTCTTTAACAAAGAAAAATAATTCTTTTAATATATAGAAAACTTTATTCACTTCAAAATATTGGAAAAGAAGTTAAAAAATATCATAAAATAAAATAAATGAATAAATAAAAATTTTCCAAAATTTATTCCTTTATTAGCTAATATTCACTATTTCCCAAATAAAAAATAGTTATTTTTATATACAGAACACTTGATTCGCGTTATAATATCGAAAAGCATTTTTAAAAAAATAATAAAAAATAAATAAAAAAAAATTTAAATCGATCCTCACAGGGTTACGAACCCAGGAACTCCGGGACTACACATCAACCTTGCCCACAGCGCTACCAACTGCGCCACGCTTCACTTGATAGCCTCGCGAATTTTTAGCTTAATACACCTACTCCAGGTTAGTCAACAAAACCTATTTTGGTCCTTTGTGGACCTCCTAATTAGTCTATAAAAAATTCCTTTAGCACAATTTTTTGTTTCATTAAACTCTAATTTTAGGCCGAGTTTGAAATTTATAGGTTGATATTATAGGGAGTTACGGGATGTGATGTGTGCGTGCCTCCTGATATGACTTTTGTCCCTTTTTCAGCCATTATTCGCTCCTTAACAAAGAAAAATAATTCTTTTCATATATAGAAAACTTTATTCACTTAAAAATATTGAAAATGAAGTTAAAAAAATATCATAAAATAAAATAAATGAATAAATAAAAATTATCCAAAATTTATTCGTTTATTAGCTAATATTCACTATTTCCCAAATAAAAAATAGTTATTTTTATATACAGAACACTTGATTCGCGTTATAATATCGAATAGTATTTTTAAAAAAATAATAAAAAATAAATAAAAAAAAATTTAAATCGATCCTCACAGGGTTACGAACCCAGGAACACCGGGACTACACATCAACCTTGCCCACAGCGCTAACAACCGCGCCACGCTTCACTTGATAGCCTCGCGAATTTTTAGCTTAATACACCTACTCCTGGTTAGTCAACAAAACATATTTTGGTCCTTTGTGGACCTACTAATTAGTCCATAAAAAATTCCTTTAGCACAATTTTTTGTAACATTAAACTCTAATTTCAGGCCGAGTTTGAAATTTATAGGTTAATATTATAGGGAGTTACGGGATGTGATGTGTGCGTGCCTCCTGATATGACTTTTGTTCCTTTTTCAGCCATTATTCGCTCTTTAATAAAGAAAAATAATTCTTTTCATATATAGAAAACTTTATTCACTTAAAAATATTGAAAAAGAAGTTAAAAAAATATCATAAAATAAAATAAATGAATAAATTAAAATTATCCAAAATTTCTTCGTTTATTAGCTAATATTCACTATTTCCCAAATAAAAAATAGTTATTTTTATATACAGAACACTTGATTCGCGTTATAATATCGAAAAGTATTTTTAAAAAAATAATAAAAAATAAATAAAAAAAAATTTAAATCGATCCTCACAGGGTTTCGAACCCAGGATCTCCGGGACTACACATCTACCTTGCCCAAAGCGCTAACAACTGCGCCACGCTTCACTTGATAGCCTCGCGAATTTTTAGCTTAATACACCTACTCCAGGTTAGTAAACAAAACCTATTTTGGTCCTTTGTGGACCTACTAATTAGTCTATAAAAAATTCCTTTAGCACAATTTTTTGTTACAATAAACTCAAATTTCAGGCTGAGTTTGAAATTTATAGGTTAATATTATAGGGAGTTACGGGATGTGATGTGTGTGTGCCTCTTGATATGACTTTTGTCCCTTTTTCAGCCATTATTCGCTCTTTAACAAAGAAAAATAATTCTTTTCATATATAGAAAACTTTATTCACTTAAAAATATTGGAAAAGAAGTTAAAAAATATCATAAAATAAAATAAATGAATAAATAAAAATTTTCCAAAATTTATTCCTTTATTTGCTAATATTCACTATTTTCCAAATAAAAAATAGTTATTTTTATATACAGAACACTTGATTCGCGTTATAATATCGAAAAGCATTTTTAAAAAAATAATAAAAAATAAATAAATAAAAATTTAAATCGATCCTCACAGGGTTACGAACCCAGGAACTCCGGGACTGCACATCAACCTTGCCCACAGCGCTACCAACTGCGCCACGCTTCACTTGATAGCCTCGCGAATTTTTAGTTTATACACCTACTCCAGGTTAGTCAACAAAACCTATTTTGGTCCTTTGTGGACCTCCTAATTAGTCTATAAAAAATTCCTTTAGCACAATTTTTTGTTTCATTAAACTCTAATTTCAGGCCGAGTTTGAAATTTATAGGTTAATATTATAGGGAGTTACGGGATGTGATGTGTGCGTGCCTCCTGATATGACTTTTGTCCCTTTTTCAGCCATTATTCACTCTTTAATAAAGAAAAATAATTCTTTTCATATATAGAAAACTTTATTCACTTAAAAATATTGAAAAAGAAGTTAAAAAAATATCATAAAATAAAATAAATGAATAAACAAAAATTATCCAAAATTTCTTCGTTTATTAGCTAATATTCACTATTTCCCAAATAAAAAATAGTTATTTTTATATACAGAACACTTGATTCGCGTTATAATATCGAAAAGTATTTTTAAAAAAATAATAAAAAATAAATAAAAAAAAATTTAAATCGATCCTCACAGGGTTTCGAACCCAGGATCTCCGGGACTACACATCTACCTTGCCCACAGCGCTAACAACTGCGCCACGCTTCACTTGATAGCCTCGCGAATTTTTAGCTTAATACACCTACTCCAGGTTAGTACACAAAACCTATTTTGGTCCTTTGTGGACCTACTAATTAGTCTATAAAAAATTCCTTTAGCACAATTTTTTGTTACAATAAACTCTAATTTCTGGCTGAGTTTGAAATTTATAGGTTAATATTATAGGGAGTTACGGGATGTGATGTGTGTGTGCCTCCTGATATGACTTTTGTCCCTTTTTCAGCCATTATTCGCTCTTTAACAAAGAAAAATAATTCTTTTAATATATAGAAAACTTTATTCACTTCAAAATATTGGAAAAGAAGTTAAAAAATATCATAAAATAAAATAAATGAATAAATAAAAATTTTCCAAAATTTATTCCTTTATTAGCTAATATTCACTATTTCCCAAATAAAAAATAGTTATTTTTATATACAGAACACTTGATTCGCGTTATAATATCGAAAAGCATTTTTAAAAAAATAATAAAAAATAAATAAAAAAAAATTTAAATCGATCCTCACAGGGTTACGAACCCAGGAACTCCGGGACTACACATCAACCTTGCCCACAGCGCTACCAACTGCGCCACGCTTCACTTGATAGCCTCGCGAATTTTTAGCTTAATACACCTACTCCAGGTTAGTCAACAAAACCTATTTTGGTCCTTTGTGGACCTCCTAATTAGTCTATAAAAAATTCCTTTAGCACAATTTTTTGTTTCATTAAACTCTAATTTTAGGCCGAGTTTGAAATTTATAGGTTGATATTATAGGGAGTTACGGGATGTGATGTGTGCGTGCCTCCTGATATGACTTTTGTCCCTTTTTCAGCCATTATTCGCTCCTTAACAAAGAAAAATAATTCTTTTCATATATAGAAAACTTTATTCACTTAAAAATATTGAAAATGAAGTTAAAAAAATATCATAAAATAAAATAAATGAATAAATAAAAATTATCCAAAATTTATTCGTTTATTAGCTAATATTCACTATTTCCCAAATAAAAAATAGTTATTTTTATATACAGAACACTTGATTCGCGTTATAATATCGAATAGTATTTTTAAAAAAATAATAAAAAATAAATAAAAAAAAAATTTAAATCGATCCTCACAGGGTTACGAACCCAGGAACACCGGGACTACACATCAACCTTGCCCACAGCGCTAACAACCGCGCCACGCTTCACTTGATAGCCTCGCGAATTTTTAGCTTAATACACCTACTCCTGGTTAGTCAACAAAACATATTTTGGTCCTTTGTGGACCTACTAATTAGTCCATAAAAAATTCCTTTAGCACAATTTTTTGTAACATTAAACTCTAATTTCAGGCCGAGTTTGAAATTTATAGGTTAATATTATAGGGAGTTACGGGATGTGATGTGTGCGTGCCTCCTGATATGACTTTTGTCCCTTTTTCAGCCATTATTCGCTCTTTTATAAAGAAAAATAATTCTTTTCATATATAGAAAACTTTATTCACTTAAAAATATTGAAAAAGAAGTTAAAAAAATATCATAAAATAAAATAAATGAATAAATAAAAATTATCCAAAATTTCTTCGTTTATTAGCTAATATTCACTATTTCCCAAATAAAAAATAGTTATTTTTATATACAGAACACTTGATTCGCGTTATAATATCGAAAAGTATTTTTAAAAAAATAATAAAAAATAAATAAAAAAAAATTTAAATCGATCCTCACAGGGTTTCGAACCCAGGATCTCCGGGACGCGACTTTACACTTTGTCGACTCCCCGGCACCTCCACTCGCCGCGGTTTTATTTGTCAACTGTTTCACCGCCTTATCTAGTAACCCTCACTCAGAGGCAACCCTACGCTCGCCTCAATACAGCACTCGCAAAAGTCCTACACGAATCTTCGCGCTCATGGATATTTTTAAAAGTTGCTTGTTGAATTAAGTTAAAATTTTATCCTCGTTCAAGACTAGAAAAGTTCAAAAATCGAGAACAAAATACTTCGTCCTTCTATAAAGAAAGAGGAAGAAAAATTTACATACACACAATTATTTCAGGTAATTGCATACATATTTCGGTTAAAAAAATTTTCAAATAGAAACTATTCTTGTAAATTAAATAAAAATCTGGAGTAATAAAATATTTATATCTTCAGAATAATCAATTTCTTTTGAATATCTTAATTAATAAACAAAGTTTAAAAAAATAATCCCCTATATAAATCATCACATTATTAAGTGTATGTACATATTTTTAAAGATAAAACTATTAAAAAAAATTTTACGCAGTTTGAAAAATAATTATTTTCATTTCCTACATTTTTACCAGGTTTTTTCAATTGTTTCTATTTTGGAAAAAATATGTATTCTTCAAAATGCTTACAATATCTTAAAAAAATTGCATATATTTTATAGTGAACAACTTTTGATTGACAATATTTCCTTCATAAGAGAGTCTTTAAAAAAATTTGAAAAAATTTTCATTAAATTTGTTCAAATATTTTCTGTAAAATGCGTGCTATTATGAAAACAAGGAGAAAAAATATTTTTAGTAAAGCCATGACATAAAGAAACAAATCTCTGACATACTCACTACTATTTTCGTATAGTTAATTTATTTTTTATAACATCAAAACATATTTATTAAAACTTAAAGTTGTGGCTGCTTAACATTTTTTTAATGTTTCTTAAATTTGTCAGGGAAAATTCCGATATTTTCCATTTTTCTTGCTTCTATCACTATTATTTGTATATATCTGAAATTACTCACCTTCGTTTTAATTGTTTCCTAATTAATTTTATCATATACTTTGCTATATATATTTATCCTTTCATTCTATGCTTCATTAATTTCATAACTTATCCATCTTGTAATTTTTTATTCATAATTTTATAACAACTTTAGCTTATTAGATTCTATAACTCAACAATTGGTCTATATATTTTATAATTTTTTTATTCAATTTTTGGGCTTCTAAATAAGATATGGAAAAAATACTATTAAAATTATTACATTTATTGTCAATCTAAAATTAGGCCTTTTTTCCCTCCTAAGTGCGAAAACACATTTACTAACTTAAGGTAACGTAATTTAACACCATTCATCTATTTTAATAAGAAAGATTCAGAGAAAAGCAGGATCAGAAAAAGTGAGATGTGTATTTTAATTTATATTCTGCTTCAAAAATGAGACAAAAGAGACACAGAAAACTTTTCTGTTATTATTTAATAGTATTCATTAGTCTTTAAAATTCCAAAAGAATTTTTTAGTTGCTGGAATCATATAATAGTCTCATTTGTAACAACTTGTTTTTTAATTTTTTTTACACAATAGCTTTTATTGTATGTAATTTGCTTTAAAAATTCAAATATTTATTCTCAGATTGTCATGCAGTCTGTGTGTCTGAAAACTGTATGACCTATTTTATTTTATTTGTTCCTTGCAGAATGGTAATAATTGTTTCTTATTTGATAATAAAAATCTTACTTTTGCTGAGATAACTGATCGCAAGAGTTTTGTTTTATTATCATAACATCGATTAATTTTTTTTGAGAAAAGTGTAAGTCTTCAGCCTTTCAACCCAATTGCTTTAAAACTACTTTCTTTATTTAAAGTAAATTATTAAATTTAAAAATTGTTAAGATTCTCTTATTTGACTCAATATCTTATCTTTAATGAATCAGAAATAAATAAACAGATTGTCCTTAAATTGTTATACAGTTATGATATGAGAATGTCAAAGTTGATGCTTACTGTTTACATTATATTCTTATTTTACAAATCATAAAAAGTTTTCTTTAATCAAAATTGTGTTCACCTCATAAATATACTTTAACTGCCACAAATTTTTAAGTCTTGGCTACCAAAGCTGTGGACGTATGAAGGAATTTATCGTTTGGGACATAACATTTACAAAAAAGTGTCAAATCTAAGTACAATTTTTTGGACGCAAATATTGTTGGCACTGCAAATGGGAATCATGACATCAAATTTAATCATAGATATCAATGTCAGAAAAGTAAAAAAGAATAAATTCATGTATAAAGCTGACAGCAACAATCTCCTCATCATTACACGTATATAAAAAGAAAATGCTTAAAACTCATAAATTGTGTAGTTACTTAAATTAAAGGTTCTAAAAACTAAACAATAAGGTACAAAACCCTGCTGCATTATTGAATATTGTGTCCACATACTTGGTAAAGACACCATAAATTATTTGCAATAATTTTATACAAATAATTAAAAAGCTATACCCTACTCATATATCCTACACCCACAACAAAACTTTATCCTAAAAAGGAAATAAAAAAGTAAGAAATAAATATGTGTTTCAGGAAATACGAATAAAAAGAGAATGATACTACACAAAAACTTTTAAAGCAGCTAAATTTATTCACACCTCATGTTCACTCATGCGTTTTTTAAATCGTATGTCGCAAGTGAAACATGCGCGAATTAATATTCGAAGATTTTCGCGAGAAAATTTGAAAGCCGACTTGGCGAATGTAAGATTGGCGAATTTCAAAATACGGTGCCAAAGAAGTGCCCGGGAGTCGACAATGTGTAAAGTCGCCTCCGGGACTACACATCTACCTTGCCCACAGCGCTAACAACTGCGCCACGCTTCACTTGATAGCCTCGCGAATTTTTAGCTTAATACACCTACTCCAGGTTAGTAAACAAAACCTATTTTGGTCCTTTGTGGACCTACTAATTAGTCTATAAAAAATTCCTTTAACACAATTTTTTGTTACAATAAACTCTAATTTCAGGCTGAGTTTGAAATTTATAGGTTAATATTATAGGGAGATACGGGATGTGATGTGTGTGTGCCTCCTGATATGACTTTTGTCCCTTTTTCAGCCATTATTCGCTCTTTAACAAAGAAAAATAATTCTTTTCATATATAGAAAACTTTATTCACTTAAAAATATTGAAAAAGAAGTTAAAAAAATATCATAAAATAAAATAAATGAATAAATAAAAATTATCCAAAATTTATTCGTTTATTAGCTAATATTCACTATTTCCCAAATAAAAAATAGTTATTTTAATATACAGAACACTTGATTCGCGTTATAATATCGAAAAGTATTTCTAAAAAAATAATAAAAAATAAATAAAAAAAAATTTAAATCGATCCTCACAGGGTTACGAACCCAGGAACTCCGGGACTACACATCAACCTTGCCCACTGCGCTAACAACTGCGCCACGCATCACTTGATAGCCTCGCGAATTTTTAGCTTAATAAACCTACTCCAGGTTAGTCAACAAAACATATTTTGGTCCTTTGTGGACCTACTAATTAGTCCATTAAAAATTCCTTTAGCACAATTTTTTGTTACATTACACACTAATTTCAGGCCGAGTTTGAAGTTTATAGGTTAATATTATAGGGAGTTACGGGATGTGATGTGTGCGTGCCTCCTGATATGACTTTTGTCCCTTTTTCAGCCATTATTCGCTCTTTAATAAAGAAAAATAATTCTTTTCATATATAGAAAACTCTATTCACTTAAAAATATTGAAAAAGAAATCAAAAAAATATCATAAAATAAGATAAATGAATAAATAAAAATTATCCAAAATTTCTTCGTTTATTAGCTAATTACTCCAAAATAACTTCGTTTATTAGCATATTCACTATTTCCCAAATAAAAAATAGTTATTTTTATATACAGAACACTTGATTCGCGTTATAATATCGGAAAGTATTTTTAAAAAAATAATAAAAAATAAATAAAAAAAATTTAAATCGATCCTGACAGGGTTACGAACCCAGGAACTCTGGGACTACACATCAACCTTGCCCACAGCGCTACCAACTGCGCCACGCTTCACTTGATAGCCTCGCGAATTTTTAGCTTAGTACACCTACTCCAGGTTAGTCAACAAAACCTATTTTGGTCCTTTGTGGATATACTAATTAGTCTATAAAAAATTCCTTTAGCACAATTTTTTGTTACATTAAACTCTAATTTCAGGCTGAGTTTGAAATTTATAGGTTAATATTATAGGGAGTTACGGGGTGTGATGTGTGCGTGCCTCCTGATATGACTTTTGTCCCTTTTTCAGCCATTATTCGCTCTTTAACAAAGAAAAATAATTCTTTTCATATATAGAAAACTTTATTCACTTAAAAATATTGAAAAAGAAGTTAAAAAAATATCATAAAATAAAATAAATGAATAAATAAAAATTATCCAAAATTTCTTCGTTTATTAGCTAATATTCACTATTTCCCAAATAAAAAATAGTTATTTTTATATACAGAACACTTGATTCGCGTTATAATATCGAAAAGTATTTTTAAAAAAATAATAAAAAATAAATAAAAAAAAATTTAAATCGATCCTCACAGGGTTTCGAACCCAGGATCTCCGGGACTACACATCTACCTTGCCCACAGCGCTAACAACTGCGCCACGCTTCACTTGATAGCCTCGCGAATTTTTAGCTTAATACACCTACTCCAGGTTAGTAAACAAAACCTATTTTGGTCCTTTGTGGACCTACTAATTAGTCTATAAAAAATTCCTTTAGCACAATTTTTTGTTACAATAAACTCTAATTTCAGGCTGAGTTTGAAATTTATAGGTTAATGTTATAGGGAGTTACGGGATGTGATGTGTGTGTGCCTCCTGATATGACTTTTGTCCCTTTTTCAGCCATTATTCGCTCTTTAACAAAGAAAAATAATTCTTTTCATATATAGAAAACTTTATTCACTTCAAAATATTGGAAAAGAAGTTAAAAAATATCATAAAATAAAATAAATGAATAAATAAAAATTTTCCAAAATTTATTCCTTTATTAGCTAATATTCACTATTTCCCAAATAAAAAATAGTTATTTTTATATACAGAACACTTGATTCGCGTTATAATATCGAAAAGCATTTTTAAAAAAGTAATAAAAAATAAATAAAAAAAAAAATTTAAATCGATCCTCACAGGGTTACGAACCCAGGAACTCCGGGACTACACATCAACCTTGCCCACAGCGCTACCAACTGCGCCACGCTTCACTTGATAGCCTCGCGAATTTTTAGCTTAATACACCTACTCCAGGTTAGTCAACAAAACCTATTTTGGTCCTTTGTGGACCTCCTAATTAGTCTATAAAAAATTCCTTTAGCACAATTTTTTGTTTCATTAAACTCTAATTTTAGGCCGAGTTTGAAATTTATAATTTGATATTATAGGGAGTTACGGGATGTGATGTGTGCGTGCCTCCTGATATGACTTTTGTCCCTTTTTCAGCCATTATTCGCTCCTTAACAAAGAAAAATAATTCTTTTCATATATAGAAAACTTTATTCACTTAAAAATATTGAAAAGGAAGTTAAAAAAATATCATAAAATAAAATAAATGAATAAATAAAAATTATCCAAAATTTATTCGTTTATTAGCTAATATTCACTATTTCCCAAATAAAAAATAGTTATTTTTATATACAGAACACTTGATTCGCGTTATAATATCGAATAGTATTTTTAAAAAAATAATAAAAAATAAATAAAAAAAAATTTAAATCGATCCTCACAGGGTTACGAACCCAGGAACACCGGGACTACACATCAACCTTGCCCACAGCGCTAACAACCGCGCCACGCTTCACTTGATAGCCTCGCGAATTTTTAGCTTAATACACCTACTCCTGGTTAGTCAACAAAACATATTTTGGTCCTTTGTGGACCTACTAATTAGTCCATAAAAAATTCCTTTAGCACAATTTTTTGTAACATTAAACTCTAATTTCAGGCCGAGTTTGAAATTTATAGGTTAATATTATAGGGAGTTACGGGATGTGATGTGTGCGTGCCTCCTGATATGACTTTTGTCCCTTTTTCAGCCATTATTCGCTCTTTAATAAAGAAAAATAATTCTTTTCATATATAGAAAACTTTATTCACTTAAAAATATTGAAAAAGAAGTTAAAAAAATATCATAAAATAAAATAAATGAATAAATAAAAATTATCCAAAATTTCTTCGTTTATTAGCTAATATTCACTATTTCCCAAATAAAAAATAGTTATTTTTATATACAGAACACTTGATTCGCGTTATAATATCGAAAAGTATTTTTAAAAAAATAATAAAAAATAAATAAAAAAAAATTTAAATCGATCCTCACAGGGTTTCGAACCCAGGATCTCCGGGACTACACATCTACCTTGCCCACAGCGCTAACAACTGCGCCACGCTTCACTTGATAGCCTCGCGAATTTTTAGCTTAATACACCTACTCCAGGTTAGTAAACAAAACCTATTTTGGTCCTTTGTGGACCTACTAATTAGTCTATAAAAAATTCCTTTAGCACAATTTTTTGTTACAATAAACTCTAATTTCAGGCTGAGTTTGAAATTTATAGGTTAATATTATAGGGAGATACGGGATGTGATGTGTGTGTGCCTCCTGATATGACTTTTGTCCCTTTTTCAGCCATTATTCGCTCTTTAACAAAGAAAAATAATTCTTTTCATATATAGAAAACTTTATTCACTTAAAAATATTGAAAAAGAAGTTAAAAAAATATCATAAAATAAAATAAATGAATAAATAAAAATTATCCAAAATTTATTCGTTTATTAGCTAATATTCACTATTTCCCAAATAAAAAATAGTTATTTTTATATACAGAACACTTGATTCGCGTTATAATATCGAAAAGTATTTCTAAAAAAATAATAAAAAATAAATAAAAAAAAATTTAAATCGATCCTCACAGGGTTACGAACCCAGGAACTCCGGGACTACACATCAACCTTGCCCACTGCGCTAACAACTGCGCCACGCATCACTTGATAGCCTCGCGAATTTTTAGCTTAATAAACCTACTCCAGGTTAGTCAACAAAACATATTTTGGTCCTTTGTGGACCTACTAATTAGTCCATTAAAAATTCCTTTAGCACAATTTTTTGTTACATTACACACTAATTTCAGGCCGAGTTTGAAGTTTATAGGTTAATATTATAGGGAGTTACGGGATGTGATGTGTGCGTGCCTCCTGATATGACTTTTGTCCCTTTTTCAGCCATTATTCGCTCTTTAATAAAGAAAAATAATTCTTTTCATATATAGAAAACTCTATTCACTTAAAAATATTGAAAAAGAAATCAAAAAAATATCATAAAATAAGATAAATGAATAAATAAAAATTATCCAAAATTTCTTCGTTTATTAGCTAATTACTCCAAAATAACTTCGTTTATTAGCATATTCACTATTTCCCAAATAAAAAATAGTTATTTTTATATACAGAACACTTGATTCGCGTTATAATATCGGAAAGTATTTTTAAAAAAATAATAAAAAATAAATAAAAAAAAATTTAAATCGATCCTGACAGGGTTACGAACCCAGGAACTCTGGGACTACACATCAACCTTGCCCACAGCGCTACCAACTGCGCCACGCTTCACTTGATAGCCTCGCGAATTTTTAGCTTAGTACACCTACTCCAGGTTAGTCAACAAAACCTATTTTGGTCCTTTGTGGATATACTAATTAGTCTATAAAAAATTCCTTTAGCACAATTTTTTGTTACATTAAACTCTAATTTCAGGCTGAGTTTGAAATTTATAGGTTAATATTATAGGGAGTTACGGGGTGTGATGTGTGCGTGCCTCCTGATATGACTTTTGTCCCTTTTTCAGCCATTATTCGCTCTTTAACAAAGAAAAATAATTCTTTTCATATATAGAAAACTTTATTCACTTAAAAATATTGAAAAAGAAGTTAAAAAAATATCATAAAATAAAATAAATGAATAAATAAAAATTATCCAAAATTTCTTCGTTTATTAGCTAATATTCACTATTTCCCAAATAAAAAATAGTTATTTTTATATACAGAACACTTGATTCGCGTTATAATATCGAAAAGTATTTTTAAAAAAATAATAAAAAATAAATAAAAAAAAATTTAAATCGATCCTCACAGGGTTTCGAACCCAGGATCTCCGGGACTACACATCTACCTTGCCCACAGCGCTAACAACTGCGCCACGCTTCACTTGATAGCCTCGCGAATTTTTAGCTTAATACACCTACTCCAGGTTAGTAAACAAAACCTATTTTGGTCCTTTGTGGACCTACTAATTAGTCTATAAAAAATTCCTTTAGCACAATTTTTTGTTACAATAAACTCTAATTTCAGGCTGAGTTTGAAATTTATAGGTTAATGTTATAGGGAGTTACGGGATGTGATGTGTGTGTGCCTCCTGATATGACTTTTGTCCCTTTTTCAGCCATTATTCGCTCTTTAACAAAGAAAAATAATTCTTTTCATATATAGAAAACTTTATTCACTTCAAAATATTGGAAAAGAAGTTAAAAAATATCATAAAATAAAATAAATGAATAAATAAAAATTTTCCAAAATTTATTCCTTTATTAGCTAATATTCACTATTTCCCAAATAAAAAATAGTTATTTTTATATACAGAACACTTGATTCGCGTTATAATATCGAAAAGCATTTTTAAAAAAGTAATAAAAAATAAATAAAAAAAAAATTTAAATCGATCCTCACAGGGTTACGAACCCAGGAACTCCGGGACTACACATCAACCTTGCCCACAGCGCTACCAACTGCGCCACGCTTCACTTGATAGCCTCGCGAATTTTTAGCTTAATACACCTACTCCAGGTTAGTCAACAAAACCTATTTTGGTCCTTTGTGGACCTCCTAATTAGTCTATAAAAAATTCCTTTAGCACAATTTTTTGTTTCATTAAACTCTAATTTTAGGCCGAGTTTGAAATTTATAATTTGATATTATAGGGAGTTACGGGATGTGATGTGTGCGTGCCTCCTGATATGACTTTTGTCCCTTTTTCAGCCATTATTCGCTCCTTAACAAAGAAAAATAATTCTTTTCATATATAGAAAACTTTATTCACTTAAAAATATTGAAAAGGAAGTTAAAAAAATATCATAAAATAAAATAAATGAATAAATAAAAATTATCCAAAATTTATTCGTTTATTAGCTAATATTCACTATTTCCCAAATAAAAAATAGTTATTTTTATATACAGAACACTTGATTCGCGTTATAATATCGAATAGTATTTTTTAAAAAATAATAAAAAATAAATTAAAAAAAATTTAAATCGATCCTCACAGGGTTACGAACCCAGGAACACCGGGACTACACATCAACCTTGCCCACAGCGCTAACAACCGCGCCACGCTTCACTTGATAGCCTCGCGAATTTTTAGCTTAATACACCTACTCCTGGTTAGTCAACAAAACATATTTTGGTCCTTTGTGGACCTACTAATTAGTCCATAAAAAATTCCTTTAGCACAATTTTTTGTAACATTAAACTCTAATTTCAGGCCGAGTTTGAAATTTATAGGTTAATATTATAGGGAGTTACGGGATGTGATGTGTGCGTGCCTCCTGATATGACTTTTGTCCCTTTTTCAGCCATTATTCGCTCTTTAATAAAGAAAAATAATTCTTTTCATATATAGAAAACTTTATTCACTTAAAAATATTGAAAAAGAAGTTAAAAAAATATCATAAAATAAAATAAATGAATAAATAAAAATTATCCAAAATTTCTTCGTTTATTAGCTAATATTCACTATTTCCCAAATAAAAAATAGTTATTTTTATATACAGAACACTTGATTCGCGTTATAATATCGAAAAGTATTTTTAAAAAAATAATAAAAAATAAATAAAAAAAAATTTAAATCGATCCTCACAGGGTTTCGAACCCAGGATCTCCGGGACTACACATCTACCTTGCCCACAGCGCTAACAACTGCGCCACGCTTCACTTGATAGCCTCGCGAATTTTTAGCTTAATACACCTACTCCAGGTTAGTAAACAAAACCTATTTTGGTCCTTTGTGGACCTACTAATTAGTCTATAAAAAATTCCTTTAGCACAATTTTTTGTTACAATAAACTCTAATTTCAGGCTGAGTTTGAACTTTATAGGTTAATATTATAGGGAGTTACGGGATGTGATGTGTGTGTGCCTCCTGATATGACTTTTGTCCCTTTTTCAGCCATTATTCGCTCTTTAATAAAGAAAAATAATTCTTTTCATATATAGAAAACTCTATTCACTTAAAAATATTGAAAAAGAAGTCAAAAAAATATCATAAAATAAGATAAATGAATAAATAAAAATTATCCAAAATTTCTTCGTTTATTAGCTAATTACTCCAAAATAACTTCGTTTATTAGCATATTCACTATTTCCCAAATAAAAAATAGTTATTTTTATATACAGAACACTTGATTCGCGTTATAATATCGAAAAGTATTTTTAAAAAAATAATAAAAAATAAATAAAAAAAAATTTAAATCGATCCTCACAGGGTTACGAACCCAGGAACTCTGGGACTACAAATCAACCTTGCCCACAGCGCTACCAACTGCGCCACGCTTCACTTGATAGCCTCGCGAATTTTTAGCTTAGTACACCTACCCCAGGTTAGTCAACAAAACCTATTTTGGTCCTTTGTGGATATACTAATTAGTCTATAAAAAATTCCTTTAGCACAATTTTTTGTTACATTAAACTCTAATTTCAGGCCGAGTTTGAAATTTATAGGTTAATATTATAGGGAGTTACGGGGTGTGATGTGTGCGTGCCTCCTGATATGACTTTTGTCCCTTTTTCAGCCATTATTCGCTCTTTAACAAAGAAAAATAATTCTTTTCATATATAGAAAACTTTATTCACTTAAAAATATTGAAAAAGAAGTTAAAAAAATATCATAAAATAAAATAAATGAATAAATAAAAATTATCCAAAATTTATTCGTTTATTAGCTAATATTCACTATTTCCCAAATAAAAAATAGTTATTTTTATATACAGAACACTTGATTCGCGTTATAATATCGAAAAGTATTTTTAAAAAAATAATAAAAAATAAATTAAAAATAAAATTAAATCGATCCTCACAGGGTTACGAACCCAGGAACTCCGGGACTACACATCAACCTTGCACACAGCGCTACCAACTGCGCCACGCTTCACTTGATAGCCTCGCGAATTTTTAGTTTAATACACCTACTCCAGGTTAGTCAACAAAACCTATTTTGGTCCTTTGTGGACCTACTAATTAGTCTATAAAAAATTCCTTTAGCACAATTTTTTGTTTCATTAAACTCTAATTTTAGGCCGAGTTTGAAATTTATAGGTTGATATTATAGGGAGTTACGGGATGTGATGTGTGCGTGCCTCCTGATATGACTTTTGTCCCTTTTTCAGCCATTATTCGCTCTTTAACAAAGAAAAATAATTCTTTTCATATATAGAAAACTTTATTCACTTAAAAATATTGCAAAAGAAGTTAAAAAAATATCATGAAATAAAATAAATGAATAAATAAAAATTATCCAAAATTTATTCGTTTATTAGCTAATATTCACTATTTCTCAAATAAAAAATAGTTATTTTTATATACAGAATACTTGATTCGCGTTATAATATCGAAAAGTATTTCTAAAAAAATAATAAAAAATAAATAAAAAAAAATTTAAATCAATCCTCACAGGGTTACGAACCCAGGAACTCCGGGACTACACATCAAACTTGCCCACTGCGCTAACAACTGCGCCACGCTTCACCTGATAGCCTCGCGAATTTTTAGCTTAATAAACCTACTCCAGGTTAGTCAACGAAACATATTTTGGTCCTTTGTGGACCTAGTAATTAGTCCATTAAAAATTCCTTTAGCACAATTTTTTGTTACATTACACACTAATTTCAGGCCGAGTTTGAAGTTTATAGGTTAATATTATAGGGAGTTACGGGATGTGATGTGTGCGTGCCTCCTGATATGACTTTTGTCCCTTTTTCAGCCATTATTCGCTCTTTAATAAAGAAAAATAATTCTTTTCATATATAGAAAACTTTATTCACTTAAAAATATTGAAAAAGAAGTCAAAAAAATATCATAAAATAAGATAAATGAATAAATAAAAATTATCCAAAATTTCTTCGTTTATTAGCTAATTACTCCAAAATAACTTCGTTTATTAGCATATTCACTATTTCCCAAATAAAAAATAGTTATTTTTATATACAGAACACTTGATTCGCGTTATAATATCGAAAAGTATTTTTAAAAAAATAATAAAAAATAAATAAAAAAAAATTTAAATCGATCCTCACAGGGTTACGAACCCAGGAAATCTGGGACTACACATCAACCTTGCCCACAGCGCTACCAACTGCGCCACGCTTCACTTGATAGCCTCGCGAATTTTTAGCTTAGTACACCTACTCCAGGTTAGTCAACAAAACCTATTTTGGTCCTTTGTGGACCTACTAATTAGTCTATAAAAAATTCCTTTAGTACAATTTTTTGTTACATTAAACTCTAATTTCAGGCCGAGTTTGAAATTTATAGGTTAATATTATAGGGAGTTACGGGGTGTGATGTGTGCGTGCCTCCTGATATGACTTTTGTCCCTTTTTCAGCCATTATTCGCTCTTTAACAAAGAAAAATAATTCTTTTCATATATAGAAAACTTTATTCACTTAAAAATATTGAAAAAGAAGTTAAAAAAATATCATAAAATAAAATAAATGAATAAATAAAAATTATCCAAAATTTATTCGTTTATTAGCTAATATTCACTATTTCCCAAATAAAAAATAGTTATTTTTATATACAGAACACTTGATTCGCGTTATAATATCGAAAAGTATTTTTAAAAAAATAATAAAAAATAAATAAAAAAAAATTTAAATCGATCCTCACAGGGTTACGAACCCAGGAACTCCGGGACTACACATCAACCTTGCCCACAGCGCTAACAACTGCGCCACGCTTCACTTGATTGCCTCGCGAATTTTTAGCTTAATACACCTACTCCAGGTTAGTCAACAAAACATATTTTGGTCCTTTGTGGACCTACTAATTAGTCCATAAAAAATTCCTTTAGCACAATATTTTGTTACATTAAACTCTAATTTCAGGCCGAATTTGAAATTTATAGGTTAACATTATAGGGAGTTACGGGATGTGATGTGTGCGTGCCTCCTGATATGACTTTTGTCCCTTTTTCAGCCTTTATTCGCTCTTCAACAAAGAAAAATAATTCTTTTCATATATAGAAAAATTTATTCACTTTAAAATATTGAAAAAGAAGTTAAAAAAATATCATAAAATAAAATAAATGAATCAATAAAAATTATCCAAAATTTATTCGTTTATTAATTAATTTTCACTATTTCCCAAATAAAAAAGAAGTTATTTTTATATACAGAACACTTGATTCGCGTTATAATATCGAAAAGTATTTTTAAAAAAATAATAAAAAATAAATTTTAAAAAAAATTTAAATCGATCCTCACAGGGTTATGAACCCAGGAACTCCGGGACTACACATCAACCTTGCCCACAGCGCTGCCAACTGCGCCACGCTTCACTTGATAGCCTCGCGAATTTTTAGCTTAATACACCTACTCCAGGTTAGTCCACAAAACCTATTTTGGTCCTTTGTATACCTACTAATTAGTCCATAAAAAATTCCTTTAGCACAATTTTTTGTTACATTAAACTCTAATTTCAGGCCGAGTTTGAAATTTATAGGTTAATATTATAGGGAGTAACGGGATGTGATGTGTGCGTGCCTTTTGATATGACTTTTGTCCCTTTTTCAGCCATTATTCGCTCTTTAACAAAGAATAATAATTCTTTTCATATATAGAAAACTTTATTCACTTAAAAATATTGAAAAAGAAGTTAAAAAAATATCATATAATAAAATAAATGAATAAATAAAAATTATCCAAAATTTATTCGTTTATTAGCTAATATTCGCTATTTCCCAAATAAAAAATAGTTATTTTTATATACAGAACACTTGATTCGCGTTATAATATCGAAAAGTATTTTTAAAAAAATAATAAAAAATAAATAAAAAAAATTTAAATAGATCCTCACAGGGTTACGAACCCAGGAACTCCGGGACTACACATCAACCTTGCCCACAGCGCTACCAACTGCGCCACGCTTCACTTGATAGCCTCGCGAATTTTTAGCTTAATACACCTACTCCAGGTTAGTCAACAAAACCTATTTTGGTCCTTTGTGGACCTACTAATTAGTCCATAAAAAATTCCTTTAGCACAATTTTTTGTTACATTAAACTCTAATTTCAGGCCGAGTTTAAAATTTATAGGTTAATATTATAGGGAGTAACGGGATGTGATGTGTGCGTGCCTTTTGATATGACTTTTGTCCCTTTTTCAGCCATTATTCGCTCTTTAACAAAGAAAAATAATTCTTTTCATATATAGAAAACTTTATTCACTTAAAAATATTGAAAAAGAAGTTAAAAAAATATCATAAAATAAAATAAATGAATAAATAAAAATTATCCAAAATTTATTCGTTTATTAGCTAATATTCACTATTTCCCAAATAAAAAATAGTTATTTTTATATACAGAACACTTGATTCGCGTTATAATATCGAAAAGTATTTTTAAAAAAATAATAAAAAATAAATTAAAAAAAAATTAAATCGATCCTCACAGGGTTACGAACCCAGGAACTCCGGGACTACACATCAACCTTGCCCACAGCGCTACCAACTGCGCCACGCTTCACTTGATAGCCTCGCGAATTTTTAGCTTAATACACCTACTCCAGGTTAGTCAACAAAACCTATTTTGGTCCTTTGTGGACCTACTAATTAGTCTATAAAAAATTCCTTTAGCACAATTTTTTGTTACATTAAACTCTAATTTCTGGCCGAGTTTAAAATTTATAGGTTAATATTATAGGGAGTTACGGGATGTGATGTGTGCGTGCCTCCTGATATGACTTTTGTCCCTTTTTCAGCCATTATTCGCTCTTTAACAAAGAAAAATAATTCTTTTCATATATAGAAAACTTTATTCACTTAAAAATATTGAAAAAGAAGTTAAGAAAATATAATAAAAAAAAATAAATGAATAAATAAAAATTATCCAAAATTTATTCGTTTATTAGCTAATATTCACTATTTCCCAAATAAAAAATAGTTATTTTTATATACAGAACACTTGATTAGCGTTTTAATATCGAAAAGTATTTTTAAAAAAATAATTAAAAATAAATAAAAAAAATTTAAATCGATCCTCACAGGGTTACGAACCCAGGAACTCCGGGACTACACATCAACCTTGCATACAGCGCTACCAACTGCACCCCGCTTTACTTGATAGCCTCGCGAATTTTTAGCTTAATACACCTACTCCAGGTTAGTCAACAAAACTTATTTTGGTCCTTTGTGGACCTACTAATTAGTCTATAAAAAATTCCTTTAGCACAAATTTTTGTTACATTAAACTCTAATTTCAGGCCGAGTTTGAAATTGATAGGTTAATATTATAGTGAGTTACGGGATGTGATGTGTGCGTGCCTCCTGATATGACTTTTGTCCCTTTTTCAGCCATTATTCGCTCTTTAACAAAGAAAAATAATTCTTTTCCTATATAGAAAACTTTATTCACTTAAAAATATTGAAAAAGAAGTTAAAAAAAACATCATAAAATAAAATAAATGAATAAATAAAAATTATCCAAAATTTATTCGTTTATTAGCTAATATTCGCTATTTCCCAAATAAAAAATAGTTATTTTTATATACAGAACACTTGATTCGCGTTATAATATCGAAAAGTATTTTTAAAAAAATAATGAAAAATAAATAAAAAAAAATTTAAATAGATCCTCACAGGGTTACGAACCCAGGAACTCCGGGACTACACATCAACCTTGCCCACAGCGCTACCAACTGCGCCACGCTTCACTTGATAGCCTCGCGAATTTTTAGCTTAATACACCTACTCCAGGTTAGTCAACAAAACCTATTTTGGTCCTTTGTGGACCTACTAATTAGTCCATAAAAAATTCCTTTAGCACAATTTTTTGTTACATTAAACTCTAATTTCAGGCCGAGTTTAAAATTTATAGGTTAATATTATAGGGAGTAACGGGATGTGATGTGTGCGTGCCTTTTGATATGACTTTTGTCCCTTTTTCAGCCATTCTTCGCTCTTTAACAAAGAAAAATAATTCTTTTCATATATAGAAAACTTTATTCACTTAAAAATATTGAAAAAGAAGTTAAAAAAATATCATAAAATAAAATAAATGAATAAATAAAAATTATCCAAAATTTATTCGTTTATTAGCTAATATTCACTATTTCCCAAATAAAAAATAGTTATTTTTATATACAGGACACTTGATTCGCGTTATAATATCGAAAAGTATTTTTAAAAAAATAATAAAAAATAAATAAAAAAAAATTTAAATCGATACTCACAGGGTTACGAACCCAGGAACTCCGGGACTACACATCAACCTTGCCCACAGCGCTAACAACTGCGCCACGCTTCACTTGATTGCCTCGCGAATTTTTAGCTTAATACACCTACTCCAGGTTAGTCAACAAAACATATTTTGGTCCTTTGTGGACCTACTAATTAGTCCATAAAAAATTCCTTTAGCACAATATTTTGTTACATTAAACTCTAATTTCAGGCCGAATTTGAAATTTATAGGTTAACATTATAGGGAGTTACGGGATGTGATGTGTGCGTGCCTCCTGATATGACTTTTGCCCCTTTTTCAGCCATTATTCGCTCTTTAACAAAGAAAAATAATTCTTTACATATATAGAAAACTTTATTCACTTAAAAATATTGAAAAAGAAGTTAAGAAAATATCTTAAAATAAAATAAATGAATAAATAAAAATTATCCAAAATTTATTCGTTTATTAGCTAATATTCACTATTTCCCAAATAAAAAATAGTTATTTTTATATACAGGACACTTGATTCGCGTTATAATATCGAAAAGTATTTTTAAAAAAAATAATAAAATATAAATAAAAAAAAACTTAAATCGATCCTCACAGGGTTACGAACCCAGGAACTCCGGGACTACACATCAACCTTGCACACAGCGCTAACAACTGCGCCATGCTTCACTTGATTGCCTCGCGAATTTTTAGCTTAATACACCTACTCCAGGTTAGTCAACAAAACATATTTTGGTCCTTTGTGGACCTACTAATTAGTCCATAAAAAATTCCTTTAGCACAATATTTTGTTACATTAAACTCTAATTTCAGGCCGAATTTGAAATTCATAGGTTAACATTATAGGGAGTTACGGGATGTGATGTGTGCGTGCCTCCTGATATGACTTTTGTCCCTTTTTCAGCCTTTATTCGCTCTTCAGCAAAGAAAAATAATTCTTTTCATATATAGAAAACTTTATTCACTTAAAAATATTGAAAAAGAAGTTAAAAAAATATCATAAAATAAAATAAATGAATAAATAAAAATTATCCAAAATTTATTCGTTTATTAATTAATTTTCACTATTTCCCAAATAAAAAATAGTTATTTTTATATACAGAACACTTGATTCGCGTTATAATATCGAAAAGTATTTTTAAAAAAATAATAAAAAATAAATTTAAAAAAAAATTTAAACCGATCCTCACAGGGTTACGAACCCAGGAACTCCGGGACTACACATCAACCTTGACCACAGCGCTACCAACTGCGCCACGCTTCACTTGATAGCCTCGCGAATTTTTAGCTTAATACACCTACTCCAGGTTAGTCAACAAAACCTATTTTGGTCCTTTGTGGACATACTAATTAGTCTATAAAAAATTCCTTTAGCACAATTTTTTGTTACATTAAACACTAATTTCTGGCCGAGTTTGAAATTTATAGGTTAATATTATAGGGAGTTACGGGATGTGATGTGTGCGTGCCTCCTGATATGACTTTTGTCCCTTTTTCAGCCTTTATTCGCTCTTCAGCAAAGAAAAATAATTCTTTTCATATATAGAAAACTTTATTCACTTAAAAATATTGAAAAAGAAGTTAAAAAAATATCATAAAATAAAATAAATGAATAAATAAAAATTATCCAAAATTTATTCGTTTATTAATTAATTTTCACTATTTCCCAAATAAAAAATAGTTATTTTTATATACAGAACACTTGATTCGCGTTATAATATCGAAAAGTATTTTTAAAAAAATAATAAAAAATAAATTTAAAAAAAAATTTAAACCGATCCTCACAGGGTTACGAATCCAGGAACTCCGGGACTACACATCAACCTTGACCACAGCGCTACCAACTGCGCCACGCTTCACTTGATAGCCTCGCGAATTTTTAGCTTAATACACCTACTCCAGGTTAGTCAACAAAACCTATTTTGGTCCTTTGTGGACATACTAATTAGTCTATAAAAAATTCCTTTAGCACAATTTTTTGTTACATTAAACACTAATTTCTGGCCGAGTTTGAAATTTATAGGTTAATATTATAGGGAGTTACGGGATGTGATGTGTGCGTGCCTCCTGATATGACTTTTGTCCATTTTTCAGCCATTATTCGCTCTTTAACAAAGAAAAATAATTCTTTTCATATATAGAAAACTTTATTCACTTAAAAATATTGAAAAAGAAGTTAAGAAAATATAATAAAAAAAATAAATGAATAAATAAAAATTATCCAATATTTATTCGTTTATTAGCTAATATTCACTATTTCCCAAATAAAAAATAGTTATTTGTATATACAGAACACTTGATTCGCGTTATAATATCGAAAAGTATTTTTAAAAAAATAATAAAAAATAAATAAAAAAAAATTTAAATCGATCCTCACAGGGTTACGAACCCAGGAACTCCGGGCCTACACATCAACCTTGCCCACAGCGCTACCAACTGCGCCTCGCTTCACTTGATAGCCTCGCGAATTTTTAGCTTAATACACCTACTCCAGGTTAGTCAACAAAACCTATTTTGGTCCTTTGTGGACCTACCAATTAGTCTATAAAGAATTCCTTTAGCACAATTTTTTGTTACATTAAACTCTATTTTCAGGCCGAGTTTGAAATTTATAGGTTAATATTATAGGGAGTTACGGGATGTGATGTGTGTGTGCCTCCTAATATGACTTTTGTCCCTTTTTCAGCCATTATTCGCTCTTTAACAAAGAAAAATAATTCTTTTCCTATATAGAAAACTTTATTCACTTAAAAATATTGAAAAAGAAGTTAAAAAAACATCATAAAATAAAATAAATGAATAAATAAAAATTATCCAAAATTTATTCGTTTATTAGCTAATATTCGCTATTTCCCAAATAAAAAATAGTTATTTTTATATACAGAACACTTGATTCGCGTTATAATATCGAAAAGTATTTTTAAAAAAATAATAAAAAATAAATAAAAAAAAATTTAAATAGATCCTCACAGGGTTACGAACCAAGGAACTCCGGGACTACACATCAACCTTGCCCACAGCGCTACCAACTGCGCCACGCTTCACTTGATAGCCTCGCGAATTTTTAGCTTAATACACCTACTCCAGGTTAGTCAACAAAACCTATTTTGGTCCTTTGTGGACCTACTAATTAGTCAAAAAAAAATTCCTTTAGCACAATTTTTTGTTACATTAAACTCTAATTTCAGGCCAAATTTGAAATTTATAGGTTAATATTTTAGGGAGTTACGGGATGTGATGTGTGTGTGCCTCTTGATGTGACTTTTGTCCCTTTTTCAGCCATTATTCGCTCTTTAACAAAGAAAAATAATTCTTTTCATATATAGAAAACTTTATTTACTTAAAAATATTGAAAAAGAAGTTAAAAAAATAACATAAAATAAAATAAATGAATAAATAAAAATTATCCAAAACTTATTTGTTTATTAGCTATTATTTGCTATTTCCCAAATGAAAAATAGTTATTTTTATATACAGAACACTTGATTCGCGTTATAATATCGAAAAGTATTTTTAAAAAAATAATATAAAATAAATAAAAAAATTTTAAAATCGATCCTCTCAGGGTTACGAAACCAGGACCTCCGGGACTACACATCAACTTTGCACACAGCGCTACCAACTGCGCCACGCTTCACTTGATAGCCTCGCGAATTTTTAGCTTAGTACACCTATACCAGGTTAGTCAACAAAACTTATTTTGGTCCTATTTGGGCCTACTAATTAGTCTATAAAAAATTTCTTTAGCACAATTTTTTGTTACATTAAACTCTAATTTCAGGCCGAGTTTGAAATTTATAGGTTAATATTATAGGGAGTTACGGGGTGTGATGTGTGCGTGCCTCCTGATATGACTTTTGTCCCTTTTTCAGCCATTATTCGCTCTTAAAGTTTTCTATATATGAAAAGAAAAAAAATTCTTTTCATATATAGAAAACTTTATTCACTTAAAAATATTGAAAAAGAAGTTAAAAAAATAACATAAAATAAAATAAATGAATAAATAAAAATTATCCAAAATTTATTCGTTTATTAGCTAATATTCGCTATTTCCTGAAGAAAAATTAGTTATTTTATGTACAGAACACTTGATTCGTGTTATGATATCGAAAAGTATATTGAAAAAAATAATATGAAATAAATAAAAAAATTTAAAATTGACCCTCGCGGAGTTTCGAATCCAAGACCTCAGGGACTACACATGAACCTTGTACAGAGCGCTACCAACTGCGCCACGCTTTACATGCCAGCCTCTCGCATATTTAGCTTAAAGGCCGATATCGGGCCTTTTGTTAACATTGAAAACTGTCTTCGAATATCCTTGTTTTTATGCAATATTAAGGTCTGATATCGCGCCTTGCGTTAGTTAACATTGAAAAATATCTTTGAATTTTCAATGCTCTTTAGATGGCGAATTTCCTCATTTTAAGCTTTTCAGAACACTTATTTTCGATATACATACATAGTAAAATGCAGGGCCACATTGTGTTCCTCCTATGAGGTCTAAAATTTTTCCTGTTTCAGGGTACACTATTACCCTGTAGTATAATACGTGGTCCAATTAAAATATTATGGGTCAATATTAAGGTCCCATATCGGGCTTTACGTTAACATTGAAAAATGACTTCGAGCTTCCTAATTAAGAAGGCGAATTTCCTCATTTTAGAGCCTTTCAGAAGACTATTTTAGATATACATACATGGCAAACTACGTGGCCACATTGTGTACCCCCAATGAGGTCTATAATTATTTCCTCTGGTAGGGTACACTACTACCTGGTAATATAATACGAGGTCCAATTGAAATATTATGGTTCAATATTAAGGACTGATATCGGGCCTTGCGTTAATATTGAAAAATGACTTCGAATCGCCTCGTTTTAAATTTTTTAGAAGACGAATTTCCTCATTTTAAAGCGATTGAACGCACTGTTTTAGATACGCGTACATAGTAAACTATAGGGCCACATTGCGTACCTTCTATGAGTTATATAATTATTTACTCCGATCGGGTACACTATTACCCGGTAATATAATACGTGGTCCAATTAAAATATTATGGGTCAATATTAAGGACTGATATTGGGCCTTGCGTTAATATTGAAAAATGACTTCGAATCGCCTAGTTTTAAAGGTTTTTAGAAGACGAATTTCCTCATTTTAAAGCGATTGAACTCACCATTTTAGATATGCGTGCATAGTAATCTAGAGGGCCACATTGGGTACCCCCGATGAGGTCTATAATATCGTATAAGTGCGGTTCAATGGTTAGCGTCATGCGCAGCATGTTATTCGTCAAGAGCGAGCTGGCACGGGTTCGAATCCCAGATGTGGTAAATTTTTAAATTTCTTTCTTTTGTTTATTTTACATTATATTAAATTGACCACCGCCGGGTTTTGAACCTGCGCCATTACGCTCAACGAATCCTTCCCCACGTTGACCATCAAACACATAGTTTAGAGCAAGCTGTTCCTTATAATTTCCAATTTTTTTAAACTTATTCAAGCAAGGTGCTTGATATCTGCTAACAGCTATTTTCAACAAACATGGATAGAGTCTCAGCAAACAGGAGAATCCTTCGTGAGCAGGGTAAAATGATTTTATCCTTTGCATAACTTGTCTTCTGTTAAGATGATATATGTTTGTAAGTACTAAGATCCATCAAGGTGACAATTTCTCTGTCACAGCTTGGAATCTAACATAAGTTATTATTAATTATTAGAACTTTGATCACATTTTGGAAAATTAAAAATATTTCTATTAACTTAGGCAACATTTCTGTAAATTGCATTAAACTTATTTTCGTTTTTTTTCAAACAAAACTAAACCATTTTAATTTGTGTAAATAATTTACAGCATTTTTGTGATCAATATTTCGTTATAACTTTAATTTTAAATATATTTTGATTAAAACCAAGTGCCATAATATGTTTTAAGAGAATTGTTTAAATTTAGTTTATTTTGACTTCTCTTCTTTTTCCTTCTTTATGGTCTAGATTTTTGAAGATTATTTGCTCACCTTACATCAATAGAATCTTCAGGTTTTTTTTTTTTTACCTAAAACAATATCACTTCAACTTTTACTTTTTTTTTTTAACCTAAAACAATATCAAGAGAAAAAAACTACTTTTTTTTGTTTCAAGAAACATAAATCTAAGAAGTTCGTAACTTCTTTTGGCCATAAACATCCCAGAAATGGAAGGGAAAAAAAAAGGACATAAAAGAAGTCTTTTCAATTCTTGATATCTTTTATTTATGGTTCTTGTCTGGAATTGGTAAAAAAAAAAAAAGTATGTTTAATTCGTATATCGTGATGAATTGCAGCCTAGCCTTTAAATAAACTTAAAGGGAATGACAATTTTAAGGATATAAGGTTTTTACTTCATAAAATATATTTTTCAAGTTAAAAAGTACCATAATAATACATGGAATTCTACAATGAGTATCTAGGATACAAAATGTGTCTCTACAAGAAGATATCTAAAGATATTCCACATACTTAAAAGTTTTTAACTTACATTCAAATTTTTATTTATTTAAATAACTCAAACAAAGTAAGTCTATTTTACTTTTAAGTCATTGTGTTGCGCTTTAGTTAAGCAACTGGTGCTATATTTTGTTAATTTACTTATGCTGTTAAATAGCTTGTGTTAATTGTTGTGCTTTTGTTTGTTACATAAAGCTATCAACATAATTATATCATGAATATTTCCTATTAATCATCCTTAATGCACATTTTAAGTTGAAACTGGTGACAAAAAATAATGTACATTAAGAATTGCAATTTAATTTTCAAGCGACGAAAAACGCTATCTAACAAATCACTACTGATGAAAACGAGACTGTAAATATCGGGGGAGGGGGAATATCAGATGATTATTAGACGTCTGGTACTTAAATTTGTTTTGATCATTTTCACTAACAATTGGTTCAACTGATTTGTTTGATCAGTATGTTTGCTTTTTCCTCCTTTCGTAAATTCGTCATCCCAATGCGTTTAATTCCGGACTCCATTTCTGACAATGATTTTAAAGCTATATATTTGGTGGAGTGATTACAGAACACCTTCTAATTCAAAGTTAGCATCTAGGACGCTAAAATTAAGTTCATTAGTTTACATTAAAGTTAAGTTAAATTAAACAGAAAAAATTAAGTTATGCTCTGCCGTTTTGCATGCCTCAAATAAACAATTCTTAAGAAAATGTTAAAAAATCACTATATTATATATTTTGGGGCATTATTATGTTTAAAACACATCATTTAGAAGAAGAAAACAGAAATAAATTTGCTATTTAGAACATTAAATATCTTGATTGGTGTTATAATAAAGCTATGAATAAGTTGTAAGCTCAAATTTGGTTGTCATACTGCAAAAAAAAAAAAAACTACCGTTGCGTGTTCACGCCACACTAGAGCTGCACAATAGGCTATTGGCGACGGTCTGGGTAACATCCCTGAGGGTGATCCAAAAACATGGCATCACATTTTTGATCCTCCGCAGACCCCCCCTCTTCAGTAGCACGACAACCTGCGTTGTGCGAAGTCGAGCACTTTACGTTAGAACAGTTTAATGGGGGCCGATACCCTCATAGATTGATCCAAGTGGTCACCCAACCGGACACTGACCATAGTCAGTGACGCTTGACTTCGGTGTTCTACTGGGAACCGCGTCTTATTAATTAGTTCACTACCGGACATTTTGTCCAGTGAGTTTTGTCTGGATATTTATCCTGTAAGCTGCAACCTGTGTATTAATTTTTTTTTTAGAAAAACATTTCGGTGATAGTTTTCTACCATTTGATTTGATTTAGTTCCTTTTTTTCTTCAATTTATTAAAAAAAAAAAGAGTCGAATAAATGTTAAAAACTTTTATTTATATAATGCACAAACATATTTGGAATTTTATTACTATCAGAAACAGTATGGCTTTTTGTATAAGAAATGAACTGTCTTCGAATTCTAGTCAAATCACCAGCTGTAGCAGTCTTCGTCAAATGAACCTATTTAGAAAATAAACACAGTTATATAAACATTTATAAAAGTAAAAAGATATAGAGCATCTACCACTACAAAAATACAATTCGAACAATTGACTTGCTACTTTGCGACAGGGTTCGTGATTTTTTTGATTTTCTTAAAAAAATAAAAAAAAATTGGATTTTTTTGATTTAAATTGGATTTTTTTGATTTAAATCAGATTTTTTTGATTTCTATTCAAAAACACTATAAGAGCTTTAATTTATGATTAAAAAAACCTTATAAATGTTTAATCAAAATTAAATTAATATTAAAACTATATTATAACAATATTTTAGAAGCTCTAACTTACTAAAATAATTTTTCATTATAATGCATAGTGACCATTTTGATACAAAGGCATGATTGAAATTAAAAGACAAGATAAAATAGATAATTTAAAGAATACTACTTTAACTAGTAACACAAAGTTTCAATTAGCACACCATAATTTTAATGTAAAATTGTGATGTCTTTTTTTTCCTCATGATTTATAAAATGGAAAATAAATGCAACAGATTGTGTTAATAAATGTTGTCATTCATCAAAAAATAAATATTCAATCTATATATTTTTATATTAAAATATTCATTTTTAATCCCATATCAAAATACATAAGTTAAGTTAAAAAACATTTTAAAAAAATCTAGGTACTCATTGGAATTTTTTTTCACAAAAGAAAGTCTGATAATTTCAAACATACCGTAAACATATTATGAGAAAAAAAATACCAGTTAATAATCCTACTGCTTCAAATAGACTTTGAAAGGGAAGAATGACACTACATCAGGAAAAAAATATCTGAACTCAGCTTTTTTTCCCTTTCTATTTTTGGCATATTAAGGTAATTTCTTTTTAATATAACCTCAAGCTTTAGAAATATAGAAATTTCCATCAATAAACTATAATGTAGATTTGAATTTCATGTTTTTTTAATCAAAAGGAAGAATTTTAATTAACATTTGCTTTTTTTCTTTTTGAAAAAAAATATGTTTATTTACTTTCTACAGCTATGCAAGTCTATATTAAGACAGCATTATATATTTACTTTAATTTGTATTTTCAATGTTAAGAATCAAAAGATTTTTAAACATGTAATTTCAAATGTGTTTAACACACACCAAGAAAGAAAGTAATTTCGTTAACTAAAATTAATTAATGCAGCAATTTATTTAAAATAAATTTTAAAACTAAGAAAAGAAAATAATAAAAGTATCAATAATTTAAAGCACTGTTTTTTAACTTTTAAAATCAATATAATATATATATATATATATATATATATATATATATATATATATATATATATATATATATATATAAATTAGTTGATTTAAATCAAGCTGATTTAAATCAACGAACCCTGCTTTGCGACTGAGACATTATCCACCTCTTCTCGCTGTTGCTACTCAGTCTTGACCACACGCAATGGCGGCCAGCATACACTCGACCGCTAGCGGCAACACGAAAGCGTGAAATTATTGTCGATAACTACTATACCCACAAAAGAATATCTATATTTTATACATATGTATATATACACCACACATTTTAATATTTCACTAGTTTTTCCTTTACGTCTAAATAAATATTTATGATTAAATTATTGTTAAACAGCTCGATTTTAGTATTAAAGTAGTGGGACAATTAGTATTTGTTTAGTGTTACAGTATCTGTTTGGATAAAATAGAATAATGTCTAGGAAATGCAACAAGTCATTCAAGAGGAATTTCTTTTGATTTTAATGAGTAATGTGTTTCAAAAGTAGACAGAAAATAATTTTTTGACTCATTTAGTTGAATTTTTATAATATCCACATTTCATTAGATAGGCAAAGGTGCAAAATATTTGTAAAAAAAAAACAAAAAAAAAAAAACATTGTATAAGTTAACCCTTAGGCAGGGAGTGGTAGATATCTTATACAATTCTAAAATGAGTTTTTTAGAAATAAAAATATTGCAAATCAAAAGAAATCAACAGAAAAACCAGGACCCAGGGCACAACTTCTTTGCCCCCCCCCCTGCTTCCCTACTTTAGTCATGAAAAACCAAACTTTATGGAGGTATTTAAATTGTTCACCTCATTATACATAGATAACAAGAAAATAGACTAGAACCTAAAATAGCTATAAAGTGTCCCTCCCCCCTTTAGGTCAGACGAAATATCGTTCTGTCTATTTCATTGATTTTCTGACAATTCTATGTCCATCGTGCCGAATTGTTATCTTGTTCGATTGTTGTCTTTGTCATCTAGCTGCGAAAAATCCATATGCTTGCTGACATTAGGGCAGAACTCAGCTTGCGAACTTATGATGTCTCACTTAAGCCAATCAGAAGCCTGTATTTTTTAAAACATATCGCATTTTGCGATATGTAAAAATACAGGATTTTGTTGGGCCAAATGTGTCTATCTTAATTGCAAAAGTTTAGCTGAATTCGACCCCTAGAAAGCCATGGATTTACGAAAAATGTATTAATGGAGAAGCAAACATAAAACTGACAGAGTTTTCACTGAACTGATACTTTGTTTTAAGGAAGGAAACATAAAATTAACTTTCTATTCGATTTGGGGGCCCCCTCTGATGTAGGGGCAACTGCCCCGTATGCATCTGCCTTAGTCAGGCTCTGAGACAAACAAGTAGGACATAGCAACATTCACATGAGCAATTCTGGGTTATCAATATTTACACTAAACGGCCAAACCACAACAATCAACAATATGCTTTAACCACCATAACAACCGGGTGTGTCCAGATAATTTTGGCTATTTAAGAAACTTAGTACCTTTAATTAATAATATTAGAAAATTAATTTAATTAATTATAATAGAAAAGCTAAAAGCATGAGTATAAAACAGACCCTCTACCAACCTTAAAAAAACTAAAGTGATAGCAAATTTATCAAAATAAAAGTTTCTTGTTTTAGCTACTACTTCAACACATTTATATATAAGTACTCAATGTGCGATATTTTTGTTAATTTGTTCACAGGTGCTCACAGAGTAATACAATTTCATAGCTGCCAATTCTACTGGATTTTGACAGTTTTTCCTGGTCTACTGGTTTAGTTAAAATTCTCCTAGTTTTCGTAAATTTTAGAAAATTCCCTAAAAAATTCCTATTGAAATAGAGTTTTGGTACAGATTATTGCTTGAATTTTTAAATAAGTATTACTAATACATAATGAAGCGAACCTCGTTTATAGAAATCAGTTCAAAACTTTTTATTTTCTAAAATTTTTAGTTTATTTTCATTCTGAACTTTCTTTTTAAATTAATTAAAAAAGTCTTTTAACTATCTTGTATGAATTAAATACCTTTTAATATTCGAAATTAAGAGTAAACACAATACATAAGATTTTAAGTATGTTTAATGTCAATCATAGCTACCAACATGAATAGGAAAAAAATCCAGTAGATTTCACGAAATAATATAAATTTCATGATAATTGTTGCATAATGTACGACATATTTTACACAAAGGGAATTTTAGAGATTTTTAGAGTCATCAAAATAGAAAAACTAAAATATTTTCCAGTTATGATTGACTTTAAAATGTTACATATTATGTTAACTCCTCGTTTAGAACAGTAAAAGGCCTTTTAATTCAAAGATTTTTTTATATTTAATTCAAAAAGAGAGTTCTGAATAAATAAAAAAAAACTGAACACTTTAGAACAAAAAGAAGTTCTGAAGTGATTTCTATAAATGAGGTTTACTTCATTGTGAATTAGTAATACTTTTTAAGTATTCAAGCAAGCAAGCGAAAGTCTGTACAAAAATTCCATTTTAACAGGGATTTTTTTAGGAAACTAACTTTATTTTATGGAATTTTCCAAAATGTATAAAAACCAGGAGAATTTTAATGAAACCAGTAGGCCATAGGAAACTGGTAAAATCCAATAGTTGGCAGTTATGTAACTGGAAAATAATGCAGTCTTCCTATTTTGACGATTATAAAAAAAAATATCTTAAAATTCCCTGTGTGTGTAAAATATATACAGTAGGGAACCGATTATCCGGAACGATTGGGACCATCGCTATTCCGGATAACTGATTTTTCCGGTTTTCTGAGTCGCTACAAAAAGCCGTTTTTTTTTATTGTTAAACCCAACTAAAAAAAATTTTTTTTGTGGAAATAATCTTAAAAAGAAGAAAAAACGATGGAGTAATACACTAATGATTATTTCCAAAATGATGGTAAGGTAAACATCTTTCAAAAAAGAAAGAAAAGTCCTAAAATACTATGAGGAAAAATTTTTTTTTTTAAAAAAATGGCGGTAAAATTTATCGAATTTCGTTCCGGTTTTTTGGTTTTCCGGTTTTCTGATTTCCGGATAACGGGTTCTGTACTGTAGTACATTATCCCCTTAACATCAGTTAATTTTCAAGAAAATGGTAATAAAAGTGCCTATTTTTTTATCCCTGAAAATTATATAAAAATATGTGTATGAATAATATATATATTCATTTTTAATTTTTTACTTGTGTTCAGCTTGAAATTTAAAAACATTAAATTTTTTGAAAAAAGCTATGACTATGACTTAATGTTGGTTTTCCAGCAGGCAAGGAAAATTTTAAAAATATGTGTTTTAAACATTAAAAAAGAATTTCATTAAACTTATGTATAATGTAAATAAAGATGAGTAATTTTTTTTGGTGTGATAAATTTCAAAGCACGAGATACAGAGGCCAACACCACAATCTGGACAGTAGTACCAAGTTTCCTTCCTACATCTCTTATTGTTTTCATCTCTTCTATCTGCAATTACCTTAAAAATATCCTGGTACTGCCACCTGGTGTGTAAAATGAGAAACAAAATGTTTTCCGGGCTAAAGAAATGAATTAGTTTTATTCTTATTGGTGCGTTACTACTGAACACCCCAGCCCAGAAATATCACGGGAGCGAGAAATAGTAGGCGAAACCTGTCATTTTCACGGGAGAGAGAAAGAAGGGGTTACGCAACAATTATCATGAAATTTATATTATTTCAATAGCAAATATTCTAATGATACTCAACTGTTTGATCAGCCCTTGGAACAGCTATTGGATCACCAGGTTCACACATTCTTTGAGAATTTAAAATTTCCTTCACAATGTCTTGAGTTATTTTGTCCAAATCATAAAGGAAATTAGTGGAGGACAGAGGTTGCTTTAAAAAGAAAAGAAAATCACTTATTATACACAATTTAATAGTAAATATAATCACTAAGGGCATAAATATCTACTAGATATTGTTATAGAACAAAATGATGGAATATTAATGACTTCTGAAATATTCTTACTGAAAGTACACTATCTAATATAGAAGGTCATGAAATCTCACTAGGTGTGTAGCCAGATTTTTCAACAAAAAAATAAGCACCTTTAAGTACTCAAAAATATTTTTAATCACTTTCCAAAAAAAAAAAAAAAATAAATTATAACTAGGATCTGTGCAGTAATAAATTTTTTTCTCTCTACAATTTAAAGTTCCTAATTCATCAAAATAAAATCAATAAAATTCAAAAACTTCACATAATTGTGATAAAAAAACTAGTTTCTGATAAATAGTGCAGAGAAAATTGTGAAAAACATCAATTTTTTTGTAATTTAGAACATGAAAAAATTTTTCGTAACAGTGTAGATAAAACCTAACCCTTTTTACACCAAGAATAGAAATTGTTTAAAATGTAGCGTCATTTTAATTGAATTACATCATCCATTAGGACACAAAAAAAAATTTCTTGTATGAAAAATTATATTTAATTAAAGAAATAAAGTGCTACATAAAGGCGCCAATTTTACTAAATAGATGAAAAAGCCATTTATTTGAACCCTTGTTTTCTTATTAATTATTTTTATTTTTATATTCAGACTTGCAACTTTAATCCATCATAAAAACATATGATAAATCTCATAAGGAATAATTATACATTTTCCAAAAATTTAATGTGTCGATAAGCCATTTTAAGTTAATAAGCTAGAGTAGTTTAAAAATTTCTCAACAGAAAGTGTCTACTCCAATCGAATGGCTAATATTTTAGAGATGTCTTTAGAACCCTTGACCATAGCAGAAAAATAAAATGAGTGAAAAATATTTGTCACAGTGTTAATAAAATAAATATTTATTAAAATGTTTAAGTATAAAAAATATGATACAAAAAATATTTATTAAAATTTTTAAGTGTTAATAAAAATATTTATTAAAATATTTATATAAAAATTATTATTCAGCCAATGGTGGGTAAATGCGCCGTGGGCTGAAAATGGGTTAAGCATAATTCAAAGATATTGTATTCTTAAATACTGTAAACAGCAAAGAATACTGAAAATTATTTTTACATTTTTCATTCAAAATATATTGATTTGATAACCGAACAACACTCTTCCTAAAGAATAATTCCCTTCTTTGACACTCGCAGGTAGGTAATATTGAAAGTTTCTACATTTTTAAACAACTGCTAATCAAAGTAATTTAGGCTAATATTTTAAGACTCTTTTGTAAATTAAATGTAGCTCTCATATTTAATTGAAATTTCATTTAAAGTTATCTATTGAATTAAAATATAAATATGGTAATTAATTTATATTTTAGTGTATTAGTAAAGTTTAACGTCAAAACCTTGATGTCAAAACCTATGCCAAAATATAAAATCAAATAGGTTCTCAGAATGAATGTAATTTTGGATGGCAGAATATTTTGTAGCAAAAAAAAAAATGATAACATATCATAATAAAAAAATAGAGCATTCTATTAAAATGTTTAAAAAAAATACATAAAAAAAATGTTTGATAGGTAGGTACTTTATCTGGGGTGATTGTGAGCCCAACTCAAAAGTCCAGAAAAATTCTCGAGTAAAATCATTAATAACGCATTTCAAAAAATTGATGTCATCATATATTGATATTTTAAAAACATGATATTTTAAAATTGATATTTTAATATATATCATTGAATATCATTGATATTTTAAAAACATGAAATTCTAAATAAATTATATGCAGCATAATTTAAATATATAATTATTAAAGGTTTACTTTTACGTCTAATCACATTTATTATTCTAAAAGATTACTATTTACTATTCTAATTTATTATTCTATTAGATTACATTTAGTACTCTAAAAGATTACTATTCTTCTATTTACAAATGAAAGAGATGCCAAGCATAAATTCTAGTTCTAATATTTCTAAATAAAATATACAAGAACTTTTAAACATAAAAGGGATCGAGGATTTCTTGAAACTTCTAGACCTTGGATTTCCGCAAACTTCCGGATCGCGGTAAGCAAAAAATCCGGATTTTTTACCAGCACAAACATCTCTGCTTTATTTACGTTGCACTAGAACTGCACATTGGTGTGGAAAACATCCCTGAGGATGAATCATTAAAAATCTTGGTCATATTTTTCACAATTTCCAGAAATACTCTACTTATTTTACTCGAGAAACTTTTTGTCATTGTGAAATTAAATAATAAATACTAAATTAAAATATAAGTAGGTACTTTACGTTGCACTAGAGCTGCACAATGGGCTATAGGCAATGGTCTGGGAAAAATCTCTGAGGGTGATCCGAAGATATGCTATCGCAATTTTAATCTTATGCAGAGGGAATGGCTTCCCTGCTTCTGAAACCTGATAACCTGCACGCGAAGTGAAGTACTTTCGTATCTTCGCGATCAGTCTACTGTGGGGCAGAAAAAATGTTTGTTTGAAAAGAGTCTTAAATGAAAGGTTGAAGAACAGGATTGAACAGCTAGGAAAGGTGGATTGGAGCAAAAATTAAAGGTGATGCCAATATATATATAAACTTTCCAGTGCAATTAGTTCAGGGTAGCCATGCCACAGGGAAAACCTGGAATATTTAAGGAATTTAAAAATCACCTAACATAACAGGGAAATTTTAATTCTTGGGTAAATACAGGGAACTTTGTTTCGTAAATTTCTTTAGTCTTTCTAAAAATGGTAACCACTCAAAGCATAATCTACGAGATATTTAAGGATGATATTTCAGCTATACTAAACTATTTCATTTACTATAGCATTATTTAAGTATGTTCAGCTGTTTTTCCAGCAATTAAAACTAATAAATATAGTTAACCATAACCCAATATAGTTTATACAAGAACACAGTCATTGTTGTGTTTCTTCTTAATATATTGCGGATAATATGTACAAGGAAAAGACAGGAAATTTTTTTCTTTCCAGATTTGTGTGGCAACCCTGTAGTTATTACATTGATATCTTGTTAATTTCTCCAGGTTCTAAAAGTTATTTCAATGAATTTTTCTTTTAAAAAAACTCACATTTTGTGTAGATTGATTTGGCGGTGGAGCTTTTCTAGAAAAGAGTGCAGCTTCAATTTCTGTTAAGGGTATATCTTCATCTTTGTGAATTGTAAACAAAGGGGAATCCCACCGATTTTTATCTTCAGGAACCTCAAATCTTTGGACAAGAGCATCAAATCTACCAAAGTAAGCAAAATAATCAACATAAGAACTAATAAAACCACAAAGTTAAAATAGATTAAAAAAAAGGAAGAAATATTTCTGCAACACATGTGTTAACAATAGGAAGTACAATCTGTAAAAAAATAAATAAAATATATATATAGTGAAACCTCCGTTAAGCGGACAATCATGGGACCAAAAAATTTGTCCGTTTATGAGAAGGGTACCCTAATAACGAAATTTAACACCGTAAATTGTTTTTTGAATGTTCTCAAAGATGTAGAAATAATTAAATAATATCTACAAGAATACTGTAAATATCTACAAGAATATTTATTTAAACAGTAAGAAAGATAAAAAAGAATATATAAAGAAGTTTGATATAAATACATAATTCTGGATGTAGCTACAGATAAATAAATATAATTTTCCTATTAGCACAGATACTCAAGTTAGACATATGATAGGAGCGCACTCTCCTCAGTCCGCTTCAATTATTAGGTTCAGATCCCCTTACACCTACTTATCATTTGATAGGGAACATGGTTAATACCTTCTTGGAAAATAAACCTCCCATGATTCACAGAAAAAAAAGTAATGCATACCTGTAAGTCATGAGGAGCTATGGAGATGATTATTCACAATTGGTCAGCTATCAAGTGTCTGAATAAATGTTTCATTTATATAAACCCCTCAAAGATTATACTTCTGTTTTCCTTTTTTTACCCCAGTTGTGTTAAATATAGTCTACAAATTGATAAGAAAATTAAAGAAATTTTCAATGGGGAAGAAGCATTGAGAGAAGTCATTTCAACTTGAGGGGTCTCATAGCCTGTGTGGTCCAGATGAAAAGATCTAAAGATGCCGATGTCACAATTATTTCAGGAGTGCAGTACCATTTTTTCTCCTTTCTTTGCAAAGATAAAGCAAGGTGACAGGGGAAAGATTGATTTTTCGGTGGTGAAATAGCTTAACAATATTTTTAGTTATGGATAAGGCAAAAAGTTTTATTTATATGCTTTAAAAATGGTGAAAAGTTGCATTTTTTTAGCTTGCAATTTATTTAGAAAAAGTAGTGTCCGGGTTGTAGAGATAAAAAACAACGTTTCAGGACCAAAATGACTGTCCGCGTCCGGTTACGGGAGTGTCCGCTTTGCAGAGAATGTACGTAATGGTTTATTCATAGAAGATTCCCGGGGAATTAAAAATATGGTCGTATTGAGAGGCGTCCGTTTTGCAGGAGTGTCCATAACAGGAGGTTTCACTGTATATATATATATATATATATATATATATATATATATATATATATATATATATATATATATAAAACCCTGAATAACTTTCATTTAAACTGTTGCTCAAAAGCAATGCAACCTACATGTTTCTTTTTAGGCCCAAAAAAATTTCTTTCCTCTTTTTTCGTAGATTTGAGTAATGCAGCTTTAAATTTTATTTATGATTGGGTAAAAAACTGTTACAAATCATTAAAAAAAATTGTAAATCCAACAAAATTAACAAATCACAACCTTAAATCTTATGTTATAATTACAAATTCAAATAGCATACTAATTAATCTTCATAATCAAATACTATTAGGTAAAAAATACTCAAAACAACTCTTAGATAATAGCTAATGGTATTTATAAATAGAAACTAAATAGATCAAAAAAATGTGAGTACAGCTAAGAGAGAACCACGAAATTAAGGGTGATGTAGTACTGATTAATGATTTTCTCTTTATTAATTATGAAGCTGCAACCACAGAAACATTAACCGAGTCAGATATTTTGGGCAGTGTAAAAAATAAAAACAATACAGCAATAAATTGTGAGGAAGATGAAAAAAAGGGCAGAAATGATGAAGAAATCACCAAACCTTCATATGATAAAATAGTTAAAATCATTTAAAACAATTCCATAGTAGTTACTGGTTTACAAGAACGGTGTGTAACAATTGCTATTTTAACTATGTGTATATCGTGCTTATGAATTTAAGATCTGCTTTGTGTTGTTTAAGTATTTCAGATGGTGATTTTCTATTTAGCGAATTTTCCATATAAGGAAGGTTTTATCAGGATTTAGCAACTTCTTTTAAATAGAGATCCGACTGTTTATATACGTATATTAATTAAAATAATAAAATTCATTCCAGTTCAGAAAAACATTAATGTTTTTAGTAATATGAATATTCATAATTCACCGCATATTTGTAACAGTAATCAGAACTAAACTTTGAAATAAAAATTATTCTACCTATGAGTAATTATTAATTATTTTTTATAATAGAATATGCAAAACATCAAAAGCAAACCATTTAGAAATTAAAGTGCATTCAGATAATATAAATCCCATTTAAAAATAAATTATAATGTTTTTATATAAATTTTAATATTCTGTGAAAAATGAAGTGAATAACATGAGAATGGTTATTTATATGCATTAAGAAATACAAAAATACCTAGCACAAAATGTTTTTTTAAATTCTAAGTATTATATCACTAAACAATTATTTTGGTAGATTTTAGTTTCTTCCATTTTGTCAAGTGGAAGAAATCCTAAACCTGATGAATAAATCATTAAGTGTACTTTGTAAACTATATCTTCATAAATCTTGATGTGCACTTGCTAATTTACAGGGAAAAAAAATGGTGAATTTGAAGAATTAAATTTAGTCAGTTAGCAGAAAAAACTATAAGCATAAAATTATAATATTTTATAAAAACAATTAAGAAATCTTATTAGCAAAATTTAAAATAACAAACACTTTAAGGTAGGGATGTACAACCTTTTTTTAGCGAAAGGCCACTTGCACGGTAGGTAGATTAACAAAGGGCCATGCGCATAATTAGTCATGTTAGCAGAAAATATGAAAATTTTTATCTAGTATTCTAAGTGCTAAAGATTTCGCCCGCTATTTCTCGCTCCCCTGATATTGACGGTCTGGAGTGTTCAGTAGTTCAGTAGTAACGCGCCAATAAGAATAAAACTAATTCATTTCTTTTGACCGGAAAGCATTTTATTTCTCATTTTACACACCTGATGGCAGTACCAGGATATTTTTAAGGTAATTGTAGATAGTTAGCTTATTTTAAACTAGTTGCAGCACTAATCAAATACGTAATACAAATACAAAAGCCAAAAAAATAGGCACTTTTATGATTGTTTTCTTGACAATTAACCGATCGTTAAGGGGTTAAAGAAAATTAAATACTTTTAATTATTTGACTTGCTTTTATTTAAACTAAAAATACTGATACTTTTTTTTAAAAAAACTCTTCCATTTTCCACAATAAATTTTTGTATCAAATATATATATATTTGATAAATAATAATAATATATATATACATATAAAATATTAATATATATAAATATTATAAATATATATACAGTGAAACCTCCTGTCTCAATACGGACATATTTTTAATTCCCCTGGAATCTTCTATGAATAAATCATTTTGTACATTCTCCGCAAAGCGGACACTCCCGTAACCGGACTCGGACAGTCCTTTTGGTCCTGAAACATTATTTTCTATCTCTTCAAACCAGACACTACTTTTCCTAAATAAAAAAAAAAAAACACTATTTTTGCTTTAAATTGCAAGATAAAAAAATGCAACTTTTCACCATTTTTAAAGCATGTAAATGAAAATAAAATTTTTTGCCTTATCCATAACTAAAAATATTGCTAAGCTATTTCACCACTGAAGAATCAATCATTCTCTTGTCACCTTGCCTTATCTTTGTAAAGAAAGGAGAGAAAATGGTACTGCTCTCCTGAAATAATTCGGACATCGGCATCTTTTGATCTTTTCATCTGGACCACCCAGGTTATGATACCCATCAAGTTGAAATGACATCTTAAATGCTCTCATTGAAAATTTCTTTAATTTTCTTATCAGTTTGAAGACTGTATTTAGTCCCAAAACGTTTTTGCCACCTTGATCTATTCTGTGCCATGGCCTAGTTTTAATATGTTTAAATGAAATATACAAGAATTTTTATACATAAATACGATTGATGATTTCTTGAAACTTCTGGACCTAAGATTTCCGGGAACTTCCAGAGCGTAATTAGGGAAAAATTTGGAAATCCGGAAAAATCTGGAAACCTCTGAAGCACTTTTCAAGCGCTCAAAAATTACTCTAACACTCTTTGTTTTAAAAAAAAATATAAGGGGATATTTCCATTTCCTGAGGTGCCATCTTAATCTTGCAAATTTAAAAAAAGTATTATTTTATCAAATTTCAAAAAGTATCTTGCGGGCCGCTGCCCGGAAGTTGCCAATATTTGGCGATTATTTTGCCACAGATCAAGATACGGAAATCTCCTCAAATATAATTAGGATATGCGCACTAATAAAAAAATTTTCTTCCTACTATTGAAAGTGAATAAAATTAATTTGCTCTTTTTAAAATCCTTTTTTGCCTGTTTCTACTGCTCACCGGATTGCCAAATTTAAGTATATTAATTTCAATTTTTTGGATTTGGGTATTATAAAAGACGAAAATATCTGCTTTGTTGATTTATACGACAAAAGAAATGATCTTAATTTTAATATAAATAAACTAATTACTTGGAATTCTAATATTTCTAGGAACATCTATTTAAATACCACCCTTAATGAAATGAATAGAATTAAAAGAATATGTAGTAATATTTATTTATCCAAAAAACAAATAGATAAATTCTTTCAAAATTTGATAAAAAACAAGGGATACCCAACTAAAGTAATAAAATTCTACATAAAATCATTGAGTTAATCGTATATTATTGTAGATATGTTTACTAAAAAATTTCTTTGCTAATTTATATAATTTTTTCCATGTGCAAATACATTTCGGCCAAATCCATGGCTAAAATTATGTGGGAAACAGGCAATTCATGTTTCTTTCACTCTTCTATTTTATATATTTTTTTTCTTAAATAAATATTTATTTTCAAAAATTATTTATTGTCAACTTCTTTAAGTTATCCAGTATAATATTACCTTGCGCACATGGGTCATTCTCACAAAAAGGTGATTTTTTAAGTCCCTGAGTAATAAATATTAGGAAATACAGATTTCTTAATATTCTTCTTTATAATTTTTCGTGAAGTTCTTAACTAACAAATCATATGCATTTCTGCTAAATGTATTTAATATTTCATTCTTATTTTTTAATAAACATGACTTCAAAATCCCCTCCGTGGGCGTCCCTACGTCTGTGGCACAAAATAATTTTTAATGCGTGTTAAACAATTTAAATGTTATTTTAATGATTTTTGTAGTTTTACCTAGTTAAATGTTTATAGTAACTTTTTATTTAATATTTTTTTTAAAAAAATTTATTTTTATAAAATAAATAACTAGTAAACTTGGTCCATCAAAAATGTCTCCCTCCGTGGACAATTAATATAGTTCTGTAAATATGCAATAAAGGGCAGCATATGCGAAATCCCTATAAGACAGCTGCTGAATCATTCCATTTTCTAATGTTAAATATCAGTTGTTTTTGTTCTCTTTGGTGTCAGTTTTGGATTGTTGTGTTCAACTGGGGTTTGGCAAAGTTCTCACCGTATACTCCGAGGACATCATAAAGAAGGTAAGAGAAAATTATTTTATTTTTGATAGATGAATTTTAGATTGCAAAAATAGTATATTTAACAAAAAGAACTGCCCCATTTTTGTAACTTTAAAATTAAAAATCAGAAAAATTCAGGAACTAGTTTTTGTCTCCTCCGTGGACATAACAAGTCCACGGAGGAGAAGACACAGTCAATGTAAGAGACAATGTGTTAGATAACCATAATACAATTTTAATAATTAAAAAACTATTTTCTTTTAATAGATATTTTTTAAAATAGAACAAATGCGTTAATTTGTTTCTATTTTTAAAGAGAATCAATTAAGTTTAACTTTTTCTTATCAGAGAAGTAAATATTGGCAATTTTTCTAAATAATTTCTGTGATGTTTAACATTTTTTTTCTCTTCAAATTCTAGGAAAAAAATTGCAAAACCAAAATTTAAGAAAAGAAAGCAATAAAATGTTCAAATGTAAAAGAGAAGGGAATAGAAAAAACTTAGTATGGGACAAGCTAGACAGAAATTAAAAGAAAACCCTATATTGTTTGAAGAAAGTAAAATAAAAAAAATAAATAAAAAAAAGAGCAAGAAACTTTAAAATTTGCATCAGAAAAAGATTTAACAGAAAAATCGTGATTAAATGTACTTAAATTTCTAGAAATTGACAGAGCAAGCCGTTTGTGCCCAGGGAAAAAGGAAACAATAACAAGTAGAGAAAAAACAAAAACGTTATTTGGATGACAGCATGCTTAACTTGCATAAAATGGTCACAAAAGAGTACCCTCAACACTCAACTTTCATGTGAAGTCTGAATTTTTATTTCAATAGACTTTACATTTTAATTTATTAAAATTCAGTAAGAGTTACTTAAGAAATTGTACACCTAGGTTAAAAATGGATATTTCCTTTCATAGCAGCATGATTAATCGGAAGTAGCTCTATCTCTAATAATGGAATATTTTATTATTTACTTATTAGTGTTAAACTCATATCAGTTGTGCCCAATAATTAATGAATTAGTCTTCATTGACATTTTATATTTCATAACATAAAATGTCTCCTCCGTTGACTATTACATCTCCTCCGTGGACAAGGCAGAATTTAAAATATTTTAAATCTTGTAAAAAATAAAATAGAAAACTTGACCATTATTATAAGGACATATAACAAAAATAAATAAAGGCATTTATGTAATTTTTATCACTTTTTTAATTACTTTAATTTAAGAAATTTTTTTAGTTTATTTATACCTTTTCAGTGAGAATGACCCACATCCATTTTCGGGCCCATCCTTGGTAACTAACAAATCAAACACATTTCAGTAATGCAGCCAGAACGCACTGTTTAATACAAAACTCCCCTAGTAACGCTTTTCACTCAATTTACGCTTTTGTTTTCATTTTTTTCAATCTGGCAATCTCGTTACGAAAATATTTCAAATCATTCTTGAAAAATTTCCCATTCATGTAAGTTCATTTGAATTCACTGCTGGCTTTACAGATTTCATTTCATGTTTTATTCTGTTTTTTTCTTTACGTTTTATTTTCTGTTCTTACATGATATTTTAATTTATTGTGTTCTATTTTATTTCTTGTAATTTTTTTGTAAAAAATTTTGAGAGCTTCTCACACTATTGTATTGATATATTTTGCTTTGGATATATTGATGCAATATTAGAAAGCACTCTTTTTTGCGGATATGATCGTGCGAGCTGATGAAAAGATTATATCTTTTATTTTCCGGATTTTTAAAAATTTTTTGTCCATTTTTACCGATTCTTTGTTATTTTTATTATTATTTTTCTTTTTTTCCCCTTTTTTCATTGTTCTGTAATTTTTCCCTTGTTTTCTCTACAATTTGAACTGATGTTATCAGTTCTATTTATTTGCAGCTTATGTGCAATAAATAAAACTTACTGTTTTTCTTAATTTTCTTCGTGTTTTTTTGTTTTTATTTACTATGCTATATATATATATATATACGAACTTTCAATAATAGGAAGAAAATTTTTTATTTGTGTGTAGATCCTAATAATATTATTATTGTGATTGAATGAATAGCGTAAACAACATATTTTGCATAATTCGGGGCAAACACAGACACGATAAAAAAATATCTCACTTTGAAAAAAGGAACATTAAAGACTTTTTAAAAACACACAATGAAAAAAAAAACACATTTAAGGGCTTTTAAAAAACAAAAATTGAAAATAAACACCTTTAAGTACTTTTTAAAATTGCCACACATCTTGTTTTTAATCTATCTTTAAAAAGAACGGATGTTTAAAAAAGTAATTGATTAAAAAAGTAAAGTAATGAATTGACATTAATGATTCTTAAAATACTTACATGGATTTATTGTACTGTTCAGCTTGTATTTTAGCATTATTATAAATCCAGCAGTCATCAGGTAATAAATCGCAGTGTATCTAGAGCAACACATTGATAACATATTATAGTATTGATACATATTATAGTTTATAGCATAAATAACCAGACAATATTTTTCAATTAACTATTTTTAACTTATCAATTAAATCATAATTTTAACTCATAATTGATAAATTATAATTAATTATCAATTAACTTATAAACAAAAAAATGAATACATCGATTTTTCAATTAAATTATAAATTTTTTTAGTTTAAATTTCTTCTAGTATTTTGTTCAAAGGATCAGAGCCATAAGAAAAAAACTATCAGAATAGGAACACAATTAATTGTATTCTTTATGTTATTAAAAACTTTAAAGTAAAATAAACTATGGTGTACCAACATACAAATTTTTAGAAACTAAATTTAATTTGAATACATACTCATCAGATATTGCTTTTTGCAAGATATTATAAATAAAAATGTAATATATGACAGTTCAAAAGGATTTTTAAAATGAATTAAAAATTTTGAAAGACAGATTGACAGAATTTACAAAATATATTAAAAGTCAAACAAATTCTAATATAATTTGATTATCCTATTACAATAGGATAAGTGTTAATAATGATATTAGAAAATTTTAAAGTTCATTTAAAATTACAAAATCTGTTCCGCAAACTTCAAACTAATTCTGATATATTATCAGATAAAAAAAAATAAAAAAAACTTCATTCATTTCAAAAATATACAAATAAGAAATAACATTTGACATGTTTCAAAAATATGCCCCCATTTTTAAGACTTGCTCGGCATATTCACCCACTTTTTCCTTAAAGAAAAAAAAAAGACTTTTAACCACCGTAAACCTAAAATAAAACCTTTTAAGAGTATTTAAATTTTGTGATGAAAAAAAAATTAAGCACTTTTAAGGTGCATACAAACACTTTTCTTATACATTATTTGTTTGTTTAAAATCTTCATTTATTACAAAGCTAAACTTAAAAGATTTAATATAGTAGAACCTTCCATACAAAATACATAGCTGCCAACATGGATAGGAAAAAATCCAGTAGATTTTATGAAATAATATAAATTTTTCATGATAATTGTTGCATAATGTATTAAATATTTTACACATAGGGAAGTTAAGGAATTTTTATAGTCATCAAAATAGAAAAACTGCCATATTTTCTACTTATGATTTCACATTAAATGATCTTGAAATGTTATGCATTATGTTTATTCATCTTTTTGAATAGTAATAGGCATTTTAATTCATCAAAGTTAGTTAAAAGAATTTTCTTAATTAATTTAAAAAGGGAGTTCTGAATAAAAAATAAACTGAACATTTTAGGAGGAAAACGGTTTTTTATACCGATTTTTAGAAATGAGGCTAGCTTTATTATATATAATACATATTTTAAGAGGGTTGTTATTTAAGTAAGGGTGGTTTCAAAATAAAAACGAAATGAAAGAAAAATTTCCAGAAGCAAATTCATTTTCAGACTTTACATACGTTTCTCTATTTTTCAACATAGTTGCCAAGTTCGTTTAAATAATTATCATACCTTACAACTAGATTAACAATACCCACTTTATACAAACTTTCTGCCTCCTCTATTAACCAAGAGGTCGCAGCAGTTTACAAGTATCATTGTAGTGATTGCAGAGTAAATGAAATATCGGAAAAGATGAAAATCACTCGGTGCAAGGTTTGGGCTGTAGGGAGGGTCATCCAAAACTTCCCAACCAAAAGAGTCCACTAAAGCTGGGATAAGAGTCATTGTCACAGAGTAGCAAATTTCCCTTGTCAGTATGGCAGGGAATTTTGCTACTTTACAACTCTGACTGAGAAATTTATTAAATCTAGGTTTCTTTCAAGAAAAACAAATTCTTAATCTACAAAACTCTTGTCACGCAGGTCTTGATATACGCTTCTGAAGCTTGGACAATGACAAAACTGGAGGAAAATTGTATCACAATATTTGAGAGAAAGATTTCGCGTAGTATACTTGGTGGAAAACAATAACTGGAGAAGGAGATTTAACTTTGAACTGCACAAGATGTAGAAACAACCCTATATTATTGAACACATAAAAATAAATAGAATGAATTGGATGGTCAAGTGATTCAAATGAGTGATGACAATACAATAAAAAAGATGCTGCTTTTTAAACCCACTGGAACAAGAAAGCGGGGAAGGCCGCTAGATGGGCTGACTCGGTAGAGTCTGATTTTCTTGAAGTTGATGAAAGGAACTGGAGATCAAAGATAAATCGAACGTCATTATGGAGAAATCTTCAGAGGAAGGCATTGGCCCACATTGGGCTGTCTGGCCAACTATGATGATGATGACAAATCTGCCAGTAAACATATCCAGCAGACAGGTTTTTTGCCGACTAAAAACGCATCATTGACCGTATCTCGTCCATGGTGGTTAGTTAAATTTGAACATTTTAAAGACATAGAACTGTTGTTCTCAAGGAATGCTAGGGCTCGATGGAAGCACTCGCTGCGTCACCTATTAAAGTACAGAACAAAACCTACCTTACTTAAACAACCCTCGTAATATTCAAGCAAGTAATAATCTGTGCAAAATTTTTATTCCAATAGGGATTTTTTAGGAATCTTCCAAAATGTTTTCTAAAATGTACAAAAACCAGGAGAATTTTTATTAAACCAGTAGACCAGGAAAAATCCAGGAGAGTTGGTACAAAATGAGTAGAGAATATAAAACAAATCTTACCACACAATGGGTCGTTTTACATCCTTTACTTATACAATATAATTCATATCGATATCCTGAAAAAATAAAAATTGTTCCAATTATATTTCATGCAGTTAATATTTTTCAGGGGTGATTGTGTCACAAATTGAAAAACCCTGAAAATTATAAATACATAACCTAATAGAAAATTTAAAAATACATAAAAAAATTTTAAAAATAGAATCTTTTATTAGTTACGTCCGCAATGTTGCGGACATAACGAGCTGCAAAATACAATTTCACTAACTTTCAATAAACACTTGTGCTTGATAAGAAAAACCCTTCCAAATAAACCAGTATCACTAACTATATAACTTAAAAAGTTTGCACTATTGGCATTTATTTTCCTAATGACCAATTAGAAAGTTTAAAACATGTCTTCATTTATTAAATATATAGATACAGTCAAACCCCGCTATAGTGAACCGTCTGCAGACTCAGTAATGCGTCCACTATAAACGATGGTTCACTATATCCAAATTTTTTGAAGAATATTTTTTGCATAAGACAGTTGAACAATTGAAAATTGGGTTTCCAATTTTGCATAAGTTTTTTAAAAAATCATTAACTAATTAACAGATAATAAAGCAAAAATTAATGAAAAAAGTACTTTGTAGCTAAAAATTAGTTTTAATTTCACTTTTTATGAAAAAAATTTGTGATTTTTGATTGAATACAATTTTCATCAATTTTCTTATCTGCAATGTGCAATGAATGCAGGATTCTTTGATCTACATTTTCGGTTTCTACAGTTTTTTCAATCTATCTAGCCATCCATTGGAGCACACAAAATCCTTTTCCTCTAATTTCTCAGCAAACTCATTCGCTTTAATTTGAAGCATAGGTCTGGTCACAGGAAGATTTATATCCCGCTGAGCAGTGAACCATTTTAAAAAAGCTTCTTCTACGTTTTCTCTTTCAGCTCCACGCAGTTTTTTTGGCGAAACCATATTTTTTTCATATGCAGCAAGATTTTTCCAAATGTTTGAAACTGTAGATTTTGACAAGGAAAATTCCTTACACAGTGCCAATTGATTGGTTCCATCTTCAATACACTTTACAATTTTAACTTTGGCCTCTATCAAAAATGTGTTTCTCTTTAAAGAATTTGTCATTTTCACTGCTTTTGAAATAAAAACCTTGTCTCTAATAGATAATGCAAGAATATGAGGAGAGCAGCTGTAGAACAAGTTAAATTGTTCCCCTTCTTGATTGTCAAGGAGTGATTTGTAAAGAACTTGGCCACCAGAATTAAGGAATATCGTTTGAACAGATAAGAGAATTCCAAAAATTCAGCAGGTGACCATGTTAACTAGTTGTAGAGCAAGCTTTGGGAAAAGGAAAAAAGAGAGGCTTGTCAGGGAGTATAAGATAAATGTTCTGTTTAACATTTATTACAATATAGTTAAAAGTGAAAGATGACACATTGTATAGGAATGCATTCATTTTCAGTCCCAACACCTGCAAGTGTAAAGATGAAGGACAGAAAAAGATATTTAAAGAAATGAAATTTGAGTCCACTATAATCGAATTTCCAAGTTCTCAGCTGTCCACTATAAGCATTAAAAATAACATTATTTAAATAGTAGTACTGACGGGACCACTAAAAAAGTTCACTACATTCGAGTGTTCACTATATCCCAGGTTCACTATAGTGGGGTTCGACTGTATTAAATTTAAACAACATTTGCATTAAAGAACATTTAGAAATAATAGCAAAATCGTTAACAGAACATTATTTTTAAAATGCTTTGATTTATGCACACGTTTATTTCCATATGCTTTTCCTTAAAATTGAAGTTTCCTTAGAGTTTTGAGAGAGTCTAATGTTTGCAAGTTGATTTACTTGATTATTATATACTTAAAGTTGATAGAATTCTGAGCTAAGTATGTAAAACTATAAAATTCCTCATGCCATTAACAAGTACAAAAAGCACTTCTCGACCGAGAAGAAGACAGAAATTGAAAGCAGATGCAGTGAAATATCAAGTTGTCAAAACAGAAGAAAGCAAATAGATTATTATTATACATTATTTGCAAGTTCTGCTTTATGTATGTTAGATTAAGCTGAATTTTTACAATAATAACAGGGGTCTGTCCAGGCCAAATTTACTGCCGTTTCGCGGTACCTTCACAAATTCAACTTTAGGAAAAATGGAAGTTTCACAAATTACTTTTTCTTAAAATTTTATTTTTGCATCCCGAAAGAAGGGATAAATCCATATTTTTGTGTTGATTTTTTTAATATAATTTTTAATTTTCACAAAATAGGTACCTCTCAGAAAAACCTAGATAAACCCCTGAATAATCTCTTATCTAATTGTGTTTAGGTTACAGACAAATTTGGATTTATAAAGATATTACTGCAGATGTATTCCATAAAATCAGCTACCAGGAATCATCAAAGCATTACTAACATTAAAAATGCTGTTTTTAATTACTTATAAGGATAAAGCTATAAATACACATAAACAAGGTATAGTTTGTCTATGGTAAGAAATTCCCCGTCATGAAGTCTGAGGCTGTCTGCTGCTATGGAAACAAGAATAGCGCACTTCAGGGAGGGTAGTTTCTCTTCACTCTAGGGCTAACACAATAGACCAAAGAAAAAGATTCCTTTTCTCTCACCGACCTGATCCAAAACTTGTCCTAAACAATGACCCTACACCCTTACTTGAAATAGTTACCATAGTCCGGGGTCAGTCCAAGCCAAAAATTTACTACCGTTTAATGATACCTTCACAAATTCAACTTTAGGAAAAATGGTAGCCCTGTGGCAGAATCGCGGCGACACAGCGACATTGTCGCAGAATGTTGCTGAGTTCTTGCAGAAAGAATTTTCTGTTAGGAAGTAAGGAATTTTGCTTTTCTTTTCGGCAGAAATTTTTTTTTCTCTAAAATTATATTTAAAAGATGCCTTTTTAGCACATCAGAGAGGAAAGAAATGTTCCTGATTTTTCCATTCTAATTTAAGAATGAAGAATATAGAATAATAAAGAAAGAAATTTCTTTTCTGCAGAAATGTTGAACGATTTTTTTCCCTCCAGAAATCATTCTTTTGACACGCTTATTTTGAGCCGATATTCTTGTTAATCCACGCTCTATTTTCATATTTTTAAAATAAACAAATCCTGATGCTTTTTATACAATTTAATTATATTTGAAACTGAAATCAATTATTTACTTTTACTGTGACGATTTCACCGTTTTTCGGCTTTTTATTACATGTGCTATGCTACTGAATTCCATGAGATTTTTAAAATTCCTGTTATTTTTCAGTCAATATTATTTCTACACGTAAAATTCAAATTGCGCTATTAAATAATCTCTTTTTGACGCTCTCACTTTATGCCGATACTACCACAAATCCATGTAGTGTTTAGATTGCATTTTCGGCAGTTTATTTATATTGATTTTCCCATGATTTTTAAGTATCCCGATATATTTCTGACAATATGGGGAATTCGAATCGTGCTTATGAATATTTAATTTTTAAAACAATGATTCTATTGTTTTTTTTTGGGGGGGGGGGTTATTTATTTCACACAGTCTTTAAAATCCTATATTTTAAATACGATATTATTTATTACAACAACCGGATCTCGAAACGAAACAAAAATTTAGTATCCCCCCTTTTGAAGAGTCCGATCAGCGTGATTTCGTGGTCGATCTTGTTTTCAGTAGTCACTGCTATGGATTACAAGATTTTTAATTTTTTTTTTTTATGAGATGATGTTTTACGAAACAAGCATTTAGTACCCCCCCCCCTTTTTGAAGAGTCCGATCAGAGTGATTTCGTGGTGGATCTTGTTTTCAGTAGTCACTCCACTGCTATGGATTACAAGATTTTAAATTTTTTTTTGATGAGATGATGTTTTACGAAATGCGAAAAAGGAAATAATTCGTGTTTTCTTCGTATAAAATGGGAGAATCTCGCCATTATATTAGAATAATATTTATAAAAAAAAACATTACATATTCATTTAAAAATTAAATACGATTTTTATTTTATTCAAAAGGTTTTTTTATTTTTTATTGTGAACGCAACTTTTATGTTACTTCAAATTCAATTAGTAACATGCATACTTGTTATTATTAAAAGCATCTTGCAGAAAGATATTAGTGCTGGAGAGGTTTGTCGCAGAAATCCCAAGAAAATTCTGCCACAGGGAATGGTAGTTTCACAAAATACTTTTTTGTAAAATTTTATTTTTGTGTCTCATATGAAACAATAAATCCATATTTTTGTGTTGATTTTTTAAAAAATATAATTTTTAATTTTCACAAATTATGTCTAAATTTTCACAAAATAGGTACCTCTCAGAAAAACCTAGACAGACCCCTGATAGTCACCACCAAGGGACCAGACAAATGGCTAGGGGAATTCTTACTTTAGACAAACTACAAAACGGCTTTATTTACTTGCAATGCAGAAATTAACAACTTTTTTTTTTTATTTAAATGCAATAAAAATTATATTATACCAAGATGTTATAAAATTTATCAACACATTAACCTTTTGGTTACAATGTTAGAAATATGCATTGACAATACACATAAAAAAGTTGTTTTTTTTTAATAAAAAAAACACTACCTATTTTAAAATATAAAGGTATTTTGGTCTTTGTCACTAAATAGCAAAAGCAAGTTTAAAATCAAGCAAAAGGTTTTTTAAAAAGATCAAATTTATAATAAGCAACTGTAGTTAGTGAAAATATTATTATTGCTATAGCAAACATTAAGTAATTAAAAGTAATCACAAGGTTTTAAACTTCAAAAATTGTATTAGTATTACAATTTAGCAGTTATAATTTTAAATGTAGCTTTATAAAAAATGAATTTTAAAAATGAAAATACTTCAAAGTCATGAAAAGGAACTTAGTGTGACTTTTAGAAATTAAACTTAAAAAATGAGTTTTAAATTTTTTTTATTTACCTTTAATATAATTAGTTGAATCCAAAATAATTACTTTATCTTTTGATAAATGCCTATAGAAAAATACACACAATCAAATAAACATACAATATCACTTACAAAACTATATATATATATATATGTTATAACAAGTAAATTGTAAGGATTAACATAGACAGGATGCGTAGCCAAATTATTCAACAAAAAATAAGCACCTTTTAAGCACTTTTCAAGCACTCAAATAATATATTTAAGCACTTTAGGTAGGATTGGAAAGTTTTTGACAATTGAGGGTTTTATCCGTCATGCAAAAAAAAAAAAACTTTCGGCATTGTATTTGGCAGTTGTCAAAATTTTTGAATCATGTAAATTGAATAGCGTTTTCATACGCTACAGGCTGACAATACGCCAAAATAGATCGAGGTTAAATAAATTGTGAAAACGTTGAATAGAACAATGTGAACAGTTTCTTTGTGCATAATTCGTTGCGAAAATCAACATGGTAAAGGAAAAATCTCATTTTGGAAAAGGGGAAATTAAGCACTTTTTAGAAACACCCAATGAAAAAAGCACTTTTAAGGGCTTTTGTGCATACAGTTTCTTTGTGCATAATTCGTTGCGAAAATCAACATGGTAAAGGAAAAAATCTCATTTTGGAAAAGGGGAAATTAAGCACTTTTTAATAACACCCAATGAAAAAAGCACTTTTAAGGGCTTTTAAAAACCGAAAATAAGCACTTTTTAAAAACGCTACGCACCCTGATAGAATTAAAATTGAAAGTTTACTTCTTCAGTCTAAAGTTATTATGAAAATGATACTGTTTGGGGACTTTCCCGTAGTGGTACCTGTCCGAGCTGATTTTGATATTTAAAAATTTGGCATCTTGGCACATGTAATTGGCGCAACAGATCATGATACGGAAATATCCCCCGAATAGGTACTGTTACAGAATTCTACTCTATTGCTCAGCATTCTAATATTAAACTTTACGGGTCATTCTCAGAAAAAGGTGATTTTTAAAGTCCCTTAGTAATAAATATTAGGAAATACAGCAGATTTCTAAATATTTTAAGTAAATCATTTTAAGTAATCATTTTAAGTAAAGTTAGAACTAACAAATCATATGCAGTTCTGCTAAATGTATATTAAATTTCGTTCTTATTTTTTAATAAACATAACTTCAAAATCCCCTCCATGGACATCCCTACTTCTGTGACACAAAATAATTTTTAATGGCTGTTAAACAATTTAAATGTTATTTTAATGATTTTTGTAGTTTCACCTAGTTAAATGTTTATAGTAACTTTTTATTTAAAATTTAAAAAAAAACAACTTATTTTAATAAAATAAATGACTAGTAAACTTTGTCCATCAAAAATGAAATCTCCCTCCATGGACAATTAATATAGTTGGTAAATATGCAATAAAGGGCAGCATATGTGAAATCCCTATAAGACAGCTGCTGGGAAAGGTAACCATTCCACTTTCTAATGTTAACTATGAGTTGTTTTTGCTCTCTTTGGTGTCAGTTTTGGATTGTTGTGGTCAACTGGGGATTTGGCAAAGTTCTCACTGTATACTCCGTGGACATCATAAAGAAGGTAAAAGAAAATTATTTTATTTTTGATAGATGAATTTTAGATTGCAAAAATAGTATATTTAATAAAAAGAACTGTCCCATTTTTGTAACTTTAAAATTAAAAATCAGTGAAATTCAATAACTAGATTTTGTCTCCTCCGTGGACATAACAAGTCCACAGAGGAAAAGACACAGTCAATGGAAGAGACAATGTGTTAGATAACCATAATACATTTTTAATAATTAAAAAACTATTTTCTTTTAATTGATATTTTTTAAAATGGAACAAATGTGTTAATTAGTTTGTATTTTTAAAGAAAATCAATTAAGTTTAACTTTTTCTTATATGAGAAGTAAATATTGGCAATTTTTCTAAATAATTTCTGTGATGTTTAAAATTTTTTTTCTCTTCAAATTTTAGGAAAAAAATGGTAAAACAAAATGTAAAAAAAGAAAGCAATCAAATGTTCAAATGCAAAAAGAGAAGGGAACAGAAAAAACTTAGTATGAGACAAGATAGACAGAAATTAAAAGAAAACCCTATATTGTTTGAAGAAAGTAAAAAAAAAAAAAAAAAAAAGGAGCAAAAAACTTTAAAATCTGTATCAAAAAAAGATTAACAGAAAAATCGTGATTAAATGTACCTAAATTTCTAGAAATTGATAGAGCAAGCCGTTTGTGCCCAGGGAAGAAAGAAACAATAACAAGAAGAAAAGAGAAAAAACAAAAACGTTATTTGGATGACAGTATGTTTAACTTGCATAAAATGTTCTTAAAAGAGTACCCTCAACACTCAACTTTCATGTGGAGCTTGAATTTTTATTTCAATAGTCCTTACATTTTAATTTATTAATATTCAGTAAGAGTTACTTAAAAAATTGTACACCTAGGTTAAAAATGGATGTTTCCTTTCATAGCAGCATGATTAATCTGAAGTAGCTCTATCTCTAATAATGAAATATTTTATTATTTACTTATTAATGTTAAACTCATATTAGTTGTACTTAATAATTAATGAATTAGTCTTCATTGGCATTTTATATTTTATAACAAAAAATCTCTCCTCCGTTGACTATTACATCTCCTCCGTGGACATAGAAATAAAATAGAAAACTTGACAAATAAAATAGAAACAAATAAAATAGAAAACTTGACCATTATTATAAGGACATATAACAAAAATAAAAAAGGCATTAATGTAATTTTTATCACGTTTTTAATTACTTTAATTTAAGAAATTTTTTTAGTCTATTTATACCTTTTCAGTGAGAATGACCCTTATAAAATGTCAAAGATACACAAGCATTATGAATGAAAGAAATTAAGATTACCTTTCTACTTGGGATTTCAAGAAACTCCTTAACTCTTTCTCTTTCTGGGAACCTACGAAAACAAACTCGATTCATTAAAAATTGACAATTTAACAATAGAAATACAAAGTATTACTTTCAGTGAATTCAGAAAATTTGTCCTTCCCTTGACAATCTTAAAAATAAAAAAAAACATTTGTTCTTTTACATGAAAAAAATAAACATTAGGTATAGCCGCGTCCTTACATGCATAAACATCATTTCTCTTAAATCCGTTTGGTACATCTTCATCTCTGATTAAAATACACTTCTTTGATAAACTACAGTGCTTATAGATTTTATTAGCAAAGAAAGATTTACCACTACTTGGTAATCCACAAATTATAACTAAAGGCATGTTAAAAATACAATTTTGCTCCTTTGTTTACGATCTTGGAGCATGATCAAAGATTTTACGTCAGTGAACAAAACTAACTTACAGCTTACATTCTGACAGCAGTTGTTTACTTTGTGCAAGCTATAAGCTGAATTTTTTATACACGTAACACATTAAATAATATATTTAGCACTTACTTGCTCTAAATACACTATTTTTTTAAAATAAATATAGGGTGTAAAAAGATGGAAAATGAACCTAGTCCTCTCGAAAATATTGTGAAAGTAATTCTTTATTAGAATTTTATTTATTATTATTATTATGAGGTTTTTAAACTGTTTATCTTTATTGTGTGCTAAAACTTTATCTTATTCTGTGCGAGTACAATGTATGTATTTACATAACACCATGTTGAAGCACAGCATCAATTCTTTAAACCTTCTCAAATTGCAACATTTGTGCAGGGAACATTATGGTAGAATTCATTTTTCGATCGGCTTGTGTGCAAAATCTTTTCGCGAGACAGAAAATGAATACGCTCATGAGGTATTGCAGACGATTCCTGCATACGCCAAATCGACAGTCAAACAACCAGTTGCATTCGGCGTGAGTGATTATTCAGAAGGCAATAAAGAACTCTCTGAATTCGCAAAGGTAACTATGCATTGCATGTCTCTAAACATTAACTTAGAAGAGGGTCCTTTTTCTTTACCAGTGTTAAATCTAATCAAACGTCTTCCTAGTTTATCAGATGAAAACCTTTTAAAATGCCTTTTTTTGTTGTGTTGCTTGCCTCCTACTCCCAAAACATGGACGCCCAATTTCAAAGCTCTCTGGAACAGTTTGGATTCTGAGTGCGTCAAGAGATTGCCAACTTGGAGTACATCTCAAAAACTGTTAGTGGCTGACTATTGGTTTCATTTGAGACTGAATAGGATATCGCAGTATAATAGGAACATGATAGACAACCTACTGCAGAGACTGAGCGGTTTGACCGATGCCGAGATGGTGCAGCTCATGTTTTACATCAATCTGCAGAGGGAGCTGCGACTCGATTCTTCGGAATCTTTGAAAGTGAGGCTTGTACCAGTGGTGAAAAATATTTCCATCGACGAGTTGGGAATCGTCTGCTTGGGTTTCTTCAAGACTAAAAATAAACTGAATGACATTTCTGTCATAAAAATTATAATCGAAAGATTCATTGACGAAATCGAAGTGGCTAAAAATTTGACGCTCGTATCGTTGCTGAAGTTTTTAAAAAAAAGCATCCAACTCTCTTATACAGAGATGTACATACCCTTGCTACACAAATGTACAGCTTACACGTGTCGATGGGACGTCCACACGTGTATCCATTTAGCTCTCTTGGCGTCTGAATGCCACGTTTATCATCCACTACTCTTAGATTCTATAGTGGAAAGATTATGCTCCACTATCGAACGTGCACGTCTGAAAGACATGATGAAATTGTTACAGTGTCTGTCCCATTTCAACCACCACCCCCCACAAAAATTCAACTCGTTGCTTTTTTCCGAAATACGGAAAGAATCCAGACGAGACGAAATAGCACATCAGCCTAGAATTTTAATATACATAGCACTGTATTACTCTTATGTCGGTCATTATAACCACACGCTTCTGAATGTCGTTCTGGACTCTGATTTTGCGCAGAAATGCATCTTGGCTTTTCCAGAAACGGAATTGACGTTTGCAGAGGTGGACTGCTGTACGGAAATCGAATGCAAGGATTACACTGGGAACAGATTGGGTAGACATTTCTGGACTGTTCTGGAAAAACGAAGGGGGAGTGTCGACGTGAAAAAGCAAAACGCCTTCACCCGGCTTCTCGGGGAAACACTCTCTGCATTTACGTCGAAAGAAAATATCGAGGTGAAGCATACATTGCCCCACATGTTTTCACCCGACATAGTTATTCGGGTGTCTGGTGATCAGAAGTCATGTGACAAAGATATTTTATTTTCCCCACCAAAAGAAGAAAAATGGGCATGCCTCGTGATGGGAGTTCCGTATTCGTTTGCCTACCGTTCGAGGCACCGAACGGGCGTGACGGCAATGAAGATGAGACAACTTGAAAAACTGGGTTATAAGGCAATATTGATACCACATTACGAACTTCCTCGAGATATCGAAAGGAGAAAGAAATATTTAGAGAGAAAGTTGAGATGTATAGGAGTTTGTTGCAATCTTTTTTAATGATGTTATAAAAATAAAGGACATCACATTGTTTCATTTCTTTCCTGTTCATCGTCATTTACTAAAAACATGGTGCGTAGCATTTTTAAAAAGTGCTTAATTTTCCCTTTTCAAAAAGGAAAATTTTTTTTACCGTGTCAATTTTCATCACGTGTTATGCAAAAGCGTGGCTTTCACATTGTTCTATTCTAGGTTTTTATAATTCAATCAAACACATTGCATCTCGGCAAACCTTCAAGCTGAAAACTCCAATCATTTTACAATTTTGTTGAAATACTTGCAGGTCTGCAGATGCGTCTATTGTTATGCAGCATAGTTGCATTTTGCAAGATATTCTCCATTTCAGACTTCATTTTCCACCCTCTGAAATCGAACTGAAAAACCACACGATCTTTTTATGATGGCTGATATAATCAAGAAAAGAGTTCTTTGTCAGAAATTACTTATTATAGCATGTTCATGCAAAGTCTTTGAAAATTATTTTGTCGCTTAAAAATGTTTTTTAGTGCTTAAAAAGTACTTAAAAGCTGCTTATTTTTTGTTGAAAGATTTGGCTACTCACCCTGTTAAATTTTTTTTATAATTCGTAATTATACTGAATCTGTCAAACATGGTTTTCTTTAACTGCTTCAAGAATAGCTCTGAGCATTTTTCTTTCAAAAATTAGTAGTTTATTTTTATCAGATTTATTTGAAGGGTAGTATTTGCAGCCATAAAGAATTATCCAAGAACAATCGCACCCCCTCTGCCTAAATGGCATACGTCAACAACAACAATAAACCTCTATACTATAAATTAATTTCAATGGAATTAAGCTTTGATTTCAGTTGGTTCCTCATTCACACCTATTAGCCATCCTTATTCTGTTATTAATTATGTGGTTGTCCTATGGTTTTTATATCATTATTAATTGTAGCAGGCTCTCAGGGGGCCCTTGAGAATGGAATTTTTTTAAAAATTGTATTTTTTAAAATAAACAAAATTGCCTTAAATATTTTTTAAATGAAATATATTCTATTGTATAAAGCAGTGTTTTCATCATAGCAAAAAAAATGGGTGAGAATTTCTCACCCTTTCTCAAAAACAGGGTGAGATTTCAAAAAGTTATGTGAGATTTCTAAAAACTAAAAAAACACAAAAACTCTTGAAAAAAAAATCTTTTCTTTAATTATAATACATTTTTAACGTCTTCTATTTTTTAAAGCATTGAATATTTTTCGTGCATCATCATAAAAGATTTTGCCTTTACAAGGTATTTGTCCATCTTACATTAGCACTTAAAAATTGGAACGTTTTACATGAAGAAACGTTACCTATGGTAAACACGTGGTTCTAGAGAAATGTGTTCTGAAAGTGGTTCCGTGGTTGTGCTCTGTTGTTCAAAAAGGTTCTGAACAATAATGGTAAATAGGGAAATTAGAAAACGGAGCAGATGTTGAAAATAATGAAAGATCCAGGAAGAAAAGTGAAACGGATTTTATTCTAAATGGCGTAATTCGAGGCTTTTTCCAAAATGCGAGAAATTCACGAATTTTGAAATTGATTTATAGAATGCGCGAATTTCTCGCGGTAATAATTTTTTAATGCGAGAAAAGAAAAAATATGCGAGGTTCTCGCGCTGTAGGGAAAACACTGTATAAAGTGTGTAATTTGTTTTGATTATCATGCAGTGATTGATTATCATGCAAGCAACAATAATTTGAATAGTTTATCTCCAAGAAATCAACCGAAATCTGTTTTTCTACGTTCCAATGACGTTTTTATGTGAATTCAGTTTTTTTGTGTCTACTAAAAACAAATTTAAGTGTATTTAAAACAAAATGCATTTAAATTTGTTCAAACAATTGCATGTGTTAAAAATGCTTTATTTGTGTATGTGAAATTTTTTAGTTCGATTTCAAGCGGTATGACCTGTTCTAAGGTCCCAAACCATTTTTGTGCCCGTGGGCCCTGTGTGTTATTAAGACGGCCCTGGTCTGATACCTTCATATGTCTAATAATTAGTCCAGTCCTCGAAATTTCAATTACTCTCTTCCCGAAGTTTATCCGAATTAATCCAATGTTTTAACAGAAGGCTCAAGCTTGGTAAAAGTTTGTTGGGTGCATCCTATTAATTCAATGCCATCTGCATAAGTCAATAGTTGAACAAACTTTATATTTATCAGTCAGACTTCTATTTAAGGAACTTATATTTTGCAAATTTCTCTATTTTCTATTTTGCGAAAAAAAAAAATTTTTTTGAGGAACCAAGAACATTTTGGAAATTTCTGAGTAAAATAACTCCCAAATTTCAAAGTGAATTTTCTATTTAACGACCTTTTTTTTTTTGAGATCCACTTTCCTAAAATATTTCAAACTTGTTGACGCATTTTATGGTGGAATGACCTTGAATTTATTTTCGCAACCACTTTTAGAGAAAGCAGTAAAATCCTTTTCCCTTTTTGTTTGCATCTGAAACGAAAAAACTCAGACAAAAATAACAAATTTTATCACTAGCAATTAAACTTAAGAACGCATGTGGTATTGTATGATTAAAATTACTTTTATAATAAATTTGTACATAAATAGTAGATACTAGTTAACAAGATAAAGGTGTATCAGTTGCTATTTTAATTATGTCTAGTGTTGTTTAAGAATTGAAAACCTGTTTTGTGTTTAAATATTTCAAAAGGTGATTTTCTATTTAACAAATTTTCCATATAACAAACTTATCAGGAATAGCGACTTTGTTAAATAAAGGACCGACTGTGTATATATATATATATATATATATATATATATTAAAATTTAATCGAGGTATCATATAATAAGAATGCATAACAATATGATTAGTGTTTCTTAGACGAAATTATAATACAATGTTTTTAGAATAAGAATTTTATTTTTGTATTGAAATAAAACTGTAAACAATAACAGACTTTTTACTAAGCGTCCTCTTCAGTATAAATATTTTCATTTATTTTCTCCCCGATCAGGGTTGTGGTGAATTTTTGTAGTGTATAGTGGAAGAGCGAAATGTAGGAATATGCAAGGGAAGGGTTTGCCACCTTTAGTATTTGATAAAATCCTTTTTTTTTTTTTTAAATTTCCAATTCTTTTATATAAATTCTGTTTATATCTATAACGTTTTTATTTGCACCTTTAAATATCTAATAAGATATTCATATTAAAATGAGAAATTGTATTTCACAACTATCAGGATATTTTAAAGAAGAATATTTAGATGTTTTGATGTACCTATAATTATTTTGTTCTAAACCTTTTATATGGCAAGCAAAATAAAGCTGGCGTGATAAATAATTGTAATCCTGATTGAAATAGTAGAAGCAGAACAATTGATGGGCATTTCATGAACCACTGAATTCCTATTTGCCCGCCCTGCATAATGCATATAAAAATCTAACTTAATATGCTTCAAAACTAAAAATGCTTTTTAGATACTTTTTTCTTTTTATGCAGATAGAGTTGAACCTCTAATTAAAGAAGTCACTGAATCCCAATAAGTTCGTTAAATAGCAAATCACCATTTGAACACAAAATAGGTTTTAAATTCATAAACACTAGACATAGTTAAAATAGATACATATTATTATCTACTATCAAATTGTTTCAAATGATTTTATCATTTCAGCATAGGAAGGTTTGGTGATCTCTTCAGCATTTCTGTCTTCTTCATAATTTGTTGCTGTGTTTTTATTTTTCCCGCTGTCCGAAATATCCAACTCAGTTAACGTTTCTGTGGCTTCAGGATCAATAAAAAGAAAATCATTCATCAGTACTACATCATCGTTAATTTCGTGGTTCTCTCTTAGCTGTACTCACATTTTTTTAGTTCTAAAGGAATATCATCCTCAGTACTTTCCAAATTCTCCGCACTGACTAAGAGTCCAGCTCTAGCGAAACGGTTAGGAATAGTAAGATCTGTAACATCATAGTTTCATGTTTTAGAAATTTCTGTTATACTTTCTCGTAAATTAATTTTTTTGCATGGATTCCTGTATGAAATGCAAATGAAACGAGATAAAGATTTTACCTCTTTCTCTAAAATTTAAGTGGCTGCAAAAGTCAGTTCATGGTCATTTCCCATATAAAATGTGTTAACTAGTTTGAAATGTTCTGAAATATTTTGCGAAATTGGATTTTGAAGAAAATTCACTTCGCTATTTGGAAGTTATTTTACGAAGAAATTTCCAAAATGTTCTTCGTACCTCGAAAAAAAATCGCAAAATAAAGAAATTCACAAAATTGAAGTTCGTTAAAGAGAAATCCGACTGTATTGCTTTAAATACACCCAGAAAAATAAAAACACATTATAAAGATTTAAAAAAAATAATTCTGACTTGTTGAAATGCAATGGTTAAAATAACTTACATATTATTTACAGTTAAGTCACTGTTTTATAAGATTATCTGAATTTGAGACTTTCAATTGCAAAATATTTGAAATTTTCATAACAGAATAAAAAAACATAATTTATCTTCACAAAATATTTTTTTATTGTTTAAATTTTAAAAACTTTTCTTTATTTATTTTACAAACTGCTGTTTAGAATACCATATTTGAAAACAAAAATATATTTGCTCTATCATTTATTCCAAAAGAAATCAACATTGTAAGATAGGATTGATTCAGTTTAATGGATTAAAAATAAAGCGGATTATTTATAATAACAAAATGATACTGTTGCAGTAATACATGATGATTTTTGGGCAGGTATTTTATTTACGGCACACTAGAGCTGCACAATGGGCTATTGGCGACGGTCTGGGAAACATCCCTGAGGATGATCCGAAGACAGGCCATTGCAATTTCGATCCTCTGCGGAGAGAGGATGGCTCCCGTTCTTTGGTAGTCTGCGCGCATTTTATGGTAGAACAGCTTAACGAGTATCGATACCGCACCCCTTCGGTCCCTACGCAGCCTGATCAAAGTGGTTACAAACCTGCTAACTGACCGCAGAGCCAGTGATGCTTGACTTCTGTGTTCTGCTGGGAACCGTGTGTCTTTACGATCAACCCACTAAGGGACCCGTGATTTAAAGAAGTCGGAAATAAGTAAGAAGCATATGAAACGGGGAAAAATTCAGCAATTTACACCCATGCCTGTGTTAGGCATCATTTTAAATGAAGAAGTTAAGTCAATAGTTTAAAAGTTCATTATAATAGTATCTAATATTATTTTTTTTTATTTATTATAAAATTATCCGATATAAACTTATGAGCTATGATATCTCTGGAGCGTCAGACTAACCGTGGAAATCCATCAAAAATTCCTCCATGAAGGCAAATTTCGCCCAATGCTTGATCCCTTGTCTTCTGGATTTGTTTCAAAATGACATGGAGTTGAACATTAGTGGTGGTAAACCCGAAAAATTGGGTCGGCTGTTCAAATCAGAAGGCTGTTCAATCAAAATAATCAGATTTTTTTGATTTAAATAGGATTTTTTTGATTTTTATTCAAATACACTGTAAGAACTTTATTAATTTATGATTTTAAAAAATTATAAATATTTAATCAAATTAACTTAATATTAAAACTATATTATAACAATATTTTAGAAGCTCTAACTAAAATAATTTTTCATTATAATACATGGCTTCGAGTGCATAGCAACCATTTTGAAACAAATGCATGATTAAAATTTAAAGACTAGATGAAATAGAGAATTTAAAGAATACTTCAGGGGTCTGTTTGGGTTTTTCTGAGAGGTACCTATTTTGTGAAAATTAAAAATTTTATTAAAAAAATCAACACAAATATAGTAAAAACATGGAATTTTTGTTTCTTACGAGACACAAAAATAAAATTTTAAGAAAACCTATTTTGTGTGATTATTCTATCATTTTTCCTAAAGTTAAATTTGTAAAGGTACCGGCTTGGACAGACCCCTGTGCTTTAACTATTAAAACAAAGTTTCAGTTAGCAAACCATAACTTTAATTTAAAATCGTGATTTCTTTTTTTTCCTCTTGATTTTTAAAATGACAAAATAAATGTAGCAGACTGTGTTTATAAATGTAGTCATTCATCAAAAAATAAATAAATATTTAATCTATATATTTTTATATTAAAATATTCATTTTTAATTCTATATCAAAATAGATAAGTTAAGTTAGAAAATCTATGTATTCATTGGAATTTTTTTTCACAAAATTTCTTTATAGAAAATCAGATAATGTCAAAGATACTGTAAACATATTATGAAAAAAAATACCAGTTAATAACCCTACTGCATCAAATAGACTTCGAAAGAGTTTGAAAGGGAAGAATGACATTATATTAGGAAGAAAAAAAAACATCTGAATTCATCAGCCCTTTTTTTTTCTTTTTCTGTTTTTGGCATATTAGGGTAATTTCTTTTTAATATAACCTCAAGTTTCGGAAATATACATTTTCCACCAATAAAATATGATGTAGATTTTAATTCACGCTTTTTCATTCAAAAGGCAGAATTTTAATTAACATTATTTGTATTATTTTTTGAAAAAACTTCATGTTTATTAATTACTTTCTACAGCTATGCAAGTCTATATTAAGACAGCATTAAATGTTTACTTTAATCTGTACTTTCAATCTCAAGAATCAAAAGATTTTTAAAAATGTAATTTCAAATGTGTTGGAATTTAACACACACCAAGAAAGTAATTTCGTTAACTAAAATTAATTAATGCAGCAATTTATTTAAATTAAATTTTAATACTAAGAAAAGAAAATAATAAAAGTATCAAAAATTTAAAACACTGTTTTTTAACTTTCAAAATCAATATATATAGATAAAAAAATTAGTTGATTTAAATCAATGATTTTTTTTAAAAAAATCATTTGATTTAAATCAACGAACCCTGGTTGAAATCCATACAAACAGTAAAACAGTTAACATAACCATATAACAGTAAAAGAAGGTTTGGAAGTTAACTGAAAAGCGAAGAAAATTCTTGCATTGCCGGATGATTTTATTAGTGTAATTTGTGACTGTTAAATTATTCAATAGTTTTGTTTTAAAACGTCTTTTAAGAAACTACACTGTCGTAAGAAATTAAGAGACTTTGATCGATTATCTCTAGAACTACTGGATCGATATTTTAATGAAATATGCTATGTATACATACATGGATGCAATACAAAACAAATAACCTCTCAACAATTGTAATACACACTCATGATCATGCATAAAACTTGTTGGAGTCTGAAGGTATGAAACAGCGGTTGCAGAATAAACAAACAAAAGCAATGGGTTAATAGTATTATGGTCCCCTCTTAGTCTGCAGACCTTGCAGCGAGATTTCATACTCGAAATAAAGCAGTTTATCATTCCCTGTGGCAATTTCATGCCTTCCGACTTTAGCGAGTGTTATGCACAATCGTGCGTATGTATTACAATTATAGAATGGTTATCTGTTTTGTATTGTAGCAATGTCATATCAAATTTCATTAAAATCGGTCCTGTAGTTCTGGAGATAAAGTCTGCAAATTATCTTAATTTCTTAAGTAACGCAGACTATTTACATCCAATTTAATAAGGCTGTGGGAATTTTCATTACCCATCGGTTCCCGAACCTATGATACCTGCCCAAAACTATCCGGACACTCATTGGTACTCCTGAATTAATTTGATGTTTCTTCCCCTGATTTAAATGGCTGCGTAATATGCGCTCTAATTCGTCCCAAAGGTCGTTGAAACAGCCGACCCAATCTTTTGGGTTTCAGACTACTCATGTTCAACTCCGTAGCCTTGTCATTTTGAACCTAATCCAGAAGACAAGGAAACTCCTGGATCAGTACCCGCAGTGGTATGATTCTTTTGGGGGGGGGGAACATGAAGGGCTCTGTGACACGACAGATTTAACGTGCAACAGTCACCCAAAGAATATATAAGTGAGAAGAAGACCAACTCTCATAGGCCCCCATGTAAACCTGTTCAGTCAGCGGGGATCGAACCCACAACTTCCTGTACATGGTGCCCTACCCACCAGGCTATCCAGGCCCAAAGATGTTGTTCTATGGGGCTCTGAGAAGTTTTTGAGTACCTTCAAACCACGTCTGTGCAAACCTCGATGGGAGATTGGAAGAGAAATGGGTCCGAAATATTGCCATAGAGTGCAGCATTGTCCACATACAAACCGCAGGAACTCACGGTGCCATGCCAAACCACGATTTTTAATTAAACTGGTGTTCGCAGACAGGGTGGATAATCTCTAGAACTATTGGACCGATTTTAATGAAAATTTGATGTGTACATACATTGATACAATACAAAACAAATGACCATTCTATAATTGCAATACACACGCACATGATCGTGAGTACTACTCGTTGGAGTCGGAAGGTATGAAATTGCCACAGAACAATTGTCAAAGAAAATGATAAACTGCCTTATTTCAAGTATTAAATCGAACTGAAAGGCCTGTATATCTGTAAGAGGGGTCCATATCCCCTATTAACCCATTTTTTTAAATATTTATTCTGCAACCGCTGTTTCATACCTTCAGACTCCAACGAGTGTTACGCACGATCATGTGTGTGTGTATTTCAATTATAGAATGGTCATTTGTTTTGTATTGTATCAATGTATGTACACATCAAATTTTCATTAAAATCGGTTCAGTAGCTCTAGAGATAATCGACTAGGTCTGCAAACTCTCTTAAATTCGTACACCATTGTAGAACAATGCGATTTTTTCGAATATATTGGTTAAAAAAAAAAAAAAAAAACGTTTAATGTTCTTTTGTCACCTTAAGTTGTTTAGAAAGTATAAGTTCTGCTAAATTTTAATTAAATTGGAAAAACTTTACTTTAAAATGGTCACGTTTTAGTGCATCTTAAACGATCTATATTAAACCAAACTTTTGCATATTATTTTTTTAAAAAAAAATATGCACAGAAAATGTTCGAATTTTTACCGTTCATCTCCTGAAAAGTTATAAATACAAAACTGACCAGAATGGGCGCAAGAATCATGATTTTAATCACAAAATCATATATATATACACACACAGGGTGATTCTAAAAAGATGGGCAAAATTTTAGGAAGTGATAGTACACACCCAAGCAAACAATTTTTATCCAAGAATGCATGGTCGAAAACAAAACGCAAAGGTGCTGGAGCATTTGGAAAGTTGTTTGATGCAAACGTGAAAGCTCCATTCCTGTTGCGAGTTACTACGCTGCGTTACTTGTCGCCAGGCTTTCGGCAGCTGCAGGGCAAGTTCGTGATATGCCTAGTGTGTTTCAGAATGTTCACCTATCTTTTCCTCGCCGTTGTACTGCGTGCATAGCCACTGCCGGCCACTGTTTTGAACACTTATTGTAATCACATGACATTAAATTTTGCTTTTATAACTTAACCTCATCGTTCTTTGTGTATTTTTGCCTCATATAAGACACTAAATTTTGACGCCCTCTAGCGGTTTTGCGTTTTGTTTTCGACCATGCATTCTTTGATAAAAATTGTTTGCCTGGGAGTGTACTATCACTTCCTAAAAGTTTGCCCATCTTTTAAGAATCACCCTGTATGTATATATATATATATATATCAGGGTTGGGTTTTTGCCGTCAAAAACTGGTGTTTGACATGACAGTGGTAAACACCGTGTTTTTACCGGTAAAAACTGTCAAAAACCTACTGTTTTCTTAAATTTATGGCATATAGCGGACAATATATTATTTTCACATAATTGGCCTTATAAATGAATGTTGTAAATGATTGCTATTGATTTTGTAACTATATACATGTATTCTTATAGAAGGATATACATTCATACAGTAATATTGTAATATGCTTATTGAAAATAGTGATACTTAATTTTATCATTATAGCTTGTTTTGCAAATGATTCAAAATTTAGCACTTCTTAATTGTTAGAAATAAACAAACAAACATAAAAGCTTGGAACTATTAATAAATTCAAGAACTAAAAAGAATAATTTAAAATTTGGCATTTCTTAAATATTAGAAATAAGCTAAAATAAACTTTCAAAACTTGTAAGTACTAACAAACTCTAAGTCAAGAATTACTGCTATTTCGTCAAGTTAAAAGCTTTTATTCAGTTGAAAAAGCATATTAAGCAAAACTTAAATAAAAACAAAATTACATGTTCAGTAGTCGGGGTCACGGTACCGAAGCATACGATAGCAAGTGACTAATTTTGCGCATTTTTCATTGCCCAGTCGCTTTCTGAGTTTAGTATGGATGAGTCCAAAATTCGAGAAGATTCTGTCAATGGAAGCCTGTCATTGAGGATAATGAAAACCAGGGCCGTCTTTAAACTATTTGAGGCCCTGGGCACATTAGGATCATGGGGCCCCTATGACCTTGAGAAAACACTATTTAGTTACAATAGATAAAGAAAGACAAACAAGGTTCTAAATTTATTTTTATTTAGTTACTAGCTATAAAAAAATAGGAAATATAAAAAATAATCTACAAAAGTAACTCGCTTAACTTAAAATCCTTAGATTAATTCTATGTTGATTGCAAAGGTACCCTTCTAGATTTAAGATGAGCAAAATCGTTAATCACTTCTTCAAAATCTATGGTATTGAGAATATCACATTCTATGGACATCAGCGACAAACTATTTAATCTCTCTTGAAGCATTGTACTTCTTAATTCATTTTTTATTCGTTTCAATTTGGAGAAGGAGCGTTCTCCGCTGCAGTTAGTTACCATCATGCTTAAAAATATTCTCAATGCAATTTCTACGTTAGGAAATGTGTCTTCAATTTTGTTTTGCTTTAATAGATTATATACTTCCTGTACACTGTTAGATGCTTCATTTTCACTCTGAACATTTATTAAGTATTCTTTTAAATGTTGACATTCTATTTCTAACTCTTTTTCATTTACATCTTCGTGATAGATTTGAGAAAATTCTTTGCATCCTTGTCGTATCTCTTCGGAATTCAGAGTTTTTAAGTGAAAAAATAAACTAAAACGTTGACTGACGATCTCATATGAACTTTGTCGCTGTTTTAGATGAACACTCAAGGTATCGATTATTGGGAGAAAGGTTTCTACGTTGAATCGCTCTTTTCCATTCAATTGGACTGATGGCGCAGAGCCATCAAAAAAACTCTGCCGTGAGCTTCTACACTCTAAAAACTGTACCTTTGATTTCAGAGGCACATTTGGATCATTTGTGCCTCTGAATTTTAAGGGCACAACGTACCCTTAAAAATGAAAGGCACAATGTACCTCTGATTTCAGAGGCACATTTGGATCGTTTGTGCCTCTGAATTTTAAGGGCACAACGTACCTTTAAAAATGAAAGGCACAATGTACCTCTGATTTCAGAGGCACATTTGGATCGTTTGTGCCTCTGAATTTTAAGGGCACAACGTACCTTTAAAAATGAAAGTCACAATGTATCTCTGATTTCAGAGGCAAAATCAGATGTACCTCTTAACTTGAAAGGTACACTGTACCTTAGATTTTGCTTTTGTGTACCGCTCATTGAAACAAGCATTTAGTGGTTCCAAAGCCTGTTATTTACCAGATTTGAACACATTTTTTTTTTTTACCTATTTGTAATTTGCTAGCACTTCATATAAAAAGGGACTTTCTATTTGGTTTACACTATTACCAAGATATTCATTATAATAATTCTTAATGAAAAATATTTCTCCATTCTTTGAATATTGGCCACTTGAAAGTGATCATTTCAAGGGATCCCATCTAAGGCTTTTTCATAGACAATTATAAAATATGTAAATTTATACCATTTCTTTAATTATGTAGCGTTTAATGATATTTCAACAACTAAAATGGTGCTTTTCTGATCAGATATAGGTACAAAAAGATAATATTTATCTCTGTTAACCCAAGTCAATAATAATTCATGGATTTTTTTTTTCAAAAAGCATCCTCAAAATGGAAATTTCTTAAAAATTTAGATATTTTTTAAATATTTAGAGATTTAATAAAATAGTTTTATAAGGATCAAAATTAAACACTAAATATCATGAAATCTAATATCTTTTATTTTCACACATAAAGAACAATTTTACATAATTTAGTAACAGTTGCAATATGATGTATACAGTTGCACAAATATGGAAAAACATAGAACTTACATAGAATATTTTAAAATGATAGATGTAGATTTTGACAACTTGGATATTTTATAACATAAAATATGTTTAATCAAATGACTTAACATGTGTAAAATGAAAGATTTCCTTCCATTGATATGAATTTTTTTTAAATCCAGATTTTGGCGAAGAATATTAACCCGTTAGGCGCCATCATTCCTATTTTGGGAACATTAGTTTTCAATTTTTTTAGAACTAACTGTACTTAATATTATTTAATCGATGATTTTATTTGAGCTCAAAATATATGAAAAGCCTTCTGCAATTTTTTTAGAAAGCTTGTTTCAGAATTTTTTTTTATTGTATTTTAAAAAACGTGAAATTCTGCATTTTTGTCCCAATCATTAAACATGCATTTGTTTTATAAATATCATTAAAATAAGAATTACTTTCGTGCTTCAACTTAATTACAACAATCGGATTACAGTCGGATTGAGGATTAATAAACTTCAAATTTCTATCTTAGTTCTCTTTTCTATAATCCGAATTTCGATGTCTACAGTATTTCTTAAAATGCCCTATTTCACTACAATAGAAACATTCACTTTCAGATCTAAATTTCTTCACAATACTTGGCGAATTCCATTTCTCATTAAAATGTTCTTTCTGGCGATCGTTATTACACGGAATATCTTGTGGATCATACTGAAAATTGTCAATGAGATTTTCTTTAAAGTAATAATAATTATAATCATAAATTTCTGACCTTTCAGCAGGAATAAGCTGTAAAGCACACGAAAACCAAAGATCGAAATTCACACTAAATCTCTTCGCTTTCTGTTCAAAGAGTTCGAAGTACCGTCGAATTCCACACTTCTTGGCATCAATTTTAAACATCTCATTCACTAATTTTTTCTTAAGTAGGAAATCCATAATAACAATAATATTTGTCACCAATTCTTTCAAAAACTTAATAAAACATTTCTGGAACGGATCCCAACGCTGCCACCAATTAAATACATAGCTGTAGCGTATCAAGCTATATTAAAGAACTGTTGAGTTTTTTTATAAAAACATTTATTTCACACCACAACAAATACAGTAACAAATATAAAGTACCCGTAACGGGATAGTTAAATCTCATAAAGGAAACTAGAAAAAGTGCCCGTAGCGGGATATATGAAAACTCACCCGTAACGGGATTGATAAAATATCAAGGCACTCTAGATAAACCCGTAACGGGTAATATGAAAACTCAAATTCCGCACAAAACTAATTCTAAAAAATCAACAACTTTCTGGTGTTCTAATTTTATCGTCTGCTTTTATTATTTGTATTTCGTCATAAAATATTTCATTGATGTGCGCATGCGCTTCTTCTCCGTTACATCGTACCGAAGAAAAAGAATTGAAGCCCATTTGAGAGGCACAGGGAACCGATAAAATCCTTTCGTACCGCGCATTGACTCGCGTTTGCTTGGGTGCCTTTCATTTCTTGTGGTGCCTCTCATTTTTAAAGGCACATTAGTTATGTCCCTCTAACACGAGAAAATGAAGGGTACATTTAGCTTGTGCCTTTTATTTAAGAGGTACAGTTTTTAGAGTGTACGTCTTGTTCTTTGAGATAGATCCTTGTAGTCAGCTTCTGGGTTATTTTCTTTGGCAGATGATTCGAAGTTATCAAATTTATCCCTGAGCTTAGTAATAAAATCATAAAGTGAAGTCAACAAATTGGTTGCAACGTCCAGTGTTATTGTTTCTTTCTGAAGATAATTACTTGTTTTGTCTATTCTTTCCAATATAGTGCTCCAGATTTCCGTCAGTATAATAAATTCTAGATTTCCCATTTTTCTAGACAGACTAAGGGCTTCGTCTCTTGTTTCTCGTGCCTGTTCAGTATCGTTTGCGATGGTGATTAAAGCTTCTAATATTCTTTTATAACCCCCATGCAAAGCACTTACTGCATCAGCTCGGGCTGACCATCTGGTTTGTGAAAGACTCTTAACAACTTTTTTTGAACCTAAATGTTCTGTTAACATATTCCATCTGTGGGTAGAGCCCGAAAAAAAGTTGTACACTTTCTGAACTATTTCAAAAAACTGTGATGCCTCCGGTACACACCCAGCAGCATGGACACCTACCAAGTTTAGTGAATGTCCTGCACATGGTATAAAGGTGGCAAATTCACATTTTTCCTTGATTCTTGTTTGTAGACCACTATACTTTCCCGACATATTTGAAGCATTGTCGTAGCTTTGTCCTCTGCAATCTTTTATGGGAATATCATGTATCTCTAAAAAATTTAAGATGGTCTCCGCTAAATACTTAGATTTATGTTCTTTAATAGGTATAAATTTCAAAAACCTTTCAACAGGAACACAGTCTTTTACGTATCGAATGATGAAAGTTAGCTGGTCAATATGAGACAGATCGGGCGTACTGTCAACGCTTATGGAAAAATATTTTGCTGATTTAACTTCATTTATAATTTTTTTTAGAACCTGTTTTCCCATTACTTCAATAAACTCATTACAGATATTTGCTGATAAATAAGAAATGTTACCCTTTCCAGGATTCCCAAATTTTTTTAAGTGATCTGCAAGAAATGGATCAAATTCACTCAATAATTCCACACAACCCAAATAATTTCCATTGTTTGGAGATCCTAGGATTTCATTGTCGCCGCGAAATGGAAGCCCTCTCGATGCCAAAAATTTTACAACAGCTACAATCCGTTTAAGTACGTTTCTCCAGTAATCCACTTCCTTTTGATGTTGAGATAATAAGTCTATATCTACTCTACCAACCGCTTTACTTCGTGCCACATAAGTCATCATAGATTGCTTATGCGCTGGGCTATTTTCATGTGTTAAAATTATGTGATTAATATGCTTCCAATCATTACATCCATTCCGAGAGCAAAGATTAACATCAGTTGGGTTAAATAAGCAGCATGAAAAACAAAATACAGAGCATTTGGAAGGCGAATACAGCAACCATTTTCTTTCGACGCTTTCATTGTTCTTTAATTTGCGAATAAATAATGCTTTGTTGAAATATCTCGTTACTAATTTATTACCATCTTTGTATGTTCTGGATGCCTCGGAAAAGTCAGAATCTTTATTTTGAAAATATACTGGTCCCTTACGAATTAAAATTTCGCGATTTATTTCAACAAACTTTTCGTGAAAATAATCGGCGGGATCGTGCGATATTAATTCTTCTGTGTTGGAAAACTGCTGTTCAATTGACACAGTTGGAGTTGTCGGTTTTAGTGAAGTCACTGAAGTCGTTGCACTTTCGTCGTAGGAATAGTCGCTTTCTGATTCAATCTCTTTTTCAAAATTGGAACATGAAGGTTTAGAAATTCCCGCAATTTGTAATTGAGCTGAGTCATCATGTGGAACATTTATGAGTTGATTGCTACTTACAGAAGTTTCTCCAGTAGTAGTAGTAAAATATGATGTTAATTTTGGTAACTTTTCAATTACTTCTTTCTGATGTAGAGCTTTTTTCCTTTTTTCAGATCCACTAGGATATGACCGTTTCGACATTTTATATTATAATTCACTATTTAATTAATTTTATAACGAAAATATTCGCTAACACAAAACAGACAAAACGACGATTTAATCAAACAATACTATTTTTTTTATCAGAGCTCGAGCACAGTCAGTAACAAACTAACAACTACAAACAAAACAAACGCCACAACATCGCAGACAAATACTTGAAGGGAATTCCCGTTCGTCAAGTCAAACGACGATCGGGAATTCCCCTTTTTTGTCTTTGGTATTACGAATGACGTTCGAATAGGTTTCTTTAAGACATAAACCACACCGCATCAAATAATTCTTTTTTTAATTTAATAATTTTTTTTTAAATTGTATTCTTATACTTACATATAGCTATTTAAATTAACCTAAACATACTAATATCGGAAAAACTCATTTTTGAGAGAGAGTGGAGTATTATACCCTGTTTATTTATTAGTTTGATCTTTCTTTTTGACAGATGTCAAATCTGAAATCGATATAACTTTGCAACGACGAACAATATCTTCTTATTTTAATAATATTAAAAATTGATAATAATCATAAGAATAGACACACAACATAAAAGTACCTGTTAAGGACTCAAGCATTTTCCGAAAGTCTTAAGTGGTTTTTATTGCTTCGAGGTAAAATTTAAATAGAAAAACTGAAAACAATGGTTTCTTACCTACCCAATGTTTTTATGTCTAGTGCAATAAAATTGATTGACGAATGAATTTATTTATTTTGAATAGTTTAAAACATACATACAGCCACATATTTAGCCAACACATTTTTTACACCAATAGATATTTTCTGTTTCCCATCACTGACCCATCTGTCAAAAAGTTCAAGCTATGTTGTACAAGGTATAGCTATCCGCATGCGGCAAACTAAAGCTAATATAATAAGCGTAGGTATTGTAGTAAGTCATTATCATCAGATTTTTCAAAATTAATGTTTTTCGGTAATAATGTATCGGTTATCATTTGGTAATCTGGCAGGAACTAGGGGGCCCCATTCGATCGCGGGGCCCTGGGCACGTGCCCATAGTGCCCAGTGGGGAAGAGGGGCCTGATGAAAACAAAAGGTTATTGCAATGTTGCAAGGAAACTCTAAAAGGATTTCCCAGGCTTTTTGATGTCTCATTTCTGTGTAAAATATTGAAAACAAAAATGATAAGAAAAGTTTATTTTATGAGGCTTTCTTTTTATGTGTACATGTGTTTCTCAAAGCAAGATTTTATGAATGAAAGTAATCAATCTTGACATTCTTCAGTAATGTAATATGCCAAACAAAGTGATGCTTGGAAATGTTGAAAATTTTGTTTAGTATCCTAATATTTTACTTCAAATAGTATGTTTTGATATAAACATGTTGAGAAAATGCAAGAATCTGTTCTTAAATATCTTTTAACAACTTTTTTTCTAATTTTATTGCCCAAAAATTTATTAATTTTAAATTATAAGCAGTTAAACTCAAATAAAAATACAGTTTTACCAAAAGTATGGGTTTTAGACAGAGGGGTTTTTGACATGACGGTAAAAACCATGGTAATAACTGGTAAAAACCGTCATGTGTCAAAAATTTGCCAACCCTGATATATATATATATATATATATATATATATATATATATATATATATATATATATATATATATATATATATATATATATATATATATATATATATATATATATATATATATATATATATATATATATATATATATATATATATATATATATGATTTAAATCGGATTCTTTTTTTTAAAATTTACCATCTAAAGCATCTGATGAAAGATTTTAATAAACCTTAATATTGTTTAAGAAGAATATAACTTAAATAGTGTTATTTCTTACTAAAATGCAGTGAATTATGACTACATTATTACATACTAATCACTGAGTTAAAAAAAAAAATTATAGTTGTATTTTTCAATTCCCACATACCCTATTATCTTGTTCAAATTTTCAATCGTTCATCAAAATACTTTTTATTCATCCATTCATGTTCAAATACACTTTTTTTTAAACTTGTAGTGGATAAAAACTTAATGTTAATTAAGTTTTTTCAAATATTAATTCATTCATTAAATTTAATGCAATCATTTTAGTTTTATAGTGGGAGAATTTTTTTTAATTATTTAATAAAAAGAGTTAACTAAAATATAATTATTTGCTGACCTAAGTAGGAATTGACTTTAATTATTAATGTTACTTGTACAAGCTCAACTTACTGAAGACAATGTGTCAACCTAATGAAGAGTAAATTATATTTTTTTCAATCAATATTTTTTTAAGGGGTTACAGTACTCTTGCAACAATTTTTTTAAATAAAGGTATAATCATTCATTTTGAGGATCCTTTACATGCTTATTTAACTTATAATCGATCATTTATCTTCAAAAAACAATTAAACTGTTTAAATTTTTTAAAATTTTAAAAAAAGTTGAAAAAATTCAAAATTTTTAAATACCTAAGGCTTTTTTATTTTAACTTATTTTCAAAATTTTTTTTTCTTAGTGCTTACAATATTCTTCTTAACAATTTTGTGCATTCATTTATTGATATATCAATTAGAGTATTTTTTATAAAATATTTTGTAAAAAAGTAGAAAAAAAGGGTAAGAATTCCTGTTATGTATATATAACATGCTGTAAAAATTGTAATACAGTAGAACCTCGATTAACCGAGGTTTCTGTTAACCGAGGCAATAACGAAGTCTAAATTTTTTTTTCTCCTCTTCAAAATGAGCTTGGAAGAAAGTATACACATATTAGTTCGTTGTCTGTGTTACAGGCACTTATTCCCCCACAAAAGCACTCAACTTCCATGAATTATTACACCCTGAGAAGACAGCATCCATGAATGCTTTGTTAACAGTGGTCATGTGACTTGTAAGTTTAATCATGTAAATTTTAAAAATACAATATTTTCTTGAGATTTGTGTTATTTTTGAAAATGCGACTTTCGATATTTAACTAAGTATAGTTAAAAAAAATTCCATTTTACTTTTCAAAATTTACTACTAGAGTTGATTTCCTTCTTAAGTCTTTTTAGCTGTGAAACATAAGTTCATTTATGTTTATTTTTATCATTTAAAAAACGTTCTATTGTTTTTTACTTTGAAAGTAGTTAAATTCTCAAGCACGGAAGGTTTTTATACATGGTTCCTATTAACCGAGATTTCCGATATCCGAGGTACTAGCGGCCCCAATTAGCTCGGATAATCGAGGTCTTACTGTACCTTATAAAATGCTTATTCCATGCACAGTTTAAATAAGTGTATTATACTTAAGATAAAAAAGTTTACTTCAAAGCTTTATCTTAGATAGAAAAAATTCCTTAGGGATTTAATCAAGATCAAAACGCAAAATTATCATTTATGAGAAAAAGCCCTTTAAAGTTTGTCCGCAGAGCAAGATTCTGTATTAGGACAATCTAAAATCATTCATAACTTTTTCAAAAATGCAGATAGAGACATGATTTTTTTTCAGTGCATTTGAAATAGTTTGAAGTTTTATTATAAGCAATAAAAAAAAATTGGTATTTTTGTCACTTTTTGGGCACTGTGACCCCTTAAATTATTGATGTTTAAATTTTTGATGAAAAGTTACTTAAATTATTGAATTTTTTTAATCACTATTGATTGAAATCAATACATTTTTCATGAAATTGTGAAGGGATTAATATTGTAATTTCAATGTGTATGCCTTTTGTTATTTAGTAGTAAATAGCTCCCTTAAAAAACATGAAATCAGACTTTTTAAATAATGACACTTTTAAGAATGTATTTATTAACTATATTATATGAAAATATTTTAAACTTAAATTAATAATTTTTTTACTAAGTATGTTCATATTAAATGTTATGAAAATTATGTTTGCATAAGTTAATGTTTTTTTTTAGAAAAATCATAGCTGATTTAAATCAGTCGTTAAAAAATCAAATGATTTAAATCACGATTATATTCGAAACGCATTATTTTCTAGTTGTAAATCTGTTCCTGACGGCAATATCTCAAATTTAATCGCGACATTACTTGACATATTATATTTCGATCTATTTCTCGGCCAGGTAGAAGCTTATCGCCAAGAGAGTGCTTGATTTTCCTAAATTGCACCCCACACATGCCATTAGAAGAGGTAGGTAGGTATTTTACACAATTGGCTATTGGCGACGGTCTGGGAAAAATCCCAGAGGATGATCCGAAGACATACCATAACTGGTCAAATGACCGTTTAAGAACTTTTGCATCGAAAATGGGCTTTAACATCTTATCGTTTTAGCACATTTGACTTCATGGCTTTTTCTAACAATTATACACAGTTAATATTGTATTAATATTTTTCTATTTTATTTGTTTGGAATAATACTTGTTGTAGTCATTTGACCAGGAGAACTGCTTTATAAGAGGTTATCGGATCAGAAATCGAGTTAACATTCGTCAAGAGTTGCACATTTCTGCAAAGACTGTTGCGTTCAATCAAAATAACTGTAAATTCATATTTTAAGAAAGTAATTTTAGGTTGACATTTTTGTGTCAGAAAAAGTGACAAAAATTTTTTGGTCAGTAGCTTATATTTTATTTTGATGGCTTTTACTTCATTACCCAGAAAAATGTCGAAACAATCAAGACAGCACAAGTTCTTAGAAGAAATAATATTAATTATAATTCTTATAATTATGAGAATTATATATTCTTGTAATTATAGAAGTAATAATAATTAGAAGAAATATGTTTGCTGAAAATGTACAATGTAAACACCCTGTACATGTAAAAAATGCGTTGAGCAATGAGTTAAAAATTCTTAGTGTTTGTAATACATAAAAATGGGCAATATACAATTTTTTTTAATTATAATAAAGTTTTTTCAGTTTATTTCCTTTCTAACATCCATATCTCATACATTCAATCAAGAAGCATAAAGTCCGTTCATTTGACCGGCTATGGTAGAAATAGATTAAGTGTTGGTATGTTTAGTGTTAATCCTCTGCAGAGGGGATGACTCCTCTGCTTTGGTAGCCCGACAACCTGCACGCGAAGTCGAGCACTTTACGGTGGAACGGTTTAACGAGGACCGATTCCGCGCCCCTACGTAGGTTGATCAAAATGGTCACCCACCGGCTCACTGACCTGAGCCAGTGATGCTTGTCTTCGGTGTTCTACTGGGAACCGTGTCTTTGCGATCGCTGCGGAACCTCACCCACCTAAAGAAATGGTCTTAAAAAAACAATTTAATTTTATTTAAACCGAACTTCTTTTTCTAAATCATACCCAAAAAAAACATTATTAGACAAACAACATATATTGATGTCTTACAGGGTGCGTAGCGTTTTTAAAAAGTGTTTAAAGTTGCTTATTTTAGATTTTCGTTTTTCAAAAGCCCTCAAAGGTGCTTTTTTCATTGGATGTTTTTAAAAAAGTGCTTGATATTCCCTCTTTCAAAAGGAAATTTTTTCTTTTGCATGTTGATTTTCGCTCTTAATTATGCAAAAACACTGTTCACATTATTCTATTCAACGTTTTCACATTTCACTCAACCCCAATCTATTTCGGCGTATCGTCAGTCCGTAGCGTATGAAAACGCCATTCGTTTTGCATGATTTTGACAATTGTCAAAAAAAATACCAAAAGGTTTTTTTTTTTTTTTGACATGACGGTTAAAACAAGATAAAACCGTCAATTGTCAGAAACTTTCCAACCCTGCCAAATTATGATATTTTATTAAAGTGCTTAAAAATATTCTTTGAGCGCTTGAAAAGTGCTTATTTTTTGTTGAAAAATTTGACTACTCACCCTGTATTACTTTACTGGAGAAGTTATGGAAAGTTGATTTCATTATTCATTATTTCAGAATGCTGAAAATTGTTTAGTGTTTGTATATGGGACACTGAAAGTGGATGAACCAAATTATGACCAAATGATTGATCCTTCCTTAGGAAGAGCCACTTATGTGAGTAAAGGAAGAACACTGCAAAAATGGCCCCTCGTCATAGCCTCTAGGTTCAACATCCCTTTTCTTTTGTACAGAGAAGGTGTTGGAAAAGTGAGCATTTCATATTAGTTGAAACTTTTTTGACACAAGTGAGAGCTTTTATATAGTTTGTTTATGTAAATAACTCCCCTAGCCACCAGGGTTTGTTAAATCGTGATTTAAATTAAAGGATTTAAAAAAAATCATTGATTTAAATCAACCGATTTTTTTAATATATATATATATATATATATATATATATATATATATATATATATATATATATATATATATATATATATATATATATATAACAATATATAATATATATATAATAATAAAAAACAGTGTTTTAAACTATTGATATTTTTATCATTTTCTTAGTTTTAAAATTTTTTTTTAAATAAATTGCTGCATTAATGAATTTTGGTGAACGAAATTACTTTCTTTCGGTGTGTGTTAAATTCCAACACATTTGAAATTACATTTTTAAAAATCCTTTGATTCTTGAGATTGAAGGTACATATTAAAGTAAACATTTAATGTTGTCTTAATATAGACTTATATAGCTGTAGAAAGTATTTAAAAAAAAATGCAAATAATGTTAATTAAAATTCTGCCTTTTAATTGAAAAAGCATGGAATTAAAATCTACATTATATCTTATTGAAAATGTATATTTCTGAAGCTTGAGGTTATATTAAAAAGAAATTACCCTAATATGCCGAAAATAGAAAAAAAAGGCTGATGAATTCAAATATTTTTTTCCTGATATCGTGTTATTCTTCCCTTTCAAAGTCTATTTGAAGCAGTAGGGATACTAACTGGTATTTTTTTCTCATAGTATGTTTACAGTATCTTCGACATTATCAGATTTTCTATAAAAAAAAATTTGTGAAAGAGAATTACATGAGTACATAAATTTTTAAAAAAATTTTTTTAGCTTAACTTATCTATTTTGATCTAGGATTAAGAATGAATGTTTTAATATAAAAATATATCGATTATATATTTATTTAACTTTTGATGAATGACTGCATTTATAAACAATATCTGTTACATTTATTTTGTCACTTTAAAAATCAGAGGGAAAAAAAAGAAATCACAATTTTAAATTAAAATTATGGTTTGCTAATTGAAAATTTGTTTAGGGGTCTGTCCAGGCCAAATTTACTATCTTTTGTCGGTAGTTTAAACAAATTCAACTTTAAGAAAAACAGTAGAATAATTTCACAAAATACTTTTTCTTAAAATTTATTTTTGTGTCTCGTAAGAAACGATAAATCCCTATTTTTGCGTTCATATTTTAATATAATTTTTACAAATTATTTCTAAATTTTCACAAAATATTTACCCCTCAGAAAAACCCAAACAGACACCTGAAGTATTCTTTAAATTCTTTATTCCATCTAGTCTTTAAATTTCAATCATGCATTTGTTTCAAAATGATTGCTACGCATACAAAGCTATGTATTGTAATGAAAAATTATTTTAGAAAGTTAGGGCTTCTGAAATATTATTATAATACAGTTTTAATATTAATTTAATTTTGATTAAGCGTTTATAAAGTTTTTTTAATCATAAATCAAAGTTCTTTCGGTGTATTTGAATAAAAAAAAATAACGAACCCTGCAAATAATTAATTAAAGTTCATTGAAGGTCTCGAGAGAAAAGAAGCTTTTTAAGTACTTTCCCTCTCTTTTTTTTATTTTTTTATTCATATTGTCTAATTTGTCTTCCTTTAATGCGGAGTATATTAAAATATAATGTCTGGTGATGATAGGTTAATTTTGAGGGGAGCGAAATTTGTATTTCTCCATTTTAGGGCTTTAAAACGCACTTAAATCAAAATAAAAAGTCTTATTTTCAAGTAAAGGAATACTTTATTTACGTTACGAAATGGCTTTTTTAAGTAATGTCCCACTCTTTTTCAATGGAAATAGAGTGTGACATTTAGGACTCCTTAATTTCTCTATAATTATTAATATTGGTATGGTTGTATAGTATATTATGATAGGTTATAATAAAGTTTTAGGTTAATACTAAAAGGAAGATTCAGGACCATTTATACATACAGTATATGTTCTCTTATTTAATGCTTTATAAAGTGCACTTAGAAAAGGAACAAAAAAGTTTTATTATTAGGTAAAATAATACTTTATTTACATAACAAGATAGCTTTTTAAGTAATTTCACGTGTTTTTGCAATGAAACCATTGTGTCTTTGTTTATAATTACCTATATACTTCGGTAGGGTAATGATACCTTATGTAACGAAAACATCAGTATCTAAGACAAAGTTTGGGTTAAACCCTATACATTTTTCATTATCGAAGTTAAATCTGTAAAATATATAAGGTGTAGAATGAGAGTAGAGAGCACAAAGAAAACGAACAAATGCATTGTTTAAAGCATCAATTATTGTTGGAGGAATCCGAGAGGAGTAGAAACTTTCAGTTTTTACTTAAATACTGCTTAACACTAATAAATAGCACTGGTTTTAGCCTTTTCAGTCCAACTAATTATGATTTCTTATATTTCGTTTGCGGCTTCATCTAAAAATCTATGCCCCCTAAACATTCTTAACTTCATTTTTGATAATATTATAAATTCTAAGGGATTATTATGAGACATTCTGAATATTAATATAATGTAAAAAATAAAATAGCCATAAATCGTGTCAATTAATATTGAATATGCACAATGTATTTATGCATTATATTTATTATACATGTTTCCTACATACACAAAATCCAATTGTATTTTTGCCATTTTTTAATCACACTTTTAAGATAAAAATAATATTACAAAAGTAATTAAATTCTATCCAAAATAGTTTGAAGAATTATATCTTAGTAAATAAGTCAAATTCACAGTCTAACTTAACTTTAAAAACTTTAAAGCGATAACATTAAGTGGTCAAGAAAAGTATAGCTTACAAAATTTTCACAATTTATAGGACGCGATTTCGCAAAATTCATTCACTTGAAAGAAATTTAAAGTTTCTATTTACAACATTTCCATCAATCTAGGAAAATATTTCCTCATATCCAGAGAGATCCACTTTCATAATTATATTTCTCAATTTGCTTTAATACGGTGCGTAGCAATTTTAAAAAGTGCTTAAAGGTGCTTATTATCGATTTTCGTTATTTAAAAGCTCTTGAAGGTGTTTTTTTCATTTGGTATTTTAAAAGAGTGCTTAAATTTCTCTTTTCGAAAATGAGATTTTTTTTCTTTACCATGTCGAGTTTTGCTACACGCTATGCAAAAGCATGCTTTTAACATTTTTCTATTTAACGTTTTCACAATTCATTAAACTACAATCTATTTCGGCGTAGCGTATGAAAGCGCAAATCGTTTTAGATGTTCTTTGATAAATACTTGCTAGTCCGTTTGTGCATATGTACTGAGCTGGGTTCGGTGAGATTATTGCGCTCTCGTGTGCAACTCTGCTGCATTTTGCAAGATATTCTCAATTTCAGGCTTCATTTTCCACCTTCTGATATCGAACCGAAAAACCTCTTAATCAATTTACTATGGCTAATATAATCAAGAAAAATAGTTTCTAGTTACTTTATCATAATCATGTAAAGTCTTTGAAAATTATTTTGCATTTTGTTAATGCAAATAGTGCTTAAAAATAAATTTTGAGTGCTTAAAGTGCTTATTTTTTGTTGAAAGATATGGCTACGCACCCTGTTAAAAAAAAAACATTGCCGTTAGTCTCTGGGTTTGACCGCTTTTCGTTGAGGGTTAAAATACCTTAAAACTGTCTTAAGAGGAATATTACTACTAAAATTATCGCACACCAGAGACGGGATTATATAGTTTTACATATACAAATATGTTTCATTTCATAAAAACTAGAAAACTCATTCGATCCTACTCGTAGAATAAACTTTCAGAAAATTGCATTTTATTTAATTCTGTACTCGCAAACTTTCAAAGAATAGGTTTATTTCTATTTAATTCAAGGCTCGAACATTTTCACAGAAGTGAATACTTAATCATACAGAACGCAGAATGAGTTGTGTGAATTTAAAATCTTGCCCAATAGCATTTTCCGGATTCCAGACGTACGACAACGCTGTAATTTCTTTTTTTTATTTGATTTGTTTCAATTTAAAAGTTTCCTGCTAAAAATTAATTGATAATAATGGAATAGGAATCTTCTTTATGAGAAAATAAAAAGTTTAAACAACCCCATGTCTAAGCAATGCATAGTTGAATAACATTGAAACTTTTACTGTAAAAATATTTTAACCCTACACAACTTATCCCTAATTAAATATTCGACTAGATCTACAAAATAAAAACATTTATTTCTTCTCTTATATAAAAATATCAATGTAGCTTAAGAGAAATGCACTTAAATTTGTTCAAGTAAGGTTAAGTGCTAAAATTTAACGCTTGCTCTCTGAAAATATTAAAATACAGTAACGTCTAGCATACACATTGTACTCAAAAGACAATAAATCAGAATAGTTAAAGAAGTAATTTCTTGGTGATAAATACCAAAAACAACATCACGCTTTAATAATCAATTTTATTTAATTCTAAGTTCATAAGAAATACAGAAATTTCTGGGTATAAACTAAATATACAATGTCACTTAATGCTGTAACTTAAAAATACGACATCCTTTTAGTCTTACAATAAAAAACTGGATGCAAAATTTGCCAACTGCAATTTTGGAAAAGAAACTAAGTATGAAACTTTTTCACAAATTCAATATTAACTTTCTCTCCTAATATTATTAAAGAAAAATTTTCTAACTTTTTTTTTGTTTTAATCCTTATTTTAACTTAATAGCAGTTGACAGATTTCGTATCAGAGCCTACTTCCTGATGAAATATTAACAACTTTGTTCTAGTACAGCCATCTGTAAAGTTACACAAAAAATTACAACAACTCTACTTAAAAAGGAAAACTTAAACTATATGAACAATACTAATTAAGCATTCACAGAAAATGCTCTTAATATATCTAAGTTGCAAAATCCAGGTTTTAATTTGAAAAATAGAATTTTTTACTACATTCAACAGAATGTAATTTTATACGAAAGATGTAAATAAATTTATATTTTTATACAAATTTTAGCAAATGTGAGAGCAAGTTTTGGAATACAAGGAATTTTTTGCACACTAATATTCTACATTACATTGTATTATTCGAAGGCAAATTTAAACCTGCACGATTCCCAATAATAGTTTATAATCTGACATGAAATTTTATGTTTCATTATTTAGGAAGATATGTAACGTAGTTTAACTATGAATTCCTTTCAAATGAAGAAATATTAAAAGAAAATGCACTCAACTAAAAATTTTGCCCCACTAAATATCTTTGTATTTTATTTTTGAATAAAAATCTTTTAGAGTTGATTAACAGAATGATATCTAGTTAACTGTTCATTGAAGTTTCTTTGCTGTTTAAAATTAACTTTCTCTAAACTCCTTTATGCCATGCTTTTGAGATTTAATTAGTCATGCCATCTTGAAACAATGGATTTTTCCGGCAACGAAAATTTCTCATTAAAATTTAAAAAAGGTTTCTTCTTAAAATGAATTTAAAATAGAAAAAAAAATATTTTTATGAGAAAATAAAAAGTTTAAATAATTGCTTGTCTAGGCAATGGATGGCTGAATAAAACTCAAAATTTTACTGTAGAAATACCTTAATCCCAGATAACTTGCATCTGTTAATTATTCTACTAGGTCTACGGAAATTATAACATTTTTATTTCTCCTCTTATGTCAAAATATCAATGTAACTTACGAGAAATGCACTAAAATTTATTCAGTAAGGTTAAGTGCTAAAATTTAACGTTTGCTCTCTGAAAATATTAAAGTAATACGGTAACGTCCATCCAGCAATCACTATATAAGCAAAAGACAATAAGTTCGAACAGTATTTAAGGGATAAATTTCTTAGAGATAGAAACCAAAAACAACACCACTTAAATAATTAATTTTATTCAATGCTAAATTCATAAAACATACTGTGATTTTTGGATTTTAAATTTTTTATTCCAGTAAGATTAAATGGTAAAATTTAACTTTCGCTCTCTGAAATAATGTAACATCTAGGCATCACTGTGTCGACAAAAAAAAACAATATTTAAAGAAGGATAACTTTCTCAACAATAAACAGGATAAATAACTTAACGCTTTAAAAACTTCAATTTTATTCAAATATAGTTTTAAATTCATAAAATACAGAAATTTTTCAGTTTAAACTAAATATGCAAGCACACTTAATGCTGTAACATCAAAATACAATATAAAGCATCTTTTTTAGTCGTTTTTCAATAAAAATTTGCCAACTGCAATTTTTGGAAAAATTTTAGTAAAATGCATAGTATGAAGCTTTTACACAGCTTCAATATTCTATTTTCTCGTATTTTTATTAGAAAATTTTAACTTAAACTTTTTGTAGCGTGGTTTGTTCTAATTGTTTTAACTTAATAGCAGTTAACAGATTTTGTATCAGAGCCACGCAAGAACTTCAATATGAAATATAAACAATTTTGTTCCAGTACAACTATGTATAAAATTACATAAAAACAATTACGACAGCTTGATTTCAAAAGGAAAGCTAAATTATATGAATAATAGTACTGAATTAAGCATTCAAAGAAAGTGTTTTTAAGGAAAATATTTAGATTATAAAATCCACGTTTTAATTTTTTTATTTTTTTTTAAAAAACTTTTTTCTATATCCAGCACAATGTAATTTTATACAAAAGGAATATATCCGACTAAAATAAACTTATTTCAAATTTTAGCAACCTTTAAGCAAATGTGAGAGTAAGTTTTGGAATAAAAAGCATTTTTTTCGCACACTAATAAATAAAATATTCCTCTATTTCAGTTATATAAATCATAACTTTTTATTTCCAATTTTCATTAAAATTTAATAGATTTTATTAGTCTGCTTTTACTTATTAAAGCTTTGTATTATTCGAACACAAACTCAGAAATTCTGCCAAATCTGTGTCTGGCAAGTAGTTACATGTATATGTATTGCCTTAATTTTATTTTTGTTTATCTAAATAATCGCTCAGTATGTATTAATGAATAAGCTAATAAATTTTTTATTTTACAACCGAAAAATGCTGCTTACACTGAAATTTAACGTTAAACTTTCGACACAGTATGAGGACATTGTTCCACAGCAGTAACTTGCACGCATGAACCGAGAAGTTCCGAAACGGCTGAATGACTGTGAAACACGAAGAGAAGGCAGAACGGCCGTCTACCACCTCCACTTCATGCCCCACACTCCCCCAGTCGTTACGAAACTTCCGATCCACACCTGCACACTTCTCTGCTGCAGATCGATGTCCCCGTAATGCACAGAAAGCATCCGTCGAATGCCAGTTCATCACAGCTTTTTAGTGAATTAATTTTCAAATTTTTTAAAACGTTCAATATTCATATAACACTCTAGTAAGTCTAGCTAGGAAGTTTTTGAATCATTTTTTTTCTTTTTAAATTTTTTACTTTGTGCTGAATATATTTATAGTAGCATTTTAGTGAAATAAATTTTGATAATATTCACCCTTCATATTATAACGAGTTAAAAAGTTACAAGTTTCAGTATCTAATAGGCATTAAAAAAACTATTTTATACTTTGTGTTGAATATGTTCTCAACAAAAAGTTTATTTTAATGCAGTCTGATGTTCACTAATTTTGACATTTTAATACCTATATGTTATGAACATAAAAAATTTTGGTTACACTTACAATACATAGCATAAAATATAGAATACTAATATCAATTTGAGAACAAATTAAAGGATGAAGAAAAGTTAGCCAAGAAATTCGTTTAAAATCCACAAAATTACGATTCATACAATTTTAATCGTTAGTTTTCCATTTAATGCAAAATCAAAGAAGCAAGATAAATTTACTTTAAAAATGATGTTTATTTAAACTCGTTTCAATTCAAGTCTTTTTAAGGTTCGATTTTTTAATTTAAAAAATTGAATATTTAAGTTTTTAATATAGTATAAATGTTTAAGAAGAGATTTATTGCCAATAGTACGCGAAGTTCATTTCTTATTTATAAAAAGTTTACCTGTGCCTGGAATGGTATTTCTTATTGGTAAACATTCGCATGCGTCAGGTCTGCTTCGATTTCATCAAAAAATGGGTGAGTGAGAAAAAGTCGTGGTGTTTGAAGTGCGTATTTCAGGAAGTACACCAAACTAAATTACCAATTTTCGACGATAATCATCCTGGAGTAGCATCTTCCCTTCGAACATTATCTCTATTTTAAGAATTTGATTTTACTTCATTCTAGAAACATAAGCAATATATACAAATGGATCAATCAGGAGCGGTCAAATTAAAAACATTTGGCTTTAGTTTCTTAAATTAAAATACTTTTTATTACCATATTGATTACCCACAGCTTATGGGTCGCAATTATTTTCCAGTCACATTTCTAGGGCATTATTCGATAAATTAAATTTGCCAATATCATATTAGGAACCTGATAGAATAGTAACATTTAGGATATATTTAAAATTTTGTAAATACTTGAGGTCATATAGAGTCACTTTTAAAATTTTATATCAAAAACTGAGCATGCTTATCAATGGTAAATTAAAATTCTGAAAACCTTCATTTTATTATTATATTTGAACTAACCCCGATTGTTTCCGCTTTCTCAGAATTCCGGGAGCATTCAAATGTGTTATTACAGAATTGTCACCTTTTGCTATATAGGGTAAAAATGTATTTCTTAAATTTAAGTTGGTAACTTGCTTTCAATATTTTCGATATGGGCTCAGGATTGTAGAGTAATTTTATAAAAAATTTGGATAAAAATATACTATAGAAATTGAACGGATTACTGTATTGCGTAAACAAATTAGAGAACTCACCATCGGCTGAAGTTGTCCTCGTTAAGGAAGTTATTTTAAAGAAACACTACAAAAAAATTAATATGAAAGATAGTAATTTAACTCAAATCGATTTTAAGTGAAAAGAAAGCACAAAAATTAAACGGGACAAGAGTTAGGAATTCATTGCATTTAATTATTTAAGATTTCCTTTAAATTTAAACAAGAAATAGCAGTTTTCACTGTGTACCATTGAATTATTTCATACATTTGTAGACAAAATACTTTATTTGTGATAACTGAAGTATGTAAGGAGAGCTTGTTTTGGAACTTGTTACAAATTTACAATATTAGACAAACTTCATGTTAACAAATCTGGATAAAATGCCTATTTTAAACAAGGGAGAAATTATTGCAATCTTAATTATTTTGTCACTAATTGTTATCATATTATAGTTACCTATTACTCTAATTAAAATAGAACTATTTCGATAGTCTTAAATATTTTAGAGTGGAAAATAACTAAAATTAGCTTCAAAAATTCTTTTGCACACTGAGATTTAAGTGGGTCGCAAGGTTTAAGTTTGGTTAAGTTATAAATTTAATATTTTCAATGAACGCGAAGTTACAGATCTCTCTCATATTGAAAATTCCTAAAACAAAATATTAAAACTTGCTCCTTATTTTACTTTATAAACAGATCTCCGAATTTAAAATTTGGTTCAACTTTTTCAGATACACATTTACTATATTGAATTTAAATTTTTTTAAAAATCATTGAAATTAGCTTCTAGAAACTGAACTGGACTGTAAATAGGAAAGACTTAGTTACTATAGCATACTAAAATTTATAAATTTGTTATATTTCAAAGTAAGAACTTAATTTATGGAGAAAAGTTTGTTTTCTGGAATTAAACACAAGATGAAATTCCCGGGCGATTTCATCCCATGTTTTATTCCATTTATAAAAAATTACTCCGATAAAAATTTCTTATAATCTGAAAGTTCTCAAAACTATATTCAAATCTATAGCCATATGACTCTAGATTATCAATTTTTATATAAAAGCATTGCGTTATTTTAACAAATTACATCAATAGAATAAGTATTTCTTTTGCATTGCTTGATTTGCACCTAAAAAGTACTTACTGTAACACATAGCATTTGCACTACTTACATAGACTGCATACACGATTTTATATTGCATACACAAAACTAAGCATTTCATAGCATACATTCATTTGCAAGGTAACAAATTTGACTAGTTTCATATTCTGGGACCTACAAAAATACAGAATTTCTAGGAATCAGAATCAATTTTTAAGAGTCCAGCATGCTCTAGAATTTAGAACAGCATAAAAGAGTTCTGCTGCATTCTTGGCCCAACTGAATTTCTAAACGCAGTAGCGACCAGATATTTAAGATAGTTGTAGATCAATGATGTTACTATTAACACTCCTAAATACTTTTTGCAGTTTAGATTATTAGTATTAATGTTAGTGTTTAGTAAAATCCAATGTTAGTAGCATCAAAGTATTTAGAAGTGTAACAGTGTTGCTGATACCAGTTTAAAATACCTACATCAATGCCATCTACTTACTGTAACAATTGGTTTTCCAAAGTACTTACTTCATTTCTCACCAATTTTGGAAGCTCTTTGATATCGAACGTAAATAAAATTAAAAATCAAGATATTGTACTGATATTTTACAAGCAATACGAAAGAAATAAAATATTCCAATTTCATGAACAGTACCAAATTAGAAAAAATACATAGTCATATATTTTCTTCCTTATTTTTAGATTTCTTAACTAGTTTCTCATAATTTAACTGTAATTCACTATAAAATAGCAATATTATTTTCACTTTTTAAAATTTCTCTTAAACAGATTTTAACTTACATTATTAGACTAGAAAAAAAAAACTCTACTTTTGAAAGTGATAAGTAAAAAAATAAAATCCGTCGAAATCAAATTGCCCATATTTGGGATATAACAACCCATATACTCATCCTAAAAATAAGTTAATTTTTTCCTGCACAGAATTTAAAAATAAAAATGAAACACTTATGACTTTTTTTTAAACTAATGATTACAATTAAATTGGATTTATTGAACTTTGTACAAAAATATTAACGATGATACTTTCAAGAAATTCCTGTCAATATGTTTCATTATATTTTGTTTTGAAAGTATACTTATCCTAAAAGAAATTTCCTCTCAGAACTGAAATTTTTTTCCCGAAATTAAGAAAACAAATTACGCGGTGTTGAGTACCATATACAATGTTTAATTATGTGCTGAATCTAATGAAAGTTGTATTGGCTGTTTTGTTTATATTTGTGTGCATGCATCCTTAGAAACTAAGCAATAAGTAAAATACACTTAAAACGAAACATTTAGACCGGATATTAAAATAAACCATTTAATAAATAAGTTTAAACAGTAAAAATTCATTAAAAAGAAATCTGGATTTAGAACTTTAAAAATTTCATTGTTAAGAGTAACATGACGCCCGGGTCGAATAAGGTAATCTATTCTGTTTTACATTTATATACTATACAAGTTAGTGTAAAGTATACTTATTTAACTGTATTCATGAATATTTGCTTTACTGGCAACGAAGAATATTTAATGAATAAGACCACAGAATGTTTACTTCGAAAAATAGTTTGACAAATATGCAATGCAGTTTACCACTTTGGTGAACTCTATGACCCGAGATTGTTAAGTTAAAGGTGTTTTTACAACATGTAGAACGAATAGAATCTAGAGCTTTCCTAAACTTCAGTTAAAACAGTATTTTATCAGTGTTTTTTGTTTTAAAAAAAATATTAAGATGTCTAGATACGTTTTATTTCAGTCCAATATAATTCGTATAAATGCAATTTTCATAATTTCTTTGAAAAAGTAATTTTTTAGCAAATTGTTTGTGTAATAATGCTTAAAAAGCTAAAATAAGTTAATAATAATTAGCATGTGAAAGCCGTCGCAAAGTGATTTTTAGATACGATTCTAACATGTTTACTAGTAAAGGATTTTTTTAAATTTTTTGAAGACTAAAATTTGCACCAACTCTCAAAAACTAATTAAACATTTCTTAACTTGATGAATTATCTGGTTTGATAGAAATTTCAATGGGAACCCAAAATCGTATGATTACATTCTTTGAGGCTAGACAATATCTATTTAAGCAAACAAGTTTTTAAACAACAAAAAATTTTGCCCATAGACTTATAAAAGTATTTGTCAATGCTTGGTTGTTTATTAAATTTATTAGCTTTTATTGTAAATTTCTGGCATATAACAAAGTTATAAATTCTATTACGATATACAGCACACCAGGTGACCAAGGTCTGTAACAAACCATATGACATCAAAAACTATGACTGCAAAATTCAAGGTTTGATATCTTTACCATTGCTTTGAAGAGTAATTGTCAGTTCTCATAAAATTAATCGCAATTTCGAAACATGCAGTATATTTTTTATCTATCCGTTAAATTTGAAAATTTTGAATTTTTTTAAAAATGAAATTGCAAGGGACTTGGAACTTTAATATATGAAGATTTGTAGAATACATTAAAAAAATTCGCAAGTATAACATTCGATCGTACCTGTGTACAGTTTACTACTACCGATAACCAAAATACGAGTAACGTGTAATACCAGAATAAAACTACCAACCTCTAAATTTCTAATCATATAAATATTTCAATAGAAACTAGGGACTTAAAATATTGGTTTTCTAATTACTCATAAATATATTAATAATTTTCTGACGCAATAACCTGTTCTCAAATTATAAATTAAAATAAATTTAATTAAAAAATAAAATTATTTTGTATAATAAATGTAACAAAGACTGCTTTTAAAATAAACCTTAAGAAGAGTGACTAATTTCAAAACTAAATTTAAGAATTTTGACCTAACTTTTAACACAAAACAGCAAGATAAACTTTGAATATATCATGATAAAAAAATTATTGAGTCAAATAAATCATACATATCTAACAATGATTATGTAAGAGTTAAATTTTGCCTTTAAAGCGCTGCTCCAAGTCAATAATACAGTCAATGTGCGGCTCCAAGTCAATAATCCAGTCGAAGCATCGCTCCGAGTCAATAGTCCAGGCGAAGCATCGCTCCGAGTCAATAGTCCAGGCGAAGCATCGCTCCGAGTCAATAGTCCAGGCGAAGCATCGCTCCGAGTCAATAGTCCAGGCGAAGCATCGCTCCGAGTCAATAGTCCAGGCGAAGCATCGCTCCGAGTCAATAGTCCAGGCGAAGCATCGCTCCGAGTCAATAGTCCAGGCGAAGCATCGCTCCGAGTCAATAGTCCAGGCGAAGCATCGCTCCGAGTCAATAGTCCGGGCGAAGCATCGCTCCGAGTCAGTAGTCCAGGCGAAGCATCGCTCCGAGTCAATAGTCCAGGCGAAGCATCGCTCCGAGTCAATAGTCCAGGCGAAGCATCGCTCCGAGTCAATAGTCCAGGCGAAGCATCGCTCCGAGTCAATAGTCCAGGCGAAGCATCGCTCCGAGTCAATAGTCCAGGCGAAGCATCGCTCCGAGTCAATAGTCCAGGCGAAGCATCGCTCCGAGTCAATAGTCCAGGCGAAGCATCGCTCCGAGTCAATAGTCCAGGCGAAGCATCGCTCCGAGTCAATAGTCCAGGCGAAGCATCGCTCCGAGTCAATAGTCCAGGCGAAGCATCGCTCCGAGTCAATAGTCCAGGCGAAGCATCGCTCCGAGTCAATAGTCCATGCGAAGCATCGCTCCGAGTCAATAGTCCATGCGAAGCATCGCTCCGAGTCAATAGTCCAGTCGAAGCATCGCTCCGAGTCAATAGTCCAGTCGAAGCATCGCTCCGAGTCAATAGTCCAGTCGAAGCATCGCTCCGAGTCAATAGTCCAGTCGAAGCATCGCTCCGAGTCAATAGTCCAGTCGAAGCATCGCTCCGAGTCAATAGTCCAGTCGAAGCATCGCTCCGAGTCAATAGTCCAGTCGAAGCATCGCTCCGAGTCAATAGTCCAGTCGAAGCATCGCTCCGAGTCAATAGTCCAGTCGAAGCATCGCTCCGAGTCAATAGTCCAGTCGAAACATCGCTCCGAGTCAATAGTCCAGTCGAAGCATCGCTCCGAGTCAATAGTCCAGTCGAAGCATCGCTCCGAGTCAATAGTCCAGTCGAAGCATCGCTCCGAGTCAATAGTCCAGTCGAAGCATCGCTCCGGGTCAATAGTCCAGTCGAAGTATCGCTCAGAGTCAATAATCCAGTCGAAGCGTGGCTCCGAGTCAATAATCCAGTCAAAGCGTGGCTCCAAGTCAATAATCCAGCCAAAGCGTGGCTCCGAGTCAATATTCCAGTCAAAGCGTGGCTCCAAATCAATAATCCAGTCAAAGCGTGGCTCCAATTACTGTAGATGCAATTGCCAATTCACTTATTGTGACACAGCAATATTTAGAATTCTAAATTTCATATAAATTTAAAAACATTTCCTTACGGTAAAGTCAAAATTACTAATTATTCACAGATTTAAAAGCCTAATTTTAAAGTGAGCAATCCTGTATATGAAAATTTTCTATACAAGTTAATTTAGACATAACATGGTAGGGTAACTCGGTTACCCTAATTTTCGAGCAGAGAACACGCATAGAAGTGTCTGGATAGCTTAAATAGACTTTCACCCCATGGTCGTAGTTATATTACGGCGGTCAAGTAGTTACAGCGGTTAAGCAGTTTATTGTTGGTCATTATTAACAAAAGATAATTTAGAAGCAATGCTTTGATTCAGAATTCGAATCGTAACATTAAATTACACTATATCCACGCAAGGTGGATGTAGGCTCGTGACTTTAATTTTACCATCAAAATTACAAGAAACAATTAACTGCTTAAAGTCATTCTTAATAATTAAGATTTATATATTTAATGAAAAGTCGTACCACATTAAAGTTTAACTATAGAATAAAATCCAGAAAACTCGGGGCGTGGGAAATTCTGAAAGCTGAAGCACCAAATTGTAATACAGAGCATCACACGTTTATAATATAAATTCACTGTATAACTACAGCGAATATTTATAAGTAGTGCAATACTCTTTAATTATACGACATAGAAACGAAAAAATGACACCGTTGTCTAATTTTTATATTTCAAAATAAAGGTTTTATGCAGATCGCTCGGTTACTTGCATATTTGTAAGTGTTTAAGTTCTATCAAAAGTTCGGGACTCTTTCCTGTGACCTTTTCCTACTTGGTGCAGCAGTCCCTAGATCAATTGGACCACTGTGAGATTAGTACTAAAACAGTGTTGTTGTTGTTGTTGTTGCTCATTTTCGTTGCACTAGAGCTGCACAATGGGCTTTTGGTGACGGTCTGAAAAACATCCCTGAGGATGATCCGAAGATATGCCATCACAATTTTGATCCTCTGCAGAGGGGATGGCACCCCCGCTTCGGTAGCTCGACGACGTGCAAGCGAGGTCGAGCACTTTACAATAGAACAGTTTAACGAGGACCCATACCGCACACCCTCGATTCCTATGCAGACTGATCCAAGTGGTCACCCACTCGCACACTGACTGCAGCCAGTGATGCTTGACTTCTGTGATCTGCTGGGAACCGTGTCTTTACAATCAGTCCACTGCTGGACACTAAATTAGTGTAGTGCAAGAATGCTTCTGTATTGTCTTTGTATAATAAAAAAGGGAAAATGCCCAAATTATCTCTAAGAGGTCATTTGTATTACTTTATTAAGAAGTTAACAATGAAATATTGCAAATCTTACTGAAATTAAAATAATTATGACGAGGTGCACAATTATTTCTTTGTTTCTTCAAAGCAAAATATATATATATATATATATAATGAATAAATAAAAATATTCCTACAATAACTTTTGAAGAATCTTGTGAAGTATTTTATTAGCCATAGGATTTAGTGACTTTGCTTGTTGTGTGACAGACGGAAATCGTTGGTAGATTTGCACCCAGGCTTTGCTAAATCACTTCAGCACTAGAAAACGGTAGGTATTTTATTTAAGTTGCACCTGAGTTGCAAATTGGCGACGGTCTGGGAAACATCCCTGAGGATGATCCGAAGACATGCGACAGCAATTTTGATCCTCTGCTCCCCTGCTTTGGTAGCCCAACGACCTGCGAGCAAATTCGAGCACTTTACGGTAGAACAGTTTAACGAGGACCAATACCTCACACCCTCGGTCCCTACACAGACTGATCTAAATGGTCGTCCTCCTACACACTCACCTCAGTCGATGATGCTTGAATTCGGTGATCTGTCCATTGCGGGACTTGAGGGTAAAGGTCTCTAAATTTTCAAATAATCAAAAATGTAGACATAATTTTGGATGTGTTAATTTAGAAACTCTACTCTGTACGTTCCGCCTCCTTTTATGAGGCAAATGGGGTTGTTTTGTAGGGTAGAATTGAAGTTCTTCCAGACAGACAAGTGAGGTAATGTTCGCAGTGTATTTTTGTACGCTGAATTAATCGAGATTAATCCCCAAAGGATCGGACCTATAGGTAAGATGTTATAAGCGTTTCATATTCAAAAAGTACAAATTTATACTAGTACCTGTTACATGTGAGACGTTATTTCCATCTATTTTTCAAGGTGAATCGAATGAAATTATAAACAAATCATTAAAATAGTTCAAAAGTTGCAAGACTTTATATATATATATGAAAAGTATTACTTTTAACTCGTACTTATATATACACTTTACATTACCAGCTAGGTAGAATCTGAACAAGCAAAGTATATGCTTCAAAGACTCCTTTACGCTGAATTGAATGCCTCGAGACTACATTGCGAGACTAATAGTTCAGAAGTTATGAGGATTTTCTTCATAATAAGTGCAATTCAAAAATAGAACATCTTACACTTAAAAAAATCACCTTTCAACTTTTTAAATATTAGTCTTGTTGACTCATGTTTATTATCATAGGCTTGAATTAGAAAAATATGCACAGGAAATAATACCTCATTTGTCTGTCTTGCAATGTAGATGTATAAATAAGTGCATGTACAAAATTGTAGTATTTATACACAAAACGCTGATAAATTCTAAATTCGATCACCATAGTATTGGTCTCATTTAAGTCAGCGTAAAAATTGTTACAGAAAAATACTTTACATGTGTTAATAATTCATGTAAAGTAATGTAAAGGGTATAAATTAGTCCGCATCAAACGTAATACGTCTTCCGCACATGACTTGCACCAACCACATTGCTGGCGTAAATTATCCTCAGCGGTAGACGGATCATGGTTTAGAGTTCAGTAGCCACCATGCTAATTTTGGGAGGTTTTCGAGGATTTTCTCTCCATGTAACGCAAATGCGAGTTAGTTTATTCAAAGAGTCCATTCTGAAGGCAAATTTTACCCGATACTTGATCCAGGAGTTCCCTTGTCTTCTGGATTGGGTTCAAAATTACAAGGCTACGGGGTTCAACATTGGTAGTCGTAAACTCAAAAAATCGGGTTTCCAATTGGCTGATTGTGGTGCTCGTTATTGTAGTGCGACCGAAGTCAAGCATCACTGACTGCTGTCATTTAGCGGGTGGGTGACCACTTCGATCAGTCTACGTAAAGACCGACGGTGTGAAGTATCGGCCCTTGTTAAATTGTTCTACTGTAAAGTGCTCGAATTCGCTCGCAGGTCGTTATGCAGTTCTAGTGCGACGTAAATTATATACCTACCAGCCGTTTTTTAGTGCTGAAGCGATTTAGCGAAACGGGATAAAAATCTACCAATGATTTCAGTCTGTCACCCAACAACAAAGTCACTAAATCCTATGGCTAATAAAATACTTCACAAGATTCCTCAATAGTTATTCTAAGAATATTTTTTTTTCTTTGAAGAAATAAAGATATGTAGAAAGGTGGGTACTTTACTTACGTCACACTGGAGTTGCACAATCGGCTATTGGCAACTGTCTGGGAAACATCCCTGGGAGTGATCCGAAGGCATGTCACCGCAATTTTGATCCTCTGCAGCCCTCTGCTTTGGTAGCCCAACGACCTGCACGTGAAGTCGAGCACTCTTCGGTAGAACAGAGGACCGATACAGCGCACCCTATTTCCCTACACAGGCTGATCGAAGCGGTCACCCCCCCCCCCTCCCGCTTACAGACCGCAGCCAGTGATACTTGACTTATGAGTTCTATTGGGAACCGTGTCTTTACGATCAGTCCACTACTGGACAAGAAATAAAGAATAATTGCCACCTCGTCATAAGTGTATATTTTAATTTAAGTAAGTTTTGTAAGATTTCATTGTTAACTTCTTAATATAGCCATACTAATGATCTCTTAGTGATAATCTGGGCATTTTCCCTTTTTTATGATGCCAAGACAATACAGACGCATGGCAACAATTTTTTTCTTTTAAATATCACAATTTATGTCTACGTTTTACCGAAATGTACAGGTTTAAAACGTTATATATAACAGGGAGTCGCATACAATCTCTGGCCAAATTATTATACGCACTCTAAGATTCTATGTAAAATCTTAATTATCAGGTGATACTCTATACAGCTCTTATTGTTTTTACGCAGTTTCGTTCGTGTATCAATTGGATAAATGAGACGATATATTATATAAATATAGAACATTTATTATATTAGGTATTATATTAGTCTATTATAATAATTATACCAAATGATGAGACGCACTGTAGATTTCTAATAATGGCATGTTTTGCACGAGTTTATAGGCTGTACTTTTATATTTAAACATACATGTAATGGGTTTTTATTCAGAATATTTTTTATATACTTCCTATTTGTATTTATTTTTAACGTATTGCATTACAATGTTAACCCATTGATACTCGAACATAAACAAGTGCAAACCGGTTTCAGTTACATAAAAACAATAATGCTGTAGAGTATCATAGAATAATTAAGATTTTACATAGAAACTGATTGTGCGTCCAATAATTTGACCTGAGACTGTAAATGTTGAGATAAACATCTAAGGGAGTTCGGGAGCACATCATCAGAATTAAAATTGCGTACGAACTTATGCACGAAATGTCATAATACACCGCTAGGGGTTCTTTCCTATTATGAATGGCACCTTCATGTGTTTTATGGAGCGTCCCTAGCCGCGTATGGCCACATTTATGGACATAAGTTTCTATGCAATTTTAATCTCGATGTTGTGTTCTAATTCCCCTAGGAGTACACAACATTTACGAGATCCTCTGTTAAATAGAACGTTTTAAAACTTGTACATTGAAAAAAAGAAGACTAAAAATGACATTTTGTTTTTAAAAAAAAAGATCTGTCGATTTCAAAACTAATTACAGATTTGAAATTTCCACACCCGAATTAGACAAGTACTTTATGTAAGTGAAACCAAAAATGTGCTCACCCGTGTTAACAAATTGCGTTCAGTTTTAATAATTAAATCAAGAAAATTTTTTTTTTGTTTACATCCGATTGTGATAGTAACGAAATATAAAAAATAATTATTGTATTTTTCAATTTTATGTAAATTTTCTTTTCATAAGAAACAGTGCAAATTCAAAATAAAACACTAAAAAAATGTATAAAATTGAATTTTCACTGGCACTTAAAAGTAGGTCTAGCGGCCCTGGTACTGATAGCTTTTGAGAACTAAACTTAAAAAAAAAAAATCTGACACTTGTAGTTTTATGTAACCGTCGTTGAAAAGCCGACCCAATTTTGAGTTTACGACAACCCATGTTCAACTCCGTATCCTTGTAATTTTGAATCCAATCCAGACGACAAGGCAACTCTTGGATCAAGCATTGGGAGAAATTTGCCTTTGTAGAGGACTTTTTGATGGATCCCGCATTTGCATCACATGTAGAGGAAAACCTCCCACTGTCAACCTAACGGCAAGGGGACCCATGATCCGTCTACAATGAAGATATTTTACATCAGCACTGTGATCGGTACATGCCGGATGGGGAACCGATCAGCCATCGCTGAGATTCGAACCCTGTTCCACTCACTGTTAGGAGGAACGCTCTATCCCCACCACGACTCTTAGACTTGTAGTGCATGCATTTTTAAAAACATTTCAACAACAGCGCCTATGCCTTTGAATGGGTAAATTGACCATGAACCCGGTTGGGTTCAAAATTTACTAGATATGGGTGCTGCTATAAGAACAGAGGGACCAATATTGGGATGTCTAGATTTTTTAATATCGGTCCGAGAATGGCCAATATAGAACTTACATTGATTTAATGATTGAACCTACATTGGTTCTGATTATGGGCCGGATTTTGATGACATTTGCATTTTTGGAAATTTTTTGTCTTTTAGAGCATTTTTTTAGATTTATAGGGCATTTTAATTTAAATTTTGGGGCGTATTTTGCATTTTAATGCATTTTTTAAAGTTTTTTGTTAATTTTTTCCAATTTTTATTATTTTTTATCAATTTTCATTATTACACTGGCTTCCAAACAATGAAGAAAATCTATAGAATATTAACAGGTGAAGCAAAATCTTTTCAAATTGAAGAAGAATTGTCAGTAAGTGTGACCGTCCTTTTCAAGTAAGCACCAATAACATCAGTAGACGTTGAAAGAAGCCTCTCCTGGTATGAAAATTTGCTTTCAGACAAGAGACGCTCGTTTACATTTCAAAATATTAAAAAAAAATTTGATAATCCAATGTAATTCTGATATTTAGCAATATTATGAGATGGAAGTTGTTATATTCATTTAAGTTTCTATACAAAATAAAAATATTTTGGTGTCAAGATATTTTCCTTTTTTTGTTATTTTAGGATATAAAACAAATTTTTCAAACTTTAATGAACGTAGAACAAGTATTGCATTGCTTTATATTTTTTAAATGACTCATAATAATTTTAAAGAGCAAAAAAAATTTTTAATTCAATATTTTTACTTTATTTCAGGCATTTTTTGCGCAATTTTTGGATTTTTAAGGGCAGTTTTTGCACTTTTTAAGGGCATTAGTTGGGATTTTTTAGGTCATCAAAATCCGGGCTCTAGTTATGATGGATATCGGGTGAATTTGACAATTTTCTATAGGATCGATATTGGTTGTAGAGTGACTGTAAAATATCGGGTGCATTGGAAAATTCTATATAGAGTCAATATCAGTAAAATAAAGTAACTTTGAGCCAAGATTCGACTCGATTACTGAGCAAAGAGCTTTTTCCGATATTGGCCCTACATAGAATAGTCCGGTTCGCGCGATATTTTACAGCCACTTTATAACCGGCCTTATATAGAATTGTCGATATTTTATATTCATTATTCAGCCACTATATTAGCAGTATGTAGGTCGATATCGATTCAATAAAGGACCCAATATTAAAAAAAAAATTGGTCCCTGGGTGTCTGACCCATATCGAGTCGATTTTGAACCCAAGAAGGTAAAATTGTTGTCAGGGCTTGCCACGGTAAACAATCGAATGGATGCCCATTCAAAAACAAACATGCTGTTGTGGAAATGTTTTTACAAGATCAGTACAACAACTACAAGTGCCGTGATGGCTCCTGGGATAGAGCCTTGCAATGAGAGGAACAGGGCCCAGAGATGGCTGATCGATACGAATTCCGCATCCGGACACAGAGATGATTGTGCTCCGGAAAAAAATCCGGATTTTTCGCTAACCACGATCCGGAAATCCAAGGTTCAGAAGTTTCAAGAAATCATCGATCAAAAATTTTTGTATATTTTATTAAAAAATATTAGAACTAGAATTTATACTTGGCATCTCTTTCATTTTTAATTTTTTTTTCCTGGTATAATAATAAATGTGATTAGAGATAAAAGTAAACATATACAAAATTATTCATTTAAATTATGCTGCATATAATTTATTTAGAATCGCATGTTTTGAACATATCAATGATTTAAATTTATAAAGACATTAATTTTTCGAAATTCGTCATTAATGATTTTCAGGATTTTTGAGTTGGGGGCCCACAATCACTCCTGCGCAATACTGATATCCCCAGTGGGATCATAGGTTAGCCGTGGGAGGTTTTCCTTACCATGTAACGCAAGTTAGTTCCATCAAAAAGGGAAGGTCTGTTCTTATAGTAGCCATATCGAGCCAATTTTGAACCCAACTGGGACCAAGGTAAAATTGTTACTAGGGTAATTTATTTTGTTGCTTGGGTGGCTTTTGGTAAAAAGGGTCTTTGAAAGTTCTGAGGACCTTACAAATTCTTTTGCAGAATGGTTACCATAATTTTTTTTCAACAAAAAGGAAAGAAAAAAAAGTAGTTATTGATTTTATCTAAAATATCTTTCAGAATATCGTGGGAGAAATATTTTTGGTGGATCAGAAGATGCTTTCCCATATGGATGCATTCGAATGCCACCCCACCTACTACACGCGGATCGAAGTGGAAGTAGAAGTGCTGGAGAAAGAAAATGATTCGAAATTCAATCTCCCAACGATTGTGAAGCCCTGGGTCTACTTTCTCATGAGATTTCGTCCCGACCTTCTGACGCTGAATTACTTGGAAGATTATCATTCACGGGGCTCACATGGCTTGGAATACATAAGCAGGTATAAGAGACCTCCTGCCCAAGACTATTATGATGATGTTAAAATGTAACTATGGCTTTTCATACTATAACACCCAGATAGCAAAAAAATGGTTTATTTTCACTCAGCAAAAACCTTTTAATGTAAATTTAAAACGGTTTTTTATACGGTTTACGTGTGAACCTTAAAACGTGATCTGTGACCATCTGCTCTATTCTACGCACATTACCCTCATCAAATTACCTCATCGCACATTACCTTGGAAACAATTAAAATAAAACAATTAAACAGTATCCAGCGAATACCACTCTTAACTATCACGAAGGCCTATGTTACAACGAGCACAGAGGCAATCCAGATAATGACGGGTGTTATGCCAATTGGTCTGAAAATCGTGGAGGACATCTTTTGCAAAAGGGTGAGGTGGGACTGGAGACTCGAGGACATAAATTATATTCTACCTATTGCTTTTGTTTATAACATAGATTTTGAGAAACCAGCCCTAGGGCATCCTTCAGATTACATTGCCTTGCCCTGGGGATATAGCAGCCCTAAAGATCAGGGAGTGGAGATCTACACTGATGGCTCTCTGATGGAGGCAGACTGTCCGAATAAATTCAGGACTTCACACGCAATGATAGTCAAGAACAACGGTATCACGATTTTCAAAGCCTCCACCAGAGTCACTGATAACACCAACATATTTATTGCAGAGCTGTTGGCAATCTAGTCTGCCCTGATATGGTTACGTCAGCATGATATTACACATGCAACGATTTTTTCAGACTCACTATCATCCCTCCAGGCCCTAGCTAACCCAGAACTCAGTTCCAAACTTATAGAAGAGATCAAAAAAATTTGGAATAAGAACACTATTTTGAACTGGGTAAAAGCACATGTGGGGATCCAGGGCAATGAGGAGGCAGACAGGGCCGCAAAGGAAGACATTGGTTCTGACAGTGTAGATCTCCAGGTTCTGAAGACCCCCAAACAAACCAAAACAGAAATCAAACAATATTTAATGGCAAGGTGGAAAACCAAATGGCAAAATTCTGAGAAAGGCAGGCATACATTTAAATTCATTAAGACCCCGTCAACTACAAGGTTGCAAACTAATTTCTATTTTAACCAATTTCTGACGGGGCACGGAGTGTTCGGAGTATACCAAAACAAATTTTTTAATAAATCAGATATTTGCTCAAACTGTAACCAAAGACAAACCATAGAGCATCTTTTCTATAATTGTGATCGGTACCGGACACTCCGAAAAAATTATTTCTTCCAAAAAACAAGCCAACAAATTTTTGCAGACAAGGTCTGTAGAGAAATTATTAAGATTATCATTAAAACTACTCTTGGGGAACATATGGCATTAATAAACGAAATTGACAATAACTAAAATTTTAACCTGCTTGATCTAACCACCTTGACAAAACTTTTTTTTTGGATCACATTGACATTTTAGTGTTTTAACTTGCCTTTGCATGCTTTAGGTTTGTTTACAACCTTTGGATTTTAATACATTTGGTATTTTACATTGCGATTGTATTTTATACACGGTTTTTAGATTGTTATACACCCCTTTTAGTATATATTGGTATTTTATCCTCTGTATTTTTTTGTACTTTAATTGAATTTACTGTGCTTTACTTGTTGTTCTTCATTTTAACTACCTGTTACTACTTCACTCTCACTATTTTGGTTCTACCAGCATGATTCAAGCTGGCTTGATTGGCTGTATCCTTTCAATGCCCTATTGGCAAGTGTATACATCTGTGATTTTGTCTCTGTTTTAACCTATCAATTTTAGCACTATATTCATTTATCCTTTCACCTTTTGGTGATTTTATGAGTGTATTTACGGCTGTTTTTGGTGCAATTGTTGGATTTTTTTTGTCTTGTATTGAGGGGTCCACCAGCTCTGGCTCACTCAGTTTTTACTGGTTGTCTCAGGGTTAGTAATTTTCATATTTTATATATATATAATTTTTGTATTTTATTTATATAAGGGTTAATAATTTTTGTATTTTTTTTATATAAGGGTCTGTTGACCTATTTTAATGATCCACTGTATTTGGCGTATGGGCCTAGGCCGCTGTATAATTTCAAGTTACCTTGGAAAGCAATCTTCTATATGAAAACCTTAAATCGAGGTTGACTTAGGGTTTTCAAGCAAGAAAATAATCCATGAATAAAGCTAGTCTCAAGGTGAAAATAATCTTAAATCTAGATATTTATGAGGTTTCTTTTCGCAAAGTTTCGTATGCACAGCTAAAATCCACCTTGTCATGAAATTTTAATGGACAATGCAATTTGATCCTATCGCTAGTGTGACGTCAGCTAATACGTCACGATGGACCTCAGTGACAATACTTTTTTTAAAAAAAGAATGAAAGGTTTGAAACTGCAATATTTTTGTTTTATTGAAAAAAAAAAGGTTTTTAGTGCAAACATTTTCGTGACACTAAAAAGAAAGTAGTATCATCTGATTGGAAGATTGCCAAGTTTTATTTGGGAGTTTTGCTGCTGGACTGTTGGACTGCACGCGTGCTTTGTGATATTGTATATACGATGGTTGCTGTAGAGCAGGGGTGGCGAACCTTTATACACCAACGTGCAATTTTTTCTAAAAAAAACTGTTTAATGATGTCATAGACGTGCCGTCAAATAATTTTGACTTCGTGATTATTGGGAAAATAATAACACTAAATACTATCAACTCTAAACTCTTCATTTACTATGAAAAAAAATACATTTTGCAATGTCTCAGTTATACAAGTAATTCAACTTAAAGTAACATCAAAGTGACTTCTGTTGTTGCAGATTAGATGACCAATAACTTATATTAGGTTGTAAGATGTTAGTTTAAGCAGGACTGTTGATTTTTTTTTTGCTAGTTATTTATTGTTAGCTGGTTTTTTACGGTTATTAACTGTTTTTTAGTATTAATTTATTTTTTTATTAATAATTGTTTCAGGGTGCGTAGCCAAATCTTTGAATCAAAAATAAACACTTTTTAAAAACTTTTCAAGCACTTTACAAAAATTTTCAAGCACTCAAAAAATTCATATTCAATCAATGATATTATTGAAAAACAAAAACTTTTTATAAACAGTTTTAGCGTTAAAAAAAAAACAAAAAAGAAACGGGCGTAAATCAAAACAATCAGTACCTTCCCGCATCACCGAGTGAATTCAACTTGACCCTGAACTCAGAATAAAAGTACCCTTACCCCCTACGTCAAAAAAAGTGTTAGAAGTAAAATAAAATAAACAAGAACAAAAATAAATTAAATTAAAACGAAAAACATTTCATAAGGATCTGATATTCTCTATCCGAATTAAGGATCTGATATTCTCTATCCGCACTCGGGTTTCGGTTTCAAGTGTGCGCATGCGCAAGTCATAACATGGGTACGACATGAAGTCCGCGTCAATGATTACGTAGCAAACTCCCCATTTTTCGTGAAATGCATGGGATCCACCAGATATCACTGAAGAGAAGAAAAAAAATTATTCGGAAAAAAAGCACTTTTTAAAAACGCCAGCTGAAAAAAGCACCTTTAAGAGCTTTTAAAAACGAAATCCCCCCAAAAAGCACCTTTAAGTACTTTTTACAAACGCTACGCACCCTGTGTTTATTATTTTGTTTGTTTTTTTGTGAATTTTAATTTAATTGTTACATATGCTTCATAGCGTAATAACATTTGTGTAATAACAATTCATAGTGTAACAACAATTGTGATCGGTGGAGTGCCCAAAATATTGTGTCGCGTGCCATAAATGGCACGCGTGCCATTGGTTCGCCATCCCTGCTTTAGGGTATGAAAACTGTAAAATTTAAGAGCGAAATCTTGTTTAAATTCCTTTCAAGTATGTTTCCTAGACCTTTCTTCTTATTCAATATTTTTGAAACACAGTTGTAGAATATTATGTGCTTATGCGCATCTTTTATAAAATAATTTACTTATTATATGTCAGTTAGTATTGTCGATTCTTTTCTTTTTATTGTTAAGAAAATGTTTACTAAAAAACTTTTTTCCATAAAGCAAAAAACTATTTCAGTTTCAAACCTTTTACCTTAAAAGGATTAAAAATTATTTTTTAAAAGGATTGTCACTTAACTAGAGATAAGATCAAATTGCATTGTCCATTAAAATTTCAAGACAAGGTGGATGATAGCTGAACATGTGTTGCGAAAAGAAACCTTATAATGACCTACATTTAAGATTATTTTCACCTCGAGACTAGCTTCATGAAAAGATTTTTTTTTCACACTTGAAAACCCAAAGTCAACCTCTATTTAAGGTTTTTATATAGAAGGTTGTTATCCAAGGTTTGGGATTAGGGTAATGTGCATAGAATAGAGCAGATGGTCACACATCTCGTTTTAAGGTTAGAAGGTTTGTTCGTAAACCGCATAAAAAATAAAACATATTTAGGTTTACATTATAAGGTTTTTGCTGAGTGAAAATAAACCTTATTTTGCTACCTGGGAATGGATTTTTCTATGGAATGGTGATTTTGTTGTTGAGTTAATAAGTCTTCTCTTTTATTTAACGTACAAAGGTTTCTTAATCATTTGATTCAAACTCTTTTGAGTTTTATTTCAGGTCCATTTTAATTTTGTATTTTTTGACAACAGTTGTCGACACAAAGAGCAAGATCAGTTTGGGAACGGTAAAATCGTCCAGCAGGACACATTGACTTCCATTTCATTACATTGAGCTAAAAAAATTAAACTAAATCGTACTTCTGTCAGGTATCTCTGAAATTCAGGTTGCAAAAAACTGAAAGTAGTTGCACAAGGTATATAATATGATAATGCCCATTAAACTATCTCCTCAAACTGAAGCAACATACTACTTTAACAAACACTTACAAGGTTTCTTGGATGCTTTACCTAATACAAACCTTATACAGTGGTCCGTTAACGGATCTTTCACAAAATATCCTTTTGTAAAAACGGACCCTTCACAAAATAATTTATCTTTTAATCGGACCCATCACAAATTTGTTTATCTTCATTATTGTTTTGTTAATCCAATAAACCCTTCCCGGAGGGGGGGGGGTTCAAGACAAACTAAGTTTCCCTAAGTTTAAATTCCAAACGTAGTATTCCAGGAAAATATTTCTACTTTTACAAACATCGTGTGCACATTCTTATTAATACTAAATCATATTTTTTTTCGTAAATAAATAATTGATCAATTTATATTTATTCATAAAATTAATTAATAGAGTATTTAGTAAATAAAAACTATTTTCTGGCAATTTTTTAAATAAAATATTATAAATTTAAGAATTGTTTAAGTTTACTTAATGCGTAACACATTAGAAGTGATACATAACTAAGTTGTGTTATTTAAAATACGTCAATTGAAATTATTGAAAATGTGAGTGATTTTGTTTCCATTATTCGTCAGAAATGAATATTCTGTATTGAGCAGTATAGGCTAAATGCCAAATAACAGGACCCTATTTGCACACAAATTCACAAAAGCAGGACACTGGTTGAAAGAATGTGACTTAACGCTTATTTTATATTCACAGATTATGAATAGTTTTTTCTCTCTCACAATTTTACAAAAACAGGACCTTTCACAAAATGCCTGGACAGACCCCTGCCTTATACCTAACTCATGTTGCATACTCATGGAGCTGATCTAAGCTATTGGCTAGATCAGGGTTGCCACAGTAAAAAAAAATGAACAAAATACTAGTTGCTTTTAGTAGCCTAAAGCATGGAAATAGTTGCCAAAAACTATGAAAATAGTTGCTTAAATAAGAACAAAAATATGACAAAATTTATGACTTATTCTTATATACTGTTGGTAGCAAATAAGATGATTTTTTATATATATATGGGAGATTCTCACGAAATATGACAATTCACTGTCCTTTGCTCCAAGATCTAATCTAATAGTCATTTTCCTGGCATGTCTTAAACAATGTTTCCAATAATAACTAGCTTCAAAACTTCCCATAAATTTTTCAATATCTAATTAGGCAGAGGGTATTATTTACAAAAACTTTGTTTAAAAAATTTTTTTCTGTCAATAATTTGTTTGTCCCACGAAAATCTGTCATTTTCCTGGCTACTTTTATTTAATGGTTTATAACCAAAATAGATAGAGCCAGCAATCAATATCTTATGTTAATAGATTGATTAGATACCCTCCTATATGAACATGTCTTGTTGCATGAACAAAGAACTAATTTTCTGGTTCAAAATCTATTTCAAAAATTTTTTCAAGATGAGTAGGTTTTTGTGTTGTCATTTTCCTGGCTTCTTGAAATTATTAATAACATAAACTACATAGATTTATCTGAGTTATTTTAAGAAATCCTGTTGTTTTCTGCAGAAGGTAAATGTCTTAGTCCAAAATATTAAATTAAAGTTATATGCTATAAAATGGCGAATTTGTCATTATTCTGGCTGTCATTTTTCTGGCTTATGAATTCCAGGACATTGAAGTGCTACCAGAATTTTTTTTTTTAACTGCTAATACTGTAAGGAGGAAAACCAAATATTAACCTAATACCAAGTTTATGTATGATTGTAATATGGTTGGATGTATTCAAAGTTACTTATTTACAAAACAAATTTGATTCTTTCTACAGTGGATAAAAATAATTAATTTAAGCAATTTATGGTCCATCTAACATAAAGGCTGAAGTTCAGTTACTCACTATTAACTTAAAATGACTGTTTTTTAAACTTCTAAGCTAATATGTCATTCTCCTGGCATTCAAGATTTGATGAGTTTCTATTTTTTTTTTCTCGAGCAAATGTCAATGAACTACACTGCTGTCTGTAAGATATTAATAAATGTAACTAAAGAAGTATACAAAAAAAATTTTAGATTATTTTGAAGACTTGAAACTTGAAGAAATTTTTCAGTCCGAATCGTCATGTTTAAAAAGAATCACCCATATGTTAGTGTTCAAGTTCTAAATTTCTATCTATCGATCTATATATATATATAATTGTGAAAAGTGATTACTCAAATTCGGAATTCACGCATCGTATTAAGTAACCATTACCATTGTAACCGTAACCATTGAAAGGGCGATCGTGAAACGAAATAGACTTACAATGGGATCTGTAGCAAATCGAACGCATTAAAAAGTGATGACTCGAATTTACAATACAAACTTTTTTATTTTTTAAGTGGAAAAAAAAATTCTGTGTGTTCAGAAGCTCGCGCAAGTTTTCAACCCAATTTATGTTAAAATTACATCTCTGGGAATACAGAAAAGTTTCCCTTTCCTGAAAATAGTTATTATTATTTTTTTTTTTAGCATTTTCAGGCATGAAAAGTTGCCATAGCCGCCTCATGCCAAAAATAGTTGCATTTTAGTCGATTGTGTGGTGGCAACCCTGCCACATCAGTTGGGATAAGCAGCAGCAGCAATTTATTATCATTTCTTTTTTAATTTTAGTTTCTATCTTCAAATATTTGAGTACAAAACTATTTAACTATATGCATTCATTTTTTAAAAAAAAAATATTTAAAGTGAATAAAAATGAGGATAATTAACCCCTTGCACTATTTCCAAGAGATCGTGATGAAAATTTTATGCCAAATTGGAATATCACGAGTCAGGTTTTTAATCGACATTACAGGCCAAACATGAACAGGGTATCAGCTACATTTTAGATTTTTAAATCCATGACTCATTCCAAGAATTTTTCATGACTTAACGAAGTTATTATTTCCTCCGACAAAAAAGTAACAATAAGTTTTAAAAAGCATTATAATAACATTCATTGAAATGATTGGCATAACCAAAACTTTTATACTCTGTATTTTCATATTTATTAAAAAAAAAAAAAAAGAGTAAAGAATGAGTTGAAGCACTAAAATAGCTGAAAAAAATACAAAAGCAAATACTCTTCCTCTTCTTTTTTTTTCTGCAGAATTACATTCTAAAGATACTTTTCTTGTTTCTCGGAAAATAAAGTATTACTCCTGATTTCACTGGTCTCATTTCGGAATTTAAAAAAAAAAAAAAAAAATCGGAAATGACTGTCTTGCTTCAGCTAGAATCTTAAATTGTAAAATAAAAGTAAATAATAAATAAATTTAAAAAAAATCTGAAATCTCAGAAGTTTAAAAGATAATTCTTTCATTCATTTTTTGAAAAAACATAAGAACATTTTATATTTTAATAAAATATAACTGTAAGTGGGGAGTTTGTTTCGAATTCAGATATTCGGGGAGGGGGGGAGGGTAAATTCCGCTTTAAAAATTAGATTTTTCGGCAACCTAAATCCATGAATTTCTATGATTTTTTTTAAAATCATGACAAATTTTATTCAAAACCGAATCCATGACTTTCGAGGTACCCTGATGAATATCAGGGTCTGTATACTTAATCTCAGGATAAACAAGAATGTCTGAATGGGCTCTCCTGAATAGATATTGTCTCCTAATCTCTCTCGTCTTAGGTTCTTTTCGCGAAGGTGCATAAGTTAGGCACGGCTTGTTTCGAATTTCAGCTTAGTACAAGGGGTTAAAAAAAAGGGGGTATTATAGGAAGAGGCAGGTAATCATGCAATATTTTTTATATTCATTTTTATTTCAAATTTAATGTAATATGTTTAAAACTACTTAACAAAATGTATTTTCTCTTTGTTAGTGAGGATACAACAGATCCGGAAGACATCTATAAATAATTACGGATGTTATGGAATCACACATAATTCTGCGTCACTCCGATAAAATAGAATCATAAATAATTGTTTTGATTACAAATTTGTATGCCTTTGTGAATAAAATATTTAATTTTGACAAATTTCGAATTCAAAACAATTTACAGTCCCTGGCCATATTATTAGACGCACTTTAAGATTCTATGTAAAATCTTAATTATCAGGTGATACTCTATACAGCTTTATTGTTTTTATCCGACTGTTTGCACTTGTTTACGTTAGTGTATCAATGGGTTAACATTGTAATGCAATACGTTAAAAATAAATACAAATAGGAAGTATATAAAAAATCTGAATAAAAACCCATTACATGTATGTTTAAATATAAAAGTATTGCATAGAAACTCGTGTCTATCATGTCATTATTAAAAGACTACATTGCGTCTAATAATGTAATCTAATTATTATAATATACTAATGCAGTGTTTTCCCTACAGCGCGAGAACCTCGCATATTTTTTTCTTTTCTCGCATTAAAAAATGATTACCGCGAGAAATTCGGGCATTCTATAAAGCAATTTCAAAATTCGCGAATTTCTTGCATTTTGAAAAAAATTTCTCATTGCGCCATTTAGAATGAAATCTGTTTCACTTTTCTTCCTGGATCTTTCATTATTTTCAACATCTGCCCCATTATCTAGCTTCCCTATTTACCAGTATTGTTCAGAACCTTTAAGAACAACAGAACACCATCCCTCGGAACCTCTTTCAGAACGCATTTCTCTGCAACCATGTGTTTACCCTAGGTAAGGTTTCTCCATGTAAGAAGTTCAAATTTTTTGGTCATTATTGTAAGATGGACAAATACCTTGTAAAGGCAATATCTTCTACTCCGAAACGGATAAATGAAAATGAAACAAATGTGGGTAGAAACGATCAAAATGAAACAAACACGCATTTGAGCAACCTAATGAGAATAGCTGATAAAAAAAGTAGATGTAGAACATCTTCCATACGATGATGCAAAAAAAATATTCAATGCTTTAAAAATTAGAAGATGTTAAAAATGTATTATAATTAAAGAAGTGATTTTTTTTTCAAGTCTCTTAGTGTTTTTTTTTTTTTTTTTTTTTTAAGTTTTTAGATATTTCACTTAACTTTTTGAAATCTCACCCTGTTTTTGAGAAAGGGTGAGAAATTCTCATCCATTTTTTTTTTCTGCGATGAAAACACTGACTAATGTAATGCTTGATATTCTATATTAATATTATTCTATATGCGACAGGGAGTGTAACTAAACCACAAGAAGTAACAACTCAATTTTTTGTATTTTTAGAAAAATCTATTGTTGCCCCCCCCCCCCGACTTTTTTTTTCTTGTTAGTTTTTGTGGCCTGCTATTAAAAAAATGGTTCTGCATCCTTCAATGTAACATAAATAAAACAATATTTTAAATAGTGTTTAATGAATAAGAAAATGAATCACCAAAATATAAAATTCATTTCTTGCACTATGATGTTTCTGAGATTCTGACAATTTCAAATAAGTAACATCTTGTTACTCTACACATAATAAAAAAGTTTAAAAACTCTCTTAAAAAATGGTTAAAAATTGTTATTTATAGACTAGAGCACAGTAAACATTCCTTTTTTCAACAGAAGGGATTGTAAGAAAGGCACTTGATGATTTAAAGAAGTTGGTGGTCATCAACCGCTTCAACCGGGATCCTAATTTCTTCCACTTCACAACCGTACGCAGCTCGAGTGAGTTTCATAATGGTGTGCAGTGGAACTTTTATGAAAGGAACTTCACCTGAAACAATAATTCAGAATGTTCTTTTAGGATAAACATTATAAAACAGGGTGCATAGTCAAATCTTTTAACATAAAGTAAGCACCTTTTAAGTACTCTTCAAGCTCTAAAAAAATATTTTTAAGCACCATATACATTAACAAAATGCAAAATAATTTTCAAAGATTTTACATCATCATGATGAAATAATTAGTTTCTGGCATAAAGAACTCTTTTTCTTGATTATATTAGTCACCACAAAAAGATCGAGAGATTTTTCAGTTCTATTTCAGAGGGTGAAAAATGAAGCCTGAAATAGAGAATATCTTATAAAATGCAGCAGAGTTGCACATGAGAGAGCAATAATTTCATCAAATTATTACATTCATGAAAGAGCAAGTATTTCATCAAACATGTAAAATAATTGGTACGCTTGCATACGCTATGAACCGACAGTAGCCGGAATGGATTGTGGTTGAATGAATTAAAACAATGTGAAAACCATGCTTTTGGATAATATGTGGTGAAAATCGACATGATAAAGAAAAAATCTCATTTTCAAAAAGAGAAACTTAAGAACTTTTTAAAAACACCCAATAAAAAAAGCACAATAGTAGGTTTTAAAAAACAAAAATCGAAAATAAGCACTTTTTAAAAATGCTATGCACCATGTAAAAGGATATCTATAAATGATTACGAGGTGGTTACGAACACTTTACACACAACACACAAATTTTCTTGATTTTTTTACTTGGTGGCATCATTCTTAAACAAATAAATAACACAAGTGCCATTAGAGTTAAAAATAAAAGATAAATTTTATAAAAAACTATTTTTATATACTATTCTAGGTATTGCAAAAATAGGGTTGTCACAGAAAAAAAAACGAACAAAATAGTTGCTTTTAGTAGCCAGAAGCATGAAAATAGTTGCCGAAAGTTTTACGTTATTTCAATTTTAGGAAGAAAAAAAATAACTTTATTTTCATTTTAAGAATGAATTATATTTTAAGAGAAGCATTCATCGCAAAAGCTATCTGTAGTCGATTTAAATAAATTTTTAAGGAAATATGAATTTGATTTTAATAGAACAATTTGTTATACTTCAGTTGTAGGAATGGGTGTATTTTGCAGTTCTCTTCTGAAATATTTATTAAAAATAACATTTACTTAGCAAAATGAACATTAATTTATTATTAGGCAATCAGTCTGAAATTCAATGATGTCCCCATAACTGTGTTGTATACAGTTTGTGCAATAACAGCAGTAGAAAGTACATTCAAAAACGTTAGAGAACAAACGCATAGGTAGATAGTCGTCTTGGCGAGAATAGTGTGCCCACATAGTGATGGATAGGACTGGGCGATATTTAGATTTTAGTATCGCATATCGGCACGCGAACATCGCAATATTTTGATGCATCGCAATGTCTCGGTACATTTGGTACTGCATAAATTCGAATTTTTTATTAATGCACCGATTAAGGCAATTATGTTCTTGAAAGAAACTCCATCAGAGTTACGTCTCTCCCCATCTTAAATTTAGTTCATTTCAATCAATATTTACAGGGTATCTGCTACATGTTAGATTTTCAAATTCATGATTTTCCATGACTAATTCCAAGAATTTTTCATGACTTAACGAAGTGACTATTTTCTCCGACAAAAACACAACAATAAATTTGAAAAAGCATTTATAATAACATTAATTGAAATGATAGGTATAACCAAAACTGCTATGCTCTGCATCTTCTTATTTATAGATTTAAAATTTAATAAACAGAGGAAAGAAAGAGTTGAAACAATAAAATAGCTGAAAAAATACAAAAGCAAATAATTTATTTTCTGTAGATTTATATTCTAAAGATACTTTTCTTGTTCATCTGAAAGGAAAGATATACTCCTGATTTTTCTGTTTTCATTTCGGAATTTTAAAAAAAATAGCCAATGACTGGTTAGCTTCAATTAGAATTTTTAATTTATAAAATTAAATAAAAAAAGTAATAAAAATTCTTAAATCACAGAAGAGTTTAAAAGATAATTCGCTCTAGAAATGATGTTTTTTCTTTCATTTTTTGAAAGAACACCATAATTTTTAAAGAACATGATAAAATCCTTTTATATTCTAATAAAATATGCCTGAGTGGTGATTTTGTTAGGAATTCAGATATTTGGAACATGATGAAATTAGGGGGGGGGGAGATTGCATTTTAAAAATTAGATTTTTCGGAGATCAGTGGTGCAAGTGGCAAAACATGGTTTTGGAGCAACAAAAAAGCAATTTTGGAGCAGCAAAACAAAGATTTGGAGCATATTTAATAAAAAGAATTAAAACAAGAATTAGTAACAAGAGTTTTTAATTCTGTTCATTAATAACATATCTTATTTTTTAAACTTTTTTGAAGGTCCATGCATAAACAAATTTTCTTTTTGGTATTTTCCAATGCTGTTAAATATTCTGCTATCCTCGACTTAGCCTCAGATAAGAGGATCTGCCCGCTTTCTATAATCGACATGTTTTTATTATTTAACCCATCTTTAACATTTTTTTCAGCTGTGGCTAAGAGATCTTGAGAAGCCTTCAATTTTTTTAGCAAATCAATTTCATCAGCTTTCCTCAGTTTTAGTGTTTTCACATTATTTTCACTTTCTTTTTTCTCAACCTCTAATCAAGCAGAATAATTTGTAATGCTGCACGAGTCCCTTTAATCATATATTTGTCAACTTTAAAGTTATTCCCCCAGCTGATATGTGACACAACTTGTCTCAAACCATTAACACTATGCAAATTTAAACTTGCCCTATTGTAAAGTAGCTTTTTATTCAGACATACGAACAAAACTAAAACCTCTCTAGTACTAAAACCTCTTTCAACATCGGCATTCTCATGTGGTATGCACAAAAGAGCTTTAAAAAAGCTTTGTTATAAGAGGATATTTAATATTTCTCAAATTATATTTCTTCACAAAATAGTTTTTCCGAAACACATCAATTGGTGCATATTCATTTGAGTCAGAAGAATAAATTTCTGGTTCTCCACATAACAGTAACAAAGATGCCTCTTCAGGTTTTATAATAAATGGGGTTACTGTTGCTAGATATCTTATTGACTTAATAGAAGTGTTTTCCATTATCATTACAGGATGCAACACTTTAAGATGGTACAATAACCTATTTTCAAGAGGCAATGCTTTTAATAACTTTTTTGCACATGCCATAGACCTAGCACCTAAATACATAGAATTTTTTTCTGAAGAAGATAAGGATGTCATTGCATTTGTGGTATCTAGTCCAACATCTATTAAATTTGAATTTTGCCAAATTCTATATCCAAAGATTTTAAGTGCTTTCCTGTCAAACTAAGAAAAGCAGAACTCTTTAAAAAACGCCCTAACAATGCTTAAACTGGAGACACCATTTCATCATACAGCAATTGAATCAATGGTGTCTCAGTTTGGAAAAGATCTAAAAAGTTATTTAATATAGCTGAAATATTTCTTAAAAAAGAGTTTTTGGCAAAAGCAATTTAAATAAGTTCAATATTTAGTAGCTCATACTATTTTTTATATTAATAATTACTTTATTTAATTCTGTAAAAGGTAATTTAAAACTCTAATTAACTTAACTATTATTTAAGGTTATTGAGTATATTTTTCTTAAAATTTAAATAAATGTTATTTGTAATAGTATATTCAACAAAATATTAACAAGATTAATATTGATCATACCGAATTTATAAAAATATGTAAAGAATTATGCAAACTTTAATAAATTTATAATACAAATGTAAATTAGTGAATGGCCCCTAAAATGTTTTTAATTAAAATTGGTTACCTAGTACAGTATTTCATTAATGAAATTATTAAAAAAAATTAAATAATTTTTAAATGCAAATACAATGAGTATTGAAGCTAAAGAAATTTTGTCAGAAGTTAATTATTATATTGTCCCTACTCTCATAATGTTTAACAAATCTGTGATAATTAAATTTTTTTATATCATTTGCTTTAAATCAAATCATTAAGAGATGAATTAAAGTATTTTTGAATGACAAATCTGAAAAACATAGGATTTTTTTGCTGCTTTAAAAATTCTGAAAGCCCCTCTCTTCATACTTATTTAACATCTTGTCACTAAATATTATTAAGTTTTTTCTTAAACCAAAATAAGAGCACTGAAAATTTTGAAAGTAATAACACAATAATAAAATGCAATAAGTAAAAAAAAAGTTATAAAGTAAAATAAATGTTTAAACACAATATGCAATCAGTGGATGGTCCCTCAGATAAATTTCAGTTTAAGAAACTCTATTAATTCTTATCTTTATTAAATTAAATGAATAAAAGGGAGATGGAAACTGACTGCTCTGAGGATCAATATGAAAATATGTACTAAGTGAATGGTCCCCAAGTTAATTCCAAGATCATGCCTACTATTCTATAAATAGAATAGAGCAAGAAGGCCATTAGCTTGCCATTGACGAAGACGATGGCATTTTAATAACGATGAAATTAACAAGAGAAATAAAAGTTTCTTTTGCCATTAAAATTTGGCAATATTTAGTTGGTCCCCGAAAATTCGAGAGAAGTTTCGGTTCCATTTCAGAGAGAGGAAAATGAAACATGAAATTGTGAATATCTTGCAAAATGAAGCAGAGCTGCACATAAGAGTGCAAGAATCCTTCCCACTGAATCCAGAGCAACCCCCCACATGGCAGTAGCTTGGTTGCTGCAAAATTGTGACTTGGCGATACCCGGGGGATAATATCCCTTATGGCGCAGATAAGAGCAATTTAAACCTATTACTTCAATTTGGAGCATGTAGGCGCAGGTTTTCACAATTGGCGTGGATCGGGGCAGCACTTGCAACGCTGGGAGACTTTCCATGATTCATCCATGATTTTTTTTAAAAAATAGCAAAAATCATGACAATTCATGGCAAATTTTGTTCAACACTGAAATTCATGACTTTCCATGTGCGCGGATACCCTGTATTTATTAAAAAAAATCAGAAAGGTGTGAGGGGAAAGTGTTATTGACCATGCCAACCTTCATATCTATGAAAAGGTACTCCACCATCGAATCGAGTTAATATGTCTTATATACTAGTGAATTGGAATTGTATTTTTGTAGTGGTAGACACACTACAAAAGCATAAAAAAGTAAAACGAATCCTGGAATAAAAGTAAAATATTAACAATTTGCAATTAGTAAAGTACATTTTTAAAAAAAAATAAACATTGCATTTTTATATTTTCGAGCAATGACAATTATTTCTCAATAATAAAGAGATGGATGCATGTAAAATAGCGGTTAAAAAACAATAAACGGCTGAATCGATTGTAAACAGTATTTGCACAATGAAAAGAAAACACTTCCAAAACTAAGATATTACTAAGAGACTCCGATTCTAGATCTGATTGGGATTCATCATGGCAGCAAAACGATGATTTAACGATCGCCACCACAGCTATCATTGTACACTAACATGCTCTTCGCAGACATCGATGTCACGATCGAGAGAAGTGCTCCTCGCACGCACTTGAAACCATCGATGGGACTATTGGGAACGATGCTCAACATCGCGAGTGTAGTCATCGATGCATAGTACACATTTCAGTTAATCGTAATTTCCGATGCTTTGAAAAATTGCTAATCCAAACATCGGATCGGCGGTGAACATCGGTATTTACCGATGCATCCATTTATCACCCAGTCTTATTTAACGACATGTCAACTACTACCTCCTCTTAACGTTCAAATAATGTATTAAGTGTGTTTTAATTTGGGGCTAGGATGTTGATGATCAATAAATTCTTAATAAAATGCCTTTAAAAATGCAAAGGTAAAAAAAAACTCTAAAAACAATATAACATTATCCTTAAAATTAAGATTTTTGTGAAAATATTCTTTTTGTAATAAAATTATAAATCGTTGCTGTTATCGACCCTTAAGGCAGAGAAGACGCGATTGCTCTTGTTTTCCAGCGGCGCAATCTATGGTCAAGAATTCGACTTGTGACACACCGGTTGGTAGGGTGGACCCATTCATTCATCCACAGATCGTCATTTTGACCCGGACCAGATAACGATCTATCTCCACTTCAGTACTCCCAGAGGTATAATTAGGTATCCGAATATGGAGGACTTTGTGACCAGACGGATTTAACGTGCACCAGTCACCATTTACTATTTCGGACTCACGAACAAGAGTTCAAAGCCCTGCCAACCGGGCTATCCAGGCCAATTATAAAACGTAACTCGTCATCATAACTTTTGTAAAAAATAAGGTAGTCATTAAAATAAATATGCAATTCATAAAAAATAAATACCTGATAAAAATGTATTCATTTCTAGTAGCACTCTTCATGAATAACAGAAGTGCTACTTAAAGGAATAACATTGGTTGCACCCAACACTATTCAATTTTAAACGCAAAATTTTACTTTTTAATTGGTATCTAATGAATGTTTCGATTGAATAAACTAAATTTTATGGTCACTTATGAATTAAGCTTTCAGTGTTAGTATCATAAAATATAAATGTGATTTAAATCAATGCCAATGAAGAAGTATAATCTATATTATTATTTTATTCCTTCAGAAAAAAATCTTTAATTGAAGAATGTTTTGATTTTCTTTTTCCCTGTTATTTTAAGTGATTTTCAAATTCAATGTATTTTCCAGGTTTTCCCTATTCTCCCTGTGGAATGGCAACCCTAAATATAAAAAGTGACTTAAAATCATGAATAATCCAATATAAAGGGAAAAAAAAACCCGACTAAAATTGAATTTTTTTTTTTTTTTAATTGACAGCCAAGCTCTGGTTATGACTCATTGAATGCAATCAGAAGACTGCAGAACATCAAGTTTTGCATAATATCAGGCATAATCGCAACTAAAACACACTTCTTGTTTCCTTTATTTTATGAAACCATTTCACTTAATGTATTGAACACAGAACTGAAAGAGAGAGAGAATGACTTACTAGATTTCTTATCCAGAAAATAGGCAAGAAGACACCTCAACACAGCCTGATGTGCAACCACTAACACATTCTCTTGTCTTTCAAGCTCCTAAAATCCACAATGGATAAATGAATAACACATGAAAATCTCAAAGTTAAAAAAGAAAGCATAAATCCGTATAGTATAATTGTCATTCATCCTCAGGGATACTCCCTAAACCGTTGCCATTAGCCCATTCTTCAGCTCCAGTGCGACACAAATAAAGTACCTACCTACCCACAGTTTGTCTAAAGTAAGAACTCCCCTAGTCATTCGTCTGGACCCATGGCGGTGACTATGGTATAACTATTTCAAGTAGGGGTGTGAGGTCACTGTTTAGAACAGGTTTTGGATCGGGGTCGGTGAGAAAAAGGTTATATTTTTCTCTGGTCTACCTTGTTAGCCCTAGAGTGAAGAGAGGCTACCCTCCCTGATATGTACTATGCTTGTTTCCATAGCAGCAGAAGGCTTCAGACTTTGTGGCAGGGGGAGTTTTTACCGTAGACAAACTATAATTACATTTATTATTTGTTTATGTATTTTATTGTAACTGTGATATATTTTTGTTCTGTGTACCTGGCAACTTTGATGCATAATTGTTTGTGCTGAAAATTTAGCAATCAATCAACAATAAGGTCTGTTTACACGGTCCAAGTTCTTTAATCCAAGAACTTGGAGGAATTTCTTTCTAAAAGAAATTGCATGATGCATTGACACCATCCAAGTTCTTGAATGTCAGTGATCAAATTGTTCATATTCAATACAACCCAGCACATTGTTCATTCATGTGAAAACCCGCACATTGCTCATATTCAATATTATAAAAATCATGCTTACACTAATTTCAGATTACTCAATAAATTAAAATAAAATCATAATAACACCAACAGACCCTAACAGATTAATTTATTTGGGATTAAAATACATGAAAATGGACAACAAAGCTGATGTTGACGCCACAAAACTTTAGAAGCTGATTAGTTAAGGGAGGAAAAACTTGGATTGAAAGTAGAACATGCTCAACTATCGTCCAAGGACTGGGGTGATTGTTTCAGCGATCCGAGCAAAACAATGTCCAAGAACTTGTATTATATAAACAGGCGTAATCAGAAAGTATAAATATTTATAATTCTTAATTAATTAAAAAAGATGAATAATCTTGAGAGAGGATGCCTAAAAAGTAATATCAATAACACTGAGGTTATCAAATTTAATCCTTTTTCATCTCAGAGAGAAAATTATCTTCACTAATTGCATCTCCCAAATTTATTAAGTTTCTCGCTAATCATGTCTTTGGCATTTTTTTTCTATCATAATTATTCATTCATAATCATTATTATACAATTATTATCATTATTATATTATCATTATTAATCATTCATTATAATCATTATACTATCATTATTCTGCCGAGAGTAGTTATCGACAATGAAAAGGTACTCCACCGTAGAATCGAGTTAACATGTCTTATACAGTAGTGAATTGGAGTTATATTTTTGTAGTGACATTACTCACTTTGGAGAAAAGATGGTATGAGATGTGTGAGTGCACCAACAGATAAAAATATATCTTAATATTTGCATAGAATATACTAACTAAATCAAGGACGGTAGGTTTCTTCCACAGTATATTCCTACCACTCACTATATACTCTAGAATAAATGATGCATAGGCAATTCCTTTAACAAATGCTCCTTTTAAGCACTATATACATTAACAAAATGCAAAATAATTTTCAAAGACTTAACATAATCTTGATAAAATAACTCTTCTTTTGATTAGATTATCCAACAAAAAAAGATCCATAGATTTTTTGGTTTGATTTCAGAAGGTGGAAAATGAAGCCTGAAATTGAGAATAGCTTGCAAAATGCAGCAGACATGAGAGAATCTCAACGAACCCAGCTCAGTAGACACATGCAAACTCGCAAGTATTTCATCAAACATGTGCAGGGTATCTGCTACATTTTAGATTTTCAAATTCATGACTTTCCGTGACTAATTCCAAGAATTTTTCATGACTTAACGAAGTTACTATTTTCTCCGACAAAAATACAACAATAAATTTAAAAAAGCATTATAATAACATTCATTGAAATGATAGGTATAACCAAAAACTGTCATACTCTGCATCTTCATATTTATAGATTTTAAATTTAAAAAAACAGAGTAAAGAAAGAGTTGAAGCAATAAAATAGGTATAAAAATTACAAAAGGAAATAATTTTTTTTCTTTTTTCCTGCAGAATTACATTTTAAAGATTCTTTTTTTGTTCATCGGAAAGGAAAGAAATACGCCAGATTTTTCTGTTTTCATTTCGGTATAATTTTTAAAGAACACAATGAAAACATTTTATATTTTAATCAAATATGACTGTGAGTGAGGATTTTGTTACAAATTCAGATATTCGGAACAAAATGAAATTCGGGGGGGGGGGGGGAAATTCCATTTCAAAAATTAGATTTTTCGGCGACCTAAATCCATGACTTTTCATGATTTTTTTCAAAAATAAAGTTAAAAACATGACATTTCATGACAAATTTTGTTCTATTCCAAAACCCATGACTTACCAGGTGCGTGGATACCCTGCATATGAAATGATTGATGATTACATACGCTATGGACAGACAGTACACCCAAATGGATTGTGGTAGAATAAGTTGTGAAACAGAACAATGTGAAAATCATGCTTTTGCATAATATTTGACATGGTAAAAGAAAATATCTCTTTTTCGAAAAGGCATTATTAGGAATATAAAGCATTTTTTAAAAAAAACCAATGAAAAAAGTACCTCTAAAGCGCTTTCTAAAAACGAAAATAAGTATCTTTAAGCACTTTTTAAAAACGCTACATAACATGATGAGTTTCTTCTAATTCAAATGGAAGAAACACTTTTACAAAAAGAAATATCAGATATTTAACCAGTTTATAATTGCAATCTACTTTAAATAAGTAAAAATTAAAAAACAAAAACTAGGAAAAAAACTTTTAATTAAAGAACCGTTAAAATAACATAACTTACTAATTTTATTGATACCGTGTGTAGCCAGGTTTTTCAACAAAAAATAAGCACTTTTTAAGCACTCAAAAAATATTTATAATCATTTTCCAGAAAGAAAAAAAAATCATAATTAGGATCTGTGCAGTAATAAAAGTTATTTTTTTCCATCATTTAAATTTCTTAATTCATAAACATAAAATCAATAAAATTCTGAAACATTTAAAAAAAACTTTACATAATCATGATAAAATAACTAGTTTCTGATAAATATTGCAGAAAAAATTGTGAAAATCATACATTTTTGCAATTTATGATGACAATCGATATGGCAAGGAAAAAACTATTTTAAAAAGATAGAAAATTAAGGACTTTTTACAAAAACCCCCAAAAAAAGCACATTTAAGGATTTTTAAAAAACGTAAATAAAAAACAAGCACTTTTTGAAAATGCTACGGCACCCTTTACGCAAAATTTATAAATCGATATTAATTTTTAAAAAATAAATTATTTGAGAAATAGCATAAAGAATAATATGTATATTCATATTTATCATTAAAATTTATAAATCCAGGGTATGTGCTACATTTTAGAATTTGAAATCCTTGACTAATTCAAAGAGTTTTTTATGACTTAACGATGTTACTATTTCAGGGTTCATACAGAGATCAGAGGAAGAAATCCAAGTAGTATCCAAGGAGTCCAAAATTTTAAGGACTCATTAAAAATTTTGCATAAAAGATAACTAGACAGTTTTTTTTTAAATTAAAAAACAATTATTATAAGGAACTTTCAAAAATGTATAGTTTGTGTTGTTAATATGCAAATAAAATCTCATTTTTCCTCTCCCTCTCAGTTAAGTTGCGCGAGTTGCGTGATGTAACACAATGACTTCCCGATAGGGGAAATAGATATATATTTGTTGAAGAAGCTGACTAGTTGTTGGTTGATTCAGATGTGTAGCACTGTGTGTGTGAACTATTGTTTCCTCATATTATGTTTTAATAAATACCTTATTTGCCAGCATTAGCCTCTGTGTTATCCAACCAAACAACAGTTTGCATATTTTTTTCTAGTCCTTTTGAAATAAATTTTCACTTTGTCAAACTTCACCAAGAAAAATAAATAAAGATATAACTTTTACACATTTTCCAGTTTCAAATATTTCAATAAGTCTTATTTTTTTCTTCCAACGCTTGCAATTCAATTTTTTTTCTTTTCAAGTTTTTCTTATAAACTGTTAGATTTTGACAGCTAAGTCATATCATTTAGCAGCAGACTTAGTAAGTTCATCCATGCAATGCAATAATCTAAGGAGTTTCTAAGGACTAATTTGGAAATCTAAGTTGTTCCTTGGAGACTTTTTTATTTCCAAGGGTTTTTTAAGGAGTTTAAGGAGTCTGTACGCCCCCTGCTATTTTCTCCATCAAAAACACAACAATAAATTTAAAAAAGCACTGTAACAACATTAATTGAAATAATAGGTATGACCAAAACTGTTATACTCTGTATCTTCATATTTATGGGTATTAAATTTAATAAACAGAGGAAAGAGAGAGTTGAAGCAATAAAATAGCTAAAAAAAAATACAAAAGCAAATAAATATTTTCTGCAGAATTATATTATAAATCTGCCTTTTTTCTGCAGAACTATATTAAAAAGATATTTTTCTTGTTCATCGGAAAGGAAAGAAATACTACTGATTTTTCTGTTCTCATTTCGGAAAAAAAAATTTATTAATGACTGGCTTGCTTCAGCTAGAATTTTAAATTGATAAAATAAAAGAAAAAAATTATAATAAAAGTTCTTATCACAGAAGTTGAAAAGATAATGTGCTCCAGAAAAAAATAATTTTATATTTTAATGAAATATGACTGTGAGTGGGGATTTTGTCAGATATCCGGTACAAAATGAAATTGGAAGGGGGGAATACCATTTTAAAAATTTGATTTTTTGGTGACCTAAATAAATCCATGAGTTTCCATAATTTTTTTTAAAAAAATAGTTAAAATTATGACATTTCATGACAAATTTTGTTCAATACCGAAATTCATGACTTTCCAGGTGTGCGGATACCCTGTAAATCGATATTAATTTTTAAGAAATAAATTAATTAAAAAATAGCATGAAGGATAATATTCATAATTACCATAATAACCGGCTCCAGTCGAGATACAAGATCTTCGTAGGACTGCAGAAAAATTGAATTAAGTTAAGTGAAGTGAAAGTTGCGGGGAAATACAGAGAAAAGTAAGTGAAAGTAAATAACCTCTCCTCGGGGATATCGATATTTAAACTTATTTTCTTCTCGAGCGGCAAATTCTTTAGGATACTTTTCTTGTATTTCGTCATACGTCATCTCATCATACAAGCCCTAAAAAGGAAAATACATTTCATAAAGTGCATGTTAACTAACATTCTAACCATCTTACAACTAAAAAGAAACATATTTTTAACACAAATGAAATGCAATCGATCAACTATTTCAACAGGGTTGCAACTCAAATATTAAAAAAAAAAATCCTTGTGTTTTCTCCGTACACCCCGCGGCACAATAGCAGTGAGATTGTTGCAGAACATTACAGAGTTTTTGCAGAAAAAATTTCATTTGGGAAGGGAAAAATTTTGGTTTTCCTTTCTGCATAATTTTTCAAAAAAAAAAAAAGGTTTTTTTTTCCTCTGCAGAATTTTTTTCAAAGATGTCTATTTTGTGCATCAAAGAGGAAAGAAATAATGGTGATTTTTCAATTGTTTGAGATTTAAAAAAAAATCTGCAATTTCAGCTAGAATTTCAAATTAATAATATAAAATGGAAAAAATTCAGAAATCACGGAAGTAGAAATTATGTTCTGTCTTTAATTTTTTTTCTTTAAAGAACATCATGTTTTACATACACTTATTTGAGTATCTCTTTTTTAAAGAGTCCTATTTGCCTGATTTCGATGTCGATCTATATTTTCGGAGTTACTGCACGGATTTTACGATGATTTATTTTTATGTACAAATTTTAATTTATTAACATTTAAATTATTTACGAATTTCAATTTATGTGAAGATTTATAAAATTCGAAAGAGGAAATAATTAGTGCATTCAAAATATGAAAATATTGCCTATAATATTGAATTAAAAAAATATTACTTTTACAATAAAAAATAATTATAAATTTTTACTCTATACTTTCTTCTGTAAACACAACTGTTCTGTTACTTTAAATTAGTAATTGTTATAATTAAAAGTATCTTAAAGCCATATGTTAGTGTTAGAGAAGTTTGTCGCAGTGTAAGCTATAATAGGCTAACTATACTGGTTTTAATTGCTGAAAAAACTTAGAGAAAAAAAGGAACAGCTGAAATAATTTAAATAATGTTATTAGTAAATGAAATAGTTTAGTGTAGATGAAATATCATCCTTACATATACCGTAGATTGCGCTTTGAATGGTCAAGATTTTTGAAAAGACGAAAATAAGAAACAAAATTCACTATATATTCTCAGACAGTAAAGAAAAAAAATCAAAATTCCCTGTATTTTTCAAGTTTTCCCTGAGGAGTGGCAACACTGATGAATTTTAAAAAATAATGTAAGAATATATATATTTTTAAATAAAGATGCTTTAAAATAATTATTTTAAAATAAGGTAACTTGATCTGTTTTCACAAATTTTCCTAATTTTAAGTAAATGAATAAAACTTAAAAGAATTTTGGATTAAACCAGGAAAAACTGCAGGGGTGATTGTGAGCCCAAGTCAAAATTCCGGAAAATTTCGTGAGTTTAAAAAAAAAAGACAATTTAAATTGAAAAAAAATTAAACAAGGTTTTTTTTCCCCTTTTTCTCAATATTTCTTAGTTTACTTAAAATTTTACACATACCTATGATGACCTGGAGAAGTAATTAAAAGTTACAAATATGTCTTTCTTTCTTGAGTTTATGGTTATAACAACTATTTACTGATAAAAAATGAATATTAATCATGAATATAAGCTTATAAAGTACTCTCTGGCTTTCCCTTACAAACAAAAAAATAAACTGTGTTTTTAAGTTCCACCTTTGAAAATTTGATTTTCGGAAACTTCTGTGATCAATGATTTTTTGAAACATCTGTACCTTTGATCTCCGGATCACTGTTAGCGAAAATTCCGGAAATCCGGATTTTTTCCGGAGCACAATCAGCCCTGAAACTGACAAAAATCTAGTTGTTTTTGCAACTATGCTGAATATTAAGGACAGCGATTACAAAACACCCTGTATAATATGGAAGAATGCTTACTGCATCAATTTCATTGAGAGCTTTCCACCTTTCTTGTGGGGCAATAATCCCTGAAGAAGTTTGTAGTGTGCGTTGTAACAAACTCGTCCAGACACGCAGTCTTGGAATATTCTGTTCTTTTATGTACTTTGACAGCATTCTGGCATACTGAAATGAAAACACTAACATAGAATTATATTGATATTAGCTTTTCCTTTACATAAAAATATTTTTAAGCACCATATACATTAACAAAAAGTAAAATAATTTTTAAAAACTTTACATGATCATGATAGAGTAATTAGTTTTCGACAAAGAACTCATTTTCTTGATTACATTAGCTACGACAAAAATATCGAGATATTTTTCAGTGCTATTTCAGAGGGTGGAAAATGAAGCCTGAAATTGAGAATATCCTTGTAAAATGCAGCAGAGTTGCACACGAGAAAGCAAGAATCTCGTCGAACCCAGCTCAGTCTGCACATGCGGACCTGCAATTATTTCATGAAACAAGTAAAATAATTGGCGCTTGCATACGCCATGGGCAGACAGTACGCCGGAATGGATTGTGGTTGAATGAATTGTAAAAACATTGAATAGAACAATGCAAAAACCACAGTTTGCATAATACATGTCAAAAATCGACATGGTAAAGAAGAAAAAATTCTCATTTTCAAAAAGGGAATTTTAGTTTGTTTGTGCTGGTTAGCAACAAATGATCTTTCTTAAAATAATTATTTCTTTGCACCTTTTTTGCTTCCATTTTTTAAAATTTATTTTCTATTTTACAAACGTTTTCACCATAGTACACATTTTCAATGTTCCCAATAAAAAATAAAAGTCAAAAAGCTAAATGGGTAAATATTTTTGTAGACAATTTACATGAACTCAATTTACATACATATAGGGTTGAACCCTGATCATCCACCAACCACGGAACCTGGGGTACAATAATTACTGGGGTATTATAAAATCCAAATCGGAAGGGTCTTATTGAGTCAAATTTTCAATAGTATAAATGTTAAGCAATGAGCAAAATGATTCAAAACAGCTATTATTTACAGTGATATTTAAATACAATTAATTTTAAACTGATGTTTAGTTGCAAACGGTCAAAAAAAAATAAAAAAAAATATTCTTCATTTTTCTTGTCTTTATTATACCATAGCATTTTTACGGAACGTCTCATACTATTAATTTATTGTCACTTTTCCCTGTACTGTAATATAGATAAGCAGTAACAGAGATAACTGTGATTTTTATTGTTTAAAGTTTTGTTTTAGGAACTAAGAACAATTTTTTTTCTGTTTTTCTTTTCAATGAACTTTTTTTTTATATAAGCATTTTTATTATGACACAGCATTTTTTAAATGAACGTTACTAATAAACTTTATTTCATAGCAATTTTTTTTCTTCTAAAATTATGGCAAAGTGAAAATTTTAGATTTTCAGCGCAAGTTTTAAATTTAAAAATTTTATGTTTTTTGACGTTTGAACGTCTTATATTTTTGTTTCTATCTAGCATTTTTTTGGGAGTTTTTATTAAAACGCGGCAGTTTTTAACAGCATTTCCGTTATACTTATTCCTTTTTCTGTACTTGTTCTGGTAATTGGAAAACTGAGATGTTCAGACTTAAAATTTTCTTTAGAAAATTAAGATCAATTTTCATTTTCTCTGCTTCCCTTTTGCATACAAACTTAAGTTTTTATGATAAGTGTGGCATTTTCAAAAGCGTTTTTGATAGGCCTTATTTTTTAGCGTTGTTTTATGAATACGTTTTTCAAGAAAATATTATTTTTGCGCATTGAAATTTTGGTTTCAATGTTGCTATGCTGCTAAAAAATGTCGCTATTTGGCCGGTTTTTTCTTTCTTTGTTTTTTGCTGCATATTCCGTATTCGACCAAATCAAATTTGTTGCCGAAAAAACGAAGGAAAAATAACTAGGATTTACGATAAAACTGCACCGTGCGATTAGAAATTCGCGTGTCATAATAACATCGTAATTAAACAACGGGATAGTCAAAATCACATGGAAAAGCATAAAATAAATTTTTAAAAAAATCAATTAAATTTATGCTACGAATAAAGGATGTCAAATGCGCGATTGAAAATTCGCATATCGTAATAGAATTATCGGAATTTTTTATACTAAATTATATTAACTACGTGGGAATGCATGGTAATAAGTGCCGAAAAAAGATAAAAAATCACTTAGGTTTACAACGAAATCAACACAAATAAAGTGCGCCAAAAGTGTATTTAAATGGACGATCTGAAACTCGTGTGTCGTAATAATACCGTAATCAAAATTCGAGATTTTTGAAATTACGCTGAAAAGCGAAAATACTGCTTAAATAATAATTTAGATTTACAATAAAATCGTCTTAAAGATAGCGCGTTAAACTGTAGAATCTGTAAAAATTGAGTGCGTCAAAACTTGATGACTCAAAAGTGCGATTAAAAATTTTCGAATTTTATTTTTGAAAATTTTGTTTAGTTTTTTGCGTGTGTTTAGAAGCTCTCGCGGGCCGCACTTCCGTAGTTGGAGGGCCGCAGGCTGTGCATCCCTAAGTTAAAGGGTAATATGAGATGCAATAATACTAAAACATGGAGCCATAATGGCTCAGGGGTTAAAGCGTATAATGGCTCAGGGGTTAAAGCGTTCGCCCTCCAATGAGGTGAACCGGGCTCGAATCAAAGCGATGGCTAATGGATATGAATTCCGCATCCGGCTTGCACCGACTACAATGCTGATGTGAGATATCCTCAGTGGTAGACAGATCATGGGTAAGAGTCCCCTTGCCGCCAGGCTCTTCGTGGGAAGTTTTCCTCTCCATGTAACGCAAATGCAATTTAGTTTCATCAAGAAGTCTTCAACGAAGGTATATTTCTCCCAATACTTTGCCCAGGAGTTCCCTTGTCTTCCGGATTGGGTTCAAAATGACAAGGTTACATAGTTAAACACGAGTAGTTGTAAACCCAAAAAGTTGGTCGGCTGTTCAACGACGGTTATAAAATTTTAATATACCGTCAGCATGCGTTTGGAGTCTTTAAATGCCTGTTGTAAAGGGCAGTTGGCAAACAGAAGTGTTGGATGATCAAAGTTCTATGGCAATGCAATGCATTGAAAAGAAATGATAGTTTTACGTACTTCCCAGCCTCTGTCAGATAATTCAGAGTCACCTCCAATTTTTCCCAATGCATTGAATTTACTCTCTCCGTGCTGTAATGAAAAACAAAAAATCATTTTAAATCATTACCACAAAAAATCAAACAGATCTATATAACGTTCCAATCTCTAAAGCAAACCAAAATTTATAAATTCTAATACTCTCGATATTGGCTGTTGCAGCCATATTTAGTAGGTAAGTTTAACGTTGCTGCCTATATAACACGAAATTCTATAAAAACACCATTGTTGTCAAGGCTTGTATTATCTATGACTACTTTGATACACTTTTAAAAAGAAAGAAGAGGAAATGAAAAATTTCAAAAGATAGACGCAAAAATTATACAGCCTGGCATGTCCAGTAATAGAGAAGAGTCCCGATCATCCGCCTTATTTGAGCTATCAAATATTTCAAGGATATTTTTTTGTTCTAGTTAATTTTTTTATCTTTAGAACTGAGTTTTTACCTTTGAAACATTCAGGAAAACGAAACTCAAAAACTTGATCCCATGAAATGATTGTCAATAATGAGAGAATCTAGCGACGATGATAAAGACAGCAAAAGTGCTATGGAATATATAGAACTAAAAAAAAAAAAAAAAAACATTGGCGACACCAGCTTTTTTGTTATCCCTAAAAAATGGCGAAATATTGCTGCAGAAAAGAGCCAAAGTAATGTAAAACAAAAAATTATTATGTACTTTTTTAAGCAAAAACTCTTTCATTTTTGTAAAGTATGCTCTTTAAGGGTTTCTAAGTAAGCTTTTTAATTATAATATGTATAATATTTATATTTTGTATTTGTTAAATATATTACATTTATACCTACTCTTTTTATTTCCTTTTTTATACTCTTCGCTCTAATCGAGTTCTTTGGTTTCCGAGTGAGTCGTGGTTCACATAAACTCGGATAATTGGGACTCTACTGTAGCTAATTTCGAACATCAAATCTCGCTTTCAAATTCTCAATATAAATAAAAATTTGTAAACAAAGTTTGCTTATTCCTTTTTTTTTCAAACGGAATTAATTTTACGAAAAAATAATTTATCTCATAGCTTTAAATAAAAAATATAAAAAAACAAATATTAAAGTTAAATTTTGACAACGTCAGAACAGATGTTTTTTTCATACGTAAAATTTATTTTAAGCCTAGTCAATATTTGTATTTCCTCTTAACATTTTCCAAGTAAGGAGAATTATTGAAATCATTGCTTTTAAGTTAATTACAAAATAAATAAATAACTTTCTTGATAATATATCTGTTATGATAATATACCTCATAGATGATATTTTTTGCATAGTGTTTTTTTAATTACATGAATGTCGCTCCGAAAATATTTTAAAACTGAACTTATTCAATACCTACTATCAGTTCACACTCTCCCTATTTCCTGCTCAAATTTTCAATTGTTAATAAAATACATTTCATTCATCTACTCAAATTCAAATGCATTTTTTTAAACTTGCAGTGGATGGAACTTGATATTTATACAGATTTTTCAAAAACTAATTCATTCATTAAATTTAATTAATTAATTTCAGTTTTATATGGGAGAAAATTTTTTAAATTTTTACTAAAAAGTAACTAAAATAAAATATTTTTTGTTGACCCATGTAGGAATTGACTTTAAAAATTTCTATGTCACTCGTTTTTTTTTTTGGATCAATTAACACACTCTAGCGATGTTTAATAAAATTATCAGAAATTCATAGCGCACCGACTCCAAAATGTACCTCAACTTATATATTAAATCAATTATCAATTTTTTTTTCTTCATTTCATCAATTAATTTTTTTACAGCAAAACGATAAAAGTAACACCCAACCTCGTACATTCTTTTTACATCAATCACTGTATAATAAACCACTCATTTTTTCATGAAGCCAAACATATCTCGAATTATTTTTCACTTTATTGTTTTTTGTTATATCTCTCTATTTCTTTAAAAAAAAATAATAATCTCAATTTAAATTTGGCCAGCATTTCATAATGTGGGGAAAAAATAAAAACAAGAAAATTCAGATACAACAACAGTACACATTTTGTTTAAGCAAGAAGGCGTTGAGGTTGAAAACTCTCATTAATGAGCTACATCAATACTTTGCAATTATTCTGGAAATTAAAAATGTTTACATTGAAATGTAATTTTAATTTAGCAGAAAAATTTTGAAACATTTTTAAGGAAAAACAGAAATTTTAATATTAAAAATGAATGGTAAAGGGAAATTAATTTATGAAACTTTCTGCTAAATCAATCAATCACCCCACAATAATCAATCTGGAATTCTGAAATTATTTGTTAGAGGAGAGAATCTTCATTCTTTATGAGTTATTAGAAGCACACTTCTAAAACAGCAAATATTTAATAACAAGAAAATTTGATGTCTGAGTTGAATGCGAACTAATTAAAACAACAATATGCAAAAGGTTATCTATGAGAGATATTATCAACATAACAGAAATATTATTGACAAGCCTTTCCACAAAATGAAGGTTTGTTTCTAATTTGCAAAAGTTATTAAAATGAAGAGGGTTCATAAATTTAGAAATGTACCAGAAAATAAACGTTTATTAAAAAAAAAAAATTTCCACAATTATTAGGGGGATTGGTAAGTGGCGTTTGGGTGCATTAAATATTTGTTAATCTTAAAAACCAATTCATTTTTTTCCTATTGATTAAAAATAAAACCTTGATGACAAATATCAAATACACCTAAACCACATTACTTTCCCGTCCCCTAAATATATATATATATATATATATAAAATATGTATAACACAAATATAAAATATATATAACACACTAATCATTTTCTTTTCAAGAAAAAGATGTCACTATTTGGTTTTAGTCACATAAAAGGGAATTAATGTGAGAAATTCTAAAACACTTATTTCATGAAATCAATTTAGAAGTTTAAATCGAGTAGTTTAAATAGCTTTTTAAACAAAACTCTTTGATTTAAACCATTATATATAGATTAAAAAAAAGAAATGATATGTTCCACCACTTTTGTGATAAAAATATGACAGGAGACATGAGGTGTCTGTCTTACGTCTACTATTTCCTGTTAGAATTTATTTGCATAAAAGATTTAATTTTAATTTAGTTTAGTCAGAAATGACACATTTTAGAGCTTATTCCATTCTCTCATTTATGAATGTAACATTTGTAGTTTTTAAAAAAGTTAACGCTTACTGTAATTTTCATTAACTTCTAAAATTTTTTAAAAATTTACGAATTAAAAACTGCTATCACATTTTAATTTTTAAAAACTTCTTAAATTTATAAAGGTAGATAAAAATAAGAGTAAATATAAATGACACTAAAAAGAAATGTTTAACAAAACTGCCTTTTTAAATTTTTTTTTGTCTAAAGTTATATGCATTTAAAGTCTTCAAATATTACACTCCTAATAATGGAATTGATGACCGGAAGATGAGCGGTAGCGTTTCGCAATCATGTGCCACAGGTTTTGGGTTCGATCTTCGGGCCACGCAAGGTTTACTCAGACTTTCAGCCCTAGCGTCGGAAGATAAAATGAATACCAAGCATGCTTGGGGACTAAATACTGGGGGTTCCACCTTCGACAGACCACCAAACCGGAACACCTGTGCCTGCATCCCAGAACCCAAGGTCAAGAAACTGAGATGAGCACAGTAGGCCATGGCCCTCGATGGGCTGTCGCGCCACTGAGTTTAGTTTAACAATGGAAATGCTATGAATTTTATAAAATAGTTTTTGTTACAAACTATTTTATTACAATAGCTTGTAACAATAGTTTGTAAGTATTTTTGTTACAATAGTTATTAAGTTACAAACCTATATCATACCCCTGTAGCAGAATTTTTTCGGGCATTCTGCGACAAAACTCTCTAGCACTAATATCGTTCAGCAAGATACTTTCAATGATAACAAAGATGCATATTATTATACAGTCAGTACCGCCTATATGGTCACCCTCTTATAAGGTCACCCCGGTTATATGGTCAATTTTCTAAAGTCCCGTCTAACTTAACAGGAAACACGTGTTAAAGCTCACCGCTTATATGGTCATCCTATTTTTCGAGTTACCGGTTATATGGTCAGTTTCCTTTTTTTTTCTTGTTGAAAAAAGATGCATTTTAAGACATTTCTTTAGACAGGAAGCCAAGAAAAATTACCAGAAGGTAAACACATTCCTTCGACCCCCGGAGAGAACTGGAATTTCCCCCTCTATTTTGTCACCCTACCCTCATTTCTCTTTTGCATTCATTGATGACCATACCCTCTCCTCATTTGACCACTCGCATTCTTTTCCCCGCCCAAGGGCAAAAGGTCTTTTGATCGTTTGAAGTTCTCTCTCAGAGCTTGAAAAGGAGTTGAAGTTGAGAAAAAAGAACATTTTTATTGGATTACTGAACGAATAACGTATCCATGCTTTCATTATGGCTTCGAAAAGAAAGAATTTAACAATATCGGAAAAAAATGAATTGGTTGAAAAGTTTAAAAAGTCTAACCTTTCAAAAGCTACTTTTGCCAAAGAAAATTCTATACCGCGAACAACTTTAAACAACATTTTAGCAGCCAAACGTAGCTCTCCAGATGTTTCAATTAGCGACCGAGAAAGAAAACGTCAGCGTGTGTCACCTTATGAGAATGTGGAGAAGGCTCTTCTGTCATGGATCAAATATGCACGATCATAAAATGCTCCTATATCCTGGAATATTCTAAAAGAAAAAGCTTTAGCAATAGCTAAGGAACTTGGAGAATCAAATTTTGTTGCAAGCAATGGCTGGATACAGCGATTCAATGCAAGAAATAACCTATTCTTTAAGAAATTGTGCGGAGAAGCTGCTGATTTTGACAACAATTCTTTAAAAGAATTGAAAGACGTAGTGTTGCGAGATATTCATGAAAGATATGAACCTGCTAACGTGTTCAACGTCGATGAATGTGGACTTTTCTATAGGATCTTACTCGACAGAACCCTTTGCTTCAAAGGAGAAAAATGTATAGGCGGAAAGAAAAGTAGGGAACGCTTAACAGCTTTGTTATCTGCAAACATGGATGGTTCGGAGAAAATGATTCCTTTGGTGATAGGAAAATTTCTGAAACCGAGATGCATGAAAAATTGTAAATCTTTGCCCCTTTTGTACGATGCCAATTCCAAAGCATGGATGACCCAAACGATTTGGGAAAAAACTCTCAGAAGGTGGGACCTACATTTTTCAAAGAAAAACAGAAAAGTTGCATTGATTGCTGATAACTGCACTGCTCACTATCCTGTTGAGGGCTTGAAATCGAATGAGCTCATATTTTTGCCTCCGAACAGCACATGTGTGTTGCAGCCTCTAGATCAAGGCATAATTCAAAGCTTCAAGTCTATGTATAGAAAGCTTCTTCTACGGGATATGATCACCGCCATAGACAGAAAAGAAGAATTTCACGTTTCAGTTTTGAACACACTGTTCTATATTGACCAAAACTGGAACATGGTGTCGTCGAAAACTATTGAAAATTGTTTCCGTCACGCGGGGTTCCACAGTTCTCCAGACTCTTCAGTATCATTAGAGGACCCTGAGGAAGATCTTCCATTAGCTGAATTGGCAGAAAATCTTCGAAACCGAGGCTATGCAATGCCGGACGTAAATTTGTATTCCCAAATAGACGTTGATGTCCTCACTAATTGTGAAGCAACTGTGGAAGGCATTGTATCTAATGTCTTAAATCTGACTGCTGAAGGAAGTGACGATGAGGATGATACTGAATGCAATAAAAAGTCTGTATCAACAGCTGATGCTCTTAAGGCTATAAATGACTTAAGGTGTTTTTTTGCAAATTCAGATGCAGCAGATGAACATTTAAAAACTATCAGAGACTTAGAAAAAGTTGTTTTAACAACCAAGAAGAAGAAATAGACAAGCTTATTGGAATATTTTTTTTGAACATGTACATATGCTAAGGTAAAGAATTAAATTTTTCTAAAAGTATAAAAATTATTTTTGCATTCTTTCTTATTATGTACCTTAATAATTAATTTTTAAACGTTTTTGAAAGTTGAATTATTTGTTTAAGAAATACATTCTGATTCCAGAATATATTCACGCCACATTAACTATACTATATATTTGGTTATCGCATATATGGTCACACCGCTTATATGGTCATAATATTCTGGACCCATGAGCTGACCATATAACCGATACTGACTGTACTTGTAGTGTTTACAATATAACACATTTTTTAAATTTAAATTTCAAAGAAACAAATATCATAAGAATTTGGAAGACTCCATAAGCATGTAATGCCCAGCAAGATGTAACCCAAAAATTAACCTAATGGTGCCATTTTACACAAATATAGTCAAATAAGGGAAAAAAACACTCAAAATATGTCTAACCTTGCACTTTAGTTATTTATACAGTCTAACTCGTTTATAACGAGCTCGGATTTAACGAGAACTCGGATTTACCGAGGGAAACGAGAATATTTGGTTGGATCAATGTTAAGTCTATGGAACAGAAGTCGCTTTTAACGAGCAAGACCCGGTTTTAGCGAGCTATATTTTTCTGTCTTGCAATCTTTTTTCTCACCTTTCTCGTCTTTCTGTCTTATCTTTTTTTTCAAAATGATATGAAATGCGCAAGTTCAAAGTAAGCTGACAAACTATTTTAAATATGCAGATTAATGAAAAAAATAAATGTTTTGGTAAGAATCTTTTCCTTTATTTTTCTTTCCGTTTATATTTTCTTTCCTTTAAGACTGTAGCGCAACTAGAAATATTTTGCTGGTTGGGGGGTTAGTTGTCATTAAATTAAGAAAACTATTTAATTAAATTAATTAATGCAATTAAAAGTAAGTATTAATTAAATTTTAAGTCAACTCAATCATTTGACTTCCCCCTCCCCTCTTCTGGTTGCACGTCTTATACGCTTATTACGAGCACTCGGATTTAACGAGTACAGGCTACGGTCCCTTTGTGCTCGTTATAAACGAGTTCGACTGTACTGTGATATTAATTTTTTTAAATTTGTTTTACGACCTGTTTGAATTTATAAATTACAGAAAACTCTTATGAAAGGTAAAAATTATGCGCAAATTTAAACACGAATCACAATAATGATACTTCCTAGAATATTAAGCCTGCTCACACATCGCCTTCTAAACATGACATAAGCGGAGTGATACACCGGAAGTTTTCCGGTATTAGGAAGCTTGTTATTGGTTACATTACATTCATTTACATACAATTTTCATATAATTTACATTCAGTTTCATGTTTTAGTATTGTTTGAGAAGTAGAAAATAAATATTATAGAATTGCTACAAGCAACAAAATTTCATAACTCTTGTCTCTTACACAGAATCATAGCGACGCAGCGACATTGTCACAGGACGTTACAGAGTTCTAGGAGAAAGATTTTTCTTCCAAAAAGTAAAACATCTCTGCAGAAATTTACACGCAATATTTAAACCTTGCATTTACATAATCACTTTTTGACATGCTCAATTTACGCAATAGTATTGTAAATGGATGTAATGTTTTGATTGTATTTTTGGCAGTTATTGATATTTATTTTTGCATGGTTTTTAAATATTGCAATATATATCAAACAATATGAAAGTTAGAATTGTGCATTTGAGTACTTACTTTTCAAGGCAATAATGCTATCGATTTTTTGGAAGTTATTGTTATTAATTTCTCCATAGTTTTTAAACCCGGTATTTTTTTACAACAATGCAATCTTGAAATGAAACATGCGCTAGAGGAGACCGATTTGTATAATTTTGCAGCAGATTTTTTTTTGGCAATTACTACTACGGATTACATGATTTTTAATTATATTTTTTAATGCGATGATTATTTACAAAATGCGAACAAAGAAATAATTTGTGCATTACCCCCCCCCCCACACACACACAAAATGAGAGAATATCGCCCATAATATTAGAGTAAAAAATTATATATCGTTTTCTTTTTATTTTTTTTGTAAACTCGGCACTTTTGTTATTTTAAATTAGAAACATATATATTTGATATTAGTAAAAGTATCTTGCAGAGAGATATTAGCGCTAGAGAGTTTTGTCGCAGATAGCTTGAAAAGATTCTGCCACATGGACTCTTTGTTAATTATATATACAGTCTAACCCCGCTATAGTGAACCTGGGATATAGTGAACACTCGGATGTAATGAACTTTTTTAGCGGTCCCGTCCATATTCCTATTTAAATAATGCTATTTTTAATGCTTATAGTGAACAGCTTAGAACTTGGAAACTCGGTTATAGTGGACTCAAATTTCATTTCTTTAAATATCTTTTTCTGTCCTCCATCTTTAAACTTGTAGGTGTTGGGACTGAAAATGAATGCATTCCTATAAAATGCATCATATTACTCTCCTTTATGCTTATCACTTTTAACTATACTGTAATAAATGTCAAACAGAATCTTATACTCTCCCCTCCCTGACAAGCCTCGCTTTATCTCTTTTCCCCAAGCTTGCTCTACAACTAGTTAACTTGGCCACCTGCTGAATTTTTGGAATTTTCTTATCTGTTCAAACCATATTCTTTACAAATCACCCCTTGACAAGAACAATTGAGAGAGGAGGAACAGAGAGAACTTGAGAAGGGGAACAATTTAACTCATTCTACTGCTGCTCTCTTCATATTCTTACATTATCTATTTGAGACAAGATTTTTATTTCAAAAGCAGTGAAAATGGCAAATTCTCTAAAGAGAAAAGCGTTTTCGATAGAGGACAAAGTTAAAATTGTAAAGCGTATTGATGATGGAACCAATCAATCGACACTGTGTAAGGAATTTTCCCTGTCAAAATCTACAGTTGAAGTGCAATTCTTGCGGTATACGACAAAAACATGATTTCATCGAAAAAACTGCGTGGAGCTGAAAGAGAAAACGTAGAAGATGCTTTGTCAAGATGGCTCAAAATCTTGTTCAAAATGTAAAAATCTTGCATTCTTTGCACATTGTAGATAAGAAAATTGATGAACTCAATTTAAAATCAAATTGTGTTCAATCAAAAATCAAAATTTTTTTTCATAAAAAGTGAAAATAAAACTAATATTTAGCGACGTAATTATTAAATAATTTTTTAAATAACTTATGCAAAATTGCAAAGCCAATTTTCAATCATTCAACTGTCTTATGCAAAAAATATTCTTCAAAAAATTTGGATATAGTGAACCATCGGTTATAGTGGACACATTACTGAGTCCGCAGACGGTTCACTATAGCGGGGTTCGACTGTATAAGCGGAAATAAAACTTATTATGTCTCTAAGAATACATCCAAAAAAGATAACAATAGATTAAAAAATCATTTGATGATTTTATAAAATAGTTATAGTTCAAAATACCTGATTTTAATAAACTTAAAAAAATTTGACTTTCTCATCCCTTATTTTCACATACTGGTTTGCTATCAACAATCTGCATCTGTTAAATGACAGGTTAAAAAGCTTGTATTCCTAATATTAAAATTACAGTGAATTTAGGATATTAGATTTAATTTATTACTTTGAAAACACTTAAACTGAGTTAAAAGAGCAAAAGTAGACTATAAGAAGGCAACTTACCCGTGTTAGGTATATAGAACGAGGATTTATATGTATGTTCATTAAATAATAGACTATCCTACTCTGAACATGACCTACATAAAAGTGAACAAACATGTTTCAAAATAAATTTTATAGCAGTTGTTACATTTTTTTTAATTTTATTTAACAAATAAAGCTTCTTCAACAAAAAATAAGCACTTTTTAAGCACTCAAAAAATACTTTTAATCACTTTCCAAAAAAATAAAAAAAATCATAAATAGGATCTGTGCAGAAATAGAAAGTTCTTAATTTATAAACATAAAATCAATAAAATTCAAAAAATTTTTCTAAAAACATTACATAGTCATGATAAGATAACCAGTTTCTAATAAATATTGCAGAGAAAATTGTGAAAATCAAGCATTATTTGTAACTCAGAATGACAATCGGCGTGGCAAGAAAAAATATTATTTTTAAAAGATAGAAAATTAGGCACTTTTTACAAATCCTGAATAAAAAGCACCGTTAGAGGCTTTTAAAAAACGTAAATCATAAATTCATTCAAAAATCAATTCATTTCCATTTCTTGAATTATTAGAGGTTTTATGAATTTTAAATAGAAACGCTTTCATTTTCGTTTTTTCCTAAAAAAATTACCTAATTCTATTTTTTGAATTATTAGAGGTTTTATGCACATTAAATCTGTCGGGTCACAAAGTCCCTCATGTTCCCATAACAAATCAATACTTCTGGGGGTACTGGATTGGAGATTGATCATTCTCTGGTTCAGGTCAAAATTACGATCTGTAGATGAATGTATGGATCCATCCTATAAACGGGCGTGATGTATGGGTGTGGCAGAAATCGAATTCTTGGTCATAGATGGCGCTACTGGAAAACGAGAACAATCGCATCCCATCTGCCATAAAAGCTGACGACAACAACCTCAATAAAATTCCCTTCTTCTGAAAATTTAATATTAGAGGAAGTTACCTTCATGGTGATGAACATATACTTTTTGTCCAGCATTATATATTTGCATAAAAGAATAATTTCCTTCTTTCTCTTCATCTAATGACTGATAGATTTCCTTGTAGTGTTCAATTCGAAACATAAAATCCGTGAGAGCCTCTTCAACATTTCTATTTTTGTAATCAGGACTGTGCACTTTCACTTCCTACAACAAACAGAACAAAATAAAATTAATTCTTAATAATTAAACAAAATAAAACTAATTCTATTATAACTTTTGATTTCCAGGATCTCTTCAATAGCATGCCTTTTTGTAACCTAAACATTCTTTTGAGTTATTAGTATGCCTTTACGAATATCCTTAATTGCGATTTTGATTATTGGAATAATCTAATTAATATTTGTCTTTTTAATAATTATCTTTTCAATGGAAAACATATTGTTGTTCAAATAGGTGGAACACTACTAGAACCTAATTTTTCATCCCTTTCAGCTAACTTATTTTTACACTGTTATTAAAAAAATTATACACTCAATATTAAATTTGTTTTTCGATTTATTGATGATTTAATTATTTTTCATTTTCAAAACTATATAATTTTGTTAAATATTATTTATCCTGTGGAATTAATCACGCTCTGTAATCATGACGATAATATTAATTTTGATTTTTTGAACTTAAGTTTTAAAAAAGAAGAAAATATCTGCTTTGTAGACTTATACAATAAAAGAAACGATTTTAAATTTAATGTAAATAAACTAATTATATGGAATTCGAATGTTTCTAAAAACATTTATTTAAATACCATTTTTAATCAATCTAATTTGATTAAAAAAATAGACATGTAATGTAATTTTTTAGTGAATATAAATTCTAAATAAAATCATTGAGTTAATTGTATGTTATAATTATTAATAAATTTATTAAAAGTTTCTTTGTTGACTAAATTTATATTTTTATCACGTGTAAATCCCATTCGAACAATTCTGTGGCCAAAAGAATTCTAATATTTAATAAAAATTTTCAAAAATTTTTGTTCAATAAATGCTAACAATTTCTTTAAAATCATCAATATTAAAATTTTATGATTAAAAGTCAACCTTATAAACAACTTTGAATTTTTCAGTGTAACATTATTACCTTGCACGCATCCAGTAATTAGAGAGTATAAGCAATTCTGGGCGAATCTAAGGTAACTAAAAAAATCAAACGCACTTCAATACGAACGTGCCATAAAATAATCCCACTATCCTCTATTTTAATATTTCGTAAACTTCATACCAAAATATTAGAAAAATGTCAGTAAGTCTAATTATATTTGAATTTGCTACTCACTTTATATATTACATAAAGTGTTTTATTTTGTATTTTCTTTGATTTTTATTTTCAATTTTGCCTGATAAGTTTTATTTTGCATATTTTGCTTAATATGTTCTTTTTTTCCTTCAATTTTTTGGTGCTCCTCAAACTATTCTATTGATATAATTTGTTTTGGCTAAATTAATATAATATTAGAATTGTTGTATTAATACAATGTTAGAATACTCTTATCTTTAGGATATAATTGTTTTAGCTGATGAGATTATATTTTGTCCTTATTTCATTTTCCATTTTTTTTAAATATCTTATTTACTGTGGTGTGCCTTGGCAACCATTCGCATGAAGTTAGTTCTAATTCTGTACAATGTAAGCTTTTTAATTATCTGTTTTTATGATACATAAAATTTTCTTAAACTTAAGCTTTTATTCCTTATTTCCTGTAATTTACTAGATTAATCATATAATCCCCTTTTTACTCATTCAATTAAAAAAAATATAGCATGTGACTCTTAACTTTAAAGCACACATGTGTTATATTTATTAATAATTTTACTTCTTCTCTGGAAAAGTGTATGTATTTTTTAAACTTATTTTATGGGTTCTATGTGCTTACAACTCATGTACAATTTTCTACGTTTATCTCTAGTTTCTTTTTTGTTTTTAACGAGTTTTATATGTATGTTTTTAATGAGAGAAAACATAGAAAAAATTACAGAATAATATAAAAAGAAAAGATAAATTTTATTTTAAAAAACAGTAATTAAATTTCGAAAAAAAGATATAATCTCTTCATTAGCTCATACGATTATAACGGCAAAAAAGGGTGCTTTCTAATATTATATTAATATAGCTAAAGCAAAATATATCACTACAATAATGTCCAATGGACATTATTGTAGTGATATATTTTGAAATTCCAATGGACTAGCAAGAACAGGAAAATTTTCAAGAATGACTTAAAATATTTTTCGTAATAAGATTGCCAGATTACAAAATATGAAAACAGAAGCACAAATGGAGGTAAAAGGATAAATAAAGGATTTTGTTTTATAATGCGTTCTTACTGCAGTACTGAAGCGCGTTTGATTTGTTAGTTACCAAATATGGGCCCGAGAATGGATGTGCACAAAATAATATTATACTGGATAATTTAAAGAAGTTTATAATTAATAGGTTGATATTTAATTATACAATTTTAACGATTTTAGAAAATCAACTTTAATTTAAGAAAAAAAAGGAGAGAAAGATGAATCGCCTGTTTTGCTCATATTTTTAGCCACCGATTTGTCCAAAATAGATTTGCACATGATAAAGTTATATAAATTAACAGAGTTCTTAGTAAATTTATTTAAAATAACATACAATTTACTCAATGATTTTATGTAGAATTTAATTACTTTAGTTGAGTATCCATTGCATATATATATATATAAGGATGGCAGTCGAGCGGGCTGGACAAACAGGCCAGTCTTAAAAAGAGCAAATTAATTTTATTTAATCATCATAATCAGAGAATGAATATAAAAAGTGACACACAAATCAAAGTGCTCCCCATTAAAAATCAGGGAAAATCTAGCAAAATAAGTCCATAATGTCTCAGCAAAATAGGAAAACCTGAGTAATTATGATTGGTCCACTAAATAGGTTGAGGGGTAAATTTGTTTCTCACAGTTGGTAAAGGAAAAACAAATGTTCATTTATACATAATTGAGATCTAAATATAGAATAAGAAAAGGGCAAGTGAATAATTAAATGCGCAAAAGCCTTTAGTTTTGAATAATAAATGAAGGTTTAGATATGGGAATAACACAGAAAGATTTGTTGGAGCTTTTAATGTTACATATACAACCACATTATAAACTTCATTTTATTCTTTAATTCATCTACATTAATTGACTCCTAGATAAAAATATTTTCCTAAAACCTTTAAAAGTTGATTAATAAGAAGCACTTTTGATTAATCTTTCATTTGAGATTGAAATCACGAATTGTAAAGATATATCATTCAACAAAATTATTTTGATTTTGAATATAAATAAAATAACATCAATTGTATAAAATTTATATTTCTGACATTGGAAGTTGAATAGGGTAAATGTCCACACTAACCCCACCATAATGTGACTATAGTTTCTCTGTAGAAAGAACTCCCCTTGCCACAAAGTCTGAAGTCGTCTGCTGCTATGGAAACAAAAAACAGAACATTTCAAAGAGGGGAGCTGCTCTTTCTCCTGATTCCCAATCTCTCTGTGATTCAAGCCAAAACTTGTCTTGACCTAACACCCCTACTTAAAATAGTTAAACCTCATAACCATAGTCACCTCCACTATATCAGGCGAATGACGAGGGGAGTTCTTTCCGTAGACAGACTGTACACTAACCCCTAGATGACATCTGTTTGTTTATGCCAAAACCTGCTTAATTTAAACTATACAGAGTGAAAATTAGGATTAAAATTAGGTAAAAAAACAGTATATTTTATAACATATTAACACCTTTCCTTGAAATTCTGAAAATAAAATAATTGAATAAAAGAACGAAGAGAAATATAAAAGTTAGTTTTGCACCTTAAAACCTACTTTTACAAATTTCTACTTAGGTATTCACAGTGTAACTATGCAGCTGCACGTGAAAATGCACATTGATGTTGTACCAATCTACAATATCTTACAGAGGAAATTTGAAAAATAAACAAAAAAGTTATTGAAGTCCATTCCACACTACCCCCATTTGCCTTAATTCTATTGGTGTATGCAATTATTAAATTAATAAAATTATGCATGAATTGACTATTATATAATAATACCTTTTAGAAGTGTGTACTGACCTTTAAATTAGCTTCAATGATGTTTGCCTCGTCACATACAGATTCAACAAAAAACAACTTGCATCCAAACTTCTTACAAATGATGTCATATATTAACTTCCTCCTTTCAAAAACAGCATTCGTTGCATCATATACCTGAAACAAAATACAAATTATATACATACCATAATTACATAAGACAAATTTATAAGTCCAACTAATATACCGGGTAATTCAAAATTAATATAGCCATTACAAAGAGCTATAATTATTTAGCGGATGAGGCTATGTTGGGTACCTTTGAGAGAAAGGTCTTGAGAAGTATTTTCGCAGGAATTCAAAAAAATGGTGAGTGGCTTGGAAGAACCAATCTAGAGCTCTATCACTCCTATAATGAACCCGACATTATTAACGACAAATAATAAAATGGGCAGGCCACGTTATCAGAATGGACAAAGACTGTACCACTAAAAGAGTTTTCAATGCCAGACAATTTGGCACACAAAAAAGAGGCAGGCCAAATTTGAAATGGATAGATGGCCTAGAAAAAGAACTTTTGGTCTTAAAAACTAAAAACTGGAAAACACTAGCAGGAAAAAGGTTAGCCCGGGAAAAACTTCTTGAGAAGGCTATGGCCCACCCTGGGCTGTTGAGCCAGTGATGATGATTATAACTATTTAGTGAAAAATAATTTATTGATAAGATTACCACAGAATGTAGACGGAGCAGCAAAATTTCTTTACGTAAGGCGCAGTGATGGGGAATCCCAGGCATGTGCGAGCTCATTAGTGAAAATTGCGAGTCCCATGCAGAAAAGCATTCTGCGTGTTAGATTTCAACAATAGTCAATTTGTTATCACAGTGCAGAGAAGACTATCAAGTACTTCCAAATGGGAGAAACATACCGTATATTCCGGCGTATAACGCGCACTTTTAATACAAAAAATAACATTGGAATTTACGGGTGCGCAGTATACGCCGAATATAAAAAATCATAGATTAAAAAGATTTAAATATAGAAAAATACTTTTATTTTAAAGAAATAACATACCTTTACCTATATACTTCATTAATTTTCGTTATTACATAAATAGTTCATTATATTCGTCTTCCGCTATCAATTACAATTATTAAAATTTTTTTGTATTATAATTACAACTTTTTTTGTATTATCTGTAAGGTGGGACCTAAACATGTCCCACTCTAAAAGGCTTTCTGGTTTTCTTACGCAACCAGGACGGATTTGCCAGATGTTTTTTACCCACAATTTAGCACCATTTTTGTCCATCCAGAATCCCATTATTGCTCTTTCAATTCTACCCTCACATACATGTCAAATTCAGTTCTTTTATTTTTGCAAAAGATAGGGAAAAATACTTTTTATTTACGATCTTGAAAGATGAGATATTGCACATGTACAATCCAAATTTTCGTGCGCGTTACACAAAGAGTATATCGTAAAATTTAAAAAAAGTAATTAGAAATTACGGGTGCGCGTTATGCGCCGGGGCGCGTTATGCGCCGGAATATACGGTATGCAGATAGCAACAAAACAATTAAAAAACACATTTGTAATGTACTCGTGTCAGTGATAGCAGAAATGCTTCAGAATGAAATGGACTACCCCCTCCAAAGGAAGTCGTATACAACATCTGAGACGGATGAACACAAAATTTTGAAGCTCCTTCTGCATTCTGTGTAAATTTTATCAATTAATTCTTTTTCATTAAATAGTTACAGATGTTTTCAATCGCTGTACTCATTTTGAATTACCTTGTATAATGAAACATAGCAGTTGAGCTTATCATTAAAATTTTTTTAAAAAAATTTTACAAAAAAATTTATGGTCACTTCTTTAAAGATAAACTCAAAACAATGCCCAAATTATGCAACAAAAACACACAGTTTCAGTTCAATAAACAAGAACCTTCTCTAGAGTAAAAACACAGAATAACTACAATCTAAAATAGTTTTTCATTAAGGAGATTATTTTGAAACATATTTTAATGCTGGATTTCAGAACTTCTTAGTAGTGTGGATCACCATTTTTGAAAAAAAATTTTTTTTTGAGGGTTCACTTACTCAAGTAGTAGTAACAGAGAAGTGGTGGCTGAGGCAATAGAGTCATCCAATGATGTGATCTGGGTTCGAATCCCAGCAATGGCGGGTCGATAATAATTCAGCATCCAGCCAGCACAGTGCTGGCGTACAATATCTTCAGTGGTAAAATGATCGCGGGCCAGAGTCCCCTTGCCGAAAGGCTAACCATGGGAGGTCTTCCTCTGCATGTAATGCAAATGCGAGTTAGTTCCATCAAAAAGTCCCCCAAGAAAGCAAATTTCTCCCAATACTTGATCCAGGATTTACCTGGTCTTCTGGATTGGGTTCAAAATCACTAGTCAGTGGAGTTGATCATAAGTGAACTACTTATGATCAACTCCACTCAATGCCACTGTTTAATGACGGTTATGAAATAAAAAAATTTGTAGTAATAAGGAGAGTTTTTGAGTGTCATCACCTTTCACTTGGACAAGAGAATCTTTTTGAAAAGCTGCTATTAGACCCCTAGATTAATCTTGGTTTAGGATTTCAAGTAGTGTCAACAGCTCACATTGAGCCATGGGTGCAAGTTGGAAAAAAGGCCAAGACTGAAAATATTTTGACTGAAATACCTAACATACACAATACCCCCTCGACAAATGCAAACTATCTAAGAAAGCTTTACCATAATACATCAAGTTTAAATACTGTACAAAAAATATTTATTCATCTCTCTTTTGATAAAATAACAACAGGACATAAGAAAGTAGACCTAAAAAATATTTTTAAGGACAGAAAAAAAAATCCGATTTCCGTCTTCGAGTCAGTCTTGTTTCCGTCTTACTTCCGTCCGCGGACATTTTCGAAAGACGGAAATCCGTCCTGGAGACGGAAGACTTGCACCCATGCACTGAGCTTTAGGGAACCGTTGCACTCAGTTGCTAATTTGATCATTTGCAGTAAAGTTTTAAAAAATAAGGATTAATTTCCTTTATCGTATTCTTCATTTTCACCCAGAATGGCTCTATGATGACATTGTTAAGAGCTGGGGTTCTAGCCCTAATGGTGGCTTAATCTACTGATGGTTCTGCATGTAAAAAGTTGCATTTAAGCCTGCAGCCTTTTCCACATATTTTATATCTGTTGTTGAACAGCTGATCCAATTTTTGGGTTTACAACTACTAATGTTCAACTCATAGCCTTGTAATTTTGAACCCAATCCGGAAGACAAGGGAATTCCTGAATCGAATATAGGGTGAAATTTGCCCTTGTGGAGCACTTTTTGATGGAGCTTACCCGCATTTGCGTTATACGGAGAGCAAAACCACGAAACCCTCCCACGGTTAGTTTGACGACAAGGGGATTCTAACCCATGATCTGTCTACCACAGAGGATATTTTAAATCAGCATTGTGGTCGGTGCAAGTCCGATGCGGAATTTGTATATACCAACCTTTGCTGGGATTCGAACCCAGAACTCCTCATTGGAAGGTGAACGCTCTATCCAATGAGCAGTCTTCTTTGCATAGCAATACCGGTTTCTCACTGTTAATAGATAAGGGAATGGTGTATAGGGGAGAAATATTCTCCCGATTCTGCCCATTTTCTAAACCACTGTTGGGTTAAAGTCCATCTAACTTCAGATCGATGGGTACCAAATTGTCTGGATAGTAAAGGCGTCCTGTGTACACTGCTGGCCACATAGCCACAATGATGCTGTAGGTCATAACATTGTGGAACCTCAACTTCTATGATATCCCTGGCCCACAGAGGACTGTTACAAGAATGTTTTCCTTTCTTTTTTAAATTTTCACTAAGTATGTAATTACATCCTTTCCTTTCTTGTACAACATTATATGGTGAAAGTTATCTTCTTCAATAAGTTCTATCACTCTTTTATCCCAGCTGTAACTATTAGTTTTTTTTTATATCCTGTACATTAGTTTTTTTTATATCCAGTACATAAAGGTTACATCCTGTACTTTTAACTGCTTCCCTGATTATCCTGAGTTAACTCGAATATGTATACTTAGTATACATATATTCGATAATAAGTATACATATATTCGATAATAAGATAATATTATCCCGAGAAAACTCGCGCATAGTAGAATTTGTCAGTACGCTTTGTTTCATTACGCTTTTACTCAGCAGAAAACAAATGATAATAATAATCTGCTGTGATTGGAAGATGGCCAAATTTTGTTTGTGAGTTTTGATGTTGGATTATGGGATCACTCACGTGTTTTGCGCGATTGCATATACGAGTTTTGCTGAATTTGCACAGAAAAAAAAGAGTAAAAAAATGGCATATCATTCCAGCGGCGTTTGGAAAGTATCATTCAGTGTTATGTCTTGTTTTAAAAACTATCATACAAAGACTTATATTTTACTTTTTTCATTTGTCAGAGACAACTCGGGATAGTAAACTGATGGTAAATTAAATGCTTTTACACGCAACAAATATTGAAATTTCAACTTAAAATTTGTGTATTATGCTTTGTTTTAGTTCTTAATATTTATTTATAAAATTAAAAAATGTGTTGATTTTCTGCATTTTTTTTCCAACAAACTGGCAAGGGAAACAGTTAGAATAGATTTCAAACTATAAAATAAAATTAGGAAACAAAAAAAAAACTTTTTCTGATAAAAGGGAAGTAAAAAAAAAAAAAGTCAATGAATGAATGTAATTTTACTAGAAGTTTTTTTTAAAGCTTTTAAATTGATTATTGAAGACAGTGTTGGGGTTTTGGATGTCCTAAACTGATTTTGGAAAGGGCAAATGGGTTGTCTTAAACTGTCCTAAAGTGTCTTCAACGTTGAACATTGGTCTAAGGTAAAAATTCTAAATGTGTAACCATTTTAAACATAATAATTACAATTATTAATAAATATTAGATAATTTTTATACAATTTGCTTTAACTTATTAATTGAAAATAATATAATAGGAAAAGTTTTATAACTTTTGAAGCTCCACAACTCAATGAACAACAAAAGTGAATATCATATCCTTTAAATATGAATAAATATGCTTTTAATACGGATATATTATGTTTCTGGATAAGGATAGATAATGCAATATTAAAAATAATAATAATCAAATCATAATAATAAATAAATAATAATAAACAAATCATAATAATAAACAGATCACAAAATCATACAAAATAGCCTTAAGGGAGCATAATTTAAATTGGGCAAATTTAATTGAAATTTACAAAAAAAAAAAAATAATAATTAGTTTTCTTTAATTAGAAACACCAAATAAACAATATTCTAGTCAGAAGAGTCATCAAATATACAAATCTAAGGAAATTATATACTTTTTTCAAAATTTTTCTTAATACTTAATTAATTAGACAAGAAACATTTCAATATACAAAAAATTTGAAAGGAAAAGTTCTTACCGCTACCTCCCCCTCCTTCTCCAACCATTTGCACATGTCTTCCATTGCATCCAATGCACATCTCCTGTGAATGACACTAATTAAAACAACGCATTCAAAATTAACATAGAACAAACAGCTGCTATTGAATGATGAAAATTAATTTATCTACAACACAGAATGTAGATTCAACATTTCTTTATTTATTCTAATTTATTTATAAATGTAGAGGGTAATGAATAGAGCGATTACTGTAATAATAATTGGAAGGGTTTTAAGTAGGGAGTGGGGATACATTGATTTTTGAATGTGTGCTGACTTTTAAAGTGATTATCTACCTACCTCAGGGTTTCCATTCACTTTTAGAAATACATTTCCCTGATTTTTCCAGGTATTCCAGGAAAATTTCAACAAAATTGTAAATTACATTCTTGCTATACATGGAAATTCTTCATCAGAAATATATATATCTGTGTGTGTGTATTTTCATTCAATAGGCAACATAATTTACATTTTTAATATGTCAAACCTATAAATTTTGTAAAAAATAAAACATGCGGGTTTCACAGCACTCAAATGGGTCATTCCATGTCAAATCATACAGGATTTTACAAAAATGGCACCCACCGTCTCAGATTTTGATGAAAATTTGTACACTTATAGAATTTTTTGTGCTGATTTCAAAAATAACAATTATATTTAAATCGGTTAAGGGGTTTAAAAGTTATAAGCATTTGTATTTTTGCCAAAATGGCACATTTGCCGCCATTTTGATTCATATATCAAAGGCTATTAATGATTGTAACTCACCTTATATTTGTGATAGAGCAATAATTTTTTTTTATTTTGTTCAGAATAAAGTAATCTGTCATATAAACACTTTTTTTTGCAAATAAATATCTTACTTATTTAGTAAATGGGTCTGTTTTGCAGTTTTTTGATCAACGGAGTTGAGTAACTTCAGGAGAATATTTCTGGCAACTCGCCCCCTTCAATTTCAAAAATATTTTATTCAAAGATAGTTGAAAGTGCAAACTAACATCTGATATAAAAATTTGGATGGGCCGTTCACTCACTTTTTAAAAAAAAATTCTTTTTCTTATAAATCATTATGCGCTAAAAGTACTCGTAGTTTGATGATTTATAGTCCTTAATTATAACTAGAGTATAATAAAATGATATAAAAAAATGTGAATGGTAGAAAGATATGTAAAATAAAGTAATCATTTATTAAATTTTTTTTCTTCTTCTTTCTTTGAGCCCTCAAAAAAGAAAAGAAAGACAAAATTTTAGAATGAACAAAATTTCACCTTTTTTACAAATAAATTTATCCAGAATCATATAGCTTTGGTAAATGAGAGGGATCAGAATCGAAAAAAAATATAAATAAAAGTTTCTCTGAAAGAGTAGAGGGCAGTGCCAAATAATAAAAAGCAGCCATTAATTTTTTTTTTTTAATTGAACTAACTTTGATCTTTATGGAAGGAGAAAATCATTGAACTCTTTAATTTAATTCAAACATTTTGTTTGATTCTGAAATGTAATTAAATGTAAGACCAAATTATGAATATTTGAAGTTAATTTTATCCTTTTATTTGTCACAATGATTGTTATGGTAATGAGATACCTATACAAAATTTCATTTGAAACACTGATAAAGTTAAACTATTTATTATAATTATATTGAAATGAAATGATTTTATATCACTAACTATAAGATAATTTGCATGCTCTTATTTCATCACTAATACTTGCAGGCCCTTTTTATTCTCAAAAACCTTTATTATAATTATATACATCCAATTTTTTTAAAAAAAAACTTCTGAATAGAAAAAAAAAATACTGAAAACTATTGACACATTCCATCTCTACCTTCCCAAAAAAGAAATTTGACTAATCAGAATGTATCATCTGTCAGAACATTTCTGTTTGCTCCAATCAGAATTGAGTGTCATGTAAAATTTATTTTCTTTCCAATCAGTAAAATTGTATTTCTTCCATTTATTTAGAACAGAACAGAAATAAATAAGTTTTCAAAAGTTTTAAATGTATCAATTTGATACTTAAAAAAGAGTTTTATTATGAAAACCCAAGTATTATATAGTATTGGATTAACTTTGAAAGATTTTAAGTGCAGTTTAAACTCACAGAAGATTTTAGAACTTTCTTCAGAGAATATATAACTTATTTCATTTAGGAGCAATTTAGATTTTAAGGAAAGTTCAACTATATGCCTCATACATAAGGAGTATCTCCTTTATCAGTATGAAATATATAGGGTGACCAGGGATAATTCACAATCACTCTGTTTCTGGGGTAAATAATGATCACCTAAGTTTTATTTTTAAAATTTTTTTTTTAAATTGGAGACATGGACAAGAATGCTTGTACATTTTACTAAAGTATAACTACATTTACTTAATTATAGTTTTTTTGTTTAATCTAACAAAATAAGTATCTTTTAAACTGCTCTGTATTTTCCATTTTAAAGATGGGTTTCAAAATGTGCACATTTCTGCAAAGATCCCCTCCTTCTCTTAATAATAAATATTTTGAGTTACTTTCTTTTTCTTTGATATAAAAGTAGTGTAAGTTTTTGTTTAATTGTTTTACATCTACTGTAAGCATTATAATTAATTATAGGAAACTATATCAAATGTTGCCTCCATGGGGTAATTATTGATCACTGGGGTAATTCCTAATCATTGTCATTTCTTTTTATAAATAGTATTAAAAATAGCTAATTGTCTTTTCTTAAATGGCAGTTCATATTTATTAAGTGGAACAACCATTAAAATATATTTTAACTGTAATCACAAAATTTGTTTATTAACTGTATACAAGACAAATGTGTTCTGATTTGCCCCATTTCTGGTTTGCCTTACCTTGCTTCTATCTTAATTTTATGTGTACATTGTTAGAATAATTTTTAAGTTTATAAATTTGCCTAATATAAATATGGTGAGAAATTATAACACTAAAAAAGATACTAAGCTTCTAGAAAGCAAAATTAGTGAATTTCTTTTTATGATTAAAAATGAAATTTCAGTGTGAGAGCTACTGTCAGAGCTGTTGACATACCTTACTTAGCTTTACACTCTCTCTTAATGAAGTTAAAAAAATCCAGCAAAAGTAACTTATGTAGGAACTCTTTCTTATATTCCAACAGAACATGAGAATGAGTTGGCTGCTTGCCTAAAATGTATGGCACGATGCAAAGATTTTTGGAAAATTTAAAGTGTTAATCTTTATTCATTGCTTTTAAAGAAATCGTTTTATTAGCTGCTTAAACATCTCTTTGGTTTATTTGTTTGATCTTGATGTCTTATTTGTTAATTACCATTGTATAATTATTTTTAAACAACCCCTTTACTATAAAAACTGGTGATCAGTAATTACTCCAGAAGTGATCAGGAATTACCCCAGAAATGATCAAGAGAAGGGGTAATTTCTGATCAATAAGAATTTAAAATCTTTTAAATTCTAATTAGATTTTCCAACAAAAGAAGGTAGCATAGGACTCATCTCATATAGTCTCAAACTTCCAGTAAATATTGAAATTCTATCTTGAATAGTTTTTTCACAAAATAGATGTTTGCATTTTTTGATCAGGAATTATCCCAGGTCACCCTATATAAGAAAATTAAAAAAAATTGTGACTTATATAATTCTCCTTCCAATAAGACCAAGAAAGTCTCCCTTCATGTCATTAGTGTAGATCAGGCTAAAACATACCGAGCTAAATTGCAAATTTCAGCAATTCCCGGCCAGAAATTGTGTTTGTCTTGCTCAGTCTCAAATTTTTTCCTTTCTTCTTTTCTTTTTCGAGGGTGGGGGGGGGGGGGGAGGGCTCAAAGAAAGAAGAAAAAAATAATTTAATAAATGATTACTTTATTTTACATATTTTTCTACCATTCACATTTTTTATATCATTTTATTATACTCTAGTTATAATTAAGGACTATAAATCATCAAACTACGAGTACTTTTAACGCATAATGATTCATAAGAAAAATATATTTTTTTTTTAAAAGTGAGTGAACGGCCCATCCAAATTTTTATATCAGATGTTAGTTTGCACTTTCAACTATCTTTGAATAAAATATTTTTGAAATTGAAGGGGGCGAGTTGCCAGAAATATTCTCCTGAAGTTACTCAACTCCGTTGATCAAAAAACTGCAAAACAGACCCATTTACTAAATAAGTAAGATACTTATTTGCAAAAAAAAGTGTTTATATGACAGATTACTTTATTCTGAACAAAATAAAAAAAAAATTATTGCTCTATCACAAATATAAGGTGAGTTACAATCATTAATAGCCTTTGATGTATGAATCAAAATGGCGGCAAATGTGCCATTTTGGCAAAAATACAAATGATTATAACTTTTAAACCCTTTAACCGATTTAAATATAATTGTTATTTTTGAAATCAGCACAAAAAATTCTATAAGTGTACAAATTTTCATCAAAATCTGAGACGGTGGGTGTCATGGCTGGATGAACTGACATGGAATGACCCAAATACATAAATTATAAATAAAAGCAATATTTTGCAGTCACATCAATAATTTAATCAGCCCTGTTACATCTTATCAACCAAATTTTATACAGAAAGCTTAATATTTAGAAACTTAGTATTATTAATCTGTAAACATTGTTATACAGGGTTTCTACTCAAATCTAGAAGAAAAAAAATTCCTGTACATATTATCAGTGGCGTAGTTTTAAGGAGGGGGTTTGGGGGACAAAATGTCCTCCAAAATTACACATTACTTGACTAATGAGTAATTATTCAGTTCGGTAAGTAAGATGTAGACATAAAAAATTTTTATTAATCATTTTTTCTTAATTTAAACATTTAGAATATATGTGTGTATATATATATATATATAGCTGTAAACTTGTACGGCCTTTGAGAAAAAAATTGCTTAGTAGTAGCAAAATTACTCCAGTTCAATGTATTAAATCTTCAATTTTGAAGCTTTAAAAACAAATATTCAACATTTCACAACAAATTAATAATTAAAGAAATATGTAAATATAATCTATTTGTTAGCTTACATAGCTCTTAAATGTTTAATAATCAAATAAATCTTTTCAAATTTACTTGTTCATTTACTACCACTTTGTAAAAACTTTTTCAGCGACCGTACCAGTTGGCAGGTGTGTACATATATATATTTACTACCACTTTGTATATATATAAGCAGAAGGCATAACCTCCTCTAATTATGCAATAAAACTACGCTACTGCATATTATGCACAATATATTAAAAGGAATCACAAACAATCACTGTCTGACTATATTAGTCTAGCTATACTAGCTAGAAAAGTTAAACTTACATAAGGAACAGCTTAATATATTCAAAGCGAATAACACTATGGTAAATGAAATAGTCTATTATAGCTGAAATATCTTCCTTAAATATCCCATAGATTACCCTTTGAGTGGTCACCACTTTTAAAAGACTGAAATGAGAAATAAAATCCCTCGTACTTTCCTAGTTTGCAAGGAAAAACTTAAAATTCCCAGCATTATCCCAGTGATTTTTTTAATTTCCTGTATATTTCAGGTTTTCCCTGTTGGAGTGTCAACTCTGTTATATTTTAGAAAATATTTGAAAAAAGAAATTTTTAAGTGAAATTTCTTTTCTCCACAAATTACTCTATTTTCAATAACTCTAATAAATAAATAACCATGTTCGAGTCAAGTCTTTACAAGAAATAATAAAATTAAATTTGTTTATTTTCAACATAAAGGTCTGCATATTGCTTAAGTAAATATAAAATTGGTTGTTTACTAGGTTTCTTGCAAGATTTTGTTTGATTTTAGCCCCAAAACTACATTATTCCTTGATCCCCCCCCTCCTCGAAAAGCAAATTCCCTGACAATTTTGGGTACTCCAGGCTTCCCTGACATGGTGGAGAAATCCTGCTAACTTTGCTCAATACATCTCTTAACTACATTATAAAGCTAGAAATACAAGTAGTAATTTATTTTTTTTAATTATAATTTTACAGTGTTGAGCATAATCTTGTATGTCTTTACAATTTAAAAACTCCTTGAAAAAGTTTTTTTTTTTTTTGCAATAACGCACCCTATTTGCACAAATTCAGAAAAGCGGACCCTGGTTGAAAGAATGCGAGTAATTTTTTCAAAATTTCACGAAAAACGGACCTTTCACAAAATGTCTGGACAGACCCCTGCTTGTGTGAGCTATAGTGGGCTAACTATATTTATCAGTTTTAATTGCTGGAAAAACTTAGAGGAACAGCTGAACATACTCACAACAAATAATGCTACAGTAAATAAAATAGTTTAGTATAGTTTGAATCATCATCATCGTTGGTCAGACAGCCCAATGCCCTCCTCTGAAGAATTCTCCAAAATGACTCACAATTTATTTTTGATCTCCAATTCTTTTCATTAATTACAAGAAAATCAGATTCCACCAAGTCAGTCCATCTCAATCGCGGCCTTCTTTCTTGTCCCAGTGGGTTTAAAAAGCAGCATCTTTTTTATTGTATTGTCATCACTCATTCGAATCATGTGGGGCATCCAATTCATTCTATTTATTTTTAGGTATTTAATAATATCGGGTTGTTTATAAATCTTTTACTGTTCAATGTTAAATCTCCTTCTCCAGTTATTGTTTTCATTTACACCACCAAGTATACTCCACAAAATCTCTCTCTCAAATATTGGGATACAATTTTCCTCCATTTTTGTCCAAGCCTCTGAAGCGTAAACTTTGTTTTTCTAGAAAGAAACCTAGATTTAATTAATCTTCTAAATCAGGGTTTCTTAACCTGTGGTTCATGAACCCCTAAGGGGTCCATGAGTTATATTTTGGGGGTCCGCTGACTACTCCTAATTTTTAAAACGTTTGGAAGCCTACCCATTGCTTGTAAAGCGAGTTATGGCAGCTATAATTCCGTTTTCTACAGTGTATCGTTGCGAAGCGGGATTTTCCACAATGGACAATTACAGTCAAATTTTTTTTTAATTTTAATGCATTCAGAATCCCTCAAAACTCCCAGAAAACATTTCATTACTTTTCTAAGAAAACTATTTATTTAGTTATTTTCAATCAAAAAACGCTTACTTTCGTTTTCGCCTGAAACGGGGAGTCACGTGATTATGCACGAACTGACGTCACACGTGTCCATCTGCCATTCACTTACAATAGCTGTGCTGTGAAAACCAATACGTTCTAGCTTTCGTTTGAATTTTCGAATTAAATCCAACTATTTTAGATGGTCTAAAGCTATCTGTATAAAAAATTGCACCTCAATATCGCTTAATAAAAATGTGGATTTGATATAACGTATTTTTATAATATTATAAATTTCAATGGTACCCACTAAAACATTGTTAATACTAGACGAAATTTTCTAGCTCGGAATATTTAAGATTTTTTAGTTCAATAAAAAAAGTGCATGGTATTGCTCATAAATGATGCGTTATAAATACAAAATAACTTCGTTTTTTCATTTTTTAACTATGATCTTAATTTTAATGTATACTTCAAGTTCATTTGGAAGATTTATTTTCATCTTAAGTGAAAGAAATGTTGGATCAATTTCTTATGTAGAATAAATAGATTTAGATTTTAAAATGTAGGACAGCTTAAGTTATTGATAATTTTTATCTATTTATTCTAGCGTGAATTCAAAGCATGTAATTGTCTTCATAGCAGTATATATATATATATATATATATATATATATATATATATATATATATATATATATATTCCTGCAGATTTTATTAACTTTACTTTAATTGCCTTAATCTATGTTATAAGAGTATTTGAAATCAAGCATATGCATTTATTTAGTTCTTTATTGCAGAAATAGGAATAAAATTTTTTAAATGCATATAAAAATAATTTTTAGCCATAGCAAAGTTCCTATTTACTCAAAGAATAAAAATATTGAGAAAAAATATCAACATTACTGTTTATTTTTTAATTATTTAATAAATAATAAAGAATGTGCATTAGAATTTCTTTCCATTTTGTGTAAGTTAATTTTTTATTTTTGTTCTCTAGCTTTAGTGAAACAAAACCTTCCACCTTAATGATATTCGCTGAAATTTTGTGGATAAATGAGTTAACTAGGCGCGGATAAAAGAGAAATTAAGTGAAATTTTAAGTATAACTAGATTATGGTGATGATGGTCAGATATATTTCAATGGACTAGATTCTTGAAAGTGTTGATACGTTTTCGGCTATACCGTATGCATAACCTGAGATTTTTTTAAAACTATTTTAATAAATTTTTTTAATTAAAAATGTATAATGTATTAAATTTACCTTTTCAGAATTCTTCATTGCAAGCACTGACAAATAGCTTGCAAGAATAAGGAGAGAGATTAACAATAACCATACTTTATTAATACTATATTGCAGAAAAAGGAATTAAAATTTATAAATTTAAAAATAAAAATAATTTCGAACTGTAACGGAATTCCTATTTAAGCTAGAAATAATAAATATAAGCGTTAATGTATATTTAAATATTTAATACATAGTGAAACAAAAAAAAAGATGACATAAACTGCATTAGTAAATATTTACTTAAAAAGAAAATCCTTCAACTCTAGTAATAAATAAATAAATTAAAGAAGCAACATTAAATTACATTATTTGAATTTTTGATCATTAACACATAGATTGTAACGATGATGGACTGATATTTTTCAATGGACTAGATTTATGAAAATACTGATTTGTTTTAATGCAATAACGAATTATAAAATCATCCATCCTATATGAAAATGTATAAAATTTCTATGCAATCTGCGACTTACTTTAATTAAGTAATTAGGTTGTAATGAAGCATTATTTTAATTTAAAAGTAAGTGGAATAAAATAGTATTTTCTATGAACCACCACTGATTTCAGCCGAAAAGAAATGTTGATTCGCTGTAAAGAGTTACATAATCATTTCTTCAGATATTTTAATGATAAATAACAACGTTTGAAGTTTTAAAATCTTTCTTTCATTTTGCACACATTCTCAGAACCGTAAATTTAATTCACAAAATTTTTACTGATAATTTACAAAGGATGTTCATATGATATACGTGATATCAAAACTAAAAGAGCATTGAAATAGCCTTAGCGGATGGAGACGGCACGTTTCCCTTCGGCACATTTGACGTCATAACCAATCAGGGATCGTTTTTGATTGCATCACTTACGGAGGCTTTTTGGGGCAATTTAAATGTTTAATAACTAAATAAATTAACATTTGCCGAAAAAAACAATCAGATTTTCGGTTTCAGGAGAGAATTTCCAATAAGTTAGGTATGAAAATAAAAAAAATTATGATATGCTGTAATTGTCCATTGTGACAATAAAAACATAACATCAAAATCGATTGAATGTTGAACATGATATGCCCGTTTGCTTTGTTGAAAACCATCCCCCAATTCAATTTGTTAAGTAAGGAAAAGCAGCAGCAACCTTCACATTAAAAATTTTAATTTAAAAAATTTTGTGTACTATTGAAATAATAAAATTAAATGTTTTCTAACAATTGACGTTTTTTGCAATTATTTTTTTCACAGGGAGGTGGTCCGAGATTTCTTAAAAATTTTTAAAAGGGGTCCATTATATCAAAAAGGTTAAAGAACACTGTTCTAAATAGATAGAGTTGGTTTTTTATTTCAGGAGTCATTATGTTGTGTATAGTTGGAATACCATCCTTAAATATCCCAAAGATTACACTTTGAGTGGTCACCATTTTTTAAAAGACGAAATTCCCTGTATTTTCCCAGTTTGTGAAGAAAAAATACCTGCGTTTTTCTGTTATTTCAGGTGATTTTTAAATTTCCTGCGTTCAAATTTATATTTCCTGTATCCAATTATTATTTTTAAACACGTAATGTTGCTTATTAAGCTATAACTAAAAAAAAATAAACTTTTTCAGCAAGATTATGAATTATTAGGTTCGGTCAGAATGGTGTCTAATTTTATTTAACAAGAAAATTATTAAATGCTGAAGAGTCTACTATTAAAGAAAAAATACTATGCTTTTCAGAAAGAATACACTTATTGACTACTGAAGAGTGGATTACTAAAACCGTCATAAGAAATTCTCTTCCCCAAAAGTAGATGAGAGCGTTCTACACGCTAACAAATACTGCTGTCTTCAAAACAATGTTTTCAAAGCTGAACATTCTTAAATAATTCCATAGTAAATGAAATAGTTTAGTATAGCGCAAAAATCATTCATAAATACTCCATAGATTGCAATTTGAGTAATCACCATTTTTTAAAAGACAAAAATAAGAAACAAAATTCCCTGCTTTTTCCCCAGTTTGTAAAGAAAAACTCAAAATTCCCTGCTATTTTAGGTCCCTGTATTTCTCAGGTTTTCCCTGTGGAGTGGCAACAATGAATTAATATAGCATTTTATAAAAGTTCTACTGCTAATTCTCAATGTATATAACTAAATCAATTTGAATTGCATATCATTAAAAATGAATGTGCTCATACCCTCTTATATCCATTGCTTCTTTATTGTTGGGATTAAAAAATTCATGATTCTTGTATGCTTCAGTAGCTTTTCTTCTGTACTCTCCAACATTAAAAACTAGGAAAATAAATTTTTATATATATATATCTACATATATAAGTTCAAAATGAAGAATAAAACACAGAAAAATTATAGACATAAGAAAAAAAAAGGGGGGGAAATAATAAGTAAAAAAATAACAAACAACAGTTTTTAAAAAAAAAAGGATGAAATTTTATTTAAAAAACCGGAAAAAAAGATATAATCTTTTCATCAACCCACACGATTATATCCGCAAAACAGAGTGCTTTCTGATATTGTATCAATAAAGCCAAAGCAAAATATATTAATACAATAGTGTGAGGAGCACTCAAATTTTTTTTTAATAAAAATTACTACAAATAAAATAGAACACAAAAAGTAAAAATAACATGTAAAAACAGAAAATAAAATAAAATGAAAAAACAATAAAAATGGACTATAAAGCGAGTAGCGAAATCAGATCAACTTACATGGACCGGAAAATTTTCAAGAATGATTTAAAAATGTTTTCGCAGAAAGATTGCCAGATTACAAAATATGAAAACAAAAGCGCAAATTGAGTGTAACAAGAGGGTTTTAAAGTGTCCTTCTTACTGCACTGCTGAAGTGATTTGTTATTCTGTGCATTGATTTGTTAGTTACCAAGGATGAGCCCAAAATGGATGTGTGCAATGTAATATTATAGTGTCTAATTTTAAAAACTGACCATAGAAAGTTTTAGAAAATAGATGTTTATTTAAGAAAAAATATAAAATAGAAAAGAGAAACATAAATTGCCTGTTTTGCAAATAATTTTAGCCACGGATTTGCACGAAATGGATTAGCACATGGAAAAATTAGATAAATTATCAAAGAAAAAAATTTTAATAGATAATTTTAACACGGATTTGCCCTATATATATATATATATATATATATATATATATATATATATATATATATATATATATATATATATATATATATATAGAGAGAGAGAGAGAGAGAGAGAGAGAGAGAGAGAGAGAGAGAGAGAGAGAGGTGATTGTGAGCCCAAGTCAGAATTCCGGAAATTTTCTTGAGTTTAAAAAAAAATAAATAAAAAAAAAATAAACAGTTTAAATTTAAAAATTAGAAAAAAATTTATACAAGGTTTTTTCCTTTTTCTCAATATTTCTTAGTTTACTTACAATACATTTAAATTTTTACACATACCTATGATGACCTGGAGAAGTAATTAAAATTTACAAATATGTCTTTCTTTCTTGAGTTTATGATTATAGCAACTATTTACTGATAAAAAATGAATATTGATCATGAATATAAGCTTATAAAGTATCTTTCTGGCTCGCCCTTACAAACAAATAAAATAAACTGTGTTTTTAAGTTCCATCTTCGAAAATTTGATTTCCGGAATCTTCTGTGATCAATGATTTTTTGAAACATCTGGACCTCCGATCTCCAGAAACTTCCGGATCACTGTTAGCGAAAAATCCGGATTTTTCCCCGAGCACAATCAGCCCTGGAGAGAGAGAGTGAGAGAGAGCACAAAAAGGGATAAAAAGAGAAAAACAACTGCAAGTATATAGAACTCATAAAATAAGTTAAAAATACAGAGGAGACATGGAAAATATTAAAGATTAATGAAAAGAGAAAAAGTAAAATATTTATTTCTACATATAGATTAAAAGGCTAAAATTATGAAAAGATATAATCTCTTCATCAGATCACACAATTATATCCACAAAAAGGAGTAACTCTCTAATATTGCATCAATTTTGTTGAGTGCTCCTCACACTATTGTATTTCTATATTTTGCTTTGGCTAGATCGATACAATATTAGTGAGCACTCCTTTTTGCGGTCATAATCATGTGAGCTCATGTTTTTGTTCTCTCGCTTTTTAATATATATTGAAATATTTTATTTTTATAACTTCTCTTTTTCTCCTTTCATTAATCTTTAATATTTTTCATGTTTTCTCTCTCTATATATATATACATATAGATAGATATACACTTTACGTGTAAAAAAGAGAGGAAATTGGATATTATAAACTTTTTATGTCGACTGATTTTTTTCTTCTTCATTTCTTTGTAATAATTTCGAAATTTCTAATTCAAAATAAATACATATACCTATTTTTAAAACCATCTATATCCAGGAACATCTAGTGTATCTAACACTACAAAAATATAATTCTAACTCACTAGTATATAAGACATGTTAACTCGATTCTATGGTGAGGCACCTTTTGATAGATGGCGGTAGACCTGGTCAATAACTACTATCCCCATAGCTATGATTATTTAAAATAAAACAGGCAGGGGCCGACTTAGCCTAATGGGGGCTTGGGGAATGTCCATCATGCTGAATGGAGTTTTCTGATTGTTAAATTTGTCATCTAGCTACAAAAAATTTACATCCTTGCTGACATTAGGTTGGAATTCAGCTAAATTTTCACAATTACGATAGCTCACTCGAGCCAATCTGGAGCTCGTATTTTTGTAAACATAACCTATTTTGCGATATGTAAAAATACATGCTTTTGATTGGCAAAATTTGTCTATCGTAATTGTGACAAATTTAGCTGAATTTCACCCTAGAAAGCCATGAATTTATGAAATATAGATTCTTTGTGTTCATATGATAGATTGATGGAGAGCTAACATAAAATAGATGGATTTTGCACTATACTGATATTTCGTTTAAAAAAATTCATTAAACAAGGAAACGTAAAATAAACTTTCCATTCGATTTGGGGGCTTCCTCTGATGTGGGGGCCTGAGACAACTGCCCCACATGCCCCTGCCTTAGTATGGCTCTGAAAACAGATATCCTTGCATTTATTAACAATAGAGTATAATGAACAAAACAAACCTTTGGTGTTTATTCCAATCCAGTTGAGATAGCGAGCAAGTTTTCGTGCAATATAAGTCTTTCCACGAGCAGGCAAACCCACCATAGCAATCACGTGCGGCACATTAACATAATTTGCACACATTCCTATCCAAAACAGATTAGAAAAAACAGTAACCAATATAAATGCTAAACTCAAATGTGCAATATATATATATATATATATATATATATTGCCATAAACATAATGCAATATAAGTATTGGATGACAGCGTCTCATGAAAATAGCATACCCAATATTACCATATGGCACATTAACATAATTTGCACACATTCCTATCCAAAACAGATTAGAAAAAACAGTAAGCAATATAAATGCTAAACTCAAATGTGCAATATATATATATATATATATATATATATATATATATATATATATATATTGCCATAAACATAATGCAATGTTTATGGCAATATGTTTATGGCATTATGACATGATGACAGCGTCTCATGAAAATAGCATACCTGCCAACATATACTTTTTTTTTTTAATTGAACATGTAATAATTTTTTATTCGAATATTATGGGTGATATTCCAGCATTTCCTTGGGGGGGGGGGGAGAGCCACACACTAATTATTTCCTTCCTCACATTTTGTAAGCAATTATCAAAGTGGATTTAGTCAAGAAGTTGAAATTTCCTTCTAAATTTATCAGCGACTTGAAAAATATATGATATCATAATATTTTCACAGTCTACTGAATTCGGCAATGAGGAGAGGACTTTCCTTCCAGTTCTAGAAATTTCTCTGTAAGTACCTCTGAATCTGATCAAGTCTAGTTTTTTTTTTTTTTCTAAAAATATATTCTTTGTATTGAATGCAACATACTGAGATAAATCATTACAAGAATATTTATAAATATCCATCAATATTTAAATATTTTAGTGGTTAAAAGAAGGAATATAGTTTTAACATATATTCTTTGTATTAAATGCAACATACTGAGATAAATCATTACAAGAATATTTATAAATATCCATTAATATTTAAATATTTTAGTGGTTAAAAGAAGGAATATAGTTTTAACATATATTCTTTGTATTGAATGCAACATACTGAGATAAATCATTACAAGAATATTTATAAATATCCATCAATATTTAAATATTTTAGTGGTTAAAACAAGGAATATAGTTTCAACATATATTCTTTGTATTGAATGCAACATACTGAGATAAATCATTACAAGAATATTTATAAATATCCATCAATATTTAAATATTTTAGTGGTTAAAACAAGGAATATAGTTTCAACATATATTCTTTGTATTGAATGCAACATACTGAGATAAATCATTACAAGAATATTTATGAATATCCATCAATATTTAAATATTTTAGTGGTATATAATACAAGGAATATAGTTTTAACATATATTCTTTGTATTGACTGCAACATACCTACTGAGATAATAAATTGCAAGAATATTTTTAAATACCCATTAATATTTTAGTGGCCATTTGCTTTGGTTTTCATGAAGGTCAAATTGACTCGTTGAAACTTGGCCTGACATTATGCGGAGTAGAATTGAAAAAGATAAAGTTCAATTTTCTTCAAACTCCAATTTTCTTTAATCTCTACAAACACAGCTTTGGTTCAGGTTACTTCTAGGTTTGGTTCTAGGGTGTGGTTAAAAAGCTTTATAGTTGACTCCAAACCAAAAATTGTTGATTTAAGTTAATGGCAGAACAAAAAATTTAAATTATTAACTATGAGAATGCAACTGGCAACTAATAAATCTGACTAAGGCTATTTCTAACTGTCTAATTCTTGAACATAAAATAAATTAAAGGAATATCTTCCAAGCAATAAGTTGTAGGGAAGATTTCGGTATCATGATCTGTGGCAGAATAATCGCCAAGTCATGGCAATTTTCGGGCAGCAGCCCGTGAGAAACTAAAAAAACATCACAGAAAGGGACCAACTCAAACCATATAGCTCGTAGTCATTTCCGGGAAAACATCTACATATTTTTCTAGAAATATTTGAAAGTTTAAAATCTAAATGGGACTTTGGCGATTGTTGTTGGCATGACAGATCACGATATGGAAATATCCCCAATTTGTTTAGTTAGCGGTTGTCCTAATTGAGATTTCTTTTTCTTTTCAATTTCTTGTGTGCTACTGCTTTGGGGTACGGAAACTTGGCGGATTTTCTGATAGGTATATGGAAATATTTTCACGTTCAAAAGAAAACTTTAACATTCCCTTCCTTAGAACTTTCTGGAAATATTTCCGTATCGTGATTTGTCGCACTAATTACAATCACCAAATAGATTTTAAACTTGCAAAATTTTTTTAAAAAAAAAACATGCAGATGTTTGCCGAAGGGCGGTTATGAGTTATACCTTTCGAGTTTGTCCCTTTCTACGATGTTTGTTTTTAGTTTATAGTGGGCTACAGCTCGGAAGTTGCCATAACTTGGCGATTATTTTGCCATAGATCAGGATACAGATATCTCCACAACTTTATAAATAATAGAATTTAAAAAGTAGTAAACTTCTTCAATTTGTAGATTTATCAATAACATTACCAAGAAAGTTTTAATAATGCCAAGAGTACACTGTATAGTAAACTGAATTTTCAAACACTGATCCAGCTTTACATGGATGTAAATATTTATTATTACGAAAATATAGTAATTGCTTTGAATTTTGCGACGAATAAAGAAGGGGGAATTTTGGCCACCAGATATACAGTAATGAGAAATCGTCTGGAAATCAAAACCAATTAAATTAAACTTATTTAGAATATAAAATTTTTATTTCAAAGAAAATAAATACATTTTTTTCATACCTGGGTCAAAAGATACAGATGATCGACTCCATAGGGGATGAGCTTTAACTATATCCCAGTCGATATGCATGGTTAAAAACAGTGAGAGTAATTTGATAAACAAAATTCTGTAAAAAAAATAAACGAATTTTTTTACTTGATTAAGAACATTTCAAATAGTAACTTAATAATTCTTTCCCTAGTCGGAAGAAATCAAAATCCAAACTTAACATAAATAACAGAAAAGATTTGTTTATTTAATTTCATTGAGTATGTCAGAAAATATTGTAGGGACAGCAATTTTGAACTTTTTCGACTTTAGCATCTTTTTTCATTTGAGAATCATTTAGTTTCATTTGAACTGGCTGAAATATTTACGAACTTTAATTTTCACAATGGCAAACGCATCTAACGTAAAAAAACGCTCGAAATGCTTCTTTTTGTAGTATAATTCAACTGCCAATAGTAATATAAAATTAGCTCTCTCTCTCCTTTATTAGGGTTGTTTAGGGCTCGTTTAAATTTTTTTTCCAACAAAAACGTTGTATTAAAAAAAAAATTTAATACATTTTAAAACAAATGCCAGAAAATCTCTTGAGATCCACCATGGTGATCGGTGCAATGCAAGCTCCACTCTACTTTCAACCTACAAGCAGTCCTTTATATTTCTTTTGGCCATGTCCGGCACAAGCTAAATCAAATTTAGCGCAAAATTTAAACAAAATGTATTATAAATGACACTATTATATCTCAGTTTTTAGAGTGATTAATTTTAAACAATTATGCTATGGAATATTTTCTAAATCCAAAAGTCATTTAATTCAAGCATAAAGTATCTTGTTGCAGATTTTTTTTGGAATAAAAATCATGCAATTCCAACATGAGCTCTGAGGTAGTACTTAAAGTCACTTATTATATTGACGATTACAGATAGGCAAACAGCTTACTAATTTTTATTATCAAATACTCATAAGTATAACTTGGGGATTTTCTATAAAACAAAAATAAATGTGAAAATAGTTATTTTTTTTTAAACAGTAGATGAGAAAAGCTTGAAACTGTCTGGTGTTATGTTAAATTTAATTTTTTTTAAAAATTAAGCTATTATTATAATTTTATATGCAAAACAATTGTATTGGTTAATTTTTCTTAGATTTGTTACATTCTAAGTTTTTTGTTCTTCTACAGTTTTCTACTATTTGTTCTTCTGCAGTTTTTTATTATTTTTCAGGTAAAATCTTAGAATAGACCACCTCTTGACGACTTTTTTGAAATCTTGCCAAGTTAGCAATTATTACTGGGATTAAGGTTGCTTTTTGATTATTAAACAAAAAACAATTTAAATTATTACAAGTTTATTAGACTATTTTTTAATAGAATAATTTCCAAGGCAAATTTCTTTTCATCATCAAAATACTAGGACTGACTTAAGAGATCAGAAGTGTAAACGGCGAAAAAAAAAACACCTTTTACCTCTTTTCTAACAAAATTCAACTTTCGCATAGATATACAAATTAAGTAACCAATCAGGTTTAAAAATTTTGGTGACGTGATTAGACGTTTAAAATAATCTCCCCGAAATATCTTCCGGAAACCTAGTATGGCGAGATTAAAAAAAATCACCATGAGGTGAACTATTCTAGGATCAATTCGCTTTTCCTATTGTCAAAGGTAAAATAGGATTCTTTTGCAGAAAATGCTGTCCATGATTTATGCATTACCTTGTTGTTGAATGATTAGTATGCAACAAATGTTTTGCTTACAAAACTATGCAATTTCTATGTTAATTTTTTTTCTTTTTTTAAATTACAGGCACCTGTTAAATCATTCTATTTGAACATTTCCACCAGGCCCCCAATAAGCAAGAGAAAAGTGCATAAGCTTGGTCTGAAAAAGTGGGAAACTTCTCTGGAGGATTTTAATGAAAATAAAAAATCACTAAGTTTTTCATCTTTAAAATCAAATACTTTAAGTAAGTAACTATTTTGTGTTATGCTACCATCTGTTCTGTTTGTCAGTGATGGGCATCATTCACGTAAATTTTATTCATGTCTAAATTCAGTCAGAATAAATTTATTCTGAATGATTATTCATATGCAAATTTAGTCATTATTCATCATTCATTTTGCAAATTTTTGAATAATGATTGATGAATAAATCATTAGTCATTAATAATTTTTCTGATTAAAATCTTCAACAAACAGTGAAAATTGCAAGCATTCAGTTTGTATGCATGTATATGTATATGTCAACATATTTTTACGTACCTAGAATGAATGTTTAAACAAATATTTTTAAAATGATATGGAACAATTAAAACTGGTTAATTGATTTTAAATATTGTTTGACTTAATGATTTAAATTGCTTGAGTTGTTATTAGTGACCATAATAATTAAGGTTTCGAAATTTAGATGACTTACAAAAATTTTATATATTGTATTGTATTATATATTTAGATATACATATAGTGTACTTATATACATACATTGGGCAAACCTGTATGCACATTTGTACAGAACATGTATGTCCAATATATGTATGCACATAATTATAATTAATTTATGTTGAATTTATGTAGGTACATATGTACAATGTATGCATGTCGAATGTATGTATGTATATATGTACAGTGTATGTATAATTACTATACATATATAGTGTGCATACGTAAATACAGACATTGAAAAAAGTAATCCTTATTACAGGTATTTGATTATATAGCTGTAACTTCCTATAATTGATGCCCAACTCTTTTATGTACGTCTGTTCCAATCTATATGGAGGTACATTGTATGAGCTAACTAACATATATACATTGCTTTTACATAGTGCATACATAAGTAAATTGTGTGAAAAACAAATTATTTGTATATACCCCTTTGTATGTGTTTTGTGCATATACATGTATGTACTTGATATGCACTTAGATTTTTAGTTACAGACATACATACGTTTGCTTACATACTTGCATATGTATGTACATGTGCATGCATGCATACTAATTTACATTGTGTGTACTACTCATTTATGAATGTACCCATAATTTAATTACGACTAATTTCTACTCGGAAGTATTTTATATACTCCGATAGTATGAGCTTTTGGAGCCATTTAGAAAAGTTTCACTGTGATACTCATCCAATTTTATGTTTCCTTATTCATTTGCTAACTACTCTTCAGAAGATGGGTTTTGAGATTTTATTTTGGTGGGTACCAAGCAATGTTGGTATTCCAGGGAATGACCTAGCCGACTCAGCTGCACGATCTGCCACAACTGCTTTAACATTGTCCATACCTTTCTCTGATGTAAAACTGCATATTCAGAAATTTGTGACATCATTGTGGCAACAACAGTGGGATCTCAAAGTTTTTAATAAATTGCATAGCATTACAACCTATTTGAGCCATTTGCCAGTACTGAGGTTGCGTAGTGCTGATGTAAAGCTTACACGTCTTTGAATTAGTCATACCCGGTTAACACACCTCCGCTTACTGCTTGGAGAGGCTCCTCCTCTATGCAGTACCTGTAACGTTCCTCTCTCGATTCATCACATTTTAATAATATGTCCATGTTTTAACCAACTTCGTTTAACGCTTTTGTGAGTTCTATTTTATGCATGCAGGATTTGTTAGATGATATTCACCATCCTAACATTTTTGCATATTTACATGCTGTTGGTATTTTGGTTGGCTGTTATAAAAATGTTTTAATTCATCTGCAATTTTATTCACTTACTTCATGTATTTTATATCGTATTTAGAACTTTTTATCTGATTTCATTCTTACCCTTTTATGTGATTTTATTTTTACCTTTTATCTGATTCTATTTATAAACTTATACCATTTTATCAGTTATAATTGTACGACAGTGAAAATGGTGCTTGTACTTTGTCTTTTGAACTGTTTTACCGTATTGTTTGGTGCAGCATGTCCTCTTTTGGACTTTGTGCCACTAAACCCTACATTCAGTTCAATTCAATTCTACACATAGTTTATACATAGTATGTATACTTGTACATACAATGTGCATAAAAATGGATATACTATGTAATAATTAAGTATGAAAACATTTAACTTTTTTTACTTATTCATGCAAGCATTAATATACAGTGTTTGTTCGTAAATATACGCATAAACATACAGCATAGTTAAATGTGCATGTATGTACAACATATTAATGTATTTGTGCAGTTGCTATTTTTATAATTATTTGTATTCGAGATTACTTGTAATCGTTAGATTATGATTGCTGGTAAAAATGACTGCATATAATTGCAAACATTGATTGCTTAAAATAAAAGATTTCGGTCATTTGTAACCATATATTGCATCTTGTTGTGATTACAGGTAATCATAATCACTTTTTATCTGAAATCGTTACTTATAAAAAAGATTATAAGTAGTTTATGTACTTTTTACTTGTAGTTTTCACAATCGTAGTCATTTTTAGTTTTCCTTGCTCATTTCCGTTGAGCAGTGAAATTATTAACTTATTCTTGACTAATGAATAAAGAAGAATGATTGAAAATAATGAATTATTTATTCTTTATTCAAATATTTCTGTCTAATGAACAAATTTTTATTCATTATTCAAGAAGATTTTAAATAATTATTCATTATTCTGAATGACGAATGCCCATCTCTGCTGTATGTATTGTATTAGCATAGCTGCCAACTCTACTGGATTTTGCCAGTTTCACTTTGTCTACTGGCTTAATAAAAATTCTCATGGTTTTTGCACATTTCAAAAAAATTCTTTAAAATTGAGTAAGTTTCCTAAAAAATCCCTATCAAAATAGAATTTTTTGAACAGATTATTGCTTGCTTGAATATATGAATAAGTAATACAAATACATAATGAAGCAATCCTCATTTATAGAAATCAGTTAAAAACTCTTTTTGTTCTAAAATATTCAGTTTATTTTTATTCAGAACTCCCTTTTTAACTTAATTTAAAAAAAAAAATTAAACTATTTTGATGAATTAAATACGTATTACTATTCAAAATTATGAGTGAACGTAATACATGACATTTCAAGCACATTTAATGGCAATCATGATTGGAAAATATTAGTTTTTAAATTTTGATGACTATAAAAATTCCTCAAATGTAAAATATTTATTACATATTGCAACAATTATCGTGAAATTTATATTACTTTCTGAAATTCCTAATAATGTTGGCGGTTATGTATTAGTATGCTTTATAATCTTATTTTAAAAAAAGCAAAGTTTTTGTTGTGTACTCTTTCTGGATACTTCTAAATAAATAGATGATGGGTTCAATCCCAGGGCCCTGTGTAGTAAATGGTGACTGACGCACATTAAATCTGTCGAGTTTCAAAGTCCTACATGTTCCCATAACAAATCAATATCTCTGGGGGTACTGATCCAGGAGTTTCCTTCTCTTCTAGATTGGTTCAAAATTACAAGACTACGAAGCTGAACATTAGTGTCGTAAACCCAAAATTTGGTTGGCTGTTTAACGACGGATATAAAATAAATTAACTAGATGAGAACATACTAGCATCATGTACGAACATTTAATGACAACTTCCGATGGAAAACTAGGTGGAATACCTAAAACATATTCTCAGAGCTGATTGTATTCCAGGAATATCCCCGAATTCCGTTTTTTTTTTTTTTTTTTGTACTATCCTTCCTCGTTTAAAAATTAGGAGCTGGATATATGATTTTTCTGGGAATACCGTGGAATTCAAGAAACTTATAATCCGACGAAATTCCTTAATCTAACATTTGAGTTTTGGAAAGTTTCCCTAATTCCCACTAACGAAACGCTTACATACACATGATTCTTTTACCAAAGGGCAGACATCCGGCAATTGATTCTTCTGGTTAGGTGGAATTTTGAATATTTGAAACCACCGAATTCACTAATATCGCGATTCCTATTCACACGGTTTGAATATCAAACATCGATTTTCGTATTTACCTCATTTAAGTTACACGTTGCGATTTGTATTGACATGGTTTTAAAATCGCATGTCGTGATTCATATTCATGTCATTTTAAAATCAAATATTGCCTTTCATATTCATGCAATTTTAAAACTTTAGAGTCGTGATTTATATTCACACAATTTCAAAAATCCAACATCACGATTCTTGTAAGAACTGAGCTTTTTCCTGAATTAGTTACTATAAAGGTGTGATTCTCATCATTGGTAAGTAATTTAATTATAAATTTTATTTTTGAAAAAAAATTATGTTAAATACGAAACATGAATTAATATTGATTTGTTGCTCATAAAATTTTCAGGGTTTTTAACTTTCTGTCACAATTACCCCTGTATTCTAATACAAGGTTGGAATTGAAGTTTATCAGTTCACAGATAATTGTAGCCACATTTCCCTTTGCCTCTTTGTTTTCTTTGTAACAAAGTTTGTATAAATTTATCCCAGAATGCATGTAAACCTTTCGGCAACCTTGTGTCGGAGTTTTCTTTTTGTCACGGAAATGTTTGTACTAAAAACCTTTCTTTAATAAAGCAAAAATATTGCGGTTTTAAACCTTTCATCCTAAAAGGATTAAAAATTATTTTTTAAAGCTTTTATGAAATGTATTGTCACTGAGGTCCATAATGACGTTTTAGTTGACGCCGCACTAGCGATAGGACCAAATTGCTTACTCCATTAAAATTTCGTGACGAGGTGGATTTTAACTGAGCATGCAAGACTTTGCTAAAAGAAACCTTATAATGACCTAGATTTAAGATTATTTTGACCTTGAGACTAGCTTTATTAAATGATTTTTTTCACGCTTGAAAACCCTAAGTTAACTTCAATTTAAGGTTTTTATATAGAAGGTTGTTTTCCAAGGTTTTCGATTAGAGTAATGTGCGTAAAATAGAGAAGATTGTCACATATCTCGTTTTCAGGTACTGTATAACAAACCTTTTTAGGTTTACATTAAAAGGTTTTTGTTGAGTGAAAATAAACCTTATTTTGCTATCTGGGATATCATTTACTGTTTGTATATCAATTATATTTTTTCTTTTGTTTAAGGTAAGGAGCTAAATCTCTGCAAAAGGAAAATATTTTTCGAAAATGCCCACAAATCTCTGAAAAGAAAATCTATATCCGAAAAAAATATTATCGAAACTGATCTTTTATGCTTAAACAATCGGCCATTTCGCCCTTCAATCCAGCAGAAGGAAAAAAAGATAAATATTAATTTTAATATTCAAGCTACATTTGAGACTGTTAACTGGGATTCCAAACCCAAATTGGAGCAGAATGCATTTTCAGAAAATGCTTTTAAAAAAAGGAAATCTGTGTTCAATCAAAGCACCATCGACTCTGATTTTTTGTGTTTCAAAGACCAGTCGAAACCTCGTTGTTGTTCCTCCTCTGTACGATTTCCACAAAAAGAAAAAAGAGCTCTACAAAATGCTAATTACAATCTTTGCAACAATAAAGGGGAGAGAAAGACACTCAATTTTAAATATGATGACATTGTGCTGTGTGATTCTAATCCTAAGGAACATGCTATAGGTGAAAAAGTTGGAGATGTGCTGCATGATTTTAATCCTAAGCATCAATCAATTGGTGAAAAGGTTGAAAATGTGCTGCGTGATTTTAATCTCAAGCAACATTCAATAGGTGAAAAAGTTGGAGATGTGCTGCGTGATTTTAATCCTAAGCAACATTCAATAAGTGAAAAAGTTGATGTTCTGCTTGAGTTTAATCCTAAGCAACATTCAATAGGTGAAAAAGATGGAGATGTAAAATGGCCTAAACATAATTTTGTCATTCCAGAAGAATTTTCTTGCAATAATAATGTTCAAGTTTTATCTAAAAGTGCTTTAACTGAAAGTTTCAAAACTGTTGAAAGTTTAAAGGAGGAAAAGCATGTAACAAAGATTGATCTCCCGGAAGACGTTAGAAATTTGTTTAAGACTGTAAGTATGTTTAATTCTTGTTATATTCCACCAACAAACAGGGTGCTTTTTTTAAAAAATTACTTAAAGGTGCTTATTTTTGATTTATGTTTTTTAAAAGCCTTTATAGTGCTTACTTTTCTATTTTTCAAAAAGAGATTTTTTCTTTGTCTTGTTGATTGTCGTCATAAATTACAAAAAGAGCATGATTTTCACAATTTTCTCTGCAATATTTATCAAAAACTAATTATTTTATCATGGTTATATAAAGTTTTTGAATATGTTTTTGTGTTTCTTTGATTTTATGTTTCTATATTTTAAACTTTAAATGATGGAAAAAAATAATTTTTATTACTACACATATCCTAGTTATGATTTTTTTGGGGGGAGGGGAAAGTGATTAATAATATTTTTGGGGTGCTTTTAAAGTGCTTAAAAGGTGCTTATTTATTGCTGTAAAATCTGGCTACGCACCCTGAACAAATTTTTAAGTTCTGAAGAACACTTGTCTTGTTTGAGATACAAATTACTAAGAACATTAGTTTTTAGTAGAAATATTACCTGAGGTAGAATTTTTTCTGTCTTCCTGTGACCCCCGTTGCAGAATCGTTGGCGCAGAACGCTACCGAGTTCTTTCAGAAAGATTTTTCTTTAGGGAAATAAAAAATTTTAGTTTTTTTTTCTGCAGAAATTTTTGAAAAATTTTGTCTTTTCTTCAGAATTATATTCAAAAGATGTCTTTCTCGCTTTTCAGAGTTGGAAAAAAAATGCTTATGACTTTTCTATTATCATTTGAGAATGATGAAAAATAAAAAATAATGAAGTAAAAAAATTTGGTTTTCTTTTCAGTAGAAATTTTCGTTCAATTTTTTTTCATGCTGTTATTACTACTGATTTCCGCATAGCTTTTAAAATACGATATTTTTAATACCGTATTATTTACTACAACAACTGAATCTCGAAATGAAAACTCGGATTTAGTAACCCCTTTTTGGAGAGTCGGATTCGCTTTTTTCTGTAGTTACTGCTACATGATTTCACTATTTTTTAATTTTTTGAATGTGATGATGAATTACAAAGCTGGAAAAAGGAAATAATTATCTGTGATGATGGCTTTTTTTTTTTTTTTTTTAAATTCAAGGTTGCCATAGGCGACTACAATTCAACTATTAGCAACTATTTTCTTCATGATGAGGTGACAATGGCAACTTTTTTCGTTTCAAAAGGCTAAAAAAGCAACTATATTCAGGCTATTGGGAGACTTTTCTGTACTTTTTGCAAGGTTTTTTAGCATAAATTGGGTTATGCACTGGGGTCGATGCGAGCTTCTGAATACACCAAATTTTTTCTTCTTAAAAAATAGAAAATTTTGAAAATCTTAATGGCTAATTTGATTCATCACTTTTTAATTCGTTCAATTTGCACAGAGTCCATTGCAAGTCTATTTCGTTTCTCGATCGCCTTTTCAACGATTATTGCTACAAAGTTCTGCCTGATTTTAAAAAACCTGATTTTTTAATGCGATATTACGATGCGTGAACTGCAAATTTAAGTAATCACTTTTCACCATCTATGTATAATATGCTTGTAAAATCTGTTATTGATAGAAGGGAAAATGTTTTTAAAAAGTATGTTTTTTTTAATGAAAAAGTATTTTTTTGAATAAATTCTTGCAGTTTTAACTACAAGAATTTATTCAAAAAAATACTTTAATTTTCTGCTGATAAACAAAAATTTTTTTATCTGAAAATTTAGTGCTAGAACACTAATGTTTGTATAAAAATTATCATATTTGCCAACAACTTGACTAAATGGATCGGTATATGGCAATTAAATCATTTAATAAAATGTCATATTTTTAATGAAAGTTTGTTCTTGATTATGTTTGGCAATTATTTTCATAGTTTTTGGCAGCTATTTTCATTCTTTAGGCTACTAAACGCAACTATTTTATTCACCCTGTGGCAGAATTTTTTAGGGCTTTCTGCGAGAAACCTCTCTAGCACCAATATCTTTCTGCAAAATGCTTTTAATAATAACTAATATACATGTTATTAATTAAATTTAAAGTAACATACTTACAAAGCCTATTTGGATAAAATATTGAAATTTATTGTATGTATTTTTTTTTGTTTAAATGAATATGTAATGTTTTTTTATTTTAATATCATGTGCGATATTCTCAAAGTTTGTAAGTGGGGAAAACGCCAATTATTTCTTTTTTCGCATTTCGTAAATCATCATCACATAAAAAAATATGATAATTAAAAATCGTAAAATCAGTGAAAGAAAAGAAAACCTAATTTTATTTATCTCAAAAGGGAATTTAAAAAAAATAACGAGCATTTCTTCCCCTCTGATGCGTGAAAAAGGTATCTCATGCGAATAGTTGTGGAGGAAAAGAAATCTTTCAGACGTTTCTGCAGAAAAGAAATTTTTTGCTTCAATATTCTTTAATTTTCATTCTTCTCAAATACGAAATAAAAAATTAAAAACATTTCTTATCCCCTCTGATGCGCGAAAAATGCATCTTTGAATTTTAATTTTAAAGAAAAAATTTTTTACCTTCTAAAGGAAAACTCTTTCTGCAAGAACTCTGTAACGTTCTGCGACAATGTTGCCACAATTCTACCACAGGTTTTTTTTTTCTGTGGCAACCGTAATTTATTTATAAGTTTAATTATTTTTTTTATTTTTTAGGATGCTAAATGTTCCTCTATTGGCGTTGGAAGTGAATGGATTCATTCTCTTGAACATATCCTTCAAAATCATTCGCAGGGGAAGAAGAAAATTCAAAACTTAATTGTGTAACTCCTTTTTTGTCTAAACTTTTCTTTTTGAAAGTGTTTTGCCTAAAATTTTTATCCCGTGATAAGTTAATCTTTCCATTTTACTAAAGACGAAAATGAAAGCGTTCCTATTTAAAATTCATAAAACCTCTAATAATTTGAGAAGTAGAACTAATATCTAAAGTATAATACTAACTAACTATTGATTTTTTTTTTTGGTACTATAATGGTTTTGTTTTAATTTTTGGTTTTTGTCTAAACCCTATTGATTTTATTTATTTTTTATTATTTTCATTCCAAGAGCATTACAGTATTTTTTTTAGAATTTATGTTTTTCTTAATGTACGGTACCGGTCAAAAGTTAAGACTCACTCTTGAATTTTTGAAAATGAATGAATAATAAGATTTTTAAACTAGAAATCTCAACAAATTAACTTTTATTTGACAAATATAGTTATACCTATGCGGTTAGTATAATTATAATTTATGAATTTTGAACAGTCTTGGATTCTTTTAAATATCGTCCTGAAGTATTGCATATTGTTGACCTTTCTATCAATTTTCGCAACGTTCATATTGTGTAGCGTTTTTAAAAAGTGCTTATTTTCAATTTCCATTTTTTAAAAGCCCTTAAAGGGGTTGTTTTTTTTTATTTGGGGTTTGTGAAAAGTGCTTAATTTTCTATCTTTTAAAAAAAGTTTTTTTCTTTGCCGTATTGATTGTCTTTTTTAAATTACAAAGAGTGCATGATTTTCACAATTTTGTCTGCAACATTTATCAAAAACTAGCTATTTTATTAAGATTATGTAAAGTTTTTGAAAATGTTTTTGGATTTTATTGATTTTATGTTTATAAATTAAGAGCTTTGAGTGATAGAAAAAAAAATTTAATTTTTTTAGTGCTTAAAAAGTACTTAAAAGGTGCTTATTTTTTATTAAAAAAATCTGGCTATGCACCCTGGAAGAATTATACACTCAAATTTAGGTTAATATAATGTACAAGTTATACAAAACAACAATTTTTATATGAAAAATTGATAAAAATTATAAGTACATAGCTGCCAACTCTACTGGATTTTCCAGTAGACTACTGGATTTTGCCAGTTTCTCCTGGTCTACTGGTTTATTTGAAATTCTCCTGGTTTTTGTACAATTTAGAAAATTCCAAAAATTGAGTAAGTTTCCTTAAAAAATCCCTTTTGAAATTAATTTTTTGTGCAGATTATTGCTTGAATAATTAAAAAGTATTACTAATACATAATGAAGTGAACTTCATTTATAGAAATCAGTCGAAAACTTTTTTTGTTCTAAAATGTTCAGTTTATTTTTACTCACAGTAATCTTTTTAAATTACTTTTAAAAAATCTTTGAACTATGTTTGGTGAATTAAATGCCTATTAATGTTCAAAATTATGAGTAAATGCAATACATAACATTTCAAGTATGTTTAATGCCAATCATAACTATAGAATATTGCAGTTTTTCTACTTTGATGACTAAGAAAATCCCTAGAATTTCCTACTTCTAAAATATTTAGTACATTATGCAACAATTATCGTGAAATTTATATTATTTCGTAAAATCTACTGGATTTTTTTCTCTCTATGTTGGCAGCTATGCAAGTAAAAGAAAAGAATCTCCACATTTTTTAGTTTTACTGTTATTGTAATTTTTTTTTTTGGCCTATCTGTATTTTTTATCAATTTTTCATGTAATGTTTGTTTCAAATCCAGAAAATGAGCTTCCAAATAATTAGCTTCAAGTGTTTTAGACAAATAACTAAAATTGCATATGATTTTACAACTTTTAAATTTAAAAAAAAAAAATTAAATTATGCTATATCAAATGTAAAAATATGAAAAAGGATTTTTTTATTGTAAATAAATTTTTATGAGAAAGATTGTAGGCGAAACTATAAGCATGACTGATAAACTTTAAACCTCACTTAAAGCTACATTTAAAATGAATTCAAATCAATTGAGCCTAATTTGTAAGTTGTAAAACACCAATTTGAAAAAAAATTTTTTTTTTTTAAGAGCGGCTCATTGATGCCCTCATTTTATGACCAGAATTCAAAACATGATGTAGATATTCAAAGTAATTACAAGTAGTTAAAAATGTGTTAAGATTTATAAATTTAAGTAAATTTTCTTTTTTTTTTTAAATATTTTTTTTTTACTTTATGAAAATTGCTTTAAGATCTAACAGTTCTAATGTGAGAAAGGTGCTATATAAAAAATGAAAAGAAGTTTAAAAAAACCTCTACAAAAAAAAAAAAAAAAAAAAATTTGTTTCTTAGGTTCGCTGTCAGCTAATGTTTAAATTGACAAATATTGCTTTTCGATAATACTTTGAAAGAAATTTTTTTAAAAAATTCTTGCTTGTTGAAAATTTTGCTTCTGCAACATCTACCAACTATTAATTACAGTTCTACTATTAATTATAGTTAGAATTAAATTATAATTTAATTTTTGCTGTTTTGTTTTTTAAAAAAAATGAATGCAATTTAGTTCTTATATGCTAGTACATTTCTGTTAGCATATTTCCAATATTATTTATGACGTGGCTAATATTTGCCAAAACCTTTCTCTTTGTAGTGGAGGATATTGCGAACAGATTCTCAAATTTCAAAGGCGTGAATTGTCAGAAAAAGCTATTTGCGAACACACGAATGGATTGAAAGCTGAAACAGGTATTTATCCTGTAATTTCTAGAGATTGAAAATATTTTTGTCATTATTGTTAGCAATTAAGTATTCTGAAACCTTGACTGTTCATAGCTTTACTCTTAAGAAACAGATTTGTTTCCATAATAAATATTTACATGCAAATAGGAATTATGGATTAATTATGTTACATGTAAAAGTAAAAGAAATATTAATTATGTTACATGTAAAACTAAAATAGGTATTTGTAGGTTTATCCTGAAATTTCTGAAAAATAAAAATATTTTTGTCATTATTGTTAGCAATTAAGTATTTTAGAACATGGACTGTTCATAGCTATACTCTTAGGAAACAGTTTTGTTTCCATAATTAATATTTAAATGTTGACTTTTTATTTATGAATTACACCATAGAATTCTATGGGTCCAAGTTCCTATTTTCAAATTAGGTACTTTCTCAAAAATTGTGCTTTTAAAATGGGTATTTTCACAAAAAACTTATAAAATCAAAATGTGTTTCCGTAAATTTTTTGAATTTTTATTTGGTATTGGGTACTTTCACGAAAATATATTTTACTACACTAATGGTGAATTATTTCTATGATACTTTATGTTTTCAATGAGGTAATCAAAGAATATATTTATCAAATAGTATTCAAAAAAGATTTTTTTATAAATTTAAATTTTCAATTTAGCTTGCAATTCTTATATCTTGCTTTCTAGATTTATATTTGTGGTTCAGATAATCTTAAAGTAATTTCCTATTTAATTGAACAAAAATGCTAATAAAAATATTAAAAAAATGCTAAATTTAATTGAATCCGTGACTACCTCTTTTATCAAATTTTTTTTCTTTTTTTTTTTTTACATTAACACTAAACATTCCATAACTGGTCCAACATACCAATAACCGTTTAAGAACTTTTGCATCAAAAATGCGCTTATCATCTTATCGTTTTTGCACATTTGACTTCATGAATTTTTCTAACAATTATATACAGTTAATAATCTATTATTATTATTATTTTATTTTGTTTGTTTCGGATAATACTTGTGGTATACCTATTTTTACCACAACCGGTCATTTAACCAGAAGAACAATTTATTGCTTTATAAGCTTATCGGATCAGAAATGACGACGTAATGTGTGTTCAACGTATTGCATTCTATGAGTTGCACATTTTTGCTAAGACTGTTAAATAGTTAGTTCAATCAGATAAACTGCGAATTCAAATTTCAATATAGTACCAAAAATTTTAGATTGGCATTTTTGAGTCAGAAAAAGTGACAAAAACTAAATGTTTTGGTAAGTAGCTTATATTTTATTTTAATAGCTTTACTTCATTTCTAACTAACTGTAGTTTTTACCCAGAAAAATGTCGAAACAATCAAGACAGCACAAGTTCTTAGAATAAATAATATTAATTATAAGAATTGTAATTCTTATAGTTCTTATATGTTCTTATCAGGGTTGGCAAGATTTTGCCGCAGGTGGAAAAAACCATGGTAAATACCGGTAAAAACCGTCCTGGCAAAAACAGGTTTTTGCCAAGCAAATTGGCAAAAAGTGGCAAAAACCTATATTTTCCAAGATGAGAGGACAAAAACACATTTTTGATACAAAATTATTCCTAAAATTGAAATATATACTATGAATATTAATAATTACAAAAAAATTAACAAAATTATTATTCCATAATTAAATGATAATGTAATAATATATCATTTTAGTAGTTTAAAACATTATTGATTGGAAAATTTGTGATTATTCTCTTTTTTCCAGTGAAATGAACTTATTTTAAATTAATATAACTATAATTTAAAGCATAAAATATCTATCAACATGTGTAGTTAATTATTGTACAAATAATAATTTTTTATAATAAATAATAATATTATACAAATAATAATATTTATTTATTTGTAAAAAAACTTTTATTTTAGGATTCTGAAATGAAAAGAGATCAAAAACTTTCAATCTTTTAAAAATTATTACCCTTATATTAATTGTTAATATGTTAAAAATAATTTTTTCATGTAATGTATCAAAATTATTATTCCTTATGATTGATTTAAATTTGTTTCAAGTATTTTGTAATAATATTTAATCAGCAATTTAGATAATTTGGTTTTTGCCGGTTTTTACCAGTTTTTGCCGGTTTTTACCAGGTTTTTGCCACTGTCCTGGCAAAAACCCCTTTTTGCCGGCAAAAACTCCAACCCTGGTTCTTATAATTCCTTATATATTCTTTTAATTATAACAATAATTATAAGAATTATAAAATTAATAATTAGAAGAAATATATGTGTGGGAAATGTAGAATGGAAACACCCTGTATATATAAAAAATGCATTGAGCAATGAATTAAAAATTCTTATTCTTTGTGTTTGTAATACATAAAAATTGGCACTAAACAATTTTGTTTAATTATATAAAGTTATTTTAGTTTATTCCCTTCCTAACATCCGTATTTAATACATTTAGTCAAGAAACATAAAGTCCGGTTATTTGACCGGCTATGGTAGAAATAGGTATAGAAAAAGTGTTGGTATGTTTAGTGTTAATGTCTTGATTTGATGAACAGGTTATCAAAATGAAAGTTTTAATATATATTGTTATTTTTTCAGGATCGGTACTCATGAGAATAAATTCCATAATCCACGATTGTGAAATAATTGTCACCGAATGTTGTCTGCTTGATCAAGAAGAACTGAGAAAGGGTGACTCAACTTACATTGCCCTCTTCCAAAAATCCTCTTTTAATAAACAACAGATGAAAACAGGGAAAGCTTTCCTTCTCTCTCTACCTTGGTAAGGTATAGTTTGTATAAAGTGGTATAACTATTTCAAGCAGGGGTGTGGTGTTTCAGGGTTCCCACGGTCCTTGAGAGTCCTTGAAAGTCCTTGAATTTTTTTTTGCTAAATTTAGGTCCTTGAAAGTGCTTGAAAAACGTCTTAGGTCCTTGAAAAACTTGATAGGTCCTTGAATTTGTCCAATACTGCCGGCGGCCCTTTTTATAAAACGCCCACGGATCTTTCTGTTTTGTTCCCGAGCTCTCTCACGTGTTTTTTAACGCCACCGTTTCTAACCGGGCCTAACGTCTTGGTGTCTGCCAAGCGCGCGGAGCACAGCAGACAATCAATGCTTTCGGGGCGAGACTCCACTTCATCTTCTGTCGCATATGCTTAGATATTCTTTTTTCTTATCGAAACTGGAATACTCTCGAATTTCATAACAATATGTACCTTGTAGTTTTCAATAAATTTGCCGTTTTACCATTCGCACTTGTCCTTAACTTTGCGTCATTTCAAAACTTTATTGTAAAGCGTATTCGCAAAGGCACGGCTTCGTATTTGTGTTATGTAGTTTAGACTAGTTATGCCTGGGAAGTGCTATTTTAATCCCCAATGGGTGGATAATCAAGCTTATAAAGAATGGATTTTATCGATGCCCGAAAAGAAGTTCAGAGCCAAGTGCCAATTATGCATGAAGGAGATCGATATCGCGAAAATGGAAGAATCTGCTCTGAAATCACGCATCAAAGAAAGGTAAAACAAAAAAGCAGTCTCATGCCCTGAGTTCTCTTTTTCCAAAGACATGAACATCTAATTCATCTGGTGTAAATACTCCTTCAACATCGTGTGCCCCATGTGAAACAGAAACTTTAGTGGCCGAGGTAACATTGTCTTCTTATCTGGTCAAAAGGAATGTGCTTGATGCTGAAATTCTCTGGAGTCTGAAGTGCATCACTAGTAATTATTCATGTAACTCCTGTGAAGGGATTAGTAAATTGTTCTCCAAAATGTTTGCTGATAGCTGTATAGCGAGACAATTTTTTTGTAGTGCCACAAAGTGAGCCTATTTGGGCTCCTTTGGATTGGCACTATACTTCAAAGGGATTCTTATAAATGAGCTGAAGAATGTTGATTGCTACACTGTACTCTTTGATGAGACGTTAAATCAGTCTCTACAATCTAAGCAGATGGACATTATGGTAAGGAATTGATAATAAAGTTTGCACTAAGTATCTTACCTCCCAATTTATGGGTAATGGATCTGCAGAAAATATTTTGTCCTCTTTTTACAAATGCATGGATGATGGTTAAAAGCTCTCTAAAATACTTCAATTATCCATGGATGGACCCTATGTCAATTGAAAATTCTATTAGAAGCTTCAGTGGGAATTAAGAGATAAATATTCCCACCAGATCATATTCATTGGCAGTTGTGGATTACACATAACGAATAATGCTTTTTTTTTTTAACAAACAAAAATATAACTTTATTGGGAACAAAAACACATAAATACAAAGAATATATATTCGTCGTCAAGAGGAAAATCCTGTCCAGGCGACAAAGAAAAGTAATACTATAAATTTAAAATAGAAATTAAAAAAAAGAAAGAAAAAAAAGGGGGTATTACAATCATAAATTATTTTGCTCATAATAAGACGTCATATATTGTTGAACACTGTAATAATAGAAAACAAAAAAAAATGCATGAAACTATATAAAAAAAATAACAAAGGTAACATAAGAAATTCATTTGGATTGGCACAAGACTGGTATAAAAAATCAAATGCTTCCTTTAAAGTGAAAAATAGAGATCTAAATCGTCAATGTTCATCACAAATTGAAATAAAGCACGCTTAAAAGAAGAATATATTTTGATGTTTTGCAATTGAAATGGTAATTTATTATATAATTTAGGTGCTAAGTAAAAAAAACTGTTTTCGTGAAATTTCTTTTGTAAAGAGGGGAATCTCATACATTTCAGTTGGTCTCCTTTCAGACACATTAGTTTTTAATTTGCATATTAATTTATTGTTGTGTAAATAAAGTAAAATACGAAAAAATACATTATGGCGAAATGGTAATAGGTTAATTCTTTTATATATACTGGTAGTAGTTACACTTGAATTATTTATATTTAGGGAATTAATAATCTTGAAGCATTTATTCTGAACTGAGATTAAGGGAAGTAAATTAGCTTAATATTCACGGCGATATATTATTGCACCATAATTAATTAAAGAATAAACCCAGGAGTAATAGAGTGCTTTCACAAAATTGAAATGAATTTTATTCTTAAGATGATAAAATTTAACTAAAACAAAACGCAATTTTTTAACTAAATTGTTAATATGTGTTTTCCATTTCAAATTAGAATCGATATATAGTCCTAAATATTTGATATTATTTACAGATTGTAGAATATAGCATTGACAATTTTCATTAGTACTTTTGCAGGAGAGAGAGTGAAATTTTAAATTTAAGTTAAATTCTGATTTTCTTAAACTGAAATAAATATATTTAGTTTTATTTAGATTTAAATTTAAGTCATTTATTGTAAACCATTTTGAAATTACGCGTAAATCAGATTCAATTTGAAAAATTAGTTGATTTAAATCAGTGCAAGAATACTAAATTACGGAATCATCAGCATATGTTGTTATCTTACCAAAAAGTTTGAGTTGACAAAAGTCATTGATGAATATAATAAACAATAAGGGTCCTAGAATAGATCCTTGAGGAACACCACTGTTTGAAAAAATATAATTACTAAAATTACTTCGGATTTTAACTCTATGTTCTCTGTTTGAAAGATATGAAATAAACCAATTTAACATAATTCCTCTGAAACCAGAAAATTCTAATTTTTTAATTAAAAGATTGTGATTGACATTATCGAAAGCTTTTGATATATCAAGAAATATAGCTACTGTTATCTTATTTTCAGCAATACTATTATGAATAAATTTTGAAAATTCCAAAAGAGCTTTTTCTGTACTTTTGCCTTTAATAAATCCATGTTGATTAACAGAGACAAAATTTGTATGTTTTAAATAATTGTACATTTTATCAGCTAGAGCTTTTTCAATGATTTTGGAAAAAACAGGTAATATTGAAATTGGTCCAACATTTTAAACATGGTGAAAATGGGATATGTTCCTTCTAATTTTTATTTTCAGAAAGAATTGTTGCTGCATAACATTAAGAGAAGGTTGTGTAAATTATGGATGAATAATTTCAGAAACGATGTTTAATAGAGGAGAGGAGGGGGTTATGGAATAGTCATGGAATATGGAATACCTAAGATTTAGCTCTGTCTTTCATGCAGCCTTCACATGGAAATACACAGGATTAAAGGATTTCACCATTAACACCTCATTACCATTAGTTATAGATTGTGCTGAAAATGATTTTGTGAATTAATATGTAAAACCAGTAGGGTTGTTTTTAAAAAAATATAAATTTTAGTCCATAATACATATACTCTCTTCTCTCTATATAGGCAAAGCATTTAGGTATTATATTTGAAATTAATTATTTCCACAACAAGCATTATTGCTTCTAGTAAAATAGAAGAGAATAATTTTTAAAATTGGTCTTAGATTAAGGTCCTTGAAAATTTTGTTGAGGTCCTTGAAAAGTCCTGGAAAGTCCTTGAATTTCAATCTCATCATAGAGTGGGAACCCTGTGTTTAGGACAGGCACGGGTCGGTGAGAAAACGGCAATCTTTTTCTTCGCTCTATTGTGTTAGCCGAAGAGTGTAGAGAAGCTACCATCCTTAAAATGCGCTATTCTTGTTTCCATAGCAGCAGATGGCCTCTGACTTTATGGTGGGGAGGGGGTGTTCTTACTGTAGACTAACTATAGCTTTGCTTTCTCATGACATATATACTTTGCTCAACATTTCCTGGACCCCATCCAGAATTGCAGCGACACGGCAAAATAGTTGCAGAATGTTTGTTGCAGAATTGATTGTTTTTTTTAGTAAATAAAAATTTACTTTTCTTTTCTGCAGAAACTTACACATAATTCTCATGATTCATGTATTTAGATAATCACTCTTTGACGCTCTCGATTTACTCAGATAGTATCGTGAATCGATGTAATACTTCAATTTTATTTTCAGTATTTATGTATATTGATTTTCACATGGATATTAAATATTCATTTCAAACAATATGGAAAATGTGAATCATGGCGTTTGAGTATTTACTTTAATAAGGCAACGATTTTATCAGATTTGTGGCGATTATTGCCATTGATTTCTCCAAAGTTTTTAAATCCGATATTTTTTACATAGTATTATTTATTACAACAACCTAATCTCAAAACGAAGCACACATTTGAGAATTTCGATTTATGTGATTTTGTCGTCGATCTTTTTTTCGACAATTACTACTACAGATTTCATGATTTTTTTATTTTTTTTATTGTGATGATTATTTACAAAATGCGATGAAGAAATAATTTGTGTATCCCTCCCTCCCAACAAAATGCGAGAATATCACCCATAATATTAGAATAAAAAATGGGAGCTCTCTAGTGCCAATGAAAATCATCACAATATAAATATACAATTAATGGATTATCATCATCAATGACTCGACAGCGCAGGGTGGGCCTTGGCCTTCTCAAGAAGTTTTTTCCAGGCTTGCCTTTTACCTGCTAGTTTTTTTAGTTTTTAAGACCAAAAGACCTTTTTCTAGGCCATCTGTTCATCTCAAATTTGACCTGCCTCTTTTCCGTGTGCCAACTGGTCTGGCATTGAAAATTCTTTTTGTGGTACAGTCTTCGTCCATTTTGATAACGTGGCCTGCCCATTTTATTCTTTGTCATTTAATAAAGTTAATAATGTCAGGTTCATTATATGAGTGATAACACTCGAGATTTGATCTTCTGAGCCACACACCTTTTTTTTTTTTTAAATTCCTCCAAAAATACTTCTTAAGACCTTTCTCTCAATTATATATTTATATTCTGATTATGAACGCAGAATTTTTTTTTTAAAATTTATATTCCTATTTGAAGATTCTTTTCATGAAATTTTAAATGACCGTATGAAATATTAATAGTGTGTTTATTGTTTTTGTTATTATTATTATTGTTTATTGTTATTATTATTCTTCATTGTTATTATTATTCTTTATTGTTATTATTATTCTTTATTGTTATTATTATTCTTTATTGTTATTATTATTCTGAAGTGTTATTATTATTATATTATGGGAGTGCAATTGTCGTCCTCAAAATAACTTTCAATTTTTTTTGTAAATTTTAAGGACATGCCCTTGAAATCAAAATTATAACTTTGAATTAATTTGCAACCAGAATTATCTTAAAGAAAGAAAAAAATATGGATAAATAATCTAAAGAATTATATATCTTTTCTTTAATTTAAATATAAGGAAATAGAATAGAATTATAAGAAATTTACTTTTTTATATTTAACTTTTAAACTTAACATGCCGTAGTACTTGGTTTTTATAAAAGGGAAATATTGCAAATTCATAAAATAAGTTCTTTTACCGTTATTATAATCTTTAAAGTAACTTTACTACTAATCATCCAACAGATCTTTTATTAGCACACATTACAAGTACATTTATGCCAGAAATTTTTTTAGCATGTGTTAAAAAAACTATAACATTATTATAATTAGTATTAGAACATTTTTGAATTTTTAAAAAAATGGTGTGTGGCTTAGAAGATCAAATCTAGAGCTTTATCACTCATATAATAAACCTGACATTATTAACTTTATTAAATGACAAAGAATAAAATGGGCAGACCAGAATGAACGAAGACCGTACCAGAAAAATATATTTGAATGTCAGACAACTTGGCATTCGAAAAAGAGGCAAGCCGAATTTGACATGCATAGATGATGGCCTAGAAAAAGATGTTTTGGCCTTAAAAACTGGAAAACACTAGCAGGAAAAACGTTAGCCTGGAAAAAACTTCTTGAGAAGGCCTGGGCTGTGGAGCCATTGATGACGATAAGGATGATTAGAGCATCAGTATTTAATATTTGACCATAAACATTAAATTCAACATACTTTTATATATATATTTAACCTATAAAGTACCAAACTTTATATCAATGCTTAAATGCAATTAATTTATTGACTGGTTTTCATGGGATGATTTTATTCATACTTAAAGACATCAAAACGTTACAAAACTTATTTATTTGTAAATAGATCTTTATTTCTCTCTCAGGGTGTGTAGCATTTTTAAAAATAGCTTAAAGATGCTTATTTTCGTTTTTTAGAAGCCCTTCAAGGTGTGCTTTTTTCATTGGGTGTTTTTAAAAAATTCTTAATGCTGCCTTTTCCAAAATAAGATATTTTTTTATCATGTCAGTTTTTTTTCATGAATTATGCGGAGAGTGTTTTCACAATATTCTATTCAATGTGTTTACCATTTTTTCTACCATAATAATATTAGAATATCCCATTTTTGAAAGTTCATATATACAAGTTCAAAATGTAGGGAAAACATGGAAAAAAATTACAAAATAATGAAAAAAGAGAAGAAATATTTTTAAAAAAAGTAAATAAATAAAAATCCGGAAAAAATCGATATCATCAACTCACACAATTATATCCTCAAAAAGGAGTATTTCAATAAGATCAAATTTCATAATATTTTTGAAAATTTTAACAATTTATTTCCATTAAAATATTTTAAGATACTTAGAAGCTTTAAATATAGTAAATCTCTTGATAGAACTTTATTTAATTATAATGATATTAGCAAAAATTTAGAGAGGATTAATGTATCCGATTATGAATGTCACTGTGAGGAAGAGAAATATTTTGATTTTGTTGATAAACATTACTGAAAATTGAAACATTATAGAAAACTTAGGAATTTACTGATAAAAGATGCAAAATTTAGACCCATTTACCATATATCAATTAATAAATTCAAAAGTACTTTCTGAAAAATCTCAAAAGTATTTGTTCAAAGATATCAAATAGATTCTCTTTCGGTATGCTAACAGAATGGAAATGGGGAGTTTATTATTACTTTAAAAACTCTGTTTTCTATAATAAAGAAAATTTAAATAACAGTAACAATTCAACAATTTTTTCTAAAATTGTTCAATCAATTAAGCAACTACAAAATAAATTTGTAATTACCCCCATAGACATGGCTAATAATAATTATGCAAACTTCTGTAAAAAATTCCATGTTGAACTTTTAAATGCAGAGTTAAAGAATAGTAAAAATTTTAAGCTCAGTAATTTAAATATTAATATTACCATTTCGAAAAAATGTTTGGCTTTATATAAGAGGTTAAAAATTAAAGTTAGCAATTATACAAATTCCTTTCTTAATTATCAGTCCTAAGTTTCATAAATTTCCTATAAAATCTCAACCAATCTCATGTTTGTCTAGTACTTACTTAACTGAACCTGACACCATTTTCTCTAACTACTTAAATATACTTATTAACAGTATTATTAAAGAAGTTTTTTCTTGGATTATAACTAATATTCAACTGATTTTAGAATTTATTAAACATAATAAAATTTATTTTATTGCGACTTTTGACTTCCAGGATCTTTTAATAGCATTTCCCTTTCTAAACTAAAAGATGTCTTTTTTAAATTATTAGTATGATTTTAAAAATGTCCTTAATTGTGATTTTGATTATTGGGAAATTCTTATTAATTTTTGCCTCTTTAAAAATTATCTTTACGATGGAAAAGATATGTTTCTTCAAATTGGTAGAATACCACAAGGATCTGAGTTGTTCATCTCTTTTAGCTAACTAATTTTTGTACTATTATGAAAAAAATTATACTCTTAACATTAAATTTGTTGTTAGATATAAATATCATCAATTTTCAAGATTATAGAAGTTTATTAAATAATAATTACCCCGAGGAATTAATCTTGCTTCGTATTCATGATGATTATATTTTAATTTTTTGTATTTGGGTAATATAAAAGAAGAAGATATCTGTTTTGTTGATTTATACAATAAAAAAATTATTTGAATTTTAATATAAATAAACTAATTACTTGAAATTCTAATGTTTCTAAAAACATCTATTTAAATACCATTTTTAATCAAATGAATAGAATTAATTAAATGAATAAATTTTATATAAAATCATTGAATTAATTGTATGTTATTGTGAATAAATTTATTTAAACTTCTTTGAAAATTTATATAATTTTTAGCAAGTGCAAATCCATTTCGGGCAAATATGTGGTTAAAATTATGAAAGAACCTAATTCCAAAACAACAAATTCATATTTCTTCATCTCTCTCTTTCTTTTTTTTCTTAAATAAAAGTTAATTTTCAATATCAAAATCGTATAATTAAATATCAACTTTATTGATTGCAAACTTCTTTAAATTATCCAGTATAATATTGCCTTTGCACATCCATTTTCGGGCCCATCCTTGGTAACTAACATATCAAACGTGCTTCAGTACTGCAGTAAGAACGCGCTATAAAACAATATCCCTCTTTCTACGCTTGTACCTCAATTTGCGCTTCTGTTTTCATACTTGGTAATCTGGCAATCTTATTACAAAATGCTTTAAATCATTCTTGAAAATTTTCCCTTTCAAGTAATTTGATTTCAATTCGCTTCATAGATTTTGTTTAAATTTTTTGTTATTTTTTTTCTTTACATTTTATTTTCTTTTTTTTTGCGTGATATTTATAAATTAATGTGTTCTATTCTATTTAGTTTCAAAAAATTGTTTTGAGTACTCCTCACACCATTGTATTGATATATTTTGCTTTGGCTATATTAATACAATATTAGAAAGCACTCCTTTTTGCCGATATAATCATGTGAGTTGATGAAGATATCTTTTTTTCTGGATTTTTAATATAATTTTTTTTAAATATTATTTAAACAACTTTCTTTGTTTCTTTTTTCATTATTCTGTAATTTTTTCCGTGTTTTCTTTCGCAATTTGAACTTATTTTATGAGTTCTATATATTTGCAGCTTATGTGCAGCAAATGAAATGTATTAATTTTCTTTGTTTTCTCTTTTTCCATTTTGTCCTTTCTGTATTTATTTATTGTGATATATATATATGTGTGTGTTTTTATATATATAGATATAAATATATACATATGAACTTTCAGTAGTAGGAAGAAATTTTTTTTATTAGTGCGCATATCCTAATTATATTTGTGGAACTTCCAGGCAGCGGACCTCGAGAAACTATTAAAAAATCTAAGAAAAAGACCAACTTGAATCATAGCCCCCACCCGGGCAAACATCTACATGTTTTTTCAACAAAAGAAATTTTTTTTTTTAAATAAGCAAGTTTAAAACTTATTTGGCACCTTAGAAACTGTAGTTGGTGTGACAGATCATGATACGGAAACATCCCCTTGTATATATTTAAATAACGAGTTGAAGAATATTTTTTGAGCGCTTAAAAAGTGCTTAACCGCTTCCCTGATTATCCAGAGTTAATTCTGGTATGTGTTTATTCCAAATATTTATTAACACGAGAAAACTCGAGGGTAACAGAATTCGTCAATATCTTTTGTTTTGTCACGTTTTCACTCGGCCGGAAGCAAAGCAGAAACTAATGATAATCTGCTGAGATGGGAAGTTTGCCGCTTTTTGTTTAGGAGTTTTACTGTTTGTGGAACTGTAGACTCGTTTTGTTTTGTGCAATTGTGTATACGGTGGTTGCTGAATTTACATAGAAAAAAAAGTAAAAACAAATGACGTTCGCGAGCGAAAGTGAAAGTAGTGTAGATGATTTTTCAGATTATGAAGATGTGAGCATATACAAAGACTATCATATTTAACTTTTTTCATTTGCCCGAGACTACTTGGGATAGTTAACTTATGGTAAATTAAGTATTTTTTACACGCAAAAAAATTACAATTTTAACTTAGAACTTGTTTATTATGCTATGTTTTAGTTCCTTGTATTTATTAATGAAATAAGAAAATATATTGATTTTTTGCATTTTTTTTCTTCAAAAAAATTGGCAAGGTAAGTGGTTAAGCACTTTTTAAAAACGCTATGCGCCCTGTTTTCTCTCTGAAAGAAAATTAACACATTAATTCATAAACAAAATGAAAAGCTATATTCTAAATTAATTTCAGGCATTTCTTACAACTGAAGTGTTTCCCTGTTTTTATTTGCAAGTATTTCAAAAGTGTATCATTGGAAGAATATCAACAAAAACTTTCAATGGAAAAGAAGATAAGTAACAATGAAATGAAATTCCAAAATTCTGCATTGAGTAAGTTTTGCTTCAATTCAATAATATTTGCCCTTAGTTTCTAAATGATTTGATGTCTGTGTACATTTCTGCTATTCAATTGTTTCTGTAAATGCTCCTTTTGCACATATTATATATTTATCTATGCCCATGAGGCAATTCAGAATGAAAGAAAAGAGAAAATTTAAAAGAAAAGTTAAAATTAAAAAGTTTCATTTCACTAATTTTATATTATGTAGAAATATTTGGGGGGGGAATGAAAATGTCAGGGAAGATGATATTTTAGAAAAAAAGTCAGGGAAAGTCAATTGAACCTGAAACAGTAAATGAATAACCCTCTATAATTTCAAAATACGACATGTTTTTGTGTTTGCATTGCTTTACCCTTACTTATGTATAAATATGTTTCCTAGAAATCCAAATATGATTTAATATTGCTTTCATGTTTTATGTCTCCATTCAGTAATTGTATTTTTAATAAATAAATAAAATAAAATGAAAAAATTAATTATAATTTAAAGAAAGATTAGATTGTTTTTCAGGGTCGCCACACACCTGGAAAACCTGGAATTATTAGAGAATTGTTTTATGCTAGAAAAAACTTGGAAAAATCAGGGAAATTTTGATAAAAACCTGGAAAAATCAGGAAATTTTAAAGAAAGGATAGGAATTTTTTCTTCGATTTTTTTAACTCTATTGTACTCCCATCCAAAAAAATTTGTGAATCCTTTTTTCTCGGCAGAGCCAACCAATCGCACATTTTCTGCAATGTTTTGTCAACAAATTTTTTCATTCATTCTAATTTTCTCGATTTCATTTTAACCTTTTATAACATATTTTAATTTTGAACAAAGTTTTTTTGAAGAACTAATTATATATTAATATTTAATTTCACTGTTTTGTTATTAAATATTTGATTTTTGATTCAAAATTCTAATTGTATAGTAACAAAATTCACAAGATCGAAAATTGAAAAATGTTGCTTGCATTCCAGGGATATTTCCAAAACTATTTCCCCTTTTACCCTAAAAAACTAACAAAGACTAAGGAATGTATAGGAAACATATTAAATGATGTATGAACATAAAATTAAAAAAAATTTCCATTCATATGTGTTTATTAGGAGGAAGGAAAGCGAAACTTTGTCTTTTTGTTCAGTACTGAGCAGTTGCAAGTTTCTAGTTGAAAAAAAAACAAAGCCAATTAGCTATGCTAATTAAAAAAAACGTGTGTTTAGATTGGAATTCTGTAAATATTTTAAATTCGAAGAAAAAAAAGTATAAAGTTGAAAGAATTTTATCTTTTTTTCTATTGAGTGTGCAACAAGAAATTAGACAATTTTGCATTTGTGACATTCATTTTTGTATACTGAATCTCTTAAAATAATATTTTGTTAAAAACAATATTACTATTTAAAAATTTGACTTGAGATATTGGTTTGAAGAAATTATGCTCAATGAATTTTATAAAAAGCACTGTTTAGATGAAATACTGTATAAAATGGCTTTATATTGAAATGTAAATACAGTGACTCACAAAAGTATTCATACACTTATGACTTTTAATGAAATAAGACAATCCATTAATTAAAATAAATGTTTCAGAATGAATATTTAATAATCAAAAATATATTCTACTCTTAGCTAAATTGTATGAAAATTTTAAAAACAGCACAAGAGTTTTTTTTTAAGAAATCAATCATCCAAAAGTAACAAAAACTTTAGTTCACAAAAGTCATTGTATACTTTCAAAAGATTTTTCCTCCTGCAGTAAATATTCTAATTTTTTGTTAAAATAACTTTCAGTAGAGTTTCTTTTCGCATCTACAATAGTTATTAAAAGTCTGTAAATAAATGTAATTTTTTTTTTTTTTTTTTTTTTTTTTGGTCAGGGGAAAATTTGAGTGAAATATTTTTTTTTATTAAAATTTTGCAGAAACTTTTACATTACTCAATTGTGAATTTATGAATTTTTCCACAAATTTTATAATTTCATTTCTGATATGAAGTCGTTCTTATAAGCATTTTAACTCATAATACACTGTGGAATAGGCCACAATAAACTAATTTATCAATATTCATTACTGATTTACCTAGTATGATGACAAATAATCAACTTTCAAATGTTGTCTATTGTTTTATTATGACTACAAGCCATTTTTAAATGTTAAACGAAAATATTATGGAATTAGCTAGTAAAAATTAAAAATATAATGTAGCTATCATAAGTTTCATAATAAATTGTAAATAAATGAACAATTAAATGAAAAATAATTGAATAAAAAAATTAAAGCAATGGAGGATAATTTTAATTCGAAAATCCGAAACATTTAAGTGTACGATGATTTTTGTGGGGTAAAATTTTTGTTACTTTTTGATTGATTTCTCAAAAATACAGTTTTGCTTTGTTTTTAAATATTCCATGCAGTTTTACTAAGAATAGATTATGCATCTTATTATTAAATACCCATTCAGAAATATTCATTTTAATAAATGAATAGTTCCCTATTTCAATAAAAGTTATAAGTGAGTGAAATTTTCTATAAATATAAAAATTTATTGATGTATAATAATTTGAAGTGGTTTTCTTTTGCTTATTGAAAATATATATTAAGCAATAGTTATCCAAGGGTGTTTTGGTCATTCTGCACTTGCCATTTGGAAGGTACACTTTAAGCAAAAACTACTTTAAGTAACACATTAAAAATATTTTATTCAATAAAAACAATATAATAACAGGCTAAACATACTGTTTTTTCCATGTATCTTAATTTTTTTTTAAAATTTGTATTGTTTCAAAACATTAAAAAATAAAATCTTGCCAAATTGTTCAAATAAATTTAGTCTAATTATTTTTTCACAATGATATATCAAAAAAAAAATAACGTTTTAAATAAAATACTTTATACTATCAAGACTTTTCTTGTACCCATCCTGAGGAGGAAAAGAAAAACACGCTGACCTGGAAAAATCAGCGAACTTTGAAACCTGATTTGAGTGACCACCCTGCTTTTGCACTTGCATGAAAACAATAACATAATGCAATGTCTAGCAAACGATATGTCACAATATAAAATTTCTTGCATCGCCCAGTCCTAGTCCTAATATTGTGGAGCCTTAACCTATTTGACCTTCTTGGCCATCAACTAACTGTTGCAGAAGTGCTTCACTTTATCCGTACTTATGTACAAATATGCTTCTTAGAAATCCAATTGTGATTTGATATTGCTTTCTTGTTTTATGTTTCCATTCAGCAATTGTGTTTATGATAAATAAATAAAATAAAGTTAAAAGATTTTTTTTTTTTTTTTTTAAAAATGGGTAATTTTAATGTTTACACTTGCATGAAAATTTGATGAATTTTATTACAAAATATAGAAATTTCTCTGTTATGAAAAAAAAACATTTTTTTTAAAAGTAGAAATAGTTTTTTTAATGTTATAATGTGGGGATAGTTGTTATCTACCATGTCAACCTTCATCTATGAAAAGGTATCCCACCATACAATCGAGTTAATATGTCTTATATACACTAGTGAATTGGAATTATATTTTTGTAGTGGTAGAAGCACTATGGTTACCCCCTCCAGAATTATATCTGTGATAGAATTCAATGAACAGATACCACTAGTTGGTTCATTGCTGTTTTTTTTGTGAGAAGCCAGGAGAGCTGTATTAAGATCACCATACTTTTGAGAGCTGTATTAAGTTCACGGTCGTGGTCGCTCCTGTATTGCCTATAGCAGTCGAGTGTATATGTTGTACGTTGTGTGTGATACTAGTGCATTGGAATTGTATTTTTGTAGTGGTAGAAATACTGCATAATTTGCGTACAATTATTAATATTTTATTTATTTATAGGGAAATGTAATTCTTTGATAGATTGTGAAAATAGAGGCTTGCTCAAAGCTGAACAAAAAGAAGATATGTTCTTCATGTGGAAGAAAAAGTTGAATCTATGGGCAAGAATTCAGCGAACATGGAACTACAGAATTTCTGTACAAAAATTGGCGTTAAGAGATCAATATATTTCCAGGTATTTACGAAAATAAATTTTTCGTAAATAATTATACTTATGTCTCTAATTTTTTTGAAAAATTATTAATATTCTTTAAAGAATGTTATGTTCAATCCTTTTTATTGACATTTTTACTTTTCTGTTTTATTTTGAAATAAAAAATGCAATGAAAACCTTTTTTTTTTCTTCTTTTTTTTATCTCACTATTTCTATGGTCAACAATCCAATTTACTTTTATAATACTGTGGAATCCTGATTTTTACTTTTTCTGTTGGACTAGCATTAAACAACACACGAAGTGGAAAAACTTATAAATCAGCGTTTAAAAAAATCCAGCATATTTTGTGACCATTTAAGAAAAACTTGTAATTTTACTTGTTTTTTTTTGTGGGTGTTATTAGATATAATGTCAATACTTATTGTTGTTTGAAATTTTTTTTTTTGTTTAGTTAGTTATTTTATCATGATCATGTAAATCCTTTGAAAATTATTTTGCATTTTGTTAATGTATATAGTGCATAAAAATATTGTTTTTTAGTGCTTAAAAGGTGCTTATTTTTGTTAAAAAAAATTGGCTACACACCCTGTTATGATTCTAACAGAGTAAAAACGTATATTTTTAGTCATAGCTTAATAAGCAACATGTTTTCATCATGGGTTTAAAAATAATAAATGAATACCAAAAATATAAAAAAAAACTGGAATAGTCAGGGAAAGTTGTATTTTTTGTGTTACGAAACTCTGTAAAGTTCTTACCTTATACCTGGAAAATAACCAACCAGTTTTAGAATTGTCAGTAAAAGTAATCGGTTATTGAGATTTGATTTAAATCATCTTAATACCTATTACAGTTATTTGTGATAGAAATTCTACTTGGTGAAACTTTTCCCTTCTCATTCAATGATAGTTTTCTGCTCACAAAATCTAATGTCCTTACAAATCATTACAAATAAGATAATCTAAGTTTTTCGATGAAATTTTTTTTTTTATATTGATAAAATATGGTCTGATTTATGTGGAAATTTTCCTGGTATATCAGAAAAGGCCAGGGATTTTTTTTCTGAAATTACGTGGGAACCCTGGAAGTTTGCCCCAAAATTTAAATCTTAGAATTATATCTAAAATGAGATAATGAATAAATAAATGAACTCCTAGATCAAGTATTGGGTGAAATTTGCCTTCTTGGAGGACTTTTTGATGGAACTCACCCGCATTTGCGTTACATGGAGAGGAAAACTACGGAGTCAGACGCAAGGGGGCTCTAACCCATGATCCGTCTACCACTGAGGATATTTCACGTCAGCACTGTGGTCGGTGCGATCCGGATGCGAAATGCAAATGCGTATCGACCAGTCATTGCTTGGATTCGAGCCCGGTTTACCTCATTGGAAAGCTAATGCTCTATTCCCTGATAAAACAAGTATTTTGTCTGAGCAAATTGCATCAGTCTTTCCTTTTTCATTGTGTATGAGTTTATTTAAGTAATTATTTCCTGCCAACATTATATATTTCTTAATGTAAAAAAAGAAATTTAATTTATTTAACCATTTAATTATTAGCAGCTTAGGGTTCCCACAGGTCAGGGAGAACCTAGAATTGTTGAGGGAATTTTATTATTAGAGAGAAGCCAGGGAAAGTTGCAATTTTTTTACAAAAACCTGGAATATTTCTATATCATACCTGGAAAATAACCAGTCTTAAAATTGTCAGTAATAGTAATCAGTTATTGAGATTCGAGTTAAATAATTCTTACATCTATTACAATTATTTGTTGTAAAAATTTCACATATTAGTCAAATGTTCCCTTCCTCATTTAAAAAAAATAAAAAAAAAAATTTACACTAAAAGTCTTATATTTCACATTACAAATAAAAGAATTAAAGTTTTCTCATGAAAATAGGGTCTCAATTTTCATTGAAATTTACCTGCTATACCTGAAAAGTCAGGATTTTTTTTTGAAATTGAGTGGAAATCCTGAAAGGAGGTAAAATTGTTCTTTGAACAAAGAAGTTAATTTACATAGTAACATAATTCTATCATCTAATTGCTCTTATTGATGATTATTTTTTGTCAAAAGGTTGACATTGCTTCTGCAAGCAAGAAATGGAGAGTTTTATCTATTAAATACTTCATCTCTTTGCACAGATTGGTTTAAGTTTAATCTAAACAACAGCGAAGGTAACTGTTATTTCTTCGAAGGCTTAAACGTTTTGCATAGATTGGAGCAAAATAGGTAAGCAAACCTGATTTATTTTGAGCTCAATTTTGATAAATATTTTTATTTTAATAGTTTTACAGCAAACATACTTTGGTAGCTGTTTTGTAAAAAAAGTTACCCCTTTCTATAGACGATCGTAACTCTCGAATACAACGCCTGGGGAGAATATCGGTTCCATGCCCCTTCCTTCTCCTCCTCTTTTCAGTGGTACAGGAATGTACTACAATATTTTTTATTTTCTTAATACAGTACAGAACCCGTTATCTGGAAATCAGAAAACCGGAAAACCAAAAAACCGGAACGAAATTCGATACATTTTCCCTCCATTTTTAAAAAAAATTTTTTTTCCCTCATGAGATTTTAGGATTTTTCTTTCTTTTTTGGAAGATGTTCACCTTACCATTGGTTTGGAAATAATCATTAGTGTATTACTTCATCGTTTTTTCTTCTTTTTAAGATTATTTCCAAATATTTTTTTTTTTTTTAGTTGGGTATAACAATAAAAAAAAGGCTTTTTGTAGCGATTCAGAAAACCGGAAAAATCAGTTATCCGGAATAGCGATGGTCCCGATCATTCCGGATAATCAGTTCCGTACTGTATTTTTCGTATTTAATTGTCAAAAATATTTTATTAAATTTCCATGCTACTTTTTTTACAACTATGTTCAATGAAGTTTTCAGTTCCGTATAGCTTCCTAACTTAAAAGATTTTAGTCTATATGAAAATCAAGACAGAAACTACTGCTCTTCCTTCTCCTATGACTCTCCACACGCTAATGATGATAGCATGTGAAGTGTTGCCATAGGTAGAGAGTTCTGCTCTACGCCACCTGCAGCCCATTTCAATCACCAATTCCAAATGAGTTTTTGGTGGATTGGTAAAAAGTTAAGTTCAGTTCCGTTTCCCATCATGAGAATTCTATAGAATAACATATATGTACAAAAATATATTTTGGTCTTGAATAAATTTACATTTTCTTGTTTAAACATTATTTAAGTTATATTTATCTTTTTTTGCCAAAATATTGAACGTCATTCAATTAATATTTCAATTAATAAATGTAAAATCTGTTACCCTTATCTGGAAAAAAGGTAGATGTGGCACCCCTAACTCTCATTTTTTATTTTATCCATCGTTCAACAGCCGACCTAATTTTGGGTTTACGACTACTAATGTTCAACTCCGTAGTCTTGTCATTTTGAACCAATCCAAAAGACAAGGAAATTCCTGGATCAGTACCCCCAAAGGTATTGATTTGTTATGGGAACATGGAGGACTTCGTGACCCGACAGATTTAACGTGCATCAATCCCCACTTACTACACGGGGAGTCTTCGGTTGGCAGGGATCGAACCCACGATTTTTACTGGATAAATTTAACATTTTCAGCTTTTTTTCTAGAATTACTTGAGAGGCCACACGTTGATTTTGTAGTTTACTTGAAAAAATGCTTAAATTGACTGTTTTATATGTGCTTTTTTTAATGATCCTTTTTTGTATTACTGTATAATTGTTTCATCATTTCTATATTTTTTCCAGGTATCCTAAATTATTTCAGTATCTTAAAAATTTGTTGAAGGAAAACAAAGTAAGTTGCTTGCATATGCCATAGCTATAGCGCTTCCATTTTTATGTCTCCCTTTTTGAGTCAACTATGAGTAAAAAATTATGATTAAAAAAATTTTAATTTTGAATGATTTTTAAATATTATTTTAAGAGTGAAAAGCAAATGCATTAGTTATAAAGGCATTAATACATTATCAGGGGTCCAGGGCATATTTACTAGCGTTTAACCTTCACAAGTTAAACTTTATAAAAACTGTAGTTTCACAAAACACTTTTAAAAAAGCAAGTTCTAATATGCTCCACCTCTTAGAATTTTGTTTTTGTATCCCCATAAAAAAAACTATAAATTCCAGAGTTTTATAAAATCAAACAACGAGGTTCTCTCTAGCACCGTTAAATACAAGTCGAAATTTAAATATGGAGGTTGTTTTTTTAAATTTGGATGCAATTTTAAGCTCTAAATTTTACCATAGCAAAATTATTTTTTAATATATGGGGAAATTTACCAGTCATGACTGATTTCTATGTGTAGTGACAATTTTTAAAAATAATTTCTTATTTTACCATATTTTTGTATTGATTTTTTAATGTAACTTTTAATTTTCACAAATTATGTCGTAAGTCTCCTTTTGAAATAGGTACCTCTCAAAAAAACCTATCACATTTGTAAAATCACAACCTATCACAATTTGTCGTAAAAACCTATCACAAACCACTATTTACCGAATTTTATGAAGTGGAAACAATGAATAGCGACACAAAAGTTGATGATAATGAATTTTATATAAGAATTTCATAGCTGCCAACTCTACTGGATTTTCCAGACTACTGAATTTTTCCAGTTTCTGGTTTAATTAAAATTCTCCTAGCTCTTGTAAATTCCCTAAAATTTAGTAAGTTTCCTAAAAAAAAATCCCTATTGAAATAGAATTTTTGTGCAAATTATTGTTTGAATGTTTAAATAAGTATTACTGATGCATAATGAAGCGAACCTCATTTATAGAAATCAGTTCAAAAACTTTTATTGTTCTAAAATGTTCAGTTTATTTTTATTCAGAGCTCTTTTTTTAAATTAATAAAAGAAAAATCTTTTAACTATCTTTGATGAATTGTATTCATTTGTTCATTGATTATTGCATTCATTCTAAGTATGTTGAATGTCCATCATTATTGGAAAGTACTGCTGTTTTTCTATTCTGATGACTATGAAAATTCCTAAAATTCCCTATATGCAAAATATTTGGTACATTATGCAAAAATTTTCGTGAAATTTATATTACATGGTGCGTAGCACTTTTAAAAACTGCTCAAAGTTGCTTATTTTCGACTTTCGTTTTTTAAAAGCCCTTAAAAGTATTTTTTTCTCTCTTTTTTTTAGTGTTTTGAAAAAGTGCTTGATTTTCCCTTTTCGAAAATGATATTTTTTTTCTTTACCATGTCGATTTTCGGCACCTATTATGCAAAAGCGTGCTTTTCACAATATTCAATTCAAAGTATTCACAATTCATTCAACCACAATGCATATCGGCCGACCGTCAGTCCATAGCGTATGAAAGCATCAATCCTTTAACATGTTTGATGAAATACTTGCGAGTCCTCGTGTGCATCTACTAAGCTGAGTTTGGTGAGATTATTGCGCTCTCAACTGCAACTCTGTTGCATTTTGCAAGATATTCTCAATTTCAAGCTTCATTTTCTGGCCTCTGAAATCAAACCAAAAAACCTCTCAATCATTTTTTAATGGCTAATATAATCAAGAAAAGAGTTCTTTGTTATAAACTGGTTATTCTATCATGATCATTTAATGTCTTAAAGAATTATTTTGCATTTTGTTAATGTATATGAGGCTTAAAAATATTCTTTCAGTACTTAAAAGGTGCTTATTTTTTGTTGAAAGATTTCGCCCTGATTTGATAATTTGTTTTCTTATATTTGCTGTTTGAATGTTTGTTTTTTTTAATTTTATTGAACTTATGTTTAGGTAACTAAGATTGAGCAAGATTTTGTTTACCAATTAGGCGTTGATGGAATGACAAAAAAACCTTCTAAAATAACTGAAGTTGACTTTCATCCCTTCATCTCTATTCATTTCCAGTCTCTTTTATCAGTGATTAAAGTGAGTAATTATAAACTACACTTTTGCTTTGACTATCTTAACGTAATATCAAATTTTCAAAGTACGATCAAGAATTAAAAAGTTTTATTTCACTAATTTTATATGTATTTTTTTTTTTTTTTTTTTTTGGTATGTTTGACTGCACAGGAAATGTCGGGGGGAGGGGTTGTGGAAATGTCAGGAAAAATGATATTTGAGAAAAAAGTGTGGGAAAAACAATTCTATCTCAAAACCTGAAACTGTCAATGAATTAACCCTCTATAATTTCAAAATTTGAGGTATTTCACGCTTTTTTTTGTAGTTACATTAAATAATTAAAAATCAGGGTTGCCACTCCACAAGGAGAATAGGGAAAACCTGGAAAATACAGGGAATTTAAAAATCACCTAAAATAACAGGTAAAATGTAAGGAATTTTGGAATTTTCTTTATGAATTAGGAAAATGAAAGTAATTTTTATTTTTTCCATTTATTATTGGTTTTCAAATAATGTAAAAAAATCGTATTTTATCATCTTTTGCCATTTTTTCCATCTTTTCTGATAAGAGAAGACTCACTGCTGACCACCCCCAAGAGCTTCTATTCTTAGAATTGTCTTAGAATTTATCTCTTAAGAAGTCACAGATGTAACAGTCATGAGTGATTTCATATTCCTTCATGTTAAAAGCTGATCATGAGTCACAAATGACCACAAGCATCACATTAACACCTGAAGGAGAATTTTCTTCCCTAGAGAGTGGGTGGAGCACCATTAACAAACGAAAATCATTTTCGTGCTTTGGACTCGATGCATACTTTGTTGACTTGACAGTAAAAAAAATGAATAAACAAGAATATCAGATTATTTTCAATAAAAACGGTTTTCAGGTATGTTCACGATCTTATTTTCTGAATTTATTTCAATTGTTTTTAATATTTAACTATAATTACCACTCTGCATATTAATTTTTTGCATAATATTTAATACATATATAACATTAAAATTTTTAAAAAAATCTTGTGTTTCCAAAGTATGTTGGCCCTTCCTATCTCTCTACAATAATATATTTATTTAGTCCCCAAAATATTGTTGTAACGAGGTTTCACTGTATATTGAACTGAATACATATTTTGCTTCTTATTTTTGTCTTTTCAAAAATGGTGAAGACTCAAAGTATGTACGGATGTTTAAGGATGATACTAAACTATTTCATTTACTATAGCATTATTTAAGTATATTCAGCTATTCCATTTTTACTGTAAGTTTTTCCAGCAATTAAAAATAGTACAGCTAGACCTATATACCTCTCACATTTGCACGGTGATTGTGTGTTTCTTCTTAATATAGTGTGTATAACATGTGCAGGGAAAACACGGGGAATTTTTTTTCTCCAGATTTAAGTGGCAACCCTGGTATTGATTATCAGAAGTAATATTCATCATCTAACTGTAAAAGTTTAGTTATTATTCTAATGAAGTAAAAAAGCATATTTTGAGTCATAGCTTAATAAGCAACCTGTTTTCATTATGGGTTTTTAATATTCAGGAATATTCAGGAAATTTAAAAATTACCTGAAATAACAGGGGAAATGTAAGTAATTGTGAATTTTTTTTTTATGAACTGGGAAAATAAAAGGAATTTTTATTTCTTATTTTCTTTTAAACAATGTTGCACAACAATGTTCTTTTAAACAATGTAACTCTCAAAGTGCAATCTATGGAATTTTTAGAGATAGTTCAATTATATTATATTATTTCATGTGCTGTATTATATTGTATTGTGTATAATATAGTGTGTAATATACAGGGAAAATACGGGGAATTTTTTTCCAAATTTGACTGCTTATATTGATAACAAGATTACATCTTTTTGTTAAAATTTAAAATTATTTTTTTTTAATTTTTCCAGATTTTTATTCTTTTTCAAAATTTGTATTCTTTGATTAGTATTTTTTTATTTTATTTACTGTGTTCTTTTTTTTTTTGTGTAACTTTCTTTATGTACTTGCAGCTTATGTGTAAATATAAAACATAATTATTCTATGTAATTTATTTTTTCTTTTATTCTTAATTGTTTACTATTGTTGTTATTATTATATATATGTATATAAAACAGAAAAATGAAACTCTAACAGGTTTGCTGCAGGTGACTAAAATGCGACTATATGAAACTATTTTCGACCTGATTCGACTATAACAACTGTTTTTGGCTGAAAAAGCAACTATTTTCAGGAAAAGAAGACTATTGGGAGAATTTTCTGTACATCTAGTGATGTTTTTTTTTTAGCATGGATTGGGTTGACAACATGCAGCCTTGACACTGAATTTTTTTTTTCTTAAGAAATATGAAATATCTGAATTGCAAATTCTATCTGATTGATATATCTGATTGCACAGATTCCATCTTAAGTCTATTTTGTCTCTCGATCGCCTTTTCAACGTTTATAGCCACTAAATTCTTCATCATTTTAAAAAACCATGCATAAATTTCGAATATGAGTAATCACTTTTCACAATATACAGTAGAGTCCCGGTAGTCCGAGGCCCGGTTATCCGAGTTTCAGCTTTAACCGAGCTATTAAATATTTTAAGGTTTTTTTTGTTCTATTTTATTTTTAAAAATACCGCCAAAAAATAAATCTGAATTTTATCTTCCAAACACTGGGGAAAACAAAATCTAACAACTTGATCCCATGAAATGATCGTTAATATCGTCAATAAGAAAAATGAACCTAGGGAAGATGATGAAAATCAACATATAAAAATCTCTCACGCAGATGAACTTAAAGCTGTCGAAAATGCTACTGATTACATAGAACAACAAAAAGAGGCGACACCAGCCTTCCTGTTATCCCTAAAAAATAGCGAAACATTGCTGCAGAAAAGCACCAAAGTTATGTCAAACAAAAAACGATTAAGGACTTTTTTTAAGTAAAAACTCTTTAATTCTCGCAAAGTATACTTTTTAAATTTTTTCAAGTAAGCTTTTTAATAATAATAGGAATTGTATGTGGTGTACTCGTATAAATTTTATATTTCTTAAATATATTTCATTTATACCAACTCTTTTCCTTTCTTTTTTTATACTCTTCGTTTTAACCAAATTTTTCAGTTATCCGAGTTAGTCGTGGTCCACATTAACTCGGATAATCGGGACTCTACTGTATATATATATATATATGTAACATAAAAAGCTTCAATTAATCTTTTTATGTTTCTTTTATAAAACTTCATCCTAATTAATTATTCTAATCGAAATACTTTCTCACACTTTTAAAAGCCACATCCTGTTCTTAAATCTATTTTTGGCTCAAGTATGCATTTAATTAAAAGCAGGACATTTTCCCCTTTGCTCTGTGTGGGGAACATTCGATCTATTTCATAAACCAATAGCAACTACTAAGATTTCCCTCTTTCCCTAAATCAAGACATTTTACGGATTTTACTTTGCAAGATTTTCCCTAACATATAACCAAGGAGCGCAACTTTTCGTGTGCACTTTTTACACTTTTCTCATGACTGCACTGTCTAATAATTAATAAATAAATTTTGTACCCTCTTTGCCGACCTATGACCTGTTTTAATCCTTCCACTCGGCAACGACGTTATATATATATATATTCATATACATACATATGCACGGGCACACACATATTTGCTTAATCAATTATTGATAAAAGAGAAAAAAATTTTAGAAAAAGTGTGTGTTTTTTAATGAAAAATTATTTTAATTAGTGAATTCTAATGATTAAAAGTATTTATTTTTCTGCAAATATACTAATTGTTTTGATATGAAAATGTAATGCTAGAACACTAACGTTTATATAAAAATTATTATATTTGCCACCCACTTGACTAAATGGATCATGGTATATGACAATTAAGTATTTAATAGTATTTTAGTCATATTTTTGATGAATTTTTGTTCATAATTAGACAACTATTTTCATGCTTAAGGCTACTAAAAGCACTATTTTGTTCATTTTTTTTTAGTGGCAACCTTGTATTAGAGATAGAAAACTTCTTACAAGAAATTTTAACATATTCTTGGTATTTAAAATCAAATAGGAAGAAGGATTAATTGGATTCAATTCTTTTCTTAAAATATTATTTACTGTTTTAACTGATGATTGTGTTATTATTTTTGAATGTTTTTTTTTTTTATATTAAAGTTTCAAATTAAATTCTGCAACTCAGAAATTAGCGTAACCATATATCCAGGGGTCTGTCCAGACATTTTGTGAAAGGTCCTGTTTTTGTAAAATTGTGAAAAAAACTATTCATAATTTGTGAACATAAAATAAGCATTAAGTCACATTCTTTCAACCAGTGTCCTGCTTTTGTGAATTTGTGCAAATGGGATCGTGTTATTGCAAAAATTACTAAAAACCTTTTCAGGAAGTTTTTAAATTGTAAATTGATACAAGATTCTGCTCAACAATTGCTGCTACTAAATTACAGATAGCAACATACAAATATTTGGTATTTAGCCTATACTGCTCAACACAGAATATTCATTTAGGACAAATAATGGAAACAAAATCACTCATATTTTTAATCATTTCAATTGACATATTTTAAATATTACAACTTAGTTATGTATCAGTTTTAATGTGTTACGCATTAAGTAAATTTAAACAATTCTTAAGTTTATAATATTTTAATTTAAGAAATTTGCCAGAAATTAATTTTTATTTACATAATGTTCTATTAATTAATTTTATGAATAAATATAAATTGATTAATTATTTATTTACAAAAAAAATTATCATATATCAATAAGAATGTGCACGCGATGTTTGTAATATAGATAAATATGGAAATATTTCCTTGGAATACTACATTTGGAAATTAAACTTAGGGAAACTTGGAAAACTTAGTTCGTTTCGAACTGTATTTCTGCCCCCCCCCTACCCGGGAAGGATTTATTCAATTAGCAAAACAATAATGAAGATGAACAAATTTGTGAAGGGTCCGATTAAAAGATAAATTATTTTGTGAACGGTCCTTTTTCATGAAAAGATATTTTGTGAAAGGTCCGTTAACGGACCCAAATTTCTTCTATACAGACCCCTGATATCGATTCGCTTATTACTTGTGAGTGGAGCATCAGAAATTATTCCTCTCCTGATCCCTGCATTTAATACCAAATTTTCATTTAATAATTCAAATTGAAACAAAGGGGAATTTTAATTAAATTAAAGTTGTTTTTTTTTTTTTTTTTTTTTTTTGCATTTTGTGTTTATTTTTATTTTTAATGTCTTAATAAAGTTTGCCTCAAGTTTTTCAAAATTATTAAATCCAAAAGGGATTCCTATAATTATAAACTGTGTAATTACAGTATATGCTGAATGAATAGTTTACTCTGCATTCAGCACTATTCTAGCAGCAAAATAACTGGGGCTTTCATTGGATCCATATTCACGAATATTGGCTCGATAAGGTTTGAAAGGGCCGTTATTTTTTTACATTGGCTCTACGTAGAATTGTTCGATTCACCCAATAGTTTACAGCCCCTTCACCACCACAGAGGTGATAGTGCTCCGGAAAAAATCCGGATTTCTCGCAAACTGCGATTCGGAAGTGTCCGGAAATCTGAGGTCCAGAAGTTTTGAGAAACCGTCGATCACGTTTATGTATGAAAATTCTTGTATATTTTATTTACAAATATCAGAACTAGAATTGATTCTTGGCATCTCTTTCATTTGTAAATATTTTTTCAGGTAGAATAATAAATATGATTAGAGATAAAAGTAAACATATACATAATTATTCATTTAAATTATACATATAATTTATTTAGAATTTCATGTTTTGATCATATCAATGATTTAAATTTATAAAGGCATTATTTTTTTGAAATGCGTCATTACTGATTTTACTCAATAAATTTTCTGAATTTTTGAGTTTGGCCCACAATCACCCCTGCATCTAATTCCGGCATTATATAGAATTGTTAGATTCACCCGATATTCATTATTCGCCCCAGTACAGGCCATATGTAGGTCGATATATTGGCCCTATAAAGGAATATTAAAGAAATCTAGACATCCCAATATTTGTCCCTCTGTGCAGGTTCATAAAGGACCCATTTTGAGCCCCAACTGGGGTCAAGGCAGTGTTCGTGTTTGTTTTTTTTTTTTTTTTTTTTAAATCAAATTTTTTTGTTTTTATTCTAATACACTGTGAGAACTTTGATTTATGATTAAAAAAACTTTATATACGTTTAAACAAAATAAAATTAATATTCAAACTATATTATAACAATATTTTAGAAGCTCTAACTACCTAAAACAATTTTTCATTATAATACATGGCTTTGAATGTATAGCAACCATTGATGAAATAGAGAATTTAAACCCAATTTTGGCATGTTAGGATAATTTCTTTTTTATATAACCTCAATCTTCAGAAATATACATTTTCCACCAATTAAATATAATATAGATTTTAATTCCATGCTTTTTCAGTCAAAAGGTAGAATTTTAATTAACATTTTTTTGTGAAAAAAATTCATGTTTATTTACTACTGATTACAGCTATGCAAATCTATCTGTACTTTCAATCTCAAGAATCAAAAGATTTTTAAAAATGTAACTTCAAATGTGTTGGAATTGAACACACACCAAGAAAGAAAGTAATTTCATTAACTTAAAGTAATTAATGCAGCAATTTATTTAAAATAAATTTAAAGCACTGTTTTTTAACTTTTTAAATCAATATATGTATATAGCAAACCCTTGGTCAAGGTAAAATTGTTGCTAGGTCTGAATATTGAATACAGCACTGTAACTCATACCTTGTCATTGAAGTGTAATTTTATTTGCAGAAACCTAATGGTCGTGTGTCTTGCAAAGCCAAAGTCTTGCTTCATTATCGTTCAATACTGTATGTATGCGACAAGAGCATTCTTCATTCAGGAAATGTGCAGTTTGTAAAGGTGTTTCTCCCTCACCCTCCACCATTATTTCCAAAGTCAGAAGTGTGCATTACAGAAGCACTGGTTTTTCAAAGTATATCATTTTGTTAATATCTTGATCCTCTTCAGATTTACTAACATTTTATGCTTTATTTACTATCTAGATCATCTTCAAATTTAACAACATTTTATACAACACCAGGCAAAGTGATTTTTCAGTACAGGATGTTAATTCAGTAATTATTTGAGAAAATAGATTCATTTTTCCATTTAAGAAAAGTACTAAAAAATATTTTCCTAAGTGAAAATTCCACTTTAAAAAATAAAACTTTTTTCAAAACCCTTAAATATTGCTTTTTTCTTTCATTTTAAAATCTTAATTTTTTTTCTTCTCGATTTCTTTAAATGTCTTATTTTTTATTGAAAGGATGCTATAGTGTGGGAGAAACTTTTCATCACAAATTCTGTTTCACTTTCATTGATATTTAAAGTTTAGAGAAAAAGGAGTCCACATAAATCAAGACAAGAGTGAACCATGCATTTTGATTATTTGAAAACAGTTTTTCAGTATTTGGAACTTGTCTTGATTTATTTGAACTCTCCCTTATTTTAAATTACTTATGACAGAAAAAGAGAGATTGGCTATGGCATAGTAATTTGTTACCAAAGTGTGAAATCTATGCATGTTATTCAAGTATCTCTAGACATGGTGCGTAGCGTTTTTAAAAAATGATTAAAGGTACTTATTTTCATTGGATGTTTTTAAAAAGTGCTTAATTTGACTTTTGCTATGTGCTTTAATTTGATTTGAAAAGTGTTTAAATGAGACTTTTTTTTCTTTATGATGTTAATTTTCACCACCTATTATGCAAAAGCGTGCTTTCACATTGTTCTTTACAATGTTTTCACAATTCATTCAACCACAATCCATTTTGGCATGCCGTCGGTCCGTAGCGTATGAAGGCACCAATCGTTTTACATGTTTGTTTAAATATTTGAGAGCTCTCATGTGCGTCTACTGAGCTGATTTCTGTAATATTATTGTTAGGCTTCATTTTCCACCCTTTGATATCAAACCGAAAAATCTCTTGATCTTTTTATAATGGCTAATATAATCAGGAAAAGATTTTTTTTGTCAGAAGCTAGTTATTTTATCTTGATCATGTAAAGTGTTGGAAAATTATTTTGCATTTTGTCAATGTATATAGTGCTTAAAAGGTGCTCATTTTTTGTTGAAAAATTTGGCTCTGTTAAAGCACATAAAGATTTAACAACTAACTAAGGGAAAATATCCAGCAAGTTTATTGTATTAATGTTTAAAAATGTTGTCAAAAGTAACAAAAGAATTGCCCAATATCTCTTTAATAATGCTAATTTGAAACATTATTATTTGAAGCATTAAACATTAGGTATTATTTTAAAGAAAATATATTATCAATGAATTTTATAAAGAGCACTCTTTGGATAAAATGCAGCATAAAATGGCTCTATATTAAAATGTAGATAAATACTAAATTTTATTGATAAATAATCGCCTTGAATTATTTTCTTTTGCCTAATGAAAATATATTAAGCAATACTTATGCAAGGTTTTTTTTTTTTTTGCTTACTCTGCATTTGCCATCTGGTACACTTTATGGAAAAACTATTTAAAGTAACACATTAAAACCATTTTATTTAATAAAAGCAATATATTCTCTACAAGCTAAACATATTATTTTCTCCACATTTTTCTTGATTTTTTAAAAATGAATGTTGTACCCACACATTAGAAAAATAAAAAACAAAATCTTGCTAAGCTGTTAAAACAAAGTTTGTCTAGTTCTTTTTGCATGAAAAGTAGAATTTTTTTAATTAAATACAGTGGAGATAGTTATCGACAATGTCAATCTAAGGTACCCTGACATAGAATAGAGTCATACTAGTGAATTGGAAACCCTTCCATAAGTAAAAGATTCAACGACACTTCGATTCTCGATCACATTCGGATTCATCGTGTCAGCAAAACAATGAGTCACAATGTAAAAAAAGATGACTGCGCACTTATTACGGAGGAAAATGCTCCTTTGCCCAATATTGCAGGCATTGATATATTATTGGGAACTATGCGTGTAGACAACGATTCATCGGGAAATATCATAAACAACTCAGTAAATCACAATTTCCAATCCAAGCAATGGTTACAATCAGGATTGGGGTTGTGGATGTCCTAAACTAGTGTTGGACAGGACACATTGGTTTTACTGTCTTAAAGTGTCCAAAACCTTCAACATTGGTAAAAGGTAAAAATTCTATATGTGTAACCATTGTACACATAATAATAACATATATTAATAAATATTTGATACTTTTTATACAAGTTGCTTAAACATATTAAAGGAAAATATAATATAATAGTAAAAGATTAATAACTCTTGAAGCTGCACAATTCATTGAACAACAAAAGTGAATACCTTATATATATGCTTTTAATATTGATAAATTATGTTTTTGCATATGGATAAATAATGTAATATTAAAAATAATAATAAACTTTTTTAATAAATTTAAAACTTGTCTTCGTTTTGTTTCATGTTCAAAAATTAACCTTTAATTTTTCACATTATTTTTTTTTTTTAAATTGTGATATATATTATGAACAAAGGCGTTTCGGGCAGGACGGTTTAAACCATGGATTAATCCATTCCGTCCTTGCCAACTCTGGGTTACAGAGAACAGTCCTTAATTAACAGTGTTCTCTTCCAATAGGTAATCTGTATGTGGATGAATACAGTCAGATATCTTCTCATCTCTCAAATGAGGATATTTCTATTCAAGATGTTGAATTACCACTCAGACCTGATTTAAATGTAGCTGACATTCTCACTGTCAAAGGTTTGTATCTTTTAACAAATTTTTTTCTGACCCACTTCTATCATTTTAAAAAAGTGCTTATTTTCGTTTATTAAAGGAACTTAAAGATGCTTTTTTCATGGAGTGTTTTTAAAAAGTGCTTCATTTTCCCCTTTTTGAAAATGAGATTTTTTTTTTCATCGACGTGTCGATTTATGGCACGTATTATGCAAAAGCTTGGTTTTCGCATTGTTCTATCCAACATTTTCACAATTCATTTGAGCAATCCATTTCGGCATACCATCGGTGAGTCCACATGTGCGTCTCCTGAGGTGAGATTCTTGCGCTATCATATGCAACTCTGCTGCATTTTGCAAGATATTTTCAATTTCAGGCTTCATTTTCCACCCTCTGAAATCGAACCGAAAAATCTATGGATCTTTTTCTGTTGGATTACATAATTAAAAGAAGAGTTCTTGGTCTGAAAATAGTTATTTTATCATGATCATCTAAAATCTTTGAAAATTATTTTGCATTTTGTTAATGTCTATATTAACCTTTCTTTTTTCACGTTATTTTTTTTTTTTTAAATTGTGACATAATTTGAATAAAAGGGCTTTGGATAATTTATAACAATTTTGACAGGACAGTTTAAACCCTGGTTTTGGATAACTCCATTTTGTCCTAAACCTTGCCAACTCTGGCTATGTTATTACAACATGTGAATTTGGAGTTTGAATTATCACTTTTTGATGAGTTTACTTGGAACGTTTGATTAGTGATGATTCCATCCTAATTTCATTTGAAGTGTTCGATTCTTGAAGATTGCTTCACACCAATGAATGGACCATTTTTCAGCTGTTATTTAGCTTTTTTTTTAGCTCTTTCCTCACAAATTTTTCAAAAAGTCTTATATTCTTTATGCAATGTTATTACGCCAAGTGTGCTTATTGATCTTAAGAAATAACTTTTTGACTCGCTCGATCATGACCCGCTGAATAGGGTAAACCTGGAAAATACAGGAAATTTTAAAATCACCTGAAATAACAGGGAAAATGCAAAAAATTTTGATTGTTTCTTTACAAACTGGGAGAATACAGGGAATTTTATTTATTATATTCTTCTTTTAAAGAATGGTGACCTCTCAAAGAGTAATCTATGGATATTTAACCATGATGTTTCAGCTATACTAAACTATTTCATTTACTACAGCATTATTTAAGTATGTTCAGCTGTTTTTCCAGCAATTAAAACTAATAAATATAGTTAGCCCACTATAGCTCACACAAGAGCACAGCTATTGTTGTGTTGCCTCTTAATATATTGTATATAATATGTACGGAGAAAACACAGGGAATTTTTTTTCCTGATTTGAGTTGCAACCAACCCTGTCCATTCACAATGATTTTATCGTAAATCGCACCTCTCTTTCAGTGTGATTTATTTTTTCCATAATATGATATAATGGTTATCGAATTTCGTATTTTAGTATTAATATTCTTATACATTTGATTCGACCTAAAAAGAAATTGCAGTTAGAAATAGTTTTGGCTCTCCTATTTTTATGATCTCTTTAATTTGTATTTTATGTTTCAGGAAATATAACAAATGTAGATGAAAAAAATGCATTCATCTGGCTTCAGTGCAGTTTCTGTGGAAATGAAAATCTAATTCAAAACTATGAGTAAGTTTCTTGATTCAATTTTTTATTATCAACATAAATTTTGTTTTATCTCGTTTTTGGTATGCAGGGTTGCCGCGGGTGACTAAAATGTGACCACCTGAGGCAAATATGGCAACTTTTGTTTGCCTGAAAAAGCTTTTAAAAAAGAGCAACTATTTTCAGTAAAAGGAGACTATTTGGGGAAATTTCTATACTCCTAGCTATGTTTTTTTTTTTTTTTTAAGCATAAATTGGGTTAACAACCTGCGGCCCACGGGAACACAATGAACTTTATTTATTTTCTTTTTTGAAAATAAAAAATTTTGAATTGCAAATTTAAGTCATCACTTTTTGATGCACTCAACTTGCACAGTTGCCATCGTAAGTCTATTTCGTTTTTCAATCGCCTTTTCAATGGTTATTGCTGCGAAATTCTGCAAGATTTTTTTAAAGAATCCTTTTTTAATATGATATTTCGAATTTGAGTAAATACTTTTCGCACACAATAAGTATATATATATATACATATTTGCTTAATCAATTATTGATAAAAGGGAAAAAATTTTAGAAAAAGTATGTTTTTTTTAATGAATTCTAGTAATTAAAAGTATTTAATTTCTGCAAATATACTCATTTTTTTATATAAAAAGGTAAAGTTAGAACACTAATGTTGCTTTAAAAATTGTCATATTTGCAACTGACTTGACAAAACGGATCATGATTATATGACAATTAAGTCATTTAATAAAAATTTTAGTCATATTTTTCTTCTTATTTAGGCAACTATTTTCATGCTTTAGGCTACTAAAATCAAGTATTTAGTTCATTTTCTTCTGTGGCAACCCTTTCTATTATTTGTTTCAACTTTGTGTTCTGATAATTAAATAATATTCCCCAATTTATTCAAATCTATTCAGAAAAAGAAGTGAAACTTTGTGTGCAAAATGTCTGAAGATCATATCTTTGACTTTCATTCTAATTCGGCTTCAAAATTGAATAAATTTAGCGATAATAAATTATGCCGAGTATAGGAACCCATGATGTGTTTAGGAATAACTTTCAACTTTTTTTTTTATGCGTTATCAAGCACTTTTACATTAATCGAGTATTTTATTTTTTTTTGCTTTCTTTTTAACAAAAATAATTTTGAAGTGAAAAACAGTGAGAAAATTATTAATGTTGCTTTTATGTATGTGTTTATGTACAATGTGCCAAAAGAAAACGTTATCCATTCTTCTAATGATCGGATTTTCACTTACAAAAATCCAATCTTAATTGTTCAAAAGTTGTACCGCTTCCCTGGTTATCACAAGTTAACTCGGGTATGTATATATTGCAAGAATATATAGGGGATGTATATATTGCAAGAATATATAGGGGATGTATATATTGCAAGAATATATAGGGGATGTATATATTGCAAGAATATATAGGGGATGTATATATTGCAAGAATATATAGGGGATGTATATATTGCAAGAATATATAGGGGATGTATATATTGCAAGAATATATAGGGGATGTATATATTGCAAGAATATATAGGGGATGTATATATTGCAAGAATATATAGGGGATGTATATATTGCAAGCACCCGTATGCCCTAATTAAGGGCGGGTCGGGGTAAATTCTTCCGTATTGCAAGCACACCCGAGAGGTCGTGGGTTCGATCCTCGTCAGCCGAAGACTGGTGATTGGTGCACGTTAAATCGGTCGAGTCACAAAGTCTTCCATGTTGCAGTTACAAATCATACTTCTGGGGGTACTGATCGAGGACTTTCCTCGTCTTCCGGATTCAGGTCAAAACTACGAGGCTGCGGAGTCGAACATCGGTAGTCGTAAACCCGACATCGGGTCGGCCGTTCGACGACGGCTATAGAAACATAAAATACAATAGCGTTCTGATTTGCAAGTCTGAGATATTGATTGATTTCATGTGACTGACTTTCAGATCAGTCACTGCAATATATTTTTCATGAGGTAGTTATTTTATTCTAGAGACGTTATATTCTGTGAGGACTGCTGTCGGGTCGTGGAACATCCTTTCCTGAAAGTAAAGATGAACGTCACTGTCTCAAGTGAATCCTTGCAAAATATTCTCTTGAATATTGAGGTAGGCAATAAATGTTCTACTCATGACATCTTTATGTGATTGAGTCTCCTTAATACTTTGTTCTTATTTATTTTTTTATTTTTTTTTTAGCTTTCTTCAGTTACAATCAAAAGAATTTTATCATTGAAGGAGAATTCTTACCAAGTAAGATTTTTTTTATTTGTTTTTTTATTCGTTCAATTACTTAATATTTAAAAAAACTGTTTTTCTCATGCATTGTGGGTTCATTGGAATTTGTATTGATATTTTAACACCTATTCTGCTCACTGGAAACTTGATAATTTCTCAATTTCTCTCTCTATGTATTTATATATATATATATATATATATATATATATATATATATATATATATATATATATATATCCATAAAGTTAAAATTATAAAAATATCGAAAAAACATTGAAAATAATAAAGATAAATGAAAAGAAAAGAAGAAAAATTATTCAAATGAAATATTTAAAAAATGTGTTTCAAAAAGCCAGAAAACAAGAAAATGAAAAGATATAATCTCTTCATCAGCTTCCACGATTATATCCGCGGGAAGGAGTGCTTCCTAATATTGCATCAATATAGCCAAAGCGAAATTTATCAATACAATAGTGTGAGGAGCACTCAAAAATAAATTGAAACAAAACAGAACACATTAAGTAAAACGTATATCATGCAAAAAAACAGAAAATAAAATGCAAGGTAAACAAAACAGAAAACGAAATATATAAAGCTAGTCGCGAATTCAAATGAACTTACATGTACCGAAATCTTTCAAGGATGATTTAAATATTTTTGTAATAAGATTCCCAGATTACAAAATATGAAAACAAAAGTGCCAATGGAGTCAAAAGTGTAATTAAAAGGATTTAATTTCATGCTGCGTTCTTCCTGCTGTACTGAAGCATGTTCGATTTGTTAGTTACCAAGGGTTGGCCCAAAAATGGATGTGTACAAGTTAATATTGTACTGGATAATTTAAAGAAGTTTATAATTAATAAGGTTAATATTCAATTAGAAAATTTTTCAAGTTTTTAGAATATTAACATTTATTTAAAAAAGAGAGAGAGAGAAACATGTTTTGACCAGATTTTTAACCGCAGATTCGTCTGAATTGGATTTGCGCATGGTAAAAATGTAAAATAACAAAGAGGTTTTTAGTCAATTATACAATATTTAGTCAATTATGCTATACAATTATCTTAATGATTTTATGTAGAATTTAATTTTTTTAGTTGGGCATCCATTTTTTTTAAAATCAAATTTTGAAAGAGTGTCTGCTTTTTCATACTACATATTCTTTTAATTCTATTCATTTGATTAAAAATTATATTTAAATGGATGTTTTTAGAAACATTAGAATTCCAAGTGATTAGTTTAGTTATTGTAAAATTAAAATCATTTCCTTTATCGTATAAATCAACAATGTAGATATTTTCTTTTTTAATACCCAAATCCAAAAAATTAATATTATCATCATGATTACGAAGCAAGTTTATCTTCGTCTTTATTCTGCTATATGTATATATACACACACATTTATATACATTAATATTACTTTTATTCCAAATTACAAATTGGAATTAAAATGTTAAGACTCTGTCATTAAAAAATACAAGATTAATAAGAACATATAGAAACACCTAGAAAATACTTAAAATTTCAAGTTTCAAAACTATTTATAAGAAAATAAATGCAAAAACAATAATAAGTACAATGCATAAATCAAAACAACAAAAAATCAGCAAAATTAATTGAAATTAACAAATAAACAGTATTTCTATTAGGCTAAAATGCCACAGATTCTTTGTTGCTATAGAACGAAAAAAAAAATTCATTCCGCAAGCATTTGATTCTTTTGCAAATCAACAATTTATATTACAACAAAATTTTCTCAAAATTCAAAATCTAGTTAACGATACATTTCTCGCAGTTCCCCGAATTTTGTTGCGCAAATTCTCTTTAACCATGCCCTCATTTTTCTTCAGCCTAAGTTCTTATTTTTATTTGTTAAAGAAGAATGCAGCTTCAGATAAACTTGGAGAAAAGAAATTCCAGACTGGAATTAAGGAAAAACTGAAGTAAACTCACAAGTGTAAAATTGCTGATCTAAAAATATAATTTCGAAATGGTAAAAATCTGAAAGATTGCTCGCTAGAAAAAATGGCGTTTTCGTTACTTTTTTTAACCTTATATTTTAATGAGTAGCAATTTTTGTTGCAAATTCCAATTTTTAACAGAATAATTATTTAAACAATGTGATGTATACACCCTTTTTTTTTTTTATTTGACTACGATTTGATCGAATTAATTGTTCATATATTGCGACATTGATATTTCGAATCTTACATTTCATTAATTATTTTTCTACTCACTCGATACTTTTGTAAATCCGTGGTTAGATCTTTTTTTTTCTCGATTGCAGTTAATGTGATGCATTTTCTCACGGTTTTTGAAATTCCAATATTATTTCGACATAGAAAATTCAAATCGCGCTTTTGAGTTATCCCTGCGCTGGATACCATCATAAATCCATACGGTATTTTGAGCGTTTTATCACCTATTATTGCCAATTTTCTCTGCGTTTTTTTTTTAATCCCTATACTTCTTATAGATTATTATTAGACACTCAAAATTTAATTTTTGCATTTGTTTCACTTTATAACGCGACGATACCACAGCTTTTTCTATCGACTTTTTTCACAGTTGTTGCAAGTTTTACTGATTACCATCCCACTTTTTTTTTTTGAAAAAATGTTTTTAAATCCCTACATTTTTATACTACAGTACAGAACCCGTTATCCGGAAATCAGAAAACCGGAAAACCAAAAAACCGGAATGAAATTCGATAAATTTTCCCGCCATTTTTAAAAAAAAAAATTTTTTCCCTCATAAGATTTTAGGATTTTCCTTTCTTTTTTGAAAGATGTTTACCTTACCATCATTTTGGAAATAATCATTAGTGTATTTCATCGTTTTTTCTTCTTTTTAAGATTATATCCAAAAAAAAATTTTATTTCAGTTTGGTTTAACAATTAAAAAACGGCTTTTTGTAGCGATGCAGAAAACCGGAAAAATCAGTTATCCGGAATAGCGATGGTCCCGATCATTCCGGATAATCGGTTCCCTACTGTAATAAGAAACGAGAAATTCCGATCACAAATACTTTTAGACATACTTAAGTTGCACTAAAATCGTGCAGCGTTCTGATCAGTTCTTTTCCCTCATGTTATTTTAAAATCCTCATATTATTATGATACAAAAAATTCAAATCAGGCACCTGAGTATTCACTATTTAACAGGGTTGCCACTCCACAGGGAAAACCTGAAAAATACAGGGAATTTAAAGAATCACCAAAATTTGTTGGGAAAATGTGAGGAATTTTGTTTTTCATTTTTGTCTTTTAAACAATAGTAACTTCTCAAAGGGTAATCTATGGCACATTTAAGGAAGATATTTCAGCTATATTAAACTATTTCATTTATTATAGGATCATTTTGGTATGTTCAGCTGCTCCTTTTTTACTCAAAGTTTTTCCATCAATTAAAAGTAGTATAGTTAGCCCAATATAGCTCATACAAGACCACAGTAATTCTTTCCTCTGTGTATAATATATACATTGTATAATAATATAATTGTATAATAATAATTGTGTATAATAATACATTGTGTATAATATATACAGGGAATATTTTTTTTATCCAGATTTGAGTGGCAACCCTGTTAACGTCATAATTCTTTCTTTTTTTCAATTAACTTTCCTGGAGTTATCGCTACTAAATTCTACATTTTTTTTTTTAAATCTCTATTTTTAATACGAAATTATTTACTACAACACTCGAAACGTAAATTGATTGAACTCCTTCTTGTCGCATCCCATTCTTGGGATTTTGTCGTAAAGGCCTGTGTCAGTTATTGCTATATATTTTCCCTTTTCAAGAAAACTAAATTTTATCATAAAATTAACATTTTATTCAGCTTGTAATATTGAAAACTTGATTAAAAGTGGCAAGATACGATAATTTTTTTGAATTTAATCATTTAACAAAATTAATGGGTTTTTATATATTTCCGGGTATAATAGATACTTAGAATAGTTAAGATTGATTTTAAAGGCAAGAAAAAGTTTTACATGCCTATAATTTTGATATTCCGCCAAAAAAAATATTAGGGGGACCGAAAATGAATGTCGTTCCAGTGCATTTGATATTTGTTATCAAGATTTTATTTTTAATTAATGTATTCACCCTCGTTAACAACAACTTTTCGATGCTGAATCGAAAGTGATCGAAAATAAGGAATCTGTTTTTGAGACTAATGAACATTTAATGCGCCGAAACGACATTAAATTCTGGTGCCCCTCATACCTTGTCCATGACTTCTATGAGAAAAAAAAAACTTCATTTTATTTTGGTAAATTTTCATTCTCAATCCATCAGATAATGCAACCCGTAAGTCGTTACTTTCTAAGTTAGATAACAGGAACTCTAGTATGTCCCAATGTTTGATCCAGGAGTTTCCTTGTCTTCTGGGTTTGATTCAAAATCGCATGGCTGTGAAGTTGAACTCAAAATTAGCTGTTCAATTAGTTATAGTTAGTTATTAGTTAGCTATTCAATTCAGTTATAAAATAAAATTTAAAAAATTATATCCTTGCTGTAAAATTTTTTTTTCATTTCTTTTTGCGACTTCAAAATTTATGGTGGTTTGTATATGGTATTTGTTTACATATAGAACGGAAGCAGTTGTACATCCTAGATTAGATAATACACTATCTGGCCAAAATTATCCGAACACATGTGTCCTATCCGGACACACGGTTGTTATGGTGTTGGAAGCATAATGGTGTGGGGGTGTCTCTCGCGGTTTGGGTCCGTTAGTTCCTGTGATTGGAACCATGAACTCTGAGATGTATGCCCAAGTCAAAATTTTTGATGGTTTTCCATTGATGGACGAACATATTCTTGAGGGTAACCATTAATAATTCCATCACAAACCATTATATTTTTCGATGGTAACCAACATAACTAAACTGTCACCCCAAAGTAGGAATTCAGACTGATTTATGATGGTCCAACATAAGAATAGCAACTTACTTTGATGGTTTATTTGTGTTGAACCATCAGAAATTTCCATCATAATTTCTTAGAAATCAAATGTTGGAACGATCATGAGCCACCATCACCCCAATGTAAGAATTCATGCTAATTAAAGATGGTCCATCATAAGAAAAAAACAAATATTTTTGATTGTATAGTCCTGAGAATCAAAAAGAACTTTCATAGTCTATAGTTGGAACCATCATGGACCATCACTGATAATTATGGGCTGTTGGTCCATGAGAATCAAACTTCTCTCGATGGTTAGCCTCAAGAGAATCAAACTTCTCATGATGGTCAACCATCATAGTATTAAAGTGCCATTTTCCATCATAAAATGATGAAAGTTTGTTGGTATATCAATAATCAAGGACAAATAATGGATGATGGTGATCATCATGAATCGCACTTTAACCATCAAAAATTTTGACTTGGGTGTGAACAATGCTGCTCTTCCAAATCTATGGTAATGTTTCAGGCCCATTTCTCTTTCAGCATTCGCACATCAAGGCTTGCACAGGGTGTTCAAAAGGGCTTTCTCGGGAGCTCCCATCCCATAGACAAGGTATATCTGCACAACTGGAAAGTCATGAATCTCTGTATTAAACCAAATTTCTCATGATATTAACTATTCGCCGAAAAATCTAATAATTAAAATGAAATCCCCCTCCCCCACACACGCAATTTCATGGTATTCCGAATATCTGAATTTGAATCAAAATCCCCACTCATACTCATATTTTTAAAAATAATATATATAAAATGTTTTTACTTATATAAAATGTTTTTAATATACAAGGTCTGGCTATTAATTTCCAGGACTCATGGAATAACTCAGAAGAAAAAAAAGTTAAACACATAGCCATTTAATATTATTCGAAGTAATCCCCATCAGCCGTAATACACGTCTGTGCTCGACTGTACAAATTTCGGAAAGAAGTTTTAAAGTCCACTTTTGGAATGCTCTTTATTAGTGACGTTACAGTTTTCTTGCAGGCTTCGACATCCTGAAATCTTGTTTCCTTCAATGAATTTTTCTGCTTAAGAAACAGGAAAAAGTGTGTGCTAGGTCTGGCGAGTATGGTGGATGCTGCGACTCAACGACACCATGCTGAGCTGAGAATCACCTCACAGTCAAACGCAATGTGTGTACGCGAACTTTTCCAATTGCTTCCGGCTTGCGTGCGAACTGCGACCGAACTGTGTGCGGATCATCTTCCACGCTTTCGCGTTCAAAAGCGTTTAAACCATTCAAAAGCTCTTGAGCGAGATAATGCTTCCTTGCCATAAACTTGTTTTAACAATTCGTAGGTTTCTGCAGCTGTCTTGCCCAATTTGAAGCAAAATTTAATGTTAATTCTTTGCTCCATCTCACTTCGACAACACGAATTTAAGAGCTCCGTTTTAATGCGCCTTTCCACGAGAACCACTCACTTCAGAATGGCGCCGATTGCACTGCACATGAGCAAGAAAACACTCTTCAATATGCAATCATTAGCGCCATATTCCGGCTTTTCTTTCTCCTACAGTTACCTCAGTCCTGGAAATTAATAGCCGGACCTTGTATATAAAACGTTTTTATCATGTTCTTTGAAAATGACGGTATTCTTTCAAAAAATGAAAGTAAAAATGCCATTTCTAAAGTGAATTATCTTTTAAATTTCTATGATTTCTATTTTTGTCATTATTTTTATTTTTTTATTTTATCAATTTCAAATTTTAGCTGAAGCAAGCCAGTCATTGGCGAATTTGTTTTTATTCGATATAAAAATTCGTTATTGAAATTTGTATTTTCGCTTTTTTAAAATCCAATATCGCTATTGTTGTAAGAAGTAAGTTTTTTTTTCTTCTCAAATTAGTTGCTCTAAAGGTGTCTGCATTAGAAAGTAATTATAAATGTTAGTTCAAAAAGTTATGTTAAATACTAAACATGTATGATATAAAAATTGCAGGGTGCATAGCGTTTTTAAAAAGTGCTTAGAAGGTGCTTATTTTCGTTTTTTAAAAGCCCTTAAAGGTGCTTTTTTCATTGGATGTTATCAAAAAGTGCTTAATTTTTCTATTTTTCAAAATTAGATTTTTCTTTTACCATGTTGATAACCCTAATCTATTTTGGCGTATTGTTAGTCTGTAGCCTATGAAAACGCATGATTACATGATTCAAAATATCATAATTTTTGACAATTGTCAAAAACAATACCAAAGAGTTTTTTTTTTTTTTTGACATGATGGTTAAAACAAAATAAAAACGTCAATTGTCAAAAACTTTCCAACTTTGACTAATTATGATATTTTTTAAAGTGCTTAAATATATTTTTTGAGTACTTGAAAGGTGCTTATTTTGTGGTGAATAATTTGACTACGCTCCCTGAATTGGTATCGATTTTTTGCTCATAAAATTTTCAGAATTTTTCACACTCTGTGACAAACACCCCTTCGTCTTATACTCTTAGTGTATAAGACGAATGAGAGAAATAAAATCAATCTCTGTGTAATTTTATTTTCCATTGCAAGTCTAGTGATGGCTCAATTCCATTTATTTTGTTGTTTCAGCCTCAGTGTAATGTGTCTGATGTACTGGGCAAAGAAATAGGACCCCTACTCTGCTATGTTAAGGACACCTCTCCTACAATATTCTATTTAATTGAAGTTGAAGACTACCATTGACTCAAATGTATTCATTCACATTCTGTATCATCACAAGTTAATAAAACCTGCCATTTTCATCAATGAAATATTCAGATGTATTATAATAATCCCAGTAATCTTACGGCAATCCTTGTGTCGGACTTTTCTTTTTATTGTCACAAAAGTGTTTTCACTAAAAACCTTTTTTCAATAAAGCAAAAATAGTGCACTTTCAAACCTTTCATCCTAAAAAGATTAAAAATTATTTCTCAAAGCTTTTTTAAAAAGGATTAAAAGGCTTGGTTTCTTAGGACAGGACGCCGTCAGCTGGAAATCAGCGCTAACCTCTGATTGGTCCATTTGTGAGTTTGATAGTATACGTCATTGAACGCTCATCTTGAACTACCATTGCCGTCCAACTCAACTGCAGTTGGATTACAACGTGACGTTAACCACAGAAGCAATGGCGGACAACATCCAACAGCACATTGAAATCAGCCAAGACTATGACATTAAACATAGCTTCTTCATTTAGCTCAGCTATAATATGTTTTTTCTTGGACAAAGTCATTATTTGTTCTCTAAAACACTGGTCGACAATAACAAAATCAATACAAATTCAAAATAAATATTTGTTTACGTTATTAACGCATGCGCAATGAGAGATAACGTCTGCGTTGAACGACCTGCTCACACTGAGCTAACAAAAAAGTATTTTTTTGGCGTCAGCTCTACGTCAACTTTCCGCTGACGCCCAGATAAGGCGCTAGTTCTAAGAAACCAGGCCATTAGCTGACAAACCAGTATTTTGTTGGCGTCAGCGGGACGCTGACGCCCAGATAAGGCGCTTGTCCTAAGAAACCAGACCTTCAGGTCCATCATTAAGTTTTAGCTGTTGTCACACTAGCGATAGGATCCGATTGCATTGTCCATTAAAATTTCAAGACAAGGTGGATGTTAGCTAAACATATGTTGCGAAAAGAAACCTTATAATGACCTACATTTAAGATTATTTTCACCTTGAGACTAGCTTTTGTAAGGGATTTTTTTTCTCGCTTGAAAACCCTAAGTGAACCTCGATTTAAGGTTGTTTTCCAAGGTTTTGGATGAGGGTAAAGTGCGTAGAATAGAGCAGATGGTTACACATCTCGTTTTAAGATTAGAAGGTTTACACGTAAACTGCATAACAAAAACCTTTTTAGGTTTACATTAAAAGGATTTTGCAGAATTAAAATAAACCTTATTTTGCTATATGGGATTGTTTCAGATGCCTAAAAGGGTTTGTTATGCATTTTACGTGTAAATCTTCAAACCTTAAAATGAGATCTGTGACAACCTGCTCTATCTATGCACACCACTCTCATCCAAAACCTTGGGAAACTATCTTCTATATAAAAACCTTAAATCGAGGTTGACTTAGGGCAGGGATGGCGAACCAATGGCACGCGACACAATATTTAGGGCACTCCACCGTTCACAATTGTTATTACACAAATGTTATTACGCTATGAAGCATATGTAACAATTAAATTAAAATTCACAAAATATTAAACAATTATTAATAAAAAAAATTAATACTAAAAAAGCAATTAATAACCGTAAAAAACAAGCTAACAATAAATAAATAGCAAAAAAAAATCAACAGTCCTGCTTAAACTAACATCTTAGAACCTAATATAAGATATTTGTCATCTAATCTGCAACAACAGAAGTCACATTGATGTTACTTTAAGTTGAATTACGCGTATAACTGAGACATTGCAAAATGCTTTTTTTTTTTTTTTTTTTTTCAATGTGAATAAAGAGTTTTGAGTTGATAGTATTTAGTATTATTATTTTCCCAATAATCACGAAGTCAAAATTATTTGACGGCACGTCTATGACCTCATTAAGCAATTTTTTAGAGAAAATGGCACGTTGGTGTATAAAGGTTCGTCACCCCTTACTTAGGGTTTTCAAGCGTGAAAAATTCCTTGAATAAAGCTAGTCTCAAGTTGAAAGTAATCTTAAATCTAGTTAATGATAAGGTTTCTATTCGCAAAGTCTTATATGCTCAGCTAAAGTCCACCTTGTCATGAAATTTTAATGGACAATGCAGTGGAACGTCAGCTAAAACGTCATGATGGACCTTAGTGACCATTTTATTCCAAGTGACACTACTTTTTACAAAAGCTTTAAAGATCATTTTTAATCTTTTTTAGGATGAAAGGTTAGAAACTGCAGCATTTTTGCTTTCTATAAAAAGAAAATTCCGACGCCATATTGCCGTCAGGTTACATGCTTTGTGGGTGGAATTCGTCATGATTTTCTGGTTTAAATATCCTGGTTTTGATACTGATTTTTGTGTGTTTTCTGAACATCGCAGTTAGACACGGTTCCCAGTAGAACACCAAAATCAAGCATCACTGGCTAGCGTCGGTGAGCACTCCGATCAACCTGCGTATAGGGACCGAGGGTGCGCGGTATCGGTCCTCGTTAAACTGTTCTACCGTAAAGTGCTCGACTTCGCATCGGACTACCTACTAGAGGGGGAGTCATCCCCTCTGCAGAGGATCAAAATGACGATGGCATGTCTTCGGATCATCCTCAGGAATGTTTCCCTGACCGTCGCCAGTAGCCCATTGTGTAGATCCAGTGCGACGTAAGCAAAGTATGACTGCCTACCTTCCTTGAGTTCTGAAAAATTGACTGGTCTCTAATGACGAGCCAGTGTACATTACCACCATGAATAGTTTTTGATCTAATAATCAGATTTTTTCGTTCTAAGACACAATCTCAATGGTTCGCGGGCCAAGTGCGCAAGATATTTTTTGTTATAACATCGAACGTACTCTCTGCGGGTACGACGGATTCAGGTTCCCTCAAAATAACAAGTTGGGTGAGTTTTATAACTGTCGTTGAACAGCCGACCCAATTTTTTGGGCTTACGAGTACTTATTTTCAACTCCGTAGACTTGTAATTTTGAACGCAACCCAGAAGACAAGGAAACTCCTGGATCAAGTATAGGGAGAGCTTTTGATGGAACTAACTTGCATTTGCGTTACATGGAGAGGGAAACCTCCCGCGGTTAGCCTGACGGCAAAGAGGCTCTAGCCCATGATCCGTCTACCACTGAGGATATTTTACGTCAGCATTGTGGTCTGTGAATTCATATCGACCAGCCATCTCTGGGATTCGAGCCAGGTTCACCTCATAGAAAGGTGAACGCTCTATCCCCTGAGTCATCACGGCTCAAGATGTTGCATTTTTTCCAAAATGACAGGTGTTTATCACTATAAGTTACTCTTCTCTTTACAGTCAGATGTTTGAATATCAACGCTAATCCATGATACTTGACATTCTTTCATGACGTCATTTCCTCATGTTCTAGAGGGATTTTCAAAACATTTTTAAGCAATATCATGAAATAAGGAACTTTTTTCACAGAATTTTAGTTTAACTATAAAAATCTTTATTATTTACAAAATATATTGATTTTACAAAACATGAAGTAGATTATATTCGGAACTTCTGAAGACGGCTTTTTGTTTTCAGTGTGATTATTTTTAATAATTTATTTATTGAAATTAAAAAATCTATATTCTAGAGTCATTTCGTAATATTTTTTTATCATCTTTGCTCACAAGCATTTTATAAAACATAAAGTAAATTAAATGTGGAATTTATTTAGACAGTTTCCTTTTAGTGTGTTTATTATTGAAATTTATTTATATAATGTTAATTTAACTTTTTTCACCCTATGAATCCTAATGAAGCAATCAAAGCCTTTTTGCACACATTATTATAAAACAGAGATAATTTCATACATAAATTTTCTTCCCGTTATTTTGATAATGAACTAAAAAAAAAAATTTAAATTGTAAGGTTTTTAAATTTTTTCACTATTTTAGTCTACGCAGTTTTAAATACTTTCCTGTTTTGCCTACAAATCTAGCTTCACAATGGTTTAAAAAAAATCATAGCTGCTAACTCTACAGGATTTTCCAGTAGACCACTGGATTTCTCCTGGTCTACTGGTTTAATTAAAATTCTCACGGTTTTTGTACATTTTTGAAAATCCCCTAACATTAAGTAAGATTCTGAAAAAAATCCCTATTGAAATAGAATTTTTGTACATGCAAATTATTGTACAGATAATTGCCTGCTTGCTTCAATATTAAAATAAGTATATTATACATAATGAAGAGAACCTCATTTATGAAAATCAATCCAAAACTTTTTTTGTTTTGAAATGTTCAGTTTCTTTTTATTCAGAACTCTCTTTTTAAATTAATTTAAAAAATTTTAAACGATTTAAATGCCGGTTTAATTTTTGAAATGATGAGTGAACATTGGATAATATTTCAAGTATGTTTAAAGTCCATCGTGACTGGAAAATATTGCAGTTTTTCTATTTTCATGACTTAAAAAAAAAAAAATCCTTAAAATTCCTTATGTGTAAAATATTTAGTACATTGTGCAACAATTATCCTGAAATTTATATTATTTCGTAAAATCTACTTAAATTTTTTTTTTCCTGAAAAAGTACTGTTGTTTAGATTGTAGCGCAAGTTTATCAGTTGCGGTAAAATGAGGGCGCGTGTGTTTAGTTTCCATAGAAACCACCTAGTAGTACAAACGGTGTTGTTTTAGTGTGGAGGCTGCAATGAATGGATAAAGATGTATCGTCCTATGTCTGCCCAGACGAGGAACGAACACGTCATGCGGATGAGCGCCTCACGAAGGCTCTACAATGCTACTGATTCTCTAGAAAAACTTCGACTCCTCTGCCTGCAAAGGGGATCAACCGGTATACTTGCTATATCCAGGTATCTCTCTTATATTGGCTACTATATATTGCTATAAAGCACTATAAGGTTCTATGTAAAATCTTAATTATCAGGTGATACTCTATACAGATTTATTGTTTTTATGTGACTGTTTGCACTTGTTTACGATAGTGTATTCAATTGTTTAAATTGAACGATATGAATTGGACGATATATTATAGAAATATAGAATGTTTATTACATCAGGTATGTTAGTATATTATAATAAGCAGACTAAATTAATAGACGCACTCTAAGATTCTATGTAAAATCTTAATTATCAGGTGATACTCTATACAGCTTTATTGTTTTTATGTGACTGTTTGCACTTGTTTACGTTCGTGTATCAATGGGTTAAATTGAGCGATATAGAATATAAATTAGACGATACGTTATAGAAATATAGAATGTTTATTACATCAGGTATCATATTAGTGTATTGTAATAAGCAGACTACAATTAATAGATGCACTCTAAGATTCTATGTAAAATCTTAATTATCAGGCGATACTCTATACAGCTTTATTGTTTTTATGTGACTGTTTGCACTTGTTTACGTTCGTGTATCAATGGGTTAAATTGAGCGATATAGAATATAAATTAGACGATACGTTATAGAAATATAGAATGTTTATTACATCAGGTATCATATTAGTGTATTGTAATAAGCAGACTACAATTAATAGATGCACTCTAAGATTCTATGTAAAATCTTAATTATCAGGCGATACTATACAGATTTATTGTTTTTAAGCGGTTTAGCACTTGTTTGCGATCGTGTAACAATTACTTAAATTAGACTAATTAGTAATATAAAGTGGACGATTAGATAAATAAGACGATATATTATGTAAAGATAGAATATTTATTACGTAAGGTATTATATTATAATAATTAGACGCAGTATAAGATTCTATGTAAAATCTTAGTTATCAGGTGGTACTATTTATCTTTATTGTTTTTACGCTACTAAACCGATTTACACTTGTTTACATTCGTGTATCAATTATTTAACATTGTAAGACAATACGTTAAAAGTAAATACAAATAGGAAGTATATAAAGAATAAAAACACATTACATGTATGTTTAAAAGTATTGCATATAAACTTGTGCAATAATTAAAAAACTACAGTGTCTAATAATTTGGTCTAATATTTATAATATCATACCTGATGTAATAAATATTCTATATTTATCTAATAGATCGTCTAATTTATTCAACTGTCGAATTTATATTATATATCGTCTAATTTAACCCATTGATAGACTAACGTAAACAAGTGCAAACAGTCTGTGTAAAAACAATAAAGCTGTATAGAGTATCACCTGATAATTAAGATTTTACTTAGAATCTTAGAGTGCGTCTAGTAATTAGGCTATGTATGCTATATATATGCACTTGTGTATTTGCTATATGCTCCCTAAAGCAGTTAATTGCGTGTCTCATTCTATCAACTAATAGGATTTATTGACTTCATTCTTAAAATAAATGTTCCTTTTCATAATATTTCAAAACCTTTTTTGTTTTTAAATACAATACAGTCCCTATTATCAAAATCAGTGTAAACCATGACTCACTCGGATAAATCGAAAAATTCGTTTAAAGCGAAGAGTATAAAAAAAAGAAAAGAAGAGGTATAGATGTAATATATTTAACTGTAATAGAAAATTTATACCGCATAGAATTCATATTATAGTTAAAAATCTTACTTTAAAAGTTTTTACTTAAAAAAGACCTTCATCGTTTTTCAGTCCTGCAGTGGACTGATCGTTAAGACACGGTTCCCAGCAGATCACTGAAGTCAAGCATCACTGGCTACGGTCAGTGTGCGGTTGGGTGACCACTTGGATCAGTCTGCGTAGGGACCGAGGGTGTGCGGTATGGGTCCTCGTTAAACTGTGCTACCGTAAAGTTCTCGATTTCGCGCGCAGGTTGTCAGGCTATCGAAGCAGGGGTGCCAACCCCTCCGCGGAAGATCAAAATTGTGATGGCACGTCTTCGGATCATCCTCCGGGATGTTTCCCAGACCGTCGCCAATAGCCCATTGTGCAGCTCTAGTGCGACGTAAATTAACAACAACAATCATCGTTTTTCATTACTGTGGCGCTTTTCTGTCGCAATGTTTTTAGGGATAACGAAAAGGCTAGTACGGGACCCACCTCTGCTTCAGTAATGAAGAACCGAACTTTATGGAGGTATTTAAATTTTTCACCTCATTGTAAATAACAAGAAAATTGTCTGAACCTAAAATAAGCTATAAAGTCCCCTCCAATGATCTGATGAAATATCATTCTGTCCATTTCATTGATTTTCTGACAATTCCATCATACAGAATGCAGTTTTCTAATTATCATTTAGCTACGGAAAATTCATATCCTTGCTGATATTAGGGAGGAATTCAACTAAATTTTCGAAATGACGATGGCTCAATGAAGCCAATCAAAAGCCCGTATTTTTGTAAACACATCGCATTTTGCAATATGTTAAAAAAAAAAAAAAAAGACTTTCGATTGGCCAAATGTGTCTATCGTCATTGCGAAAATTTAGCTGAATTCCGCACTAGAAAGCCATGGATTTACGAAACATAGATTATGTTCATAGATGAATGAAGAAGCAAACATAAAACTGACGGATTTTACACTAAACTGATATTTTTTTTAAAAAAAGTTCATTAATGAAGGAAACCTAAAATAATCTTTCAATTCGATTTGGGTCCACCCTCTGATGCGGGGCCCGGGCCAACTGCCCCATATACCCCTGCCTTTATCAGGCTCCGGTAACCTCCTCCAAACATAAAATAAAGCTACGCCACTGCAAGGGATCGAGATCTTGGATTTGATTTTCCTGAGTGTTTAGAAAAGAAAATTTAGACTTTTTATTTGCCGGTAGTTTTAAAACTAATCTAGAACAAAAAAAAAAAAAAAAAAAAAATCTTTGATAGCTCGGTTAAAGAGGAAACTCGGATAATCAGGATTATAATTTTTAAAGTTTTTGGTGATCAACAAATGTATTGATTGTAGTCAGTGAATTTTTTTTTTTTTAGAATAAATGACATTATACTAAAGTAAATAAAGTACAGAAATGAACATACTATAGTTCTCTAAACAAAAACATCCTGCTCAGTGTCTAAACTCAAAATACACTGAGGATATTAGTTAATTCACACATTAGTTAAATAATCGTTAGAATGACCGATTCTTACTCTTTATTCAGCAAAGTAATAATTTTGTGGAAAACTACTAGAGATAACAATAAAAACTACCCTTTTAAATTTTTATCATATGATATTATATTAGCAATCAATTTGGTGATTGATTCTATCGAAAACTTTATTGATTTTAGTCACTAGTTTTCTTTTCTTCCTGTGAACACATGTAATACTAAAGTGAAAAACTACGTAAAATAAAATACAGAAATGGTTCGAAATTTAAACCTAAATGATAATTTATAAAATGAATTTAATATGCATAACACTAACGTATGATGGTACATGGTTTACACCGAGGACAAACAGTAAAAAAAAGGGCAAAAAGTGGTCACATCTCCCAAAAAAGAGAGTTCTTTCTAAATCTAGCAACTATGTTACATGTTTTAACAAAACATCTCCCAAATACCTAAAACAAATTTTCACTTCAAACTCACCAGAATTGCTTAATATCTTATGACATACCTCACAGATGCGAGCTCAGAAATTTTATAATTTATTTCTTTTATTTAAAACAAAATTATCTGAAAATATCGCCTCTCAGAATAAGCTGTAGTAAGCAGCTGTATACTTTCTAACCGGAAATAGAGCGGGTCAAGAACTCGAGATTGTTTTTGTTAACATTTACTAAGTTGAAACCAATATCCGTCCTTGGTTTTGGTGCCACCAATTTTTTTGAAAAGATACAAAATTTTTTACAGTGTAGGAAAATTTATTTATTGTCCATCAAATTAACCGATATAATCATTTAAAAAACAACCCCCCTTTTAAGAACAAACCAGCTCTATTTCTAGTTGACAAAGAGAAATATGATGAAATTTCCCTAAATAGCTGATAAGGAGTCAATGGTCATTTTCACCTTGTTTGTTCTTTGGTTCACAGACCTTTTGAAAGTGACCACACCTATTGGACCGCTGCCAATGTAATTGTTACCAAATGAGAGAATGAACCGACAATTGTTTCAAATTTAACATCTACTTTTTTTTTCTACTATTAGTTTCACACCCGCACTATATTCTTGTTCAATCTTTCATCAAAATACTTTTGTATTCATCCGCTCAAGTTCAAATACACTTTTTTTTAAAACTTGCTGTGGGTGACACTTGATGTTAATACAGTTATTTTTCAAATATTTAATTCATTCATTAAATAGGGATGAGCGAAAAACGAAATGGAATTTTCTGATGGGTTAAGCGTTAGTCATTGTTTTAAATTTTACTACAAGCGATTCAATCTACCACAAATATTAAAGATAACTTCAGTGATCATTTCTAACTTATTGCTGTATTTAAACAAAATATACATATATATAGTTTATGGCGCACGTTTAAATATTTAATTATTTTATATTCGCTGTGTCAGATAAATTCAATAAAGAACATTACGTGGTAACACGTGTAATCCATACTACCAAATTTATATTTCTATATTTGTCTGATACCACGCGCCTTTTTTTTCCAATTCTCCTACTACTAGTTATACAAACATATATATATATATATAGATAGATAGATAGATAGATAGATAGATAACGCATATGGAATTTTATATATATGTATGAAAGTCCCTATGCGTTTAATAATTAGTATGTTTCGCAACAATGTTTGCTAAATATACTATTCTTATTATATTATTTCGTAAAATCTACTGGATTTTGTTGGTATCTATGTAATTATCTTAATTCGAAAAAAGAAAGTATTTTAATTCGGAAAAAGTAAGTATTTAGAAATCATTTTAATTCGAAAAAAGAATGTATTTGAATTCGGAAAAAGAAAGTATCTAGAAAGTATATTAATTCGGAAAGAGAGAGGTTTTAGAAAGTATTTTAATACGGAAGAAGAAAGTATTTAGAAAGTATCTTAATTCAAGAAAAGAAAGTTTTTGGAAAGTATCTTAACTCAGAATTTTCCCATGACATATATATATATATATATATATATATATATATAGCGTCGTTGCCGAGTGGAAGGATTAAAACAGGTCATAGGTCGGGAAGGAGGGTACAAAATTTATTTATTAATTATTAGACAAGAGCAGTCATGAGAATGAGTAAAAGTGCACATGAAAAGTTGCGCTCCTTGGTTATATGTTAGGGAAAATCTTGCAAAGTAAAATCCGTAATGTGTCTTAATTTAGGGAAAGAGGGAAATCTTAGTAGTTGCTATTGGTTTATGAAATAGATCGAATGTTTCCCACACAGAGCAAAGGGAAAAATATCTTGCTCTTAATTAAATGCATACTTGAGCCAAAAATAGATTTAAGAACAGGATGTGGCTTATAAAAGTGTGAGAAAGTATTTCGATTAGAATAATTAATTAGGATGAAGTTTTATAGCAAAGAAACTAACATAAAAAGATTAATTGAAGCTTTTTATGTTACATATATATATATATATATATATATATATATATATATATATATATATATATATATATTATGAGCTGTCAACCCCCTAGCTTCCCAGAATATTTAAAGTAGTATCTAAATAATAACAATTTAGGTTAAGTACCTCTCTGCACAATTAATTAGGCTTCATTTACATGTTTGTGTGGTGAAAAAAAGTCATTCTTTTTCATTTAATTTATGAAATCAATCCTAAAATTTACAACCACTTTAAATATTCAAATAAAAATACCCCGATCAATTAGTAGAAGTTGGTAGGTACAGGAAACTGTGTGCTGACAAACTGTAAAAAAGCATACTGACCTTGAGACTTATATTTTTAAAACGAAAGGATTAAAATCTAATCCAACATACATCTTAAATATTTTGGAAAAAGGAAGGAAACAAGCAACGTAAGTCTTTTTTTTTTTTTTTAAATAAAATCACCCATTTGGAAAAAACATAATTTAAAAAAAAGGAAATCATTAATTTTTTCTCTTAGATCAAGATAATTAAAATCAATGAATTATTCTCAAATTTTTGACTGGGAGCTGGACTCATGTTTGTGAGAACGGGAATTCGAATCCATCCGGCCAAAGACTCCCCGTGTAGCAAATGGTGACTGGCGCACGTTGAATCTGTCGGGTCATAAAGTTTTCCATGTTCCCATAACAAATTATACCTCTGGGGGTATTGAATTGGAGATGGATCGTTCTCCGGTTCTGGTCAAAATTACAATCTGTGGATGAATGGGTTAGCCCTATAAATGGGTGTGGCAGAAGTCGAATTCTTGTCCGTAGATGGTGCCACTGGAAAACAAGAACAATCGCCCTCGTCCTTAATGGACAATACATTCTCAAATTTTGCAGTTTTTTTTTTATGCCTGCAAAATCGAAAATTGTCACCTTTCAAATTTACTGCAAATTGTTCTTGAAAAATCTTCATCATAGAGATGAACAGTTATGTTTGCAGGTTGTTCAGACGAATGGATGATAATGGCAACGGGATGTTGAGCCTAGAAGAGTTCAGGAAAGGTATTTACGAGTCCGGGATGTCGGCTGACGAAGCAGACGAACTCTTCCACAGATTCGACGTCGACGAATCCGGTCTCATCAGCTACGAGGAATTCCTACGTGCTCTCAGGGTAAACTCTTCTAATTTGTATTTTTTCTTTTTTAAATATTTGTAGCCGATGTTTAGAGGATTTTTGGATTTATGATTAGGATTATGAAGATTTATTGATTAGTTTCTCCCAAGTTAAATTTTTGATGGTTTTCTATGGATGGACACACATATCTTGAAAGTAACCATCAATAATTCCATCATGAACCAACCATCATAAATAACCACGTAAGAATTCGGACTCATTTATGATGGTCCAACATCAAAATAGCAGCTTGTTTTGATGTTGAACCGTCACGAATTTCCAGCATAGTATCTTAGAAATCAAATGTTTGAACGATCCATCATTCAAATGTAGGATTTCGGACCGAGTAGTTTTGATGATATATTACTGAGAACCAACAAGAATTCCCATTAAACCGCCATGGAAATCTTTAGTTGGAACCATTACGGATCATGACGGATAGTTGGTTTATGAGAATCAAATTTCTCTTGATGGTTGACCCTCGGAGTATTAAAGTAGCATTTTCCACCATGCAGGGCCGGATTAACCTATAGGCACACTAGGCACGTGCCTAGGGCCTACGAAAATATTGGGAGAAAAAAATTTGTTGACAAAAAAAAATTAGCTTTAAAAACAACAAGTGTATTTTGCACAAAATTATGAAGATACAAATAAAAATATAATATTTTTCGGAAATAAATTATTTTGCAGAATCTTATGATCTAATATATTACTTTTTTGCGATTTTTGGATTCAACGAAATCTTGTGTTATGCTGTCGAATTCCAAACTACGCAAAATGTCGTTTTCAAATTAAAATACATATTAATAAAAATGTTAAAAAAAATATTCAAGAAAATTTTAGCATATATTTTGAAAAGAGGGGAGAAATGGGGGAAGGAGGGCCCAAAAACGGCTGTGCCTAGGGCCTACGAAAGGTATAATCCGGCTCTGCCACCACGGAATGATGGAAGTTTGTTGGCATATCAAAAACCATGAACCATGGGAAATGTTGGATGATGGTGACCATAAAATGATGTCGAACCATCATGAATCGCACTGAAACCATCAAATTTTTGACTTGGGCTTGCAATTATGAACCCAATCCAGAAGGGAAAAAACTAGTTGAGAAGGACAAACTAGCTTTTTGATCTGAGAAAGCTATCACAGGTGGCAAAAGGAACTGGCGTTGCAGCTGAATTTGTATAGATGGCTGACCGTGTAGAGCTGATGGTTGTGCTACTGCTTCCCATCGCCTTTGCTCTTCATCCAATTTTATTATCAATTGAAAGCCTTCTTTCAATTTAACTTTCAACGAAATCGGAAGACTCCGCCAGCATGCTACCCCCAAACAAATGGTGCTATTTTACGCAAATATACCAAGGGATAACAAACCTTATATTTGAGCCTGGTTGGTAGGGCACTGAGCTCATGAGTTCGCGGGTTCGATTCCAGCCGGCCGTGGCTGGTGCACGCTAAATCTGTCGAGTCACAATGTCCTCCATGTTCCCATAACAAATCGTACCTCTGGGGGTACTGATCCATCTTGTGGATTGGTTCTAAATGACAAAGCTACGAAGTTGGAGATGAGTAGTCGTCAGCCCAAAATTGGGTCGGCTGTTCAGCGACGATTATAAAATAAAATGAAACAAATCAATAAAAGAAGAGTTTTGTAATTTTTGTATTTTGGAAATGTTTAACAAAACGAAATTATAATAATGAAGAAACTTATAGTGTGTTCAACGGTTATTTAAAAAAAAATACCTTATACTTTATTTATGCTGAATATGTACAGTCCCTCACCAAATTATTCGACGCATTTTATCTAAAATCTTAATTATCAGGTGATACTGATTTATCGTTTTTACGCAACTAAAACCGGTTTGCACTCGTTAACGTTCGTGTTTCGATGAAATGAGTCGTTACACAATACAAATTCGACGATTGGTTCAAATTAAACCATATATTATATAAATATAGATTTTTTATTATATCAGGAATTATATTAGTATATTATAATAATTAGATCTAATTATGAGACGCACTGTAGTTTCTTATTAATAATGACATGTTTTGCACGAGTTTATAGGCAATACTTTTATATTTAAACAGACATGTAATGGGGTTTTTATTCAGGAAATTTTTTATATACTTCCTATTTGTATTTATTTTTAACGTATTGCATTACAATGTTAAACAATTGATACATGAACGTAAACAAGTACAAACCGGTTTCAGTCGTGTAAAAACAATACAGCTGCATAGTATGACCTGATAATTATAATCATATAGTGCTTCCAATAATTGGGCCAGTTACTGTATTCATTTTGAAATGTTGGAGAATAATCTATTAATGTGTTTTTGTAGCCTAAAATGTCTGGGAGCAGAGTTGAGATTGTGGAGAAGGCCTTCAAGAAGTTGGACAGAACAGGTGACGGAATAGTGACCTATCACGACCTCAAAGATGTCTACAATGTCCACTACCATCCATTCTACCAGAACGGTCAAATGTCAGAAAAAGAACTTTTTCTCAGGTTTCTTACCAACTTTGAGGTCGGCGGAAATCCAGACGGAACAGTAAGTTTTTTTTTTCTTCTCTCTTTCACTGCACAGGCAGAAATAGAACGAATAAAACAGCAAAAAAATATATACTACAAAAGCACGTTTATTCAGGGATTAATTACAGTTATTTTTTTTTCTAACTTTTCAAAACATTTTGATGGTTTCAGTGCGGTTCATGATGGTCACCATTATCCAACATTTTCCATTATGCGTTCATGGTTTAGATATGCCAACAAATTTCCATCATTCCATGCTGGAAAATGCTACTTTAATACTATGATGGTTAACCATCAAGAGAAATTTGATTCTCTTGATGGCTAACCATCGAGAGAAGTTTGATTCTCATGGACCAACAGCCGATAACGATCGGTGATGGTCCATGATGGTTCGAACTATGCACTTCCATGAATATATAAGGGAAATTCGTTTGATTCTCAGGACTATACAATCAAAATATTTACCCCCACAATCCATGATGATTCCAACTATTCTTTTTCTTGATGGTTTACTGGGAATTCTTGTTGATTCTCAGAAATATACTATCAAAACAATTTCGTTCTTTTTTTTTATGTTGGACCATAATAAATCATTCCAAATTCCTACATTGTTATGATGGTGGTTCATGATTGTGCCAACATTTGATTTCTAAGATACTATGATGGAAATTCGTGATGGTTAAACATGAACAAACCATCAAATCAAGTTGCTCTTCTAATGTTGGACCATCATGAATTGGACAGAATTCCTACATTGAGGTGATATGTTGGTTACCGTCAAAAAATATAATGGTTCATGATGGAATTATGGATGGTTACCATCAAGAGTGCATTGGTCCATCAATTGGAAAATCATCGGAAATTTTTACTTGGATTTACTCCTCGTAATGGTTCGATATGAGCAACTTTTGCTATATGGGCTCAATGCTGCCGAACCGCCATCTGCTAAAAAAAACTCTGGTACCTCCTGACGACGTCAGCTTCGGTTGTCATTATTATATTTTTCATAATTCCATTGTTTTCTCCTTTGTTTAAAAGAAGCTTTTCATCTTCATAAAATGTCAATCATGAATGCTTACGAAATGCATGTTAAAAGTACTAGATTTTAATTTATATGTTATGTGAGTATATGTAAGCTGTAAGTTAGAGCTTGCATCATCGGTTTCTATGGTTATATTATTGAACAAAATTTTTGTGCAAAATATGTTTTTTTTGTTGTAAAAATGGAGTCAGAATAATTTTATTTCAGTTTTTAGGTAGTAGTTTTTTGTGTAGATCGACTCAGAATACTGCAATTTCTGGTAGAGTCTCTTAAAAATGGAAACAAATTATGGCTGGATAATTTGTTTGCCTTATAATAATTTTTTTTTTTTTTTTTTTGGGGGGGGGAATTACATTCACTTTTATTACCGTAAACATCGAGTCTACCCATTTTTTCAGTTTGTCAACTTTCAAGTGGTCAAACTTTTGTAAATATTAAAGAAAAAAGGCTTTTGATAGGTGTTTTGGAATCGCTATTTATCCCTCTTTAAAGCTGTGAAATCGATTTTAGAAAATATTAACAGTTACGCTGTTACTGTATATTTTTATAGAACTGCTGACAAATCTCTCGTATGGGGCGAGTCTACCCATTCTACTAAAATGAATGTTAACATTGTAAATAATCAAATTTTACTATTAAATTGTTATTTTAGTTACTATATAGGATATTTATGAAGTAAAATTCATAACTTTATTATATATTCCATTTATTTTATTCATAAAATAACACAAATTGAGTATTTGATCGATTATCACATTTTGATCACAGTTTTGTTTTTATAATCATTAACATTATAAAATAACATTTTTTTCTGATTATTGTTGATAAAAATAAATTGAAATTAATATAAATTTACAATTAAATAATTAATAAATAATAATAATTAAAGATTATTAACAAAATCGAAATTCAAACATTGGGAATCATGAAAAATCCTTTTCCCATTCTTTTGGGAGGTAATAATAATTTATAAATAATAATTTATTTAGCTTGCATTAAATAAAAAAAGTTAATTTTGTAATATAAAAATTGAAAAAATAGGTAAAATAAACATATTTTACATTTACATTTATATTTAACCTATAAATTTTCTTATTAATGATAAATTTATCAATGCAGAATTAAAATAATATACTCAAATTCTTTTAAAATGACTTAATTTTAATATAAACAAAGTTCTAAATTATATTATTATGCTTTATTAAAACTAAATACGAATGGGTAGACTTGCCCCGCGAATTCTGGCTTTTTGTTTACAACAGCAAAACTTACATTCTTTTTGTTTTTTTTCATATAAAATTAATGTAATCTTAGTCTTAGATAAGTTTATCACTTAACCAAAGTGAAAATAGTAATAATAATAATATACTTACGGAGCACCAACTAAATGTTTGCTGATTTTCAATACAAATCTCTCAAAAGACGTTTGAACAGGTCGGTTAAAAAGACACCAAATAAATAAAAACGGATCAAACTACTACAGTGCCATCTTCCTTAGAGTCTGAACTAAGTCCTCCGTCGGTAAAAAATTTTTTCTTTGCAATTTAAAATAGTGAAAATTAAATAAAACTAGAATGGGTAGACTCGCCCCGGTTTACGGTACGTTAAAATATGGTATAAAACTAAAAGGAATTCACATGGTTTTAAGGAATTACTGAAAATTTATTTAAGATTTACTCAATTTTTTATTCATTACAAATCAAACGTTGGTCTATTTAAAAGTAATAATACGCCTCGCGTTGATATTTCCACAATGACTCTAAACATTGAAAATTCTCGTGCTGCACTTCCTTTTTTTTTAAAAGAAGGTTTTGAATTTTATTTTCACACTCGAAAATGGAAATTTTACAAAAGCTCACGTGAAATATTCATTGGTTTAAACTAGACGTCGTGATTTTCTTCACATTTTCACGACTTAGTTTCGTTCATAAGTGATAAGAGTTGCGGCAGGTAGGTGCAAAAAAATGTATTTGTACGAAGTTGTAAACATTAAAAATGAAACACAAATTAACTTGTTTCATTTTATTTTATAACCGTCGTTGAACAGCCGACTCGATTTTTTGGGATTACGACTATTTATGATCAACTCCGTAGCTTTGAATGTTGACCCCAATTCAAAAGACAAGAGAATTGGATCTAGTATTGGGAGAAATTCACCTTCGTGGTGGACTCTTTGATGGAACTAACTTGCATTTACGTTGCATGGTGAAGGAAACCACGAGAATCTTTCCTCAGTTAGCCCGATGACAAGGGGACACATGATCCTTCTACCACTAAAGATATTTTACGTCAGTACTGTTCTTGGTGCAAACCGGATTCGAATTCTCTGACACCCACCACGACTCAATTTTATAAAAATTCAGGGATTGACCACAGGGTTAACATGAAGCTCTTGTGTCACTCAATTCCTAAGCATCACACAATTACGCATGGCACGCTTTGACGCAGACGGGACACTCTAATAAAAACCAAAAATATATTTCGGTATTTTTTTTATCATTAAAAACTGTCTGTATATACAGGGTGATTCTAAAAAGATGGGAAAAATTTTAGGAAATTATAATACACACCCAGACAAACAATTTTTATCAAAGAATGCAAGATCGAAAACAAAACCCAAAACCGCTAGAGGGCGTCAAAGTTTATGTTCTTATATGAGGCAAAAACACACAAAGAACGATGAAGTTCAGTTATAAAAGCAAATTTAATGGCATGTGATTACAATAAGTGTTCAAAACAGTGGCCGGCAGCGGCTATGCTGGTACAACGGCGAAGAAAAGATCGCCGAACTTTCCCTGCAGCGGCCGAAAGCTTGGCGACAAATAACGTAGCGCAGTAACTCGCAATAGGAATGGAGCTTTCTCGTTTGCATGAAAAAACTTTCCAAATGAGCCTGCACCTTTGCGTTTTGTTTTCGACCATGCATTCTTTGATAAAAATTGTTTGTCTGGGTGTGTACTATCACTTCTTAAAATTTTTCCCATCTTTTTAGAATCACCCTGTATATATATATATATATATATATATATATATATATATATATATATATATATATATATATATATATATATATATATATATATATATATATATATATATATATATATATATATATATATATATATATATATATATATATATATATATAAAAGAAATTTAAATTTTTTTTTCTCTTTATATTCAACAGGGTGCGTAGCGTTTTTAAAAAGTGCTTAAGGTGCTTATTTTCGTTTTTTAAAAGCCTTTAAAGGTGCTTTTTTTCATTCGGTGTTTTTAAAAAGTGATTAATTTTCCCTTTTTCAAAATGAGATTTATCCTCAACTGTGTAGATTTTCGCTTCAAATCATGTTAAAAGACGCAGTTTACATTGTTCTATTCAACGTTTTCATAATTAATTCAACCCCATCTATTTCGGCGTATAGTCTGTCCGTAGAGTATGAAAACGCCATTCGTTTTACATGATTCTAAATTTCATGATTTTTGACAATTGTCAAAAACAACGACAAAAAGTTTTTTTTTTTGACATGACGGTTAAAGCAAGATAAAACCGTCGATTGTCAAAAACTTTCCAACCCTGCCTAGTTATGATATCTCTTAAAGTACTTAAAAATAGTTTTTTGAGTGCTTGAAAAGTGCTTATTTTTTGTTGAATAATTTGTCTACGCACCCTGTTTAAAAGTTTATCAATAATTGATTTTTAAACTTAAGACACTTCAACGCTGAGTACTGTTTGTTTCTCTTAGATATAAATAAGTACAAATAAGTATTCGTATCGGTCAGCCATCGCCGGGATTCGAACACGGGTCACCTCATTGGGAGGCAAGCGCTCTGAACTATCGTGGCTCAAAGTTAATGAAATGAAAGAATACAAAAGTAAATGTGTGGGGAATTATTATCGACTATGTCAACCTTCATCTATCAAAAGGTACCTCATGATAGAATCAAGTTAGCATGTCTTATATACTAGTGAATTGGTATTCAATATTTATAGTGGTAGTAATGAAAATGGAAATTGTTAAATGAACCGAATGTTTAAGACAGACTACGTGTTGTCATTTATACTATAATATAATTTAATTTCAGGTAACGAAAGAGGAGTTTATGGATTATTATAATGGAGTGAGTGCAAGCATTGATGAAGACGCCTATTTTGATTTAATGATAAGACTTGCATGGAAACTCTGACATTCACTCCATAGTGTCCACACAATGTAAGTCAAAGTTTGAAGGCCAAATGTTTCCTTTCAAAGAAGAACATTTATAGACACTCACCGACACTTGGTACAAATATTAGGGGGACAGGAATGTCGTTTCGGTGCATTCGATATTCGTTAGTCTTAAAAGCAAATTCATTTTTTTCTCGATCCATTTAGATACATTTTGGATCCGTTGTTGCTGACGAGGATGAATACATTATTGATTAAAAATAAATTGTTGGTGACAAATATCGAACGCACCGAAACGACATTACTTTCCGGTCCTCCTAGTAAAAATAAAAGTTCTGTTGTTAGCTAAGAGAAATTATTTATTGTTAAGAATGCTGACTAGGTTATTTTAAGTTCAGTCCGATACTTGTTTCGAGAAAGAAAAACTTCTATTGAAGAACACTAAAATTTCACGTACACTAAAAAGTTATAATTTTGAGTATCGACAGGAAAAATACGGAGAGTCACTTGTATCTAAAACGGATGCTTCATGACCCGATATGAAGCTTGAGATACTGAAATATTATTAGATTCTGGTGATCTTTTTTTCTGTTGCAAATGTGTTTTCCAAGTGCTGTTTTCAAAATGAATTTTAACTGTGTGTGTATCGCCTTGTAATTGCATCTCTTGTCATGATATATTTCATTATTAGTTGTTTCAAATTAAATTCAGCTCCCTAAAGAAGAAGGAAAGTGGTTTATGACAGAGAATGAAAAATAATATGTGTTATTCAAGGATCAAACAGTGCTTTCAGTCATTTTAAAAATCCATGATTCCACCTAAATGAGTTTTCTAAACTAAACTCCAGCCCAAGAGGGCCAAGGCCTACTGTGCCCATCTCAGTTTTCTTGACTCTGGGATGCAGGAGCAGATGTTACGATCAGGTGGTCAGCCGAACGCGGAACCCCCAGTGTTCAGTTCCCGAACATGCTTGGTACTCATTTATCGACCCACTGAAGGGATGAAAGGCTGAGTCAACCTAGCCCGGCCCGAGGATCGAACCAGGACCTGTGGCACGACAGCGCGAAGCGCTGCCGCTCAGCCACCGGGCGTCAAAATGAGTTTTCACATTGTTTATTTATTTTTTAATAAAGAAAGAAAAGAAAAATAATGTGTGTTATTCAAAGATCGAACATTGTTTTCAACCATTTTAAAATCCATGATTCCCCCTAAATGAGTTTTCACATTGTTTATTTATTTTTTAATAAAGAAAGAAAAGAAAAATAATGTGTGTTATGCAAAGATCGAACATTGTTTTCAACCATTTTAAAATCCATGATTCCCCCTAAATGAGTTTTCACATTGTTTATTTATTTTTTAATAAAGAAAGAAAAGAAAAATAGTGTGTGTTAATCAAAGATCGAACATTGTTTTCAGCCATTTTAAAATCCATGATTCCACCTAAATGAGTTTTCATATTATTTATTTATTTTTTAATGTAGAAAGAAAAGAAAAATAATATGTGTTATTCAAAGATCGAACATTGTTTTCAACCATTTTAAAATCCATGATTCCACCTAAATGAGTTTTCATATTGTTTATTTATTTTTTAATAAAGAAAGAAAAGAAAAATAATGTGTGTTATTCAAAGATCGAACAGTGTTTTCAGTCATTTTATAATCCATGATTCCACCTAAATGAGTTTTCATATTGTTTATTTTTTTTTTAATATAGAGAGAAAGAAAAAATTATGTGTGTTATTCAATGATCGAACATTGTTTTCAGCCATTTTAAAATCCATGATACCATCTAAATGAGTTTTCACATTGTTTATTTATTTTTTAATAAAGAAAGAAAAGAAAAATAATAAGTTTTATTCAATGATCGAACAGTGTTTTCAGTCATTTTATAATCCATGATTCCACCAAAATGACTTTTCTTATTGTTTATTTATTTTTTAATAAAGAAATAAGAGAAAAATAATTTTTCTACGGGACAAAAAAACTCATACCGAGAAGAGGAATTTTTCAAATTTATGTTAAGTGTTGTGTTTACAGCAATCGGTCGCAGTTATTAACAAGATGGTTGACTTCACTGAGAAAAATCTTTCGCTGAGTGTCTCTCGAAGTTGAATTTAATCACCAGTCATCATTTCCATAAACTCTGCAAAAGAAAAATAAAGTCACTTAAATATATGACAATTTCAGTGCTTTAAACTTGAGGCAACTATGTATACTACCGATGTCAAAACTTTTGATTGATTGACCAACATAATCTTAATCCATCTATACTTTCATCATTAACCATTATCTTTTTTGGTAGTAACCAACATGAGTAACCACCACCCCAATGTAGGAATTCAGACTGATTTATGATGATCCAACATCAGCTACTCAATTTGATAGTTTGTTTACGTTGAGCCATCAGACATTTCCATCATAGTTTCTTAGAAATCAAATGTTGGAAAGATCATGAACCACCATCACCCCAATGTAGGAATTTGTTCTGATTTCTGATGGGCCAACATACAAAACAAATAGTTTTGATGGCATATTCCTGCTGCACCAACAAAACCATCATGGATTGTTGATCCATGGGAATCAAACTTCTCTTGATGGTTAAGCATCATAGTGCGTTAAAGTAGGATTTTCCACCATGGAAGGATGGAAGTTTGTTGGCATATCAAACACCATGAGCACAGAATTGGAAATGTTGGAGGGTCAGCAAATGATGTTGGACCATCAGGAATCTCTCTGAAACCAAAATAAACCATCCAAATGTTCTGATGGGACCATCAAGAATTTTGACTTGGGAGAGGAAAATTAATCCATTGAAGCTGTCTTAATTTATTCACCACTTTACATAGTAGCGGTTAGCGTCGCACAATGGGCTATTGGCGACGGTCTGGTAAACATCCCGGAGGATGATAATCCGAAGACATGCCATCGCAATTTTGATCTTCTGCAGAGGGGATGGCTTCCCTGGCTTGGTAGTCCGACGACCTGGGCGCGAAGTCGAGCACTTTAAGTAGAGCAGTTTAACGAGGACCCATACCATGCACCCTCGCTCCTTCCGCAGGCTAATCAAAGTGGTCACCCACCCGCTTACTGAACGCAGTTAGTGAGTTAGTGATGCTCGACTTCGGTGTTCTACTGGGAACCGTGTCTTTACGATCAGTCCACTGCGGGACCCAGTTTCCATGGAGATGACAGTTTGAAAGGAATTTTTTTTACCTTTTGTGTGAGTCACTTTTTTAAATAGTAATGAACAACCTTATAAAGGGGCAAAACATAATTGCTAGAAATTTTTATAGTAAATATTAATTTTACTTTTCGAGAGTATTTATTATTTTTTCAAGCAATGTTAAGTTATGTTAACAAAAATGTAAGGGTTTCATAGAAAACAATCTCCATGGGAAGGTAATCTTTACTGTCACATGTAAGAACAAAACAAACAGAAGAGGTGCTGAATTAAAAGTATTGACAGCATGAGTGGGAAAATATTTTAATACTGCAAAAAAAGCGACGTAACGTAATTTAATTTACGTCAAATTAATTGAGGAATATACTGGTTAATTTATCAATATACAGCTTAATTTTGCAATATACTGGTTATATTTTCAAGCTAATATAAGTTGGTTAAAAATTCGATAAAAAAAATCTTAAGCAAATCATTTTATATATCATCATACTAAAATATGAAATTTAAAGAAAGAAAAACTTGCAATTGTGCAATATTTCTCAAGACAATTTCCACTCATATGTATGAAACTGTTGCTAATAATTCACAGGCTGTTTCTTTACATCATTAAGTAACATTCACAGATTCATCATACAAATCTTTAGTTTCGTGAATTTAGAAATATTAGTGAATTTTATAATATTAGTTCATTAAGGTACGTAGGTACTTGATTTGCTTCACACTAGAGCTGCACAATGGGCTATTGGTGACTGTCTGGGAAACATGCGTGAGGATGATCCGAAGGCATGCCATCACAATTTATTTCTCTGCAGAAGGGATGGCACCCCTGCTTCGGTAGCACGACGACGTGCACACGAAGTTGAGCACTTTACGGTAGAACAGTTTATCAAGGACCCATACCGCACCCCCTCGGTCCCTACGCAGACTGATCCAAGTGGTCACCCACCCGCACACTGACAGCAGCCAGTGATGCTTGACTTCGGTGATCTGCTGGGAGCCGTGTTTTAGCGATCAGTCCACTGCGGAACGGATTTTCAAATAGATAAAAAAAAACTTTTACTATGTGAAACTGAAAACTACATTGAACAAAATTTCAAAAGAAAGTGTCATGGAAATTTTAAGACAAGGGTTTTTGGAGGAGGGCATAATAGATCACTGATCTGAGAATGCGTGTGTATTAGACTTACCCTCAAAGTCGACGGTTCCTGATCCATCAGTGTCAATTTCTGCAATCATCTCATCCAACTCGTCTTCTGTGAGTTTGTCGTCGAGTGCCCTCAATATTTCCCTCAAGTCAATAACATTGATGTAACCGTTCCCCTCCTTGTCGTACATACGGAATGCCTCCCTCAATTCTTCCTGCATCGCCTCAGAATCTTCCTCCACCAGAAACCTCGATGTCAGGGCCAAGAACTCATCGAACTCCAACTCACCGCTACCTGAGAACAAAAACATTCATTCTTCAACTACAGTAGAATAAGTCCGAGATTTCACTTTAACCGAGCTATCAAAGTTTATTTTTGTGTTCTGTAAATATCTATCAAAGATTTCAAAGTTTATTTTTGTGTTCTGCAAATATCTATCAAGCTGAGCTTTCAAAGTTTATTTTTGTGTTCTGCAAATATCTATCAAGCTGAGCTTTCAAAGTTTATTTTCGTGTTCTGCAAATATCTATCAAGCTGAGCTTTCAAAGTTTATTTTTGTGTTCTGCAAATATCTATCAAGCTGAGCTTTCAAAGTTTATTTTCGTGTTCTGCAAATATCTATCGAGCTGAGCTTTCAAAGTTTATTTCTGTGTTTTGCAAATATCTATCAAGCTGAGCTTTCAATGTTTTTTTACTACTAGTGTTCAACTTGTCATTTTGAACCCAATTCCGAAGACAAGGGAACACCTGGATAAAGTATTGGGAAAAAGTTGTCTTTGTGGATGACTTCTGGGTGGAACTCACCCGCATTCGTTTTACATGGGGAGGAAAACCACGAGAACCTCCCACGGTTAGCCTGACGGCAAAGGGACTCTAATTCATGATCTGTCTACCACGGAGGATTTTTACGTCAGCACTGTGGTTGGTGCAAGTCGGATGCTGAATTCGCATCGGCCAGCCATCACTGGAATTCGAGCCCAGTTTACCTTATTTGGAAGGCGAACGCTCTATCCTCTGAGCTTTCACGGCTCTTTGAATTATGTCAGTAAGTTATTTGAATTATATTACTTTCTGCTAAATAGAAGGGAAAAAAATATTTGATATTAGACAGCGAATCAAGTAATAAAGATTGCCGATTCTGTCACCAACAAACCGACGTAATTGGGTAGGATCATGAATGTCAGTAATTGAAACAATTATGGATGGTGTTTTCAATATAAATGTAAACTACAGCAGCAATCTTCTGCTTACAAAGTATACAGCTGGTTAACACAGCTTATTCTTGGAGACGATATTCTAAAACAGATAATTTAGTTTTTAATAAAAGAAATAAAATGTGTCATTTCTGAGTATTTTATAAGATATCAAGTAATTCTGGCGAAAAAGAAAATTTGTTTTAGTCATTGAGAGATGTGTTGATGAAAAAGGAGATATAGGGTTGCTAGATTTAGAGAGCTCACTTTTTTGTCTGTTCTGAAATGCCCGCTTTTTACTTGTTTGTTCTTGTTGCAAGCCGTACGGAACCGCACGTTAGTGTTAGCATAGTGTTCGAACAGCGAGTTCATTTTGCAAATGATCATTTAGGTTTACATTTCAAAGCTGGTACAGTGTTGACGAGGAAATAGGTGTCATTTTTTTCAAATGACGATTCTTACATCTTGAAATGACAGATCTTCAAATGACCACTCTTATAACGAATCTTTTTTAAACATAGACAATAAACGTGGTAACAAATACACGTAAATACTGCCTAAGATAGTCTTAAAACACAATGATCACGTTGTGACCAAATAAAACGGAGACAGTAAACCGGAAGTATAGGCAGTCAAGAGCTCTCAGTGTAGAAAACACCATCCATTCGAATTGTGGAGAGTGTGCAAAAAATTAATAAACGGACCTCCCTGAGTAACTTTTGATCTCATCATCGGATCTTCTTTTAATATTCGATTTTATTTAAGTTAAAAAATTCCATTTATCAGGAATTATTCGACCGATTTCACTCAAATATTGTATTTTGCCATACAAAATTACATTATTTAAAATGATTTATAAAATTTTATATCTTTTGATTTAAATTTTTTTTGACTTTTATTAAAAAATAATAAGTATTTAAATATTTACGTTGAAATTATGTTTTGCATGCAATATCTTTATCTCGATGAATTTTATAATTGTGTGCAAATTTTTTTTTTTAACTCGCTTAAAAATGTATCCAGATATTGTGAAATACGCAAGTAAAGTAAAAATGACGAATTAAAACTTTGGACCGCTCTCATGACCTAAGTATTGTGTCCTTATTTCCCTGTTAACAGCTTCTCCTTATATTTTATGGTCAAAAGTTGAATCCGTCGAAAAAATGTATAATTAATCAGAGAAGGTACATTTTTGTGCCTTTTTTTAAACTTTTTTTTTTCACTGTATACGTCACCGCGAAAGACATGTATGTACAATATGTCGAAGGTCAACAATCTCTGCGGTGAGTGCAATGTTTGGAATATTTTGGATCTGATTTGATATTTAAATCATCAATATTTATTCAAAATTTCAATGTCCGATTAGATCAGGAAAAACATCCAATTCAAAACTTTTGATGGTTTTCCATTGATGGACCAACATAATCTTGATGGTAACCATCCATAATTCCATCACGAGCCATTCTATTTTTTGATGGTAACCAACATAAGTAACAACCGAAGTATGAATTCGGACTGATTTATGATGGTCCAAAATATAGTTTCTTCAGAAATTAAATGTTGGAACGATCACGAACCAACATCCTCCCAATGTCGGAATTCGGACCGATTTTTGATGGGCCAACATTAAGAAAAACCCAAATTGTTTTGATGGTCTGAGAACCAACAAGAATTCCCCTTGAATCATCATGGACCATCACGGATTGTTGGTCCATGAGAATCAAACTTCTCTTGATGGTTAACCATCATCCTATTAATGTGGAATGATGGAAGTTTGTTGGCCTATCGAAATCCATGAACGCATCATGGAAAATGTTGGATGATGGTGACCATCATGAATAGCATTGAAACCAATATAAACCTTTAAAATGATTTGATGGGACCATCAGGAATTTCAACTGGGAAAGAGTCTTCAAAAAACAATGGTTGTTTTCGGATACTGAAATGTTGAATAAGTATGGATGAATTATTCAGACATTATTAAAATAAAGGAACTGACCGTCGACGTCTATTTCTGTTATGAGTTCTTTTAGTTCACTTTCTACGAAGGACTGTCCAAGAGTTCTGAGGATGGTTGAAACGACAGTCGTCTCAATCGAACCTTTCTTGTCTTTGTCGAACATGTCGAAGGCTTTCTTCAACACTGAAAAAAAGATAACAACTAATGTTAGCCAAAGAAATTTTAAAACTACGCTTCACAGAATGAAAGTTCTTAAATTCTTATTATTAAATGTACAGTCCATATCTTTAGACGCACTCTATAAGATTCGATGTAAAATCTTAATTATCAGGTGATACTCTATACAGCTTTATTGATTTTACACAGACTGTTTGCACTTGTTTACTTTCGTGTATCAATGGGTTAACATTGTAATGCAATACGTTAAACATAAATACAAATAGGAAGTCTATAAAAAATCTCCAGCATAAAAACCCATTACATGCATGTCTAAATATAAAAGTATTGCCTATAAACTCGTGCAAGACATGTCATTATTCAAAAACTACAATGTGTCTTATAATTTGATCTCATTATTATAATATACTAATATAATGCTTGATATAATAAATATTCTATATTTATATAATATTTCGTCTCATTTATCCTATCGTGGAATTTATATAATATATCGTCTCATTTAACCCATTGATACACGGAACGTAAACAAGTGCAAACCGGTTTCAGTCGCATAAAAACAATAAAGCTGTATCACCTGATAGTTATAATTTTACATAGAATCTTAGAGTGCGTCTAATCGTTTGGCCAGGTACTGTAGAGTAAGCAAAAAGAATCATGATATCAAAAAAAGTAATACGATAGACTCATCAGAAATAGGCAAATAAATTAATAGAGGCAATTACGTTACACTTCTTTAAAAAAAATTTGCGTCTCCTAGAAACGTACCTTTTTTTTCTCGAAGGATACAGATGATAGCCCATAGGGGAGAATATATATTAGGGGGACCGGAAAGTAATGTCGTTTAGGAGCATTAAATGTTCGTTAGTTTTGAAAACCAACTCATTTTTTTCGATTCGTCATCAAAAGGTTGTTGCTAACGAGGCTGAATACATTATGGGTTAAAAATAAAATCTCGATAACAAATATCAAATGTACCGAAACGACACTATTTTCCGGTCCCCTTAATATATAGACACCATAGGAAATAGGGTCAGAATAGTTCGGAAAAGAGATCCTTTAGATTGATATCACTTTTTTCAAATTTCGCTTCATCTCGGAAAGTTTCAAAAAGAAATGAAATTTTTTACGCACAGTTATAAAACGCTTGCATTCAAAAATAATTGCACTCAGCTGATAACTTTTTACGGTTACTTATTTTTTTATTTATGTTTTTTAATAATGGTCGGAAAAGTGTGAATTGCAAAATACACACATTTTTGCTTCATTTTAAGCTTATGTCGTTTTAATTGACACAATGCAAAATGTGTGTGGATTGAATAGTTTCCGAATAATAAAATTTTAAATGTGTGGTATTTTTAAACATTTTTTTTCTCCAAGAATTATTCAACAGATGATTTTCGAATTTTGGATTTTGCCTGCTAAAATGACACATTTAAATTTCAAATATTTTTGACTTTTTTATTTTTAACTTTTTTCGACAGTTGCTAAATTAAATGATAAAAAATAAGAAATAAATATTAATTTTTACATGGAATATGAACGAGTTTCAAAATCTTCGAGTGAGCTAATATTTTAATTACATTTAGTATCCAAACATTTCTCTCTCGTATAAACTATTTTGCACTTATTTTAAAGATCAGGAAACTGTCTTTATTTAGCGATTGCACCGACCACAGTGCCGAACTGAAATATCCTCAGTGGTATCATGGGTTAGAGCTCCCTCGCCGTTAGGCTAACCGTGGAAGAGTTTTCTCTCCATGTAACGCATATGCGGGTGAGAAAAGTCCTCCTCGAGGACACATTTCTTCCAATACTTGATCCAAGAGTTCCCTTGTCTTCTGGATTGGGTTCCAAATGCAAGGTTAAGGAGTTGAGCATGGGTAGTCGAAAACCCAAAAAAGGCGTTAAACGACGGTTATAAAATAAAATATGAATATGGGTAAAGGCTATGTCAATATAAATGATCATCACACAACCAATCAGTAGGCATCTTCAATAGATATCTTGATATTTTAGAATGAAATTCAAAATATTATGATTGAAAAAAAAGTGAAATAATATAAAATATTATAATTTACAGCAGAAGTGATGAAATTGACAACAACTTTTTGTTTGATAATCAAACAGTAATATAATTTACAGGGTTGCCACAGGCGACTAAAATGCTACTAGTTGCAACTATTTTCAGCATGAGGCAACTATGGCAACTTTTTTTTCTTCCTGAAAAGGCTAAAAAAGCAACTATTTTCTGGAAAAGGAGACTTTTCTGTTCTCCTAGCGATGTTTTTTTAGCATAAATTGGGTTGAAAACCTGCGGCCCCCGTGGAATCTTCTGAACAAACTGAATTTCTTTTCTTAAAAAATAAATGTTAAAAATTCTGAATTTCAAATTTGAGTAATCGCTTTTTGATGCACTCAATTTGCACAGATTCCATCATAAGTCTATTTCGTTTCTCGATCACCTTCTTAATGGTTATTGCTACAAAATTATACCTGATTTTTAAAAAACCCAATTTTTAATACGATATTACGATGTGTGAATTTCGAATTAACTCGAGTAATCACAATATATATATATATATATATATATATATATATATATATATATATATATATATATATATTGATTTGTTTAATCAATTATTGATAAAAGTATGTTTTCTTTCATAAAAATATGTTTGTATGTTTTTATTAATTATTAATAGAAGTATATTTTTCTTTAATGAAAAAGTATTTTTTGAATGAATTTTAGTAATTAAAAATATTTGACTATCTGTAAATGTACTAATTTTTTTGATATAAAAATTTAATGCTAGAACACAAACGTTTATGTAAAAATGGTCATATTTCCCTCACACTTGACTAAATGGATCATGGTATAATATGACAATTAAGTCATTTCATAAAATTTTAGTCTTATTTTTGCTGAAAATTTGTTCTTTGGATCATGGTATAATATGAATTTTGTTCTTATTTAGGCAACTATTTTCATAGTTTCCGGCAACTATTTTCATGCTTTAGGCAACTAAAAGCAACTATTTTGTTAATTTCTTTTTCTGCGGCAACCCTGTATTTAAAACCCATTTGTAGATCAAGTTTAATGATAATGTAAAAATAAAGTTTGTTATTTCACTGCGTAATTTTAATTCGAAGCATTTAATCTCTTGCGTCGAAGGAACGTCGTTTTAGTCGAAGTGAGAAACAATTGTAAGTCAAAACCGGGAGAGACATTTGGGGCGATCCAAATTTGGCAACAGATGTAGATTTATATTTATCTTTCACCTTCCCGTCCTTTCTCTATCTCTCGGAAAGAAGTTATTTATTCAGGTATTTCAAACTAAGTCTTCTTCTAAACTGAGGTTTGGCGAGCTACAATTCTTCGTTTTTTTTTTTGTTGCCTCCACTATCAAAAGTAGCACAAGTAACAGCCTTAATTCAATCAGGCCTCTATACAGTGAATTCGCCCGATATTAAGTACGTTATATGGTAAATTCGTTTGATAGAAAATCATCTTTTGAAATGCAGTCAAATCCCGCTATAGTGAGCCTTCAAGGAACCGACATTTCGTTTCACTATAACCGGGAGTTCACACAAAACAGGTCTTCAGTTCATAAACACTAGATATAATTAAAATGGCAATGGATACACACCTTCATCTTGTAAACTAGTATCCACGATTTATTTTATAAATCTTAACCCTAAAAGAAATCTGCATCCAACATGCATTTTCAACTTAAAAAAAAAAAGCTAAATTTATGTATAAAATCACAGCTGCAGTTATAATAAAAGTAATTTTAAACATACATTACCGCAAAATTTAATAGCTACTGATAAAAGCCGTTCATTTTGTTGAATTTTTCATTTGAAATGCAAATAAAAAGGGATTTTTCAGCTTTCTCTAAAAGTGAAAGGGCTTCGAAAATCAATTCAAGGTTATTTCGCTCATAAATGCGTTACCAAGTTTGAAATATTTTGGATCTCAAAGAAAAGTTCATGAAATGGAAAATTCACTTCGCTATTTGGAAGTTATTTTGAGAAAAAATTTCCAAAATGTTCTTGGTTCCTTGAAAAAAATCGCAAAATAGAAGAATTCGCAAAAGTTCGTTAAATAGAAGTCCGACTGTATATATCGACCGACATTGTCAATATCGGAGAAAATCATCAATGAATGTGCCATATTGTACAATTCTCATCGATGTCACGGTGAAAGGCTCCTTGTAAAACTTTTAATCTTTAACTATATTGAGTTCTTAAATAAAAATTATTCTTTTAAAAGACAGGAAAGGTATTAAATACAATAAAAGATAAGAAAATTTTCATATACTAGTTTTTATTTTTACGAATAACGCAATTATGGTGATTGCCAGTATTCCACAACATTCGTTTTTTTGAATATTGTGTTGCCGATGTCGTTCGTCATTCTATAACGTTTGTAAATGTTGAGAAATATCGATCCACATTCCACAACCATTTTTTGCAATATCGTACAATATCTTTTTTTGCGATATTGAACATAGAGTCCCTGTCCAAATTATTACACCCACTATAAGATTCTATGTAAAATCTTAATTATCAGGCGATTCTATACAGCTTTATTGTTTTTACGTGACTGAAACCAGTTTGCACTTGTTTACGTTCGTCTATCCATTGGTTAAATAAGACGATAGATAATATAAATTAGACGATAGGCTAAATTAGACCATATATTATATAAATATAGAATATTTATTATATCAGGTATTATATTAGTATAATATAATAATTATATTAAATTATTAGACGCACTGTAGATTTTTAATAGTTACATGTTTTGCACGATTTTTCTACGCAATACTTTTCTATTTAAACATACACGTAATGGGTCAGCCGATTTTTTATATACTTCCTATTTGTATTTATTTTTAACGTATTGCATTACAATGTTAACCCATGGATACAGGAGAGTAAACAAATGCAAAGTTCTAAACATCTTAGAGGATTATTTAGGAGAAGTTCTAAACATCTCTTAAATAATCCTCCAAGTGCTTCTTGCGAAAAGTGTTCACTTCCATTATTGTATTCCACGTTTTATACTATGCCTTAATTATTCTTTTATGTCGCGTTTTATCCTGCAGGAATTTGTTCTTAATAACTAAAATAATTTTTGTTTCGCTTCTACTTCTGATATTAATTAGAATGTATCAGCATTTTAGATCTTTGCTACAAACAACGAGCATTTTAAATACAGTTTATTAAATGTATTATTAATCATAGAAAGTTTTCTTAAATTTTGTAAACGTAAATCAAAAATGGTAGACATCCCATCTAATGAATGTGAATGAATATGACATATTTATTGAAATAAAACTTTATCCACAGTTGATGTTGGAGGACCGACTTCTATAAATACCTGAGAGATCGTGTTAAACCCACGCAAAGCTTTGCTCCCTTTTGCTTAAAAAAAGCTTCTCTTTTTTTTTGCATTTTATTTTTGAAATACTTCATTTAACAAGCAAAATGCATTATTTTCCAACGTTACATCTTACAAACATTTCTGAAAGTATTGATAATAATTCCCTCAGGTTCCATTAGGTAATTATTAGGTAGGTTAGGGACATTAGGTAATTTCCTTAGGCTTTTTACAAAAAGCTCGAATTTCCAATATATATATATATATTTGCATGCTAAGCTAGGTCAAAATTTCTTATTTTCCTACGTTACATTTTACAAATATTTCTGAAAGTATTAACAAGTTATAATGAAATACTATTTCTGAAACATCTCAGAAAAGACTTTGTGTATATTCTTAGATTACATTCCAGGCATTTTGATAAAAGTATAAATAATTGTATGTTTAGGATTTTCAAAAGTAGTTCTAAAATATCGGTGTAACGTTTCATTTATTTCCAAAATAAAGTCTAATTTAAGTGAAATATTTGAAATTGTAGAAACAGTTTTGAAAATATAAACGATCTAAACCGGCTCTATAACAAAAATGTTTTATAACATGTCATACTATTTAAAAATCGAGCTACAATCACGTACATACAATTCATTATTTTTAAGTTACCGTTGAACCTCGATTTAACGAATTGAATGGTACCGACACATCCGTTCGTTAAATCGAATATTAATTTTTGTAAAGGGCAACTATCGATGCAAATTACCCTTATATATACAGATATAAGAAAAAAATGATTACTGTTTTACTTCGAGCTTAAAAATTATAAGTTATACGTTAGGAAATTATAAGTTATAAAAATAATTACTCACTCAGATTAAGGTGTGAAATATTCAAAATTGTAAGTGCGAAAAATTCATAGTTTTAGTTTTATGTGCGAAGTTTCTTCCTGCTAGTGTTGTTCTATAAAGCAAAGCTAAAAATTCGTTAAAAAAGAGCACTTTAGCACCGTTTTCGTCAGACCAGAAAAAATATTCGTTAAGTTGGAGAATTAATTAAATCAAAGTAGGTTAAACGAGTGTATTTTTAATAAAAATTGAGTTGGTAATCATTTATAATCCTCAATAATTCGTTAATAATTTTCAAAACCACAGAAGCTATTTAAAATAATTAAATATATAACTAGGCAAAACGCAGAGTCTTAATTAACTATTTTAAACGTTCTTTTATGGTTATTTAACACTTGTGAAGCAGTTTTAGAGACATTAACGAGCCCAAAACTTTCGTAACATGAAAGTGTTCTACAGAGATAGTGTTTTTCAGGAAAGCAAATGATGCGTAAACATTTAAAAATGACATTTTACGTTTATTTATAGTTAGACAATTCACTTTAGCACTTAAATTCAAAACTAAAAAAAATGCGTAGAAGTTTCATATTGTCTAATTAAAAGTATTCATATAAAATATTTAAAAAAATATTATAATTAACAAATTTTTAAAAGAAAAACGTTTGGTTTATGGCTCAAACCACAATGGTTTAAACCAGTCAACTCTGCATGAAACCAATACACTTAAAATCATGAGGCATAAAATAATTTTCTTTCGCTTTAATACCCATCTAATTTATTTGTATTGCACCTATATAATATATTTAATGCATATTTACAAATACAAAAATAAAATTATTTAAAATTATAAAAATTTACAAAAATGCAATTTACAAAAAATGTGCGATTAAAAACAAAAAGCTTTTTCTAAGAAATCTATGATTCTTAGAAAAAAAATTACCATTCAAAAATTGGGCCACCATGTAAAGTTTAAAAGATATTAAAATACCGAATAAATGTAATAATAGCAATCAAAATATTAATATTAAATCGGATATAACAAATATTTCGGGCGACTATGCGTTGACATTGACTTTGACATCGTGAAAGTTGACATTTTCTTGATTTCGGTTATTTACGGTAATATGTATGAGGACACTCTTACCTGATGTATTTTTCCAGCGCTTCTTTATTAAGTATTTCGCTGTTTAAATTTCTTCTTCTTTAAAGATATGCTACTGTTTTTTTTCTTTTGTTTTTTTTTAATGATATTGATTGCTTTTTTAAGGAAAAATAATGTATTTACATTTATACAAATACATTACAAAATGTATTATTAATACATATTATTTATACAACTTAAAATGTATTAATAATACATTTTAAGTTGAAAACTAACTGAAGTTTTATTATTTAATATCAAATTTTAAAGAAATTATTTTAGAAGAGAAACTAGAATTTAGAACTTTTAAATAATCATAAAGTAGCGTTTTCATAATATTTTTTTTTATTTCCAATGGTTGGCAGCGAGGAATAAATATTTTAGTTAACCATTTCGTTGCTCGATCCGATTCATTTATATGAACACTCTGTTTTACCAGAACTTAAATTGCAATCAATAAGCTACTGGCGAAAAAATTAAGAAGTGAATGGGCTATTCATTCTGTTTTTAGCTCTTTACATCGCCATTTTGATCATTTGTCAGGGGAAAAAATCCATCCCCAAGTGTATTTTGCGAAAATATTAGTTTAAATATCCCTAGCTGACTTAATGTGCAACTGCGACAAAAGATTAAAAAATAGTAGTGAATTATAATTTAAACTAAGTAAAAACATGTTCATCTGCTAAAATTTCATTCATAAACAGGAAGAAAAAAAAACACCGGCTGCATGCTATCAGATACAAGTACATTGATAAGCATTACATTTTTAAAAAAATCCTAAATTGTGTTAAATTTTTGGTTAAATTTTGTTTTAATTTTGCTAAAAAAAGAACTTTTTTTTGTTGAACTTTTTGTTACATTACTTTGTTCACTATTAGTTCCACTCGTTAGTTACTTCTTACTCACTATGTTTTCTTAGAAGTTGATAAAAAAACGGATAATTTTGTTTATCAAATATGTATTTATTAAAGTTTTTATGTAAGCGCATTTTATTAATATGTTAAGCTTAACGAAATGAAGGGATATCTGAATTTGAGATAAGTACTTTATTGACGTTGCACTAGAGCTGCTCAATGGGCTACGGTAGACGGTCTGAAAAACATGCCTGAGGATGATTTGAAGAAACGCCGTCACAATTTCGATCCTCTGCAGAGGGGAGGACTCCCTGCTTTGGCAGCCCGACAACCTGTGAGCGAAGTCGAGCATTTCACGGTCGAACAGTTTAACGAGGACCGATACCACACACCCTCGTTCCTTACGCAGGCTAATCAAAGTGGTCACCCACCCACTTACGGACCGTGGGCAGTGTTGCTTGCCTTTGGGAACCGTGTCTTGGTGATCAGTCCACTGAGGGACTTGGAAGATATAAGTACCCCCAGGAGAACCCCCCCCCACACTTTATTATGCTTCCTCTACCCTAACAACTGGGTGTTCGGATTCTTTTGGTCAGAAAGTGTACTAAAGTATTCTTGTCCAAATTTTATTTGGATTGCGGGACATTATTGATCATTGATTTTAGAAACCGAGCGAACGAAAACTTTTTCATTTTGAATAGATTTTAGTGATAGAAACAACTATAAACATTGAATGATTATGAAGTCAATACAGTAATTATGAAGTCAATACAGAAAACAATACTTACTTTCAACTTGCTCTTTACTCAGTTCCTCAACCTATGTAGAAAAAAAGAAAGAAAAAATTAGTGAATTATACGTTCATCTTTAAAATTATTTTTTATTCCTATAGATTGTCAGTCCTTACAGCCTTTTTCCCAAAATTAAGCCCAATCACGGGAAATGACTCAAACCAAATCAAATATCTTGATGGTCCCATCAAATCGTTTTGATGGTTTATGTCGGTTTCAGTGCGATTCACGATGGTCCAACATCATTTGATGGTCACTAACATCCAACGTTTTCCATTATGAGTTTATGGTTTTTGATATGCAGACAAACTTCCATCATTCCATGATGGAAAGTGCCACTTTGATACTATGATGGTTAACCATCAAGAGAAGATTGACTCTCATGGACCAACAATCGATGATGATCCGTGATGTTTCCAACTATACATTTCCATGATGGTTTAATGGAAATTCTTGTTGGTTCAGCAGGAATATACCAGCGGAACAATTTGGGTTTCTCATGTTGGACCATCATAAATCAATCCGAATTCCTACATTGGGATGATGGTTGCTCATGATCGTTCCAACAATTGATTTCTAAGATACTATGATGGAAATTCGTGATGGCTCAACATGAACAAACCATTAAAATAATTTGATATTCTTATGTTGGACCATCATAAATCAATCCGAATTCCTATATTGAGGTAATGATTACTTATGTTGGTTACCATAAAAAATTATAATGATTCATGATGGAATCAATGATGATTTCCATCAAGATTATGTAGGTCCATCAATGGAAAACCATCAAAAATATTGAATTGGGTCCTTAGGGTCATTCATTTTTAGAACTCATCGCAAACACATTTATCTACTGAATTCAGAAGTCCACCTATAGTTTGTCTAAAGTTAGAATTCCCCTATCCATTCATCTGGACCCGTGGCGGTGACTATGGTAACGAGGTATAAATATTTCAAGTGGGGGTGTGGGGTCTGTGTATAGGACAGGTTTTAGCTGGGGTCGGCGAAACGGGAATCTTTTACTTCAGTCTATTACGTCCACCTTAGAGTGAAGAGAAGCTTCCCTCCTTGAAATGCACCATTCTTGTTTCCATAGCAGCAGACAGCCTCAGACTTTGTGGCGGGGGTAGTTCTTGCCGTAGACAAACTATACCTACTCTCTAAAGTTTGGTTGCTTAGTTTGAAGTACACTCCCTTACATTCGAAAATCCGTTGCGTTCGAGCCGTGATGGCTCAGGGGATTGAGCGCTCATTTTCCAATAAGGTGATACGGGTTCGAATCCAAAAAATTTTGTATTTCGTAGTAAAACAGCCGTATCCTTATAATTTAGAACCCAATCCAGAAGACAAGGGAAATCCTAAATCAAGTATTTGAAAAAAATTGACTTTTTCATGGAACTTGCCCGTATATGCGTTACACGGAGAGGAAATCAACGAAAACCTCCCATGGTAATCTTGACTACAAGGGGGCTCTAACTCATGATCAGTCACCACCGAAGATATTTAACGTCTGCATTGTGGTCGGTGAGAGTCGGATGCGGAATTCATATCAACCAGCCATCACTGGGATTAGAACCAGGCTTACCTGCTTGAAAAGGCGAACGGTCTACCCCCTGAATCATCACGACTCAGAGAAACATTTTGTTGTTTTCATGGAAATCGTGTCATCAGAGCCACATAATCAGAAGTATCAAAACATTTCAGAATGTGGCCTTCAGTTGCCGTTTTAGAAATGAATACTTCATAGTTGTTAATCATAATTTTTTGCTCATGTGGTTTACTTAGATGTATTTCTTTTCAAATTATAATCTCACTGTCAACAGGGATGGTTAGAATTTTATTAAATTTATAACCCATTGGCGGAATGGATCTTAGTTTGGATTTGATGGCGTCCACTCACTTTTCAACTGTGTTCAAGAGTAATAGTAAACAGTGCGCATGCGTCGTCATTGCATGCGTTGCTATGGCGACCGCTGCTGTTTTTCTTTTTTATTTTCACCAGCAGGTCTTTTTAATGTATTTACATAATAATAATTTAAAGTATTTTTATATTCTTTCTTATTATTAACGTATAATGACTGTGATTGATGGTGATTTTAATATAAATATGAATACTGAAGAGGCAAAACTATTTTGTTGAAACAGGTACATAGGCAAGGATATGAAATCAAACATCAAAGAGAGACAGTGATTTGCAACCCATGAATGTTTGAAATGTTTAACGGAGTCAATCCAGAAAGGAAAAAAACATTTGACCAGTGATCGTAATAAGTCGATCACAACACTTTTGTTGATTAAAAAAACATATTATTTTTATTTACTTTTTTGCATGTAAATAAGAATGATGAAAATGAGGAAATTGTTTCCCGTTTACCACTGATATATTTTCCGAGGAATTGAAAATTAAAAAAAAAAAATTTAATAATAATAATACTTTTTAAATGCTAATAACTTAATAATGGGAGGGAAATTAATTTCCTTTCAATTCAAACTGTTGTCTGTGAAATAAATATTAGTTTTTTTCTTCAATTATTGCAATATTTCAATAATTTTCATTTTGTCATTTGCATTTAGAAATTAAGTTTGATATAAAAATTGAAGAAAAGTATTCCATATATTTTTTTAATTATTCTTTAGACACTGCTAAGCAATAGTAAAAATTAATAGTTTTAGGAATAATTAAATAAATTGCACAAAATGTTATTTATGATCTAGAACAAAATTTTATTTAACAATAAGTGCAAAATATTAAAAAAAAAAACAGTTTAAATTGTAATTTAAAAAATTGGGCTAAATATTAATTAATAAAAATAGTCCAAAATGTAATTCAATTATAAAATAGTTGAATTCTATTACAGTGCACATTCGATTAATATTAAAAATACTAATATTTAAAGTTTTTTTCAGAGGAACTATAATTTTATAATTTTTTTAAAATGTGAAACAGAAGTATTTAAAAAATATAAAATCATATTTTTTAAAGTAAAAATAACGTTTTTTTTATTTTTTAACTGATGGAATTTTGTTGATGTAAAAACTTCATGATGTTATTTTACTATTGCAATATAATAATTGGCAAATATTTGACATTTTTTGTATTGAATGAAATTAAATTTTTTTAACATTAATAATTATACTTCTTAAGCTAATCATTTAAATAAATAGCTTTAAAAAATACAGGTATTCTTACTTTTTTTAGATGAATCAGAGCACATTTGTTGCGTAAATGATTTTGTTTATGAGGTGAAAAAATAAAATATCATAAAAATCAGCGTTAACTACACGAGCTATAAATACATCTTTAAATTAAGTGGTAAGCAGCGTTGTGCTTCTTTTTTTTTTATGTATGAAAGAGTTTTTCATTAATATTAGTATTAAAAAGGGATTATTTTTTTTAAACGGCAAATGCAATATTTTCCTTTTATATCTTCTAGTTAATGAATATCTAGAGACCTGGATAACAATGCAAGTTTACAATTTTAACAATAATTAAATCTCTGTCGCTTTTAGCAACTTAATTTATAATAGAATTTTCCTCATGATTAAAACAATGGTAAACAATAACAGTCAATTAAGGAAAACAATATGTAAACAATATATGAACGTGATTGTCTTTATTATATTTATTTCATTTAAGAATGACTGTAAATAAATATAATTGTGAAAAACCATTTTTTTAAACTGAGAACTACAAATTAACATTTTTAAAATAAAAGCAACAACATATATTTATTATATTATGACCGTCATTGAACGGCAGTCTCAATTTTTTGGGTTTACGATTGCTAATATTCTACTCCGTAGCCTTGCAGTTATGAACCCAATCCAGAAGACAAGGGAACTCCTGGAGCAAGTATTGGGAGAAGTTTGCCTTCTTGATGGAACTAGCTTTACATGTAGAGGAAGACCACGAGAACCTCCTCCGGTTAGCCAGACGGCAAGCGAACTTTAACCCATGATCCGTCTACCGCTGAATATATTTCACGTCAGCACTGTGATCGGTGCAAGCCGGATGCGTAATTCGTATCGACCATCTTTCGCTGGGATTCAAGCCCAGTTCAAATCATTGGAAAGCGAACTCTCTATTACCTGAGACATCACGGCTTAAAGCTATTTATTTAAAATGATTTGCTTAAGAAGTATAATCATTAGAAAATTCATTAAATACAAAAAATGTCAAATATTTGCTAATTATTATATCTCAATAGTAAAATACATCATGAAGTTTTTACATCAACAAAATTCTATCAATTAAAAAATAAGAGCACGTTATTTTTTACGTTAAAAAATATGATTTTATATTTTTTTGAAACTTCTGTTTCACATTTTTTTTAAAAGAAAAGGTTATAAAATTATAGTTTCTTTGAAAAAAAAGGGAAGAAGAAATTAAAACTTTAAATATTAATATTTTTGATATTAATCTAACGAGTACTATAGTAGGATTCAACCATTTTATAAATGAATTACATTTTGGTTTATTTTTATAATTAATTTTTTTTGCTCAATTTTTTAAATTACAATATAAACTATTTTTTTATAGGTTTTACACATATTGTTGAATAAAATTTTGTTCTATATAAAAAATAACATTTTGTACAATTTATTTAATTATTTGTAAAACTATATAATTTTTACAATTGCGTAGAAATTCTAGACTTTTCTCTTGTTTTTAGTGTTTAAATAATAATTAAAAGAACCAATAACTGAAATTATAATTAGAAAAAATATAGATAATATTTTTCTTTAATTTTTATTGCAAATTAATGAAAATGACAAAATGAAAATAATTGAAATATTGCAATAAAGACAAACAAAAAAAAAAAGAAATCTAATATTTATTTCATGAATTCGACTGTTATTATAGGTAAAAATAAGAAGAAAAAATAAATCGAAAATTTATTTCATGAATTCGATTGCAATTAATTATATGTAAAACTAAGAGAAAAAATATTTCGAATAGTTTTTTCATAAATTCGACTGTAATTATATGTAAAAATCAGAGAACAAAGTAAATCGAATATTTTTTTCTTCATAAATTTTACTATAAATTATAGGTAAAAGTAAGAAGAAAAAATAAATCGAATATTTATTTTCATAAATTCGACTGAATTTATTTGTAAAAATAAGAGAGAGAAAAAAAATAAATGGAATATTTATTTACCATTTTTGCGATGAATCCGACTTGTGCAAGTCACAGACAAGGGAGCGAAGAAGACACACAAACGACTTTTTGCAAATGAATCGTTTTATTCCGAATTGGGGTTGTTCGAAAGAATCGCAAAGGGAGCTGGGTAAGACAGAAAGAGAATCTTCCGAATGGCACCCCATTTTCGTACAAGTCACGTGGGGCAAACGAATAGGAAGGTCGTCTAGTGTTTCTGCGTCCAAAAAACTTAAATTTAGAATTGCTGGCCGATATTTCTTCGCTTTGGCAGCATTATCTAGCTTTTTCGGTTGCCATCTAACATATTTGTGAAGGAATTTCTTCATTTCTATTTGCTCAACTTTAGCTGAAAAATTGTGACGCTAGTTTTCAGATGATTCCTTTCAGAAAAGTTCTTTCATATACTACTTAAATTTAAACCAGATAGTATTATTTTGCTCTCTCTCGGATATTAAAGCGAAATGCTTATGAAATCTTATTTTATAACCGTCGTTGAACATCCGACCCAATTTTTGGGTTTACGATCACTAAATGATCAACTACGTAGGCTTGTCATTTTGAATTTTATCCAGAAAACAAGGAAACTCTTGGATCAAGTATTGGGGAGAAATTTGCCTTCGTGGCGGACTTTTTTGATGGAACTAGCCCTCATTTGCGTTACATCTGGAGGAAGACAACGAGAACCTCCTCCGGTTAGCCTAAGGCAAAGGGACTCTAACCCGTGATCCTTCTTCACGTCAGCACTGTGGTCGGTGCAAGCCGGATGCTGAATTCGTATCTACCAGCCATCGCTAGGATTCGAACCCGGTTCACCTCATTGGAAGGCGAACGCTCCATCCCCTGAGCCACCACGACTGTATGGAATCTTATAGGCAGGACCAGTGGTCGGAAAGCAAGCTACAAGCTACCGTAGCCGCTACCTAATCCCGTAATTTGTAGAGCAGTGAGCTACCTTTTAAAAGAAGTAGTGTAGTGAGCAGTGCGATACAAAAAAAGAAAGAAAAAAAACAGTAGTTTTGTAGCGTGTTCTGGCAACTACGTTTAACGTTACTTAAATAGAGAAACAAAATTCAAACGCAAAAGAATTTTTGAATGTAATAGGTGCAAATCCTTCGTAAGCCCGTCAACGTACGCAATGAGAATGCCTCTGTGGCCGAGAGTTAATAAAATCTACGTGTGATGCAATAAAAAATCAGTCGATTTACTCTTGAGAAATCGAATTCTGATTATCTGACTTTTTTAAAATTCGATTTCACAGGAACTATAAAATACGTTTTTGTGTCTGATTTCTTAACTTAAAAAATCGTCTGCATTAGTTGCATATTTGCCGTCACCTCCTCGAACCATTTGAGTCCTAGAACGTTAAGATCCGAACATTAGGATCAATAGTTATTGAGGGTGGTTTTTTTTTTCGCATTCTACTTTATTTCTTGGAGTAAATGAAAAAGCATTGATCACTTAAATCACAAATCTTTGAGCATTTCTTAAGTCGAGAAAAACATGGAGCTTGAAAGTTAAAGGAAAAGATTCTTAAAAAGTGCTTCAGAAAAAAACCCATTTCATGAAATTTAAAACTTCTCAATATCTCGTCATTTATAACCAAACCAATTTTGTTTTAATTCAAAATCTTTTTGAATGTTGGTGAAAATTAAGTTCTCCGGTTAAGTTTGTCTTCTAAAAGTAGCGAAGAAGTGACTACATTTCGAAAGTAGTTTGTAGTCACTACATTTAAAAAAAAAGTAGTTGTTGTTATAGTTAACTGAAATTGTAATAAAATAGTTGTTCTTGACTACGCAGAAAATGTAGTTTTTCTGACCAATGGACAGGGCCTATTAGGTGTACCAACTGGAGGAAAAGAGCTGTTATAATTCATGTAATCAAGTTAATGATCCATTCAAATTCACTGCGGATATGCATTTGGTTGTTGTTGTAGTTCATTTGCGTCACACTAGAGCTGCACATGGGTTATTGGCGACGGTCTGGGAAACATCCCTGAGGATGATCCGAAGACATGCCATCGCAATTTTGATCTTCTGCGGAGGAGATGGCACCCCCACTTCGGTAGCACGACCACCTGCACGCGAAGTCTAGCACTTTACTGTAGAACAGTTTAACGAGAACTCATACCGCACACCCTCGGTCTCTACGCAGACTAATCCACACCCGCACACTCACTGCAGCAAGTGATGCTTGACTTCGGTGATCTGCTGGGAACCGTGTCTTAACAATCAGTCCACTGCGGGACGATATGCATTTGGAAAATGCAATAATTATTTCTTGAGTCGCAATGGCTCAGAGGATAGAGCGCTCGCCTTACAATGAGGTGAACCGGGTTCAAATCCTGGCGATGGCTGATCGATATGAATTCCGCATCCGGCATGCACTAACCACAGTGCTGACGTAAAATCTCCTCAGTGGTAGACGGATCAAGGACTAGGGTCCCCTTTGCCGTCTAACCATGCAACGGGGTTTCGTGGTTTTCCTTTCCATGTAACGCAAATTTAGTTCCTTCAAATATTTTCTCCCAATACCTGATCTAGGAGTCCTCTTGTCTTCTGGATTGGGTTCAAAATGACAAGACTACGGAGTTGAACATTAGTAGTCGTAAATCCAAAAAAATGGGTCGGCTCTTCAACGACTGTTAAAAAATAAAATATAGAAAACCTATGTATATACTTATTTTGATGAAAGATATCTAAAGCAAATGATACAAAAATATCTTATCTGTTGATTTTGAATATTTTTATTTTAACCAAAATGTCGGCACTTATTGTTTCTGCCTCCTGTATTGTCACCAAACCTTTTTCAAGCAATGCATAAGCATTGGCCACTTGTATTCTAAAATAATTTAATACAAAATTTTGCTTCAAAGAAAATTCTTTTTTTGAACAAAAATTTTGTGAAAGCAGCGTTCTCAAAAAAGTAATTAATGGTAATAAAATTTGGATGCTAAAAGCAACTTATACATTTGGATACTAAATCCAACTTATAAATTTGGATACTAAAATCAACTTATAAATTTTGATACTAAAGGCAACTTGCGAATTTCGATATGTTGAAGGCAACTTGCGAATTTCGATATATTGAAGGCAACTTACAAATTTGGATACTAAAGTCAACTTATACATTTGGATACTAAAGTCAACTTATAAATTTGGATACTAAAGTCAACTTATAAATTTGGATACTAAAGGCAACTTGCGAATTTCGATATGTTGAAGGCAACTTGCGAATTTCGATATACTGAAGGCAACTTACAAATTTAGATACTAAAGGCAACTTATAGTAAAAAAAAGATGTTATGTGTTTCCGTCTCATTCTTATATGCAATTAAATGTTTGTGCAAATCTAATTCTGATAAAGTACAAAATTTAGTACTTTTTAATGGTTTCGAAATTTAAATGTTAACTAAATTTTTTTGGTAAAATTGTTGGTTAGTACATAGAACCTTTAACAAATTGTCTTCTGGATTGGATTTATATTTCGGAGGAGGTTTTATCCCCCTAACCCTCCCCAAAACTAGCAGATGGTCACATATCTCGTTTTAAAATTATACGGTTTACACATAAACCTCACAAAAATCTTATTAGGTTTTTATCTGGTCCTTTCTCTCACTGACCAAAACCTGCCCTAAACAGTAACCCCACATCCCTGCTTGAATTAGTTACCATAGTCCACCGCCACGCTTTCAGACGAATAACACAAGGGGAGTTCTTCCTGTAGTTTTGCCCAAAGTTTCTGAAATAAAAAAAAATTAAATTGGGGGTTGTTTCATTTTTTTCTCTTATTTGAAGGAATATAGTTTAAACAGTCAGCTTAAATTAAAAATTTAGAAAGAAAATATGTGAATTGTTAGTTTAATTATAATCAATTATGGTAATTGTAACTTAAGAGCGCTTCTTATCACATCACAGTAATTTTTTAAAAATTTGTCTCCGTTTTAAAAATAATTTATTAAATTAAAGTTTAGATATCAAAAATATTATTTAAGAATCTTCAGAGTCACAAAATGTTATGGTCGAAACTAAATAAATTTCAAGTATTTATTTTTATTTCTTTCTTTCTTTTTTTATGAATTATTTGTTTCAGAGCTACATATAAAAAATAATAGATGGCGCCACCAAAAGTTACAATTCGTCACTAAAAACCATTTTCGTGAACTAATTTTAATTTGAATTATACTACATTTTTCTCAGAACTAAACTTATGTTTCTTTTTTTTCCTTGCGATTCTGAGTTTCAGGCAGATTAAAGCAGAATTTTTAATTAAATTATAGAGATTTTACTATTTAAAATAATTTTTTTTCGAAATATTTTTAAAAAGTATTTTATAAAATTATTAAAATAATGTAATTTCAAATTAATTGTTATTTACTTGATTTGCACATAAATTTAAAAATCAACAATAAAAGTGAAATAAAATAAAAAATGACCTATAATTAATTAAAAACATTTTACTTCTTTTTTTAAAGCTTTGTTATTTTTACTAAAATTTATTTTGATTTTTATCAGATCAGGTGTTAAACATTAGCTGCGCTAAGCAGAATTCAGGTTAACTCATTAAAATTACAATTTATAATTAGTTTACAATTTAACCTTGCTTAAATGTTTGACTTAATAAAATTTGATTTATAAATTTAAATTTGTTTTTGAATTTTACAAAGTTCACAAATTTAAGATATGGGGTTTTATGAAGGTAGTTTTGCTAGTAGTTGTTAGTAATATTTTTTAAATGTATTTCTTTTATTGAAATAATTTACGCCGATGTAGCAAAATGATATTATCTAACATTACAAAGATACAATATAATACTGCAGTGCTAGAAAAAGCTAGACTTCTGAATCCTATTTTCTAATATTAGAGCTAATGTTATAGAACATTAAATAGTGTTCAATCTAACATTCGAACTTTTAAAATTATCATATATTTCATTTCCTTTTTTTTTTTTTTTTTTCTTTGGTCCAGCGCCAGTTTTTTGTAAAAGGACATCCCATATTATTAATAAATAAACATTTACTTATGAAAGGAAACAATAAATTAAATATTACTTAAAATGTCATTTTTAGCCATTGTAATTTTATGCCAGAAAACGCACGAAAATATTGGAGCCATTAATATAGTAAAATATTAAAGTCGTAAAATAGAGTCATTTCTCGAAAAAAAAAAAAAGAAAAAAAAGACTTGATTGCACATAGTAACGAAATTGTGTTCTCGAACTCGAAAATAAAATGGATCACATATATTGAGAAATGTTAATATTAAATTTTAAAAAAGTTGTAGTAAAACTACAATGAAAAATGATGCTTTGCAATTCCTTTCATGTGTTTCCCTCCCGCATTGCTTTCAAATTGTTTTTCACCGTGATTCCAATTGTTTTCAATTGTTTTCCAATTGTTTGTTTCCAATTGTTTACATCCGTCAATAAATTGTCGTCATTGCGGAATACACACAAATATGACCAGAAATTTCCGTAATATAAATTTTTAATAAAAGACGGAAAACTCAAAGATTGAAACATAGATGGCACTAGCTGTCTATTAAAATAACAGATGGTTATCCTCGGCGCTTTTTCACTTCACCAGTTATTTTATTTATTTATTTTTTAATGAACCTTTCATAAAATATTGAGAAAAAAAGCTGCATGACGAATTTTTCATATCTGACGAAGTGGAAAGGTACCCTTTATTTTGTGACACCAAGGATTGTTTCTTCTTACATTGTGGGATTTATTTAAAACTATACTGAGAAAATACTCATGATCTTTTAAAATAGCCTATATTTTTATTAATCTATCTTTTAAAATAACGACTCTTTTATAAAAGCAAATATATATCTTTCAAAATATATTTCTAAATATATATCTTTTAAAATGTATTTATAAATATACCTTTTAAAATAGCAAATACTACTGAGAAAATAGCATTTTGTGAAAATACCCATGTATCTTTTAATAACATTTATAGATCATAGAATACTCCAAAATGGAAAGCATCAAAGCCATCCCTTACATTAATAAATAAATATAGTAATTATAAATAAATATAGAAAATGGTATGTAACTAGTAATACGGAATAAATATAGTAATCACAAATAGTTATATAGTAATAATAAGTAAATAAAGTTATTATAATTAATCATATAATTTTAAATAAATATAGAAAATGCTATGAAACTAATAATATGGAATAAATATAGTAATCATATATACTAAATTATAATAATTATAAGTAAATGTAGAAAATGCTATGTAAATAGTAATACGGAATAAATATCATAATCACATATAGTAATACAGTCATAATATATAAATATCGTAATTATAAATAAATATAGTAATTATAATTAATTATAAAATTAATTAAAATTAATTAATTATTAATTTATTTTTTTTTTAATTGTATTTTGGAATGAATGATATTTGGTCTTTCAATGTCGAAAAATTTATTATAATTGCAAAAGTAACCGAGAACAAAAAATAAAAATATCAATTTTCATCAAAAAATTAACTGTCTCAAATGCTTTAAGAGAGTTTCTAAGATATTTGTTTAGCGAAATGAGGTACAAATACTATAACACATACTTTGAATAGCCTAGCAGTCCGTAAAAAAGGATGAAACTGCTCATTTTATTATAATCAAGCAACAATATATTTCATAGGGTCTTTCACTTCATTATTCCACCATTTTTAATCGATACAGTTACAATCAAAAATGACGAATTTTTACATGACGATCTGAACTTTATCTTCAAATAAGGACCGACTACTCATCGAAAACATGTTTTTTCTTTTTATTTCCTTTATACATGTCGAACAAATTAATATAGGGGTTATCAGTGAGGCACACTGATTAGGAATTTAGCTTCAGACAAGGGTATTCGGGAAAAAACAGATTCGTTCCTGCGACTTGTTTCCCCACTCTCCCAGGGGAGGAGATGAAATTCATCACCAGCTGAGGGACCCGGTTTCTCAAAAATCTTTCTGACATTGACAAGAGCTGTAAGGCAACATGCATATCGATGGCAAAAAGGCTGTTGGGTAGGGCACTGGGCCCATGTCCAAGAGGTTGTGGGGTCGATCTCCGCCGGCCGAAGACTCCCCGTGTAGTAAATGCTGACTGGTGCGCGTTAAATCTGTCGAGTCACAAAGTCTTCCATGTTCCAGTTACAAATCGTACTTCTGGGGGTACTGATCCAGGAGTTTCCTTGTCTTCTGGATTGGGTTCAAAATGACGAGGCTGCGGAATTGAGCGTGAGTAGTCGTGAACAGTTGACCCAAAATTGGATCGGCTGTTCAACGACGATTATAAAATAAAATAGAATAAAATGAAACAGATCAATAAAAAAAAAAGAGTTTTGTTATGTTTGTGTCTTGGAAATGTTTAACAAAACATAATTATAATAATGAAAAAACTTATAGTGTGTCCAGAAATAGCTGATTTACTCAGCTATTTCTGGACACACTATAAGTATTATGCAGCATTATTTAAACAGGGGACGCATTTAAAAAGAATGTCCCGCAGTGGACTGATCGTTAAGACACGCTTCCCAGCAAGGCACCGAAGTCACTGGCTGCGATCAGAGTGCGGGTAGGTGACCACTTGGATTAGTCTGCGTAGGGACCGAAGGGTGTGTGGTATGGGTCCTCGTTAAACTGTTCTACCGTAAAATGCTCGACCTCTCGAGCTGGTTGTCGGGCTACCGAAAGTCGAAGGGTGCCATCCACTCTGCAGAGGATCAAAATTGTGATGGCATGACTTCGGATCATCCTCGGGGGTGTTTCCCAGACCGTTGCTCATAGCCCATTGTGCAGCTCTAGTGCGACGTAAATGAACAACAACTACATTTAAAAGGAATTAATATTACTATTTCATACACGTATATATAAAATGACAAATACAAAAACACGGAAAATTTTAAAAAAGGTTTTATAAAGGAGTCACAAACTTGTCATCCATAAAGAAAGCTAATGAAATTTTGCAAGGATCACATTAAAAGGAAGTTGAATTGCAATTGGCAAAAATTTCACATTTAAACAAAAATGAGGCAGATCGCATTTAAAGAAAACTCGTAAAAATATTTACAAGCATTTGCAAAAGAAATTAGATAGAAGTTATACAAGATTCGTAAGGATCATAAGTTCGTGAAAATTTCGCAAGCATTTTAAACAAAAAATTAGATTGAAGTTGTGAAATTTTGGTAAGGAACGCATTAAGAGGAAGTTGAATTGCAATTGATAAAAGTCCCACCAGAAGTCCCTTTTTTTTCTTTAAATTGTGATCATTTTGAGTCATTATTTAATTGAGTAATTAGATTGAGTAATTAGATTTGCGAAAGCAAACTTTTTTTTTTAACGTTGCACTTGAAAATGGCGCTCGTGGAAATTCGAGTGTAAGTCTTGTCTGGTCGAAGTCTGAAGAATGAGTTGAGGCAAAAAGGATCAACGCGGACAGTTGCGCCGCCATCGACTGCTTTAAAGAAGAAGAAGAAAGAAAAAAAGAACACAATTCTAAAGGCAACACAAAATGCGAGATTGTTTTCTTTATTATTTTGTCTTTGTTTTTAGTTTTAATTTGGCAATGAGGCGAGAGACTCTTTTCCCCTTTCGCCACTAGATGGCCCTTTTTTTTCTATTTCGAGACGCGCACCGAAGGGAAAAAGTAATTGTGGTGTTAGTTAGATTGTATGTGTCAAAGCCAATTGAATAAATAATTGAAACAAATAGATTATTTTACAGATTTTTTAATCGAAATCGTTTTTTTCCTTCTTCTTACTGGAGTAGTGGTGCCTTAAAATAGAGTGTCATTGTTTACAGGGAGTGGATAATCATGATGGTAAGGTTAACATTTTATGTTTTTGTTGACAAAAACTTTGAATTCGATTTTATCTTCGAAAGTAACATTCAAAATCGTTGAGTGGATCGCTTCATAAAAGTAAAGTTTGAGTTCCACGACTGATTCGAAAAACTCGATTAAAGCGAAGAGGAAAAAGTAGGTGTATATGTAATATTTTGAATAAATACAAAATTTATACGAGTACATGACATACAATTTTCTGGCGAAGCTAAAGATCTAAACTTATATTTTCCCGAAAAGGTTAAGTTAGGACGAAAAATAAACTTAAGTAATCAGCGTATAATTGAGGGTTTGTCTATAGGATTATACCCCTACAAATAAAAACACTTTTTGTTCTAGAAGAACCCAATGAATGGATCACAATTGTTTCTAAAATAATTCATGATATTCCCACTGTCTTATCCCAAAATGAAAATGAACAAAAAAATGCTGGAATCCAAATTGCGTGGGTGTAGACAACCATTTCAAGGTCGGACATAAAGACCGATATTTATTAATAACTCAGTTATTATAACTATCCACCTCAAAATCAAAAATTTCTCTCTCAGCCGTGTCAGAATTTCAACCAACAATCCCAATTTAGACCTGGAGTTCAAAAAGAAAGTGACACATTTAACAAAAGTAAACCACAAACGAGTCAGTTTGTCTTGGCTTTCGAGGTGTTGCTTCAAAGGTAATTTGCAACTTAATCAAAAATGCACTTTAAATTTAAAAATATGGCAAGGTAAGTTGAGTTTCTTATTTTAAATACTGATCTACCTTCTGCCATATTAGGTTTAAAAGAATGTATTGGATTTTGCATCACGATTAACAGGATTGTAATGTAAAATCGGAGAAAAACTGATCGCTTTTTTCTGATTGTAAAAGCAACTTGTCTTTATAAATTTTTTCCTGAAATCTAGGTTAAAGATTGCAATAAAAATACCAATTAAGTTTTATAAGAGAAAATAATAAGAATGTAATAATAAAAAAAAAGAAGAAAAAACTATTTTAAATCAATCTAACAAAGAGCAAAATATGGAAAATATTTATGAAAATGTGAAGGAAAATATAGTCTTGGACATAAAAATAAATATTTAAACAAAGACTAAAAATAGATTAAAAGACAGGATGTTAATACTAAATTATTAAACGTTCATATTATAATATTAAAGTGTGAGAAAGCGTTTAGTTTTGAATATTAAATTAAGAAAAGGATTAGTTGAAGGTTTTTATGTGTCAGATAAAAAACAAATATCCCAGAAAGCATGTAAGCTTACGGCAACCTTGTCTCGGAATTTTCTTTTTACTATCGCGAAAATGTTTGCTTATGAAAACCCTTTTTTTCAATAAAGCAAAAACATTGCAGTTTCAAGCCTTCAACCTCATTTTTAAAGCATTTTTTTTTATAAGATATTGTCACTTAGGTGAAAAAATTCATAGACAAAATATTTTGATGTTTATGTTGGTTTCTTCGCGATTCACTATGGTCCAACATCATTTGATGGTCACATCCAACATTTTCCATTACACGTTCAAGCAGGGCCGGATTAACCTATAGGCACACTAGGCACGTGCCTAGGGCCTACGAAATTCAGGGGCCTTCGAAATTCAGGGGCCTACGAAAAACTTGGGAGAAAAAAATTTGTTGACAAAAATAATTTAGCTTTAAAAACAAGTGTATTTTGCACAAAATTATGAAGATACAAATAAAAATATAATATTTTACTGTAATAAATTATTTTGCAGAATCTTATGATCTAATATATTACTTTTTTCCAATTTTTGGATTCAACGAAATCTTGTATTATGCTGTCGAATTCCAAACTACGCAAAATGTCGGATTCAATAGACATGAGAGCGGGCGATGCCAAACGATCTTGATTTATTGTTGAAAGCAAATAATTTTTTATCAATTTTAATCTGGAGAAAGATCTTTCTCCTTCTGCATTTGATCCAAGAATCGACAAATATATTCTTAATGCAATGTGAACGTTAGGAAAAGTATTCACAAGTTTATCTTTAATTTGAGCCTTCAACATTTCTTGTGCAGATTTATGTTCATACAAATTTGAAAATAGTAAAAATTCATCTACAAAGTTTTTCTCTAAATCGGATGAGTAAATTTTCACCAAATTTTGCGCTTTTAGTTTAATCTCAGATTCTGACAAATTTTTGTGTAATTTCCTTGTAATTCGGGTTCGATAAAACATCGATTAATGACACTTTTTGGTCGATCCAGAAAACTGGGAAATTCAGACATCCGGGATAGCGATGGTCCCGAGCATCCCAGATAATTGGTTCTCTACTGTATAATTTCTTGTAATTAATCTTACTATCAATTTCACTGTTTTCTTTGCTGGTTTGTTGTTGTATTGTTGACGTGAAGTGTTTACATAGTTATCGATCGAACTAATCATAATGGTATTATCGATATCAACTGCAATATCGGCAATATGTCGGTATTGCAGATAAAGTTCAATAAACAAATTCGTAAATTAAAATTCATATTAATAAAAATGTAAAAAAAAAATATGCAAGAAAATTTTAGCATATATTTTGAAAAGAGGGGAGGAGTGGGGGAAGGAGGGGAGGGCCCAAAAACGGCTATGCCTAGGGCCCACGAAAGGTATAATCCGGCTCTGACTATGGTCCAACATCATTTGATGGTCACATCCAACATTTTCCATTACACGTTCAAGGTATTTGATGTGCCAACAAACTTCCATCACTCCATGATGGAAAATACTACTTGAATACTATGATGGTTAACCATCGTTTGCTTCTCATGGATCAACAATCCGTGATGGCCCATGATGGTTCCAACTATTCTTTTTCTTGATGGTTTAAGGGGAATTCTTTTGTTGGTTCTCAGGAATTTACCATCAAAACAATTTTATGTTGGATAAATCAGTCCGAATTCACACAATGGGATGATGGTTGTTCATGATCGTTCCAACATTTGATTTCTAAGATACTATGATGGAAATTCATGATTGTTCTATAAGAGCAAACCATCAAAACAAGTTGGTATTCTTATGTTGGACCATCATAAATCAGTCCGATTTAATACATTGGAGTGATGGTTACTTATGTTGGTTACCATCAAAAAATATGATGGTTCATGATGGAATTATTGATGGTTACCATCAAGATTATGTTTGTCCATCACTGGAAAACCATCAAAAACTTTGATTTGGGATCTGTCTATGCAAGATACTTTTAATAATAGCAAACATCTCATTTAAAATATCAAAAGCGCTGTGTTTAAAAAATAAACTATAATTATTTTTTTAATTGAACATGTAATTTTTATTCTAATAGTATGGGTGATATTCTCGCATTTTGTTCGGGGGAGGGAAGCACAAATTATTTTTTCTTCTTCATATTTTGTGAATCTTCACAATAAGAAAAATAATTAAAAATCCGTAGAAGTAATTGCCGAAAAACATCGACGTGTTTCGTTTCGAGATTAGGTTGTTGTAATAAATTAATAATATCGTATAAAAAATATCGGATTTAAAAACTATGGAGAAAACAATAGCAATAACTGGCAAAAATTCGATAGAATTATTGGTTTGAAAGATAAATATTCAAATGCACGATTCGAATTTTCCAAATTTTATGAAATACATCGGGATATTTAAAAATCACGTGAAAGTTAATATCCATAACTGCCGATAGTACAATCAAAACATTATATCGATGTGCGATACTATCGGCGTAAATGCAGCGAGCCAAAAAGTGTGTATCTAAATGCATGATTCAAATATTGCGCGTAAATTTCTGTAGAATAGGAAATTAAATCTTTTCTTTACTTTTCAAAAGAAAATTCTTTCTGCAAGAACTCTGTAACGCCCTGTGACAATGTCGCTACGATTCTGTTACAGGGCTTATCGCTTTGGGTTACAATGCTCGCATACACATAATATTTTTCAACAAGCAACTTTTTTCTTTTTTAAATTGCTATTGAAAGAAATTGTTTTGGAATGAGAGTTTTTATATTTTTAATAAAATGACACACTATTAATATCACAGAATATAATTTCATAAATAAAACACCAGTTGGAGTAAAGAATCTATATTGCATACAAACAAACAAAAATAGAGTCTACTTAAAAGTTTCTCTATTATATTGGTTATATATTGTATCGAGCAGAGCCCAGAAAAGGCATTTAACCTTACAGCAACCTTGTACCGAAATTATCCTTTTAATGTCACGAAAATGTTCATACTAAAAACCTTTTTTCAATAGAGCAAAAATAGTGCAGTTTCAAACCTTTCATCCTAAAGGGATTAAAAATTATTTTTTAAAGCTTTTCTAAAAAGTATTGTCGCTTAGGTTGCTGAGCATGAAATGCAAAAAGAAATCTTATAATGACCTAAATTTAAAATTAATTTCACCTTGAGACTAGCTTTATGAAAGGATTTTTTCACTTTTGAAAACCCTAACTCAACCTTTATTTAAGGTTTTTACATAGAAGGTTGTTTTCCAAGGTTTTGGAATACTGTAATGTGTGTAAAATAGAGCAGATTGTCAAAGATCTTGTTTTAAGGTTAAAAGGTTTACGCGTATACCGCATAAAAACACTTTTTAGGTTTTTTATTAAAAGGTTTTTTGCTGAGTGGAAATAAACCTTATTTTGCTATCAGGGTAGGGGCTCGTGTGGATGAATGAAACTGTCCTTCCAAAAATTTATTATCGGAAATTTCTAGAAAATACAGCATTTTTCAGTCCCGTCTGGCACACAGCACAGGCTTTGAAACTTCAGACTGTTCATAAGAGACTCGCAAATCAGAAAACTATAATACTCTCTATCTATTGCGATTTGGTCTGGTATGTGTAGCTCGGAATCTGAGGCCAAAATTGGCTTTTTTCCCAATTATCTTGTAGTGGAGGTCATCTGTAAAAATGAAAAATAAAATACTGATTACAAAGCTGGAACACAAATGGCTAAATATGGAGTAGAAAAGAGAAAATGACACATCACCATGGTAATAACTAAATTATAACATGATAGTGCCAATTAGAAATATGTACAAAATTACAAAATAGAAAAACAAGTAGAAATTATTTACAAAAATATTAAGAAATGAGAAAGCTAACGGATCATAAACACAAGTTAAATAAAATCAAAATATTTACAAAATAATAAATTAGAAAGGAAAAAAAGATTGATTGTTAGATAGCGTACTCCTTAGCTTCGAAACTCACATTTTTCAAAACTCTCATTTTGTCTCCGTAAGGGTTGCCAAGTATTACCAAAATGATCGTTAAGTCGGCAAAAATGTTGCCAAACCGAGTTTTCCTTAAGAAATATATAAGGCGTTATTTTCTCTGTAAATTACGCTAGAATTACGACTTTCTTTTAAATTTTCTAATTAAACTATTTATTTAGGAATCGTGTGAGATATTTTGCCTAATAACAAAAGGATATTCACAAAATTATACTCATATAAATAAATTCGTAATAATATTATGATAAAAGAGTGCTATCGCATATGTTTTCTCATTTAAATAGTCCAAAGGAACATTTTCACTCTTAACTCTCTTAAAATGAATGACTGAAATCTCTTACTCAAAAAAAGAGAGACATTTTTTGAGGTCGAGTTGAGGTAAGTAGGTATTTTATTTACGTCACACTAAAACTGCACAATGGGCTATTGGCGACTGTCTGGGAAGCATCCCTGAGGATGATCCGAAGACATACCATCACAATTTTGATCCTCTGCAGAGGGGATGGCACCCCTGTTTCGGTAGCCCGACGACCTGCAAGGTCGAGTTGAATACACCTGTGTTAGAGTGAAATACTTGCCTCGTGTTAAATCGAACTTGAGTGGCAGATAATTAAGCAATACTTAAGTTGTTTTCGCGCAAGCATGATTTGATGAGTGAGTTATTAATTATTTAATTGTGTGCGAGCTATGAGCTGGAATTTGTACCGCTTTATTTAAAAAATCAAACGATACTAAAGTTGTAAAATAAAATTGTTATGTTCTACGATTTAAATAAGTTACGTTCTCGCTTCTATTTTATGCTTAATTTTATTTTCTTACGAATTTTCCTCTCAATATTTTGAATTAAAAAATATATCATTTAATTAATACCGTGTCTATTAATACATGAACGTAATACGTGTGTAACTAATTCGCGATCGCAACGCTCGAGTACGCCGTCTAGCGGGAGCCTGTAAATATCGGACATTAATTTATCACGTTTTCATTTAGTTCCATCAAAGTCATTGACTGAATCAGACGCCATTTTTTAGCAGCAAATAAGAAACAAAATTTCCCTAAGGAAAAGACCGAAGAACTTGAAAAAAATCTCCAGAATATTAGTAAATCTTTCAGGAACAGAACACGCCAAACATTTGAAGAAAAATTCCTCAATAATTTTTAATTTCTATTATCAACAAACTTGCAACTGATGACTTCCGATTTCGGATACTGTTACAGATGTGTGTATTAAGGTAAAATGCATTTCTTCTGTCTTCAATTCATTACGAATTAAAGTGAAGTCAACATTGCTTTCGTCATTCCAGTGAATAAATATGAATTCAGAACATACAGAATTGTAATAGTTATAGCATATTCTTCTTCGTTATAGAATAGTATATATTTCTGTATCCATATAATTCGGAAAACAACAATAAAAAATTATCCAAGTTACTTGAAATAGTGCCATTTGTGCTGATTCTTAATTAATTTAAATCGTTTTCTTGGTAAGTTTTTTTTAATTTTGAAAGAATAAGTTCAACTAGAATTCAGCTATTCTGTTTTTAGCTACATATTCAAATTCATATCAATTATAACATTTTGCTGTGTAGTATGTTATCTAAAAGTAATGAAGGTATAAACTATGTATCTATTATTTGAGAATAAAGTTTTCAAACAAGGAACTTATCATTTTGGAATTCTCCGGGAATCATAAATCTGGTAAGTGCAATGATTTTTACAATAAAAAATTTGCTTGTAAATATTTTTTTTTCATTTGAAGATGGTTCTCTACAGAATGGTTTTTTACGTCTGATTAAGAACTATAAGAATAATAAAAAAAGAAACAATATGAAAGTTTTTATTTCAATGTTAATAATTCTTAAAATCGTTTTTTTTATCCTAAGAATTCTTTATTTTCCGTTTTTTAGTTTATAATTTTTTGATAAAAATTGTTCTCAAAATACTTTTGAAAAATTAAATGGTATAACATTATGTGTTTATGTATACTTCTTGTATATTCCAATGTTTGAAATAATATGATTCAGAAAAGTATGGAATAAAAATTCGGTACTTACGACGTATTAACGCCACTGCCGCTACAGATTTGGCGGTTTTTAAGTGCCGCCAATCTACACTTAAAATTTTTGCGACAGTTCATAAAATAAAACACTTTATTTAAAATCAAAATAGTTAATTGGATTTCGGTGGAAAATGAGCCGATATAGAGTTTAGCATAGATTCAAAACAATCATATCGCCATATGAACTCTGAATAAGATTCCAAATGAAATAACATTTCCAAAACGTACGTTTGCCAAGATAAAGTTTTATGTTGTGGGAATTGGTACATTTTCGTTTTTTCGGTAAAATATTTCCCTCCTGAAAAAATAAAATTGCATCTTGTTTTGTTTTTGGCAAATCCCAAAGACGAATATTCGTAGCACTAAAAATGGCGACAAAAAAGAATTGTTTTTTTTTTGTTTTTGTTTCGTCAGTATTCTTTATTTTACGTTTCTTAGTTTCTAAATAATGATTTTTATTGAAACTTGAAATTTTTTGATAAAAATTGTTGTCAAAAAACGTTGTTTACTAAATTAAATTTCATAAAATTATGAGGCTTATGTATACTTTTTGTTCATTTTAATTTTTGAACTAATATGATTCTTAAAACTATAGAATGTAAAGTTTAAATGGGCCTTTCATGTTATATCATTAAATTTAGTAATAGTATTTCTCGGGCATTAGGTTTTAACTCTTATAAGAATATACATATTTTTTTCTGTTAATGTACAAATATTTTTCCGATGTGTTTTGGATGTTCCTTCTCTAATAAAAAGAGATACCATTTTGTTTTCGGTTGTACAAGAAAGAAGATCAAGCATTTTTCTTTTTTAAATTTAATAAGCCACATTAAAGAAGGAACGTTGCAATGCTACACGCTATATTAACGACGTCTCCAGAGTAACTGAATGACGGTTCATATGGAAATCGCAGGTAAGCGTCTCATACAACAACGCCCCCTATAGTTCGTTGCGATCGCGAATAGATGTGTCGATTCAACTTTAAAGTTAATTAAGTGAATTTAAATGAATGATACTTAAACTATTTTGTGAGGGATCAAAAAATTACATTGAGTTCTGGTCAAATTTTAGTGTTCTCGGACCATCGTTAATTTCGACATTATTATTGTTGTTATTTTGACTTTAATAATAATTCAAACGCATAATAAACAACTATTTATTTATTTTCTCTACACTTTTTTTACTTTATTTATTTACTTTACTCTATTTATTTATTTATTCTTACCATTATCGACATCATTATTATCGTTATTTCGACTTTAACATTAATTAAAATAACAATTATTTACTCCAATAAGCAATTAATAAACAATTATAACAATTAACATTTAATAATAAACAACAATTAATATTTAATAATAAACAATTATTTACTCCAACAATGTCTAGATAAATTCTTTTTTGCCAAGGGATTTCTATTCTTTTTTTTTTACTAAACTGATATTATTTTTAAAAAATGAATGTTTTTTTTTTTACAGTCTACTTTCTTTCAGTTCATAAATTCCAAATTTTAATTTTTGTCTGTATTTTTGTTTTGCTTAATGAATATTTAGATGCTTTTTGATGCTGTAAATTTCTTTAAAATCTTCAGTAGAGAAAGAAGAGCAATTAAGGTGAAATTTCAATTGGGGATCAAAACGGGCGACGTAGAGCAGAACTCTCTACCCATGGCAATACTTCGCATGCTTTCACCAGTAGCGTGTGGAGAGTCATCGAAGAAGGAAGTACATTCTGTCCTGATTTTCAAATAGATTAAAAACTTTTTAAGTTAGAAAACTACATGGAACTGAGAACTAAATTAAACATAGTTCTAAAAGAAAGCGTCATGGAAAATTAAAAAAAAAAGTATTTGTGACAATTACATACGAAAAATATTAGAAAGGATAAAATATCGTTGTACACTCCTATACAACTGAGAAGAAAAGGTGGGGAAAGGGTTAGTTCATGGAACCGGTCTTCTCCCCAGATGGAATATTCGAGCGTTGCGACTGCGAATGAAATTATTCTGCGGAATTTTGAAATCTAATAGATCGTTGGTTTGCTGCCCTTAAATTTTGCCATTACTATTTTTTTTTAATGATCATATTTATCCCGCCAACTACAATACTAATTAAAGTAAGAAAGTGAGGGAAAAAAAGAGAAGTTTTCCTTGTATTGGGTGGCAACAATTTCATTCATGTTCATTTTTCGTTTTTATTCTTTCGTCCACCCCAAAAAGAATTCTAAAATTAGAGCGTTTAAGGCAGGAAGACATTAATGATGTTGTCGCGTGTTAATAACCTAAAGAAGAAAAAAAAATGCGGCAAAATATTTTAGATTAGAAATTGCACAGAAATGAATAATGCCAGTCTTCGTAGAATGTTAATTAATGTTTGACGCATTCATTTTACTTCCCAATCACGTCACGTGTAGACAATGTCCTCCGCAAGGGAGCTAAAACCAAACTAATGAAAAAGATAAAAATGCCGGGATGTCTCAAGGGATAAGAACGTTCGCCCTCCAGTGAGGTGCACCGGGTTCGAATTCCAGCAATGGCAGGTTGATTCGAATTGCGCAATCGGCTTGCACCGACCCCAGTGCTGACTTAAAATATCCTCAGTGGTAGACGGATCATGAGTTAGAGTCCCCTTGCCACGGGCAAACCGTGTTTTCCTGTACTAGTAAAGCAAATGCGAGTCAGTTCCATCAAAAAGTCCTTCACGAAGGCAAAATTTCTCCCAATACTTGATCCAGGAGTTTCCTTGTCTTCTGAATTGGATTCAAAATGACAAGGCTACGAAGTTGAACATTAGTAGCCTTAAAACAAAAAATGGGGTAGGCTGTTCAACGATGGCTATAGAAGAAAAAAAATTGGATGGTTTTTTTCTAGTTTAGTCGTAAAAATCAGCCGGAAGTAGTAACCCGAAAGTCTAATGACGAATTTTAACCCCTAGCGCCATCTAGGCTTAGCTTTACACGGTAAACCATCCATTTATTCTAAACGTTGTTCCCGAATATAAATACAAAGAAGAAGCAAAGATTGATGTTCGTCTAAAGAGTCCGTGTTCTCTGGATTGTGTTCAAAAGGCGTTGAACATGGGTGGTCGAAAACCCTAAATTGGGTCGGCTGTTCAACAACGGTTATAAAATGAAATAAAATAAAATCATTGATGAAGGGGGTTTAAAAGCCACCAAATTATTTATAAAAGAATGAATTCTTGTACCACGATTTCAGTGAGATGAGCAAAACGAATCACTAAGGTGAATCGAATGAACAGAATCAGCTCACTTAGATGATTTAAATATATTGATGGTGATACGAATCACCGAATCAGTTTCCAGATTTCATTTTTTCTAAGATTTGATTTTGAATATTGTTTGATTAAAGTTTCCACGTTTCGAAAATTTTTTCGTGTTTTTGAATAAATATAGCATTTCCAAAAAGTAACTAATTTACAAATAATTCACTACAATAAAAGTAAAACAGTATTTTATTTTATAACCGTCGTTGAACTGCCGACCCAATTTTTGGGTTAACGTTCTCCTAGGACTTTATTTTAATGAAATTAACCAGCATTTGCGTTACATATGGAGAGGAAAACTACTTTAACCTTCCACGGATAGCGCACCCATGATCCGCTGACGATATTTTACGTCAGCACTTTGGTCGGTGCGAGCCGAGTGCGGAATTCGCATCGACCAGCCATCGCTGGGATTCGAACCCGTATCCCCTCACAGGAAGGCAAACGCTCTATCCCCTGAGCCACCACGGATCTCTTAATATTATAATAACTTCCATCCAAATTGAAGTTCTGAATGAAACTCGTGTTTAGTTTGTAATTGAAATTTGCACTTCAATTTCGGCTGAAAAAGTCATTCTTTCCAAAATTTAATATTTAACCAACAACCATCTTAATTTTAATTAAATTAACTAATATTAATCAACAGATGTTATTCATTTCCATGCAAGTTATTGAATCAAAATGTTGTTATTAAAATACGAACTTTTGAGTTAACTGGTTTAATAATTATAATAATAATAACCGACTGCGGGGTACACCTTAAATACATTTTCCTACTTTTACGCTTTAATTTCTTTCCTTTTTTTTTTCCTTCGTAATCTGCCAGGTACATAATATTTCTTTCCCCGAATTTATATATTTTATTATTATGTACATTATATATTTTATTTCGTGTTTTTGTGTTTTGTTTTTTACTGAATTGAATTTTGTTGACGAATCGGTTACATTTTTGTCTTTGGTGCAACCTCACACCTCGTACCAAGCATGATTGGGAACTTAACACTGGTCTTTCTGCCCTCGGTTGCCAACCTAACCGGAACATATAAAATATATAACTCCTGCTCCTTCACCCCAGAGCCTAAGATCTAGAAAATTGAGAGGGCTACAGTAGGTCTTTACCCTCAATGGGCTGTCGCGCCACTGACTTTAGTTGCAGTAGTTTAACTCCTCACACATTGATATATTTTTCTTTGGCGATCCGAACGTAATATCAGAATTTTGTGGACATAACTATGTGGGATGAAGAGTCTTTTCAGTCACTAATCTGTCTTTATTGTGCTCAAGGGGATAGAATATTCGCCTTCCATTGAGACGCACCGGGTTCGAATCCCAGCGATGGCTGGACGATACGATTCATGCACCTGGCTTGTATCGACCGCAGTGCTGACGTAAAATATCCTCAGTGGTAGATGGATCATGGATTAGAGTCCCCTAACCATCGAACTAAACCATCGTTTTCGTGGTTTTCCTCGCCTTATGACGCAAATGCGGATTAGTTCCATCAAGAAGTCCTCCCTTCCAATGAGGTGAACCGGTTTCGAATCTCAGCGATGGCTGGTCGATAGGAATTCCGCATCCGGCTTGCACCGACCACTGTGCTGACATAAAATATCCTCATTGGTAGGCGGATCATGGATTGGAGTCTCCCTGAAGTCAGGCTCTCCCTGTGATGTTTTCGTGGTTTTTCTTTCCACGTAACGCAATTGCATTTTAGTTCCATCAAAAAGTCCTTCATGAAATCAAATTTCTCCCAATACTTGATCCAGGAGTTCCCTTGTCTTCTGGATTGCACAGGGGCGGGCAGGGTTAAGTTAGTTATTATTAGTAGTCGTAAACCCAAAAAGTTGGGTCGGCTGTTCAATATCGGCTATAAAATAAAAAAATATAATCGGTCTTCATTTTAATTAATTATTTTTAACTTTCTTTTTTAAAATTTTGCATTCTTTTGTTTCAATCTTTTTATTATTTTTTTATTATCATTTCCGTTCTTCCTAACAACGGTTTTATTCCAGGTTTTCTTTAACACAAATCTTTCTGAAATATAAACAAACGATTCAAACAGCCTCGTTTTGTTTTAAATTTATCAAAATGATAGGAGATGATGAAAAGTTTTGTACTTTCACTAGAGCAGGATCTGCATTCATTTTTGAAACACCAAAAAAAAAAGAAACAGTTTGTTCTTTGAATAAAGCTCTTCTTTTCTCTCCTGCAGAAGAAGAAGCTTGTTGGAGGAGGCAATGCTAAGATAAAAAAAAAAATGTTTTTTAGAAGGACAGATAAAAGCTAAACACACTGTTTCAAACAGACTCCTTCAGGTATGCTTTGTCGCATTGCAGTGGTGTTTTGTTTTTCTGAATGGCTTGTCCTTCTGCCCGATCTATTTCAAGTTGCTATTTTATCACCAGCAGTTGGCAACACTCTTTAAAAGAAATACTAAAGGGAAAAAAATGGCTCCAAGAATGCAGACGAAACAATAATTGCACACGTATTTAAGGAATTTGATTGGAGTATATTTTGCGTTTATTTTTTCCCTTTTCCTGTAAGTTCGTTTATTTTTTAAAGAAGAAGATCGAGTTAGCTTATTAGAAGAGTTTCGATCAAAGCAATAAGATCATATTATCCATTAAATGGGCTGAGATACATTTATTTTTCTCTAAATGCATGAAATTTTTTTTTCGCTGTCTTACAATTTTTAACAACTGAAAATAATGTTTTAAAATAAACAATTTTTGTATTATTTTAAATAATAAACATCCCTGTATTGTAATTTGTCTGACTCATATTTTGCTATTAGTATTTTTTTTTTTTAAATTTGAGATGCATTTACTCTTTGTTCCGAATTCGAATTTTATTTTAGTTCTCTTTCGGTCATTTAACTATTTCTCTCAAACTTACTTAAGATATATTAGACCTAAAAATAAGTTATCTGATGAGAGGGCAGAGCAATTTATTTTAGTTATCATTCGCTAATTTCTCTCAAACATAACAGATATATTAGACCTAAAAATAAGTTATCGGATGAGAGGGCAGAACATTTTATTTTAGTTATCATTCGCTAATTTAACCATTCCTCTCAAACATGAAATCATGTTTTTAATGCAATTTATGTTGCGTTTGAGAGTGTTGAAAGGTTTTCATTTATGCGCATTTTTCTGTTGTTCCTTTAGGCCGGCGCATAAGTGAAAGTTCACGGTTATTTCTAATTGAAACATATTCTACCTGTTTATTGACACTATAAAAAAGGAAAGTTCTTTTAATCTAATATTATTAAAACCAGAGCAGCGGAAGAAATGACACTCTAAATATGAACTCGAATTAAATTAACTCGTTGATTAAATTTGGCAGGCATTATTACTCTACGATGCATTTTTTTTTTTTTTTTTACTGAACATGCTTAATTAAATCAGAGCCAACAGAAATGGGGTAACTCAGTTACTAAGGTAACTGATTGAAATGATAAAATACATTTGTTGTATAACTTTTAAAAATCTATGAAGGTTTCTTATTTATGAAGGAATATAATTAGATATTTGGTTGTATTTTAGTACCGATGAATTAGTCATAAATATTAAGTTTTAAATTTTCCTTTTGAAATAAGAGAATACTCGATAAAAAAAAACAATTTTAAATTAACAAATCGTTGTACATTTGATTGTACAAAATTAGATAATTTGATGTAACATATTTCCTTTACTTAAATATTGTGAAAGACCAGTGTAGCAGTAGGGGAGAGTGGGGTCAGTTGTAACATTTTTTACTTAACTATTTTTAACTAACATTAAATCCAATATATTATTAGTATTAATTGACAGACGAGTAAAGTAGACTATCCTTTACTAGAAGGAAAAATAAATACCTTATTTTAAATGTTATTATATTAGTTATTAACAATTTTTCACAGTCGTGCACTTGTTACAATGTCCCCACTTACGGGGTCAATTGTAACAGTTCATAAATGCAACTAAAACATAGTTAATTATACATATTATCATAGATGTGATATATTTTTTTATTGATCAAAATAGTAGTGATATTTTAGGAGTAAAAATAATAATGAGCAGAGACCTAAAGGGTTAAACTTTTAACTTTAAGGGGTGGTTAAAAATTTTAATTTATGCTGTGAAAGGTGACAAATAAAATAATGCACATGCAACATAATATAAATGATATAGGAAACTATTGGTGGTTCTTAAAGAGTTAAGTAATGGTTTGTTAACATAAGATTATTTATTTTCAGCTGTTACAATCGTCCCTTAACCTATTGTTACAATCGTCCCCAAGACGCCAGTTCAGCTTCATTTGTTAAAAACAATACTAGTTAAATAACAAAACTAATCTTTTTTTTTAAATGTTAATTAAGGTGTCCACTTACATATTCGGTTAATAATTTTTATTTGTTTAAACGAAATTACTTTGCTACAGTATAATATTCTAATACCAAAAAAAGTACTTACGTAGCTTGAAAATATCATTTGTGATGTATCTCTTTCAAAAGTACATAAAAATAGTTGCCAGCCGGGGTGTACATGTAGATTTACTAAATACACCTTGTGCGCCCCCTAAGAACCAAATCTAGAATCCGACACTCGAAATTTTTGCTCTGTTACAATCGTACCCTGTTACAATTGACCCCACTCTCCCCTACGCATGGGCATACCCTGGCCCCAGGCACAAATCTTGAGAATCCTACTTTTTATAAATTGTATTAAAATAAAGCTAAGTATAAATTGCATTGCCTGATATATTTTCTAAAATAAATAGATTCTTTTGTATAAACAGTGCATTTTTTTCTAATAGTGCTTGATTGTCAGGCAAACACCCATAATTTGAATAATTTATCTCCAAGAAAACTTTAAAGGCAACCGAAATCTATTTTTCTACATTCCAATGAACATTTGAAGTACTTGGGCATTGAAAAATGTTTTCATAATTGTTTAATTTGACAAAATAATTCCCAGATACCAAAATAAGGTTTATTTTCACTCAGCAAAAACCTTTCAAAAAGGTTTGACAGTGTAAACCTTCTAACCTTAAAACGAGATCTGTGACCATCTGATCTACTCTACGCACATTACCCCAATCCAAAACCTTGGAAAACAACCTTCTCTATAAAAACCTTAAATCGAGGTTGACTTAGGGTTTTTAAGCGTGAAAAAAATCCTATAGTAAATCTAGTCTCAAGGTGAAAAAAAAAATAGTGCGTGGAGTCCCTCCGCGCGGAAGAAGTTAAACTTCGCAACCTGCGATGTTAATTGTAGAAGAATCAGCAGTCGTAGAAGGATCACTAGTTCTATTCAACGACTCTTTTTCCTGCTCCACTCGCTTCCGTGCTCTGTAATCACGGTAATAGTGTGCATTTTTCCCTCGTGGACCTCTTGAACCAGTGGAAGTGCTTGTGGTTGCCTCATCGTCTCGCCCTGGAAAATGTATTTCTATTAATAATGTATGTGAATGCGTCATAATGTAATTTCAAAAGAGAAAACCTAACAATCAATTGATATTTACAAGAGACGTACCTTGACATAACCTTAAATCCGTCACATTGTCCGTGGGATTGTTTTCACTCATTTTTTACAATTGTTATCCACTAAATTTGAAAATAAATAAATACTACCCTATTAAATTGTATGTGTATCAAAACAAACTAAAGAAATATTTACAGAAAAACAATAATTTTATGCTGGTGAGAACCAAAACAATATGGAAATGAATGAGGGAAAACTGGTTCCTACCACGTGATTTCCCGGCCAATAAAAACCTTGTTGGAAGTCGCATAAGAAGTATAACTTCAATAATCTTAAATCTAGGTATTTATGAGGTTTCTTTTAGCTAAGTCTTGCATGTTCAGCTAACATCCACCTTGTCATGAAATTTTAATGGACAATGCAATTGGGTATAATATAAAAAAAACACAATTACTTCCACTTAGTAGGAATAACATTTACCATGACGCAATGCTAAATTCTATGCCACTATCCACATAAATCAGTTATTAATCAAAAATCGAATATCAATTACTTTTCTTTATAATGCAATAAAATCTGGCGAGCAGCTATTTAAACGATCAAACACTTCGTTTGTTTATTTGTGGCTTGAAGTTAGGCTCGCAGAAAATGCCGTTCATGGGTTAAATTTAGTAGGAATAACACAACCTGTGACGTAGGCTATAGTATACCCAATTGGATCCTATCGCTAGTGTGACGTCAGCTAAAACGTCACGATGGACCTAAGTGACAATACTTTTTAACAAAGCTTTAAAAAAAAAATTTTAACTCATTTTAGGATGAAAGATTTGAAATTTTTTTAAAATTTTCTTTAGGATGAAAGGTTTGAAACTGCACTATTTTTACTTTATTGAAACAAGGTTTTTAGTGCAAACATTTTCGTGACGATAAAAAGAAAATTCCGAACACAAGGTTGCCGTAAGGTTAAATGCCTTTCTGGGATTCATATCTTTTGAAATTTTTTTTTTTTAATTTGTTATACCTTTATGTTTATTTAATTTAATTAACTTCCATGGTTTGTAATTATTTTAAGGATTTTACAACTGGTTAGTATCTCATTTTTTTAAGAATCATGCAATGTTTAAAAAATTGCTTTATTTGAATTTCTGAGGTAATCAAAATGTGTTTAATTTTCTTAAAATGAATGCATCCTATCTTAAAAATTATTTATTTTATGTATGTGAAAGTTATTTAGATCGCTTCTTAACGTTATGTCATGTTGCAGGGGTCTAAATTTTTGCGTCCTTGCATTCCGAAATAATACTCGTTTCGTTCGAATAAGAGAAAGATTCGTTTGCTTTGATCAGTGCCCGACTCAGCCTAATTGGGGCCCGGGCAAAACTTCTTAGCCCCCCCCCCCTCTGATTTACTGTTTCAGTCATGAAGAGTCAAACTTTATGGAGGTATATAAAAAAAATTCCCCTCATTACAAATACACTGGTGGACAAAATTAAGAGATGGAAGACATTTTCTCAAATATCCCAAAAAATACTGAATATAAATAAATGAAATTTGGTATGGATATAGCTAATTCCATGATAATAAAGTGTGCAAAACAAAAATGAAAGTGCCATTCACTGGCAGGACCTATAGCCAATAAATACAATGTAGTCTGAACTTAAGGATAAAATATGACAATAAAAGTGAGGCTTGTGCAGTGTGTGTTGCCTCTAGTATGGTGTATGGTCACACCTGACAGACAGACAGCATGCACAACGAGTATGCATGCTGTTAAGAAGGGAGTTAAGGAGGACTTGTGGAAGACCCTCCCATTCTTCCACCAGAGCAATTTTTAACTCCAGAATGGTTCTGGGGGGAGGTTTGCGCATCGCAATAGCTCTCCCAAGAGCATCCCAAGCATGTTCAATAAGATTCAGGTCAGGGAATTTGGCTGGCAAATCCATTCGTTGAATATCCTCGCTTTCCAGATACTCATCAACCATGAGAGCCCTATGTGGTCGCGCATTGTCGTCCATAAAAATGAGCTCAGGGCCAACAGCGCCCCTGAAAAGACCCACATAGGGCTCTAGGACCTCTGGGCATTCACGGAACCATTGTCAAACACATGGAGTGGTGTGCGGGTATCTTGCATGATCCCTGCCCAAACCATGAGTTCTCCACCAGCATAATGGTCCCTTTTGATAAAGCTGCTGGGATGGTATCGAGTTCCAGGTTCCCTCCATATCAATAACCTTCCAGAATCAGGTTGTAGACTGAATCTGGACTCATCTGTGAAGAGAACATTAGCCCATTGAAGCTTTGTCCAATTCTGATGTTGTCTTAATTTTGTCCACCAGTGTGCATAACAAAAAAATTGACTATAGCCTAAAATAGCTATAAGGTCCCCCCTTCCTCCAATGGTCAGAAGAAATATCATTCTGTCCATTATTATTGATTTTCTGTCAATTCTATGTCCATCATGTCGAATGCAGTTTATTTGATTGTTGACTTTCTCACCCAGCAGCGAAACATTTCATATCCTTGCCGACATTAGGGAGAAATGAAGCAAAATTTTCGCTCAATGAGGTCTATCAGAAGCCCGTATTTTTTGTAAACATATCGAATTTTGCAATATGTAAAAATACAGATTTTTGATTCGCCAAATGTGACCATCGCCGTTGTGAAAATTTAGATGAATTCCGCCCTAGAGAGCCATGGATTTGCAAAATATAAATTTTTTTCTTGTTTTCATACAATAGATCATTGTTTCCCAAAGTGTGGTACGCGTAACCCTCGGGGGTACGCCTTCTTATGCGAAATATCTTGCAACAAAAGAAAATTTCAAAAAATTTTAATTCGAAACAAAGCTAGCCATGAAAATATATTATGACGTATTTTTCTATTGGCTATATTTTGCAGAGTTAACTGTTAATAATGAGTGGTGTCAACAGCCAATTGTGATTTTTAACTATTGTACAATTTTTTATAGTAAAAAATTGCTTATGAGTGGTACACAGCGTTACGAAAAATTTGGAAAGGGTACACAAAAGTCATAAGTTAGGGAAACACTGCGATAGATGAATGAAGAAGCTAACATAAAACTGACGGATTTTTCACTGTACTGATATTTTGTTTAAAAAAAAGTTCATTAACGAAGGAAAAGTGAAATAAATTCTATTCAATTTGGGGAGCCCCTCTGATGTGGGGGGCATGGGCAAATGCCCCGTATGCCCCTATCTTAGTCTAACTCTGATTTTCAACTCATTTTTTTTTTAAACTCTGAAACAGATAAGTAAAGCAAATACCGAGAGAATCACGTTTAAATGTCACTTTCTCAGCGATTTTTATCTCTCTCATAATTTGTGCGGAAAAAAAATGCTTTCCAAGAGCACGAAAGTGAGAAAGTAAAAAAAAAAAAATAAATAGAAACAAATATCTATCCAGTTTCTTTAACTTGTTGCCAAGAAATGTTTTAGAATTTTCTGTCAAAAACCAAACGATGTTTGAAAAAATGAAAAGTTAAAAAAGAGATTGACAGCATCTGTTTCACAGATTTTTTGAGGACTTCATGTATTATTCTTTCCCCAAAGAGAAAGTTTTCTTTTCTTTGTGCTTCTTTCAATGACAGCTGCGCCGAAGAACATTGGAAAGGAAATAAAAAGAGAACATCTTGGGGGGGGTGGGGGGAATTTATGCTCTCAATGTTCACTTAGCATTTAAATTCTAGCGAATAACTCGGTTTCAAAACACTGTGAATGTCGACATTAACATTTTCTTGTTTGTGAGTTGAATATTTTTCGTTTTATCATTCAAAAATGGTTCCGCCATCGACTGATCGTAAAGTCACGGTTCCCGGTGGAACACCGAAGTCGAGCATCACTGACTGCGGACAGTGGGCGACCCCTTGGATCAGCCTGAGTAGGGACCGAGGGTGTGCGGTATGGGTCCTCGTTAAACTGTTCTACCGTAAAGTGCTCGACTTCGCGGGCAGGTCGTCGGGTTACCGAAGCAGGGGAGCCATCCCCTCTGCAGAGGATCAAAATGGCGATGGCGTGTCTTCACATCATCCTCAGGGACGTTTTCCAAAACGTCGCTAATAGCCCATTCTGCAGCTCTAGTGCGACGTAAATTAAAAGTACCTACATTCACATATGGAAAGCTGAAAATTATTTTTACTTTTCTTCAAAGTTGAAAAGAGGAATTCATACAGGGGTGTTCAGCCAACACCTCCTATAAGTAGGAAGACCTCAGCACGGATCAATTTAGTAGTCCGATGTGACGAAGTTGATGAAAAATAAAGAAGATGTCATTACGTTCGGGGTACTAAGCCGCGCAGTGGTTGAAAATACAAAATACAGTGAATTCGCGATAATTCGAATCTGATAGGACTGACGAAAAACTTCGACCTATCGGAAGTTCGACTTTCCGTTAGTTTCGGTTTTGGACTTTCAAAATATTGTCCCATTATTTAATTAATGCTTATTAATTACAAATCTTCTAAATGCTTACAATATTTAAGATCATTTTTCTGAGAAGCCATTTACGATTAGACTGTTTGAAGCACTTTATAATACCCTGGTCCATCGATTGCAACTTTGCTGTTGTGTTTGGCGGGAGAAACTGCAAGTTTACTGCTTTCAAATTAGGTAGATCACTATGCGCTGTGCATTTATCCATAAAGAGTATCACTTTTCCTTTTTCAGCGAAGAATTTCCGATCCAATTTTCTTACATAGTCTTCAAACAAAACTGATGTCATCCGAAACTTTTTGTTAGAGTTGTAATCCAAAGGATACGTTTTTACATTCTTGAAACATCGGGGATTTCGGTATTTTCCGATAATAAGTAAGGGCATTTTCTCTGTCCCAGACGCATTTCCTCCAACTAGGACAGTCAAACGTTCCTTGCTCATTTTACCCCCTGAGCAGTTTTCATCCTTAACATAGTCTTATTTGGAAGACATGTAAAAAATAAGCCCATTTCATCAATATTGAAAACATCATTTTATCTGCATCCTTGAGGTAAATTTGGTAACGTTTCATTTAACCACTGTTCACATACTTCAAGAGGGACAGCTTTAGCTTCTCCATGAAGAGTGCGAAAGACATTGTGTGTGTGTTGCAAAGGAAGGGGCAAGATATCAGCTCCTAGACTTTTTTTCTTGCTTTAAAAGGTCCAAAAAAATCGAGTTAAAGGGAGTTAAATTCGAGTAATCGAGAATAATTAACATGAAATTGAAGATAAAAGGGTCGGGACCTCATAAAAAAATCGAGTTATAGTAATATTCGAGTTATCGTACTTCGAGTTATAGCGAATTGACTGTATGTCATTACTAAGGCCCGGATTTTGATGACATTTGCATTTTTTGCATTTTTGGACATTTTTTATCTTTTAGAGCATTTTTTTAGATTTATAGGGCATTTTTCTTTACATTTTTGGGGCGTACTTTGCAGTTTAATGCATTTTTTAAAATTTTTTGTTAATTTTTTCCAATTTTTTATCAATTTTCATTATTACACTGGCTTCCAAACAATGAAGAAAATCTATAGGATATTAACAAGTGAAGCAAAATCTTTTCATATTGAAGAAGAATTGTCAGTAAGTGAGACCGTCTTTTTCAAGTACACACCTATAACATCAGTAGACGTTGAAAGAAGCTTCTGCAGGAATGAAAATTTACTTTCAGACAAGAGACGCTCGTTTACATTTCAAATTATCAAAAAACATTTAATAATCCAATGTAATTCTGATATTTAGTAATATTATGAGATGGAAGTTGTTATATCCATTAAAGTTTCTATACAAAATAAAAATATTTTGGTGTCAATATATTTTCCTTTTTTTGTTATTTTAGAATGTAAAACATATTTTTCAAACTTTAATGAACGTAGAACAAGTATTGCATTGCTTTATATTTTTTAAATGACTCATAATAATTTTAAAGAGCAAAACATTTTTTTAATTCAATATTTTTACTTTATTTAAGGCATTTTTTGCGCAATTTTTGCATTTTTAAGGGCATTTTTTGCTCTTTTTAAGGACATTTTTTGCACTTTTTAAGGGCATTAGTTGAGATTTTTTTGGTCATCAAAATCCGGCTCTAGTCATTACGTTTGGACTACTAAAGGATATTTATGGTAAGCCGCGCTGGGGCCTGCTCTTTTCTAGGAGATGTTGGTTCAGCCGTAGTTGAATAATCTAACGATAACTTATTAGGAGAAATCTTTTCTTATTTGTTGATTTGTTACGCATGCGCTCTGAAACTCTTGCTAACTAGAATATTTTTACCTGCTTCAGTTGGATTAGCGATTTCGCGACAGCATGTTTCACTCAGGCTTTACGCGAGTTTCAGGGCGCAGAGCCTTTTTTTCCCAACAACTTTGGAAGTTTGAAGCATGTTCTCATTCAGTTTTTCATTTTGAAGTTTCTAATAAATAATTTATTTTGGTAATTTAGTTTTATTTCGTTATTCGATGGCTCATATTAGTTTAATTTCATGTTAGTATTCCCCACAGGGGGAAATGATTCAAATTTTTATTTTCAATTTTATATTCTGGCCATATTACGTCCCATAAGATTCTATGTGAAATCTTAATTATTAGTTGAAACTATAAAGCTTTATTGTTTTTAAGCGGTTGAAACTGGTTATTTACGTTCGTGTATCAATTGTTTAACATTGTAATGCAATACGTTAAAAATAAATATCAATAGGAAGCATATAAAAAAAAATAGTGCGTGGAGACCCTCCGCGCCGAAGAAGTTAAACTTCGCAACCTGCGACGTTAATTGTAGAAGAATCAGCAGTCGTAGAAGGATCACTAGTTCTATTCAACGACTCTTTTTCCTGCTCCGCTCGCTTCCGTGCTCTGTAATCACGGTAATAGTGTGCATTTTTCCCTGGTGGATCTCTTGAACCAGTGGAAGTGCTTGTGGTTGCCTCATCGTCTCGCCCTGGAAAATGTATTTGTATTAATAATGTATGTGAATGCGTCATAATGTAATTTCAGAAGAGAAAACCTAACAATCAATTGATATTCACAAGAGACGTACCTTGACATAACCTTATAAATCCGTCGCATTGTGCGTGGGATTGTTTTCACTCATTTTTTACAATTGTTATCCACTACATTTGAAAATAAATAATACTACCCTATTCGCGATCGCAACGAACTATAGGGGGCGTTGTTGTATGAGACGCTTACCTGCGATTTCCATATGAACCGTCATTCAGTTACTCTGGAGCATATATGGCAACGTTACTTTTAAAAAGTAACGAGTAAAAGTACAAGTATTTTTAAAAAAAGTTGCGAGTAAAAAGTAAAAAGTTCTTATTTTAAAAAGTAACGAGTAAAAAGTAAAAGTACAAGTACTAAACAAAAAAAGTAACGATTTAAAAGTACATTTCTAGGAAATCGAAAATTCAAAGTAACCCAAAATTTTACTGAATAATATTCTTATGTTCTTTAATGTTTTTGCAAAATTGTTGTTATTTATTTAATTATTTTTAATTTTGAAAGTTATGAACATTAATTTATTTTTAAATTCGGAAGAATATTATTATATAATTTAATAATATAATCGTATAATATAATTTCAAAATCAAATATAATTTTAATATCAAACTTTTTATGGATTTGCACGAAAAAGAAATTTTATCTATTGATCTTAATTTTTAATTTTTTATTTTTATTTATTTAAATTACCATTGATTTAAAATTGTTTTACTCTATAGAAACGTGTTTTGAAAGCACAAACATAAACAAAGCAAACACGGGATTTTAGATAGCTTTGTAATCCTTGAGCTAGTAAAAAATAATTGAATGTGCAGTATAAGTTGAAACAGAACAGTCTACAGTTTTATTTGTAACAATGGCTAATACTGAAGTCATGCGCGAAAAACATTTTCCGAGCATTTCTGCCTAACGGAATAATTAAAATTTGTAAACGAATTTCAGTATCAGCGGCTAAATTAATACCTTCGAGTTTTCAAGAGTTAAAATAGTAATTATAATAGTTTTCAAGAGCACAAATAGTTCTGAAATTCTTAGAGATTTGACTGGGCGTTGTTTGACAAGGTCGGGCATAAACATAATTTTAGTAAAAAATGTACTAGGTAAAAATGTATTTAGTAAAAAATGTATTAAGACAAAAATGTATTATTGGTGAGTTCAAAAAGAAAATTGAAAAACGTAATAGCAAAATACAACATTTTTTATATAAAATGTGTTAAATAAATGCATAAAACTCGAAAATGAAGGAAAATAACTTGCTAATTAATATTTTTATTCATTTTGCAAAATAATTGCATTTCGAAAGTAGTGTCACTGAGTCAGGAATGACAATTTTAAAAGGTCAAGGTATTTAAGCACGAAGTTAACTGTGAATGCATATATATTGCACATTAATTTTATAAATTAAAAAAAAAACATAGCATTTTTCTTAAATTTAATTTTTCTTTTTTTTAATTTTATTTATTTATTTTTTTTTTAGAAAGCTTACCGAGTTTTAGAAAAAAGTAACGATTTCATTCGACATTTCCGTTACAAGTACTTGTACTTTTTCCCTAAAAAAGTAACGAAAGTACAAGTAAAAGTACTAAATTTAAAAAGTAACGAAGTACAAGTAAAAGTTCGTACTTTTTACTTGTACCGGCGGTACAAGTAACGAAAGTAAAAGTACTGCCATATATGCTCTGGAGACGTCGTTAATGTAGCGTGTAGCATTGCAACGTTCCTTCTTTAATGTGGCTTATTAAATTTAAAAAAGAAAAATGCTTGATCTTCTTTCTTGTACAACCGAAAACAAAATGGTATCTCTTTTTATTAGAGAAGGAATATCCAAAACACATCGGAAAAATATTTGTACATTAACAGAAAAAAATATGTATATTCTTATAAGAGTTAAAACCTAATGCCCGAGAAATAGTATTACTAAATTTAATGATATAACATGAAAGGCCCATTTAAACTTTACATTCTATAGTTTTAAGAATCATATTACTTCAAAAATTAAAATGAACAAAAAGTATACATAAGCCTCATAATTTTATGAAATTTAATTTTGTAAACAACGTTTTTTGACAACAATTTTTATCAAAAAATTTCAAGTTTCAATAAAAATCATTATTTAGAAACTAAGAAACGTAAAATAAAGAATGCTGACGAAACAAAAACAAAAAAAATTCTTTTTTGTCGCCATTTTTAGTGCTACGAATATTCGTCTTTGGGATTTGCCAAAAACAAAACAAGATGCAATTTTATTTTTTCAGGAGGGAAATATTTTACCGAAAAAACGAAAATGTACCAATTCCCACAACATAAAACTTTATCTTGGCAAACGTACGTTTTGGAAATGTTATTTCATTTGGAATCTTATTCATCAGAGTTCATATGGCGATATGATTGTTTTGAATCTATGCTAAACTCTATATCGGCTCATTTTCCACCGAAATCCAATTAACTATTTTGATTTTAAATAAAGTGTTTTATTTTATGAACTGTCGCAAAAATTTTAAGTGTAGATTGGCGGCACTTAAAAACCGCCAAATCTGTAGCGGCGATGGCGTTAATACGTCGTAAGTACCGAATTTTTATTCCATACTTTTCTGAATCATATTATTTCAAACATTGGAATATACAAGAAGTATACATAAACACATAATGTTATACCATTTAATTTTTCAAAAGTATTTTGAGAACAATTTTTATCAAAAAATTATAAACTAAAAAACGGAAAATAAAGAATTCTTAGGATAAAAAAAACGATTTTAAGAATTCTTTACATTGAAATAAAAACTTTCATATTGTTTCTTTTTTTATTATTCTTATAGTTCTTAATCAGACGTTAAAAACCATTCTGTAGAGAACCATCATCAAATGAAAAAAAAATATTTACAAGCAAATTTTTTATTGTAAAAATCATTGCACTTACCTGATTTATGATTCCCGGAGAATTCCAAAATGATAAGTTCCTTGTTTGAAAACTTTATTCTCAAATAATAGATACATAGTTTATACCTTCATTACTTTTAGATAACATACTACACAGCAAAATTTTATAATTGATATGAATTTGAATATGTAGCTAAAAACAGAATAGCTGAATTCTAGTTGAACTTATTCTTTCAAAATTAAAAAAAACTTACCAAGAAAAGGATTTAAATGAATTAAGAATCAGCACAAATGGCACTATTTCAAGTAACTTGGATAATTTTTTATTGTTGTTTTCCGAATTATATGGATACAGAAATATATACTATTCTATAACGAAGAATATGCTATAACTATTACAATTCTGTATGTTCTGAATTCATATTTATTCACTGGAATGACGAAAGCAATGTTGACTTCACTTTAATTCGTAATGAATTGAAGACAGAAGAAATGCATTTTACCTTAATACACACATCTGTAACAGTATCCGAAATCGGAAGTCATCAGTTGCAAGTTTGTTGATAATAGAAATTAAAAATTATTGGGGAATTTTTCTTCAAATGTTTGGCGTGTTCTGTTCCTGAAAGATTTACTAATATTCTGGAGATTTTTTTCAAGTTCTTCGGCCTTTTCCTTAGGGAAATTTTGTTTCCTATTTGCTGCTAAAAAATGGCGTCTGATTCAGTCAATGACTTTGATGGAACTAAATGAAAACGTGATAAATTAATGTCTGATATTTACAGGCTCCCGCTAGACGGCGTACTCGAGCGTTGCGATCGCGAATTAAACTATATGTGTATCAAAACAAACTAAAAAAAATATTTATAGAAAAACAATACTTTTATGCTAGTGAGAACCAAAACAATGTGGAAATGAATGAGGGAAAACTGGATCCTACCACGTGATTTCCCGGCCAATAAAAATGTAGCGTTAAACGTTTAACGCAACCTTGTTGGAAGTCGCATAAGAAGTATAACTTCAATAATCTCCCGGATGAAAACCCATTACATGTATGTTTAAATATAAAAGTATTGCCTATAAACACGAGCAAATCATGTCATTATTAAAACACTACAGTGTCGCTAATAATTGGGCCTAATTATTATAATAGACTAATATAATACCTGATATAATAAATATTCCATATTTATTTAATATATCGTCTAATTTGAATCATATATCGTCTAATTTAACCCATTGAACCAATTAATTACACTTAAAAAAAATTTCTACTTAAAACTTGTGCATTATGTCTTGTTTTAGTTCCTTGTATTTATTAATGAAATAAAAAAAATATGTTGATCTTTTGCATTTTTATTCCTCAAAAAAAATGTGAAGGGAAGCAGTTAAAATCTGTTTAACTCATACACCTATGTTAAAATTATATTTATTTTTTAATGAATGGGTCACAAGTCATTATTTTCCTTGTTTAATAATTAAACCTTTTTCAAAACCATATAAGTCTGTTTGAGTCGCTTTTCATTAGTTGTTTACATGAGTGGGGAGAGAGAGGTTGTTTTCCCAGCAATATTTCCACCACCCCCTCCCCCATGGAGTGTCTCCGGAACAGGTTTATATGGGGGCCTATGAGATATGAGGGTCTTCTTCTCACTTTTATATTCTTTGTCCCTGTCATTGGCTGGTCGATATGAATTCCGCATCCGGCTCGCGCCGACCACATTGCTGGCGTAAACTATCTTCAGTGGTAGACGGATCATGGGTTAGAGGCCCCTTGCCGTCAGACGAACCGTGAGAGGTTTTCTTCTCCGTGTTACACAAATGCGGTTTAGTTCCATCAAAAAGTCCTTCAAGAAATCAAATTTCGCCCAATACTTGAGTTCCATTGTCTTCTGTATTGGGTTTAAGGCTAAAAGGAGTTGAACGTTAGTAGTCGTATACCCTACATTGGGTCGGCTGTTAACATATAAAATAAAAAACAAAATGTATAGGCCGTCATCTGGAAAATACGGTCTCAATAGTTTGATTAGGAAAACAATCGAAAGTGTAAACTTTGCGTATTTCGCCATATCTCAACAACGTATTAAGCAAATTTAAAAAGTTTTGCACACAATTATACAATTTGTTTATCCAAAGATAATTCCATAAAAAAAAATTTTTTAAAAATAATTTATTTTTTTATTTATAAATAGTCGAAAAAATATATGAAATGTAAGGTATACGATTTTAGAAAGCAATTTTCAATGGCGAAGACTCAAAATTTGAACGGAATTGAACAAGCGGAATTTTAAAAATACGCCTTCTTTAAACTCAGGAACAATTCGGTCCATTTTGGTTAAAAATTTCACTCTATGAAAATATATGAAAAGGATACAAATTATAATAGGATGAAAAAAAAGTGTAACTAATCATTCAAAAAATGGGTTTTAATAAAATTAAATAATTAATTATTAAAAATTATATTTCGTATTGAGTTTTATCTGAATTTTCGTCATAAATAGTTCACCAATAAATCACAGTCGTAAATAATCACTTCTCTGTAAAACTCAAAGATAAATCCAATTCAGTTACTTGATTACAGGCATTTACGTATCTATAGTTTTTCTACGTTTAGAACTCCCCCCGCCGCAAAGTCTAAGGCCGTCTTCTGCTTAGAAAAGCGCATTTCAGGGAGGGTAGTTTCTCTTTACTCTAGGACTAACACAGTAGATCGAAGAAAAAGATTCCCTTTTTCTTGCTGACCTGAGCCTGTCCTAAACAGTGACCCCCACACCCCTTCTTGAAATAGTTGCCATAGTCACCTCCGCGGGTCCGGACGAATGTCTAGGGGAGTTCTTACTTTTGACAAACTACAGGTACATAGGTAGGTACTTCATTTACGTCGCACTAGAGCTGCGGAGTGGGCTTTTGGCGACGGTCGGGGAAACATCCCTAAAGATGATCCGAAGACATGCCATCGCAATCCTCTGAAGGGGGATGGCTCCAATGTTTTGGTAGCCCGACGACCTGTGCATGATGTTGAGCACTTTACTATAGAACAGTTAAACGAGAACTGATACCGCGCTACCTCGGTCCCTACGTAGTCTTCCTATGTAGGATCCAGACGAATGGTTAGGGTAGTTTTTACTTTCGACAAACTGTATTCCGTTTCTCATTTAATTTAAACAACATAAGGGCAACTGAATTTTGTTTTAGGTCCTTGGAGTCCATTCATTATAAAGAGACCTGCTTAACAGAAATACTAACTTTAAATGTGCAGTAGAGTCCCGATGATCCAAGTTTTCGCTTTGACAGAGGAAAATCAAATATTTCAAGGATTTTTTTGTCCTACTTTCATTTTTTAAACTACCGGCGAATAAAAGAAAAATCTGAATTTTTATCTTCCAAAAACTGAGGAAAACAAAATCCAACAACGTGATTTCATGAAATGATCGTTACTAACGCACATGAATCTAGCGAAGATGATAAAAATCAGCATATCTATATGTAATTTATGCAAATGGGCTAGAAACTATCGAAAGTACTATAGAAGAACTAAAAGAAGCGATACCATCAGCCTTCCCTTTATCAATGAAAACGTTACAGCAGAAAAGTAATGTAAAAGGTCTTTTTTAATTAAAAACTCTTTAATTCTCATAAAGTATGCTCGTTTTAAGTGAGATAATATAAATTCGACGATAGGATAAATTAGAGGATATATATATATATATATCAATATATATATATATATATATATACATAAGTTCAAAATGAAGATAAAACAAAGAAAAATTATAGACATGTGAAAAAAAGGAGGGGGGGGGGGAAATAATAAGTAAAAAAATAACAAACAACAGTTTAAAAGGAAAAAAAAAGATGAAATTTTATTTAATAAAGATCAGGAAAAAAAATATATATAATCTTTTCATCAGCCCACACGATTATATCCGCAAAACAGAAATTTCCCGTCCATGCAAGTCGATCTGATTTCGCTACTCGCTTTATAGTCCATTTTTTATACTGTTTTTTCTTTTTATTTTATTTTATTTTCTGTTTTTGCATGTTATTTTTACTTACATTTACTTTTTGTGTTCTATTTTATTTGTTGTAATTTTTGTAAAAAAAATTTTTGAGTGCTCCTCACACTTTTGTACTAATATATTTTGCTTTGGCTTTATTGATACAATATCAGAAAGCACTCTGTTTTGCGGATATAATCGTGTGGGCTGATGAAAAGATTATATCTTTTTTTCCGGTTTTTTTTAAATAAAATTTCATCTTTTTTTTTTTTTTTTTTTTTTTTGCAAACTGTTGTTTGTTATTTTTTTACTCATGAAATAATAAGTAAAAAAATAACAAACCTTTCCCCCTTCCCCCCCCCCTTTCTTTTTCATATGTCTATAATTTTTCTTTGTTTTATCTTCTTTTTGAACTTATCTAATGAGTTCTGTTTACTTGCAGCTTATGCGCAATAAATGATACTTATTGTTTTTCTTAACTTTCTTCGTTTTTCTTGTATTTATTTATTTATTATATATATATATATATATATATATATATATATATATATATATATATATATATATATATATATATATATATATATATATATATATATATATATATATATATATATATATATATATATATTATGATAATTAGACCAAATAATTGGACGTCTTGATAATGACATGTTTTGCACAAGTTTATAGGCAATACTTTTATATTTAAACATACATGTCATGGGTTTTTATTCGGGAGATTTTTTATATACTTCCCATTTGTATTTATTTTTAACGTATTGCATTATAATGTTAACCCATTGATACACGACTGCAAACAAGTGCAAACCGGTTTCTGCCGCGGCAAAACAATAAGGCTGTATCACCTGATAATTAAAATTTTGCATAGAATCTTACAGTGCGTCTCATAATATGGATAGGGACTGTAATATGAATTGTATGTGGTATAAATTTTGTATTAGGTAAATATATTACATTTATACCTACTCTTTCCTTTTTTTTTTATACTCATCGCTTTAACCGAATTTTTCGATTTATCCGAGTGAGTCGTGGATCACATTGATTCGGATAATCGGGATACTACTGTATACACTTTTTTTTAAAAAAATTTTATTTTTTTGTCACTTCGACGAAAATGATTGTCTGATGAAATCTTTTTATATCACTTCACTTAACATGCACGTATGGCTATTTGGAGTGCTTCCAACTTTCAAACGAAAATCTGGCAATATTAATCATAAAGAACCTCCAACCAGTGAATTTCAACTATGGATATTTGCTATTCGACATCATATATATTGCGAACTAAAAACGACCCTTTTGAATGGCTTCCAAATGAGAGACGTTTTAAAAAAAAAACATTATTCGAATCACGATTTCAATGGTAAGATGTTGTCCTTTTCAGAGCCTGACTAAGGCATACGGGGCGGTTGCCCCGGGCCCCCACATCAGAGTAGGATCGAATAGAAAGTTTACTAAGATGAATAAAAAGTTTATTTTACATTTCCTTCTTTAATGAACTTTATTTTAAAAATAAAATATGAGTACAGTGTAAAATCCGTCAGTTCTTCGTCATTGATCTATCGTAAAAATGCGATCTTTGTTTCGTAAATCCATGGCTTGCTAGGAGCAGGACTAACAAGGGAAACTAGGGAAGAGTGACTCGCCAATTTTGAAATAAACTAGTGGAATGTATGCCTTATGAGGAATAATTTCAGGGGGCAACATTTGTTTCGGCCCATAGAAGGTCCTGTGAGAGATAAAAAATAATTCAATATATAGAAAAATCTGTATTTTATTACTTCAATGCAGACTATTAATTATTGTAATTATCTCATACTCCAATTAATTTTGTGGTACTTTCACGTACTATATAATGCATATTTATTGTCAAAATTGATTACGAAAATGTTATATATCTGTAGTTTTTCAGAAAAACCTGTCAGGTTAATTTTAAAAAAAATTGACATCAAATTTTTTAAATTTTTTTTTCAAAATTTTTTCTAAATTAATTGGAGTATGTAATTGCATATCAATTAATTAATTCATAATTAATTTACCAACTAATTTATTAGCTAGCAATTTGATTAATTAACCAATTACTTACAAATTAATTAGAGTATAAGACAATTAAAATAACTAATAGTCTGCATTGAAGTAATAAAATACCGATTTTTCTATATAATGAATTATTTTTTACCTCTCACAGGACCTTCTATGGGCCGAAACGAATGCTACCCCCTGAAATTATTCCTCATAAGGCATACATTCCACTAGTTTATTTCAAAATTGGCGAGTCACACTTCCCTAGTTTCCCTTGTAAGCTAAATTTTTGCAATGACGATGGAGAAATTTGGCCAATCAAATTCCTCTAATTTACATTTCAAAAATACAGACTTCTGATTGGCTTCATCGAGCCATCGTCATTTCGAAGATTTAGCTGAATTCCTCCCTAATATCAGCAAAGGTATGAATGTTTCGCAGTTAGATGACAATTAGAAAACTGCATTCGGCATGATGGCCATAGAAGTGTCAGAAACTCAATAATAATGGACAGAATGATGCTTCGTCTGACCATTGGAGGGGACTTTATAGCTTATTTTAGGTTATAGTCAATTCTCCTGTTATCTATGTATAATGAGGTCAACAATTTAAATACCTCCATATAGTTCGGTTCTTTATTACTGAAGTAGTATTTCGTTCCCTCGCTTCGCAATAGTTTGATAAGGAAAAGAAAAAACTGACCAAAAGTTTAAAAAAAATTAGTGGAAAAAACAACTCGTTGTTGGTGCAAACTATCCTTTATTTAAATATGTGCTACCGTTTAATTGAAGAAATCAGTCTATATCATCCTAAGATATCAATCTATATTATCCTAAGGAATCAGTCTATATCACCCAAGTTCAAAGTGCAAAAAAATGAAAGTTATAAAAATTGTTCCATTTCTTGAACTACCTGCACATTGCCTTCTACGCATTCTTTACAGTAAAAGTAATCCCCGGCTTGATACGAATTCCTCATTGCGAATTTCAAAACCGTGTAAGGTTTTCGTGGTTTTCCTCTCCTTGTAACGCGAATGCAGGTTAGTTCCATCAAAAAAATCCTCCGTGAAGGGAAATTTCCCCCACTACTTGATACAGGAATTCCCTTGTGTTCTGGATTGGGGGTTCAAAACAGTGTTACTAGATTAGGATTTTTCCCCCTTAATTTAGGGGGATTTTTTTTATTTTTATCTTCAGTGGACATCTTAGGGGAATTTGTTTTTAGGGGTTTGTTTTAGGGCTATTTGTGAATTTTACTACTAGTTTCATTTTGATTGCGTTCTAATATCAAATTTTATAACTGAATGTATGAGATGGTAATATGAAAATCAATATGTTAAACCAAAACAAAAAGATTAAGTTTTAATTTTAGAACTTAGCCCTTTTGTTGAATGTAATAAGTTATTACTTAGTTCGATCAACCTGTACGTTTGGTGAATTTGAATTCAAATTATTTAAAGTCTTTAATGTGCATGGTTTAAAAATAATGCCAAAGGATAAAGAAAAAAAAGAAGTACGTACAAAAGAACAAGAAAGATTGAGAACACGAAAAGCAGTTTAAAGGTAAATTAATAGTACAATTGTTCATCCTCTTTTTTATTTATCAACACATTATTTCAAATCAAACTTAAATTTTTTTTTGTAGAGTGGTTGACATCGGTGATTGGCAGAAGTGAGTTAGCATTTTGTAAATGTTATAAAGTTGAGTTAAAGGCGCATAAACATTTCTACAGCTAATTTTACTTTGCGTGTTCGATATGAACTTTCTGATGGTTGTCAAAATTTTGTACCTACATTGTACCTCATTGTTAAAAATGTTTAACAGCGAAAATATATTCAAATCAGAAAGTATTGACAAAAAAATATGTTGCATATTTCATCAGAAGTTTAAGCATAATGTCAGAATTAAAATATTAAAAAGACTATATCGTTGATAATAAAATATTTATGAAAAAATGTGCGAGTGAAAAAGTAATGAAAAAAATATTTAAAATATGTTAGTTGAAATTGAAGATAATGTAACGATTGAGATGTAAAAAAGATTAATTTGTTGATAATAAAATATTAAAAAGTATTAAAGTAACATTTTCTATACATTATTTAACTTTTGTACTATTTTTTAATACTTATACATTAAGTTAAAAATTTTGGGGTTTTTTTAATTTTTTTAGGGGATTTTACAACACCATCTGGGGGTGAACGGTTATCGACACCTGGCAACACTGGTTTAAAATGACAAGGCTAAGGAATTGAACAGTCGTGAACTCAAAAAATTGGGAGGGTTGTTCAACGACGGCAATGAGTTAAAATATTTTTTAAGGAAGCACAGAAAAAATATTTTACTGTTTTTTTAAAAAAAATGTTTTTTTTACTGTTGTACCATTAATTAAGAGATGAGAGAGTTAAACTAGTTTTCAAAGGACACATTTCTGAAAAATTCTTATTTCTGACAATTTCTGTTTAACGACGGTTATAAAATAAAATAAAATGAGAGGGATTATCACTTTTTAACCAATAATCGTATAGATTTCACGGAATACATACTTTACTTTAGAATAACAAGCTTTTTAAAAGAACAGCTCGTATAAATATTATATTCCACAAGCAAGGAGTGAATGTTATTCATCGACACTAATGTCCCAAGAATGAAAGAAGGCAGAAAATCGATATTGAGGCTAATGATATTCTACTGGGAAATCTTTTTAAGTTTGCAACGTTTGAAATTAAAAATATGGAGAGATGAAATAACAAGGTTTATCTAAGGTCATTTCCTAATCATAAATCCAAAGGAGGAAAAAAAAATTGAATAAAAAAATTCTGGGATATTTAATATTTTGTAATATAATATTTTATATCCGAAAAAACTTTAAGTTTTTTTTTTAACAAAAATTCTGGTATTTATTATTTAATCCCTTTAAGAACGAAGAGAAAAGTTCTTCTATAGATTTAATACGCACTATAGAGTAAGCAAGATGTAATACGAAATTACCGATAACATCATCATCGATTATAATTATCAGGCGAAATTATCCAGCTGTATTGTTTTGATTCGGATGAAACCGGTTTGCATTTGTTTACGCTCCGGTATCAATGGGTTAACATTGTAATGCAGCACGTTAAAAATAAATACAAATAGGAAGTATATGAAAAATCTCCTGAATAAAACCCATTTACATGTATGTTTAAATATAAAAGTATTGCATGCAAACTCGTGCAAAACGTGTCATTATTAAAAAACTACAATGCGTCTAATAGTTTATAACCTCAATCTAACTAATATAATACTTGATATAATAAATATTCTATATTTATATAATATATCGTCTAATGTATCTATCGTCGAATTTATATTATATAATGTCTCATTTAACCCATTGATACACTAACGTAAACAAGTGCAAACAGTCACGTAAAAACAATAAAGCTGTATAGAGTATCACCTGATAATTAAGATTTTACATAGAATCTTATAATGTGTCTAATAATATATATATATATATATATATATATATATATATATATATATATATATATATATATATATATATATATATATATATATATATATATATATATATATATATATATATATATATATATATATATATATATATATATATATATATATATATATATATATATGTATGTATATTTCTGTGTTTAATAAAGAACGGTCAACCTTTAAAAGGAAATTTGGTTCGAAAAGAAGTTTTTGGAATAAGTGCTGCCAAACACAGGGCTTTATTTAATTTTTATAACCGTCGTTGAACAGCTGACTTAGTTTTTTAGTTTCTACTCCGTAGCCTTGTCATTTTGAGCCCAATCCATAAGACAATGGAACTCCTGGATCATGTGTCGGGAGAAATTTGCCTTCGCGGAGGTCTTTTTGATTTAAATAACCCGTACTTGCGTCATATGGAGAGGAAAACCTCCAATGGTTAGCCTGAAAGCAAGGGGGCTGCAACACATGATCCGTCTACCACTGAGGATAATTTACGTGAGCACTGTAGTCGGTGCGAATCGGATGCGGAATTCGTTTCAACCAGCTATTGCTGGGATTCGAACCCAGTATTTTCTGACACTTCTATGTCCGTCATACCGAGTGCAGTTTACTGACTGTCATCTAACTGGGAAACATTCATGTCCGTGCTGACATTAGGGCTGAATTCAGCTAAATTTTCGAAATGACGATGACTTAATGAAGCCAATCAGAAGCCAGTATTTTTGTAAACATATGACATTTCACGATATGTAAAAATACAGGCTCTTGATTGGCCAAACGTGTCCATCGTCATGGCGAAAATTTAATTGAAGTCCGCCACCAGATTGTGTTCATACGATAGATGAATGAAGAAGCTGACATAAAACTGGCGGATTTTACACTGTACCGATATTTTGTTGAAAAAAAAGGTCATTAAAGAAGCAAATGTGTAATAAATTTTATATTCGATTTGGGGACCCTCTTCTGATGTGGGGGCACAGGGCAAATGCCCCTGCCTAAGTCATGTCGTACATCAGAAAGCCTCCACGCTGTTTTTCATGAGTAGTCAGCGCAGACTATTTGAAAAAGTAAATTTTTTTTAAAGTAATTGAGAGAAATTTATATTTGAGAATATAATCTTTGATGGTTGACAAGTAAACAACACAAACCAATCCAATACACAAATTTTTAGACATATATTTTCTACCAATTTCTTATTTTTACTAGATATTGTAATAAATAACTCCTTCCTAAACTGGACTACATTCATAGTCAGTGGCTTAGTTATGAGGAGGGTTACCGTACCCCCCCCCCTCCGAAATTAAACATTACTTGACTGATCAACTATTGTACGGTAAGTAAGATAATACACATGAGTGTTCTTTATTCATTTTTTGTAATTTAAACGTTTAGAATATATATATATGTATGTTCAAAATGAAGATAAAACAGAGGAAAGTTATAGACATATGAAGAAAAAAAAAAGGGGGGGGGGAATAATAATGAAAAAAAAAAGGATGAAATTTTTTTAAAAAATCAAGAAAATAAAAGATATAATCTTTTCATCAGCCCACACGATTATATCCGCAAAAAAAGAGTGCTTTCTGATATTGTATCAATATAGCCAAAACAAAATATATTAATACGATAGTGGGAGGAGCTCTCAAAAAAAAAATTTTTTTTTTTACAAAAATTACAACAAATAAAATAGAACACAATAAGTAAAAGTAACACGTAAAAACAGAAAATAAAATTTAAAAAAAAGCAGTATAAAACAAAATCTATAAAGCGAGTAGCGAAATCAGATGTACTTACATGAACGGGAAATTTTTCAAGAATGATTTAAAAATATTTTCGCAACAAGATTGCCAGATTACAAACTATGACAAGAAAAGCGCAAATTGAGAGTAACTAGAGAAGTTTTGTTTTAAAGTGAAATTCTTACTGCATTGCTGAAATGATTTGTTATGCTGTGCATTGATTTGTTAGTTACCAAGGATGGGCCCGAAATGGATGTGCGCAAGGTAAGATTATACTGGATAATTTAAAAAAGTTGACCATAAATAATTTTAGAAAATAAATATTTATTTAAGAAAAAATATAAAATAGAAAAGAGAAACATAAATTACCTATTTTGCAAATAATTTTAGCCACGGATTTACCCGAAATGGATTTGCACAAGGAAAAAATTATATAAATTATCAAAGAAAAAAAAATTTAGTAGATAATTTTAACACGGACTTGCCCGAAATGGATTTGCACATGGAAAAATTTTTAGTAAATAATTTTAGTCGCGGATTTCCCCGAAATGGATTTGCACATGGAAAAATTGTATAAATTAATAAAGGAATTTTTAGTAAATAATTTTACCCACGGATATGCCCGAAATGGATTTGCACATGGAAAAATTATATAAATTAACAAAGGAAATTTTTTAGTTAAAGAATTTTTTAGTAAATAATTTTGACCACGGATTTGCATAAAATGGATTTGCACATGGAAAAATTATACAAATTAACAAAGAAATTATTTAGTAAATAATTTTGGCAACGGATTTTACCGAAATGAATCTGCACATGGGAAAATTATATAAATTAACAAAGAAAATAATTAGAAAATTATATCCACAAAAATATACGATTAATTTAATGATTTAATATAAAATTTTATTACTTTAGTTGGGTATCCGTTGTTTTTTATCAAATTTTGAAAGAGTTTATCGATTTGTTTTTTGGATAAATAAATATTACTACATATTCTTTTAATTCTGTTCATTTCATTAAAAGTGGTATTTAAATAGATGCTCCTAGAAACATTAGAATTCCAAGTAATTAGTTTATTAATATTAAAATTAAAATCATTTCTTTTATCGTATAAATCAATAAAGCAGATATTTTCAACTTTTATAATACCCAAGTCCAAAAAATTGAAATTAATATTATCATCATGATTACGAAGTAAGATTAATTCCTCGGGGTAAATGTCATTTAATAAAATAGTATAGTCTGGAAAATTAAAGATAATTAAGTCATCAATATATCTAAAAACAAATTTAATGCTAAGAGTATAATTTTTTTCATAATAATGCAAAAATAAGTTAGCTAAGAGAGATGAATAATTAGATCCTTGTGGTACTCCATCAATTTGAAGAAAAATATCCTTTCCATTGTAAAGATAATTATTAAAAAGACAAAAATTAATCAGAATTTCCCAATTATCAAAATCGCAACGAAGGATATTTTTAAAATCATAGTAATAATTCAAAAGGACATCTTTTAGTTTAGAAAGGGGAATGCTATTGAAAAGATCCTGGAAATCAAAAATCGCAAGCTGTCTTATAGGTCTCGCCTATAAGTTTCTCCCCCACCTGAATGATTGATGGAGTGGGCGGAGGAACTCTATTGTAAAACCGCACCTGTTCAAGTAGATCATTACTCGCCAAATCTTTATGATGCCAACGACGATAAAGGGTCTCAAATGGAAAACTGATTTACCTCGTTTTTGAGAGACATAGTTGATTAATTCTTCCTTTAGTGGGAGAGTGAAACTTGCGGAATTTTTCGGATGCACAAGGGATTTTTAGGGATTTGAGTAAAAACATTACACGACATTTCCAAGTGTTTTTGTCATGGGTACCGTTCAAATTACGAGGGGGGGGGAACTCCGATGCTAACTTTTTGAAGATTATTTATACATACCGTGTGTCTTCGTATATTTTTTATACTTAAATTTAAATTTAATACTGAATTGCATTATCCGATTGAAAATGCTGGGTATAATCAAACTGTAGCCTTTGCTTTTTTATTTATTTTTTTTGAAACCTCAAAATGATAGTAAAAAAAAAATCAGTATACCACAATGATAGTTATTTATGGAATTCAAGTGAAGATGCTACCGTTCATAAAAGGTGCTTTATGAATAGTAACATGATATTACCATAAAAGATGCTTTATGATTAAAATTTTCTTACTATGCTATATTAAAAAAACTCATAAACATTAAAAGACTCAATTAAAAAATTTTTATTACAAAATAATAAAAAAAAAAAGATATTCGTGGCACTTCAGTTTTATAAAGCAATGCTTTCAATTTATTTTTCTTTTTTTTTATCACAATGCTTTTGTTGCTGTTGATTCATTTGTCGTCGTCGTAAAATGTTGGCAAAAAATTACAAAGGCAGCATATTAATAATCTTTGGACGTAAATTGGAGACTAGTGTCCGTTTTAAAAAAAAAAATTCTGATGCTCTAGTTATAAGCAAAAATATATTTAGGTATTTTTTAATTATAAAAAACACTCGAATAGTTACTAAAAATTCGTATAGATTATCAGGAAATAACTTGTGTATTTCTTTTAAAAGCGTTATTCGAAAGTTTTTTTTAAATTTTTTTTTTATTTTTTATAAAATTGTATCAATAATTCTTACTCAAAAGTATATCAATAATTAATTTTGTAATTTCAATAATGAATAATTGTTTTTCTTAATTTAAATCTAAATAAGGGCACATTTGAAGATTGTTTGGAAGTGTCATGTTTATAAAATTTTAATTTTAACGCAGTAAAAACAATGGTGTTTCATGTTGTATTTCGTAATCAAAAATTATTAAAATACTAAATATAATATTTTCACTTATTTTGACTTAAATTATTCTAAAATAATGAGAAAAATATAAAAATTCCAGTTAAAAAATTAACGATTTAAAATATTGTAGTGTAAAATAAGTGAAAGAGTAAGAGTGAATCAGTACAGGAATAAAAAGTATTAAAAATTAACAAAACAAAAAAAATTTCCTATATAAGCACCTGTTATATTGGGTCTGGGTTGATAAGGAGTTGAATTTCCAGTTTTGTTTGTAAAAGAGGGGAGAGATAACAACACTATCTTTATCACTTTTTAAGGTTGGCTCCAAGCAAACAAAATGGCTCAGTTTGAGTATGTCGAATCAATTCTAGGTGGTAAATTAGTTTTATTTAATGAATTTTTATTTAGAATAAGGATGAAACACAGAACGAAAATCTATTATAAGGGTATTTCAGATGATTGCAAAGCTTCCTTAATTCTAGAAAATGATCATATAATACGTCATAAAGCTCAGCATACCCATGCCCCTGATAAGGCGCATGGGTATGCTAAGCTTTAAAGCTGTGCTGGTTTATCAAAATTTGTATAGCATATAATTATTTTTTAAAAAAAATACCTATTTCAAACAATGTCAACATCTTTGTTTTTTCATTTGTTATTACATTTTGCTAATGTTCTTTTGTATCGCCATTTTGTTCTCTTTGATGCTCGTCCAGATACTTTATCCTCTTTTAATAGTTCTGATTGTTCCACGCAGTTAAACTTTGTCTGCAGTAATTACTTCCTTATAAATACCAGTTTTTTTGGATTCATTAAATTAAAAAGTTCTTTCAGATGTTCTGAATACCCACCCGTGAATATTCCCCGATAGGCCATTATTTTTTTAATCGTTTAATAAAAGTCGTCAAGTCAAATTTACCAAATATTCTAAATTTAAAGGGGAGAAAAAATATTGATCCTATGTGAAATGGAATTAATAGTAGTTTACATATTCTTCAGATTACTGAGTATACAAGTCAATCAAATAAAAATTCAAAAATTGAAACAAATTACAGTTTGTGCATACATTCAAGACTATTTTTAGTGCTTACGAACCTTTACGAATATTTTGTGCATTAGAATAATCTCTAAATATCTCTCAAGAGATAAAAATTACATTTAAAAAAAAAAATCAGAAATTATTAATTTTTGAGGTCTTTTACACCCTTAAGATGGACACTTTGTCAGTGATCATTTGATTATAGTCTATCAAAATTAATTTAATGTGACTTTAAAATATTCTTAGAGATATGAATGATTTACAGTGGATTATTGATAGACGCTCTACTTCTGCATGTTTGTGCGAGTAATTATTCAACAGAGAATACAACTATTGAGTAACAATAATACATACTGCCCTACAATGATGGGCGAGACACTTTCAGATTTTGACATTTTCATTAATTTCTCAAGAAATACTAAGATTATTTTATAACTTTAGAGATACTTAGGTCATTCGTAGGGTTTAATTTAGCAATAAAAATTTAGTCGTCCAAGGGCCACCTTGGTATTCATTAAATTGTCATTAAATTTAATATGGTAGACAAATTTTAAAAAAATTGAACTTTACAATTGTAGATTTTTTTTATAGTACACATGAAAAATTAACAAAATAATATTAATAGAATTAGTAGTATAATATCAATAGAATTATCACTCAAGTAACGCAAACTTAGTTCTTAAAGACCTTTCACAAAAAAATTAGTTCTGAAGTTAAGGGTTTCATTGTCTTCTGAGTTTGCTTCCCTGATAAAATAGCAATCACATGGTATATCTTTTCCCTAATCTACATGATGATTAGTTTGGAGTGGAGACGTGATTTTCATTACTTTTTAAAGTAATGAAAATTTTACTACTGCATTAAATTCTTAATCACCTGTTTAATATATAATAAATATATAAAAATGTTAAATGGTTGAAAATGTTAAATATATAAAAACTTTTCTAAAATTATTCCCCTCATGCATAGAGTAAAAAAACTACTTTAAAAGCTCATATCTTGAGAAATTTTTAACAATTTTTTATATAAACTTAAAAATAGCAATTTCAATAGTAATTGAAAATAGTTCCGAAAATTTCGTTGATTATCTGCGGAGTTATAGCCCAAAAAGATGCAAGAAAAAATTACTATTTTATTAAAATTTTAAGTATGGAGGGATTTGCAAACATCAACCAAAGATACCAATGCATATTAAAATCTTTTATTTCATCTATCCATCATCAATCTTTTTTTAACCTTTCATTCAAATTAATTGCTTTATTTTTTGGCATAAGGTGTTCAAAAATACTTGTTTTCGTTTGTAATTCATTGCTGTTCTTTGAAAGCTCATTTTTTTAAAGTTTGAGAAATTTCATGACCTAAACACGACTAAAGTATTTCTTGAGAAATAATTCTAATTGGATTTAAATTACTTTCTTTTAATTCTGCTATTCAAACTTTTTTCAATGTCTCTTACCTCATAAATTATTGCTCCAGTTTTTATTAGATTTTTTCATGATTCAATGTTATTTTGTGACATCTAATAAAAACTATAAGTTCAACTTTACTTTTAAAAGAATTTTAAAAATATAGTTTACAGGCGTTGTTTATTGGGATATTCTATGTGTAAAAAAAATTTTCTGTACCGTTTTTTTTCTTTTTGTATAAAATATAATTTCATTTAAATTTAAAAAGATTTTTGGATTGAGCAAATTGATTTACATTCCTTCATTTCGTATGACAAAAACCAACTAACTATATTTAATTTATTTTAGTAAAAGGTGATTTTTCTGAAAGCTAATAAATTGTCGAAAAATTTATTTGCGAAAAAGAACAACTAAGGTTTTAAAAAAAAGGCTTCAGGATCAAGATTTTTGAAAAAGTAAGAAAAAAACTTTGGATTTGGGAAAAAAAGAGAGTTAATTATAAAACCGCATTTAACAATGTTGTGCTCAATAATAATAAATAAAATTGACGTGAAAATATTTTGTTAATACCATTAAAGACTATTGAATGATTTCTCAGTTCTGTACTGAACATGAATTTAATTTAGTTCTTTAGTTCGCAAGTCTGTATCACGGCTTGAATATCAATACATAGAAATAGTTTCAATCATTATCCCATAAAATCTTGAGAAAAATAATTATTTTTTCTAATTATGTTTTAACGTTGCAGTTACTATATTATGTTAAATTCTTATATGTGTTGCATTTTCAAACCTCATTCATACAGACGATAAATTTTATGGTTTAAAATTATTAATCATAATAATAACTTTATGATCGATTTCATTAAATTTAATTGACGTAATAATTGTACTCAATGAAAAATTAGATTTGAACTACAATTAAACAAATTCTTAAAGATTTCAAATATTTATTTAATGCGATTGTTAATAACGACTTCGAATGTTTAGAAAAAAATGTTCTGATAATTGAAATTTTATTTAATTTTATAGTTTATTTAAAATTGCAGAAACACTACATAAATCTATTTCAATTCGCTAGACAAGATAAGCTATTCATGAAATGGCGGTAAGTCAAGGTACAGCTCTTTCGCTTCCTTCATTCTTAGAAAATTTTCCCTCTGATAGCTAAGACTTTTCCCTCTCATGACTAAGACTTCCATCTCACTCTTGCAAAGAGGAAAAATCCTTCTTCATACCAGGAAAAATAGTAACCTTGTTATAAGAAATTCGCCGAGAGAAAATATCTATATCATGCCCAGGGAGTATTAAGCCAAGTCCGTTCTAGGGGAGCTTTTTAACGCACCTGAAAGCAATTATCCTTATCTTGACAGCTGAACTTTGGGCGAGGTCTACAATGAACCAAATCGCAATAGAATTAATTTTATTATGTTTAATGAAGTCTAAAATCGGTTGATTATTAGTGATAATCCAAGAGAAACCTTCTTTAAAAATATTGTTAATAATTTTATTTAACTAGTTAGAGAAAATGGTGCCAGGTTTAGTTAGATAAGTATTAGATCCACATGTGATAGTTCTAAATTTTACAGGAATTTTATGAAATTTAGGACTGATAATTAAGTAAGGAAATTGTATATTGCTAATTTTAATTTTTCATCTCTTATAAAAAGCTAAAAAATTTTTAATGACAATATTATTATTGAAATTACTAAGTTTAAAATTTTTACTATTTTTTAATTTATTAGTTCAGCATAAAAATTTTTACAGAATGTAGCATAATTATTGTTAGCTTTGTCTATGGTAGTAATTACAAAATTTTTTTGAAGTTGCTTAATTGATTGAACAATATTAGAAAAATTTGTTGGATTGTTACTCTTATTTAAATTAGCTTTATTATAGAAAACAAAGTTTTTAAAATAATAATTAAAACCCCATTTCCATTCTGTTAGCATACCTAGAGGTTAAGAGAATCTATTTGATATCTTTAAACAAAAACTATTGAGATCATTAAGAAAGTATTTTAGAATTTTATTGATTGATATATGGTAAATGGGTCTGAATTGATACATTCATAATCGAATATATTAATACTTCCTAAATTTTTGCTTATATCATTATAATTAAATATAGTTCTACCAAGAGATTTATTATATTTAAAACTTTTAATTATGTTAAAATCTTTTAATGGAAATCAAGCTTTAAAATTTTTAAAAATGTTGTGAAATTTGATCTTACCGAAAATAGGATTTTGAAAGTTAATAACGAAATATAAATTATCTAAACTTTTCTTTTTATTTGGCGAAATTTTGCTCATTTTGGCTTTTATAAGATCGAAACAAAGAATTTTAAAATGTAAATTAATAAAAGAAAAGTTAATAATAAGATCGTAGAACTTATATACATCATAATTCTTAAGGGAGAAGACAAAATCTTTAATTGGTTTAATGTTATAATGTTTATTAAAATCTTTTTCCATATTAGAAAGAAAATTAATATTTGATTTGTCACTATTAAGAGAGTTTCTGTTACTTCTTGAACCAGTTTACCTCGATTTGTACGCTTGTCTTTAATACGAAAAAGTGAATAAGTTGAGGAGTTATTAAAGTTAATGTTGTTAAAGTTAATGTTAATCCTTCTCTTACGTTGGAAGGTATCGTTTAGCCCATACGGCAAAATTGTTTTGTATAAAAGCATGTAGTAATTTTCTTTTTGTAGTCTCAAATCTAAATCTTCTACAATATCTAAAATATTAATTTTGACACTGTTAAATTTACGTACTCTAAAATGATTCAATTCCAGGTTATTGATTACTGTTCATATCAGAACGGTGTTGATTAATTCGAATGTTAAGTGAGTTATTGTTTTTCTTAACTTTCTCCGTGTTTTCTTGTATTTATTTATTTTGTTGTATACATATATTAGAAGGAGATAACCCCCCCCCCTCGAACATGCATTAAAACTAGGCCACTGTTCGTGGTGGCCACTGAGCGGACTACCTATAAGAAACCGTGTTGATGCTTTCAGTTGTAGGAGGCGTTGTCTGTGCCTGCTGCGTCACCAACTCCTTCCTCTTTAAAAGTTTACGAAACAAAATCTCGGGAAGACTTTTTTCTTTAATCGAGGCATAAAAACCGAATTCCACAGTTCGGGAAAAGAAAATTAAAAAATGTGGACAGTAAATCGAGTGAGAGTGTAGGTGGAGGGGGAAAAAGAAGGAATCTATATTTACTTTGGCTGTCGTCCAAAATTTGACACGTCAATCAAAAAAGAGGAAGGGGAAGGGGAGGGGAAGGAGGGGGTGATTACGGCGCAGGTCCAGTTACGGGATGTGTGTGTCTTTCGGAATCAAAGCCATCGACGGTCGGAGAAAAGATGGTCATCGAAACTTTTCTGAGGTGTTGTCCCAGGAGTGGAACATTCTGTCCCATAACTGAATCCTACATACTTCCTCCGCAGTAGGGAAAGTCTGCCCCCCCTGTGGTGTCCCAAAACCACATGGATGATATTGAGGCTATTAAAGTGAGTGATTTTATTTGAAAAAGACTTTCCGGATGGATTAACGAACGGTAACTGTAGATCCCAAAACTTATTTACTGAACTTCGGTATCCTAATGGATCTTTAAAGTTCGAAGTGAGGTTAAAACTTCTAAACGTAAATTATTATTTCGTAATAAACTGTTATTTTTTTTGTTTTTGTTTTTTTTTTTTAAAATTTATTCTCATAAGAAAATATTTAATATATTTATAAGGAGTTCATTCCTTCTTAGGTCGATAAAGAAAATTTTTATGGATCTTTAAAGTTCGAAGTGAGGTTAAAACTTCTTAACGTAAATTATTATTTCGTAATACACTTTTTTTTTTTTTTTTTTTTTAATCTCATAAGAAAACATTTAATATATATATATATAAAGAGTTCATTCTTTCTTAGGTCGATAAAGAAAATTTTTATTTTAGTTACTTTTTATGAAATAATTAAAAAAAAATTCTCCCATATAAAACTAAAATGAATGAATTAAATTTAATGGATGAATTAATATTTGAAAAAAACTGTATTAACATCGAGTGTACTGTACATCCACTACAAGTTTAAGAAAATGTATTTGAATTTGTAGTGGATGAATAAAAAGTATTTTGAAGAACGACTGAAAATTTGAACAAGATATATAGAGAGAGTGTGGAATAATACAGTCCCTGGGCATATTATTAGAACCACTATAAGATTCTACGTAATATTATAATTATCAGGAGATACTATACTGCTGTATTGTTTTTACTCTGATGAAACCGGTTTGCATTTGTTTAAGCTCCTGTATCAATGAGTTAGCATTGTAATGCAATACTTAAAAAATAAATACAAATAGGAAGTATATAAAAAATCTCCTGAATAAAAACCCATTACATGTATGTTTACACATAAAAGTATTGCTTAATAAACTCGTGCAAATCATGTCATTATTAAAACACTACAGTGCGTCTCATAATTTGATCAAATTATTATAATATATCAGTATAATACTTGATGTAATAAATATTCTCTAATGTATCCAATCGTTGAATTTATATTCTATATCGTCTCATTTTAACCAATGAATACACGAATGTAAACAAGTGCAAACAGTCGGTGTAAAAACAATAAAGCTGTATAGAGTATCACCTGATAATTAAGATTTTACATAGAATCTTAGAGTGCGTCTCATAATGTGGGAAGGGACTTTAGTAAGAATTGAAAAATAATGTTTGAGCTGTAACAATTAAAAGATTTTCTTTTAAAGTTCTCTCTTTTTTAAATTCAAGTAGGGTTAACATTTCTGAACATATATTATTGTTTTGTAAAACACTGTTTTTTAAATGTATTCTCATAAAAAAATAATGTTCTAGCTATAACAATTTATAGATTTATTTTTTTTTAAAGTTCTCTCATTTTCAATTGCAAGCAAGGTTAAAACTTATTAAAATGAATGCTTTAATAGTTTTGTTGTTGTTAAGTTTTACTTACTTTTAAAAGTAACACCCACTTAAGTCTATCATGACATGGATGAGAACTATTTTTAATTTTTCTTTTTACGCTCACGCTTTTGCTGTTCTTCAAAACTCTTATAAGCCCGGTTATAAATCTAATAAACGTTTGAAAAAAATCCTGTTTTAGTAAAATCCAAAATAGCGAAAATAACAAATATTTTCCGTATTCCGAAATGAATCTCCATCGAAACAATGGATTAAAAATACCGATATTTCGAAATGGGTAATCCGATTTAATGGAGCGGAAAATAAGCACCAAATCTCCTGATCAACACACTTTTCCATTCTTCAAAAGTTCTCAAATATTTTTGCTTCTTCAAAATGAAAAGATATGAAAGGGTCCGTCCATGTTTGTAAAAGTGAAAATACACGTGGCTTCCAGTTCAGTTGTTCGAAAATCATTTTTTGGAGAAGTTGGCAATTTCTACTGGTTCTAAATCATTTGTAAATAATAATAAAAAATGACGTCATTTCTGATAAGTGAGTGATCATAAATCCATTGTTCCTTTTAAATTGAATTGTTTTTGTAAGGTTTTAAAATACTGATTTGATATTTTCCATAAGTAGAAAACAAATAGATCAAAACTTTATTTAAATGCAATGTATATATTATTTTTTTTTATGCGAATCATTCCAATGGAACAAAATAATTTTTGTTCATTTTGAAAGTCGTTAATATCGGTAAATGCTTTGGTCCCTAGGAATTCGATGAAACGGGATTCGACTGTATTTTTTCATGAAACCAATTGCAATGTTTTGGATACTCTATTCAAATTGAATCGATGAAAGCAGATATCTTGTGAGATTCTATAAAAAAGGGACTTCAATGTCTTGATTAGATAACGCAATTGACGTACACTGTGGAGTGTTTTGATTGAAAAAAGGTTTCATTGGCGTTGATTTTATTATAATCTTAAAAGAGTATCCTCTTTACGCATGGACATAACCCCAAATACTTGAGAATTTTACTTTCGAAAAACTGCATTTTAAAATGAAAAAGGAAGAATTGAATTTCTTAGTCAATTTTAAAAGAATTATCTTCTATTTAATCAATCTAATGAAAGAAATAGTTTCGATTGGATAAATCTATTCATTATTTAAACTCTGCACACAAAATAAACAAATAACTGAGTAGTATGAAACTGCGAAACAAATAAAACACACCGCATCAAAGCCACAGAAACACATCCACAAATGACGCAAGCGGCTGAAACATGTTTGCACTTGTTTATGTTCGTGTATCCCTTGGTTAACATTGTAATGCATTACATTAAGACTAAATACAAATCGGAGGTATATAAAAAAATCTCCCGGAATAAAAACCCGTTACATGTATGTTTAAATATATAAGAGTATTGCCTATAAACTCGTGCAAAACATGTCATTATTAAAAAGACAACAGTGCCTCTTATAACTTGGCCAGGAACTAAGACATGTTCACTCGATTCAATGTTAGGGCTGCTTTTTATATATGAAGGTTGACATTGTCAATAACTACAACAGTTAACATGTAATTGCTACATAAAAAATTTAAAAAAAGAAAAAATCTGATCTTATATCGTCACAGGAAGATAATAAAAATAATAGTTGGCAAATAGGCTACTAAGGGCTGTTTTTGAGAAAATCTTCTAGCATGATTTTGAAAACAGGTATTTTATTTTATAACCATTGCTGAACAGCATGCCCAACTTTTTGCTATTACCACTACTCATTTTCAACTCCATAGCCTTGTCATTTTGAACCCAATCCAGAAGACGAGGGAACTCCTGGATCGAGTATTGGGAGAAATGTGCCTTCGTGTAGGACTTTTTGATGGAACTAACCGGCATTTGCTTTACGTGGAGAGGAAAACCAAAAAAAACCTCGTATCATACCAAGCATATCACCATTTTGAAACAGATTTTAATCAGCAATTTAAATCATGTAAGTGAGCTGATTCTATTCATTGAGAATCACCTTAAAGATTGCTCATCTCATAGAAATCGTGGTACAAGAATTCATTCTTTCATAAATTATTTTGGTGGCAATCGAACTCCCTTCATCAATGATTTTATTCTATTTCATTTTATAACAGTCGTTGAACAGCTGACACATTTTTTTGTGTTTACGACTATCAATGTTCAACTCCGTAGCCTTACCACTTTGAACACAATCCAAAAGACAAGGGAACTCATAGATCAAGTAGTGAGAGAAATGTGCTTTCGTGGAGGACTTTTTGATGGAACTCACCCGCATTTGCGTTACATGGAGAGGAAAACCACGAAAACTTGTGGCGGTGGGAGTTCTTTCTGTAGACAAACTATACCTACCCTCTAACGTTTGGTTGCTTAGTTTGCAGTACACTGCCATACATTCGAAAATCCGTTGTTTTCGAGCCGTGATGGCTCAGGGGATAGAACGTTCGTTTTTCCATGAGGTGATACGTGTTCGAATCCCAGAGATTCCGTAGTAGAACAGCCGTAGCCTTATCATTTTGAGTCCAGTCCAGAAGACAAGCCAAATCCTGAATCAAGTATTGGAAGAAATTTGCCGGCGTGAAGGACTTTTTGATGGAACTCACACGCATTTGCGTTACATGGAGAGGAAAACCGCGAAAATCTCCCACGGTTAACCTGAGGGCAAGGGGACTCTCGCCCACAATCCGTCAACCACTGAGGATATTTTATGCCTGATGTGGAATTCGTAAAGACCAGCCATCGCTGGGATTCGAACCCTGGTCACCACATTGGAAGGCGAACGCTCTATCCCCTGAGCCATCGCGGCACTTATTGTTGACTGGAGACAGTTAACATGTAATTGCTACAGGAAAATCTAAATGAAAGGAATAAAAAAAAATTTCTGATCATTAGAGAGAGGAGGGAGGGGGGGATTATTGATTTCGGAAGTAAATAGAATAAAGGGTGGGGTAGATAGATACATTTAGAATGGGAGGCCGTTCTAAGAATTTAAACATAGTACTACATTTATCGATTTTTCAATTTCAGGATAAAAAATGGTCCCCCCGTTGATAGCGTTAAAACGATCCGATGATAATTTAAAACGCACTTCTTTATAAATTTCGTTCGTGCAAAGTAGAACAAAATAACATTATTTACGAATAAGTTAATAATATCATTATTAATATTTTTTTATTGTTTGCCGCATATATTGTCATTTTCAGGATAAAAATGTTTTTTTTATATTTTATGTATGTTTTTTTTTAATATTTATTATAGTATGCTAACGAAACAATGCCGATATTTTTCAAATATTTGAAATTTTCCAACTGATATCTCTTCAGTTTACCTTTGTGCCATGGATGAAGGTGTTTTGTTTTTCATAAAAGATGAGTGATTTTAAGCCTATTAAGGGTCACGGACTTCTGTTTTACGAACTTACGAATCTCTCTATTTTGTGATTTTTTTTTTTTGAGGCATGAAGAACATTTTGGAAATTTCTTCGCAAAATAACTTCCAAATAGCGAAGTGAATTTCACGAACTTTTCTTTGGGATCCCCTTTTCCTATTTCCCAAAATATTTCCGAACATTTCAAACGCATTTTAGGGGGGCAATGACCTTGAATTGATTTTCTCAGCCATTTTAACTTTTAACGAAAGTAATTAAATCCCTTTCACTTTTTGTGTTTGCATTTCAAACGGAAAACTCAGACCAAAATAAACAGATTTTATCGGTAGCCATTAAACTTATGAATGCACGTGGTAATGTATGCTTAAAATTAACTTTATAATAAATGCTGCTATAATTTTATACATAAATTTAGCTTTTTTTTGTTAAAAATGTATGTTGCATGCAGATTTCTTTCAGGGTTAAGATTTGTAAAATAAATCGTGGATACTAGTTTACAAGGTGAATGTGTATCCATTGTTATTTTTATTATATCTTGTGTATATGCACAAAAAAAAATTATATGAATTTACAACTTGTTTCGAGTTGTTTGAGTATTTCAAAAATGATTTTCTATTGAACGAATTTTCCATATAACGAAATTATGATCGAGATTTAGAGACTTCGTTAAATAGAGGTCCAACTGTATTAAGGCCCTGAAAAAACTCATCTGATAGAAGCATTTCAGCAGGCGATCAAACTGGTTTTGATGTTTTTCATCCACCTACCTTAATTCGCTTAAATCAACTGAAATAAATTCAATTAAAAATTTAGATATTTAACCATTTTCCACTTTTTTTTTAAAAAAAAAATTTATAAGTAGTGAAAGAATGTCACGTGATTCTATTGTCATTCTCACCTGAAGAGATTTATTTTGGTTTCAGATGCTGTCAAATACGCATTTCAATTGTCCTTTCTTTGTCACTCATAAATTAGAGTGATTCACCTTCAAAACAAGGAAAATAGAAGTTTTCAAAGAAATGACATTTAAATCTCAAATTTTCAAAATCATTTTTTATATTCACGGATATTCATATATTATTCATTTTTTATATTCATATATTATTTTTTATAATCATTTATTATATTCTGTAATTTTTTTCCACATTTTTTTCTACATTTTGAACTTATTTTATGAGTTTTATCATGCGATATCAACAACAAGAATGAATCGTAACAATAATGTGTTCCGTCTTCTTTTTAATGAAGCCTTATGTGCTTGATAGACTGTCAGTCTTTAAAATATGTATTCAATGCAAACTCAATTATATATATATATATAGCATAATAAGTAAATACAAAAAGGAAAAAAACACGACGAAAATAAAGAAAAACAATAAGTTTTATTTATTGCGCATAAGCTGCAAGTAAATAGAATTCATAAAATAAGTTCAAAATGTGGAGAAAACATGGAAAAAAATTACAGAACAATGAAAAAAGGGAAAAAAAGAAAAATGATAATAAAAAAAAATATAATAATAATAATAAAAAACACGAAACTGGAGGGGGTAGCGGATATAATCTTGTGAGCTGATGAAAAGATTATATCTTTTGTTTTCTGGATTTTTATTCATTTTTTTCCCTTTTTTTCGAAATTTTTTTGTCTCCAGTTCCTTGTTTTTTTTATTGTTATTATTTTTTTATTACTATTTTTCTTTTACCCCCTTTTTTCATTGTTCTGTAATTATTTTCCATGTTTTCCCTACATTTTGAACTTATTTTATGAGTTTTATTTACTTGCAGCTTTTACGCAAGTATATATATATATATATATATATATATATATATATATATATATATATATATATATATATATATAAGAAATATCTTATATATATATATATATATATATATATATATATATATATATATATATATATATATATATATATATATATATATATATATATATATATATATATATATATATACATATGAATGTAAATGTAAAGAATACATGGAAAATTTCAGAAAAATGAAAAGAGAGGAAGAAAGTTATTACAATAAAATAAAATGACATAATTTAAAAATAAACAAAACAAAAAAAAATTCAATGCAAATCCTGGAAAAAACTAAGACTTTTATTCTAACTTTTTTAACTACATAAATAAAATTTTTAACAATATTATTTAAGAAGGTTTCTCTTGGATTATCACTAATAATCAACCGATTTTAGATTTCATTAAACATAGTAAAATTAATTCTATTGCGACTTTTGATTTCCAGGATCTTTTCAATAGCATTCCCCTTTCTAAACTAAAAGATGTCTTTTTTAAATAATTACTATGATTTTAAGAATATCCGTAATTGCGATTTTGATTATTGGGAAATTTTGATTAGTTTTTGTCTTTTTAATAATTATCGTTACAACGGAAAAGATATGTTTCTTTAAATGGATGGAATAGCACGAGGATGATCTTTTTTTAACTAATTTTTGTACTATTATGAAAATAATTATACTCTTAATATTAAATTTGTTGTTAGATTGCTGATTGAAGATATAAATATCTTCAATTTTCGAGATTATACAAGTTTATTAAATAATATTTACCCCGAGGAATTAATTTTGCTTCGTATTCATGATGATTATATTATTTTTAATTTTTTGGATTTGGGTATAATAAAAGAAGAAGATATCTGTTTCGTTGATTTATACAATAAAATTTTTTTTTTTGAATTTTAATATAGCTAAACTAATTTCTTGTAACTCTAATGTTTCTTAAAACATCTATTAAAATACCATTTATAATCAAATGAATAGAATTAAGAGAATAGTAGTAATGCTTATTTATTCAAAAAACAAACTCTTTCAAAATTTGATAAAAAGAACAATGGATACACAGCTAAAGCAATCAAATTCTATTTAAAATAATTGTGAGTTATTATTAATAAATTTACTAAAATCTTCTTTGTTAATTCATATTTTTCCCCATGTGCAAATCCAATTCGGGCAAATCTGTGACTAAAATTCTGTGCAAAACGGGCAAATCATGTTTCTCTCTTTTATTTAAAATAAATATTATTTTTCTAAAATCATTAAAATTGTATAATTAAATATCTATCTTATTAATTACAAATTTCCTTTAATTATCCAGTATAATATTATTACCTTGCGCTCATACATTTGCAGGTCTATCCTTGGTAACTAACAAATCAAACGCACTTCAGTACTGCAGTAGGAACGCGCTATAAAACAAAATGCTTCTATTTACTCTTTTACCTCAATTTTGCGCTTCCGTCCGAAGGCTTTTAAGAAATATAAAATTTGAGAATTATAGTTAGAGGAAATAAAAACATAATTATATTCTTCCTTGTGCGCACCCAGATTTTTCAACAAAAAATAATCACCTTTTAAGTTATTTTTAAGCACTCAAAAAATATTTTCAATCAGTTTCCAAAACAGAACAAAATTATAATTAGGATCTATGTAGTAATAAAAATTATTTATGTCTATTGTTTAAAATTCTTAATTTATAAATATAAAAATCAATAAATTTCAGAACATTTTCAAAAGCGTTACGTAATCATAATAAAATAAATAGTTTCTGATAAATATTGCAGAGAAAATGGTGAAAATCATGCTTTTTTTGAAATTCAAAACGATGATCGATACATCAAAGAAAAAAAATTATTTTTAAAAGATAGAAAATTAAGCCCTTTTTACAAACCCCGAATAAAAAAGCACCTCTAAGAGTTTTTAAAAAACGTAAATCAAATGTCAGCACCTTTAAGTACTTTTTAAAAACGCTCTGCACCCTGTTCTTGATTTTATTTTGAATTGAAAAGCTCCTCTAGAAGTGCAAATAGTATTTTGTAAGAAATAAATGTATATCTCTTTCGTAATTTATTCCATACACTGTTATTTAATTATTTTTGTTTTTAATTATGCAATTTTTTTCATTGGCCTTTTACATAAATACTGTTCATATAAACAACCAAAATATTAAATGAATTATGGATTATTGATTGGAGATGAGTCAGTGTTGCTACGCAAATCTGGAGAAAAAAATTCCTTGTGTTTTCCCTCTACATAGTCCCGCAGTGGACTGATCGTTAATCAGCAGATCACCGAAGTCAAGCTTCACTGACTGAGGTCAGTGTGCGGGTGGGTGACCTCTTGGATCAGTCTGCGTAGGGACCGAGGGTGTGCTGTATGGGTCCTCGTTTAACTGTTCTACCTTAAAGTGCTCGAATTCGCGTGCAGGTCGTCGGGATACCGAATCAGGGGTGCCATCCCCTCTACAGAGGATCAAAATTTGATGGCATGTCCTCGGATCATCCTCCGGGATGTTTCCCAGACCGTCGCCAATAGCCCATTGTGCAGCTCTAGCGCGATGTAAATGAACTACAACTACAACAACGTGTACATATTATACACAATATATTGAGGGGAAACACACAATCACTGAAGCTCTTGTATAGGCCTAACAAAACTAGCTATAATTTCTGAAAAAACTTAGAAGGAACAGCTCAACATACATAAAAGAAACAATGCTATAGTAAATGAACTAGTTAAATATAGCTGAAATATCATCCTTAAATATCCTATAGATTGCATTTTAAGTGGATACAATTTTTAAAAAGATGAAAATAAGGAATAAAATTCCCTTTATTTTCCCTGTTTGTAAAGAAAAGTAAAATTTCCCTGCATTTTCCCTGTTATTTTCCCTGCATTTTCCCTGTAGGTTATTTTTAAATTCCTTGTATTTTCCCAATTGTTGTGGTGTAATTATTACTAGTTACGAAACTCCCTGTCATTATTCACTCTGATGTTTTACTGAACACTGTTCGGGATTAGACACACCAAAAATTATGAAACTTTACATAAATAGAAAGAAAAAAATTCACCTTTAGAAAAATTGTTTATGATCTTAGTTTTGATTTTGGATTTATCGAGCAAACAAAACATTAAAAAACATTGCCCTAGATAGAAATGTCGAGCACATACAAAATTGTATTCTTTATGCATAGAACCTTCATAACTCTCATTAAGTCAAAACTAATTATTCTATCCATTTAGTTTTAATATCACACATTTAAGTGTGAATAAATAAAGTCGGATGAATACATACTTGGCTGTAGATCCAATACAATTTGGAGTGAAAAATATAACATAGGAAACCTATAGAATATATAAAGAAATAAACAATGAAAAATAAATAAATGACAACCGAAGCTGAGGTCGTCACAGGGGGTCTCTCTCTGTACCCCAAAGATTTTGCCAAAAGTCCAGTTAGGGAGAAAAGAATACAAAAACAAATACAAAAGTATAATACTTAAACAAATACAAAAGAAAACAATGTTCAAAAAACTTACTTCAAAATTTAAAAAAAAATTTGTGTTATCAAATTAGGCTTCAGTGTTATTTTTTCTGCAAGAGAAAAAATAGTGTGGAAAAATCACCGTACTCTAGGGTTGTGTCATTTTTGGTAAAAGATATCTAAAATTCTGGTTAGTAAAACCAAATGATACGGTATTTAAACCATTCCATGGGTAGTTTTTCTGTTCATATGATAACGGTTTATCGGAAATTCTGATTTTTAAAATTAGAGTTTATAATTTAAAAAATTGCTACTCAAATTATGTTGAATTCGCACTTTCAAGCATTTATATATTAAAATCTAGACTACGCAAATTTACAACAACAAAGAATGTGCATAATAAGATAGTTATATTTAAATATCATTTGTTAGCCTTTATTACATTTTTATAACCGACGTTGAGCATAAGAACCATTTTTAAGATCAAGGTTATCGATGTTTATCTCCATAACCTTGTCATTGTGAACGAAGCCCAGAAGACAAGGGAACTCCCAGATTGAGCATTGAGGGCAAAGTAGCCTTCGTGGAGGACATTTTTTCCTTGAACTAACTCGTATTAGCTTTACATGAAGAGGAAAATTATGAGAACCTCCTATGGTTAGCCCGTCGGCAAGTACCCATGATCCGTCTACCAGTGAGAATGTTACTATAGTTTGTCTAAAGTAAGAACTCCCCAAGCCATTCGTCTGGACCCGCGGCGGTGACTATGGTAACGAGATATAACTATTTCAAGTAGGAGTGTAGGGTCACTGTTTAGGGCAGGTTTCAGCGAGAGAAAGGGACTCTTTTTTCTTTTCTTCCCCCGGTCAATTGTATGAGCTTTAGAGTGAAAAGACTACCCTACCTAAAATGCGCTATTCTTGTTTCCATAGCAGTCGGCCTGAGATTTCGTCGCGAGGGAAGTTCTTACCGTAGACAAATCATACTATCTTTTTTATAATTTGTAGAATGTCAGAAAAGTTTGAATTGGCGCGAATATTTTTTTTCTTCTGAAAAAGGTTGTCAATCCCGTGTTTTACCGGACCTTTTTATATTATCATGACGTCACTATGCGTTAATTATCCCAGAAAAATTTCGACGGACAATAAAAGAAAGATGATTGAATTACTGAACTATACTACAGACCAACAATTGCGAAATAAGGTTTATTTTCATTCACAAAAACCTTTTAAGTTAAACCAAAAAGGTTTTTTTATGCGGACGTGCAATCTTTCTAACCTTTAAACGAGATCTGTGACCATCTACTCTATTCTACGTGCATTACCCTCATCTAAAACCATGGAAAGCAACCTTCTATTTAAAAACATGTAAATCGAGGTTGTCTTAGGGTTTTATAGCGTGAAAATAATCTTAAATCTAGGCAATTATAAGCTTCCCTCAATTTCTTGTATGCTTAGCTACCTAGGTGACAATTTTTTTTAAAAAAGCTTTAAAAAATCATTTTTAATCTTTTTAGGATGAAAGGTTTGGAACTGCATTATTTTTGCTTTATTGAAAAAAGGTTTTTTAGTACAGACATTTTCGTGAGAGTAAAAAGAAAAGGATGCCGCAAGGCTTTCTGGGAGAGAAACGGAAATTGAACACGACTGCGGAATCCCAAAATAAGGTTCTAAGTTAATAATATAACATCGTTATAAAGAAATTTTTTCATCTCATTATTGAATGTTTAAATAACAATAAGAAGTGAAATCCATATATTTCGATCCTATAGAAATACATTGATGCCAGAAATAAATAAAAACCTTTTTTTTTCCTTCGATAATATTGCTAACAGCGGGAAAACTGTATTTCCTTAAAAGAATTTTATGCCTTATTAGTTGAAGGCAAGTAATTTTTATATCATAATAAACATAAAAATTTTTGGTGAAAACAATATTGGCATTATGGACTGTCTATCGAGCTTTGTTTTCTATCCAATTAGAAAAATTCCAAAAAATTCATATTTCTGTTTCTCCTAAAATCAATTTATTAGAGTCCATGTGTTGGTACAAACTCTCAAGTAATAGAGACACTTTACAAAGTATAGCGATATTTTCTCATTCCAGATAATTTATATTATAATTCTGTAATATTGTATAATAATAATATTATATAATTATAATATTAAATTATGTTATAATTCAAATAAAATTTATCAGCTCTCACAAACCTTATCGCTATGCATTACCCTATTATCTTTTTGATAGATCGATAATGATAGTATCGTATTATGGGTATCAGAGCCGTAGTGGCTCAGGGGATAGAGCCTTCCAATGAGGTGAACCGGGTTCAAATCCAAACAATGACAGGTGGATTCCGGCTTGCACAGTGCTGACGTAAAATATCCTCAGTGGTAGACTGATCATGGATTAGAGTCCCCTTGCCGCTATTTTAACCGTGGAAGGTTTTCCTCTCCATGTAACGCAAATGCGGGTTAGTTCCATCAAAGTGTCCTTCAGGAGGGCAAATTTCTCCCAATGCCTGATGCAGGAGTTCCCTTGTCTTCTGGATTGGGGGTTCAAAATGACAAGGCTAAGGAGTTGAATATTAGTAGTCGTAAACACAAAAAATTGGGTCGGCTGTTCAACGACGGTTGTAAAATAAAATTATAAATATGAATAATGATCGTGATAGTGTCATTTTAGTGACCTTTTGCAATGAAGGTAGAATTTAGAATAACAAAACCCACAGGAAAAAAAACATGGGCATTCAATAATGAATTTCAAAGATGTATGTGAGAGATATAAAAATTTAATTTTTGGCAATTTTTACTTTTTTCTGTGATCCATATTTCAGTGGTGTATGGAATTAAGAGAATTTGCAGAGTGGGTCGATTATCTCTAGAGCTAATGGACTGATTTTAATGAAATTTGATATGTACATACATGGATACATTTCAATACAAATAACCATATAACAATTGTAATGCACATGGTACGTAACACTGGTATGTGTCAGAAGGTATGAAATTGTCACAGGAAATGATAAACTGCCTTATTTCAAGTATGAAATCACGCTGCAACTCCTGTAAGAGGGGTCCATACCCCCTATTAGCCCATTTTGTTTGTTTATTCTGCAACCGCTGTTGCATACCTTCCACCGACTCCAACAAGTGTTACGCACGATCTTGCGTGTGTGTATTGCAATTTTCGAATGGTCATTTGTTTTGTATTGTATCAATTAAAATCGTTTCTGTAGTTCTAGCGATAATCGACCAAGTCCTGCAAATTCTCTTAATTTTTTTACACCAGTGTATTTCATTAGGTTTTAATAGCCTGTCCATCAAACTTTAAAAAAAGTTTACATTTTTCTAATAAGAACATTAAAATTCAATTCAAAACAGTTCAATTAATTATGAATTACAGTCGAAACCCTATTTACCGAATTTCATGAAATTAATGAAGTAGATTTATAAGATACAAAGAATAGCGACACGATGAATCTGCAGTGATACTGATGCTTTGGAAACTTACCGAATGCCTTTCTTTTCATAACGTCGAAAAAGAACTTTGTTAAAGTAAGAAATCATTCTCACGAAATGCTTCGAAATTTCAAATTCATTTGCTGTATTTTAATTTCCTGAATAATTCCTTCTATTTATTTTGTATATTTACTTTATTAGAAATGTTTGGATATGCCATAAGGCTAGTCAATTTTTATTTTGCCCTTCATATTACGAATTATCCTCAATTTAGCGAATAATATTTTCGATCTCAGTGAAATCGTTAAATCGCAATCCGATATTTTAAAAATCTTATCACATGCAATTTCCTTCTTTTTAATCTTTTCATATGGGGCTCCGAGATACGATTCAAGTCAAATATAATGGTTCATGATGGAATTATTGATGCTTACCATCAATAGTATGTTGGTCCACCGATGGAAAATCATCAAACATTTTGTCTAGGGTGGACTGTTGCCCCACTGTGTTTACTTTAGTTTTTAAAAATATTGTGCAAATGTGTTCACAAAAAAGGAATTTGAAACTGCGTGATTTAAACTAGTTTAATTTATTTAATTTTTTAAATGTTTCATACAGGTTATTTCATTTGCAGGCAGAATACGGACTCTCAGACGAACAAATTGCCGGTAAGTCAATCTTTTCTTCTTCTTCTTCTGCTTTGTATTTATATTCGTTTAGAATAAAAGGATGGTTTACCATGTAAAGCTAAGCCTAGAGGGCGCTAGGGGTTAAAATTCGTCATAAGACTTTCGGGTTACTACTGATTTTTACGCCTAAACTTGAAAAAACGCACCATCCAATTTTTTATCCTCTATAACCATCGTTGAACAGCCTACCCGATTTTTTTTTACGGCTACTAATGCTCAACTTCGTAGACTTGTCATTTTGAATCCAATCCAGAAGACAAGGAAACTCCTGGATCAAGTATTGGGAGAAATTTTGCCTTCGGGAAGGACTTTTGATGGAACTGACCCGCATTTGCGTTGCATGTAGAAAGAAACCTCCCAAGGTTAGCTTGACGGCAAGGCGACTCTAACCCACGATCCGTCCACCACTGAGAATATTGCACGTCAGCACTAAGGTCGGTGGAAGTCGGATGCGGAATTCATATCAACCTGCCATTTCTGGGATTCGAACCTGGGGATTCTGGGATTCGAGTGGACTTAATATCCACTTAGTTTTTTAAAAAAAGAATTCTCCACTGAAAACAGGTTTTGAAAAAGGTTACACGTGAAAATTTTCAAATTTGGAATGAAATTTGAATTCGAGGAAGCAGAGAATTGTTAAAAAAAAATCTTCGAAGGGTTTCAGAAGTCAAGAGTTTAAAACATAAAAGAAAAACAAAACAACAAAAGATTCTTAAATAATATTAAATTTGATTCAAAAATATGTTTACTACAATTAAAAAAGCAGAGAGAGAGAGAGGGGGGGGGGGTCCAAGGGCAGAACCGAGCACTCAGGGAGTCCCTTGAGTATCTTACTTTTCACAAATTGTATTTAAAAAAAGCTTAGAATAAACAACATTGTCTTAGATATTTTTTGAAATAAATATATTATATTCTGTAAAGCGCGCATTTTGTTTTTCTTTCTACAAATAGTGATTATCAAGTGAACACCGGTCATTTGAATAGTTTATCCCCAGGAAACTTAAAAAGTCAACAGACATCTATTTTAAAATGTAGTTTTCAGGATATTCAAACAGTGTTCAATTTCTGTCAAAATCAGTGTTCTTACTGTTCAATTTGCGCGTGCATACGCCCCTGTGAAAGAAATTAATGTGAAGCAAGTTTAATGTTCATTCATAATGTCACTAAAAAAAAAAGCTTCCCCACTCAATTATTCTAAATTCTGTCAATTATTAAGAGTAATAATTGAAAGAATTTAGAACGACACAGCACTACGATACAGCAACTTTTAAACAGGTCATGACTGATATGCATTGAAAAATGTTTTAATAACTGCTAAGTTTTTTCTTTTCTTGATTTGTTATACCCTTTATGGGTTTTTTTTTAATATAATTATTTTAATTAGCCTCCGTGGTTTCGAAAACTATTTTGTTATTGCAACTGATTAGAATCTCAATGTATTTAAAAAATATTATGCTTAGTTTAAAAATGCTTTATTTTATCTTCATTGAATTTTTGAGGTAATAAAAATGTGTTTGTTAAAATTATCCTAAAAATGCTTTATTTCATGAATGTGATGTTTTTTTAAATTTCGATTTCAAACAATATGACATGTTATAGGGACCCAAAATATTTCTGCTTCCGGGGACCCTACATTCTATTATTTATTTCATAACCGTCGTTAAACAGCCGATCCAATTCTGGGTTTACGACTACCAATGTTCAATTCCGTAGCCTTGTAATTTTGAACCTAATCCAGAAGACAAGGAAACCCCTACTCCCAGCAGAACCTGATTATCGACTAGGCCCAATAGGCATGGGCCTAGGGCCCACAATTTCTGAGGGGCCTCAAAACTTAGTAAAAAGTTAATGAAAGGTGGGCTAGATTTGTGTTGGTTTAAGTTTTGTTGATGATGAAAAAATAATTCCGCTAATCCGCGGTTTTTAGCGAAAATCACTGATTTCAATTGTTTGTGGTCACCCAACTATTTTTATTACGACATAACATTAGTTTGTTGTTTTATATTTTGCTTTAATTTATAGATACGTAAACTTTATCTTAGAAATATAATCTTCAATTGTCAGCTTTCAAACTTTCTTAGAATGTTTCTCTTGAATCCTGCAGTACAATAGATTCTTTTCCATTGTTTGGACTACTCTTCAGTATTTTAATTTCAAAATATTTTGTAAGGAGCCCGGAAAATTTGGTGGGCCTGAAGTTGTCTTGATCGATCCCTGACCCCCAGAGGTATTGATTTGTTATGGGAACATGGAGGACCTTGCGACCCCGACATATTTAACGTGCATCAGTCATTATTTACTACACGGGAAGTCTTTGGCCGCCGGGTATCGAACCCACGACGTCTTGGTCATGAGCCCAGTGCAGTACCAACCAGGCTATCCCGGCCTCCTACATTCTATTAAGACGGTCCTAAGTGGGTCCTGGTTTTTTCTGGCAGTGTTCTTCTCATTTGTTTATTTTTGCGAACAACAGGGGGAATTGAGCCAAAAATAGTGTGAAGTGATATTTGAACGACCCCCTGTTTATTCAGGAAATCGGATTTAAATGAGATTGATTTTTCCTTTTTGAATAAAACTAGGCTTTTGTTATAAGGACATAATAATTGAATGAGAGCTTAACTGCGTTGTTTACATCTTTGCTTGTTTAACAAATATTGCATAAAATTCACATTGTGAAATGTTACATAAAGTAAATCTCTAAGCAAAAAGATTAAGTTCTTTAATCTTGTTAAATTTTCTTCGGAATAGCTTAGACGCGTGTTTTTTTAAAAAAAAAGTATTTGGGATATTTTGCATAAAAGTCTGCGAAATCGTATTATCCTCCTGATTTGCTTAAGCGGAGGACATTTTCGCCACATTTTACTTTTATATAATCTCTTCTACAAGAATCCCCAAAAAGAAACTTATGTATTCTCTAAGTACTTAAAATGGAAGTTTAGTAAAGAAAAAAACGTTTCATTCTCAAGTTCCTCTGAAGAAAAAAAAAATTTTTTTTTCAGGCGATGAATGGCACATTTTTAAAGTCTGTTTTGAAGTTTCTTTAAAATTTAATTTTAAAATGACCACGCTCTTTTAAATGGTTTTATTTTATATTATTTTAAAACCGTCGTTGAATAGCCAACCCAAATTTTGGGGTTTACGACTACTAATGTCCAACTCCGTAGCCTTGTCATTTCTAACCCAATCCAGAAGACAAGAGAACTCCTGGATCAAGTATTGGGAGAAATTTGCCCTCGTGGAGGATTTTTCGATGGAACTTACCCGCGTTTGCGTTTCAGGGAGAGTAAAGCCCACGAAAACCTCCCACGGTTAGCCCAGCGGCAAGGGTTCTCTAACCTATGATCCATCTACCACTGAGAATATTTTACGTCGGCACTGTTGTCTGTACAAGCCGGCTGCGGACGATGTATAGCTTTGGATTTAAACCCGGTTTACTTGATTGGGAGGCGAACGCTCGAGCCACCATGATTCAAGGTTTGTCGTAAGAAGAACTCGTGTTGCGCAGTTGTGCGCATCGTGAGTCAGCCGACTACTGTCCTCTCGCTGGTTGTTGTATGGAAGTTTAGAAGGTGGGTTACCAGCTCAGCCGCTGTCCATGTCGTCTGACCAGTATCAAAATGGCACCGCCCTCCTGTCATAGCCGTTAAAGACTTTTGAGCTGGTGTACCATTTAAAAAGGATTAAGGAAGTATAAACAGTTTATTGAAGGCGAAGGCATTACAAAATGGGAAATGGAATCTATGATTTAATTTTAATTTCTTCTGTTATTGTATCAATTAATATGAGAGGAGTAGAGCCCTGATGGCTCAGGGGATAAAACTTTTGCTTTCAATGAGGTGAACCGGGTACAAATCCCTGCGATGACTGGTCGATACGAATTCCACACCCGGCTCGAACCGACCACTGTGCTGACGCAAAATATCCTCAGTGGTTGACGGATTGTGGGTGAGAGTCCCCTTGCCGTCAGGCTATCCGTGGGAGGTTTTCGTCATTTACCTTTCCATGTAATGCAAGTGCGTGTTAGTTCCATCAAAAAGTCCTCCACGAAGGGAAAGTTTCTCCCAATACTTGATTCAGGAGTTCCATCGTCTTCTGGATTGGGTTCAAAATGATAAGGCTACGGAGTTGAAAATTATAAGTCGGAAACCCTAAATTGGGTTATTTGTTCAATGACGGTTATAAAATAAATAAAATATGCAATGAGTAAAAATATTTTTAAGGGAGGACAGAAAAAATATTTTTCTGTTTGTTAAAAGTTCACGAACTCTTAAAAAAATGGTTTTTACTTTTGTACCATTTAATTAGAAATGTGGGAGTTAAACTAGTTTTTATAGGAAACAGGACACATTTCTGACAATTTCTTATAGTTTTTTTCTTTAAATTTTGTGTTTATAATATATATATAAAGGGAAATATTGATAAAAGGGAAAAAATTTTAGAAAAAGTATGATTTTTTGAATGATTAAGTATTTTTTTGTTTGTATTCTAGTCATTAAAGGTATTTTATTTTCTACAAATATACTGTTTTTTTTTAATGTAAAAATTGAGTGCTAAGACACTAACGTTTATATAAAAATGATCAGATTTGCAACCCACTTGACTAAATGGATCCATGGTATAATATGGCAATTAAGTCATTTAAAAAAATTTTACTCATATTATTGAAAAATTCTTGTTCTTATTTAGGCAACGAATAGTTTTTAGGAGGTATTTTCACACTTTAGACAACTAAAAGCAACTTTTTTTTGTTCATTTTGGCAATCCTGCAAAGTTACGTTCGGAACATATTATACATTTCAGTATTTTGAATCAAAGTATTCATACTTCGAATGTTGGTGATTTTCTTCATTAGACACCCATTGTGTGAAAAGGTCCTTTCATTCAGTTAATGACTAGCAACTCTCTCTCTCATCGAAAATGAACAAAGTGTTCCATTATGGGAGAGAAATCAGATAAGAAATAAAATGATGTTCTCTCTTTTCCTTCTGGGTTCGAGGATAAGATTGAAGAGCTCCAAGTAAAAAAAGAGGAACTGCCACCTAATGATACAAAAGTATAAGAAATCGAATATTTTGGAATTCATATATGTATTTTATCCGAGATTTTTGAAAGGCAGAAATCATTTTATTACCTATGTCATGCATTTTTTTGTTTATTGCAACTCTTCACGAAGAACAAACTAAAATAATTCGTTAACCTTTTAAATTTAATTTCGTTAATCTTTTTCCATTACTTTTGAACAACTCTTATTGTCAGCCATCTTGAGTGCTGAAACTCTTTATGGTTAGCCCTTTTCATTTATATCTATGTGTGTGTGTGTTTTGGTTGGACGTGTGCGTGCGTTTATGTGTACTGCAACTCTTAACGGAGGAACAAAATAAAAACGCAATTTTAAAATTTCTTTCAATATTAATTATAGTCAAAAAATTTATTTATTTTTTAAAACGATATATACAATGAACTCAGAAGAGTGAGTGATATATTTAATGATTTTAGACAAAATTTGAAATTATTTCTAAAACACACAAACAACTATTTGAATAGATAAATTTTTTTATATTTTATTAAAAGTAGTTATTTGAGTTTAATAAACTTATGAATTTCCTACACAATTTGAAAGTAATTTTTAAAGAGATGTTTAAAACTTTGAAGTAAATAAATACTACATTCAATTATATAATCTGTTTTAAAACTCAAGTTATTTCATGAATTTTAAACAAATTCTGTGTGATCATTTAATTCTCTGTATTTATCTGTTTTGTATAACTTTCCGTTTCTCACCATTCAAGACGAGCGTCTCAAATCCGGCCTTATAGTGCATCCGCGTTTAACAACAAAACTTTTTATGTGAGGGGGAGGGAGGGGAGGGATTTGGCATGATTTCAAAATCATCCGCACGAAATTGTCCAGTAACTTGTGTCAATGCCTTCATATTGATCCTAATTCTATTCCCTCTGTTTCAATAATAGGCAGATTTTGTATGATCGCCCGCTAATATTTATGTCTCGATATTTAATTAGATTAAAGGCAATGCCTAACTGCTCTCAGAGATTTACAATTGAATGACTCCAAATAAATTAGAAATTTAAACAAAGTATGTTCATAATTTCATTTGTGTTTTCTAAACAAAATATGAGAAAACGATTTTTCGTAAAAATGACCCATTTTGTCGAATAGTGAAAACGTTTAGGGGGTCAGAACCATCTCCCTTGACCTCTCATCCAGACGCCCCTGTTCTAAAGCCGATGCCATTTTTGAATTATTTTCGTGGCTATCGAATTGTCAATTACGACAATTTGATAGCCACGATGTGATTGCATAGTAAGACTGTGCAATTACAAATTCTACCAGTGAAACATAAGATGTTGTTTTCGCTTCTTTTTTATGCAACTACTTTAACGTTTTTATGCAGTTGTTCTTTTTAAACTTTATCTCAGTTTCATATTAATTCAAGTATTGTGAAAGGGTTCCTTCTTGGGGAGACTTTGGAATTACCAAGCGGGACTTCATAACACAATTTTTTTGAGACATAACTACACGGGGAATTAACTACATAAAAATAAACGTTTGCTAATCACGTGACTTTTTGCTGCCATCTCTATTTCATTTTAAGAACTACTTCAAACAGACGATGGTGGTAAATGATCTTTTTTGATTAGCACCAAATATATTGTAACACAACCTTCTTCTTCTCTTCTCATTGGCACGACAGCCCAGGATGGGCCTTGGCTTTCTCAACAAGCCTATGCCAAGACATTCTTCCCTTAGCCAAGGTTCTCCAGTTTATTATGTAATACAACTTTAGTGTTTCTCTTTCAGTTTCCCTCTTAATTGGTAGGATCAAATGCAATATATATTTATCAACAACCACTTACGTTACAGTAAATCAATAACAAACATTGCCTGATATGAGATCTAGCTTACAGCTTTATTCAATGAAAAGCAATGTTTATGACTGTAATATTTATAGAAACTTTTTTCGTACATCACCCTTATTTAGTGCCAACTCTTACTTTTATCCTTTGGCAAACACTAGAAACACACACACTAGATAACACTCCTTTGGGGGTGTTGTTCTAGGTTTTTCATCTTCGCACAATTTTCGACTAGATCAAACTTCATCCATCAGCACCATCACCACACATAAAGATTTCATCTAACGTAAGAGCAGCATTCATAAAAACAGACCAGCACAATAAAAAAAAACTTCTTTCCAGACTGTGTTCACCTGGTTTTAATTTTTTTTACATTTAATTCATCAAAATGATTTTCTTATGATGAGCTGATTCATATAATGACTACACCGTCTTTACGCATGGAACACCCTCGCAGTAGCCCCCTGACGCAATCAGGGGGCGCTTGAGATTCTTACTTTTTATAAATTGTACTTAAAAAGAATAAACAGCATTGCATCACATAATTTTTAAAACAAATATATATTCTCGTGTAAAAATTGTGAATTTTTTTTCTATAAATAGTGATAGATTATCATGTATAGTTTATCTTACAACCGAAATCAATCTTTCTACGTTAAAATGAAGTTTTCAAGATACTCAACTCTCTTAAGTCATACTGTCTCTAAAAATGATTGACTACCACTCACTCCGTTTAGTATTTATAATCAGTTAAATAAAGTAATAAAAGTGAATGACGCATGGGTCAGCAACTGGTTATGTCTGTTGTGCATGGAAAGATGTTTTAATAACTGACTTTTAAATACACTCTATAACAAAAAAAATCGACGCACCAAGAAGGAGTTGTCCGATTGAAACGAAAATTGGTGGATAGGAAGACAATGTGCAGAATAGTAAATGATTAAAATTTCAGAACAATTAAATAATTTATTGCATAGTTACAGTAACAAGTTCAATAAGGTGTTGATCCGCCTCTAGCCGGGATACAAGCTGCCACACGGCGTGGCATAGACCGATAAAGCTCCCGGATGGTCTCTTGCGGTATTCCCTGCCAAATTCGATCCAATTGTCGAACGAGGTCATCAACATTCCGTGCCAGATGCAATCCCCTTCCCATTATATCCCAGACATGCTCGATGGGAGAGAGATCTGGTGATCTGGCAGGCCAAGGAAGAGTTTGACAAGCTTGCAGACAGATCATAGCAACACGTGCCGTATGTGGTCTGACATTGCCTGCTGAAAAACCAGCCCAGGGCGCTGCAAAAGGAACGGTAGCAAAACAGGTTTTAGGATGTCGTCGACGTATCGCTGTGCAGTAAGTGTACCTCTAATAACGACCAAAGGGGTCCGGCTGTCAAAGGAAGTGGCATCCCAGACCATAATGCCTTGTTGAGGGCCGGTGTGGCTTGCAATAGTGAGTTCAGGATCCCCCCTGTGCCCTGTGCGTCTCCAAACACGTCTTCGATGATCGTCAGGACACAGTTGGAAGCGGGATTCGTCGCTAAAGACTATATGTCCCCAGTCGGCATCATTCCAGCCTAATCGAGCGTCGATTTTGCGATTCTTAGTGCGTTCTTGGTGCGTCGATTTTTTTGTTATGGAGTGTAGTTTGACGCGATAATTCATACTTTTTCTTATACCCTTATGTATCTAATTATTTTAATGAGCTTCTTGGTTTTGAAAATCGTTTTATTATTTGAAGATTAGCTAGCTACTGGTTGACATCTCAATTAAAAAAAAAAAAAAAAAAAAAAAAAAAAAACAATTCTTCATATAGGGGCTCCAAATTAAAAGTTCGCATTTTAATGTAGAACCACACGTTTAAAAATGCTTTATTTTTTGTGCATTGAGTTTTTGGGGGCAATAAAAATGTGTTATAATTAATGCAAATTTTAAAAATGCTTTATTTTATGAATGCGAAGTGTTTTAGTTCGATTTTCAACAGTATGATATGTTAGAGGGGACCAAAACACTGTTTGCCCAGAAGGGCCCGAGGGCCCTGCTGGTTATTGTCATAATTACTATTTTAATATAAATACAATTGGATGAATTAGAGGATATATTATATAAATATAGAATATTTATTATATCAGGTAATATATGAGTATATTATAATAATTAGATAAAATTATTAGACGCGCTGTAGTGTTTTAATAATGACATGTTTTGCACGAGTTTATAGGCAATACTTTTATATTTAAACATACGTGTAATGGGTTTTAATACGGGAGAGTTTTTATATACTTCCTATTTGTATTTATTTTTAACGTATTGCATTACAATGTTAACCAATTGATAGACTAACGTAAACAAGTGCAAACAGTCACGTAAAAACACTAAAGCTGTATAGTATATACTGATAATTAAGGCCCGGATTTTGATGACATTTGCATTTTTGGACATTTTTTGTCCTTTAGAGCATTTTTTGAGATTTATAGGGCATTTTCTTTAAAATTTTGGGGCGCATTTGCATTTTAAAGCATTTTTTAAATTTTTGTTAAATTTTTCTAATTTTTATAATTTTTTATTATTACACTGGCTTCCAAACAATGAAGAAAATTTCTAGGATATTAACAGGTGAAGCAACATCTTTTCAAATTGAAGAAGAATTGTCAGTGAGTGTGACCGTCCTTTTCAAGTACGCACCAATAACATCAGTAGACGTTGAAAGAAGCTTCTCCTGGTATAAAAGTTTGCTTTCAGACAAGAGACGCTCGCTTACATTTCAAAATATTAAAAAAAAAAAAAATTTATAATCCACTGTAAGTCTGATATTTAGTAATATTATGAGATGGAAGTTGTTATATTCATTTCAGTTTCTATACAAAATGAAAATCTTTTGGAGTCAATATATTTTCCTTTTTTTTTTGTTATTTCTGGATATAAAACATATTTGTCAAACATTAATGAACGTAGAACAAGTATTGCATTGCTTTATATTTTTTGAAACGACTCATAATAATTTTAAAGCGTAAAACATTGTTTTAGTTCAATATTTTTACTTCTATTTAAGTCATGACATAAGGCATTTTTAGCGCAATTTTCGCATTTTAAGGGCATTTTTTGCACTTTTAAGGGCATTCTTTGCAGTTCATAAGGGCATTTTTTGCACTTTTTAAGGGCATTCATTGAGATTTTTTAGGTCATCAAAATCCGGGCTCTACTAATAATTAAGATTTTACATAGAATCTTATGGGAAATAATTTCAAATAATTTAGTTCGTCAAATAATTTCGTCAAATAATTTAGCCACGGACTGTATGACTACTGAAAAAAGAAAAGAAACGAATGAAATGAAAATCAATCTATTGATGGAGAACCATCACTTGAATTGGCCTTTGACCAATGGACTGTAACCAGTAGTTGCACTCTTTTATCTTTATATTTTCTTTCCTTTTTCCCATTAAAAAAAAACATATTCAATCTTAAATTTATCATCTTCATTCATTTTCTATAGCCTACACTAAAATAAAATAAAAAGAAGTTTTTATGCTGTTGTTTTTTCTTCTCATTTCTTAGAAACAATAATAAATGACGTCAAATACATCGGAGAATGGAGAAATAAACCGACAAACAATGGATTAAAAAAAAAAAGAACCCATGAATGCAATATGTGACGTGAGAGAGATTTAGTATCCAGAAAATTTGAATGTCTGGCCATTCGATCTGAGCGATGATGAAGAACAGCCGACGAAATTAGAACATTGGATTACATTTACACAGGAAATTTCTGAATTTAATTTATTCTAAAATATGATGCAAATTAATCGTTTTATGAAATTTTAGCGCTAAAATTTAAAAAAAAAAATAGCATCCACTTTTAAAGATTACAGCCTTTTTTATTCTTTTTTTTTAATCACAGAGAAGTAGGGGAGAGTGGGGTCAATTGTAACAGGGTACGCTTGTAACACAGCAAAAAATTCAAGTGTCGGCTTCTAGATTTGGTTCCTAGGTGGCGCACAAGGTGTATTTAATAAATCTACATGTACACCCCTGCTGGCAACCATTTTTATGTACTTTTGAGAGAGTTACATCACAAAAGATATTTACACGCTACGTAAGTACTTTTTTGGGTATTAGAATATTATATTGTAACAAAGTAATTTTGTTTAAACAAATAAAAATTATTAACCGAGTATGTAAGTGGACACCTTAATTAACATTTCAAAAAAAAAGATTAGTTTTGTTGATTAACTAGCATTGTTTTTAACAAATGAAGCTGAACTGGCGTCTTGGGGACGATTGTAACAATAAGTAAAGGGACGATTGTAACAGCGGAAAATAAATAATCTTATGTTTACAAACCATTACTTAACTCTTTAAGAACCACCAATAGTTTCCTTTATCATTTATATTATGTTGCATGTGCATTATTTCATTTGTCACCTTTCACAGCATAAATTAAAATTTTTAACCCCTTAAAGTTAAAAGTTTAACCCTTTAGGACTCAACTCATTATTATTTTTACTCCTAAAATATCACTACTATTTTGATCAATAAAAAAACATATCACAACTATGATAATATGTATAATTAACTATGTTTTAGTTGAATTTATGAACTGTTACAATTGACTCCGTAAGTGGGGACAATTGTAACAAGTGCACGACTGTCAAAAATTGTTAATAACTAATATAATAACATTCAAAAGAAGGTATTTATTTATTTTTTTAGTAGAGGATAGTCTACTTTACTCGTCTGTCAATTAATACTAATAATATATTGGACTTTTTGTTAGTTAAAAATAGTTAAGTAAAAAATGTTACAATTGACCCCACTCTCCCCTACAATAAACTCTATTGTTAGAACACATAATATTCATCTTTAAAAGAATAGAATTATCGATCATTCATACGACAATTGTAATAGTGCAGAAATAAAGAAAAATAGAACAGAGAGACTAAATTATAATCCGTAGAGTGTCATTCAATTCTATTCAAATCAACTGTTCTAGCACACCCTTGGGTTAAGGCAGTTTTTCCCAAACTTATGACTTTTGTGTACCCTTTCTAAATTATTCGCAATGCTGTATACCACTAATACAAAAATTTATATATCCTTTACTTTAAAAAAATTACGCTAGATTTAAAAATCACAACTGGCTGTTGACACTACTCATTATTAACTGTTAACTCTACAAAAAATAGCCAATAGAAAAATACGTCATCATAAATTTTCATGGCTAGCTTTGTTTTTAAATAAAAATTTTTGAAATTTTCGTTAGTTGCAAGATATTTCGCATAAGAACGCGTACTCCCGCTAAACTGTTCCCGTACCCCTGAGGGTACGCGTACCACACTTTGGGAAACACTGAGTTAAGGGAAAATTTTAACACGATGACGTCAGAGTAGACTATCGTTATAGTTCGTCTAAAATAAGAAATTCCCCAGACATTCGTCTGAACCTGTGGCGGTGACCATGGTAACGAGGCATGACTATTTCAAGTAGGGGTGCGGGGCCATTGTTTTGGAGTGGTTTTGGTTATATAAAGTTCAGTGGAGTGGTTTTGACGAGATAAAGTAAATATCTCTTTCCTAGAGTGAAGCTAACCTCCCTAAAATGCGCCATTCTTGTTTCCATAACACCAGACGGCCTCAGACTTCGTGACGGAAGGAGTTCTTAACTTAGACGCACTATAGTACTATTATCGTTCGTGTTTCATAATAACAAGTAAATTTAAAATTTGAGCCGTAATGACTCAGGGGATAGAGAGTTGGCCTTTCGATGAGGTAAACCGGGGTTCGATCCCGGCGGTGGCAATTCGATACGAATTCCGCATTCGGCTTGCACCGACCACAGTGCTGACGTGAAATATCCTCAGTGGTAGAGGGGTCATGGGTAAGAGTTCTCTGGAAGTTAGGCTAACCGTGGGAGGTTTTCGTTGTTGCACAAATGCGGGTTAGTTCCATCAAAAAATTCCCCCGAAGGCCAATATCAGACAATGCTTGATCCAAGAGTTCCCTTGTCTTCTGAATTGGGTTCAAAATGATAAGGCTACGGAGTTGAATTTTAGTAGTCGTGAACTTAAAAAATTGGGTAGACTGTTCAACAACGGTTATAATTAAAATAAAAAAATTTTAACTTATAACCAGAGTCACTCTTAGGGTTGCTTCGTTCGAAGGCCTCCTTTGTTCATCACAATCTATTTATTATGATACCTTTATGAGTTTTATGAAATTTTAGAGCAAAAATTAAACATGATTTGGGTTTGATTGAACTGTCGATTTATCAGTTGTTCGTTGTAAGAGTATGAAACAACATTAGTTGAAAAGCAGAGAACTTAAATCGCTCACTCTATCCCAAAATCATTACAGTAACTGTATTTGGCAAACCTTTATAAATTAATGTGGTAATACTATAGTTTGTTCACCAGGAGATGGCACTTGGCTCCACCTCTTTGGACGCAGAGTTCATTTAGCATGGTAGTAAGTAGAGAAATGGAGACAACTACAGCGAACATTCCCCTCACCAAAGTGACAAGGTTTAATACCTGTGCTTTGTTTTCTAGAGGTTCAGGCGCAAGCGTATTGAAGACGCGCCCTCAAGAATTTGTTTTCTCCCTTCCTTCTTCAGACAGTGAATTCTTTTTCATTCACATACTTCGCTTTATTGTTATCTTCTAATTTTATTTCTCGTTACGCTAGCTAATTAAATATATTGCAGCAAAATGTCTCAAAAAGAGCTAACTACAGCCCCTGGCCAAATTATTTTTATTTTATTTTATTTTTATTTTATAACCGTCGTTGAACAGCCGACCCAATTTCATGGGTTTACGACTACTTACGTTCAACTCCGTAGCCTTGTGATTTTGAACCAATCCAGAAGACAAGGAAACACCTGGATCAGTACCCCCAGAGGTATTGATTTGTTGTGGGAACATGGAGGACTTTGAGACTCGACAGATTTAACGTGCATCAGTCGCCATTTACTACACGGGGAGTCTTCGGCCGGCGAGGATCGAACCCACGACCTCTTGGATATGGGCCCAGCGCCCTACCGACCAGGCTATCCCGGCCCCTGGCCAAATTATTAGACGCACTCTGAGATTCTATGTAAGATCTTCATTATTATGCTTTAGTGTTTCTTCGATACTGAAACCGGTTTGCACTTGCTTACTCTCGTGTATCAATTGGTTAAATTAGAAGATATAATATAAATTTGATAACTGGAAAAATTAGACCAGTGTTTCCGAAACTTATGACTTTTGTTTACCCTTTCTAAACTTGTCGTAACGCTGTGTACCACTCATAAAAAAAGGGAAGTATTTTTTACTATAAAAAAATAGCACAAAAGTTAAAAGTCACAACTGGCTGTTGACTACACTCATTATTAATTGTTAACTCTGCAAAAAATAGCCAATAGAAAAATACGTAATAAACTTTCATGGCTAGCTTTGTTTTTGAATAAAATTTTTAGAAATTTTCGTTTGTTGCAAGATATTTCGCATTAAGAACGCGTACCCCCGCTAAACTATTCCCGTACCCTTGAGGGTTACGCGTACCACACTTTGGGAGACGATATATTATATAAATATAAAATATTTATTATATCAGGCATTTTATTAGTATATTATAATAATTAGATCAAATGATGAGACGCACTGTAATTTTTTAATAATTGGGTATAATATGAAAAAAGCACTACTACTTTAACTTACTAGGAATAACATTTACCTTTTAGTTTAATTAATAAACTGAGTTTTAAGTATGCTTACTAAATTCATAAACTTAGGTAAAACAACAATATAAATTATTTCCAAAGGAACTAGACTAATACAATTCCAACCTAGCGAGTAGCGACTTATAACAAGACACTTCGTTTGATGGTTTTACTTGTTGCTAGAAATCAGGTTCGCAGAAAATGCTGTTTACTAGTTAAATTTAGTAGGAATAACACGATCTGTGACGTAGGCTATAGTATACCCAATTGCATGATTTGCACGAGTTTATAGGCAATACTTTTATATTCAAACATACACGTTAATGGGTTTTTATTCGGGAGATTTTTTATAGACTTCCTATTTGTATTTATTTTTAACGAATCCATGACAATGTTAACCCATTGATACACGAACGTAATCAAGTGCAAACAGCCGAGTAAAAACATTACAGCTGTATAGAGTATCACCTGATAATTATAATTTTACATAGAATCTTATACTGCGTCTAATAATTTGGCCAGCAGGTACTGTATTCACTCAAAAGTAAGAAACATCATCAAATTTATGAAATATATAATGTAAAAAAAAAATTCACGTGAAGATTGTGAAATCTCTTAAGATCGTCAAATAGCAACCTTGTTCAAGATTGTTCACATCTTTCCCCCCAAAATAGCGAAATAGTATCGTCGCATACCACGTGATGAAAGAGAACTCCTGGTAAACGAACTATAGCTTTGCCGCGAGTGTCTCATGGTAGAATAAATATTTGGTAGCCATTTTTTTTTCATAGCAAAATGTGTTCTTTTTTTTTTTTAGATATTAAACTTTCAAATCTTCAATGAGGAAAAGTACCATTTAATCTGTTTCCGAATCAATTTAGCGTATCGACATAAAGTTGCGAGGCGCAAACGGCGTCAAAGCGACGATTCTTTCCATTAGCTGATGGTTTTCATTAACTTTGCTAATGATCATACGACAGTTAACGAAAAATCAATCCCAACCGCGCCTCAGGCACCATTTTTTTATATGATTTATTTGCAAGAGTTCTTATCAAATTGAGCAGAAAAATATACGATTATTTGAGTGTAGCAAACATTTAATATCCATCCAAATTATTAGACGCACTATAAGAATCTATGAAAAATCTTAATTATCAGTTGATACTCTATACAGCTTTATTGTTTTTACGTGACTGTTTGCACTTGTTTACGTTAGTCTATCAATGGGTTAAATGAGACTATATATAATATAAAAGCGACGTTTGGATACATTAGACGATATATTATGTAAATATAGAATACTTATTATATCAGGTATTACATTAGTTAGTATGAGGTTATAAACTATTAGACGCACTGTAGTTTTTCAATAATGACACGTTTGCATGCAATACTTTTATATTTAAACATACATGTAAATGGTTTTTATTCGGGAGATTTTTTTATATACACTTCCTATCTGTATTTATTTTTAACGTATTGCATTACAATGTTAACCCATTGTCAAGCATTATATTAGTATATTATTATAATTAGACCAAATGATTAGAAGCGCTGTAGTGTTTTAATAATGACATGATTTGCCATTGTTTATATACAATACTTTTATATTTAAACATACATGTTGTTCAATGTCTCAGAAATATAGCGCCAACTTGGCGTCCTTGTCTTGGCATCCTCGCCACCGTCTCTTGTAACCCCAAACAGTTGAAATTTGGTTGTTGATCTTATAGCAATAGCGTGCTCGTAGCACCAATGATAATGCAATTTTATATACAGTCCATATGCTATTTTATTCATTTGTTATCAAACGAACCAGTATAGAATCAAATCGAACTCAGGTAATGGGTTTTCCTTCAGGGGATTTTTAAAATACTTCCTATTTATATTTATTTTTAACGTATTGCATAAGAATGTTAATCAATTCATACACTATCATAAACAAGTGCAAACCGGGGTCAGTCATCTAACAATAAAGTTGTATAGTATCACCTGATAATTATATATATATATATATATATATATATATATATATATATATATATATATATATATATATATATATATATATATATATATATATATATATATATATATATATATATACACACTCACATACAATAAGTAGCCATCACCCCAATGTAGGAAATTTGGATAGATTTATGATGGTCCAAAAAAGAATTGTTTTGATGGTATATTCTTGAGAACCAACAAAAATTACCTTGAAACCATCGTAGAAACCCATAGGTATAACCATCATGGGCTATGAGAATCAAACTTCCCCTGACCGTTAACCATCATAGTATTAAAGTAGCATTTTCCATCATGGAATTTAGTTGGCATATCAAATATCAGGAAATGTTGGATGATGGTGACCATCAAATGATGTTAGACCATCATGAATCTCACTGAAACCAACATAAGCCAACAATTTTTTTTTGATGGGACCATCAAAAATTCTGACTTGGGATGCCTTGCATTTACCCTATATACACACTATATATATATATACACTATAAATTACACCATAAATGCAATTATATTGCTATCTAGACAAATGAAGTATTATGTTCGGGATACTTTTTAAGGGTGTGAATCAATTAGACAAAATTCAACACTATATGACTTATAGTTTAAAAGTTGTAATCCTTTCATGTACAGTGAGCCAAAAGAAAAAAACAGACCACCCTGAATAACTTTTGGTCTAACGATCGGATCTTTTATTACTAGATCTTATTGGTTCAAGAGGGTGAGTTCAAATATGCTAATTAATTACCGCAGATGATAATTTATATTACGAAATCTAAATTAATGACGTACTTTCTCTGAATAGACATACCTTTTTTTTGACGGATTCGGATTTCTGTCCCCAAATTTAGGAGGTAGCCGCCATCTGGGAAATAGGGTCCCTAAAGTTTGCTTAGGAGAGCGGTTTGGACCCCTTAAGGTTAATTTTACTTTTTTAGCATTTCACTGAACTTTTATGAGAATTGTAAAATTTTTGCACTCAATTATAAAATCCGTTTATCTTAATATAATTCCATGAAAAAAATTAATTTTAGTAGGAATTTATTATTTTTATTAATAGTCAAAGAAATGTTAATTTGTATGGTATAATTTTTTTTACATTGTCTAAATGTAATTTTATACGGCAAAATAGGAAATTTTAGCGAATCGTTCTTGAGAAATAGAATTTCACAAAAGTCAGTTACTAAGAATTCGATTTCACAGGAAGTATTCCACTGATTTAGTGCAAAATTTATATTTTCCCCCATAAAATTACATTCTTTCAAAAGATGCAACAAAAAAAAATTCGCTCATTCTTAAGTTTAATATTACACAATTATAAATATTTACTAAAAGTTATTTTTTGCGCGGAATTATCTTTCAATAGACGAATTTTATAATTGCGTGCAAAAATGTTTCGATTCTCTTAAAAAGCTTTCGAGTTCCGCAAAAAGTAAAATTAACATTAAGGGGTCCAAACTTCGGATCGTTCTACTGATCAAACTATGGGGACCTTATTTCCCAGATTGCGGCTACCCCCTATAAATTTGGGGACAGAAATCGGTCCAAAAAAAAAAGGTAGGTTTATTCAGAGAAAGTAAGTTTTCGTTTCTGATTTCGTGACTTAAAATATCGTCTGAACTGAATAATTATCATATTTGAGGTCGCCCTTTCGAGCCATTAAAATTGAGTCCAACCCAATTCAAAATTTTTGATGCTTATCCATAAACCATCAAAACAGTTTGATGGGACCATGGATGATTTTGACTTGGCTGTGTTGGTTACCATCAAAAAATATAATGGTTCATGATGGAATTATTGATGGTTGCCATCAAGATTATGTTGGTCCATCAATAGAAAATCATTACAAATTTTGAGTTGGGTAATGCCTCACTTGTCTAGATAGCAATAAAGTTCGCCCTCAAGTCAAGGTTTCGCCTTCGAGTCGTGCTGTTTCTACCATCGACTAAAATAAAGAGGGTACTCTAAAAGATTCATTACTCAAGTTTTGAATTGTATTATTACTTCAATCATTTAAAATTATAAAAAATTTAAAATTATAAAAAATTTAAAATCCGGTATAAAATGAGAAAAGATCATAATGATTGTATTATACCAATGGATGGTTGACTGAATAGCAACCTTTCTAAAACCAGAATAAATTTAGAAAACTTCCGGTGTATCCTTCCGCTTATGTTATAATGACGAGGCGATGCGTGAACAGGCTTAATATTCTAGGACGTTTTATTATTGTGATTTTCTTTCAAATTTGCGTAATATTTTACCTTTCATAAGAGTTTTATGTGATTTATAAATTCTAACAGGTCATTTAACAAAATTAATATCACAGCGTGTAAGGCTAGCCATGTCCCTTTTTTGACTATATTTGTGTAAAGTAGCACCGTTTGTTACTTTTTAAGTAGGATTATAGCAAGCTTGCGGAATCTTCCGATTTCATTTGTTGTTTGTTTCGCTGAAATTTAAATTGATATTGTAAACACTATTATTATATTAATATTGGATGGTGCAATTTCCAAGCTTAGGGGGTAAAAATCACTCGAAAGTAGTAATCCGGAATCTTACGACGAATTTTAACCCCTAGGGCAGGGGTGGCGAACCTTTATACACTAACGTGCCATTTTTTCTAAAAAATTGTTTAATGAGGTCATAGACGTGCCTTCAAATAATTTTGACTTCGTGAATATTGGGAAAATAGTAATACTAAACACTATCAACTCAAAACTCTTTATTTACATTGAAAAAAAAATACATTTTGCCATGTCTTAAAACAACTTAAAGTAACATCAGTGTAACTTCTGTTGTTGCAGATTCGATGACAAATAACTTATATTAGGCTGTAAGACGTTAGTTTAAGCAGGACTGTTATTTTTTTTTTGCTAGTTTTTTATGGTTATTAATTGTTTATTATTTTGTTTGTTTTTTGTGAATTTTAATTTAATTGTTACATATGCTGCATAGTGTAATAACAATTGTGACCGGTGGCGTGCCCAAAATATTGTGTCTCGTGCCATAAATGGCACCCGTGCCATTGGTTCGCCATCCCTGCCCTAGGGCCATCTGTCCTAGTCAATATTTATGATAGTTTTCCAATGAAGGACCAACATTATAGTAAGGGTAACCATAAATAATTCCATTATGAACCATTATATTTTTGATGGTAACTAACATAAGTAGGCATTACTCTAATGTAGGAATTCAGACGGATTCATGATGGTCCAACATAAGAATATTATCTTGTTTTGATGGTTTGTTCATGTTGGAACCATCATGAACCACCATCATCCCAATGTAGGAATTCAAACTGATCTATGATTGGCCAACTTAAAAATTCAATTTATTTTGATGGTATATTCCATCCAAGCTATTTGGTTTGTTTTTCCCATTAAGCCATCCTGACAATGCATAATTGGAACCATCATGAACCATCGCGGATTGTTGGTCTATGAGAATCAAACTTCGCTCGATGGTTCACCCACCATAGTATTAAAGTAACATTTTTCGTCATGGAATAATGGAAGTTTCGTAAATGAAAATGTTGGATAATGGTGACCATCGAATGTTGTTAAACCATCATGAATCGCAATGAAACCAACATACCAAACAGTAAATAATATTTGTTGGCACCACCAAACTTTGAGGAGGGTGTGCTTAGCTTTACACGGTCCACTATCCATTACCTCATTTTTTTAAAAAGTATAAAAAATTAAAATTTCGGGAAAAAATGAGAAAATTGTGATTGCATTACACCATTATTCTTGTAAATCTTTACTATGCAAGATGTGTGTTTGCAGCTGAGGAAGGGTCATTTTCAGTGCTTCCGGTTCACTAGCACTTACGATCACCGTCGGCGGTGAATTGGAATCTGATGGGTGGAAAATACAGGGTCATTCAAAATAAATAAAGCGATTACAAACAATTATAACTATTGAATGAAAAATAATTTATCCATAAGATTAACACAGAAATGTAGATGGATCTTTTACATTTCCTGCTCATGCGCGAAAGTTCATTCATGAAAATGGCCGTCCAGAAAGATAGCTTCTGTTCTTGGTAGCCGAGATCTTCGAACTTGACACCCTGCGATTTCTATATCCATGGATTTATGTGAAAGACAGGGTATGTGCTGACATACTATGCCAAAGTGTAAGTGCTTCCAAAACATTTGCAGAACTCAAAAACCGCGCTTGCGTCGGCACAAATGCTTCAGAATGAAATGTACTACCACCTGCATGTGATCAAGAGAAGTAACGTAGAAAATCTGTGACGCATGGAATCTACGAAAGTTCCATCGACATTCTGTGCAAATTATTTTTCATTATAGTAGGAGGCTCCGCCCCCTGCTCGCTAACGCTCGCCAACCCCCGAGAATTGCTACGCAATCCTATGTGGTTCACGCCGTGAACCATGGCTCGCTGCGCTCGCTCGCCAATGAACACAATGTTCTAGCACAAAGACATAATATATTATCATCAAAGACATAGTATTTTATCATCAAAGACATAGTATTTTATCATCAAAGACATAGTATTGTACTTATGTGGAAGAATTCTACCAATATTCTTATTGGCTTTTAAAAAAGTATATTAGCTATTTAGATTGTACATGGTGAAAAAATCAAAACATTAGCTAAATAAGAAACATATCAGCAAAATAAATTATCAAATATTGCTTCACTAATATTCTGCATTTTAAAGCGTGAAAATTCAATGCATAAATAAACGCGAAATATAAAAAAATTCAATGCATTCAATACAAACACTTAAGCGTTTTTTAGACGTTTAGGTAGCTCCCAGTAGAAAAATATCAATTCAACAGCGGCCTTTTAAAGCATTCTCACTTCAATTAATTAATTAATTCCTAATTGAGTTTAAATTAAATAGTGTCATGTTTTTAGTGCATGAATCTGAATTGAACAACCTGATAATGCTCACTCTGGTTATTGTTCTCTGGTTGCTCACTACGTGCTTTTGCGCGCCGAATCCAATCAATTAAAAATGAAAACTGTTGCCAGCGCGAGAAAAGAAATATCATCGGTTTTATTGATACATACATACATACATACGTACGTATTAGCGTTTTATATAATATAGATAGATAGATAGTTAGAGCCGTTTTGAATGACCCTGTATTATCCCACGAAACAAACTCACAAATTCAGGTTCTTTGAGCACATGCAGTCCCTTAATCATTGTTATTGTTTGTTTTAACAGAATTCAAAGAAGCTTTCGGTCTTTTTGACCACAACGGAGACGGATCCATAGAGGCTGCCGAATTGGGAGTCGTGATGCGGTCCTTGGGACAGAGGCCAACAGAATCAGAGCTGGTCAACATGATAAGGCTCGTCGATCAAGATGGTTAGTACATTGTTTTAATTATCCGTGTCATTTCTAAAAATAAATACACATGTTTTCGAGACAGGTTCACTACTTCATCTTACTAACCTCCTGGATCCTGTGCAATGTTAATGGTACGACTATGTTTTTAAATTTCAGTAGAGTTAAATTTTCAATTTTGCTTTGACAATTTTCGCTCAATTTTGCTTCTTTTATCTTTGACAATTTTGTTCGATTTAATAACAGTCGTTGAGCAGCCGACCCAATTTTTTGGGTTTGCGACAACCCATGTTCAACTCTGTAACCTTGTCATTTTTAACCCAATCCATAAGACAAAGCAACTCCTGCGTCAAGTACTGGGGAGAAATTTGCCTTCGAGGAGGACTTTATTGGATGGAACTAATCCACATTTACATTAGATGAGGAGGAAGACCACGAGAACATCCCACGGATAACCTGGCGGCAAAGGAACTCTTACTCATGATCCGCATACCACTGAGGATATTTAAGTCAGCACTGTGGTCGGTGCAAGACGGGTGCGGATTCGTATAAACCGCTCTATTGGTATATTTCAATTGCTGACACAAAATACGCGCAACCTAATAATAAAAAGGTTAGTTGTTAGAACGTATGTCGTGAGTTCGATCCCCTCGGGACGAAGACTCCCAATGTAGTAGTAAATGGTGACTGGTGTGCGTTAAATGTAACGGCTCACAAAGTCTTCTATGTTCACATAGGAAATCATACCTCTACTGAATTGGAATTGGATCGTTCCCTGATTCAGGTCAAACTTACGTTCTGCGCATTGTCTTGAGTTTCCACATCAAAGTAATTTTGTATGACTCACGAATTTAATATTTTATCGATTGTCCAACAAGATGAGAGCAGATGACGTCCTACAAGCTTCAGCTGGGATGGAAGTCCTATTCAAAGATCTGGGGGGGAGGGAATCCTATGTGCCTCCCATACCACATGGTGTCCAGATAGTGTACCAGATAGCTCTTTGAATTTTTGTTTAAGAAATGTTGTTATTGATAAATGGAAAAAACAGCAATGATCACTGTGACTATTAAGATTTTTCTTCAACTCAATTTCAAAAATGTGAAAATTTTTGTAGTTTAAAAATAGTGTTTCAATTTTTGAAAAGAAAGAAATTCAGTCTCATTAAACTGTAAATATTACTTAAACTGCGTTTTTATATATTAATTTTTCATTATTTTTCTGAGCGTTACAAAATATCAAGTCATTGCCATCGGGGCTTTTTCTCCATGTATTGCGGGTTAGTTACATCAAAAAGTCCTCCACGCAGGCAAATTTCTCTCAATCCTGGAGTTCCCTTGTCTTCTGGATTAGGTTCAAAATGACAAGGCTACAGCGTTGAATATGAGCAGTCTTAAACTCTGCTGTTCAATGACGATTATAAAATACAATGAATTAACTTAAACAAAAGCAAGTGTATTCAATCTTTCCATGAAGACGCTGTAATGGACATTAAAATAATACCAAACGGGACTTCCTGAATCGGTCGTTATAATGGAATGGTCGTTATTGTGGGGATATATAATGGAAGTCAACAATGCCGACTTTCATTTATCAAAAGATACCTTAAGATTCAATTGAATGAGTATGTCTTATATCTCGTACTTGGGAATTGTTGTTTAATATTATTCGTAATGGTAGTTACGGCACAATACGCCAGAATTTTATCAGGGATGGAATTCAATGAAGGGATACCGCTAGTTGCCGCATTTGCGTAAGACCGAGAGAGCTGTGTTAAGTTCACCGGATTTTTAGCGCTTGTGGTGAAAGCTGTATTAAGCTCACCGAGTTTTGTGTGTTCACTGTTGTGTATCCGATAATGCAATCACAAATAGCAAGTCAGTGAATTCAGTGAGGACCATTCATCGAAGTTGTCGTGATCTTATCACGTCCGGGTCACCAATGTGGCGGTTGCAGCCCAGATCTTCTTTTACGTTTCCATCAGAATGAGGGACTGATTGGTGCATCTGATGATGATGTGATATGATTATGGGATATCAACGCTACTGCAAAACAATAGCCACTGGTCATACTGCAGTTGTAGTATTCAGGTCACCACAAAAATGTTACTTTGATGGAACTCATACTGAAGGACTGTATAGGGAGTGGGCGATAAATCGATGCATCGGAAAATATCGATTCTATGCAACCATCACCGATGTTAGGATTCGCAATTTTTCGAAGCATCTGAAATTGTGATTTTGAGTAAGTCAACAACTGAAGTAAATAAAGAGATGCATAATATGCATTGCAGTTAGTATAAGCTTCATTTAACCCTTTCGCAGCATTATAATTTGAGTAGGAAAAGGCAGTTTATGTTATGTTAATACAGTTCATGGCCATATTATTAGACACACTGTAAGATTCTATGTAAAATCTTAATTATCAGGTGATACTCTATACAGCTTTATTGTTTTTTACGTGACTGTTTGCACTTGTTTACCTTCGTGTATCAATGGGTTAACATTGTAATGCAATGCGTTAAAAATAAATATCAATAGGAAATATGCAAAAAAATCTGGTGCACTGTCTTCTTTAAGATAAATAAAAAGAACATTCGTTAAAAATATATATATACTGTGGCCTAACTACCACTAAGAATAATATTGAACAACTATTCAAGAGACATGTTAACTAATTTACATGTTAGTATATATGTTATCGAGTAAGCATGTCTTAGTAAATTGTTGTTTAATATTATTCGTAGTGGTTAACCAGTTTACTTGTTATTCATGACTACGATATCATGTTCTCCTGCTTATCACTCTCATTTACGCACAAAAACGGGATCCTACAAACACTCATATCGACACAGGAGAGTCCACACACGTACAACCGTAAACCTAATACAGCTCCCACTACAAACGCTCAAAAACTAGTTGAACTTAATACAGCTCTCACCACATGCGCTGAAAAATCTGGTGAACTTAATACAGCTCTCCCGGTATTTCGCAAGTACGGCAACAAGTGGTATCTGTTCATCGAATTCTATAAAATTCTGATGGGGGAGTATTGTGGCGTAACTACCACTACGATTAATAAACATCCATTTACTAGTATATAAGACATGCTCACTCGATTCAATCTTGGGGTATCTTTTGATAGATGAACATTGGAGCCATGATGGCTCAGGGGATAGAGCGTTCACCTTCCAATGATGTGAACGGGGTTCGAATGAAATTGATACGAATTCCGCATCCGGCTTGTACCGATCACAGTGCTGACGTGAAATATTCTCAGTGGTAGACGGGTCATGGGTTAGAATCCCTTGCTGTCGGGCTAACCGTGGGAGGTTTTCCTCTCCATGTAACGCAAATGTGAGTTAGTTCCATCAAAATGTCCTCCACGGAGACTAAATTTCTCTCACTATTTGATCCTGGAGCAGAGTTGCCATACGTAGCATTTTGAATACTACTGTAGTATTTTTTCACTAAAAAATAGGGATGTAATATTTTTCGTTGGAATTCAAAAAGTGGTATATTTATGTTTTTTTTGGTATATTATATTTATTATTAAAAGTGGTATATTTATGTTTTTTTTTTCTTTTATCAATTTTTATATCAAAGAGAAGTGCCACTTTAGTTTTTTGAAATAAAAAGCGATTTTTGAAATAAGCCAACTGGATACATCTCGATTATTATGATGCCAGATATGGAAGCCACAAACTAAATGCGAATCATTCTAGCTTGGCGTTGTTTTAAATAGCGGTCGCCGTGGAAATCAAGATGCACCACTAACCGTTCGTTTTATACTATTAGCTATATCTAGTGATGATTATAAGAAATAATAATTAATTTATTCCTTATCTGTAGATTATAATATAATATAACTTGCTACGGAGTTGAACATTAGTAGTCGTAAACCCTAAAAATTAGGTTGGCTGTTCAACGACAGTTATAAAATCAAATGAAATAGATGAAGGTTTTCGATGTACTCTATACGATGCAGATTTATGTTACCTTAAAAAATAATAAAAATGCACAGCGAAGAAAAATGAATATGCCCGTGAGGAAAAACTTTTTCTCTTTTCCCCCTATCGTCATTGTTGTTATCTTCAAACGGGGAAACTTCTAAAAAAAGGAGAGACTTTTTTTCTTTTCTTTTGGCTCTCAACCAAAACTTCTTCAAAAGAGATTCACAATTTTTAAAGTTGGGACACAACATTTTTCCCCTCTTGTTATTGTTTTATTACCTCTCGATTCTCTCTCTGCAAACACTGATGCAAAAGTTTTTTTGGAAAAGAACAGTTCTTCCGACGGCCGTTGTGATAAATAGTTATAATTCACACAAAAAAAAATGAAATGGGGTAAGAAAATGTATTTACATGGAAGTCGGCAAAAGATTGTATATGGTTTTTGATAAAGTGAAATTGGGTTCTTTAAAATTAATCACGCAGTTCTACGGAATTCAAAAAGTATGTCTGTAAAAACTTTTGGAGTATCTTTACAAGAAAAATGGTGGCAACTACTTTACATTAAAATGTTTATACCGTTTTGCACTTCGAATCAGAATTAGTTAAAGATGTCAGTGTTCTCGATTATTCCATAAAACAACTTACAACTCACAAAAGTATTTATTTTACAGTTCTATTTACAAAAATTTAAAATACTAGCTTCATTAATAAAACTCGACATACTCAAAGATATAAAATGGAGTAAATATAAATATAATGAATGCTCAAATATAAACTCAAACCCATTTTGTTTCTTCTGCACAAAAAAGAGCGAACAAGCTCAAAAAAACAAAACAAACCATTACCATAGCAACTTAATTTTATGAACTACATCAAAGTTAAAATTTAAGCAGACGATAATTCTTCTACAGCAGTGTTTCAACCAAGAATGCAGTGGAAGAATGTTCTTTCTTTCTCTACTTGTTGTGAAGTAGTCACCACCATTTTTGTTATTCAATTATTTTGTTATTATACAAAAATGGTGCTATTATTGCTATATGAGATGGTATTAATGGATGGCTGCGGAAGGCTGATTTAACTTACAAGTTATTTTCTTGAAACTCTTCTCAATTTCTTTTCCGTCAATCGAATTAAAAAGGTTATTCGTGCAAACAAAATTAAATTTCATGATCTCTGTAAATGGCTGGAGGACGTCCCTGCCGATGGACTATAAATCCCTTTGAGTTTAGTAGAAACGATTGATAAAGACTGCATGAGTTCTAAATGAACAGAGCTGCCCCTAGTCAAAATTCTTGATGGTCGCCATCGTCCAACATTTTCCATTCCATGCTCATGAGGCTTGATATGCCAACAGACTATCATCATTCCAGGATGGAAAATGCTACTTTAATACTATGATGGTTAACCATCTAGAGAAGTTTGATTTTCCTTGGCCAACAATCCGTGATAGTTTCAACTCTATATTTCCATGATGTTTTAAAGGGAATTCTTCTTAGTTCTCAGGAATTTAAGCAATTTAAAAAATTTTATGTTAGACATCATACATCAGTCCGAATACATTGGGGTGATGGTTCAAAAAATATAAATATAATGTAATATACCATCAAACATTATAATGGTTCATGATGGTTACCGTCAAGATTCTTTTGATCCATCCATGGAAAACCATCAAACATTTTGACTTGGGTGCACGTGTATATACACTATAAGGCCAAAAGCATCCGGACACCCGGTTATTAGGGTGATGGACGATGCAGACGTGGTTTGATTGTTGGACTGGCTTTCTCGGATAGCAAAATAAGGTTTATTTTCACTCAACAAAAACCTTTTAACGTAAACCTAAAAAGGTTTGTAACACGGTTTACGTGTAAACCTTCTAACCTTAAAACGAGATGTGTGACCATCTGCTCTATTCTACGCACATTACCCTCATCCAAAACCTTGGATAACAACCTACTAAATAAGAACCTTAAATCGAGGTTGGCTTAGGGTTTTCAAGCGAGAAAAAAAAATCCTTTACAAAAGCTAGTCTCGAGGTGAAAATAATCTTAAATGTAGGTCATTATAAGATTTCTTTTCGCAAAGTCTTGCACGCTCAGCTAACATCCACCTTGTCTTGAAATTTTAATGGACAATGCAATTGGGTATAATATAAAAAAAACACAACTACTTCCACTTAGTAGGAATAACATTTACCATGACGCAATGCTAAATTCTATGCCACTATCCACATAAATCAATTATTAATCAAAAATCGAATATCAATTACTTTTCTTTGTAATGCAATAAAATCTGGCGAGCAGCTATTTAAACGATCAAACACTTCGTTTGTTTATTTGTGGCTTGAAGTTAGGCTCGCAGAAAATGCCGTTCATGGGTTAAATTTAGTAGGAATAACACTACCTGTGACGTAGGCTATAGTATACCCAATTGGATCCTATCGCTAGCGTGACGTCAGCTAAAACGTCATGATGGGCCTAATGACAACAGTACATTTTAAAAAACTTTTGAAAAATAATTTTTAATCCTTTCAGGATGAAAGGTTTGAAACTGCAATAGTTTTGATTTGTTGAAAAAAGGTTTTTAGTACAAACATTTTCGTGTCACTAAAAAGAAAATTCTGACACAAGGTTGCCTTTAAGGCTTTCTGGGATGTCCGGATAACTCTTTTGGCCAGACTATTGGTAGAACTGCTCTTTAATTTTTGTTGTTGACAGGCAATGGAACGATTGAGTTCAATGAGTTCTGCTTTATGATGTCCAACAAGATGAAGGAGAGGGACAGCGAGAAAGAACTGAAGGAGGCCTTCAGGGTGTTCGACAAGAATGGAGATGGTTTCATCTCGGCTCCGGAATTGAGGCACGTCATGACCAATCTGGGAGAGAAACTGACAGACGAGGAAGTAGAGGACATGATCAAAGAAGCAGACCTGGACGGTGATGGACTCGTCAACTATGACGGTATGTTGCTTAGCGCCAACCTACCACCATGATTATTGAACATCCATTCACTAGTCTATAAGACATGCTAACTCGATTCAGTCTTGGGATATTTTTCCCTAGATAAAGATTCTTCGCAGGGTCTATTACTACTTTCTCCACATTGGAGTTGCTGTGGTGAGTGCTGTATTAAGTTCACCGTGTTTTAGTGCGTTTGTAGTGGAAGTTTTATTAAGTTTACGGTTGTGTGTAAGGTCACTTCTGTTTTGCTATGAGCAGGGCGAGGAAGTCAATGACGCAGTCACAAATAGCAAATCAACTTTTCAATGTGCACCCTTCATCGAAGTAGGCGTGTTCAAATCACATCCGGGTTATCAATGTGGCAAAAGTTATTATGGACCACGCCAACCTTCATCTATCAAAAGGTTCCCCGAGATTATATCGAGTTAGCATGTCTTATATACTAGTGAATGGATGTTTAATAGTCGTAGTTGTAGTTACGCCGCAGTGACCTATTCTAAACTGTTTCTACTTTCATAAAAAAAGTATGCAATTTTAACTGAATGTAAACAATAACAAGCTTCCTAAAACGGGAAGAAATTCAGAAAACTTCCGGTGTATCCCTCCGCTTACGTTATGCTTACGAAACGATGTGTGTACAGGCTTAATATTCTAGGAAGCTTTATGAATTTGATTTATGTTTAAAGTTACGCTTCATTTTTACCATTCATAAGAGTTTCCTGTGATTTATAAACTCTAACAGGTCATGAAACAAATTTTAACAAAATTAATATCGCACCATAAATCAAGTGTAAGGTTTGCCATCTTATCCTTTAGTTCAGTGGTTCTTAACCTTTTTAAGCAGCGACCCAAATTTGAGAAATACGTTCATGTCGCGACCCAAAAAAAAGTCAAAATTAGGCTGAGTAAGCCACAATGACTTCTTCTAGGAGGTGTTGGTATTACTTATTATTTGGTGTATTACTAACTTTTTGGTTCGACTCAGCGTGACCCAAGAAATATGCTTCGCGACCCAATTTTGGGTCGCGACCCATAGGTTAAGAACCGCTGCCTTAGTTGACTATATTTGTGTAAAGTAGCACCGTTAGCTATATTTTGGGTTGCATCATAGCATGTGTCTTATGTTGTTTGTTTCGTTGAAATTCAAATTTAAAGCACGCGTTATATTATATTCACAACAAGTATGGGATATGAGCTGCAACGGCTCAGGGGATAGAGCTTTTGCCTTCCAATGAGGCGAACCGGGTTCGAATCCCAGTCGATACGAATTCCGCATCCGGCTTGCACCAACCACAGTGCTGACGTGAAATATCCTCAGTGGTAGACGGATCATAGGTTAGAGTCCCCTTGCCGTTAAACTAACCGTTGGAGTTTCTCGTGGTCTTCCTTTCCATGTAACGCAAATGCGGGTTAGCTCCATCAAAAAGTCCTCCTCGAAGGCAAATTTCTCCCAGTACTTGATCCAGGAATTTCCTTGTCTTCTGGATAGGATTCAAAATTACTAGGCTACGGAGTTGAACATTAGTAGTCGTAAACCCATGCAATTGGGTCGGCTGTTCAACGACGGTTATCTATAGATATAATAATAATATGGGATGGTGGTCTGCGTAGGCGTAAAAATCAATCGGCAAGTAGTTACCCGGAAGTTTTACGCAGAATTTTAACCCCTAGCGCCATCTGTACTTAACTTCACACGATCAATCATCCATTCATTTTATGTTTTTCTAATAATTATGGTCGTAAAATGCTCATAAATCGTAATTATGTGAGTGTGTCGATTTGCTCACCAAATCATTGAATAACGATATCTGAGCTTATTTGAAACACAAAATGTCGTATTGACATTCTTATTAAACATATTTTAACCGACTGCTAACGATTCAAACATTTGAGGAACAAACTTTTTGGCAGCTTTTATCCTGATCTTCAATATTTTGCTTGGGGACCCTATACATCACAACATGTTAGTTTTTTGTTCTTTTTAATCGCTTTCCTTACCCATTTTTTTGAGAAAAAAATGCAAGAAATCGACATATTTCTGTTCATTAATACATGCAAAGAACTAAAACAAAACTTACTACACAAGCTCTTAGTTGAAATTTTATTTTCTTAACGTGTAAAAAATACTTAATTTATTATCCGTTTACTATATTAAATTATCTCGGGCAAATTAAAAAAGTTAAATATGAGCCTTTGTATATGTTCACAATCTGAAAAATCATCTTCATTCATTATTTTCACTTTCTCTCGCGAACGCTATTTTTTTTTAAACTCTATTTTTCTATGTAAATTTATCAACCATTGTACAGTACAGAACCCTTTATCCGGAAATCAGAAAACCGGAAAACCAAAAAACCGGAACGAAATTCGATAAATTTTCCCGCAATTTTTAAAAAAAAAATTTTTTTTTTCCTCATAAGATTTTAGGATTTTTCTTTCTTTTTTGAAAGATGTTTACCTTACCATCATTTCAGAAATAATCATTAGTCGTCAGAAATAATCGTTAGAAATAATCGTTAGAATTAGTCGTTAGAAATAATCACCTCATCGTTTTTTCTTATTTTTAAGATTATTTCCAAATATTTTTTTTTTAGTTGGATTTAACACTAAAAAAACGGCTTTTTGTAGCGATTCAGAAAACCGGAAAAATCAGTTATCCGGAATAGCGATGGTCCCGATCGTTCCGGATAATCGGTTCTCTATTGTATATACAATTGTGCAAAACACGTCTGCAGCCCCACACATAGCAAAACTCCCAAACAAAAATTGGCAAACTTCCAATCACTGCAGATTATAATTATTATTATTTGTTCTGCTTCCGGCATAATGAACACGTGATAAAACAAAACGTAGTGACGAATTCTGCTATGGCCGAGTTTACTCGGGATAATAAATATTTGGAATATATACATACCGAGTTAACTCGGCATAATCAGGGAAGCGGTTAAGAAAATATATATCAGTTTGACCTAGACTTTAACCTAGTGAGTGGGGCAGTATTGCCATTTTTGACTCTTGTCCTAATAAACTCCAACTGATGGAGGTTTGCTGTGCTCTGCTTACTAAACTAATGCTACAAATTCTCCGCCAGGTGCCGCTAACTGGTAAAACGAAGTAACGACACTTTTCTATCTCCGTCTACTCTAACTAAAATATTTGCACGGGTTATAAAATTTCAGTTTGTGTAAAACTAGGCAGATCTGAAAGCTAAATCATTCTCGCTACGTGAAAAGATTATTTGGTAGAATTATAAAATCGAAAGTAAAACTTCTACACTATCTGGCCAAAAAGTATCCCGACATCCAGTGACTTAGTGGCGCGTATTAATAGGATGTTGGTCCCCTTTTTGAATCGATGACAGCCAGTTTCCACCAGTTTTTGAATAGGAATTGACTTGTACTTGCAACTGTACTTGCAGTGAGAATTTGGCTGGCTACGTCATCTGCATTCGTCCCAATGCTGTGTTCTATGGGGTCGGGGCTTTGGGAAGACCTTTTTGAACAACCATTTCGTCAAACTGTGCGATGTGTGAGATATAGGCCCGAAATATTGCCATAGAGTGCAGCATTGTCCACCATACAACTCAGAGTTTATTTTTCCAACCACAGGAACTAACAGGCCAAACCACGTGATACACCTTCACACCATTATGCGTCCCGGGATACTTATGACCAGATAGTGTATTAAGAGAAAACACACAATCACTGTGCTTTTATGTGAGCTATACTAGTCTAACTATACTAATTTTAATTGCTGGAAGGTACAGCTGAACATACTTAAAACAGATAATGCTATAAGTAAATGTAGTTTAGTATAGCTGAAATATCATCCTTAAATATCCCATAGATAGTCATTTGGTCATTTGAGTAGTCACCATTTCCGAAAATAAGAAACAAAATTCACTGGATTTTCCCAATTTGTAAAAAATAAATAAATGAATGAAAATAAAATTTCCTGTTGTTTTAGGTGATTTTCAAATTGCCTGGTCTTTTCTCTTTTTCAGATAGTGTATTATCCATTATACTCAGCATGTATCATTTTTGTTCCAGAATTCGTCAATATCCTGACAGGAAAACAGTGATGAACCAGCCAACGTGTACATATATTTTTGCCAAGAGAACACTTTTTCGACAGAATCGAAAGTTCCACATCATTGTTGGTACATGCTCAAGACAACCCCTTCCCTTCCTTGGCATCATCGAGAGATTCATGACCCGCTGTTACGAAGAATATCCTCCTATTTTTCTACAAGAAAATTCATGAAGAACCAAGAAATGAGAACAAAATGCATAGTGTCCTCTAAGAACTGAATCTTCCTTCTCCAAAGTCAAAATTTTTGATGGTTTTTAAATGGATGGACCCTCATAATCTGGATTTTAACCATCCATAATTCCATTATGAACCATTATATTTTTGGATGGTAACCGACATAAGTAACCATCACCCCAATGTAGGAATTCGAAATGATTTTTGATGGTCCAACATATGAATAGCAACTTGTTTCGATGGTTTGTTCATGTTGACCATCAGAAATTTTCATTATTGTTTCTTAAAAATATTATGCTAGAACGATCATGAACTACTGTCATTCCAGTGTAGGAATCGGACTGATTGATGATGGGCCAACATAAAAAATCAATTTGTTTTGATCGTATATTTCTGCTGAACTAACAATAATTATTATTGAACCTTCATGGAAATATATTGTACCATTTTGGACTATCATGAATTTCCATCATAGTTTTTTTAGAAATCAAATGTTGGAACGATCATGAACAACCAATGAAGGTAATGATCTAACATAAAAAAAAATTGTTTTGGTGTTATCCCCGAGAACCAACAAGAATTCCCATGAATGTATAATTGGAACCAACATGAATTGTTGATCCATGAGGATCAAACTTCTTTTGATGGTTAACCATCGTATTCAAGTAGTATTTTCCATCATGGAATGGTAGAAGTTTGCTGGCATATCAAAAATTATGAGAGTGTAATGGAAAATGTTGGATGATGGTGACCATCAAATGATGTTGGACCATCATGAATCGCACTGAAACCAACATAAACCATCAAAAGGTTTTGATGGGACCATCAAGAATTTTGACTTTGGTTAGTACCATGGAGATTTATGACCATGGTTTGGTTAGTATCATTTACCTCTGTCTCAATATTTGCCAAGAACATCGTGCTATTTTTCTACAAGAAACTTCATGAAGAACCAAGAACTGTGAACAAAATGCATAGTGTCCTCTTAAGAACTCAAATCATCCTTCGGCAGTCCACCCCCCTATTCCTTGTAAATAACGGGACGATTTGCTTAAAGTGGATAATAATGTTTTTCTAGTTATTACAAAGTTCCATTGTGTTTAACTCCTTCTTAATTTAACTGCAATGCTTTCTCTATAATCATTTAGTCAAATCTTTTAAAATAGTCATAACACAAAGCTTACATGACGCTATTATTCATAATATAATTCTGAAAAACTGGAATAGCGGACTGTTGTTAGACCAACAGCTATGAGTAAAGGTTGTAGAAGAGCTGTTATCATTAACTCTATTCTTAGGATAATTATGTTGCGTCCACGCAAATCATTTTGCTAAATCATCATTTGAAATAGTCAAAACACGAAGATAGCATGACACTATTATTCAAAATATAATTCTGAATAACCATAATAGTAACGTAGTAGCTAACTGTTATTGAACCAAAGGTTGTAGAAAAGCTGTTATCATTAACTCTATTCTTAATATAACCACGTTGCGTCCACGCAAACCATTTTGTAAAATCATCACTTAAAGTAGTCAAAACGCAAAGATAGTAGCATGACACTATTATTCGTAATATAATTCTGAATAACCATAATAGTAACGTAGTAGCTAACTGTTATTGAACCAAAGGTTGTAGAAGAGCTGTTATCATAAACTCTATTCTTAAGATGTAACTATGTTGCGTCCACGCAAATCATTCTGTAAAATCATCACTTAAAACAGTCAAAACACAAAGATTACATGACACTATTATTCATAATGTAATTCTGAATAACCATAATAGCAACGTAGTAGCGGACTGTTGCTGAACCAACATCTATGAGTAAGGGCTATATTTGAATGAGATGGACCGATTGACCCGATATCTTAGCCATTACTCAGCCTTTATTAAGCCACTATAGATTCAGCCTATAATCACTATTAAGCCTAAATAGAAATAAATCGTAATAATAATATGCAAGAAATCGAGTCTAACTTGGTCTAATGGTGCGCGATCTTAGTCAATCGATGTAAATATTTGCAACACCATTACATAAGTCGATTTTGAATACAACCGGAAAGATTGCTAGGATAGTTCGATGATATTTAAAGTGTTGGCAATTGCCAACTGGCAACTTGACGAAGGATGAAGAAATGGCATGCAGAATTAAAGGTCTCGACGTTCCCCAGTCAGAACTTCAGACGGTTTTCAATTGAGGGACCCACGTCATCTTGAAGGTAACCATACGTAATTCCATAAGGAGCATTACATTTTTTGATGGTGACCAACATAAGTAACCATCACCCTAATGTACGAATTCGGACTTATTTATGATGGTCCAACATAAGAATAGCAACTTGTTTTGACGGATTGTTCATGTTGAACCGACAGAAATCATCGTTTCTTAGAAATGAAATGCTGGAACGATCATGAACCACCTCAATGTGGAAATGCTGTCTGATTTATGATAGGATTACATAAAAAAAATTGTTTCGCTGGTATGTTCCTGCTGAACCAACAAGAATTCCTATTAAACCAACATGGATTGTTGGTCCATGAGAATCAAACTTCTCTTGATGGTTAACCATCATAGTATTAAAGTAGCATTTTCCATCGCGGAATGATGTAAGTTTGTTGGCATATCAAACACCTTGAGTACAGAATGGAGAATGATGTTGGACCATCATGAATTGCACTGAAACCAACATAAAACCATCAAAATGTTTTGATAGGAAAATCGAGAATTTTGACTTGGCGTAAGAACGTGCTTATGTTATCAAGCGTCCGGCAAAAAGAATGCCAAATAACACGTTAATTGGCGATCATTGGCTTTTTGAAAGATGACGTTTATGATATACTAACACCGGACCAATTAACCAAGTGCCTAAAAACATAGCCTTTCTTAGTAACAAAACAAGTCATTGACTTTTAAATATATTTAGGTAGCTAACAACTGAATAAGAAGGTAGATGTAGCTCAAAATTAAGTTGTAATCTTACTTTATTTGTAAATTGTAAATACCTTTTGTATTATAGTATTAGAACTTCCTCGTGAACATTAAAGTTATCTCTTAATCTAGGCGATATTACACTATCTAAGGCTAAAAGTATTTGGACACCCTGTGGTTATGGAGCGTCTTGAGGTACAACATATTTTTATGATGTTAGTCTCAATTTTCCCATCGATAATAACCTGCACACGAAGACTTTCCACCCATTTTTGATAGGAATTGACTTCCATCATAGATGGCGCTTGCATCGCGGATTTGGCTGGCCACGTCACTTGCGTTCTAATTCGTCCCAAAGGTGTTCTATAGGGCACTGAGAAGGCCAGTCCTGTTTTTGAACACCCATTTCGTCTCTGTGCAAGCCTCTACAGATAGCAAAATGAGATTTATTTTCACTCAACAAAAACATTTTAATGTAGACCTAAAAAGACTTCATATATCTCAGAGTTTATGTTTCCAGCCACATTAACCGACCCGCAGACCAAACCGCAAGAAACACTCCCCAGACCATTATACTTCCACCACCCTAACAACAGGGTGTCCAGATAGTAAAAACAGTCCATAAGTCCCCACTCAGTAGAACTCTATAGATACAAAACATGATTCAAACATACATAATTTTTTCGATTCCTTTGAAACACGTGCTTCATTCAATGGATTAGGGTTAGTACAATTATTCTAAGTCATAGAAGTGTAAAATACTATATGCACAGATATTGGAAAGAGAAAATAAGATGAATAATTTTTGAAATCGATGGCAGACAGAACAAGCCTCGACGATCGAATGAAAGCATCCGTGTAAAGGTTTAAAAAAATAAAGAAAAAGGAAGCATCTCATTTTAGAAAAGCATTTTTCAAAACTATTATTAAAAATAAGTATTCGAACTGCACTCTTCGATGTTATTTTACGGAAACGGCTCTCAAAGAATTTTTCGTTTGAGTTACTGATAGCTTTCTCTGACTCTCTATCGGGTTCAAAAAAGATCTTTTTAAACTGTTTGTCTGTAATATTCAAGATGAGTTAAGAATTAAATAATTCAAGAAGTTTGGAAGCATTTTGAAACCTTATTCGAATAAATTATAATGAATGCATTATGTAAACATAATTTTTTCTACAAGTATATAGGGCTAAATTAGTAAATTTTGTTACTGGCCATACCCAAGTGAAAATATTGGATGGTTTTCCATGGATGGACGAACTTAATCTTAACGGTGACCATCAATATTTTCGTCATGAACCATTACATTTTTTGACGGTGACCAACATAAGTAACCATCACCTCAAAGTAGGAATTCGGACTGATTTAGGATGGTCCAACATAAGAATAGCTACTTGTTTTGATGGTTTGTTCATGTTCAACCATCAGAAATTTCCATCATAGTTTCTTTGAAATCAAATGTTGGAACGATCATGAACAACCATCATCCCAATGTAGGAATTCGGATTGATTTATGATAGACCGACAGAAAAAAAAATGTTTTTGATGGTATATTCTTACTGAACCAACAAGAATTAAACCATCATTGAAATGTACAGTTGGTACCATCATGAATTATTGGTCCATGAGAATCAAACTTCTCTTGATGTTTGTTGACCATCTTAGTTTTATAGTAGCATTTTCCAACATGGAATGATGGAAGTTTGTAGGTATATCAAACACCATGAAAGCATAATGGAAAATGTTGGATGATGGTGACCATCTAATGATGTTGGACCATCATGAATCACAATGAAAACAACATAAGCCATCAAAATATTTTGGTAGGACCATCAAGAATTTTGAATTGGGTAAGCCAGTTTTAGCATTTTTAAGAACCGTCACGTTTTGAAGCATAAGGTTTTTTTTTCTTTCACAAATTTAAAATTTTGAACAATGAAAAATTCTCTTGTTGTTAATAAAGTAACTTCTTAAAATGTAAAAACCTGTTTGTCTGTAATATTCATTAAAAGAGTTAATAAAAAAATTTTGAAGTTGAAAAAAAAAATGTGAAGCATATTTCTCAACATTAATTTCCAAAATGAATAAAAGTTTTAATGAAACAAGCGAGGAAAATTTTAAATCATTCAAAGTTAAATAAATTAATAAAAGTGTGTATTTTCGATGAAGAAGTAGCGTTGTTGATGTCGTAGGCCGTTAAGGCAAGGAGTGCGATTGTTCTTGTTTTTCCAGTGGCTCCATCTCTGGCCAACGATTCGACATGTGCCACATCCATACGTCACTCCCGTTCATAGGGCAGACCCATTCATTCATTCATCCACAAATCGTAATTTTGATCTGAATAAGAGAAAGATCCATCTCCAATTCCCCTAGCGGTATAATTTGTTATGGGAACATGGAGGACTTTGTGACCCGACAGATATAACGTGCACCAGTCACCTTTTACTACATGGGGAGTCTTCGGCTGGCTGGATTCGAACTTCCGATCTCACGAACTTGAGTCCAGCCCCCTGCCCACCAGGCTATCTCGGCCCCAAAAAGAGCGTTCATCGCTATTTATTAGATTTCTGTAACAGTTACTTTTCTCACGCAATTTAATTTAAAGAAGATGACATGACAGTAAATGCGTCTTTGAGCAGCCATTGTAAAAAAGTGTTTTTGATGATAAAAGTTCTCAGAATTATGTGTATTCTGTCATTCTTATCAGACGATGGTTGTTCATGATCGTGCCAACATTTGATTTCGAAGATACTATGATGGAAATTCATGATGCTTCCAACACTATATTTCCATGATTGTTTAATAATAATTCTTGTTGGTTCATCAGGAATATACCATCAAAACAATTTGTTTCTTATGTTGGTCCATCATAAATCTGTCCGAATTCCTACATTGGGATGGTTCCAACATTTGACTTCTAAGAAACTATAATGGAAATTTCTGATTTTTAATAAGAATAGCAAATTGTTTTGATGGTTTGTTCATGTTAACCATCAGAAATTTCCATTATAGTTTCTCAGAAATCAAATGTTGGAACCATCCCAATGTGGGAATTCGGACAGATTTATGATGAACCAACATAAAATAATTGTTTTGATGGTATATTTCTGATGAACCAACAAAAATTATTATTAAACCACCATGGAAATATAGTGTTGGAGGCATCATGAACCATCACGGATTGTTGGTTCATGAGAATCAAACTTCTCTTGATGGTTTAGTGATTATAGTATTAGAGAAGCATTTTCCATCATGGATGTTAGCTGGCATATCAAATACCATGAACGCATAATGGAAAATGCAGGATGATGTTGGACCATCATGAATCGCACTGAAACCAACATGAACCATCAAAATCTCAAGAATTTCGACTCAGGTTGGTAATGTGCGCAATAACGGTTTTCGTGTTGTTAAATTTTATGCTTTAGATATTGGAAGAGTCCATTTTCTTAATGGGATATACCTGTGCAGTATCTCGAGCGTTGGTTCTTTCCATTCTACTTTAAGTAAGCCAATTCTCTTGAGTAACACAGTCTATATTCTTTCACAAAGATTTCAATTCCGCCACTCTATATTTGAACAAAGACAGGCACGAAGCCATGTAGAACAAACTTATCGACGTTGTGAGGTGCACAAAACTAAATTATATCATGGTTACAATAAAATTCATAAACGCATAATAAATCTGAGTTAAATAAAAGAAGTAAAATAGAAAGAATTATAATTCAACACATTCGATGTGCTTCACGACTGTGTATTCAATTAAGGTTAAATATCATTTTAAGTTATATAGAGAACTCAACTTTAATACTCCATATGGATGGACAAAGATTAGCTGATGTCACACGTTGCAATTTACTTTGGAAAATGTATTTTTGTCTTTATTAACAAACGACATCCTTAACGAATTAACATTTAAGCATTTCAAGGAACGAAATTAAAACAAATGACCAAACGATAAAATACAACTTTATAAATTCAATTGAAAACGATAAAATACTACTTTATAAATTCAATTGAAAACGATAAAATACAACTTTATAAATTCAATTGAAAACGATAAACATATCTAACTTACAGTTAAAATTTTTGAAACAGCAGCTGGTGGATTTTGCGAAATATTTTTAAGCACATAATATCATAAAATATCATATCATAATTAGCACAAAATATCATAATTAGGACATGCGTACTTAAAAAAAAAAGGTTTTTTTTTCATTATTGAAGGTTCTTTATACATTTATTAACAAAATTAAAAATAATTTACAAAAAATTAACAAGATCATGATAAAATAAATAGTTCATTTTCTTAATGGGATGACTCGATTTATCGTTGAAATGTGGCATTGATTTACGTTAGCAACTGTTCTTTCCATTCTATTTCGAGTCATCCAAGCCCGTCAAGTATCGATTCTATTTAGTGTCACTTTCTATATTCTTCGACAAAGATTTAAATTCACTCACTATAACATAAAGACAGGCACGGAGCCCCGTAGAACAAAAACAAACCAATTTCACATCGATGTTGCTAGTTACCCACAGCAAAAATATATCACGTTTACAATAAAATGCAGAAACGAATAATAATGTAAATTAAGTCAAAGACGTAGAACAGAAAAAAATTATATTGTAACAAATGCGATGGGCAATTCAGTATTGCATTTAATTAATTTCCCGTTAATTAGCATTGTAACTTATGTGGAGAATCTTAGCGCTACCATCTTGCTTATAAGCAATCAGCTGGCGTTCCCGTCATAAGTCACGTGTCGGTGTATCAGTGATCGTCTTTTTTTCGAGTTGAAAGTACACCATTGTAATAATATTTTAAATCGTTTGATTCTTTGTACTGTATTTAAAAATACAGTACGAAAAATTATGAAAATCATTTTAAAAAATTATTTTCATATTTTTTTTTACTACAGGAATTATTCGAAAGTTTTTTTCATCAAAGAAATACTTCATAAATACAACAACAAAAAAAAGGAGTTGACTATATTTACGGTAATTTTTTTTAAAAAAATCACTTTTTGTTCCATACACTTACTTATATGCAGTAAAAGTCATAACCGGACAATTAAAAACTTTTTTTTAAACTTTTTGTACTGCAAATTGAATTTGAAATTTTTTTTAAGTGAAAAGAAAACATAAATACAAGACATAAAAATTTCATTATAAAAGAAGCAAGCATTTAGCAATATTTAGAGAATATTTTGTTTTAATATTATTTTTGTTTTTTTTGTATTGCAAATAGCATTTAAAACTTTATTTAAGTGAAAAAGAAAACGTCATAAATACGAAAAAAAAGTAAGCAATTGGCAATATTTACGGAATATCTTTTAATTGTGAGACTTAAATTTGTGTTTGTTAAAAAGCTTGAAAATGGATAAAAAGAAATCATTTTAACAAATTTAAGTCTCTTAAAGATTCTATTAACGACCTCCATCGAACAAACTAAACGTGCTAGAGTCGTGATGGCTCAAAGGATAGAGGTGAGGTGAACTGGGTTCGAATCCCAGCGATGGCTGGTCAATACAAATTCCGCAACCGGCTTGCACCGAACACCATGCTGAATAAAATATCCTCAGCTATAAACGAATCATGGATTAGAGTCCCCTTTCCACCAGGCTAATAGTGGGAGGTCGTCGTGGTTTTCCTCTTCATGTAACGAAAATGCAGGTTAGATCCATCAAAAAGTCCTCCACGAAGACAAAATTTCTCCCAATACTTGATCCAGGAGTTCCCTCGTCTTCTGGATTGGGTTCAAAAGGACATGACTACAGAGTTGAACATGGGTAGTCATAAACCCAAAATATTGGGTTGGCTGTCCAACGACGGTTATAAAATAAAATAAAAACATATTAACATGCATCGTTTTTTTTTTTTACCTCTTCCTCTAAGTTTTATATTATACTCTTTATAGGTTTTAGTCCCGTGGAAAAATTCTCTCTCTTTTTCCATCCCATTTATGTGTCCATTTTCATAAACACGCATTTTTAGCTGCGTCCATTTTCTTAAACACGCAATTACAGCTGCATCTTTTTTCTTAAACACGCATTTTTAGCTGTGTCCATTTTCTTAAACACGCAATTACAACTGTGTGCATTTTCTTAAACACGCATTTTTAGCTGCGTCCATTTCCTTAAACACGCAATTACAGCTGTGTCCATTTTCTTATTCACGCAATTACAGCTGCATCTTTTTTCTTAAACACGCATTTTTAGCTATGTCCATTTTCTTAAACACGCAATTACAACTGTGTGCATTTTCTTAAACACGCAATTACAGCTGCATCTTTTTTCTTAAACACGCATTTTTAGCTGTGTCCATTTTCTTAAACACGCAATTACAACTGTGTGCATTTTCTTAAACACGCATTTTTAGCTGTGTCCATTTCCTTAAACACGCAATTACAGCTGTGTCCATTTTCTTAAACACGCAATTACAGCTGCATCTTTTTTCTTTAACACGCATTTTTAGCTATGTCCATTTTCTTAAACACGCAATTACAGCTGTATCCTTTTTCTTAAACACGCAATTACAGCTGCATCTTTTTTCTTAAACACGCATTTTTAGCTGTGTCCATTTTCCTAAACACGCAATTACAGCTGTGTCCTTTTTCTTAAACACGCATTTTTAGCTGTGTCCATTTTCTTAAACACGCAATTACAGCTGTGTACAGTGTAAAAGTTTAAATCCAATTGGTAATTACGTGAAAACCTTAAATGAAAGTTTTTGTAGTTTTGCAGGACATTAAGGAACAATAAAAAAAAGGTATTTTGTTCGTTTATTTCCTTGCCCTTGAGTGAGGTTTTTCTGTATACGATTTTTTTTAAAATTTATATTAATATTTCTACCCACAAAAGGTTTGTATTTGCACTATTTCGTTCCTTTGGAAAAAGCTTTTCGCTTTGCATTTCCGTTGACTTTATCTTGACAACTCTGATAAAAGGTTTACCATTCGCTTATTTTTTTTTTACCTAAGGGACAAAACTTATTAAAAAAAGGTTTAAAAATAATTTTTAATCCCTTTAGGATGAGAGGTTTGAGAATGCATTATTTTTGCTTTATTGATAAAAGGGTTTTTATAGCAAACATTTTCGTGACGCAAAAAAGACAATTCCGAGATAAGGTTTTCGTAAGGTTTCTGAGCTAAATGAATACCTAGGTGGTAATACCATTCCGGGTGTGACAACGTCTTCCGCTGTCACTGTGTCTGCCATGTTAAGTTTTTAGACCACTAAATTAATACCTATTGGATCACTAAATTTTCATTGCTAGTGTGAACCCTACACATTAATAATAAAAGTTTAAGAAAGAAAAAGAATAATTACTTTTATTAATGAAATTAATAACAAAAAGTTGAAAACAAATTCTATGAAAAGAAACATCTTCGATGCAAAATGTGCGAGAGTCTACAGAAGGGACAGAGAGAGAAAAACATTCCCACAATCCTTCAAACTTTGATAACTGATTTTCTTTACAGATTCTCCAGGCAAAGATTTCTATGCATCTCAGTGCCATCTGTTGACAATATACGTCTCCACTCAACAGAAAGCATTATTTTTGATTTTAAATAAATGGTGCAGCCATCTATTATTGGAATAATTAAACATAATGCACGCAAACAAATACTCGGTCATTTCTGTTTTGCAACGTTTTTTATTGTTGTTATTATTTGAATGAAAGAGTATGAAATGAAGTTAAAAAATTGGAATAAAAAACAAATGTATTTTTAAGACTGAAACATTTTAAAGTACTGAAACTAAAATTTCTTAAAGAAACTATAATTTTAGATTAAATAAAGCAAAATTTGGTAGAATAAATTTTTTCAATATCCTTATCCTTTTTTTTTGGGGGGGGGGAAGGTGATTTTCTGTTTTTGGAATATTTTTAGTAGTAAAAAATAGGAAACGTTGTGTTGATAAAAAAAAAATTAATATTTATATACCATATTATTTGCATTCATAATTATAGTTATTTGCATTCATTAATGAAATATGTGAGATATTAATATTGTAAACGTAAGGATTTCATTTATAAAGTTTAAAATAAAAATTTTTAAAAATCAACTTGCCTCGTTTTTGTAAGATATTTTAATAAACATTTCAGGAAGAAAAAATAATGAATGAAGTAAAGTCTAGATCTTAATATATAATTCCAAAAGAATTTTCAGAAATGAAACTCTAAAGAGTCAATGATTTTTATGTGAAAATTAAAAATAAAAAAAAAAAAACAATAATTTGACATATAATAACATGTGTGGTTAAGAGCGTGAAGTACTTATACAGTTTATTACTGCTTAAATAATATATTTATTTCATGAAGTATTTTTAACAGTACCGTCTTGACGCGTAGACAGTACCCTGGGGCCTCAACCCAGATAGCAAAATAAGGTTTATTTCCACTCACCAAAAACCTTTTAATGTAAACCTAAAAACGTTTTTAATGCGGTTGACGTGTAGACCTTCTAACCTTAAAGCAAGGTCTGCTCTATTCAACGTTCATTACCCTCATCCAAAGCCTTGGAAAACAATCTTCTAAATAAAAACCTTACATCGAGGTTGACTTAGAGATTTCAAGCGTGAAAAAATCCTTTCATAAAGCTATAGTCTCAAGGTGAAAATAATCTTAAATGTAGGTCATTACAAGGTTTCTTTTCGCAACGTCTTGTAAGCTCAGCTAAAATCCACCTTGTCTTGAAATTTGAATGAACAATGCAATTTTATCTTATCGCTAGGGTGATACCAGCTAAAACGTCGTTATGGACCCAAAGTGAGAATACTTTTTTTAAAAAAAAAGCTTTAAAAAATAATTTATAATCCTTTTGGGATGCAAGATTTGAAGCTGCACTATTTTTGCTTTATTGGAAAAAAGGTTTTTAGTACAAACATTTTCGAGACAATATAAAGAAAATTCCGAAACAAGGTTGTGGTAAGGTTAAATGTTTTCTGGGAAGCACTCAGGGGTCCCTGGAGAATCTTACTTTTAATAAATTGTATTAAAAAAAAGCTAATAATAAACAATTTTGCATTATGTAATTTTTAAAATAAATATATATTCTCATGTAAAAATTGTGCATTTTTTTTTCTATAAATAGTGATAGATTATCATCAGAGCCGGATTATACCTTTCGTAGGCCCTAGGCATAGCCGTTTTTGGGCCCTCCCCTCCTTCCCCCACTCCTCCCCTCTTTTCAAAATATATGCTAAAATTTTCTTGCATTTTTTTTTTTTACATTTTTATTAATATGGATTTTAATTTACGAATTTGTTTATTGAACTTTATCTGCAATACCGACATACTGCCGATATTGCAGTTGATATCGATAATACCATTATGATTAGTTCGATCGATAACTATGTAAACACTTCACGTCAACAATACAACAACAAACCAGCAAAGAAAACAGTGAAATTGATAGTGAGATTAATTACAAGAAATATTTATACAGTAAAGAACCAATTATCTGGGATGCTCGGGACCATCGCTATCCCGGATGTTTGAATTTCCCAGTTTTCTGGATCGACCAAAAAGTGTCATTAATCGATGTTTTATCGAACCCGAATTACAAGGAAATTACACAAAAATTTGTCAGAATCTGAGATTAAACTGAAAGCGCAAAATTTGGTGAAAATTTACTCATCCGATTTAGAGAAAAACTTTGTAGATGAATTTTTACTATTTTCAAATTTATATGAACATAAATCTGCACAAGAAATGTTGAAGGCTCAAATTAAAGATAAACTTGTGAATACTTTTCCTAACGTTCACATTGCATTAAGAATATATTTGTCGATTCTTGGATCAAATGCAGAAGGAGAAAGATCTTTCTCCAGATTAAAATTGATAAAAAATTATTTGTGTTCAACAATGAATCAAGATCGTTTGGCATCTCTCGCACTTATGTCTATTGAATACGACATTTTGTGTAGTTTGGAATTCGACAGCATAATACAAGATTTCGTTGAATCCAAAAATCGCAAAAAAGTAATATATTAGATCATAAGATTCTGCAAAATAATTTATTACCCAAAACTGTTATATTTCTATTTGTATCTTCATAATTTTGTGCAAAATACACTTGTTGTTTTTAAAGCTAAATTATTTTTGTCAACAAATTTTTTTCTCCCAGGTTTTTCGTAGGCCCCTGAATTTCGTAGGCCCTAGGCACGTGCCTAGTGTGCCTATAGGTTAATCCGGCCCTGATTATCATGTATAGTTTATCTTACAACCGAAATCAATCTTTCTACGTTAAAATGAAGTTTTCAGGATACTCAACTCTCTTAAGTCATACTGTCTCTAAAAATGATTGACTACCACTCACTCCGTTTAGTATTTATAATCAGTTAAATAAAGTAATAAAATTGAAAGAGTTCAGAACAATTCTGAGAGAGCAACTTTTAAACGGGTTATGTCTGATGTGCATTGAAAGATGTTTTAATTACTAACTTTAATCATTTGACGAAATAATTTATACCTTTCGAATTTGTTTATTCATGTTTTTTTTAAAATTTAATTATCGTAATTAGCTATTTAGTTTTGAGTTTATTTTTAAGGGAATTTAAAAAAAATATGAAGAGAAGAAAATAAATTATTGTAATTAATTAGGAGTACACAACCCAATTGAATGGGACTGGGATAGTTGATTGGCAGGGCGCTGAACTCACGTTCGTGAGAACGGGGGTTTGAATCCTGTTGGTCAAATGCTCACTCCACGTGTGACTGGTGCACGCTAAATGTGTCGGGACACAAGGTCCTCTATATCGGGGGGGGGAGTTCTTACTGTAGACCATAACAAATTATACCTCTAGGGGTACTGAATTGGAGAGGGATCATTCTCTTGTTCAGGTCGAAATCATGATCTGCCGATGAATGAATGGCTGCATGAGTGGGTTTGCCCTATAAATGGGTGTGGCAGTAGTCAAATTCTTGTCCATAGATGGCACCACTGGAAAACAAGAACAATCATCTTAATAGCCTACTACAACAACCCATTTCATTGAAAAGCTTCACCCCCCTGTGTAGTTGTATAGAGCAAGAACATCCCTTGCCAGTCGTCTGTACCCGAGTCGTTTACTATGGTAACGAGGTATAAATATTTCAAGTAGGGATGCGGGGCAGGTTTTGACTCAGGTCGGCGAACTAAAGCGAATCTTTTTCTACTGTCTATTGTGTTCGCCCTAGAGTGAAAAGAAGCTCCCCTCCCTGAAATGCACCCTTCTTGTTTCCATAGAAGTAGACGGCCTCAGACTTTGTGGCCGGGGAGTTCTTACTGTAGACAAACTATATTTAGACCTGTTGACCGCAATTATGATCATTTTTATGTAAGCATCAGTGTTTCAGATACAATTCCTTTTATCCGTCAATTTAGTCATATATTTGCATAAAATTACATTATTTTAAATATTCAAAACTGATACTTTTCAAAATAAAAAAATGTCCTTTTCATCAAAAAATAGTTTATAGAAAAAAATCTATAAGGATGGGGGAAGAGTGATGGCTTTTATCACTTCATGTAACATAGAAGAACATTTGAAAATAAATTAACTGAAATGTTCTTGAATTAAAGGGGGGGGGGGGGGGAATGTATAAATATTTTATTGAGGTAAGTAGGTGTTTTATTTACGTCGCTCTAGAGCTGCACAATGGGCGACGGTCAGGGAAACATCCCCGCGAGGATGATCCAAATACATGCCATCCCAAATTTGATCATCTGCAGAGAAGATAGCCCACGACCTGAGAGTGAAGTCGAACACTTTACGGTCGAACAGTTTAAGCATACGTACTTTGATCAGCATACGTACGTATGCTGATCAAAGTGGTCACCTACCCTTCTTACTGACCGCAGCCAGTGCTGAAGCCAGCCGCTTATTGACTTCGGTGTTCTATTGGAAAATGTGTCCTTACAAAAAAAAGTGTACTAGGTGATTCAGGAAAATGGACGATATCACATTACGAATTTATTTGTATTCAATAGTTTTTTCGTTTGAAGGAAAGAAAAAAACAGTTTTAATAAGAGGAGTTTGAAAATTATAAACAAATGCCGTATCCATTTTCTTTTTTTATCTGTGTCCATTTTTCAGGAACACGCACTTTCCAGTATAAGAAGCTATTCGATAAGAAATATTTTCCTTACTTTTTAAATCCAATCGGGGACTTAAGGAAGGTTCAAGGCTTCAACGGGACTATGTGAAAACCTTCACAGGGTTCAATATCATTTTTGATAGTAAACCCTGTAATATCATAAGCTTTGAAAATCATTTTTTATTTTTTTTAGGAAGAAATGTTTGAAATTGCAGTATTTTCACTTTCTTGAAGAAAAGGTTTTTTAGGGCTAACATTTTCGTGACAATTAAAAAAAAAAAAAATTCCGACAAGAGGTCGTCGTAAGGATACATACTTTCTGGGCTGTATCGTGCAACCATTTTCTTCTATTTAACAAAGGTTTATAAGCTTAAATTGAGCACACAAGTCTGCAAATGTATGTAATTCCAATAAAACGAGGGAGACTCATACCACTCAAGAGCCAATTTCATTACGTATGATTGACGCATGTCCAATCACCACAGAGGAAACATGAGAACTTTGCTTGGTGTAACACGTTTTCCAGCAAAATAAAAAGAAAAAAAAATCTTACAAATCACGTATAGTTTGTTCACCAGAAGTTGGCACTTGGCGCCACCTCCTCGGAAGCAGAATTCATTTCAGCGCAGGAATATAAAAAGAATCTCCGTGCTTGAAATTGAGACAACACTTGTGTGCCAAACTCAAATATTAACTTCTTTTTCAGTCACTTACTTGCTTTCCTCTGCTATTATACCTTTCGTTTCTCTAGCTAATTTAATATATTTTAAATTTAAAAAATGCTGTTTCCCAGGAAAATGTTTCAAAAAGGACAAACTATTCACTCAAAAGAGAAGAATACAGTAAGAAATGACTCGAAATATCATCAAACTTATGAAAAAATGTTTAAAAAAATGCAAATAAAGTTTTCAAAATAAACATTTTTACCATACGATCGTTAAATAACAACCTTGATCAGGATTGCTCACAACCTTTTCCCAAAAATAGCGAAACAGTGAGAATGCTTCTTCAGTCAATGGAGTCATAAATAAAAATGAATAGAAGGAAGTACTCGGCTAAACTCTACTCTGCATTCGTGTTTATTAATTATTTTTATATTCTGCATTATGTATTAAATATAGAAAATTTTATTATAGTTTGCATTTTTAATTTTTTTTCTAAAAACAATGGGGGTTATTGTATTTATTTTCTTATATCATTAATGAATTATCTTAATTTTCACTAATTTTGTTTTGGCCACGAGGTTTGTTTGAAATGGCACAAGACGTAGCTGATGATGTCTGTGACAGTTGGGAAGATATGATTGAAAATGGGGTAAACACTCTTGTCTACATGCGGAAATGATTTAAACTCATTTCCGCATGTTGGTACCTTGTTCTGCTTGAGTATTTTCTTGTGACTTCTCTCTCTTGGAATTACAATATTAAATCTGCTCCACTCTTTTAATAAACCTCTGTGATAAGTGTTGAACTTATCTTATTATTTATCGTATTAAAGATAAGTGATCGGAACTTAGTATTTCTTATTCGACGCAATTAAAGATCAGATTTAAAAGTAGCCTATTGCCAAAAGGTAATTTTTCTCAACTGCTAATGTCTGATGAATAGTCTACGCAGCGGTATTGGTTTCTTTCTGACGAAGTCTTGATTAGCGATATCAGTTAATTGGTAACATTTTATCAAATAATGCGTGCTTATTAAATATTGTTACACTCACCTTTCGAAAGACGATTATTGCCTACTCTTTCTTTTGCGAAGAATGGCAAAATCTCTTAATGTATTTGGTTTGCCATTATTATTAAGTTACAATTATAGGCCCATAATCAAAGCGATAGGGCGATTTTTCAAGTTTAAATTGAAAAGTATTCCTGATAAAGATATATATGGTTTTTTAATTTTGTACCATTGACAATTTTTTTAGAACTATTTTTATAATAAGTACATAGCTGCTAACTCTACTGGATTGTGCCAGTCTCCTGGTCTATTTCTTAAATTAAAATTCTTCTGAATTTTATGCATTTTAGAAAATTCCTTTAAAATTGAATGAGTTTTCTGAAAAAATACCTATTGAAGTAGAATTTTTGTACAGATTATTGCTTGAATATTTGAATAAGTATTACTAATACATAATGAAGTGAACCACATTTATAGAAATTAATTCATAACTTTTTTTATTTGTTCTAAAATGTTCAGTTTTTCTTTATCCAGAACTCTCTTTTTCAATTAATTAAAAAATTCTTTTAACTATCCTTAAAGAATTGAATGCCTGTTAATATTCGAAATTATTACTAAACATAACATTTCAAGTATGTTTAATGTCAATCATAACTGGAAAATACTACAGTTTTTCTATTTTGATGACTATAAAATTCCCTATGTATAAAATATGTAGTATAATATGCAACAATAATCATGAAATATATGTTTTTAAAATCTACTGGATTTTATCCTTTTCACGTTGGCAGCTGTGGTTATATTTATGCACCTAAGCACATATTAATTTTCCATTTTTAAATTGAAAAATATCCCTGATAAAGATGTTTCATAATTTTTGTTTTAATTTGTACCATTGACAATTTTTTTAGAACTATTTTTAATAGTCTTGTTTTCTGAAGTTAAGATCATAGTAACATGGACATTTCCGTATCATAATAGAGTTGGTAACAAGTATCATATTGAGTTATTACCTTTCTGCAATGTTTTTTTTTAATAGTTTTCGCAGGCTGCTGTCCGTCAGTTGCCAAGACTTGGCAATTATTCTGTCACAGATCAAGATATGGAAATATCCACACGTAACAATTGCTGATCTTTGAGTAATTTATATTTATAAGATGCAGAAATTCATTATATATAAATTTGTTAGGTTCCGTTGTATATGTTACACAAATTGCTTATCTTAATACTGTCTTGTAATATTTGCATGAATTTTAAAGATTATATTGTTTGAAATTTTGTTTTTGATTTATTTGTTTTTGATTTATTTGTTTCTGATGCCAAATCAAAATGAATTGTTTAATCATTACATAAGGAATATATATGTACACATATATATACAATAGGGCAGGGGTGGCGAACCTTTAAAGACCAACGTGCCATTTTTTCTAAAATATTGTTTAATGAGGTCATAGAAGTGCCGTCAAGTAATTTTGACTTCGTGATTATTGGCAAAATAATAATACAAAATAGTATCTCAAGACTTTTTAACTATATTTAACTTATAGTAACTCAAGACTCTTGATTTACTATGAAAAAAAATACATTTTGCAATGTCTCAGTTATATGCGTAATTCAACTTAAAGTAACATCAGTGTGACTTCTGTTATTGCAGATTCGATGGCAAATAACTTATATTAGGTTGTAAGATGCCAGCTTTAGCAGGACTGTTAATTTTTTTTGCTGGTCATTTATTGTTAGCTTGTTATGTATGGTTATAAATTGTTTTTTTTTTTGGCATTGATTGTTAATTCTTTTGTTAATAATTGTTTTTTTTTTTGTTTGTTTTTCATGAATTTTAATTAAATTTTTAATATGCTTCATAGTAAACTTTGTGATCGGTGGCGTGCCCAAAATATTGTATCACGTGCCATTGGTTCGCCTTCCCTGCAATAGGGAAATGATTATTTGGAACGATAGGGCAGTAAAAGAATCTCACAAATCATATCAAGAATATATTAGAAAAATGATTATGATTAATTTTTTTTTCTCTAACTTCTAATTTAAATTGCTGATTTGAAATCTAATAATATCACACAATAGTTTTTCTTAATAAAGTAAGGTAAAGGGTAATAATAAAGTTTTGATTAAGAAAGTTAAAATTAAATAAAAATCCAAGTTGGTGTTAATTTATTTTTTCTCTTGATTTATTCTCACTTTTGCCTGTTCCTGAATTATGCACTTAATTTTTGATAGGTAATATGTAAAGTTGAAATTTCATTTTTACACTTTAGAGATTTCATTCTTGACTTAATAAATTTCAGAGCTTTATTTTATGGCTTGCAATTATTTATGATATGTGTGGATGAATTGTAATAATCTTCTGTTATGTAATAAACTACCGTGTGATCTGTTTTTATCCTAGCAAAATCATATATTACCCCTAAAATTTACCTAAAATTTTTTGAAAAAAGTTCCTAAAATTACCCTAAAATTTTAAAAAGCTTTGCTGCTACCCCTGTATTTCCAAAATGATGGTAAGGTAAACATCTTTCAAAAAAGAAAGAAAAATCTTATGAGGAAAGAAAAAAGCATTTTTTTTAAAATGGTGGGAATGGTATATTTGTTATATGAATGTGATGTATTTGTATTGTGAAATGGTGTATTTGTTACCTTACTGATTATTTGTGTTTAAAAGAAGAACCGTCATTTGAAGACGTAAAAATTGTCATTTGAAAAACATATTTGTTATTTTACAAAACACTTCTTACCTTGTAAACAATGTACCAACTTCAAAATTTAAACGTAAATGATAATTTTTAAAATGAACTTAATCTTCCTGTGTGAAGAATACTCTAACACTAACATATGACGGTGAAGAGAAAACCAAACAAACAGTCATAAATTGGATTGGGAGACCAAATTGGGATTGCCAAAAAAAGCAAATTCTTTATATCTTATAAAATACCGGCAGATTTGAGCTCAAAAATGATATAATTTTATTTCTTTTATTGAAAACAAAATTATCTGTTTGAAAATATCACTTAGTGGAATAAGTTTTAGTAAGCAGCCGTATACTTTCTAACCAGAAGTAGAGAAGGTCAAGATTGTTGTTGTTTACTTTTATATTGAAAACACCATCCATTGCAGGGTGTGTAGCATCTTTAAAAAGTGCTTAAAGGGGCTTATTTTTCATTTATATTTTTTAAAAGCCCTTAAAGGTGCTTTCTTTTTATTCACGATTTCTATAAAGTGCTTAATTTTCTGTCTTTTAAAAAGAGATTTTTACTCTGTTGTGTCCTTTGTCGTCATAAATTGCTAAATGTGCATGATTTGCGATATTTATCGGGAACTAGTTATTTTATCATCAGGGTTTGCGCTCCACAAGGAAAACAGGAAAAAATTGGAAAATACAGGGAATTGGAAAATCACCCTAAATAACTGGGAAAATACAGGGAATTTTGTTTCTTATTTTTGTCTTTTAAAAAATGGTGACCACTCAAAGCGTAATCTATGCTATATTTAATTATATTTCACCTATACTAAACTAACGTTTATTATAGCATTATTTAAGTATGTTCAGCTGTTCCTTTTTTTTTTCTCTAAATTTTTCCAGCAACTAAAGCTAATAAATATAGTTTACCCAATATAGCTCACACAAGAGCATCATAATTATTGTTTCCTTTTAATACATTGTGTGTAATGAGTACAGGGAAAACACATGGAATTTTTTTTTCTCCAGATTTGAGTTGTAACCCTGATCATGATTATATAAAGTTTTTGAATTTTATTGATTTATGTTTATTAATTAAGAACTTTAATAAGTAGAAAAAAATAATTTTATATTGCTGCACAGATCCTAATTGTGAATTTTTTTGGAGACTTAATAAAAATATTTTTTGAGTGTTTAAAAAGTACCGAAAATGTGCTTATTTTTAGTTGAAAAATTGGCTATGCACCCTGCACTGGTTTTGAAGAAACCTAGTTCTACCCGAAGCGATTACTTTTTGAAGAAACTTATCATATCTAAATGTTTAATTACAATTTCCGTACTATTTCATATAATTTTTAAGACATGTCTTTTTTTGTTGCAGATTTTAGACAAAAAGTTAGAAGAACTTCATTTAAAAGCACCAAAAATAAATAAGTAAGACATTATTTAAAATATTTTTGTGTTTCCATTTTATAATTTGACTTTTCATATTGTTTCGTATTTTATAATTTGCACCAAAGTTATACAGTCGAACCTCATTAACACGAAACCGCTTCACCTGAAATATTGCTTTACATTAAACGCATGTTTGTTACCGTGAGTCAGCAATCAATTATTGTTGTATTTTGCATGAAATTTTCTAGCTGATTGTCGCTTTAATTTGAAAGGAAACTGGATTCAGCGCAGATAATAAGCATGTGAATAAAATCTCAATTATTCATTTTGAGGAATGATAATTCTATTTTCTTCCTTTGTTGAAAGTAATGGGCAAATAAATAAAATTGTTAAAATAAGCATTGGATTTCTTTTCAATAAATGTTGCAGTTTAATAAAGTAGTTAAAACTTTTAAGCTTATTTCAATTTGTTTGGCTCATAATAGTATTCTTTCAGGGGTCTGTCCAGGACAGATTTACTACTGTTTAGCCGTACCTTCGCAAAATCAACATAAGAAAAACAGTAGTTTCCCAAAATACTTTTAAAAAAGCAAGTCTAAGATTCTCTCTCTAACCCCCCCCCCCCCCCGCTTTTTAAAAATGTCTTTGTATCCACCTAAAAACGATAAACTTCGGGTTAATTACGCATTTTGATTTGCAATGGAACTTTTCCTGCAGATTACCTTTATGACATAGTAGAAGAATTCACCTCTCACACGATTTGTAAAAAAAGGTGTTAAAAATACCGGGATTCCGAAAAGCCATGGGAGAAAAGGGGCGTCAGCTACTAAATTCCTTAATTGAAATGGAAGTAAAAGCGCTAGTACCATGCAAAACCCGTTCTCATTGCAATCTATGGAAAGAAGAAAAAAAAGCTTTTGCGAGTAAAAATAGCTCTTCTACAAATAGGTAGCACATGTTTGGTCCGTTAGTGCGGTGTGGTAAGCCTAACCCGTCGTGTTGAACTTTTAATAGAATTTTTAATTTTTACAAAGCAGGTACCTCTTAAAAAAACCTAGACAGACCCCTGTCTTCGCATACATTAATATAGTACAAAACATGTATTCAAAATACGGATTAAATTGTTTTCATGATGTATAGGATGAAACAAAACTCGCTTAACATGAAATAAGTATGATAGTCCCCCCTTTGACTTCGCGTTAACGAGGTTCAACTGTAGTCAAAATATCATTTCATTATTCACTATGTTATAAAAGTATTTTGTATGAAGTTACTTATTCGATGTACTATATATTCATTTGTTCTATTTATAATTTTTATTATACTGATTTTCAGTCTTTATAAATACACATCAATCAACCTTGTAATTTCAACTGATTTAGACTGAGGCACTGATTAAAAATAGTTTTAAACATCCAAAAGCAGTCATAAAGAGTATTGGAAATGGTCGTACTTTTCATTATCTTTTTTATAATCAAAAAGTAACTTTATAAGAATTAGAGTGTAATTAAAAAAAACAAACTAGTAGACAATATTGTAGAAACATTAACATTCATATTGCTTATGCAATATGAATGTTACAGGGTTCCCACAGTCCTTAAAAACTACTCAATTTCTATTTTGGAAAATAAGGGCCCTTAAAAGTACTTAATTTTGGTACAAGATTTTTAAAAGTCCTTAGTTTTTCAGCATCACTACAGTTGATAAGAATAGTTTTTCAGTTCTATTTTTTGAAACAAAAAGCCGTGCTTTTATCACCTAGACCATGCATTGAGGGTAAAACATTTTAGAAAGACAAAAAGGAATGTGTGGGGGGAGGCAAGAGAAAGAGAACACATCCTTTCAATAATATATTGGTTCTTTCATTAGTATACTTTATGAGGAGAGGGAAGCATTCTAAAGGAAAAGAATAGTGTGGACAAAGGGAATGCCTAATATTTCATTATTATTAAATGAATTTGCCTAATATTTCAATGTGTAATAAGTAACTGTATATTTATAGAAAGGAGTATCATTTTTTTAAAATTCATGATTGTACTAAAAATTAAAAAGATCTGTAATATACAGGGTTTAAAATATCCCAGCCTACCTAGGTTTTTCATCAAAAACCTGGTGTTTACTGGCTTTTTAATAAAAACCAAGTTTTTTTCAAAAACACTTAAAAATTTTTTTCCTGTGTGCTAAATAAGAAAGCATGGTTTACTTCTAATAAGATAGCTAAATATTTTGTAACTATAAGTTCTTTTGTTGCATTGCAATTATTTTTTTTTTTTTTTTTTTTTTAAGTCTTAGATTGTTACGCTATTATTTTTATTTCTTGTGGATAAGCAGATGGTTATGTAAAAATTTAAATCTCCTCAATTAGAAGAACCTTAGATTTAAATAATCATTTTATTCAGTTAACATTGCAACTTAATATACTGTTTTTAATTTTTATTCAATTTTTGGTTGCTTTAAAATTAGTTCATGTTTTTTGTCAGATTGTTTAGTAGCATTTATGTAAAGTTAATCTCTAATAACAGGTTTTGCTGAAAATAATTTTGTGCAAAATTCATCATGAAAGTAAACATTTGCTGTTTATTAATAATTTCAAAATTGTTAAGTTACATATCGTTTTCAATACGTTTTTCATAAAATATTTCCATATTTTTTTGCAAGGCGTCGCCTGATAAGGTGATATTACAGGATTTTTTTATAATAAAAGAATACCACTTTCAGTTTTAAACTGTTAATTTTCGATAAAAATAAAATGTCCTATCATAATAAGATAATATTATAGAATATAGAAAATAATATTAAGAATAATGGAAGGTGATGAAGATGTATTATTATTAAATATCTGTAAGTGAAGAGAAATTAAATAATTTATCAGTATTTGTCAATTTTCTGGCCCTAGGAATGTGTATATACCTTTGAAAAATCGTTTAAATGCTTTTATTTATATGTTTCACCGAGAACTAATAAAAAACATATTGATTTGAAAATTATAATTCTTCTCAAACATAATAGCTTTTTTATTCCATAAAAATATTGCAATGATTTTAAAATTATATGTTAAGTTAAGCGTAATGAAAAAAAAAGTGGAATGATTAAATGTGCATTAATAATATTAATATGGCCTGATTTTACTTGAATAGGACTTAATTTAACACGACAGAGTCAGGAAAACTTATTTTCATGCACAACTTTTAATTCAACTTGTTTGTATTTTAATTCTTTTAATATATACCCTTATAAATGAAATATATAAGGTATATACACATTCATTCATTAATAGAAAAAGAAAGAATTTTTTGACGTAACTGAATGTTTAGCAAGATAGGCCCACAACTGAATATATGATGCAGGTCTAGTAGCAAAATATAAAAACTTTTAATAATTTTTTCTATGTTTTTGCCAAATTTATTTATTTACTCTTTTTTTTTAATATACATGAAAAAAATTGATAATCTTAATTTCTGCTCTTAACTTTGCAACTCAATTTCAATAAAATCGTTAAAAACGTAATACGGATTAGTTTCATAGATGATATTAACCTTTACCCTAAAAAAATTTTTTAAACAAAAAACGACAAAGGTTTGCAAAAATTGCCTGGTACTTCTTTAGCGATCCCTGTTAATTAATACAATTATATCAATGCTTACATTATAATAAAATTGTTTTTTGTTATTGATTGATTTTTTTTCCTTCAAGAAAGGTAAATAATTGGCCCTGTCACTGGTGGTATATGTATATTCGATGATCAACAATCATGCTATTTTTAAAGTCCTTTACTTGTCAAAAGTCTTTAATTTTTGCAAAAAAAAGGTCCTTTTAAGTGCTTAATTTTTGCTTTGTTAAAAGGGTGATAACCCTGTGTTAAAACTTGACAAGTAAGTGTAGTTCAAAACAAGAGTTTTTAGGACGAGTTCACATTATATCCATAGCTGCCAACTCTACTGGATTTTGTCACTTTCATCTGGTTTACAAGCTTAATTAAAATTCTCATCTTGTTTTTATACATCTTAGAAAGTTCTCTGAAATTGAGAGTTAGTTTCCTAAAAAAATTCCCCATTAACATAGATTATTGCTTGCTTAAATATTTAAATAAGTATTAGTAATACATAATGAAGCAGGCCTCATTTATAGAAATCAATTTAAAACTTCTTTTTGTTCTAAAATGTTCAGTTTATTTTTATTCCGACTCTCTTTTTAAATTAATTAAGAAAATCTTTTAACTGTCTTTGATGAATTAAATGCCTTTTACTATTTTAAATTATGAGTTAACATAATACATAACATTTTAAAAGTATGTTTAATGTCAATCATGACTAGAAAATATTGCAGTGTTGATGACTATAAAAATCCCTAAAATTCCCTGTGTGTAAAATATATAGTACATTATGTAACAATTATTATGAAATTTATAATATTTTGTACAATCTACTCGATTTTTTCCCTATCCATGTTGCATAGCTGCCAACTCTACTGAATTTTGCTACTTTCTGGTCTTCTGGTTTAATAAAAATTCTCCTGGTTTTTGTACATTTTAGGAAATTCTCTAAAATTGAGAGTAAGTTTCCTAAAAAAAAATCCCTATTAAAATAGATTATTGCTTTCTTAAATATTTAAATAAGTATATGTATTACATAATGAAGCAGGCCTCATTTATAGAAACCAATTTAAAACTTCTTTTTTTTTTCTAAAATGTTTAGTTTATTTTTATTCAGAACTTTCTCTTTTTAAATTAATTTAAAAAATGTTTTAACTATATTTGATAAATAAAATGCCTATTAATATTCGAAATTATGAGTAAGCAGAATACATAACATCTCAAGTATGCAGAGCTCATTCTAGCCAGAAAAAAGGTCAGGGTGCAAAAGTTTAAAAAAAGGGCATTATTATTCTAAAAAGGCAATAATTTCACGTTCTACACGGATTCTTTACACGTTCTATTAAAAAACATTGTCAATTAGTAAAAGAATTTTTTTTTTTTACTTAACTGAAAGTAGCAAAGCAATCATTAATTACTTATTTTCATTGATAAATTAACATATATATCGAGTTAATGAGCTAATTAGCTTAGTAATTTATGCATTATTATGCATGCATATATTAATAAAATGATAAATGTATGCTTTTAAGTGTCTGTAGTTATGATTAAATAATTAAAATGATTGATAATAATTATGATTTAATGATAGTGGAAGTAACTGCAAACTTTCAAAGACAAGTGCAACAATGGGTTGTAACGGCTATTTTTCCTTTCCCATATTAAACTATGTATTGACAGAAATGGCAAACTAGAGTTAAAAATAACAGTTCATGAAATCCATTGTAGAGTTTGGGGAAAAAGTAAAGAAGGGTTGAGGAAAGAAAGGGCAAAAAGGGTATGGAGTCTATTACATCAGGGCACTAATTTACTTCAGGGGCAACAGGGTGAATTCTTTTGACTAAAAGGGCAGCAGAGTGCTGCGCCCTGTTTACCCTGCCTAGAATGAGCTCTGAAGTATGTTTAATGTCAATTATAACAAGAAAATATTGTAGTTTTTCTATTTTGAAGACTCTAAAAATCCCTAAAATTCCCTATGTGTAAAATACAGAGTTGAGGTTTTGGACAGGACACCTACCTGGGTTTTACTGTCTTAAAGTGTCTAAAACCTTGAACATAGGTCAAAGGTAAAAATTCTATTTGTGTAACCATTCTACACATAATAATTCCATACAGAATAACTATTTGATACTTTTAATATAATTTGCTTATTAAAGGAAAATATAATGTAACAGGTAGAGATTTATAACTTTTAAAGCTTCAACAATTCAATGAACAACAAAAGTGAATACTTTATCCCTTAAATATGCTTTTAATACTGATAAATTATATTTTTGCATAAGTTTAAAGAATGCAATGTTAAAAATAATAATAAACTTTTTTAATCAAGCAAAAACTTTTCTTCATTTTGTTTTGCGTTCCAAAATTAATATATTTTTTCTTCTCAATATTATTTCAAAATTGTGACATAATTTGAATAAAAGGGTTTTGAACAAAGGGATTTTCTACAGGACTTTTTAAATGGTGAATTAATCCATTCTGTCCTAAACCTTGCCAGCCTTGTTATTTTTATAAATTGTTTTTTTCTTTCTGTTTTTACTTAAGCTATAATTTTTTACTGTTTTCACCTTTCATCTAAGTGCATTTTATGTTGTGTACAAAACTTAATTGTATAAAACTTTTTTTAAAATAGATTATAGTATATGACAGTTAAGTCATTCAATAAAATTTTGGTCATATTTTTGATAAATTTTTGTTCTTATTTATGCAACTATTTTCATTCCTTAGGCTTCTAAAAGCAACTATTTTGTTAATTTTTTTCTGTGGCAACCATGCTATGTGTAAAATATTTATTACATTATGCCAGAATTTTCATGAAATTTATATTTCAGGGTTATTGTACGTAATTCCGAGTTTTTTGCACCACCTTTCCCGGTCTAAAAACAAGAAGCAGGAGAAGCAATTTTTAGACGAATATCGCAGAATTATTTAAAATTCGCAATTCAAAATAGTGCATCGCTATTCCTATTCACCTGATTTAAAAATCTAATATCACGATTTGTATTTGCATCTTTTTAAAACTAATATTGCGATTTGTGTTTTCACTAGTTTAAAATCCAATCCCTGGATTCATTTTCATGTGTGTTTTAAATCCAATATTGTGATTTGTGTTAACGTGTTTGTAACATCAAACATACATTGTCGCATTAATATGTGATTTAAAATTATGCATTGCGATTCATATTCATGTGATCTAATACTTATGCAAAGTGATTCTTATTTGCGTGATTCTAAAATTTATTATTTCAATTTATGTTTTCGCTTTTTTTAAAATCCGATATCGCTATTCATTATTCATGCTATTTTAAAATCCAATATCGCGAATCTTGTAAGAAGTAAGTTTTTTTTTTAATTAATTACTCTAAAGGTGTGATGTACTGCATTAGTAGATAATATAATTATAAGTGTTAGTTCAAAAAGTTGAGTTCAATATTAAACATGTATGCAGGGTATCTGCGGACCTGGAAAGTCATGAATTTTGGTATTGAACAAAATTTGTCATGATTTAAAAAAAAAACTCATGGAAAGTTATGGATTTAGGTCGCTGAAAAATCTAATTCTTAAAATGGAATTTACCTCCCCCCCCAATTTGATGGTGTTCCGAATATCTGAATTAGTAACAAAATCCCCACTCACAGTCATATTTTATTAAAATATAAAATGTTTTTATCGTGTTCTTTCAAAGAATGAACGAAAAACATTATTTCTGGAGCGAATTATCCTGTGATTTCCGAATTTTTGTAATTTATAATTTTTATTCTATCAATTTAAAATTCTAACTGAAGCAAGCCAGTCATTGGCGAATTTTTTTAATTCTGAAATGAGAACAGAAAAATCAGGAGTGTTTCTTCCCTTTCCAATGAACAAGAAAAGTATCTTTAGAATATAATTCTGCAGAAGAAAAGAAAATTTGCTTTTGTATTTTTGTTCAGCTATTTTATTGCTTCAACTCTTTCTTTCCTCTGTTTATTAAATTTAAAATCAGTAAATATGAAGATGCAGAGTATGACAGTTCTGGTTAAACGTATAATTTCAATTTATGTTATTATAAGGCTTTATTAAATGTATTGTTGTGTTATTGTCGGAGAAAATAGTAAATTAGTTAAGTCATGAATTTGAAGATCTAAAATGTAGCTGATACCCTGTGTATAATATATAAATCGATGCAAATTTTTTGCTCATAAAATTTACAGGGATTTTCACTCTTTGCCACAATCACCCCTTGTAAAAATCTACTCTTATTTATTTTTCTATCCATAATAATAATATTGTTCTCAGTTCAGTTTTAGATTCCAATACAAGTGAATACTCTCAGATGAGACTGGAGGAGGAGAATTCCCGAACTCCTTATGTTCCACAAGTGAAGATACTCAAACGTCCAACTAACGATGCTAAATCTTCAAGAGTGGTGGTAGAGAAATCACCCTCAAGGCAACCCCTCAAGACACTCAAGCAGAGGGAGGCAGAATATGCTGAGGCTAGACTCAGGATTTTGGGATCAGCCAGCAGCGAAGAAGAACCTAGGTGAGAATTGCTTCTCAGTGTTTAAATATGCCCCGAATGAAATATATAAATGAATACTTATTTGCCCCGATGAAATGTTCTTTCTCTCATTTTTCTTTTCTTTTAAGAACACCCTATTTTGCATTTACTTATTTGAGTATCTCTTTCTTAAAGTGCCCTTTTCGAGTGATTCGTGATCTTTATTTTAGGAGTTCTGCACGGATTTTATGATTTTTAATTTTTGTAATGATTTACAAAACTTGAAATTGCATTTTTTCGCCTACAAAATGCAAGAATATAGACTATAATGTTAGAATTAAGAAATATTATTTTTAAAATTTTTATTCTATACTTTCTTCTGTATACACAACGTTTCTGTTACTTTAAATTAGTAATTGTTATAATTGAAAATATCTTAACGCAAGATATTAGTGCCAAGGAAGTTTGTCGCAGAAAGCCCAAAAAAATTTTGTCACAGGGAGTAAAGGGTTCGAAGGTTCTTTCTTTTTCCGATATTAACCCTATATGGAAATGTCCAATTCACCCGATATTTTACAGCCGATATCGATCCTATATAGAATTGTCAGATTCTCCTGACATTTTTTAGCTAAGATTAGTTCTATATTGGCTAATATAGGACCCATATGAAGCAAATGTTAAACCCAACTGGGGCCATGGTAAAATTGCTGACTAATGAACTATAGTGGAACTTAAAACAGTAAGGGCACTTTTTCATTAAATAACCAGATATTGGTAAAATCAAGCAATGCAGGAACGAATAAATTAAAAACTGGGATTGAGCGATGTTAAGATTTTGGCATCACGATGTATCGTCACTCTAACATCTTGATATTTTAATTGGTACATGAATGTTTTACATTTAGTACTGCGTAAATTCCTAATGAGTACATGGTGCGTAGCTTTTTTAGAAGGTGCTTTTTTTATGGGGTGTTTTTAAACAGCTTCCCTTTCGAAAATGAGATTTTTTTTCTTCTCTACCATGTCAATTTTCACTGTGTATTATGCAAAAGCGTGGTTTTTACATTGTTCTATTCAACGTTTTCACAATTCAATACTTGGGAGTGTGCATGTGTGTCTACTGAGTTGGGTTCGGTGAGATGAATGCACTTTCATATGCAACTCTGCTGCATTTTGCAAAATATTCTCAATATCAGGCTTCATTTTCCACCCTCTGAAATCGAACTGAAAAATCTCGATCTTTTTATAGTGTGTAATATAATCAAGAAAAGAGGTCTTTGTCAGAAACTAATTATTTTATCACGATTGAGCTGGAACCCTGGTTCCCATTTGGAGGTTCTTCAGGGTGCGTAGCATTTTTTAAAGGTGCTTATTTTCGATTTTTAATAGCTCTTAAAGGTGCTTTTTACAATGGGTGTTTTTAAAAAGTGCTTAATTTCCCCTTTTTTCAGAATGAGCTTTTTCCTTTACCATGATGATTTTCGCTATGAATTATGGAAGAAAAAAAGCAATTCACATTGTTCTATTCAATGTTTTCACAATTAATTCAACCACAATCTATTTTGGCGTATTGTCAGTCCGTAGCGTATGAAAACGCCATTTGTTTAATATGATTCAAAATGTAATGATTTTTGACAATTGTCAAAAACAATGCCAAAAGTTTTTTCTTTCGACGCGACTGTTAAAACAAGATAAAGCCGTCAATGGTCAAAAACTTTCCAACCCTGCCTAATTATGATATTTTTTTAAGTGCTTAAAAATTTTTTTTGACTGCTTGAAAAGTGCTTATTTTTTGATGCATAATTTGGCTATGCATTCTGTTCTTGTTTGACACAACCTTTCCTGCACTGTTATAGCAGCATGGCAGTTGTTAAATTCTAACACGCACAGTACATGCATAACATTGCATGGAACTCACCATTTTCACTAATGAACCATCACACACACGCAGGATTCCTTGCGTAAAGAAATGTTCCATCTACATTCTGTGTTAATCTTATCCATGAATTCTTTGTCGTTAAATCTGTTTGTAATCCCTATATTCATTTTGAATTAACCCGAATTCTAAAGTCAGACGTTTATTTAACATAACACCTACCTTGACGGGCAAATGACTGTATAATACCTTTTGCATCGAAAATGCACTTAGCATCGCATCGTTTTTGCACATTTGATTTCGTTACTTTTTCTAACAGGTTATATTCCATTATTATTTTTCGTATTTTGTTTATTACGAATAATATGTGTCGTATACCTATTTCTATCACGACTGGTCATTTGACCGGGAGAACAAATCACTGCTTTATAAGGTTATCGGATCAGAAATGACAATGTAATGCGTGTTCACCGTATTGCATTCGATGAGTTGCACATTTCTGCAAAGACTAGCGTAGTTAGCTCAATCAGAATGACTGTAAATTCAAATGTCGAGAAAGTACCTAAAAGTTTAGATTGGCATTTTTGTGTGAGAAAAAGTGACAAAAACAAATTGTTTTGGTAAGAAGCTTATATTTTATTTGGATAGCTTTACTTCATTTCTAACTAACTGTTAGTTTTTACTCAGAAAAATTTCAAAACAGCACAAGTTCTTAGACGAAATAATATTAATTATAAGAATTATAATTCTTATAAATTCTTATAATTGCAGAGATAATAATAATTAGAAGAAATATGTTTGTGGAAAATGTACAATGGATGAAAATGTGTTGTACAATAAATTAAAACTTTTTATTCTTTGTGTTTGTGATACATAAAAATTGACAATATACAAATTTGTTTAATTATAATAAAGTTTTTTTTAGTTTATTTCCCTCTTAACATCCATATTACATACATTCAACCATGAAACATGAAGTCCAGTCCATTTGATCGGCTATGGTAGAAATAAGTATTTATTAAGTGTTGGTTTTGTTTAGTTTTAAATCATAAAAATGTGTTTTTCTTTCCAGTAACCCAAATGCCGTGCCAGCATCAATGGATAGGCGGATCGAAGCCGAAATCATAGTAACACGCCTGCCGCGAGGGCCGGACGGAAGTAAAGGATTTCTTCAACCTCGGTAGCATTAGGCTTTTTAGTGGGACTCGTTTTTTTTAAAAAAAAGAAAGTATATAATGTATATGGACACATTAGCTATTGTCGAAATAGCATTTCTCTCTGGAAACTGAATATTTGATAAATTATTTGTGAGAAAAATGAACTTCTTCCCAGTAGAAATTTAGGTTTTTGCTGCGCCCAACTTGTGCTTTCTTTACAGATTAAAATTCACTCATTTTTTAAAAATCAAATTTCTGAAATACAGATTGTCTGTAGTCATCTTTGAATGTCTCTCTTTTTTCTTTTGCAGTGTTTATTGGTTTATATTTTCTTGCTTCTCTGAAATAGATACTTTCAGGGTTAGCCACTCTGTAGGGAGAACCCAGAAAATACAGGGAATCAAAAAATAACTGGGAATTTTGAGTTTTTCCATGCGAACTCGGAGAATACAAGGAAATTTATTTCTTATTTTCATCTTTTAAAAAATGGCGACCACTCTGAGCGCAATGTGTAGGATATTTCAGTTATACTGGAAAATACAGTAGGGAACCGATTATCCGGAACGATCGGGACCATCTCTATTCCGGATAACTGATTTTTCCGGTTTTCTGAATCGCTACAAAAAGCCGTTTTTTTATTGTTAAACACAACTAAAAAAAATTTTTTTTGGGAAATAATCTTAAAAAGAAGAAAAAACGATGGAGCAATACACTAATGATTATTTCCAAAATGATGGTAAGGTAAACATCTTTCAAAAAAGAACGAAAAATCCTAAAATTTTATAAGGAAAAAAAATTTTTTTTTTTATATAATGGTGGGAAAATTTATCGAATTTTGTTCCGGTTATTTGGTTTTCTGATTTCCGGATAACGGGTTCTGTACTGTACTTCATTTATTATAGCATTATTGAAGTATGTTCAGCTGTTCCTTTTTTTCTTTTAAGTTTTTCCAGCAATTATAACTAGTATAGTTAACCCAATGCAGTTCATACAAGAGAACAGTTATTGTGTTATTCCTCTTAATGTATTGTGTATAATGTGTACAGGGAAAACACTGGGATTTTTTATTTTAGTGGCAACCCTAACTTTTTTTTTTGCTGGGTTAGTGCTTGAAAAATAGATGAACTAAACTAATTGAAAAAATCATTGTCATTTTTATGGCACAGCATGTTTTTATCTGGACCTTGCGCCACTAAACCCTACATTCAATCATTGTCATTTTTATAGGGTTAAATGAATGTTATTTGAGTTTTCAGCATATACAGGGTTGCCACTCCACAAAGAGAATGGGGAAAACCTGGAAAATACTGGGCATTTCAAAATCACCTAAAATAACAAGGAAAATGCAGATAATTTTGTTTCTTACTTTTGCCTTTTAAAAAATGGTGACCACACTAAGCATCATCTGTAGGATATTTAACCATGATATTTCAGCTATACTAAATTGTTTCATTTACTATAGCATTATTTAAGTATGTTTAGCTGTTTTTCCTCCAACAATTAAAACTAATAAATATAGTTTGCCTACTGTAGCTCACACAAGAGCACAGTCATTGTTGAGTTTCCTCTTAATATACTGTATATAATATATACAGGGAAAACACAGGGAATTTCCCCCCCCCCCCACAGATTTGAGTGGCCAACCCTGATATGGCTTTTGTGTTACGTTTACATAAACACAATCTGATAAACGTTTGCAATCTGGTTCATTAATTGAAAGAAACAATTTTTTTTTGATTTAAAGGAATGATGAAATTTTGTTTGTAAGAAAAGTGTCCTTTATTTTACAAAGCCTGTATGTGTGCGTTATTTCCGTATATGTATTATGTAAATTTGTGAGAACACAGCTTTACTTTTTGTTTGCAATTAGGAATACACTATCTGAACAAAAGTGTCCGAACACCCTGTGGTTATGGACTTAAAGCATCACGAGGCACCTATTAATAGGATGTCTGTCACCCTTTCGCATGGACAATTTCCACCCATTTTCGATAGAACTTCCATCGCAACTGAAGCTTGCAGCAAGGATGGCTGCCTAATCTGCATTCGTCCCAAAGATGTTCTATGGGGTCGGGGCTCTGAGAAGACCAAGAGTAACACTCCCCCCCCCCCATTATGCTTCCACCACCCTAACTACCGTATGTCCGGGTACTTTGGTCCAGATAGCTTGTACACATATATTTATTTAATGAACGACAGCTCTCCTATTTATTTAATTTCAGCATAAAATAAATGGACTTTTTATTTTATTTTCATGGTCACATACACACCTATAAATATCAGAAGAACTATTTTATTATAATAGGAAGAAAAAAAATCACACTTTACCATCAGAGTCGAAAGGGTGGCTGCATGCTGCTGTAGTAAAGCTTTTTAAGAAGCATCATTTGTAATTATAAAAATATATATATATGTATATTTTCATAAGAATGGTTATTTGTCTTAATTTGTATAACTAACTTTTATTTAATAAAAACAAAAAGTGATAATTTATTTTGTGTGTTGCCTTTGTTTCATTCAGGCTATGGTTGTGAGATGCGTGGCATTGAGTAGACTACTGAATTTTGTCAGTTTTTCTTCTGGTTTTTGTACAACTTGGAAAATTCTTTGAAATTAAATAAGTTTCCTAAAAAAATCCCTAGTGAAATAGAATATTTGTACAGATTATTGCTGAAATATTTAAAAAAGTATTACTAAAACACAGGGGTGTTTGTGCTCCGGGGAAACCCCGGAATTCCGGGGATTCTGAACTTTGATACCTGGAAATTCCGGAAAACATATCAAGAGGACTTAAAAACATGTACTTCAGATGAGTCACCTATAAAAGTCTCTGAGAAACCTTCTACATTAGCAGAAAAGCAAACTGCTTCTCGAGGAAATTTCTTCAACTGTAAATGAGGAAAATATAAGTCAACCTCCCTGCAATTATGAAGTTCACCACAAAAGAAAGACAAGCCCACAAACATCAGAAAATTAAAAAAAGCAGCAGAAATTAGATAATTTTTTTAAAGAATTAATTCAGGTAATTTAAAATATTAACATAAAATGTAGTAGTTTATATGTTTGAAGATTTATGGTTATTAATTTTGCAAAAAAAGTAATTCATTGAACTTTTATAATTAGGTCATTCAATACTTCATAATTGTAATTTTTCATTTCTCCCCCCCTTCTCGAAACTCCAAAATGTCGGTAGTAAGTCCATAAAAGTTTCAGGGGATTTTTTGGGGTCCCCTGAAAACATCATAATAAAGCGAACCACTTTTTTGTTTCTTTCTAAAATGTTTAGTTTATCCAGAACTCTCTTTTTAAATTAATTAAAAAATCTTTTGATGAATATTATTAGATATTTCGTTTTTCTTCTTTCTAATTTGTATCATTGACATTTTTTTAGAACTATTTTTACAATCTTGTTTTCTGAAATTAAAATCATATAACTAAATAGCTGCCAACTCTTGGATTTTGCCAGTCTCCTGGTCTATTTGTTTAATTAAAATTCTCCTGGTTTTTGTAAATTTTAGAAAATTCCTTAAAATTGAGTAAGTTTTCTGAAAAAAAATCCTATTGAAGTAGAATTTTTGTACAGATTATTGCTTGAATATTTAAATAAGTATTAATAATACATAATGAAGCGAACCTCATTTATAGAAATCGGTTCAAAGCTTTTTTTTTTGTTATAAAATGTTAAGTTTATTTTTATTCAGAGCTCTCTTTTTTAATTAATTTAAAAAATCTTCTATTTTTGAAGAATTGAATGCCTATTTACTCGACATTATGAGTAAACATAATTAGTTTCAAGTGTGTTTGCAGGGGTCTGTCCAGGCCAAATTTACTACCGTTTAGCGGTACCTTCACCCATTCAACTTTAGGAAAAACGGTAGTTTCACAAAATACTTTTTCTTAAAATGTTATTTTGGTATCCCGTTAGAAACGATAAATCCATGATTTTGGGTTGATTTTCTAATATAATTTTTTAGTACCAATTATGTCTTAAATTTTCACAAAATAGGTGCCTCTCAGAAAAACCTAGTCAAACCCCTGTTAATGTCAATCATGACTGGAAAAATATTGCAGTTTTTCTATTTTGATGAATATAAAAATCCTTAAGATTCCCTTTGTGTAAAATATGTAGTACATTATGCAACAATTATCATGAAATTTATATTATTTCGTAAAATCTACTTAATTTTTTCCTATCCATGTTGGCAGCAATGCATTATTTTTTTTAAAGCTGTACCTTATTCAAGTTTTTCAGGCAATTAAAACTAGTATAGCTATACTATAGTAGATCACTCAAGGGAATCCATACATTCATCAACATAATAAATTTGATATCATTTCCCATTGTTCATTGTTTAAAATTTTGGTTCCGTTATTTTTCATGAATTTCTGGAACTTATGTCACACATCAGAAAAATCTTTGTCCCGCAGTGGACTGATCGTTAAGACACGGTTCCCAGCAGATCACCGAAGTCAAGCATCACTGGCTACGGTCAGTGTGTGGTATGGGTCCTCGTTAAACTGTTCTATCGTAAAGTGCTCGTCTTCGCATGCAGGTCGTCGGGCTACCGAAGCGGGGGTGCCATCCCCTCTGCAGAGGATCAAAATTGTGATGGCATGTCTTCGGATCATCCTCAGGGATGTTTCCCAGACCGTCGCCAATAGCCCATTGTGCAGCTCTAGTGCGACGTAAATGAACAACAGAGAAATCTTTGCACTCATTTATAGAACTTGCTCACCACTTACATAACTTCACTCTCAGTGAGTTCCCAGAAGAACACCGAAGTGCGTAGATACAATGTTATCTCCTTCTGTTGTCGTCGTCGGCCATTAATGGTGTGAGTCTTCAAATGGCGCCATCTATGGCCAAGAATTCGACTTCTGTCACACCTGTTTATAAGGCGAACCTATTAATGCATCCATTTCAGGCTCGAAAAACCGCCCGTCAAAAATTCCCCGCGGACAACGAATTTCTCGAATCCGACGTCTGCGTGGACGGCCATTTTATTTATAGAAGAAATAAATTATTTCATAAAAGAAACTAAGATACTATTAGTAACCTAGTATTTCTTTTATTACTGTATAATGTAATCCTAGTAACTACTAGTTCATTGTACAATTTATTTAATGTTTTTAATAAATAAGAGAAAATTATATTCTTATTTACTTAGAAGCTACGGGTTACTTTCAAAGGAGGACGGGTACATTGTTGGACAAGCCGTCCTCGGAGACGGGTAAAATCTAGCCCTGATCCATTTATTCTTCCACAAATTGTAATTTTTACCTGAACCAGAGAACGATCCATCTCCAATTCAGTATCTCCAGAGGTATAACTTGTTATGGTAACATGAAGGACTTTATGACCGGGCGGATTCAACGTGCACCAGCCACCATTTACTACGCGGGGAGTTTTCGGCCAGCTGGATGAGAACTCACGAAACTGAGTTCAGTGTCCTGGCCCCATCTCCTAATGTATATATTCTAAACGTTTTAACTACAAAAAACTGAATAATGATAATTTTCTTACGTTTATACCCCGCTTACCGCACAATAGTTAATTAATCAAGTAATATACGAGGGTTGTAAATTAAATAGTGGCAACTTAACCTTGAAACTCACAAAAGGGTGCGCATGCGTAAATAGGGTATGGGTGCGGTGAGGTGGCGCTGTTGTCGATGTGTAGAGTGCAAAAAACAGTCGATTTGCTTAGAAGGGTAGTTGTTGCGTGGCGTCAAAGTGAGGAGTTTCGTTTCCATCGCTCTAAAGCATGTTGTGAAAAGGCTTAATGACGAAAAAAGACGAGATGCTTGAATCCATCGTGCTACTGTCCTATATGGTAAAGCATTTGCTCCAAAGGCTTCCACTAATCCTCGATAGCATTCTGTTGCATTTTTGCCACGGGCAACCTCGATTGTAAGCCACGACCGCTGATCACCTTTTGAAAACATGCTTTAGAGCGATGGAAACGAAACTCCTCACCTTAACGCCACACAACAACTACTCTTCTAAGCTAATCGACTTTTTTTTTGCACTCTACACATCGACAACAGCCACAGCTCCCATATCTAATTTGCGAATGCCCGTCCTTTTGTGAATTTAAAGGTTAAGTTGCCACTATTTAATTTACAACCCTCGTATATAATTTCGGAGAGGATTTTGTTCCCCAAAACTGCGGTCAGTAAGCGGGTGGTCGATTCGCGTGCAGCTCGTCGGACTACCAAAGCCGGGGAAGATCAAAATTGCGCTGTTTCTTTGATGATCTTGAGATACCTTTTGATAGATGAAGGTTGACATAGTCGATTTATAATTCCCCTCAGTGTCTTAAAAATATAGTTTTATATTTATCTTTTTATTATTTTTAAGAAAAGAAACAGACCAGATGAGATATTTCGGTTTTCTAGGATCATTTGGTCCATTTTTAAAACCTCAAAAACTTGACATAAATTTACACAAAGAAATAAAAAAGTAAACACAAAGAAGTCTCATATTCTACCTCGTTCAGCAGTCCTTATAGTTTCAATATTAAAATTTTAAAAAACTAGTTCTTTTAATTTTGAAAAAATATTTGTCAGAAATACCAAATTAAGGGTTAATTAGAACAAAATTTCTTTAAAAATCCTATATTATTTTGACAAAAGCAAAGTAAATAAATCTACATAAAGTACACTTATTGCATTTATACAATAAATTAAATTTAACAAATTATCCAATTCCTAAAAATATTTTTAATCGGAGATTTTATTATTGAGTTTAATAAAATCATATGTATTTTATTCATGAAACTCTTAATTGATTAAAATGTAAATTGGTGTTAATTTTTTGTAGTAGGATATAAATTATCAATACAAAAAATTTGTTTATTAAATTATATGTAATTTTTTTATAAAATTAAAAGTGACATTTAATTTATAAATGAAAACAAAGTTATTAAGAAATCTAAGTTTTTTTTAATAATTTTAAAAGTTCCATTCATTTCATGATTATAACAATTCCGACAACAAAAATAAATTCCGTGCTTTAAAAATAGATTCATGCGCAAAGACTAAACGGTAAAATCATGAACTATATAAATAAATTTGATATATAAACTATAAAACACATGACAATTCTAACTGTACATGAACATACAGTTATAAATGCTTACCTCCCAAGAAATTGATTTATTTAATAAGTTCTTGTTATTCAGAGATAAACTTTATTTAGAACTGGAGTTCTCTATGCTACTATTTACTTAGAAAATGACAAAATGTTATTTAAATAAATAAAAATTGTGTCTAGTTCATTTCTAAATGGATGGGAAAATAACGAATAATTTAAGTTAAAAAAAATAATCAATAAAAATAAAAATAAACAGAATATTATTCAAAATTTTGAACTGTAAGCAACTGATTTAAATGATGGTGGTAGTGAGGTATTGTAAGAGAAGATTTAGAATGATTATATGTCAGATAAAGTCTCTTGACGAAATCACCAAAAAATAGAAAATATCAGTCTCCACTAAAAGCTTACTACATCTGTTTTTCTAGAAACTCTAGATAATTGCCTATTTGAGACAATTTTTATGAAGACATGGTTCAGTGGATATCTAGGGTGCGTAGCGTTTTTAAAAAGTGCTTATTTTCGTTTTTTAAAAGCCCTTAAAGCTGCTTTTTATATGGGGTGTTTTTAAAAAGTGCTTCATTTTTTCCCTTTTTCAAAATGAGATATTTTTCTTTACCATGTCGATTTTTGCTTTGAATTCTGCAGAAAGACACAGTTCACATTGTTCTATTCAACGTTTTCACAATTCATTCAACCACAATCTATTTAGGCGTATGAAAACGCCCATTCGCCTTGCATGATTCAAAATTTCACGATTTTTGGCAATTGTCAAAAACAATGCTAAAAGTCTTTTTTTTTTTTTTTTTTTTTTTTGACATGACGGTTGAAACAAGATAAAACCGTCAATGTCAAAAACTTTCGAATCCTACCAAATTATGATATTATTTTAAAGTGCTTAAAAATATTTCTCGAGTGCTTAAAAGGGGCTTATTTTTTGTTGCATAATTTGGCTACGCACCCTGATATCCCTCATTTTTAAAGGATGGCAAAAGAGTGAAGGGGGCCATAAATACGATGAAAATAATTTGAAATGCAAAGGATATTTTCCCATTGAGACAGCGCAGCTATTTTTGAGGTATCAAATCACACATGAAAGAGAACGGGATGCTTTAAAAGCGTGGAGAGAACGCGTTCTCATAGAAAGGGTAGTAACATTGACAATTCTTATAGTTCTCTAAATACTTGTTTTATTTTTTTATAATGTTCATTTTTTGTGTACATTATTTTTAATTCATTTTCTTTTAAAAATATAATATAATATGTGTTATAAAAAAAGGGGAGAGAGGAGGAGGAAAAAAAGAGTGTGTCCAATCCTTCAGGATCTAGGGACAGCTAGATCAAATTCAAGAGACCGTGAACCCTAGCAAAATCAAGCACCAGAAGTGGGCTATCACGGATATCCGCAAGAGCGAGCCCCAAGCAGTCGAGGATATGATCGGGGGCGGCCGGCATCAGATGGCACTTGGTGCACGTTGGGAAGACTTTGCGGCCGCATTCAAAGGTCATGCATTTGAGGTGCCCACTGATAAATCTCGAGGCGGCCGTTTGAGCCTGTCTGTCAGCCTCAAGATCCAATGCACATCCTGGTCTTTTCCTACAGAACCAGGGATGGGCAGGAGGGGTGTCGGTCTCTATTTTTCATCACTGAGAAAATCTCTTGAAAAGTGAGGTCATAGTCGGTAGTTGCCATCTCAGAGCAGCCTCTTTTAGCCAGGATATCCGCAACTTCGTTACCAGGGACGTTGAAGTGAGAGGGGATCCACTGAAAGTGGACCTCCCTACGATTTGCAAGAATTTTGAGCATATTGATTATTTGAATGCTTCCGAGGTCTCTTACTCGACTTCCAGTCCTGTAGATGTTGAATCGAGCTATCTGTGAGAATCCAAATATCGCTAGAGTCAGTGGAGTGGAGGATGGTTTTTTAAACCCTCCTCAATAGCTATTAATTCGCTCCTAAGTACCGAGCAATTGTCTGGGTTTTGTCAAGAGAATCGAACAGAAATATTCTCGATATAAATACCGCTTCCAGTGTGATTTGACTCGTCCTTACTGCCATCTGTATATATTAAAGTGGCATCACTCGGGATACAGTTAATAACCTCGACAGCCAGCTGTCGTAGGTATTCTGGGACATCTGAGTTCTTGTTTGTGTGGGACAGAAGTTCTGAGTGGAAGTGAACTCCAGATAGTCCCTCAATCGGGCTGACACAAGGTGTAAGAGATGAATACTCCACCGATTGGGAAATAATCTTCATTTTATCGGCCAGACCAAATGGGCTATTCCTTTTGAGTCCCTGGTTGTTGCTCCAGTTAGACAGATATTCAGAGGTTCGGTTCTGATTTTCATAACTTTTTAATTTGTTGAAATATTTTACCAAATTCGAGTTTCTAACATGACTAAGGGGTGGAAGATTAGCCTCGTATCGTTTGGGCAGCTATTTCTCAGGCCCTGTTATAATGCGAGCCGCACTCAATTGCACTCTTTCTAAATGATGGAGGTTAGATGGTGAGGCACAGAAGTAGATTGGGAACCCATACTCTAGGATAGGCCTAATAAGTGTAATGTATGTTGTCCTGAGCGTTTTGGCATCAGCGCCCCAGTCTCTACCAGAGATGTACTTGAGAAGATTTAGTCTCTTGCGGCTCTTGTTGACCAGATTTAGTATGTGCCCGTTGCTCGTGATCTCCTGATCCAAGACGAAGCCCAAGTACTTTGGATGATTAACGTGGGAAAGAGGCTGGTCCTGGAATAGAACCTGGGGGTGATACGAGTCCAGGTGTTTATTGGTGGTAAGGAAACCAACATATGATTTTGAGACATTAAAAAAGAGTAGAAGACAGAAACGAAACAAAAATATTTTATCAAAATAATGGACCCTGGCTTCCCAATGATTGGGGGGGGGGTTGCGAATCCAGTGGTAGAATTTCACACACATCAAGACACTAAAACTTCCCAGAATATTGAGCCTGTTTACACATCGCCTATCGTAAGCGTAACATAAGCGGAGGGATACATCAGAAGTTAACTTGACAAGTTGCTTAACAATTATAATTAGAAAGGAGATATTTCCGTTCCCTGATCTGCCACAATCTCCAAGGTTCCAAATACATTTTAAACTTGCAATTTAAAAAAAAAATCAGTAGATGTTAGACAGTGGATGGATACGAGTTATACCTTTCGCGTGGGTCCCTTTCTGTGATGTTATTATTATTATTTTTTTAGTCTCTTGCGAGCCGCTGCCGGGAAGTTGCCAAGACTTAGCGATAATTCTGCAATAGATCATAATATGGGAATCTCCCCATTAGAAATTCTGATGTTGTTGTAGTTCATTTACGTCGTACTAGAGCTGCACAATGGGCTATTTGCGACTGTCTGGGAAACATCCCTGAGGATGATCGAAGGACATGCCATCCCCATTTTGATCCCCTGCTTCGGTAGCCCGCCGACCTGCACGCGAAGTCGAGCACTTTATGGTAGAACAGTTAAACGAGGACCCATACCGCACACCCTCGGTCCCTACGCAGACTAATTCAAGTGGTCACTCCTCCCCCGCACACCGACCGCAGCCAGTGATGCTTGACTTCGGTCTTAACGATTTATCGGTTGGGAAACGTGTCTTTAACAATCAGTCCACTGCGGGACTAGAAATTCTGAAGAGTTGTTTCAATGACTAAAAATCATTGTTTTGTGACAGTGAATTATAAATAAGCAAAACATCAACGTTTAAACAACATCTTTATTACATAGACTTATATGTATGTATATATAATATTATACAATCTATATATATATATCAATTTGAAATCCCATGTATATCTTCCAGAATAAGGTAATCTTCGTGTCAAAATTCTTTAATTCTTATGGAATAAGCGTTTAAAAGAAAATTACATTTTAGAAAATACGACCTTCATAAGCTCATATTTGCTGGATTTATTTATAACATTTTAGAAGCAAGTTTTGGCATCACCGAGAAAACTTTCTACACAAAGATAGTACCACTTTTTAAATACTGAACATGGTTACAATTTGTTTTCACAACTTTAACAAAAAACATATTTCTTTTGAAGCAATGAGTGAATCTTAGAAGAGCCCACCTCTTGGTGATTTTTTTTAAAATCTCGCCAAACTAGGTTTCCGGAAGATATTTTGGGGAAATTGTTTTGAACGTCACCAAAAATTCTTAGAACTGATTGGTTATTTGATATGTATACTTACGCGAAAGTTGGATTTCGTTAGAAAAGATGTAAAAGGGTTTATTTTATCGCCATTGATGCTGTTAAAATCGTTATTATATAATTTTTTTAACCGTAATTTAATTTTTTTTGTGCGGTACCAGTTGAAAATAGTTTAAATGGTCTTTTCTTTTTTAACATTCAAAAAGCAACGTTGATTCCAGTAATTATCGTCATTTTGACGAGGTTTTAAAAAATCGCCAAGAAGTAGGCCATTCTATGATTTTACGGAAATAATAATTAAACAAAATTTAAGGCATGCATTCAAAATAATCATTCCTTTTTAGTTGAAATATTTATGAGTGCAATTCAAATAGAAACTATGTTCATAGTTTTGGAGTATTTTTATAAAATGACATTCCTTTTTATCTTACAGACACACACACACTTTTAAAAGATAATTTTTTTTTATAGAAAATATTCTTAATTACACATTCTTTTGGAGAAAAATATATAAGAATAAAGCTTGTGCACAGAAGATAATGATGAGTTGTTGGATGTCAACTTTAGAGAAAATATACTGATACAAGGTTTCCACTTCACAGGGAAAACCTGAAAAATACAGGGCATTTAAAAATTTCTTTAAATAACAGGGATAATGCGGGGAATTTTTCTCCCGAATTGGGGAAAACCTGGGAATTTTTTTTCTTTTTAAAAAAGCAGATCTCTCAAAACGTATTCTATGAGATATATAAAAATGATTGTTAAGCTGTATTAAATTATTTAATTTATTATAGCATTATTTGTTTTATGTCGAGCTGTTCCTCATTTCTCCAAGTTTTTTCAGCAACAAAAAGTTCAGCACAAAAGCACAGTAAATGTGTGTTTCCTCATTGTTTATATTATGCGCAGGGAAAAAACAGGGAAATTTTTTTTACAGATATGATTGGAGACCCTGTTGATACATTTTTGCAATCATTATTTTTTATTACAACTTTCACTGAAATCAGAGTGTTAAATATTCTGATATGAAAAGATGAGCTTGGTAAAACCGTGTATAGAAACATCAGGAGGTTGTTTATAAAAGACACTTCTTTTTCCCTTTCAAAACTAAAATAACTCCCTTATATTAATCTACGGGTTTGTTCTTATGGTCAACGAAATCCAAATTCTTCAAGTGTTCCATAGACTCAGGGTTGTCACTTCATAGGAAAATACAGGGATCAACTAAAATAAATGGGAATTTTTTGTTTTTTATTTAGAAACGTGGACAATACAGGGAATTTTGTCTTTTAAGAAAGGGTGACGACTCAAAGTGCAATCTATGAAATATTTAATGATGATATTTCAGCTATATTGAACTATTTCATTTACTATAGCATTATTTAAGTATGTTCAGCTGCAGCTGTTTTTCCTGCAATTAAAACTAATAAATATAGTTAGCCCAATATAGCTCACACAAGAGCACAGTAATTGCTGTGTTTCCTCTTAATATAGTGTGTATAATACGTACAGGGAAAACAAGTAGAATTTTTTTTTTCTTTCCAGATTTGAATGACAACTATTACCAAAGTGTAAAAGATCAATTGTCTGAAAATATGTTTGCTCCGCTAAGTAGTTGCACCAATATGGACAGTCATTTGTTAACGTTTTTACTTTAACTCATTTATGCTTTAAAAAAAAAATAGTCTTGGATATTATAAAAATGCTGCACCACGAAATTTTAAAATTCTCTAAAATCTCTTTATTCAGAATTTCTTTGTTCAGGTCTTAAAAGAAAAAAAAGACACGGAAATGTTTAATAGTAGCAAAAAATTTAGACGTTTCATTATTTACGATTTTTTTTTTTTTTTTTTTTAGTGAACTGTTAATACTGATATTTTATTAATACAGATTTTCAATGAACGAATGGTTAAAAATCTAAATTTAAAGTCAGTCCTACTGACTGCAGTAAATTTTTTTTTAAAACAGCTGCTAATGGATGCAATTTTTTTTAAGAGAGAAAAAATATATTTTTACAGTTTTTTTTTATTAAATAGATTTTCTTTTATTACGGATGGTTTTATTTTATAACAGTCGACCCAATTTTGGGTTGACAACTACTCATGTACAATGTAGCCTTGTCATTTTGAACCCAATCCGGAAGACAAGGGAACAACTCCTGGAAGAAATTTTCCTCCTTGGAGGACTTTTTGATGGAACTAACCTGCATTTGCGTTACATGGAGAGGAAAACCTCCCACGATGATGGCAAGGGGACTCTCACCCATGATCCGTCTGCCACTGAGGATATTTTACGCCATCACTGTGGAGCACAGATGGTGCTAGGGGTTGAAATTCATCGTAAGACTTCCGGGTTACTGTTTCCCATTGATTTTTACTCCTAAGCTTGAAGAAGGGTGAGATCAAATATTACTTTACTTGTATTTACAGTATAACGCAAATTTACATTATAACGCATTTTTTCAATTTAAATTTCAACGAAGGAAAAAAAAAACACATATGAATTAGGAAGACTACAAGCATGCAAGATGCAAACCTAAAAATAAATAAAGGTGATATTTTACAAAATGACAGCCAAATAAGGGCCAACCTTATTCATGTTGCGATATTAATTTTCTTATATTTGGTTTAGGGTCACAAATAGTTAGATTTTGTAAATGACCGGAAGCTCTGACGAAAGTTGTTGTTGATAATTTACGTCGCACTAGAGCTGCACAGTGGGCTATTGGCGTCGGTCTGGGAAACATCCCGGTGGATGATCCGAAGACATGCATCACAATTTTGATCCTCTGAGGAGGGGATGGCACCTCCGCTTCGGTAGCCCGACGACCTGCGCGCGAAGTCGAGCACTTCACGGTAGCACAGTTTAACGAGGACCCATACCGCACACCCTCGGTCCATACGCAGACTGATCCAAGTGGTCACCCACCCGCACACTGACCGTAGCCAATGATGCTTGACTTCGGTGATCTGCTGGGAACCGTGTCTTAGCGATCAGTCCACTGCGGGACGCTCTGGTGAAGGGTAAAATGATGCGTAAATTTAATCACAAATGACGATAATAAAATTTCCTAGAATATTAAGACTGTTCACACATCGGTCTCGTAAGCATAAGCATCGGCGGAGGGATACAGCAGAAGATTTCAAAATTCAGCCCACCATTCATTTATAAATGACTGATTTTTCTTATTGTCTTCGAATTTTAAATGTCGAATTGCTTTTAAAATAAAAGTAAGGCACTTTTTGACACTCGGTTAAATTTTCTGTACTAAGGTTTAAAATGAAATTGAGGAACTGTGATGTGTGAACTAATTTCAGAACATTCTTTATGCATAATAGAAATTATTTCTATACTTTAACATTAGGCATCAAATTTAAACGTGTTTTAGCAATAGCTATGCGCACAGAAACATAGTTCAGAGTTTCTTTGAAAAAAAAGTCTTAAAAAAAAAATTTGAATTTGAAACAAAGAAACAACGTGTATCATATTGTTCAGTGCACAAACTTTAAAACAGCTATCCAATCATATCTACCTACAATCCTTTGCCAAATTATTAGGGGCACTCTAAGATTCTATGTAAAATTTTAAATATCAGGTGATACTCTATACAGCTTTAATGTTTTTATGTAACTGAAACCAGTTTGCACTTGTTATCGTATTCGTTAAATGAGACGATATATAATATAAATTCAACGATTGGACACATTAGACAATATATTACATAAATATAGAATATTTATTATATCAGGTATTATATTATAATAGTTTGACCTATATAAACGATACATAATATAAATTTGACGATATATTATAGAAATATAGAATATTTTTTATATCAAGCATTATATGAGTATAGTATAATAATGTGATCCAATTATCAGACGCACTGTAGTGTTTTAATAATGACATGATTTGCACGAGTTTAAAGGCAATACTTTTATGTTTAAACATACATGTTAATGGGTTTTTAATATATACTTCCTATTTGTATTTATTTTTAACGTATTGCATTACAATGTTAGCCCATTGATACACTAACGTAAACTGGTTTCAGCTGTGTAAGAACAATAAAGCTGTATAGTATCACCTCATAGTTAAGATTTTCCATGGAATCGTAGAGTGCCTATAATAATTTAGATAGTGACTGTATATATATAACTAAGACAATAAAACATTAGTATTAAGGATATGGTCAACATCAGAAACGGACAAAATAGATTTTTTTCAAACAGTCACAAAAGCTTTTTTCCCCAAGCTATGGGATTTGATTGCATGGACCCATTATTAATATTTTTTTTTATTTTAAGTTCGCTGCAGCATTTAAAGTAACTAATTTATTACAATACAGTCGAATTCATTTATTGCAAGGACTGAAAAAGTCTGAATTTTCAGAAACAAATCTATTCACAAGATGTATTCGAATCTTCATTTTTAATGACAGTAGAATTATCCGAATTTCTGCTTTAACACTAGATTGCCCAAGGAAGTCATTTTGACTGCTGATAGTCAATTTGACTGCTGTCATTTGATAATGATGTACATAATGGCACAATTTTGTGCAACCTCGTGAAATGATCGTTACTAACGAAAATGATGAAAATCAACATATGTGTAACCATACGGATGGACTAACGAAAGTGCTATTGAATTTATTATAGAACAAGAGGCCATCCTGTTTTCAATGAAAGCATTACAGCAGAAAAGTATCATGTAAAACGATTAAGGTCTTTTAAACTCTAAAGTAAAAACTCTTTAATTCTCGAAAAGTATGTTCTTTTTAAGTTTTATTTATAATATGAATTGTATCTGGTATAAGTTTTGTATTTGTTAAATATATTACATTTATAAACTAAACTCAGTGGCACGACAGCCTCATAGAGGGCCTACTATTCTTGAGGCTCTGGGGGGGGGCGCAGATGTTCCTGTTGGGTGTTTAGTTCCTAAGCATGCTTGGCATTCATTTTATCCACCCACTGAAATGATGAGTATCGAACCTGTGTTAAGACAGCCACCCTATTATATTTAGGGGACACCATGCCCGAGCGGTATCACCCGCCAAACACTGTTTAAAGCTTGGAGGTCCCGCTGTTACCTCTTCTGTAATGCGCTATCTGCCCCTCTATTGAAAAAGGTTTATAAGTCTAAATTGAACACACAAGCCTGCAAATGTGTGTCATTCCAACATTTATACCTATTCATATTACATTTATACTGTCAGGATTCCTCTCCCACGCATTTGATTGGCCCCTGACCTGAAGTGTCATCCCCCGAGAGTGAGGGTGAAGCGAAGGACTTTCTTTTGGTGAGAAAAAGGATTTCTAAGATAGATTGAATGCTGAAAGAGTATAGACAGGAAGGGAGCTCTGGAAGTTGTATGTTATGTAGCTTAAGTATATTTTCATATTTATTTTTAAATATATATAATCAAGAATATTGTTGTTGTTGTTACACATCCCCCTGGAAAAGGAAAGCCTAGACCAGGTCCAGAATGCCCCGTCGCGTCAGTTCCCCATATATCTGCAGAAAGTCCCGATCAACCAGCAGCTGCTTATAAGAAGCGCCAAGGCAAAAAAGAAGGTGATCAGGACTAGCAGGTTGTGAGCAGGAGCAAGGTTGGAAAGTCTTTTCCCCATTTTGAAACCTTAAACACTTAAGATGGCCACTACGAAATCTGGCCATGGCAGATAGGAAAGGCCGAGGGCCTCTGCATGTTAATGATAGGCCAGGGCTGTTGGCAGCATACCACTGATGGGATGGAGTGCGGCACCACACTGGAAGCAAACTATGTTTTCCCAGGGAGTGGATCTCAGTGGGAGTAAGACGGTTCAAACAGTCCATAGGAAGATCAAGAATATTAAAACTGATATATATACGTATTATGAAAAGTCTTTTGTCATCATTAAGACTGATTAAATGAACGAACCGAAATAAAACCATCTCGCAAAGAAAGATCTTCCTTTTTTATACTCTCTGCTTTCACCGAGTGAGAGTTCACATTAACTCGGATAACTCCACTTCATCAATCAATGAAGATTCAGATACATTTTGTAATTGTACGGTATCCATAAATATCTTTATTATACACACACTTCAATTAGATTTAGCAATAAATGAGCTCGACTGTAGTAGCTGATGATTATTTTTTCACAGCCTAGTGAAGTACAAACACAACATATATAATTACAATACTATACTTAAAAACAAAACAAATGGCAGAACACAAAACAGAAATAAAAAAGCTTCCTGAACAAGAAACAGTATCACATTTATCTTCTACTTTTAAGTAATAAATTAGGAACAAAACATGTATCAGGGTTGCCACTCCGCAGAGATAAATAACGGGGAGTCCTTTCCTTTACAAACTGGGAAAATACAGGGTTTCTTCTTTTAAGAAATGGTGACCACTCACCTGCAGGATATTGAAGGATGCTATACTAAACTATTTCATTTAAAATAACATTATTTAAGTATGTCCCATCTTCCATTCTAACTAGTATAATTAGCCCAATACAAGAGCACACAGTGATTGTGTGTTTTCACTGAATATTTTGTACAGGGGAAACACAGCTTCTTCAGATTTGAGTGACAACCCTGAGACCAGAATAAACGAGACCCATTGTAAGTTGTAAATGATAGCAAGAGTTGATTCTTAGCAGCAGGCGTTATATGCAATGAACGAATCGAATAATCCACTTGAATAAAGAAGATGACATTAAAAAACAAAATAGAATGGAATAATCACAAGTTCCTGCATAAATGTTAAGAAATTTGTTCTTTCATTTTTGGCATTTTGAAATGATGCTCTGTGCGATGCTCTTTTGTAGAAAATGTCGAGAGTGAACCACTGGAAGTAAAACGATCCAATAACCTTTCTTTTGGTTCCTGAAACGTAAGGAAGAATAGTTAAATGAGAACAAATTCATTCGGACAATAGTAAAACAGACTAGTAGTAACAATCTTCAGAAATGGCAACTACGGATGCAAAGCTAAGCGCAGATGACGCTAGGAGTTGAAATGCGTCGTAAACTTCCGGGTTACAACTTCCGACTGTTTTTTACGCCTAAGCTTGGAACATGCACCCTTCAATATTATTATGCTTGTAGTATTTACAATATAACGCTTACTTTTAACCTAACTTTCAACAAAACAAACAACACAGGAATTCGGAAGACTCCGAAAACTTGCTATGATGCTACCCCGGGTCCCCCTAAAAAAAACCGATGGTGCTATTTTACACAAATATTGATGATTTAAATGAGCTACATTTAGCGTAGAACAGAACTCTCAACCTATGGCAACACTTCACAAGCTTTCACCATTAGCGTATGGACAGTCATAAAAGAAAGAAGTACGTTAGTTTCTGTTTTGATATTCATATAGATTAAAAACTTTAAAGTTGGGAAACCACATGGAACTGTAAACTACATTGAACATATTTCCAAAAGAAAGCGCTGTGGAATTTAAAAAAAAAAACATTTTTAAATAAGAAAAATATCGTAGTACATTCCTATGCAACTGAAAGGAGGAGGAGAGGGAAAGTGGCGGGTCAAGACACGGAACCGGTTTTCTCGCCAGATGGCGCATTTGAGCTTTGGCTGTAGCCAAATGAAGGATAACACTCAAAACATGGCAAACCTTTATTTATGCTGTGATGTTAAATTTGTTTTAATCTCACGGCTTGTTAGAATTTATAAATTACAGAAAATTCTTATGCATGGTAAAATTAAGCGTAAATTTTAACCGAATCATAATAATTAAACTTCTTAGAATATGAAGCCTGTTCGTGCATCGCCTCGGAAGCATACCATAAGCACAGAGATGCCAACTTGCTCCGGACAGCAAATATATATTTTAAAGTGGAAGTTTATGAACTGTGATTCTTGATTTAATAAATTCAATTTAGTAGATTTTTATCCACCACTATTTCTAAATAATTCGTTGACTTATATAATTCACCACTATGTGGTACTTTTGTCATGCTATGCCCTTTGAAGAGCAAACAAAAATAGTCTAATTTTGGAAAATTTACTTTGAGTTATGTACCGTTTTTTTAATTATTTTGGCGTGTCCGGAGCAGTTGGCATCTCTGTAAGCAGAATGATACACCGGAAGCTTTCTAGATTTCTTCCGGTTTTAAAAAGCTTGTTATTGTTTACATTCAGTCAACCGTCCATGAAGTTGAAATTTGGCACGATGAAAGGGCCACATTTTTTTAAGGAATTTAACGTGAGTTTTTTTTCAAAATTCCGTTATATTATTGTAATTTTAAGTTATTATAAACTATAAGTTACTTGAAGTGTTAACTTTAATTTTTCTCACTTTTTCATATTTAAATAATGACTATTCCTCCGTAAGAAATTTTACTTATCTCTCCGAAAATCATTATTTAATGAATGGTGTTTTCAATATAAAAGTAAACAACAACAATCTCGAGTTCTTGACCTTTTCTGCTTCCGTTTAGAAAGTATACAGCTGCTTACTACAGCTCATTCTGCGAGGCGATAGTTTCAAACAGATGGTTTTGTTTTTAATAAAAGAAATAAAATGATATCATTTCAGGGCTCAAGTCTGCTGTAATTCATAAGATATTTAGTTAATCTGTTGAGTTTGAAGTGAAAATTTGTTTTAGTTATTTATTGATGCATCGTTAAAAAAAGCGATGACATGGTTGCTCTCGCTCTTTTGGCAGTTCTGATTTGGCCTCTTTTTACTTATTTATTATTGTTAGTTCTTGGCTCAAGCTGTGCACCATCATGCGTTAGCATATTGTTAGCATATTGCATATGAGATTAAGTTCATTTTATAAAAAAATAAAACACAAATTAAGTCTTAATAATTAAAATCAAAATATAAATGTGTGTTTGCAGAACAGTACTTCATCAGGGGACACACTGCCTGCAAACACACAGGAGCCTTTCTGTTGTTAGTGGATTAAACCAAAACTAACAGTGCCCAGAAGCCCCTTAACAAAAAGACAAAAATATAACTTTCTACCACAATTTAAAGGCACTAATAACCTGAAAATGAATCACGCTTAAAAGGCATAAAATTTAAACCATGTAATGAAATGCCCTCCTTCAAAACACAATATAAATACATGTAAGTAAAATGAAAGTTACAGTTAATGAAAGTAAAAATATAAAAAAATTCCGAATCTGTGAGAGAAAAAAATCAAGTGCTGACATCTGTGTTGGAAAGTCTAATCAATGAGCAATAAAATCTCCAAGTGCTGCCATCTGTTTTGGAAAATGAGATCCTAAAATTTCACCGCATAGGCCTGTTTATGGGGGCTTCAATATCGGCCAAACTAACTTAAAGTATTTAAAATATTTTGAATAAAGATATCAAAATTATAGTAGTTAAAAGGAAATTTATTTTTCTTTAGAGTAATTTTTAAATTTTATTTTATAAATTATCATTTAGGTTTAAGTTTCGTAGTTGTTATGGTGATCACAAGGTAAGAAGGTGTTTTATAAACGATTCTTTTTTTTTCTTTTCAAACGAGGATCCCTACGTCGTGAAATGACATGTCTTCAAGTGATAATTCTTCTTTTTAAACACAAATAATAAATAAGGTAACAAATACACGTGTACAGGATATACTACTCAAGAGAGTTCCAAAACGCAACGTTGTGCACCAAATGGCTTCCAAATACACTGGAAACAGCCGGAAATATAGGAACTCAAAAGTTAGCAGAGCTCTCTAGTTTAGAAAACACTATTTATAAGCTCGCACTTCAGCTAATGTCGAAAGTAAAAAAAAAGAAAAGAAAAAGAGATGCTGTTAAATATAAATCCTAACAATTATATTGAAATTTTTATCAGGGATCCAACGGGTCAGGGAAAACCTGGAATTGTTAGGGAAATTTTTTTTTAACTCCAAATATCAGGGAATAGTTAGAGGAAGTAGCAATTTTTTTCTTCAAAAACCTGGAAAATAACTAGTCTTAAATTTATCATTAACTGTAATCAGTTATTGTTAAATAATATCAGTTAAATAATTCTAACATCTATTGCAATTATTTGTGGTAAAAATGTCACATTTTAGTCAAACTGAAATGTTCCCATCCTCATTATTATTATTATTTTTTTTATACAGAAAATCTAATACTTGACATTACAAAAAAAGAATCAAAGTTTTCTGATGAAAAATTGCATGATATAGATAAAATAGGTCTAGATTTACGTTGAAATTTACTCGGAATTTTTTTTCTTTCTGAAATTGAGTGGGAACCCTGTTTTACATACATAAAAGACAGGATTCAATAGAGCTAACTGTTTCCGAAAAGTTTTGATGATATAAGGTTCTCATTAACAAGTAAAATTAAAATTACTTTACATTTATGTTGCATTGTATCATATACTCTACATTCTTAAGTTTAAAGTTTGTTTTCAAAATAGTGTTCTTTATTTTTACAAATCCAGGTCGTCAACGCATCAACAAAATATATTTTTTCTCTTTTTAATCGTTTCCCTTACCCATTTTTTGGAAGATAAAAAAATGCAAAAAATCAATCTATTTTTTAATTTTAATAAAAAATCTCAGGAACTAAAGCTAAACATAATATACAAGTTCTAAGGTGAAATCTAAAAAATATTTAATTTACCATCAGTTTACTATCCCGAGTTATTTCAGGCAAATGAAAAAAGTTAAATATTAGTCTTCAGGGGTCTGTCCAAACATTTTGTGAAAGGTCCGTTTTTCGTGAAATTGTGAAAAAATTACTCACATTCTTTCAATCAGGGTCCGCTTTTATGAATGCGTGCAAACAGGGTCCGTTATTGCAAAAAAAAACTTTTTCAAGGAGTTTTTAAATTGTAAAGACATACAAGATTATGCTCAACACTGTAAAATTATAATTAAAAAAATTAAATTTTAAAAAATAAACAACAATTGCTGCTTCTAAATTAGAGATGCAACATACAAATATTTGGCATTTAGCCTATACTGCTGAAAGCAAAATATTAATTTCGGACGAATAATGGAAGAATTGTCTGCCGAAAACAAAACTTAATTCGTTTACATCCATCTTTCTTGTTTTCTGCCCAGTAAAGGGTTTATTTGATTAACAAAATAATAATGAAGATAAACAAATTTGTGAAGGGTCCGATTAAAAGAAAAATCATTTTGTGAAGGGTCCGTTTTTGAGTTAAAATATTTTGTGAAGGGTCCGTTTTTATGAAAAGATGTTTTCTGCCCTGGAAAGGGTTTATTCGATTAATAAAATAATAATGAAGATAAACAAATTTGTGAAGGGTCCGATTAAAAGAAAGATCATTTTGTGAAGGGTCCGTTTTTGAGTTAAAATATTTTGTGAAGGGTCCGTTTTTATGAAAAGATATTTTGTGAAGGGTCCGTTAATGGACCCAAATTTCTTCTAAACAGACCCCTGGTCTTTGCACATGTTTACATCATCTGAAAAATCATCTGCAATACTTTCGTTCGCGAAAGCTATTTTTTTTACTCTTTTCTTCAGTGTAAATACAGCAACCATCGTACATACAATTGTACAAAAAACGTCTACTGTTCCACAAACAGCAAAACAAAAATTGTCAAACTTCCAATTACAGCAGATTATCATTATTTTTTGTTTTGCTTCCGGCTGAATTAAAACGTGATAAAACAAATCGTATTGACGAATTTTGCTATGCTCTAGTTGACTCGGGATAATTTGCTAGGAAAACTAACATTAATGCTGGGAAAACAACCCCATTCCCAGCAAACACCTCTCTCCTCACAGCTAATGAAAAGTGACTCACAAAACCAGTCTGCTTTTGCTCTTTACAAATGATTTAAAAAAAGATTTATTTATTAAACATGGAAAATATTGACTCGTGACCCACTCATTAAAAAATAAATATAATTTTTACAGTATGGATGGGTGATCGTGTAAAGCTAAGGGTGGTGGCGCTAGTGGTAAAATTGCTCTTTCAAGACTTCCGGGTTACTGCTTCCGATATATTTTTACGCCGCAGATTGAAAAAACGCGCCATCATATTATTGCATCATATCTTTTGCAGTATTTCACATGTACCGAGTTCTTTCTTTCAGCCTTTAAACTTCAGCATTATCATATTAATATTATAATCATTTGAATATTTTCTAATTAGGCTAACTTAAAAAGATATTTTTAAAGATATTTTTGGCGACATTTTGTTCAAATGTAGCCAAATAAGGGATAAAATACAAAACATGGCAAAACTTAAGAATTATTCACAATGAGATATTAACCTTCCAAAATTTTTTTTGGCCTTACGATCTCTGAGAATCAATACATTTCTGAAAGCTCTTATGAATGGTACAATTATGTTTAGATTTGAACCCAAATTACAATAACAAAACTGCATAGAATATTAGGCTTATTCACACATCGCCTCGTAGTCATAACATAAGCGGAGGGATACACCGGAAATTTTCTAAATTTCTTCCGGTTTAAGGACGCTTGTTATTGTTTACATTAGACCACCCATCCATAATTTGATTAGATATCGCGACTTTAAAGATGGCAAAAAATGTGTTGTTTAGAGACGCTACGATGGATGTGCGCATGCGTCGGCTCAAAAACCTTTTCTTGTCTTCTCACATTATTCTTTGATTCCACCAGAGTAACAAACCGGGGATATTTTTTGTCCAGTAGAAATACTGTAAACGGAAATGAAATGAATAACTTTAAACAAACCTGGAATGAGAGAGATCACCAGACTTCACACTTGTTCTTGGGATTCATACTACTTTTGGAGGAACACTTGAACTCTTTGGCAAAGTCCACAGAATTGGACAATGTGCCGATCACCCTGAAACAATTCATTCATTTATTATTATTATAGTACTCGTGTTTACAGTTTTTCAGCTACATTTTAAGTACTTTTTAAGCACTCAAAAAATAGAACCACTTTCCACAGGAAAAAAAATCATAATTATCATCTCTGCAGTAATAAAAAATAGTGCGAGGAGTCCCTCCGCGCGGAAGAAGTGAAACTTCGTAATGTGGAAATGAAAATAGGAAGGGGTAGAAATTGATTTTTAGTGAAATCATATTGTTTCTTTAAGACAAACTTTATTAACAATGCTTACAATTCACAATTGATTGCATCTTTTAATTATCATTTTCGAGTGGAGAAATATCCAAGTCTATAACATTTACAATGGGATTATGATAACTAAATAAAGATACGAAATGTTTGAGTTCTACTTTTTCAATATTTCTTGCAAAAACTGCATCAATGGTAGTTACCCCTTTGGTTGTTGGATCATTGCTACCATTTATCATTTCCAATCCAAATTTGTCTTTAAGGAAGGTTAATAATGTTTCAGGAAACGAGAAATTCACATTAAAATCTCCTGAAAGGATCACAGGCCGCTCACAATAATCAATTTCTTCACCAGTAACGTCTGCCAGAGCTTGTGAACCTGCAGTGGATAGTGGTAATAAAGATTTTGCAATAAATAGTTTAATATCCCTCATGGCTGCATTTCGTGAAATATAAATGGCAATTAGAAAAGAGAAAACCTAACAATCAGTTGATATTCACAAGAGACGCACCTTGACATAACCTTAAATCCGTCGCATTGTCCGTGGGATTGTTTTCACTCATTTTTTACATTTGTTATCCACTAGGTTTGAAAATAAAAAATACCACCCTATTAAATTATATATGTATCAAATCAAACTAAAATATTTATAGAATAACAATACTTTTATTATTTTTATGCTAGTGAGAACCAAAACAATATGGAAATGAATAAGGGAAAACTGGATCCTACCACGTGATTTCCCGGCCAATAAAAATATAGCGTTAAACGTTTAACGCAACCTTGTTGGAAGTCGCATAAGAAGTATCACTTCAAAAATTATTTTTTTTAAAATCGTTTAAAGAGCCTTGTATATAAACCTAAAATCAATAAAATTCAAAAGCATTTTCATAAACTTTACATAATCATGATAAAAATAACTAGTTTCTGATAAATAGGGCAGAAAGGAAGCCGGGATAGCCTGGTTGGTAGGGCACTGGGGCCATGTTCAAGAATTCGTGGTTTCGATCCCCGCTGGCCGAAGACTTGTAGTAAATGGTGATAGATGCACGTTAAATCTGTCGGGTCACGAAGTCCTCCATGTTCCCATGACAAATCAATACCTCTGAGGGTACTGATCCACGAGTTTCCTTGTCTTCCGGATTGGTTCAAAATGGCAAAGCTACGGAGTTTAACATCAGTAGTCGCAAACCCAGAAATTGGGTCGGCTGTTCAACGATGGATATGAAAAAAAAAAAGATATTGCTGATAAAAATTGTGAAAAATCATGCATTTTCTGTAATTTAGAACGACAAATGATACGGCAAAGAGAAAATCGCTTTTTAAAAGATAGAAAATTAAGCCCTTTTTACAAACCCCGAATTAAAAAAGCACCTTTAAGCACTTTTTAAAAACGTTACGCACCCTGCAGGATGACAATGACTTAGCAGGGGTGGCAATAGAGTTGGATTTTGAAATTGCGTGAATATGAATAGCGATATTAGATTTTAAAAACGCGAAAATACGAATTGCAATATTGAATTTTTAAATCCCGTAAATTCGAATTACTGTGCACAATTATTAGATCGCGTAAATACGAATCGAAAAGCTGGACTTTAAAAGCATGTGAATACGAATCATGGCATTGGATTTTAAGCGTGTGTAAACACGATTCGTGATATTTGGTTTAAAAAAAGCGTAAATGGAAATCATGATTGTGGATTATATTGCATAGCATGAATAGGAATTGCAACGTATGATTATAAAATAACGTAAATACGAATCACATCGCGTAGCGTAAATCAGGTGAATACGAAAATCGATGTTTCATATTAAATTTGCGTGAATAAGAATCATAACGCATAGCTCATGATGTTTAAAATGACGCATCATCCATTCATATTCACGAAAACCTCACATTGGGATTCATAAAATCACGCACTGAAATTTATATTCTCACAATTTAAATAAAATCGTTAATCGATATATATTGATAATATTCTTAATAATACTTTTCCTATATACACTTTTTTTCTTGCACACATTTCAGGTATTATTGCATTTTTTCAAAAATATATTATCCACGTAACATTTCATATTTCTATTTTCAGCTCTTTTTTGTGTTTTTTTACCAAACTCATCCCTGCATTTAAACAATACGGACTAATTAAAAAAAACAGAGAACTCACCGAACTTTTTACAGCATTATACTTTTAATTTTAAATGTTATTTCAAAAAATTAGTATTTAGAAAAATGATTTATGTTCACTTAAAAATCTTGATAGTATCATAAGGGAAATATTTGGACGTGGGCTGCTCTAATTCGTTATAACTGATTCGTAATTTCTTTTAAAAATTAAGGACTATGGAAAGTAACATTTGGAAAATATTATACGTTTTTAAGAACATGCTGTAAATAATTATTTATTCCAACAAGTTAAATCAAACTTGTTTCATTGAAAAAAAGAATTTCTCAAAAATAAACGAGTCCCATAAAGCATGCAACCTTACGCAGGGATGAGAGTAGTCAGAAAGTAAAAAAGAGGAAATCCAAGAATGAAAGAATATACGTATATATATATATGTATATATATATATACACACACAAAAATTGGACGAAAAAAGTGCGATTTTAGCCATGTGATTATAAATCCCGACGATTAATTTTAAAATTGTATGAATATGAAATTCTATATCGAATTTTAAAAAATGCGAAAATACAAATCATGATGCGTAATTTTTAGATCACGTAAATACGAATCACAATGCATAATTTTTGAATCCCGTGAATACAAATCACAATGTCTAATTTTTAAAGCACGTATAATTACGAAAATCGACGTGTGATATTACAACCGCAGTAGCGAATCACGACATTGGATTTTAAGCTCACGTGAATACGAATCGCTACATAGAGTTTTAAAAGCGTATAAATACAAATCGCTATATTGGATTTTTAAATCTCGTAAATAAGAATCGCAATTTACGATATTTAAATCGGCTGAATAAGAATAGCAACGTTCAACTTTCAAATCCGGTAAATACGAAAATCGATGTTTGATAATAAAATCGCGATTTTAAAAATGCATAAATACAAAACGCGATATTGGATTTTCAAATCTCGTAAATAAGAATCATAATGCACGGTGTTTAAATAGCGTAAATAAGGATCGCAATGCGCAACTTTTAAATCAGGTAAATACGAAAATCGATGATTGATATTAAAATCGCGTGAATAACAATCGAGATATTTGCAGAGTCTGGTCTTGGGATTTCTAAAAGGCTTGTTAGTATTGTTTTTGTTTAGACCTAATAAATAGAAATTTTCAAGATTAATTGAATGAGCAAATAAATATTTTCACCGCAAATACACGTCTATATATATATTTTTTTCTTTTTCGTTTGCTTTTACGCCAGACAACAGGGTCACGACGTCTGAATTGCGAAAATACGAGCTATCCGGCGGACGAATAAAAATACGGAAAATCTTATTTTCTGTGGGTAAAAGAGGAGAAAATAGCTAAAATAAGTAAAAATACGGAAGGATTAGCAGCTAGGACATAGTTTGAATTTTCTGTTTATCTTTGAAAATCGTAAATAAATATAATTATTTTATTTCAAAGACTGAATTTTCAAAAAAAAAAAATTCCTCATAAAATATTTTAATTTGTTTAAAAAACAATTTCCGCAGAAATTAGCGGGAAAAATGGAAAAATCTGACAAAAAGAGGAAATCCGCGGAAGAATCACATCCCTGCTTACGGCAACCTTGTATCGGAATTTTCGTTTTAGCGTCACGAAAATGTTTGTACTAAAAACCTTTTTTTCTAATAAATCAAAAATAGTGCAGTTTAAAATCTTTCATCCTAAAATGATTATAAACTATTTTTGAAGCTTCCTTAAAAAGTGGGTAAAATGGTCACTTATGTCCATCATGACGTATTAGCTGACGTCACACTAGCGATTGGATCCAATTGTATTGTCCATTAAAATTTCATCATAAGGTGTATTTTAGCTGAGCATACAAAACGTTGCGAAAAGAAACCTTATAATGACCTAGATTTAAGATTATTTTCACCTTGAGACTAGCTTTGCTGAAGGATTATTTTCTTGAAAACCGTAAATCAACCTCGATTTAAGGTTTTCATATACAAGCTGGTTTTCCAAGGTTTTGGATGAGGGTAATGTGGGTAGATTGTCACAGATTGTTAGATTAGAAGGTTTACACGTAAACCGCATGACAAGGTTTAACATTAAATGGTTTTTGTTGAGAGTGAGCTACCTGAATTTGGCTGGACTGTGTGGATCGTTTATTACTTGTAGGTGCATGGCTTCAGGAGTACTTGTAGAGCACCAGACTTGGGCGAATCCAATAAAGAACAATTGATTATTGGTTAGAGGTACTGCAGGTAAGGGTAATTCGGGAACATTGTCACCAATCCACTCTTGATAAGCCTAGACAAACAAAATAGTATTAGATGTGTAGTATTATTCTTAATCGATAATGAATCGATTAAGCAATATGATAATAAATCATTTCTTGTATGTTGAATGGCAACAGTCTGCATGAAAAATAGAACAGCTATGGTGAATAAATATTTGCTAACCTTCTGAATAAGTCTATCTTGTATTAAAGTGATAAAACAACACTTCAGATGTACCTCGATTGGACGATTCGGACATCCATTCGTTAAATCAAAGAAATTTGTTATATCAATTTTTGTAAAGAGTATGGTATAAAAATATCAATACCCTTAGAGATACAGATATGAAATTATTTTTTACTATGAGCTTAAAAATTATACTTTTTAGGAAATCAACTTTAAAATGATCTTAATTCTTTAATGCTATCTTGCTTTTAAAACTGAATGCATCCATATAATGACACACTCGGCTTAGGGTATGAAATATACAAAATTGTAAGTGCGAAAAAAATAAAAGTTTTAGTTTTATGTGCGATTTTTTTCTCCAGTGATTGTTGTTCGTTCAATCAAAGCTAAACATTCGTTAAATGAGAGCATTTTAGAAGCTTTTTTGTCGAGACAGAAAAAAGCATTCGTTAAATCAAAGTGCCTTAAATCGAGATTCGACTGTATGTTGTTGTTTTATAGGCGAACAATCTAGATCACTGATTTTCAACCCCTGTGCTGCTGCACGTTTGTGTGCAGCCAGCCTTTGTTATTAATAGCTGAAAGAGAAAATTAGAATAATTCTGCGAATCAAACGACATTGTTGCTTTTATTCAATGCAGTTTTTTTTTTATCAGTCTTAATAAAAAGCCTTCATAGTTCGAATTCTTTGTTTTGACTTTCTATAGATAAAATACTCTGATGAATATTAATAATAATAGATGGATAAAGAAACTGAGAATTTATATTTTAAATAAAAACATGCTTATAGTAAAATAGGACCCTGAAAATGGGAAGTTCTGGGATGAAAATCTTTCAAAATTATTGTTAAAAAAAAAGGTTCATTCAACAGAAGAAATTTATACTCACGTGGAATGCTGCTTTGAGGCCGCCATTGTCAGCAATATTTTCTCCAAGTGTCTGCTTACCATTCAACTAAAAACAGATAAAAGATGAAATTCTTCCCTCCCAAAATAAACTGTTTGCAAAATACAAATTTTATTTTGGAAGGAAGAATTTCTACATTCACAGGCACACGCTTTTTAACAAATGTTGTTCACTCCTCACCCCCCCTCACACTTTATAAATGAAGGGTCCCTCTTAAGATTAACATTTTTTCACTCAATATTTGTGTCTAGGACTGGGCGATATTAGAAATTATATATCGTGATATATCGTCAGTTTTGCATCGCGATATAGCGATGTATCGCGATATAGTATTTTTGAATTTCATTTACTTTAAGGCACAGAAAGTCAGATTTCTATCAAGACTTCACACGCATATTGATTTAAATCAATTTATAAATTTGAAAATATATATGTTTTGCTAAAGAAAGATATTAAATAAATTGACTAAGATGTACAAATCTTACTTAAAATATTTATTGAAAAAATGTGTGTAGATACAGAATGAAATATTTGCACTTCTTTATCGTTTATAAGGTATAAGCAGTCTTAATTTAAGTTAACCCCTAAAACACCCTTAATGAAAAAAAATATTGTTATTAAACAAAAGCTGATTTTAAAATTTCAAAATATATTTTAATTAAAATAAAAGTTAGATTGACTAAAAGCCGAAGTTTAAAGTTAAAAATGTTCGAATTTTAAACTAAAAAGTAAGCATAAGATTTGTAATAATTTCTTAAAATTTTCGTTCGCTGAAAGATTTCTCAGTTTAAAAATAAAAAGGGAATTTTATAAAGATATCTAGCTGAAATTATTGAAAGAAAATTTAAAAAATTTAAAAAAAAGTTTGTTAAGAAATTTATTATACACTTAAAACAAAGTGTTAAAAATATTTTTTTTTTTTAAAAAAAGAAACTTTTTTTAACAAATCAATATTTGCTTGTACTATTATGCGTAAATAATTACAGAATTATTAAGTTCGATCGTAATGTTCAAATTCTTAATGAAGAAGTAAACACAAGTTTTGTTATATTTTCTAAAAATGATCACGCAAATAACAAAAGATTTCTTAGTTTAAAAATAAAAAAATAAATAAAAGTGAAATTTATCAATATATTTACCTAACAGCATAGGAACAAAATTTAAAAAATAAGTTCGTTAAAAAATTATTTGTATGCTTAAAACAAAGAGCTAAATAAATTTAAGAAAAAAAAATGCTTCTTAAACATTATTTTTATTATTATTTCATATAAATAATTAAATTAAATTAAATAATGACCGAATTATGAACGAAAAACAAAGTAAGGCAAAGTTTCTTAATTAAATTCTTAAAAATAAAAAAAGAATTGTGATATTCGTAAATATATTTAGCTAATTAACTAATAATATAAAACGAAAATTAAAAAAAAATAATGATTTTACTCTCTAATAAAACGAAGTAGTAATTGATAAAAAAAAAAAAAAAAAAGAAATGAATAAAATTCGCAATCTTTTCAAATTCTTTTGAACAAATAAAGTTTATTGACTTATGTCCAAAAAATAAGTTTTGTTTTAACTTTATTTCTAAAAATAAAAACAACTCAAGATTTATAAATTTAAAATCAGTAATAGAAGCCCATTAAATTATTAGAAGTTTTATCCAAAAGGTTTTTAATAAATTAAAAGAAAGTAAAAAAATAACCTAACAAATTTATTTACTTTGTAATTTAATTCCTTATGGGTGCCTTAAATTAGATTTCCGATAATTTTCACATTTAAAAATATAAAAAAAGTTTTGTTAGAAAATAAATAAAAAACTTACCTAATTAATGAAGAAACTTTTCTTTATAAATTCTTTTCAATAATAGATTGCGTTCAGAACAAGGTTACGACGGCGATCACGAAGTTAATCCCATTGAAAATAATCTACAAGAAACGATTTCAAATCGCGAAGGTGCGAAAACGAACATGTGATATAACGATATAAGGTCTCAAAAGTGATTCTGATTCTACCGCTCATCAGTCAAGGCCGTCTCAACATAACGAAACAATATCGTCTTCCACAGCGCGAGTTGGCATCGGAACGTAAGAGAAAGTCCTTGCGTGTATCGCTATATCGCTATATCGTTATATCGTCTTCTTCACTCGACGACTTAAATCAGATTTCTGATGCATCGCTTGGAATGAAAGTTGCTGTATCGGTTTGCCGATATAGGCGTTAAATCGATATGTCGCGATATATCGATTTATAGCCCAGTCCTATTTGTGTCATTAAATTTTCAATTTTTGATTTCCATTTTGTGAGGTTCTGAGAATCGGTTATATATTGAGTGATATCTCTAAATCCTGAAACAAATCCTGACAGATACTACTTTTCATTATTCACTAGCGCGTTATATATTTTGTTATATTTGAATCTGATTTTGTCTCATAAGATTTATATCTACTCACATGATGTGTTGACATCATGTGAGTAGTCTTAAATTTATTAAGAGAAAAGCTTCTGAAAATCTAGATGAGGGTGAAGCTGAATGGATGCACCTTGTTGTATGTCTCAGTTCTTCCAATTTTTGCAGGTATGGGCTGATTATATAAGTTCAAAATGTAAATTTTATCAATACAATATTAGAAAGCACTCCTTTTTGCGGATATAATCGTGCGAGCTGATTAAAAGATTATATCTTTTTTTCCGCATTTTCATTAATTTTTTTTCTTTTTCTTTTCTTCGGATTCTTATTATTTTATTCTTTTTCCCTTTAAATATATATATATATATATATATATATATATATATATATATATATATATATATATATATATATATATATATATATATATATAATAATAATAATACAAAAATTAGAAATACTTTTGTATTAATAACAACATTAAAACTCTTTCGTTTTCATTAAATGTCTTTGGTAAAGAATAGGTGTAGAAATTCTATTTTGGGACTTCAAGGCTGAAAACATACCATTGAATTATAATTAAATTTATATTTCAAAGGAGGAGTTATTTTTAGAATCTTGTCACTCTTTCACTTCCATACTAGGAAGCATCGATGATGCGTAGAGTTACAAACTATGCAGTGACAGAGCCTTTTTACCTCCATGTCTGTTAGTATTTAATGCGAGAGCGATGGTTTTCACATGTCTCTTCCTGAATAACGTGTTCCATAAAAGGTCTGTCGGAACCCTCCGGAGTTTTATCCACACCCCCAACCCTAGCGGAGGGGAGATGTGAACTGTTATCACCACCAGCCTAATAAATAAAATAATAACCACCAGTCTAATAATAATTCGTAAAATAAACCTTTTTAGAACGTATTATGGCTTACGACTGAATTATTCAAGCTGAATACAGCAATGATGATGTATATATATATATATATATATATATATATATATATATATATATATATATATATATATATATATATATATATATATATATATATATATATATATATATATATATTGCAAGAATTCCTCTTTATCAACAAAGAAAAAAAATAGAAACTTACATTTTCTCCATTTGCTTCGAAAGATGAATACTGATCAATGAAGCATTGAGCTCTCTCCCTGAAACTCTCAATCGTTGTGTTCTTCCACCACTGGTGCAAATTTCCATACTTATCATACTCTCTACCTGAAAACAACACACTTTTTTTTTACACTTTCTGTGTCTGTCACTACAAAAATACAATTCCAATTCACCAGTATATAAGACATGTTAACATGATTCCATGTCGGGGTACCTTTTCATAGATGAAGGTTGACAGGGTCGATGTGACTCTCCCCACATTGGTGACCCGGACGTGACGTGAACACGCCTACTTCGATCGATGATCCCCATTGAACAGTTGACTTGCTACCTGTGGCCGAAGCATTATCGACCTCTCTTGCTGTTGCTACTCAGCCTCGATCACACACAACATCGGCCTGTATACACTCGACTGTTAATGGCAACACAAGAGAGACCACGATCGTGAATTTATTACAGCTTTCACAATCAGCATATAAAAGTACGGTGATCTTAATACAGTTCTCTCCGCTTCTCACAAAACAGCATTGAATCAAGTAGTGGTATCCATTTATCGAATTCTATCCCAGATATAATTCTGGTGGTGGAGTACTATAGTGCATCTACCGCTACAAAAATACAATTCCAATTCCTTAATATATAACTCACAGTGTTAACTTGATTCTATGACGGGGTCACCTTTTCATAGATGAAGGTTGACTTTGCCGATAACTACTATCCCCCCACATGTAGATGCTTGCCCGGGGGTGGCTACGAGTGGGTCCCAATCTGTGATGTTTCATTTTAGTTTCTCGCGGCCGCTGCCCGGAAGTTTCCAAGAGTTGGTGATTATTCTGCCACAGATCATGATACGGAAATCTCTCCTGAAATTCAGAGCCTGCCTTCCTTCCTGATGTCAAAAAAAGAAGGGTAAAAATCTGTCTGATTTTAAACGTACTTATTTTGTAAATTTCTTGCATAAATTATGAATTGATCTAAAAATGATAGATTTAGACAAAAATTTGGTAATTTTGCTACTATCCTGTGACCAGCTGTAGCATTTAAAAAGTCCCTTTTTAAATATGTAACCTTTATTTTGAAAAACCAACAATAAAATCATTAAAATATATTAATAAAGTAAATAATTTATTTTGAAGCATTTATCGAAATACGGTTACAGGTTCATTTCTATGGAGAAGAAAAATTTTAATATAACACACATTAAATAAAGAAGTTTTCAGAAATATTCATAATTCCGAAATTATTGAAACGCTCATTGGATTCAGTGACATCGATAGTACATCTGTAAGCATCGATTTTATTCAATGAAAAAAGTGGCAATTAGGTGGCGACTGGCAGCCACGTAGCTAGGTAACAATATTTGAGAGTAGAGCCCCTGAATTGTATAGTACAGTATAGGAGCCTTATTTGAGAGGGGGTCCAAATATATATATGAAAACGATGCGGAAATACACAGGTTTCAAGCAGCAGGCTATACGTAATTATTATTTAACGAGACATATTCATGAAGAGTTAGCATTTAAGTGACACAATATGCTCCTCAATAAAAGTCAGGAAAAATCTTGCAAATTAAATCCCTAAAAATGCTTCATTTTAGGGCTAAAAGGGAAATCTCAATAATTATAATTGGTTTATTAAATTGGCTACAGGAAAAAAATTCTTTCTCACGGTTAGTTGGAGGGATAAACGTTAAAATGTTAATGACTGCATACTTGAACTAAAAATAGATTAAAAGACAGGTTGTGAGTATTAAAGTGTGAGAAAGAGCGTTTCGTTTAGAATAAAAAATTGAGAAGAAGAGTTAGATAAATGAATAACATAAAAAGATTAGTTGAAGCTTTTTATGTTACATAAACAACGGCATAATTTTCGATTTTGAAACATTTTGGAGTGGGGCCTACCCAGCTACATTCCTGACAATCGTCATTTGTTGTATTTAATAGCCTTGTGTGACCATTGATTTTGCTCCATATGAATTAACTCAATAATCTGACAGAGAGCAGCGATGGCTCAGAGAATAGAGCTTTCGCCTTCGAATGAGGTGAACCGGGTTCTAATCCCAGCGATGGCTGGTCGATACGAATTCCGCATCCGGCTTGCACCGACCACAGTGCTGACATGAAATATCCTCAGTGTTAAACGGATCGTGGGTTCGAGTCCCTTTGTCGTGAGGCTAACCGTGAGAGGTTTTCGTGGTTTTCCTCTTCATGTAACGCAATTGACGGTTAGTTCCATCCAAAAGTTCATTTCTCCCAATACTTGACCCAGCAGTTCCCTTGTCTTCTAGATTGGGTTCAAAATGACAAGTCTATGGAGTTAGAGTAGTCATAAACCCAAAATTGGGTCAGCTGTTCAACAACGGAAATAAAATTAAAAAAACAATATGTAAAGTAAATGATTGATAAATAAATCAGACGTCTTTCATAATAACAAACAAGAATGCTTCGTAGGCTTTTCTGCAAAATTATTATGGCCTCAATAAGTTAATTTAAAATTATTCACAAGACATTCAATGATTTATTAATAAAAATGTGCAAGATTCAGTGGTACTTTTCTTTCGTAAATTTTTCGTTTAATTCATTATTCTGATTATCCATTCGTTGAAATGAGTGATCCACCGACAATTATAAATCACCTCGTTTCACATATTTCGGAGATACAATGCCGTAAATTATTATAGTGCGGCGTCTAGATTTGTGATAAAAGTTTTGCAATGTTTTGATCAAAGAAATATAATATTAATCGGAACTATAGGACCCATATCCATGTGTGGGTACCTCTGTACTGATGGGTTGTTTACGTTAGCAACTGTTCTTTCCATTCTACTTCGAGTAAACCAATTCTCTTAAGTGACACATTCTATATTCTTTTACAAAGATTCTGTCACAAAGATATCAATTCTTTCACTCTATATTTGAGCAGAGATTTAACACAAAGACAGGCATGAAAACACGTGGAACATAAACAAACAAATTATGCATCGAATTTGACAGGTACACAAAACAAAAACATAACACTGTTACAATAAAATACATAAACAAATAATAAATCTAAGTTAAGTAAAAGAAGTAGACTACAAAAAAATATGTTTCAAAACATTCCATGCGTGTATTTAATTATCTTAACGTTAAATAACATTTTGAGAAACTTAACTCACTATTCAATATTGCTGACAAAGATTAGCTGGTGCTTACGTCATAGGCCACGCGCGTGAGTCACGGTGGTCTTCCTTTTCTTAGATTGCAAGTACCCAATGGATGATAATTTTTTTTTTAAAACACGGGCCATATTTTTTTTTCCAAAGGAAGCTTTTAAATGTTTTAAAATAAAAACCCGTAGGTATTTTTTTGTTTTAAAATTTCTTTTAAATTTCTTTTCTAAAATGTAAATTGTTGAGCTATTCATACAATTAAAAAAAAGGAATTTAAAATTACCTTGGTCATCAAAAGCATGAGTTAGTTCATGGCCCATGACTACGCCCATGGCACCAAAGTTCAGAGATCTGTGAATAAATATTAAGAAGAACAAATGAATAAATATTAATTGAAATAAATACTAAGCAATATTTTGTAATCCGTCTATAAGTTTTAAAAGTGTGAATCATAATAGCTTGAAAAAGAAAGACTTAGAATAAAGCAAAATCCGGATTCGATGTTAAAAATTTCTTTTCAACTTAATTTCTTAAGATAAAAAGGATTAAAATTGAGTAAAATGTAAACTTTTCATTTCGAGTAGGCGATACATCAGTGCATCGAAAAATATCGATGTTATATAATCCTCGGTTTTTGAATTTTATTTTATAACTGTCGTTGAACAGCCGGCACGATTTCGGGCTTACGACTCCTCATGTTCAACTCCATAGTCTTGTCATTTTGAACACAATACAGAAGACAGGGAAACTCTTGGATCCCAGAGGTATCGATTTGTCATGGAGTCTTGGAGGAATTTGTGACCTCGACCGATCTGACGTGCACCAGTCACCATTTAATACCGGCTGGAATTTGATTTCTCATAAACAAGAGTCCATCGCCCTACCAACCAGGCTATCCTGCCCTCCCGATGTTTGGATTTTATAACTGTCGTTTAATTTTTCTGTTTGTGAAGATTTTTATATTCATAATTACTTTTTTATTGAGATAGGCAGCAATAGACTCATTTTGTCTCCCCCCTTCCTGCAAATGTTATTCAAGTTTTTATATTTATTTTCAATGCATAATTCTTTTTATTTTCCACGTATAGTTTATTACAAGTATATATAATTGCTTCAATTTATCAATCAAAAAGTGTGAGAATTCGAAATGACACAATACCAAATGTCGAAACATCGCCCAGTGCTACTGTGTGTGTACATAAAAATGTCATCCGATTAAAAATAGGAGCAATCAAAGTAATAAATCTTTGAATAAATAGGAGTGATTGAAACATCGCTACGTATCGAAATATCGTGGTGTTAGAGTAATTGAGACATCGCCCAGTCCTACTATGTCAGTGGTCGACAAAGTGCGGCTCTAGAGCCGCATGTGGCTCTTTGGCTCCTTAAGTGCGGCTCTGGCACAAATATCCACGGAAAGCGCAATAATATATTTTTATTTTAAAAAAACTTGCTAAGAAAAAAATTACATTTAATTTTGATAAATTAAAATTCTTCTATAAATCGAGACCATGTAAAATTTTTGTTTAAGTTAAAAGATAGATAGGTAATTAAAGTTTTATATTGTGACCTGGAGAAAGAAGACATTTTCAACGCTTGGAATAGTATTCCTGACTCTTACGATCAGCTGAAAAAGCTCGCGTTTGCTGTTCTTTCCCTTTTCGGTTCTATATGCGAACAATCTTTTTCAAGCATGAACATTATCAAGAGTAAACTGAGAAGTCGTCTTATTGATGAGAACTTGGAATCATGCCTGAAATTAAAAACAACAACATGCAAACCTGACTTTCTCGAACTTTCCAAGGAGATGCAAGCACATTATTCGCATTAATGAATATTTATTAAGTATGAAATTTAGTTTTATTTAGTGTACTACTTATTTAGTGCAATAAAAGTTTACTAAACAAGCAGATTTGGCTCCCAATTTTTTTAAAATTGTTGTAATGTTCATATTTGGCTCACTGGCTAATAAGTTTGCCGACCACTGTACTATGTTAATGAAAAATTTAAAAAGTAAGAAAACATAGCAGCACTTCTTATCAATCTCGGTATATGTATCACAGAGATTTAAACTTTTTTTTTAAGTATACTTCTTTTTATTTATTTCTTTTAATTTTTAGAATGAGTGTCACGGAAATGCTAAAAAAAAAAAGTAAGAGCTTATAGTGATATACTAATAAGCCACAATTTTTCAAAAAGTGACATTTTTTTTACGTCAAACGCTACCATCCATAGTATTATTTCCAGATAGGTAATTTGAACCGTTGTGGCTCAGGGGATAGATTGCTCGAATCTCAATGCGGTGACTCGGGTTCAATCCCAGTGATAGCTGGTCGATTCGATCTCCGCACCCGGCTTGCACCCACCACAGTGCTGACGTGAAATATCCTCTGTCGTAGACGGATCATGGGTTACAGTCCCCTTGCCTTCAGGCTAATCGTGGGAGGTTTTCGTGGTTTCCCTCTCCATGTAAAGCAAATGAGGGTTAGTTCCATCAAAAAGTCCTCCACGTGGGCTAATTTCACCCGACACTTGATCCAGGAGTTCCCTCGTCTTCTGATGGATTGGGTTCAAAATGACAAGGGTACATAGTTTAACATGTGTTGTGGTAAACCCAAAAATTGGGTTGGCTGTTCAACGACGGGACGGTTATAAAATAAGTTTCTGGAATTGCAACTTTTGTGTGCGTTGTGCAATAGATGGCAGCACAATACACAAAAATATTTTATAGTTACCAAATGGGTTAAGCTGTACATTTAGAAAATTTGTACCAAATGAAAGAAGTGTTAATGAAATTCGCCAAAATACCCCCGTAGCAGAATTTTCCCGAGCTATCTGCGACAAAACTCTCTGGCAGTAATATCTTTCTACAAGATACTTTCAATGATAGCGAACGTTTATGTTACCCACTTAAAATAACAAAACCGCTGAGTTTAAAAATTTTTTTTTTTTAATTGAACATGTCATAATTTTTTATTTTAATAGTATGGGTGGTATTCAAGCATTTTGTAGGGAGGGGGGACGTACTCATTATTTCCATCTTCTCATTTTGTAAATAATCATCACAATAAAAAATTAAAATCATGAAATCCGTTGCCGAATCGACAACGACAGTGTTTCCGAAACTTATGACTTTTGCGTATCCTTTCTAAATTTTTCGTAAAATTAATGTATTTTTTACTATAAAAAAATTGCGCCAAAGTTAAAAATCACAACTGGCTTTTGACACCATTCATTATTAACTGTTAACTCTGCAAAAAATAGCCTATAGTAATATAAAATAGCCTATAGCCTATAGCAAAAAATAGCCGTAACTGTAAATTTTCATGGCTAGCTTTATTTTTAAATAAAATTTTTTGAAATTTTCGTTTGTTGCAAGATACTTATTTCGCATAAGAACGCGTACCCCCGCTAAACTGTTCCCGTACCCCTGGGGGTACGCGTACCACACTTTGGGAAACACTGGACTACGAAATCACGCAAATCGATGCGTGCTTCGTCAATGCGTGCTTCGTTTCGAGATAAGGTTGCTGTCATAAATAATATCGGATATTGAAACAATGGCGGTATCTATAGCAATAACAGTCACAAAATCGATAGAATCATTGCTTCAAAAAGTAAATACAGTAGAGTCCCGATTATCCGAGTTAATGTGGACCACGACTAACTCGGATAACTGAAAAACTCGGTTAAAACGAAGAGTATAAAAAAAGAAAGAAAAAGAGTTGGTATAAATGTAAAATATTTAAAAAATATAAAATTTATACTAGTATACCACATATAATTCCTATTATTATTAAAAAGCTTACTTGAAAAAACTTAAAAAGTACACTTTGCGAGAATTAAAGAGTTTTTACTTAACAAAAAATCCTTAATCGTTTTTTGTTTTACATAACTTTGGTGCTTTTCTGCAGCAATGTGTCGCCATTTTTTAGGGATAACAGGAAGGCTGCTGTCTCCTCTTTTTGTTGTTCTATGTATTCAGTAGCATTTTCGACAGCTTTAAGTTCATCTGTGTGAGAGATTTTTATATGTTAATTTTTATCGTCACTGTCTTCATCATCTTTGCTAGGTTCCTTTTCATTATTGACGATATTAACGATCATTTCATGGGATCAAGTTGTTAGATTTTGTTTTCCCGAGTGTTTGGAAGATAAAATTCAGATTTATTTTTCGGCTGTATATTTAACTTTTATTATTAAAACTATTTAACTATTAATAAAAAATAAACTAAATAAAATAAAAAATAAACTAAAACAAAAAAATTCCTTAAAATATTTGATAGCTCGGTTAAAGCGGAAACTCGGATAACCGGGGCTCGGATTATCGGGACTCTACTGTACTTAAATGCACGATTCGAATTTTCCGAATTGTTTGAACTATATTGGGATATTTAAAAACCACATGAAAAACAATAACTGCCGAAAATACAATCGAAACATTACATCGTTACTATCGGCGTAAAGTGAGCATGATTCTAATTTTAAGAGTAAATATCTGCAGAAAATAAACTATACAATTCAAAAGAGAAATCTTTGTCGGGGCAAAAGACTAGGTAAAAGCAAGTGATTGAGTGTGTAAAGTATAGAGAAGGTGTGAAAACTTACTTAGGATAATGAGGATCATAGAACGGAGCCTGAAGTATTCCGGCAGGAAACACTTTAAGAGAGGAAAACAATTAAAAGGGATTTTATGTTGAAGATAAATTAAGTACCATATTATTGCACGCACTCTAAGATTCTATGTAAACTCTTAATAATCAGGTGGTAGGGGAGAGTGGGGTCAATTGTAACATTTTTTACTTAACTATTTTTAACTAACAAAAAATCCAATATATTATTAGTATTAATTGACAGACGAGTAAAGTAGACTATCCTCTACTAGAAAAAAAATAAATACCTTATTTTAAATGTTATTATATTAGTTATTAACAATTTTTGACAGTCGTGCACTTGTTGCAATTGCACTTTTTGTAACAGTTCATAAATTCAACTAAAACATAGTTAATTATACATATTATCATAGTTGTGATATATTTTTTTTGATCAAAATAGTAGTGATACTTTAGGAGTAAAAATAATAATGAGCAGAGACCTAAAGGGTTAAACTTTTAACTTTAAGGGATTAAAAAATTTAATTTATGCTGTGAAAGGTGACGAATAAAATAATGCACATGCAGCATAATATAAATGATATAGGAAACTATTGGTGGCTCTTAAAGAGTTAAGTAATGGTTTGTAAACATAAGATTATTTATTTTCAGCTGTTACAATCATCCCTTTACTTATTGTTACAATGGTCCCCAAGACGCCATTTCAGCTTCATTTTTTAAAAACAATGCTAGTTAATTAACAAAACTAATCTTCTTTTTTTTAATGTTTATTAAGGTGTCCACTTACATATTCGGTTAATAATTTTTATTTGTTTAAACGAAATTACTCTGTTACAATATAATATTCTAATACCAAAAAAAGTACTTGCGTGCCGTGAAAATATCTTTTGTGATGTAACTCTTTCAAAAGTACATAAAAATGGTTGCCAGTAGGGGTGTACATGTAGATTTATTAAATACACCTTGTGCGCCACCTAGGAACCAAATCTAGAACCCGACACTCGAAATTTTTGCTCTGTTACAATCGTACCCTGTTACAATTGACCCCACTCTCCCCTACTCTTTACAGTTTTAGTCTACTCTTTACAGTTTAGTGTTTTTTCAAGACTGTAGTAACCGATCAGCATATGTCTACTCTCCTGTATCCATTGGTTAACAGTGTAATGCAATACGTTAAAAATAAACGCAAATGGGAAGCAAATAAAAAATCTCCTGAATAAAAACTCATGAGAAGTATGTTTAAATATAAGAGTATTGCATATATACTCGTGCAAAACATGCAATTATTAAAACACTACAGTGCATCTAATAATTGGGTCTAATTATTATAATAGACTAAACTCAGCGGCGTGACAGCCCTTGCGGGCCAAGGATTACTGTGCCCATCTCAGTTTTCTTGACCTTGGGTGCAGGAGCAGATGTTCCGGTCAGGTGGTCAGCCGAACGCGGAACCCCCAGTGTTTAGCTCCCAAGCACGCTTGGTACTCATTTATCGACCCACTGAAGGGATGAAAGGCTGAGTCAGCCTTGCCCGGTCCGAGAATCGAATCTGGGACCTGTGGCACGACAGCGCGAAGCACTACCGCTCAGCCACCGGGCGTCAATTATATATATTATAATGCATTAATGTTATGTTATTATAATATACTAATATAATACCTGATATGATAAATATTCTATATTTATATAATGTATCCTTTAATTTATCCAACTGTCGAATTTATATTATCTATCGTCTCATTTAACCCATTGATACACGAACGTAAACAAGTGCAAACAGTCGCGTATAAAACAATAAAGCTGTATAGAGTATCACCTGATAATTAAGATTTTACATAGAATCATAGAGTGCTGCCAGGGATCGTAATATAAATAGTTATAAGAGAAAATGAAATGAAAGAACTGCATTCACATTAACATTAAACATCATAACGGGTCCAGTTATTGTATTGTGATGTGTGTTGGAAGTCATTATTATCATATAAGAAGTGAAGTAATATTAACAATATTAATACTCCTGTCATTCTTCAAAGCGAAATCCGTATTTAACTTTTAATGTTAAACTTGGACGACTACCTTTCATTTTTATGAACAAATGAAATGACATTAAAAGATTTCCAACTGTCACCGACATCGTTTATTTCCCTAGCAATGCGACAGTGTAAAATAAAAACAACTAAACTAAAATAAAAACAATAGAAGATGAAATTAAAGATGGAGCTGGCTCGGACATATCCTTAGAATGCCCAAAGAAAAAATTACATCTGTTTCTCTTACATGGGCCCCTGATGGCAAGAGAACAAGAGGAAGACCCAGACTTACCATCCAGCGCATGTTTTTGGGCGAATTAAAGGAATGTGGAATATCTGGCTGGGAGGAAGCAAGATCAGGAGGCGTTGGAGGGATATGCTAGAGGCCATAAGTGCCCAAAGGCAAGTAGAGGATAAGTAAGTAACGCGACAGTCATGTCCAGTTGTTCTCTAACCATGGGATCACTCATTTTTGAGTCAAATGAGCAGTTTTATCTTTTCTCTTCGGTAGCATGCAATTAAACAACCTTCTTCATAAATTGAGACTATGTTGCGGTCATGTTCTTATTATATTTTTTCCCCTGTAGACGTTTTTGTTATTTTAATATTGAAAAAAAATATTAAGAAAGTATCTACAAAAGTGGAGAATCTCTATCAATGTATCCTTGCGCTGTGTGCACGAGTCAGTCTATATTATACCAGATAGTAAGATAAAGTTTATTTTCACTCCCCCAAAACCTTTTAATGTAAACCTAAAAAGGTTTGATATGCTGTTTACGTGTAAACCTTCTCACCTTAAAACGAGATCTGTGACCATCTGCTCTGTTCTACGCACATTACCTTCCTCCAAAACCTTGGAAAACAACCTTCTGTATAAAAACCTTAAGTCGAGGTTGACTTAGGGTTTTCAAGCGTGAAAAAAAAACCTTTATTAAAGCTAGTCTCAAGGTGAAAATAATCTTAAATGTAGGTCATTATAAGGTTTCTTTTCGCAAAGTCTTGTGTGCTCAGCTAACATCCACCTTGTCACGAAATTTTAATGGACAATACAATTTGACCCAATTGCTAAAACGTCGTTATGGACCTAAGTGATCATTTCACCTAAAAGTGACAATCTTTTTTGAAAAAGCTTTAAAAAAATAATAATTTTTAATTCTTTTAGGATGAAAGGTTAAAAACTGCACTATTTTTGCTTTATTTCGAAACTTGTTTTTATTTCAGTACAAATATTTTCTTGACAATAAAAGACGCAAGGTTGCAGTAAGGTTTTTTTATGCAGTGAATGTTCTTAAATTAATTTTAGTTTCACAACAAGTTCTCCTATGACACAAATGACATGAAGGTTTTTTTACCTATCTGATTCTTGGTGGGTGTGTAGTATGCGTTGACAGTGGGTGGTGTCATCTTCCATTCGCTTCTGTTGGTGGGCTTGTCCAACTTCTTCATGTTCACTTTCAGGGAGAACTGCTCCACCACAATGTTATTTTGAAAATATTCATCTGGACTGAATTCTAGCTGCAAAAACAACAACAATCACTTCTGTTATTCTCTTATAGATACTGAACTGCGAAACAAATATTCACTTAAAAATACCACTTTTCTTTTAAAGACCGTTCTTCTTTCGATTTCGCCATTTAATATCAAAATTTTGTCATTTAAAAGGACATAGTTTCAAACAATTGTTATCTATACCATTATGTCGGGTGTTGAGTAGCTCGGTTGGGGGGAGGAGAAAGTAAGAGTTTGATGATTATAACATATTTATAATTTATTTACGAGAACTATATTTACAGACATTAAGTTGTTACATCGTTCTACACATCAGGCTCACTTGGCGAGCATTTTCACTCTCTCTGTTACACAATCATCTCTGTATGCACATAATTACTACTGCCATCTTGTGGATAATCATTTTCTTTTAAATTTAAATAAAATGAAAGCTTAGTGTTAACACACTGTAAGAAAATTTATAATGCAGAACAAAAGAGATTTTTTATTTTACTTTATAACCGAGGATATTTTAAGTCAACACTGTGCAAGCCGGATGTGGGATTCGTGTTGACCAGCCATCGCTGCGATTCGAATCCGATTCTTCTCATTGGAAGGCAAACGCTCTATCCCCTGAGCCATCACTGCTTTAAATAATTTTTTTTGATAACCATTCAATAAAACTAAAAAAGAATATCAAAAATTATCTTTTCCTTAGATCTTTTCATAAGATTTTTTATAATAGCTTACACAATTTCCTTGATTTCCATTCTTTCTATATTTATAAAAAAAAGAAGTTATGTTCAGTATGTAATTATTCATGTCTTATATCTGAAGTTAGCCTTAATTAATCAGCACACTTGACATTCAAACCATGAATATTTTCACACAGTGCATCCAATAAGTTAGCGGGCAAGAATAACTTTGAACGTCAAAATAAAATTGCATGTCCATAATTTTTTGTTTATTTAAGAAACAAAGCACACTGTGGTATTTTCTTACTGTGCACACATACGCATTTACTTTTCATTACTCAAATAAGTAGGAAACAATAAAAAAAGACAATCTATAATTTATCTTCATTTTTCGAAAAAATAGTATGCTTAGTAAATAGTTAGCCGTTCTGCATCGAATACTTTTGATTAGAAGAATATTTTAAGTTTCTTAACAAGATTTAATTCTCAGTTAGCTGGCAATAACTTTCTTTCAATAAAATCTTTTTCAATAAAACCTTTCTTTCAATAAAAGTTTTCTTTCAGAAAAAACTTTGATTACTTTAAAAGAAGACATAAATTAAAGCACGAAAACAATTTATTAGTTTATTTAAGGAAAAATAATATGCGTGTTAGCGTAAAGAATAAGACTTTGAGAAATGTTAAAATTTACTTGAATAGTTGGTAAAATAATTTATTCGAAACACTCGAGATCAGGTAATTAACAAATTTATTCTAAAAGTAAAACGATATATAGGATGTTGAGAAATTTTAAGATGCTTAAAAATATTGACTACGTACTCATATTCATAATTACAAAATATACATTAAAAAATTGATAAACATATTATTCCAAATCAATGCATACGCTTGTATATTATTGAAAATTGTTTCTATTATTGAAAGAACAAATTAAAAAATAAAATTAAAAAAAAACCGATGTGTAATCCTATTCTATCAGAAACATTCTTTTATAAAATGCAACATTTGCTGATTAAAATGTTTGTATTCAATAAAATCTTTTATTCGAATCTTTTTATTACATTACGAAGATAAATTTTTAGACGACTAAAAAAGAAACATCGTATTTTATAATTAAAAGAAAAATCTCTATCTTTTATTAGCCAAAAAATATATGAATGAAATTTTACTCTACGCGAGCGGAAGTCAATTCCCTGTAAATTAACCACATTTGAATATTAATCTCCAAATTTAAATATTTCTTTATCGTCATCAAATTTTTTTAAAAATTTTCTCGGCTTCTACCAAATAAAAACTGCCGAAACTTTAGATTTCGCAATAGAAAAATACGTAGATTAATATGGTATTAAAAAATGTACACCTTTTAACTCAAAATGTTTTCATACATAAAGAAATGAAATAATAAAAAATAATAAACAATTATTAAAAATTACGTTTTGCACGAAATTATCTTTGGGTAAATGGGTTTTATAAGTGGGGGCAATTTTTTTTTTGAATTGCTTAATTAATTTTAAAATTATGACTAAAAACGCAAAAAGTGAAATTAACATCAAGGGGTCCGTTTTTCCTAGATATTTTGCAATCCCCTTATATTTTGAAAGTTAAGAATCCAAATATGCAAAAACAAATGTATGTTTATTCAGAGAAAGTACGTTTTTGTGTCCAATTTCATAACTTAATTAATAGTTAGCACTAAATAATCTGCATATTCGAAATCATCAGAACTATTAAGATTGACACTTAGTACGTGAAAATACATTCCTTAGAACAAGAGTTATTCAGTGTGATAGCTTTTTTTTGCCAACTGTACTATATCAATGTATGCAAAGAATACTATTATGAACCTAACAAATTAAAATAATCTTAAAAATTTTAACTATTTTATTAAACTATTTTATTTCTTTGCCCATCTTCTATTTCTAACGAAGGAAGAAAATAGACATAGCATTCCTCAAAAAATGAATGATTGAGATTTTATTCCCATTCTTCTCATCTGTGCTGAATCCAGTTTCCTTTCGTGTTAAGCGATAATAACCTTTAAGATTTCGCGTTAAACATGTAAAATACAACAATAATTAATTGCCGACTCACGGGACCCAACATGCAATTCATGTAAAGCAATATTTCAAGTGAAGCTAATTTCCGTGAATGAGGTTCAACTGTACTAACTGAATTTCGCTAAACTGTTCTAAAAAGAGACCCAATTAAAATGAGAAATGACTAGAACTTCATGTAAAATAGAGAGAGGAGAGTTACAACTAAAATTCAATTATCAGTAAAATTACTAACTATAGTTTGTCTACGGTAAAAACTCCCCCCACCACAAAGTCTGAGGCCGTCTGCTGCCATGGAAACAAGAATAGCACATTTCAAGGAGGGTAACTTCTTTTCACTCTAGGGCTAGCACAATAGACAGAAGAAAAAGATTCCCTTTCTCTAGCCGACGCCCCTAAAACCTGTCCTAAACAGCGATCTCACACCCCTACTTGAAATAGTTATATCTCATTACCGTAGTCACCACCATTACACCAGATGAATGGCTAGGGGAGTTCTTACATGAGACAAACTATACAATGAATAACAAAATACGGTTGAAACTTACCCCTTCATACTTTTTGTCCAGTTTCTTTGAGTTTAAAATGAATTCTGGAAAGCCTATCATATCCGTTATAGCATCTGCCTATTGAAAGAAGTAATTCAATGTAGATTTTAATAAACATTAAATGATTTTTAGAGACTTGCATAGAAGGAATAATCAAAGAATTATTCATAAACTAAAAAACTCTATTAAATAGAAAATAGTTATTTGGATATTTAAAAGAAAGAAATTATTCTTAAGAAATCTCAAGAATTGAGAATATAAGTCTATAGATGCAAGTTTATATATATACATTAAATAATATAATTCTTGCTATTTAATTTTATAACCGTCATTAAACAACAACCGATCCATTTAAAGATTACCGATGTTCATCTCCATAGCCTGGTGATTTTGAAGACAAGGAAACTCCTGGATGAAGTAGTGGGAGAAATTTGCTAGTGTGGAGGACGTTTTAACGGAACTAACCCGCATTTGCGTTATATGGAGATGAAAACCACGAAAGCCTTCCAAGGTTAGCCCGATGGCTGAGGAACTCTAACCCATGAACCGTCTACTACTGAGGATATTTCATGTCAGCACTGTGGTCGGTGAAAGCCAGAGGCAGAATTCTCTTCGACCCGCTGTCTCTGGAATTCGAACCCGGGTCACCTTATTGAAAGGCGAACGCTCTATCTCCTGAGCCATCGCGACTCAAAAATGGTGGCTTATTTATTACTATAACTTACGTATGAACTTATTATTATATAAACTTTTAAACTTACCATAGTCAATCAAATGATCGCTTAAGAACTTTTTCGTCGAAAATGAGCTTATCATCTTACTGTTTTTCTAACAATTATATACAGTTAATATTCTATTATTATTATTTTGTTTGTTTCGAATAATACTTATCGTATACCTAGTTCTAAAAAAACCGGTTATTTGACCGGGAGAACAATTTATTTCTTTATAAGGTTATCGGATCAGAAATGACTGTCTAATGCGTGTTCGACGTATAGCATTCGTTCGTTTACACTTCTGCAAAGACGTAGTGAGTTCAATCAGAATAACTGTGAATTCAAATTTCAAGAAAGTACCTAACATTTTAGATTGACTTTTTTGAGTAAGAAAAAGTGACAAAAACTAAAAGTTTTGGTAAATAGCTTATATTTTATTTTAATGACTTTACTTCATTTCTAACTAACTAGGGTTAGTTTTTACCCAGAAAAATCTCGAAACAATCAAGACAGCGCAAGTTCTTAGAGGAAATAATATTAGTTATAAGAATGATTATAATTCTTATATATTCTTATAATTATAAGAATCATAGAAATAATAATAGAAGAAATATGTTTTCGGAAAATGTACAATGAAAACACCTTGTATATGTAAAAAATGTGTGGAGCAATGAATTAAAAATTCTTATTCTTTGTGTCTGTGATACATAAAGAATTAGCAATATACAATTTTGCTTAATTATAATAAAGTTTTTTAAACTTATTTCCTTCCTAACATCCATATTTCATATACTCAAGCAAGAAACATAAAGTACCATCATTTAACCGGCTATAGTAGAAATAGATATACATCAAGTGTTGGTACGTTTAGTGTTAAATCAATTATCTAGTAATTTTTTCTTCATTCTATTAATTTATTTTTTACAGCAATCAAGATAAAAGTAACAGCTAACCTTGTACATCAATCACAGAAGAATAAACCACTCATTTTTTTTCTATACATATCTCTACTTATTTATCACTTTACCATTATCCGATTTTTTGTCTTATTTCTATAATAATGATTATGATAGTTAACAATGTTTACACAATGTGCGTAGCCAAATCTTTCAACAAAAAACTTTTTAAGCATTGTATAAATTAACAAGATGCAAATTAGTTTTCAAAGACTTTACATGATCATGATAAAATAGCTAGTTTATAATCTCTTTTCTTGATTTTTCCACCCTAAAAAGATGAGGGTGAAAAATGAAGCCTGAAATTGAGAATATCTTGCAAAGTGGCACATGAGAGTACGATAATCTTACCGAACCCAGTTCAGCACATGTGGGGCAGAAAATATTGTATCAAACATGTAAAATGATTGAAGGCCTTTCATACACTACAGTCAGACAGAATGTCGAAATGTATTTTGTTTGAATGACTTGTGAAAACGTTGAATAGAACAATCTGAAAAGCACGCTTTTGCATAATACACAGTAAAAATCGACATGGTAAAAGAGGAAAAAAATCTCTTTTTTGAAAAGGAAAAAGGAAGCATTTTTTAAAAACACCCAATGTAAAGAGCACCTTTAAGGGCCTTTAAAAAACGACAATCGAAAATAAGCACGTTTAAGCACTTCTTAAAAACGCTACGCACCATGAGTAACTTAAAATATAATTTTTATTTAACAGAAAATATTTGTTGCATTTTTAAGGACAAACAGAGATATTAAAAGCAAAAAATGTTTTTTTACTGATTTCAGTCACCAGGACTGAAGAGTGATGGTTATTATAGAGTGATATACTATACTTTTTCTTTGGCTAGCCTCCTAGTGTCAGGATCCATCCATTTTATGAGAGGAAGATTTTCTTTGAATGCATCTCTTATTTCGTTTATCATGATCTCTGCCTGAGGGAAATAAATTCATTATTTGTTTTCATCTAAATTGTTTCATTTAAAGATAATTGATGACTTTTCAAAAAGGTTTTTTATAGATTGACAACAACAAAACATAATTTTATAAAAGTATTATAAGGAATCAAGCTATATTGAAGAAACTACCACTATAATTATTAAATATCAATTCACTAAAGTTGGCGTGTATAGTAGCGAATTGATATTTAATAATTGAAGTGGTAGTTACGCCACTATACTCCCCCACCAGAATTTAAGCCGGGATAGAAATTGATGAACGGATACCACTGGTGGATTCATTGCTGTTTTGTCAGAAGTGGGAGAGCTGTATTAAGATAATCGGACATTGAGTGCTGTATTATGTAAACGATCGTGGTCACGCTTGTACTGCAATTATTAGTCGAATGCATAGAGGCCGACGTTATGTGTGATCGAGACTGAGTAGCAATGCGTGATGAGGACAATGTCACAAAGTAGCAAGTACACTGTTTGATGTGGGCTATCTAAGTAGCCATGTTCAAATCGAAGTGGGAGTTTCTGTCAAGGTAGGGGTGTTCAGATAACGTCCGGGTCACCCATGTGGGAGAGTTATTTATTGACAATGCTAACCTTCATCTATCAAAAGCTCGCGCATGCGCAAGATTCCGCTTCACTTACGTAAAGAAATGTTGAAGTTCCATCTACATTCTATGTTAACCTTATCGATACATTATTTTTCATTAAATCGTTTGCAATTGCTATATTCATTTTGAATTCTGTATAAAATGTTCTTATATCTCTACTCCCTCTCCATCACTATTGGCAATCGAAATGAGCTACAGAGTGGCGTAGAGCAGAACTCTCTACCTATGGCAATACCTCGTATACTTTTCACCAGTAGCGTGTCGAGAGTCATAGGAGAAGGAAGCACGTTAGTTTCTGTCTTGATTTTCTACTAGATTCATATCTTTTAAGTTAGGAAACTATAAGGAACTGAAAACTACATTACACATAGTTCTGAAAGAAAGCGTCATGGAAATTTAAAATAAATTTTTTTTAAACAATTAAATACGAAAAATATTAAGAAGAGAAAAAATATCGCAGTACATTTCCATACAACTGAAAAGAGAAGGTTAGGGAAGGGCTAAAGGCATGGAACCGGTCTTCTCCCCCAGATGACGTATTCGAGCGTTGCGATCACCTATATAACACTTTACTGTTTTTCACAAGAGAATCCTCGTATTTTTCTACTACTGTACAACGATTTTCCACACTTAGGCTATTTTTTCTCCTTCTTTTGTATAAAAAACTTGCGTAACAAGTAAAACAAAAATCTCTACGTTACTTTTTTTTTTCACTGTGCGATAACTACTGAAACTATTACCAGCTGTATACCTTCGAATCCATGTTACAAATTGCTCTCATTAGAGAATTAGCATCCTTAAATTGTCCTTAATTTTAGAGGCAATTTTGTCCTTGATTTTTTTTAATTTTGATATATTTTAATTTCATTTCATAACCATCGTTAAACAGCCTACTCAATGTTTGGGTTTACGACTTCTAATGTTCAACTCCGTAGCCTTGTCATTTTGAATCCAATTCAGAAGACAAGGGAACTCCTGGATCAAGCATTAGGGGTACGTTTTTCCTTCATGGGAGATTTTTTGATGGAACTAACTCGCATTTGCGTTACACGGAGAAGAAAACCTGACGGCAAGGGGACTCTAACCCATGATCTGTCTACCACTTAGGACACTTTTACGCCAGCACTGTAGTCATTGGAAGGCCAATGCTCTATCTCCTGAGCCACCACGCCTCTCATTTTGATACCTATAAATATTTGTGTCAGTTGCTTTAACTTACCTTGTTTTTACTCTCTCCGTGAAAGACCTCCCTGACGAACATGGCGCCCAGGGCGAATCCAATGACGTCATTGGTATCGGAAACACAGTACCTCCAGGGGCTCTCACCGCCCTCGGATCCCACCAGGGCTTTTCTCAGGATCTTGGAAGCTTCGCGGAATGGCTTTGATAACCTGGATGTGAGGCTCTGCACTAGAGACCAGGACAGGTAGTTGGCAATCACTCTGAAATCACAATCAGCAGTTGATTAGGATTTTAACAAATAATTAAGAAACCAGTGTTCTCCCTGAGCGCCTCTTTCTTAAAATAAGAAATTAAAACTACTGCCCTTTTCTATTTATATTCCATTTAAAAACAAAAATTAACTCAATGATTAAATAGTATGTGGGGAATCGATCGAATATAGTTAGCATGTCTTACATACTAAAGAATTGGTGCTTAATAATCGTAGTGGTAGTTACTCCACAATACTCCTCCCCCCAGAATTTTATCAGGGATAGAATTCGATGAATGAACAACCACTAGTTGCCGTATTTGCGAAACACCGGAAGAGCTTTATTAAGTTCATCGGATTTTGAGCACTTGTGGTGAGAGCTGTATTAAGTTCACCGAGTTTTAGGCGCTCCTGATAAGAGCTGTATTAAATTTACGGATGTGTATGTAATCTCTTCTATGTTGTTATTAACAGTCGAGTGGGTGAAGTATGTACCCAGGTCTACTACAACGGGTCTATTACATAATACAACGGGTCCCGTTGTAGTATGTAAATGAGACTGAGAAGCAACAGCGTGGGGAGGACGATGACGCACTCAAAAATAGCTAGTCAACTCTCTTCTATGTTGTTATTAACAGTCGAGTGGGTGAAGTATGTACCCAGGTCTACTACAACGGGTCTATTACATAATACAACGGGTCCCGTTGTAGTATGTAAATGAGACTGAGAAGCAACAGCGTGGGGAGGACGATGACGCACTCAAAAATAGCTAGTCAACTGTTCAATGTGGACCATTAATCGAAGTGGACATTACTTTTGATGGAAGCGAATTATTATCACGTCCTGAGGTAACTCATGGGGTATCTTCATCTACCAAAATGTACCTCAAGACTAAATCGATTTAGTATCTCTTATATACTATTGAATTGATGTTTAATAATCGTCATGGTAGTTATGCCACAAATAATTACACACTGGTAAAATTGCATTTATGAATGCTATTACAAATATATATTTTGATAAAATTATTCTCTCTCTCTACTAGTTACATTTTTATAAATTTCTCTTTTTTCGGAGAGTTTATTTTTTGAAGTGATTTCTTGTTGTTGTTTCCAAAACTCCATAATGTAACCTCAGCTGTATAAAATCCACGAGACCAAACGCAGAAGCAAAAAAAAAAAAAAGAAAAAAAGAGTTGTGATCGTCTTATTACGATAACTGGTTACCCATGGGTGAAATGCTTCTTTCTTTCTGGATGAACTCCGTTCAACGTTTCAAATCATTTGTTTGAAAAAACTGTCTCTCATTGATGTTTGTCCTTTTTCATATCCTTGCCTATGTACGCGTTTCACAACAATACTTTTTCTTCGTATTTATATTGAAATCACAGTCAAGTCAATAATTATACGTTAATAATAAGAAAGAATATAGAAATACTTTTAAATTATTATGATGTAAATACATTAAAAATGCCTGCAATTGAAAATTAAGAGAAAAACATCAGCGGTCACCATAGCAACGCATGCGCACTGTTAACTCTTGAGCACAATTGAAAATCGTGTGGACGCCATCCAATCCGAACCAAGACCCATTTTGACAATGGGAAACAAGTTAGCAGTTACAGTTAACAAAAAAACAAGTTAACAATGAATCACAAAAAGTGCCCACGCATGTTTAAAAAAAAAACTAAAAATTTATAACTATAAAAAACAAGCTAACAATTACTAGAAAAAAATAACAGTTAATAACTCATAAAAAAACAAAACAAAAGAAGTATTAAGCGACGCGAGGGTAAGAATGAGAAATAAGAACGTCGATTAAGCCCTTAATAAACGTGTTTTTGTAGTACATTTCACATTCAAATTTATTATCATAAACTATTTGTCACAGTGTAATTATTAAAGGAAAGTAAACAACTTTTAAACTTATACTCTGGATCAACTCATGAAAGATATAATTTACAATTGTAACTAAAAAGAATAAGTATAATAATATAAGTATAGAGTGCATAGTTTATTTTCCTTCAATTAGTACCGATTACCAAAAGTAATTGAACATCATTTGCGTTCAATTAATTACTATTACCAAAATTAATGAAGCACTGCAGTCAATAATTTCGATTTTTATGCTTTTCCTAAACAACTTTGTTTACATTTCTCCATTGATTTTGCTTTGTAGTGCATAGCTTATTTTTTTTTTTTCATTTCAATTAATACCTCTTACTAAATTGAATCGAACATAATCGGCATCCATAATAGTATGGTGATTTTTTAACGATTTCCCTATACGAAATGAGTACACATTTCTTCATTCATTTTAGTGCATAACTTTTTCTTTTTTAATTTCATGTGATGGAAGTCCTATCAAAAAGTGGTGGTAAGTCATTCCAGGCATGTGCAGGCTGTTTCTATGTAAAAAGGGGGCCCCAATATCATTATTAATATATGCATCCGGACACTCCATAACCACTGGATAGTCTGATGAAAACTACAAACAGAAACGGGATAATTTTCTTACATCTTTCCATCTGTAGTTGAGAGATATTGCGTGACCAGGTCAGACATCTTTCGGATGAACTCCGGAGCGTAAAGAACAAGTTCCTGCGTAGGCTTTATCTCCCTGTCCACCTGTCTGAAGGCCGAATTGAAATACTGCGTCCAGTCGATGACCGGTGCTAACTCTCCCAGTTCACTCACCGTCTTCTTGTGGTAGAGCTCCTCGTCGTCTCTCCTCTCATCGCTCGGTATGGTTATCTACAACAAAAAAATGATTGGATCACTCTCATTTGGTTATGAGACGTGTCTTCGAGCGCTCGACAACAGACGCACATTCTGACGAAAACAAAAGAGGTTTGAAACAAAAAATGCAAAGTTGATCATTAAAAATATAAGTGAAAACAAAATTAGGAAAACTGTGGTATAGTTTGTCTTAACCATTCGTCTGGACCCGTGGCTGTGACCATGGTAACGAGATACAACTATTTCAAGTAGGGAGGGATGTGGGGTCACTGTTTAGAACAGGTTTTTGGCTCGGATCGGCGAGAAAATGGGAATCTTTTTCTTCGGTCTATTGTGTTAGAGCCATTCTTGTTTCCATAACACCAGACGGTTTTAGACTTTTTGGCGGGAGGAGTTCTTATCGTAGACAAACTATAGCTGAAAGTGAAGAAGGAAAACTAGAGAAACCGCAGTGGCAGAAAGCGGCAAATTAAGACAAAATGTATTTCGACGCGTTATTGAGATGTACAGTGCTCAAAATAAAAAAAGATATCTCACTAATTAACTTTCGTTCTAATGAACTGATATTCACAAATTAAATGCCCGAGTCACGATTGCTCTGGGGACAGAGCTTTCGCTTTCCAATGAGGTAAACCTGATTTCGAATCCGAACGATGACTGGCTTATACGACGTCCGCTATTAATTTCTAAGTGTTTTTTTCATTTCTTAAAAAGCGGTTTCTCATTTAGAAATGTACTAATTTATTATAATTCAGTCTGCATTAAAAATATTCTGTTTATTACTATGAAAAATTTAAATGTTTGAAAGAAAAAGGGAAGTTACGTTAGCTAATTTGGTCTCAAATTCTATGACGTCTTCCATCTGTTCTCGAGTAGAATTTTCCTCTCCTCCAAGCAGCACCCCTACTTTCGTCATATAGGATAAATATGCCATCAGCACCTGAAAACAAAAGAAGAACACTCTTTAAGGCTGTTGAAATAACAGAAACCACAGGGGATAATTCAGAATGAATAAAGCGATTACAAACGGCTATCAATATTCAATGAAAAAGAATTTACACAGAATGTAGAAGGAACTTTGTATCCATGCGTCACAGATTCTCTATGTGACTTCCCTTGGTCACACATAGTCCATTCGTGCAGTCACCTTTTGCACAAACATCCTTTTTTTAAAACGTCTTATGACATCTGCGTATATTTTTCCCATTTGGGGGTTCGTGATTCTGACGAAATCTTTTCTGCCCTGTGAATGACAATTGTTAAATTTTAACACCGGACACGCCGTTTTCACTAATGAACTCGCGTATCCGCAGGATTTCGCTTTCCTTAGGCAAATAAATTTTTAAGTTCCATCAACATTCTATTGATGATCGAAATGGGCTACAGGTGGCTCAGAGAAAACTATTTATCTATGGCAACACTTCGCATGTTTTCCCCATTAGCGTGTGGAGAGTCATAGAAGAAGGAAATATGTTAGTTTCTCACTTGATTTTCATATAGATTCAATTGTTTTAAGTTGGGAAACTATCTGGAACTGGAAACTACATTGAGTTTCCAGTTCCATATTCTCCCCAGATGGCGTATTCGAGTGTTGCGATCACGAATTATTGATTAATTATTGATCGTGAAATAGTTACAGCTGTTTGTAATCGCATTTTGAATGTATTAACACTATCCCTTTTTCGAAATGAAAAGAATAAAAAATGCCTCACCTCAACATGTGCGCATGCCCAGGATTCCTTGAGTAAAGAAATGTTGAAGCTGCGAGCTCTTTACCGTCTATACTTCTGGGTAACTGTTTCCGGTGTATTTTGAAGCCATTTGGCTCACAACGTGATCAATGTACCGTGTACAATGTACATTGTACGGTGACCATTGTACCGTACATCAACGTGATCTTGTAGACGTATATTTGTTACCTGGTTTATTATTTGTGTTAAAAAGAAGAATTGTTATAAGAATCGTCCTTTGAAGGCCTGTCATTTCAAGATGTGAGAATCGTCATTTGAAGAAAAGTATTGTTATGACACACTTCTTACCTTGTGTCAACAATATATCAACTTGAAAATTTAAACCTAAACGATAATTTGCAAAAGGAAACTAATCTCGTTACTCGAACAATATGCTAACTTTAAACGGATTGCAATAAGAATCAACTGTAATAAGCAGTGATAGTAAAAATAAGCCAAATCGGGACAGCCAAAAAAGCGAGTTCTTTCTAAATCTAGCAACCATGTGACCTTTTTTAACGATACATCTATAAAGAATTAAAACAATTTTTCAATTCAAACTCACCAGAATTACTTAATATCATTAATATCTTATGAAATACATCAGATTTGGGCTCAGAAATTACATAGTTTATTTCATTTATTAAAAGCAAAATTATTTGTTTAGAAATATCACCTCGTTGAATAAGCTGTAGTAAGCAGCTGTATACTTTCTAACATGAAATAGAGCAGGTCAAGAGCTCGAGATTGTTGTTGTTTACATATATGTATATTGAAAACACCATCCATATTCATTTGAAATGTATTTAAACAATCACCTCGTCATCCATGCTCTTGTTGAGATAATAGTCTCTGGTTGGCAGTCCCAGTCCACCCTGATCAAGCTGAAGAATGTTCCTGGAAGAATTCCTCTCATCCTCCCCCACTCCCCAGGAGAAGAGTCCACCCCTGCTGTACTGGTTATGCAGTATTTCCAGGGTTCTCTGGAAATTCCACTCACTCACATCGAAATCACCGCTTATGTTCCAACCACCCACCTAAAAGAAGGACATTAATTATGAGATTCCTTGCACTCATTATATGGAAACTTCGTTAAATAGAAAATCACCTTTTGAAACACTTAACTGGTTTTAAATTCATATACACTAGACATAATTAAGATAGCCATTGATGTATCTTTGTCTTGCAAATTAGTATCTATTTATTTTATAAATCATAACCCTATAAGAAATCTGCATGGAACATTATCCAGCGTTACACTAGCACGCTACATACATTTTTAACTAATAGAAGCTAAATTTATGTATACAATTATAGCTGTGTTTATTATATAAGTAAATTTAAACATACAATACCAGATGCGTTCTTAATTTTAATGGCTACAGATAAAATTTGTTAATTTTGATCAAAGTTTTTCGTTCGAATGCAAATAAGAAGGGAAAGGGATTTTATTACTTTCTTTAAAAGTGGCTGAGAAAATCAATTCAAGGTCATTCCCCCCATAAAATGAGTTGCTTAAAATGTTTTGAAATATTTTGGGAAATAGGAAAAATGGATCTCAAAGAAAAGTTCCCTCTTGATAGATATTCACTTCGTTATTTGGAAGAAATTTTCAAAATGTTTTTGGTTCCTCGAAAAAAATCGCAAAATAGAGAATTTCGCGAAATGAAAGTTCGTTAATATATATATATATATATATATATATATATATATATATATATATATATATATATATATATATATATATATATATATATATATATATATATATATATATATATATATATATATATATATGTGTGTGTGTGTGTGTGTATGTATGTAACATAAAAAGCTTCAATTAACGTCGTTGCCGAGTGGAAGGATTAAAACAGGTCTTAGGTCGGGAAGGAGGGTACTAAATTTATTTATTAATTATTAGACAGAGCAGTCAAAAGAAAAGTGTGAAAAAGTGAACGCGAAAAGTTGCTCTGCTTGGTTATATGTTAGGGAAAATCTTGCAAAGCAAAATCCGTAAAATGTCTTAATTTAGGGAAAGAGGGAAATCTTAGTAGTTGCTATTGGTTTATGAAATAGATCGAGCGTTTCCCACAGAAAGCAAAGGGAAAAATGTCCTGCTTTTAATTAAATGCATACTTGAGCCAAAAATAGATTTAAGAACAGGATGTGGCTTTTAAAAGTGTGAGAAAGTATTTCGATTAGAATAATTGATTAGGATAGCATAAAAAGATTAACAGAAGCTTTTTATGTTATATATATATATATATATATATATATATATATATATATATATATATATATATATATATATATATATATATATATATATATATAAACAGGGACGAAGGGAGCTGCGATTACTGAAAATATCATTCATTTAATTAAATGAATTAAATGAATGATATTCAATTCAAAAATGATTTAAATTAGATATCTAAAGTGAATATAAAGGTAGGCAAAAAAAAAGAATTATTATTTATAGAAGCAAACCATAGAAGAAGAACTCACTTCTTTCAAGAGATCGAGCATGGGTTGAGCCCCCAATTTGTCAACTGTTTCATTCTTATCGAGGCATGAAGTATAATAAATTCTAGCTTTCTTCTCAGCATCGCTCTTCAAATTGAAACTATCATCTTCTAAGAGAAAAAGAAAACATTAAATTGTATACTTTCCTAACTATACGCCTCTAAATTCTTGATGGTTTATGATGGTCCGACATCATCCAACATTTTCCATTCTGTGTTCTTAGCGTTCGATATGCTAGCAGTAGCTTCTATCATTCCATGATGGTAAATGCTACTTTAATACACTATGATGGTTAACCATTAAGAGAAGTTTGACTCTCATGGACAAAAAATACTAGATGATCCATGATGGTTAAAACTATTCTTTTTCTTGATGGTTTAATAATAATTATTGTTGGTTCAGCAGGAATATACCATCAAACCCATTCCTTTTCTTATGTTGAACCATCATGAATTAATACTCTTGGATATGTTGTTCATGATCGCTCCAACATTTGATTTCTAAGAAACTATGATGGAAATTTCTGATGGTTCTACTTTAACGAACCATCAAAACAAGTTGCTATTCTTATTTTGGACCATCGTAAATCAGTCCGAATTCCTACATTGAGGTGATGGTTACTTATGTTGGTTACTATCCAGAAATATAATGGTTCATGATGGAATTATTGATAGTTGCCATCAAGACTATGTCGGTCCATCCATGGAAAACCATCAAAAATGTTGACTTGGGAAAACTATATAGTTTTGCCCCACAAATAAAGAGAGAAACTTACCTAGAATGTTTTTCATGACGATCTGATTTTCCTGCCATAGTTTTCCGAATGTACCCCAAATGGATTTTCCATCTGGCAGAGGATTCGATTTCATCCACCCCCCGCATGAGTACTGATAGAAGTCAGTGCAGGGATCCACTGATTGGTCCATGGCATTCAGGATGGCTGCAGCAACAGTCACGCAAGCCGGCGTCACGCAATAACCAGTGACTGAAAAAGCATGAATTCATTATTAGATATGTGTGCTCATACACTATCTTTTTTTATTAAATTTTCTAACCGACACGCTTTACCACTACTCATGTTCAACTCCGTACCCTTGTCATTGTGAACCCAAGACCCAGAAGACAAGGGAACACCTGGATCAAGTATTGGGAGAAATTTGCCTTCATGGATAACTTTTTGATGGAACTCACTAGCTCGCATTACATGGAGAGGAAAACCACAAAATCCTCCCATGTTAAGCCTGACGGCAAGGGGATAGTAATCAGCTGTATACCTTTTAACCGGAAGAAGAGCAGGTCAAGAGCTCGAGATTGCTTTTGTTTACAGTTATATGGAAAACACCATCCATTTACAAAAATAACCCGATGAAAATACTTTCAATCTTACCGTTTGAGCCATGATGGCTCAGGGGTTAGGTTCAAATCCCCGCAATGGCTGGTGGATAAGAATTCCGCATTCGGCTTTCAACAGTGCAGGCGTAAAATATACTCAGTGGTTGACGGATCATAGGTCAGATGCTCCTTGCCGTCAAGCTAACTGTGGGAGATTTTCGCGGTTTTTCATCTCCATGTAACGCAAATTAGGGTTATTTTCATCAAAAAATCCTTCACTAAAGTAATTTTCGCCCAATACTTGATCCAGGAGTTCCCTCGTTATCTGGATTGGGTTCAAAATTACAATGCTACCGAGCTGAACAAAACCCAAAAACCGGGTCAGCTGTTCAACGACGGTAATAAAATAAAACATAAAATAAAATATAAATAAATAAAATAAAATATAATAATAATATAAAAAATATAAAAAAATTAAAAAAAATAACAAATAATGCAAAAGAAATAAATAATTTTAATAATAATAAAATAAAATAAAATAAAAAACGTAAATAAATAAAATAGAATAATAAAATAAAATAGAATAATAATAAAAAAAATAAGTAACATAATAAATAAATAAATAAATTGCAAATAATACAAGAGAAATAAATAATATAAAAATTAATAATAAAATAAAATGAAATATAAATAAATTAAATAATGAAATGAAATACAATAATAATATAAAAAATAATAAAGAATATGAAAAATAATAAAGAATATAAAAAATAAATAAATAATACAAAAGAAAAATAATGATGAAATATAAAAATCTCACCGTTTGATTTGACGATTGCCGTCGATCCATTGACGGCAGAGATGTGAACCACTTTGACTGTGGGAAGTCCCGAATAAGAATCGAGAATGCATGAGAGGATGATGACTAGGAGGACCAGAACGAGGACGCTGATCATGAGGACTTTCTCGAGAGGGGAGGCTCTCTCCCACAAATTGCGCTTCCTGCCTGGGGAGTACCGAACCTGGACACTGCTGCCGACCGGATTAGAGTTGATGACCATGGGGGCGTCCACTGCCATACTAGCCATGCTGCTTGTTTCTTCTTCGTCAAATTCAGTTCTTTTATATCGGGGCATCTGTTTTTGGATTTTAAAAAAAAAGAGACAGTTTTGTTCTTATCAGATATTTTATTGTGGGTCTTATCACGTAAAAACAATTATGACCGTGGAAGTATCTCATATATATATATACTATATATTTATATATATATATTTTTTTTTAATGGCGGGCACTTTGGGTTTGTCCCATCGGCCACAGAAATGCAAAAATGCAAATGTTTATAGGGCGGGTCACATTCACACAAAGAGGAAAGGACATAGAACACAGAGAGAGAAAGAAACATCCGTGCCCTGAGCAGGATTCGAACCAGCGACCAACAGCTCCGCAGTCAGACACGCTGACCACTCGGTCACCTGGGCGGCTATGTATATATATATTAATTCAGAGAAAACATGGAAAATATTAAAGACTATTGAAATTGAGAAGGAAAAAAAATAGTTAAATTAAAAACATTTAAAATATATATATTAAAAAGTAGGAACACAAAAAAAAAATGAAAAGAAAGATCTTTGTATTTTCTGCCCGTTCTAGAAATCCAATATTGCGATTAGTATTTTTTTCGCGTGCTTGAAATTCAATATCGCGATTTGTAATTTCACGTTTTTGAAATCCAATATGTTAACAAAAATATTAAACATATGGGAAGTATATAAAAAAATCTCCTGAATAAAATTCCTTTACATGTATGTTTAAATATAAAAGTATTGCACATAAATTCGCGCAAAACATGCCACTCTTAAAAAACTACTGTGCGTTTAATAATTTTGTCTAATTATATATATGTATGTATAATTATATATATATTATATATATATATATAATATATATATATATTATATATATATATAATATATATATATATTATATAATATATATATATATATATGTATATTATATATATATATATATATATTATATAATATATATATATATATATATGTATATTATATATATATATATATATATATATATATATATATTATATATATATATAATATATATATATTATATAATATATATATATATATATATAATATATATATATATAATATATATATTATATAATATATATATATATATATATATAATATATATATATATAATATATATATTATATAATATATATATATATATATATATATATATATATATATATATATATATATATATATATATATATATATTATATATATATATATATATATATATATATATATATATATATATATATCATTAAATTTATAATATATATTGTTTAATTTAATCAATTGATACACGAACGTAAACAAGCGCAAACCGGTCTCGTGAAAACAATAAAGCTCTATAGTATCATCTGATAATTAAGATTTTAAGTGCGAATAATAATTTGGCCAGGGCGTTTAAAGAATTTTTTTTTCCGTCATCGACTGAACTATTTAAAAAAGTATAGACTTAACATACTCACATTCTAGAGGAAAAAAATCAGACGAATCTACTTTTTTTATTTCATGGTTTTCAAGAAGTAAAATGTTGTGGCGTCTGATAAACTGGATTAGGTAGTTCCTTCTTATCAGAATATGTATGTTTGCAAGCAGAGCATCCTTTAATTACTTACACCATATGTCACTTTTGAGATAAGAGCAAAAATGTTGGAAAATAATACAATTTCTAATGATAGCAAATGTTTTCTATCTTTTTGAAAGGAAGCTAATTAATTTACATTTTTTCCCCTAAAAAAGGTTTTAAACAAGTCACAAAACAATGAATTGCCGACAGCACCGTCTTTACTCATACACTCGGGTAGTGTCTGGGGCCCTAAGAACTCAGGGGGCCCTTGACAATCATATTATAAATTGTATTAAAAAAACTATGAATTAACGACACTGAGTTTTTTAAAATAAATATATTCTCGAGTAGAAAGTGAGCATTTTATTTCAATTTTTCGACAAATGGTGATTGATTATCGTGCAAACACCCATCATTTGAATAGTGTATCACCAAAAAATTTTATACAGTCAACCGAAATTTATTTTTCTGCATTAAAATAAAACTTTTAGGATACTCAACTTGCTAAGTCACACTGTCTCTAGATATGCTTGACCACCACCCATTACGTTTAGTATTCATAATCAGTTAAATAAAGTAATAAAAGTGAAAGAGTTCAGAATGACACATGGGTCAGCAACTGGTTATGTCTGTTGTGAATTGAAAGATGTTTTAATAACTGACTTTTAAATAGTTTGGCGCAATAATTCATACCTTTTGTTATACCCTTATGTATCTTTAATATAATTATTTTAATGAGCTTCTTGGTTTTGAAAATTGTTTTATTGTTTCAGGGTAATTCATAGTAATTTGAGGTAAAATCTTGATTATCAAGTGATACTATAGGGGAGAGTGGGGTCAATTGTAACATTTTTTACTTAACTATTTTTAACTAACAAAAATTCCAATATATTATTAGTATTAATTGAAAGACGAGTAAAGTAGACTATCCTCTACTAGAAAAAAATATATATACCTTATTTTAAATGTTATTATTTTAGTCATTAACAATTTTTGACAGTCGTGCACTTGTTACAGTTGTCCCCACTTACGGGGTCAATTGTAACAGTTCATAAATTCAACTAAAACATAGTTAATTATGCATATTATCGTAGTTGTGATATATTTTTTTATTGATCAAAATAGTAGTGATATTTTAGGAATAAAAATAATAATGAGCAGAGACCTAAAGGGTTAAACTTTTAACTTTAAGGGGTTAAAAATTTTAATTTATGCTGTGAAAGGTGACAAATAAAATAATGCACATGCAACATAATATAAATGATATAGGAAACTATTGGTGGTTCTTAAAGAGTTAAGTAATGATTTGTAAACATAAGAAATGGGACCTAAGGGGTTAAACAATTGCAATTGAAATTATGAATTTTATTTTCAGCTGTTACAATCGTCCCTTTACTTATTGTTACAATCGTCCCCAAGACGCCATTTTAGCTTCATTTGTTAAAAACTGTGATAGTTAATAAACAAAACTAATCTTTTTTCTCTTGAAATGTTAATTAAGGCGCCCACTTACATATTCGGTTAATAATTTTTATTTGCTTAAACAAAATTACTTTGCTACAGTATAATATTCTAATACCAGAAAAAGTACTTACGTAGCGTGAAAATATCTTTTGTGATGTAACTCTTTCAAAAGTACATAAAAATGGTTGCCAGCAGGGGTGTACATGTAGATTTATTAAATACACCTTGTGCGCCACCTAGGAACCAAATCTAGAACCCGACACTCGAAATTTTTGCTCTGTTACAATGGTACCCTGTTACGATTGACCCCACTCTCCCCTACAGCTTTATTGATTTTACGTGACTGAAACCTATTTGTTTACATTCGTGTGTCAATCGGTTAAATTAGACTATATATTATATAAAGATAGAATACTCATTCTATAGGTTATTATATTCTAATAATTAGACCAAATTAGTAGAAGCACTGTAGTTTTTTAATAATTACATGTTTTGCAATACTTTTATATTTAGACATACAAGTAATGGGTTTTCATTCAGAATTTTTATATACTTTTTATTTGCATTTATCTTTAACGTATTGCATTACAATGTTAACCCATTGACATACGAATGTAAACAACTGATTCAATCGCATAAAAACAATACTGCTGTATAGAGTATCACCTGATAGTTATGATTTTACATAGAATCTTATAGTGCGTCTAATAATTTGTCCAGGGACTGTATTAACAGCAGCAATTTAGAACGTACTTTGTTGCCAAGTGAATTTCATGTTGATTATTAATAAATAATAATTGCTGAAGAAGGACATAACGATTAACATATAAATATTTGTTAATACCGAGTACATGAATTTTTCCCCAACTATGTCTGTAAGGAGTGTTAATTTTAAAATCTATTTACAGTAAATATAAGATACTAGCTTCATCAATAAAACTCGAAACACTCACAGACATAAAATGGCAAAAATGAAAATATAATTAGTGCTCAAAAATAAATAAATAAAAACTCAAAGCCATTTTGTTTCTCCTCCACAAAAAAAGAACGAACAAGATCAAAAAAGGTAAACAAACTGTTACCATAGCAACTTAATTTTAAGAACTAGATCAAAGTTAAAAAGTAAGCAGACGATAAGTCTCAACCAACATTCTTCACCAAAAAATAAGACTGAATGAGTAAATTCCAAATTAGTTTCAAAAATGCCGTCTACTTTTTCTTTAACCTATCTTGTTGTACTTCACATAATTATTATTTCTGTTACCCTCTGGTATTGATGACTCTGTTAAAAGTATTAGATTTTATTTACTTGTCACTTGAATACGTGGTTAGAATTTTGTATCATCGGTTGCTATGGGGATATTATAGAACAAATTTTTGTGTAAAATGAATGTTTCTCGCTTTTTGTAAAACGGAGTCAGAATAATTTTTAATTAGTTACATAGTAGTAATTAGTAGATGAAACAGTCAGAAATAACAAGTTCAATGAGGACCCTCCATTTAAGTAGGCGTGTTCAAATCGAAGTGGGTGGGTCTGTCCAGTCTGTCTACGTAAGCATGTTCCTATCACGCCCGGGTCACCCATGTAGCGAGAGTAGTAAACAACAATGCCAACTTCATCTATCAAAAGGTACCCACAAGAATGAAACGACACTATTGAATTGATGTTTAATAATTGTATGCCACAAAATCAGCCTTCTAAATCCTTTCACCATTTAATCATTTTAAATCTTGATAAATGAGAGAAAATGCACTTTTTAGTGTCTGATTCTTATCAATTCATTGGATACAGTAAGGATTCGATACAATAAGGGAAGACTATTAAATTGCATTATGAGGTGTATTAGGAGAAAGATTTGTTCTCAGAGAAGTTCATTACTTAGCTTCTCAACCACTGCGCCGCGGCACTTTTGTGTGCCGACAAATTCTTAAAGTGTGCCGCAAAATTTTAGAAATTATATAGTAAAAATTAAAATGCTCTTTTTAATTACGAGTAAAGTTTAAATTAAAAAAAGTATATATATATATATATATATATATATATATATATATATATATATATATATATATATATATATATATATATATATATATATATATATATTAATTATTAATTATTAATTATATATAGGAATTATTAATTGACGAGATAAAGAAAGCTAAATATTCACTTACCAAAGGAAAGAAAACTAACAATTAAAATAAGCTATGCAATTAATAGTTATTAAAACAAATTAACAAAGGATAACAAAAAAGCAAGCTATTAATAATTAGCAAAAAAAAAACAAGTTAACAAGGAATCACAAAAAAAAACAACAACAATTAATGTTTAAAAAAAGGTAACAATAACTATCAAAAAAATAACAGTTAATAACAAAGGAAAAACGAAACAAAAGAGCTATTAAGCGATGGGGGGGGGGGAAAGAAGGAGAAATAAGAGCGTCGATTAAGCCCTTAATGAACGTGTTTTTGTAGCACATTTCACATTCAAATTTATTATCATAAACTATTTGACACAGTGTAATTATTATAGGCAAGTAAGCAATTTTTAAGCTTAATTATTTCTTTGTGCTCCGCCAAATTACGAAATTGTTAAAAGTGTGCTGAGATTAGAAAAAAAAAGGTTGAGAATCATTAAGTTATCTTCTGTGAGAAGAGGTCTCTTTGCAACGAGGGAAAAAAATCACTGTAAACGGAATTCGATATCGCAAAATATACCACCACGCAGAATATATTAAATTACATCATCAACTTGGGAAGCTTGCTTTAAAAATGTAAGTACATCTATTTCATTATTTTTCATGCAATTAAAAATATATCATACGCAGGGCCCTCTTAATTGCAAGCACGGACACGGGAATGTTTTGGGCCTCTATGACACGTCATACTCTTTAAAATCAAACTAAAAAATTTCCCCTTCACAAAATAAAACATTTTTAAGATATGCAATAATTTTAACACATATTTATTACCCCCAAAAAATCAATGCACATAAAGCATATTTAAACTATGCACATTTTTTTTAAAAAAATGGCATGATAACCTTAAATAATAAAATTAGTTTCAAAACCAACAAGCTAATTAAAATTAAAAGAAAAAACATAAGGATATAACAAATTTTAAAAAAAACTGAAAAGGTATGAATTATTTTGTCACTTTAATAAAGTCAGTTATTAAAACATCTTTCAATGCACATAAACAGTTTAAAAGTTGTTGACTCATGTGACCATTCTAAACTCTTTCAATTTTATTACTTTATTTATCTAATTATAAATACTAAACATAATGGGTGGAGGTCAAGAATATCTAGAGACAGTAAGAGTTAGAGAGTTGAATAACTCATTTTAACGTAGAAAAATAGATATCGGTTGACTTTTCAAGTTTTGCTGGTGATAAACTTTTCAAATTATTAGTGTTTGCATGACTATTTATAGAAAAAAAATGCTCACTTTTTACACGAGCATGTGTTTATTTTAAAAAATACAAAAGGCAATGTTTTTTGCTCGTAGTTTCTTTTAATACAATTTATAAAAATTAAGATTCTCAAGGCTCACCCTGAGTGCTTGAGGCTCCCGGACACAGCCCGGGTGTGCCCATGCGTAAAGACGGTACTGACAGTACGCAAAATGCTGCTTTCACAAAACAAGTACACAAAAGTTAATAAAATATTGTTAGTAAAAGTTAGTAATCGTGATACTACTAATTCATTAAAAAAAAATTACAATAAGCATTAATATTATTTTATTAGCATATCTTCAGTTTCGCAGAACTGCGCTCTTTTTTAAAATATAACAGTCGCTAAACAGCCGACCCAATTTTTTTGGGTTTACGGCTCCTAATGTTCAACTCCGTGGCCTTGTTATTTTGAATCCAATCCAGAAGACAAGGGAACTCCTGGATCGAGTATCGTTAGAAATTTCCCATCGTGAAGGACTTTTTGATGGAACTCACCAGCATATGCGTTACATGGAGGGGAAAGCCACGAAACCCTCCCACGGTCAGCCTGACGGCAAGGGGACTCTCACCCATAATCCGTCTACTACTGAGGACATTTCATGTCACCACTGTGATTGCTGTAAGCCGGATGCGGAATTCGTATCGACCAGCCATTGCGGGGATTCGAACCCGGTTGACCTCATTAGAAGGCGAGCGCTCTATCCTCTGAGCCACTACCGCTCGCAAATACCTCATTATCAAGAGTGTTTTATCATCATTATTTAGTTTGATTGATTATGATAAAGTCAATTAGTATATTCGCCAGTTGATTTTGATTGGCTCAATGAGAGGCGCTAAAACAAAAGTTTGATTGATAGAGAGAAACTACGTTTTCAAAGTAAATTAAAACATAAGAAGCTGCACTTTCGCTAAATAAGTCCTTTCAATCTATTAGAAAAACGAGGATTTTTTTAACTACAGGGGATGATTTAGAATGAATAGAGCGATTACAAACGGCTATAAATATTTAATGAAAAAGGATTTGCACAGAATGCCGAAGGAACTTTTGTAGTATCCATGCGTCACAGATTTTCTATGTAACATCCCTGGGTCACACTTAGACCATTTCATTCTGAAGCATTTGTGCAGTCACCTTTTGCACAACCACCCCTTTTCTTCAAACATCCTATGCGTATGTTGTTTCTTATTTGGAGGTTCTTAATTGTCTTCTCTGCACTGTGAATGACAATTGTTAAATTCCGACACCGGAATCGCCATTCTCACTAACGAGCTATCGCGCATGCGCAGGATCTTTTATCTGTGTTAATCTTATCGAATGAAATATTTTTCATTCAATACTTTATAATCATTTTAAATGACCATGGATTCTGTCTCCTTTAGTTTGAATGTATCGGTTGAGATTTCAATGAGCAACAGATTTTCCATGAGGCCATTGCAATAAGTATTGGCATAATGCCTCGTGAGATTTGAGTACTTTAGTGAGTCAGAAAGGGGTCGGATGTGAACTCGGCTAGACATTGTCAGTTCAGTTTAGATACCAACCGGAGAATTTTAATGGATCGCGAAACGACCCTTGAGCTAATCTATCGATTGCAAGACCAGGAGAAAGAGAACGTGTATTTACTTAGGACTGTGCAACGTCAAATAAATATGGAATCACAACAATTAAAATTATAAAATGTATCGAGATAGCCATAGATAAAATAAAATCAATGATTTTGATGATGATGAGGTGACATCATTTGTTTCAGATGATGACACGATCCAATCATTGTTTCGTATTGTTTTAACTAAAGTATATTATTTTTAATCATTCCGAAAGTATAGCATTTCCATAAAAATATCAAGAAGTGTGCGTATGTGCCGGCAAAACCGTGGAGGCCATTTGCCCGATGTGTCATTCCATAAATAACCCTATCCTATGTACTTTATGATTCAATGAAGAATTAACAATCTAAAGAGACTAAGAACTGTGTGTATATATATATATATATATATATATATATATATATATATATATATATATATATATATATATATATATATATATATATAATATATATATATAATATATATATAATATATATATATATATAATATATATATAATATATATATATATATATATATATATATATATATATATATATATATATATATATATATATATATATATATATATATATATATATATATATATATATATATATATATATATATATATATATATATATCCGGGGCGTAGAGGAAAGGGGTCACTACTCATGTTGTTGTTTACAATGATGTTCAAGGCCGGAACTGTTTCTAATTGCAGCCTAGATATAAGGATGATCACGTGACTGAAATACTGACGATAAACAAGAGAGAGCGATATTTAATGCGAATGTCAGTGGGCGGCTTCTTCCCAAAATAACACTCTTTTCAATGAATGTAATCAATAATCACATTTGACAAAAAGTATTTCTCTTTTTAAATAATTAAAAGATCTTCTCCTTCGTTTTTAGCACTGGAATCTAAATAATTTTATTTTCTATAGCAGTAATGTGAGGATCACCTATTTAGAAAAATTTATAAACAATCAATAGTAAATCATTTACTTTTTGTGTTGTGAGAGGTCGCATATGATGGTTTATATATATATATATATATATATATATATTATACATAAGTTCAAAATATAGAGAAAACAAGGAAAAAGTTACAGAACAATGAAAGAAGGGAAAAAATAATAATAATAAAATAAAAATAACAAGAAAGCTATAATCTTTAATATAAATAAAAGATATAATTTTCATTTTCCGGATTTTTTAAAATTTTTGTCCTTTTTTCCATTTTTTTCTCTCCTTTCCGCTTTCTTGTTATTCTTATTATTATTATTTTTTCCCCTTCCTTCATTGTTCTGTAATTTTCCCTACTTTTCTCTACATTTTGAACTTATTTTATGAGTTCTATTTACTTGCAGTTTATGCGCAATAAATAAAACTTATTATTTTCTTAATTTTCTTCGTGTTTTTTGCATTTATATATATATATATATATATATATATATATATATATATATATATATATATATATATATATATATATATATATATATATATATATATATATATATATATATATATGTATATATATATATATATATATATACATATATATATACATATATATATATATATATATATATATATATATATATATATATATATATATATATATATAGCATTTTTAATGTAAATAAATTTAAAAAATTTATAATCGATAACCGTCGCTAAACATCAGACCGAAATTTCAGTTTACAGCTATCAATGTTCAACTCCGTAACCTTGTCAGTTTGAACCCAGTCCAGAAGACAAGGGAACTCCTGGATCAAGTAGTGGGAGAAATTTGCCTTCTTGGAGGACTTTTTGATGGAACTAACACGCATTTGCGCTATATGGAGAGGAAAACCACGAAACCTTCCACTGTTGGCCTGACGGCAAGGGGACTGTAACCCATGATCCGTCTCCCACAGAGGATATTTCACGCTGGATGAGGAATTCGTATGGAGCAGCGATTGTTGGGATTCGAACTCGGTTCTCCCATCAACGGAATTTCCATGAATGTTGTGAAATGCTCTTCTTACTTTTGAATTTTTTTTATACCTTTGTACACAACCCAGATATCAAAGTAACTTGTAATTTAAATACAGGAGTAAAATTATTTTGAAAGACTGAATGAAAATAATTCGAATCATGGTTTCTTATGTTGGTCACCATGAAAAATATAATGGTTCATGATGGTTATCATCAAGATTCTGTGGGTCCATCAATGGATAACCATCAAAAATTTCAACTCATTGTTTCAATTGTTGATCAACTCATCAACTCATTGAAATCAATTGTTTCGAATGATTGGGGCACGCAGAGTGCGTACCACACCGTGCCATCCTCCCAGCCAGTACCGTCTTTACGCATGGCCACATCCGGGCAGGCCTCAAGTACTCAGGGGGCCCTTCGCAATCTAACTTCTTATTGTGTTAAAAAACTAAGAATAAACATTTATTAGCTAGTTGTAGTTGTAGTTCATTTACGTCGCACTAGAGCTGCACAATGGGCTATTGGTGACGGTCTGGGAAACATCCCTGAGGATGATCCGAAGACATGCCATCACAATTTTGATCCTCTGCAGAGGGGATGAACATTTATTAGCATTATTTAATTTTAAAAATTAGTATATTCTATGGTATAAATTATCTTTATTTTTTTCTCTATAAACAGTGATAGATTATCATGCAAATAACTCTGAAAATCATACTGTTTCTAAATATGCTTGACCATCACCCACTCTGTTTTGTATTTATAATGAGTTAAATAAAGTAATAAAATTGAAAGAGTTCAGAATGACACATGGGTGAACAACTGGTTATGTCTGTTTTGCATTGAAAGATGTTTTAATAACTGTCTTATAAATAATTTGACGAAATAATTCATACCTTTTGAAATTATTTTTATTTGTAATAACCCAATGTTTTCTTAAATTTAATTAGCTTCTTGGTTTTGAAAATTGTTTTATTGTTTGAGGATTACAAATGGTTAGCCTTTTTAAATTTTTTTAAAAATATATTCTGCACATAGGGGTTCTGAATTAAAAGTTCGCATTTTAATGTAGGACCACACCTTTAAAAATGCTTTATTTTATGTGCATTGAGTTTTTGGGGGTAATAAATAGATGTAAAATTATTAAATATCTTAAAAATGCTTTATTTTATGCATGTGAAGTTTAAACAGTATGCTATGGGGGCGTAAAACGACCGGGGGCCCTTCCTGCTGTTAAGCCTACCCTGCCTCCAGCAATGAGCCATAGACTTGTTTTTACGGAGTCTGAATGCCATTTTATTGTAAAATGGGTTGAATCTCTTGTTTTCTTTGGACTCAGATCTGACCTGGGTTGCACCAGCAGAAAACCTTTACATCAAAATGAGTTTTTGCAAAGACTGAGAACTTGCTGTCAGACCTGAGACCGGGTCAAACTTCTTCAACTCAAATTTGCAAAAAAAAAATGTTCGTCCATCTAACTAAAATATTTTTGGGAAAAAAGACTGCTTCTACGATGGACCATGTAAAGTTGTTGAGTGATCAGTGAATACTCTGGATATTCATTGAGAAACATCAGTTATCAGTAGGGCGGATTAAGCTTACGCGGGGCCCTAGGCCATTCAAATTTTTTTCTCGTATATTTTTTAATTTTTTCAAATATAAAAGTATTTATAGATCTTTTCATTTAAGAAAGCATATTTAAAATAAAAATAAATAATAATAAATTGAATTTTACTTCATTTTATGAAGTTAGAACTAAAAAATAATCATAACATTTTGAAAAAATTTGAAAAGTCGTTGTCTTTCTTAATTTTTTAAAATTTATTTTCGAAAAATCCATTTCAAGGGGGCCCCAGGCCATGGCCTATTCTGGTCTAATGGGTAATATGGCCCTGGTTATCAGTGTCGACCGATTCAATCTCAAAGACGTTGAGCCAATCGTGACAGCTCCAATCACCCCACCTACACTATGTGACCAAATGTACCCCGAATGTTGGAAGCATAATGGTGTAAGGGTGTATCACGTGGTTTATCCTAGGTCCGTTAGTTTCAGTGTTTGGAAACATGAACTCTCAGATGTATGTGGACAATGCTGCACTTTTCCATTCACACATTGAGGCTTCCATAGACGTGGTTTTCACTTTCGATAAACGTTTTAAACGGACCTAGGATAAACCTGACATCCGGGATTATTTTTGGCCAGATAGTGTAGTATTTTCCACATTCACTTTTAAAGTCAAATGCTGCTCTAGATGCTATCCTCAAGCAATATTCGGAAGTATCTTTGCTTTAGCTCGTCTTGGAATAATTCTTAGATGTCTTCGCGATAAGTTTATTTAAATATTCCCAAATAAGCATTTCGAAAAGAATGTCGTTGATACTACTGAATGACTGTTAAATGGTAATTCGTTTGCATGTAACAAGCAAAACATTGGTGTTTTCTTCCGCCTCCTTATCTATGGCAACACTTCGTATGATTTCAACATAGATATGTTTATAACATTAGCATGGTCATACTGATCGATGATTCCTAATAGATCACCGAAATCACTGGATGCGGATGGCTGACCACTTGGATAAGTCTGCGAAGTCACCGGAGACCACGGAATCACGTGCCAGGGGGATCACGATCAAATTTAATAGATTATGAGACGCAGCCCTTTCTAAGATTACAATTTTTACTCAATATTTGAGTAGTGAAATTCAGATTTAAAAAAATGGATAATTTTATAGCGTGTAAATTTAAAAAATAAATAAATAAATGTCTCTATTTGAAGCGAGCTTTAATATTTCCTTGGTGAAAACTGATACCAAATTATCCCTTTACTCTTCCCCTTCCCCCCTAGAGGAATTATACGTCCCTATTACTGACCTATAGGAAGATTCTTGGTTTTAAATGCCACAGCAAACAGACCATTAAATTTGAAAGAAAAAAAAAAGAAACAATGAAGAATAGGAAAAAATATACCGATAAATGAGTGAGGAATAATTTGCTGGTGAACAATGTATTCTTTTTTTAATTTTAAAAAGATTTGAATTATATAGTTAAAATTGCCAAATTCGAATTCTTCATTGTCATTTTTAAAGGTTCAGATAATGTGGACCAGGTAAATACTAATATATATATATATATATATATATATATATATATATATATATATATATATACAGTGGCGTACGCAGAATTTTTTCAAGGGGGGTGTTCATAATTTTCTGAAACTACTAAAAGAAATTCGAGTCTGTAATAAAGCACTATTATTTCCCTAATTTAGACAGCTAGACAATTTTGACTTTTTATTTAGACAACATTGTTTGGTTAAATTTTGATTTGATTTTTTAAGTTTAAGAACATAATGTAATATCTTCTGAAAAAAGTCCAATGTCATATGGGTGGGAAGTAACACTTTGAGGGCCACTTTCACATTCATCAGATTTTGTTATGCTAGAAACGTTTTCTTCAACGGAAGTATCACATTTCTTTACAACAGAAAAACTTACATTGATACTAGATGCTGTCACCTCACTAACTTCAGGTCGTGATTTTTTCTCAAAATAATTAAAAATTGTTAAATTCTTAAGTTTTGACATCCTAAAGATCCAAGAACAGTAAATATATATATTGGCACAAAAATAATTGCTATGCTCAAGGCCGGCGCGTACGCGGGGACCTAGGCCATTCAAATTTTTGGGGCCCTTCGATTAAGTTGTTTTTCTCGTATATTTTTTATTTATTCAAATATAAAAGTATTTATACATCTTTTCATTTCAGAAAGCATGTTTAAAATTAAAATAAATATTAATAAATTGAATTTTACTTTATTTTGTTAAATTGGAACTAAATTTTAATCATAACATTTTGAAAAAATTTTAATATATATTTAAAATAGATTTTTTTTTTTAAAAAATCATTGTTTTTCTTAATTTTTTAAAATTTATTTTCAAAAAAATCCATTTTAAGGGGCCCCTAATTATTTGATATTACATCATCCACTGTACTCCGTTCCCCCTTTTATATAATTTTTCACCGCATCTCCAAAATTCTCGAATTGTCTCAAAGACGACAGAACGTCTAGGATTCCAGAATCATCGCGTAAAGACCTCACGAATGACAGCCAGTCTCGAAAACTATACTGGCAGGACAGAAAGGAACCAGTCCGTAACAGTATCACGTGAATTTGATTTCAAAAGTACAACCCTATTATAGTAAATGTTTTTTCAGTATTCTGAGAAATACCGTGAGAAAAAAAAAGTAGGCATAAGGCAGAAAAAAATATATTGTCTTAAAAAATAATAGCTCGCATAATTTCTACTAAAATTTTTATTTTTGCCATTTTGTCTGAGCTCAAGGGGGGTGTTTAAACCCCTAAACCCCTCCCTTGCATACGCCACTGTATATATATATATATATATATATATGGATAGATAGATTAAAAATGCTTTAAATATAATTTAATTTTAAAAAGAATATGCATTTCTAAAAATTTATATTCGTATTTTTCTTTAAAGTTTTCAATTCGAAAGGAACTTTAACCGAATTCTATAGCAAAGAAATGCATTTTCTAATTGGTTTTGCCAACATTCTGTAAAACTGGCCTGAATTTAAAATGGTAGCCTTTTCAACACTATTTAACTTTTTTTTTCTTTCTTTTCCTTTACTATAAAATACACTGTCGTCATTACAAGGAATAAATTTATTGTCTGCAGTTATTCTAGAAGAATTGCTGGTTGGAAAACATATTTTGAGGTGGTTAATATATATTTTCAAACTAGAGTACTAAGTAATACCCATTTCGCTAACGCTCACCCACCCCCATGATTTTATTTTATTATTTTATAACCTTTGTTGAACAGCCGAATCAAATTTTTTTTTGGTTTACGATTTTAGTGAATAATATATATATATATATATATATATATATATATATATATATATATATATATATATATATATATATATATATATATATATATATATATATATATATATATATATATATATATATATATATATATATATATCGGGAGGGAGTGAAGTGGTCACTGTTCACATATGCTGCTTCAGAGAGCAAAGGAAACTTACTTCTGTTGCGTAAAGGAATATTCTAAGAATATTGAGTAATCTATTGTTTGTGAAAAAAATGTCGGACTTACTTTGTCATTTGCCATCATTTCTCTCGGAGTGAAAACTCTTATCCAAAACACATTTTTCAAAAATAACTCACGCTGCGCAATTCTCCTCTCTCTAATGAGAGAGTTAAAAGAGGTTGATCTCAAGACGTTTTTTTCCCCCTACTCACTTCACCAATTATCCCTACGAAATTCCCTCTCACCTTGACAATGAACGACTTTTTTCATTCTGGCACTTTATCTATCGCACAGTGACGATTGAGAAACGGAATCGATGCCAAAAATCTCAAAACAGGAGTCATCCTGTTACTTTTTTTAAAAAATTATTTAAACCAAAGTTTATTTATTTAGGAAAAAAAAAATTCCATAAATCTACAAGTCTATTGAGTTGAAATTGGGGTGGGTGAGCGTTAGCGAAATAGGGATTACTTAGTCCTCTAGTTTAATTATATATATATAACAGCTCAAGATATGTTTTTAATCACCAATTCTTCCAGAGTAACTGCAGACGGTAAATTTATTCTATGCAATGACAGTGTATTTTATAGTGAAAACAAAAAAGAAGAAAAAAACATTATATAGTGTTAGAAAAGGCTACCATTTTAAAGTCAGGCCAGTTTTACATAATGTTGCCCACCTTTAGAAAACGCATTTCTTTGCTGTAGAATTCGGTTAAAATTCATTTCGATTTCCACAGAATCAATACGAATATAATTTTTCAAAAATGCATATTCTTTTTAAAATTTCTTAAATGTATTTCTATCAAAATAAATATATTTTGTTTATTTTTTCCATTCGCAGTTTGAAAAAATTAATTTCTTAAGAAGATCAAAATATTAAGTAAACAATGAATTATCCACGGTTATAAAATATATTTCGGGAAAAAAATTGTAAATGCTAAAAAAAACTTTTTTTCCTATTAGCATCGATCAATTTATTTAATTTTCTTTATTTCTTTCCTCAACATTGATGCAACCTATTTATCGTTACATAGGCGTTGCATGGGACCACGGAAACCACGAAAAATTCCCTCGGTCAGCCTGACTGCAAGGGGACTCTAACCCATGATCCGTCGAGCACTAAAGATATTTTTCTTGAGCACTATGGTCTGTGAGAACCGAGTTTTGTATCAATCAGCCATCGCTGGGATTTGAAGCTGGGTAACCTCATTGGGGCACTCTATCCTCTAATCCATCGCGGCATCGACACAATCATTTCGCCTATGCGACAGAAGGAAGAAAAAGAAAAGATATAGAAGGAATGATAAGCATCGCTCCATATCTATTTCAGATATGGGGAAACGCTGAAGAGTCGAAACTTTTAGAAAAAAGGGGGGACAACACGTTAGATAGACTTAGTTGCAGTTATTTTAAAAGTAAATTAAATTTAACAACCATGAATAAAAATGAAAGCATTAAATTTGATATAAAATATCCATTAATGGTTAAATAAATTTTAAATTAATTATATTTATATTATTAAGCCGTGTTAATATTCCATTTATTACATTCATTTATTACTCAAGACAAAATGTTAGTTTGTTAGGTGGGTGGTAAATTCGCAATTTTGACATTTCTGTATTTTCTTTATTCTTTTGGTTTATTTTATAGTTAACGTCAGAAATTGCTTCAAATTTTATGTCAATAATTCTCTTTTTTTTTGTCGAAGCACACTTTTAACTATTTCGAAATTTAACGGCACACAAAGAAAAATAAGTTTTAAAAGTTGTTTATTTACCTATAATAATACACTGTGTAAAATAGTTTGTGATAATAATTTTGTATATGAAATAAAGTAAAATTCACTACAAAAACACGTTTATTAAAGGATTAATTAGTTAACTGTTATTTTTCTTTTTCTATTTATTAATTGTTAGCTTCTTTTTATAGTTATTGTTTTTAAACTTTACTCGTAGCATGAAAAGCATTATAATATTTAGTGTATCATTTCTAAAATTTTGCGGCACACTTTAACAATTAGAGGCACACAAAAGTGGCGCGGCACAATGTTTGAAAATCGCTGGTGAAATCCTCATACATTCCTGTATCGTTACGAGAGAAATCGATTCGAGGAATCATAATAGATTTCATAATATTGTTATGCTCTTCTAACAGCAAAATTTTTCTTCTATTGTTGGATGCATTTTTTCTGATGAACGGTGTGTTAAATCAGCTGGAGGAAAATTAGTCACTGAGTTTGAAATTAATTCTTTTCATTATTTTAGCCAGGGAATTTTTTTTAGATGAATGACTCATTTTACATTTTAAGCAATGGTTTGTCCTTAACGTTCAATTTTTCCATTAGTTTCTGGTCTATGGGCTGTAGTTAATAATTGTTTAATTTTACAATGTTTGAATTTTTTCTTTTTAAGAGCGAAGAAGTAATGACCTCTTTTCGATAAATCAAAATACTTTTAAGAGTTAATATAGGTTTTTGTCGTTACTGATTTAGATTCAAGAGACCACATATATCGAGTGTAATGAACAATTATATAAGATAAAAGATTTTTAGTGGAATTATAATAATTAAAACTACCTACACTGTCCACTGCAATTATTTCAAAAGGTTTGTCATCTGGAGAGGACATGGTTTGTCGAAGGTTGCCTGAAGTAAATCATATCGCTTTTTGCCAAGAATAATAACAATGTTCATTAAAATTTATAATATCTGAAGTAAAACAGGAGAAATCAAAAGAAATGGAGCGAATACAAACAAAACTACTATTTAATGAAAAATAATTTATCCTTAAGATTAACACAGAATGTAGATGGAACATTTCTATGCGCAAGGAATACTGCGCATGCGCGAGTTCAAAAGTGGAAATGGCGAAGCATTCTGCTTGTAACAAATGTCATTCTATAAACACAGTGCCGAGAAGACAATGATTTTTATCGATAAGATTAACATAGAATATAAATGGAACTTCAAAATTTTTTTACTCTAGAATTTCTTAACTCAAAATTTCATTCTTTTCTTAGCTGTAGGTGAAGCGGAATCCTGTGCATGCGCGAATTCATTACAGAGAAAATGGCGAGTCCTCTGCATGTTTAACAGTTGTCATTCTGTCATTCACAGTGCAGAGAAGACAGCGTCACAATCAATAAGTAACAACATGCGCAGATGTCATATAGGATTGTTGTGCAAAAGGTGACTGCACAAATGCTTCAGAATGAAATGAACCAAGTGTGACCCAGGGAAGTCACATAGAAAATCTGTGATGCATGATACAAAATGTTGAAGTTCCTTCGGCATTCTGTGTAAAACCTTTTTCATTAAATAGCTTTAACAGTTTGTTATCGCTCTATTCATTATGAATGACCCTGTATTTTACCAATAATAAACAAGAGTAAGTAAATTAATTGTTTTTCGAACCCTAAAATAACCGAATGTTTTAAGAATAATTTCAAGTAATTTAAGAAAATAGAACAACAGTTTTGGTAAAACTCTTTTTACGTAAGCATAAAACATTATTAATTTCAATAAAATTTCCAATTAAATTATCATTTCGTTGGGCTTCGCGAATTTCGTCTAATTGCAAAACATGTGAAAAATGGCTAACATTACTTCAATCAATATTATTATCGTGTTCAATAGTGTCAGGAATATCTCGAGATAACATGTCGGCTTCAAAGTTTAAGATGCCTTTTGTGTATTATTATACATACTTAATTGTAAAGACCAGCGGAACATCCTAGCTTTTAGATTTTTTTACATTTTTTAGCCGCATGGTAAATTTATTGCCAAATAAATAATGATGAAATTTGTTTAATGCATCAACAATAGCGAGGCATTCCAATTCTGTGATTTTTCATAATTTTTCTCATAGTTCATGAACACTAAGTTGCCTAAGGAAGTCATTTTGACAGCTTTTAATTTCAATTAGGAAAACAATGATATATATAACGACACAATTTCTTAGAATTTTGTATAACATAAAATGTTTTTTATTGTTAATATTTACTAATAACTTGTTATATAATTGTAAATATTATAAAAAATATTAAAAAATATTTTTAAAGTAATTTCTTTACACATTATTTTTTTTTTACAATCCAGTCATTTTGACTGCTTTTGAGCAATATACTATATATACTAAGTTTCAGTCTTTCTAGTGTTAAAGAACGAGACTGAAATGCTATTGTGTGTGTCAGACACCCGAAACATCTGGCTGTTTCAAAATTGCTCCAACACCACTTTTGCGTCCACAAAAATATGACATTGTTATTTAGGTAGGTACTTAATTAACGTCGCACTAGAGCTGCACTATGGGCTATTGGCGACGGTCTGGGAAAAATCCTTGTAGATGATCCGAAGGCATGCCATCGCCACTTTTTATCCTCAGAGGGGATGGCTCCCCTGCTTTGGTAGCACGACAGCCTGCGCGCGAAGTGGAGCACTTTACTGTAGAGCAGTTTAACGAGGACCGATACCGCGCACCCTCGCTCCCTACGCAGGCTGATCAAAGGGGTCACCCACCCTCTTACTGACTGTAGCCAGTGATGCTTAACTTTCAGTATTCTACTGGGAGCCGTGTCTTTTCGATGCCGGACTGTAATTCAGGATTATATATTTTAAAAACAGGTTTACAAATTAAAGAATTATTCATGATTTCGAGTGCTTCTTGACATTTGGGAGTCAAATGTCAAGTTGTATCTTTTTTCAAGAGGTTCTTTAAAGGTGCTCTAATTTTGTCATAATTATTTATAAATTTAATATTCACATTTATTGAACTTAAAAAACGTTGAAAAGATTTAACAATAGTTGCAGGTTTAATTGCTTTCAATGTTAACAGGAAATACTCCTGTAATGGTTCGACACACGCTCCCTTTTGCAGATTTAATCGTGTGAGCTGATGAAGTGATTATATCGTTTCATTTTTCCCCCGGCTATTTATGATATATATATATATTTAAAAAAAATTTAAATATTTTTTTATTAAAAATTATTAATTTAATATTTCTTTCAAATATGAAATATTAAATGTGAAATATTAAAATATTTATTTTAAATATGAAATATTAAATGTGAAATATTAAAATATTTATTTTCATTAATCTGTATTATTTTCCATATTTTCTCTATATTTTTAATCTTTTTCTCTTTATTTTTAATTTATAATCTGTTTTTTTTTTCCGTTGAAAACCCATCCGCTTTAGTTCTGGATATCTCGTATATTTTCTCGAAAAATAAATCACGTGACCTTTCATCTGAATTAAAACGAAATACTGAATCTGACAAAATATTTTTAAGCAATGAATTAAAATTTTACTTACTTTTTTAATTTAATATATATAACGTTTTTTTTTCTTCCTTTCTTTCTTTTTTTTTTGAAACCGTCACTTTTTAATCTTAATATCTGGCAACACTGCAACATTTCAGAGAATTATCCATTCGTTTGAAATCAAAGAGAATAATATAAATCATTCATTCAATTGACGTAAATGACGTAGTGAAGGGTGTGTAATGGAAAGAAGCGACGTCATTCAGGAAACAAATAAAATCAGGTCAAAGATCAGATATCACCCAAGAAAGTTCCTTAAATGCGTCAACAGTTTTATTTTTTTTTCTCACTTTTTTTTATAATTTAAATTTTGTTTCGTAGCTGTTCGATTATGTTTACTGAAAAAATTGTCAGATGCTATTAGGAAATTTTTTGTCATTTGGCAGTCGAATGTATTGATATAGAAAGTATTGTTTCAAAATTTACTAAAAAGGAACTTTATAGCTTAATATATATATATATATATATATATATATATATATATATATATATATATATATATATATATATATATATATATATATATATATATGCACAAAAAGGAAGAAAAGTAAGAAAAACAATAAGTCTTATTTACTGCGCATAGGCTGCAAGTAAATAGAACTCAATAAGTCAAAATGTAGCTTCAAAATAAGTTCAAAGAAAACATGGAAAAATTACAGAACAATGTAAAAAGGGAAAAAGAAAAATAATAAAAATCCGAAAAAAAGGAAAATAAAATAAAATTCTGGATTTTTTTTACTGCACCTCACACTATTGTATTGATATATATTTTGCTTTGACTTTATCGATACAATATTAGAAAGTACTCTTTTTTGCGGATATAATCGTGTGAGCTGATAAAAAGATTATATACTTTATTTTCTGGATTTTTATAATTTTTCATTATTATTATTTTTCTTTTTCCCTTTCTTCATTGTTCTGTAATTTTTCCATGTATTCTCTAGATTTTGAATGATATGACTCTATAAAGATCCATGGTTGGCGATTTTTCGAAAGATAACATAGCCAAGAACAAAGTCCCATAATCAATATTAAATTTGAAAATAATTTGTCGAACGCGAATCGTCAGAAAGGCTGTGAGAATTAATATAACCCTGTAACTGAAACACTTTTTTGGTAGGAAATAAAAGAGTTATAAATATATTTAGTCGCGACAGAGTGAATTAATAAGTCTTTCATTAGTATTGAAATAAAAAGTTAGCCGTTACATTTATTGTTTAGAAAAGAATAAAATATTTTATATTCGCTTTTTATGAAATGTAATAAAAATTAAGTAATGGGGTTTAACTTAATTAAAATTCGATTCAGAATGATTAATATAAAATAAATTTAAGAAATTTTAAAAGCTAGGAAATATGTAACAATGGTATCCGAAGGTGCAGGAAAAAATAACTACAGCAGAGAACCGATTATCCGGAACGATCGGGACTATCGTTATTCCGAATAACTGATTTTTCCGGTTTTCTGAATCGCTACAAAAAGCAGTTTTTTTAGTGTTAAACCCAACTAAAAAAAAATATATATATCTGGAAATAATCTTAAAAATAAGAAAAAACGATGAGGTAATACACTAATGTTTATTTCTGAAATGATGGTAAGGTAAACATCTTTCAAAAAAGAAAGAAAAATCCTAAAATCTTATGAGGAAAAAAAATTTTTTTTTTTTAAAATTGCGCGAAAATTTATCGAATTTCGTTCCGGTTTTTTGGTTTTCTGTTTTCCGGTTCTGTACTGTATAAGAACTTTAGTTTTAGTTAGGGGGCCTTTGAAAAGAAGGGTTAAATCAAGGAAAATAAACATATTTATGTAAATAAATGCACTCTAAAAACGTCTCACTCAAGTATAAAATTTTATTATTGTTACTGTATTACTGTTTTTTACAAATAAGGTATAATTTCTTGCAACAACAGCGCATACAGTCAAACCTCGCTATAGTGAACATGGTTTATAGTAAACACCCGTATATAGTGAACGAAATGTTCATTCTTGTGCCTCGCTATACACATATTTTTTGTGGATAAAGTGAACTAAAATAAAGAGAAAATCTGATATTATGAACTTTTTTCTTCATTTTTTGGTTATTTTGAAATTTCTACATAAAACACATATACCGATTTTTAAAACCATCTATTGAGTGGGAATGTAGCCATAAGCATTTTTTTCTTCTTGTTTGTTTCTGTTATCTCAGTTTCTCATCCCTAAACTTTTTTTTGTACGCAAGACGAAGAGTTGTTTTGAATTTGAAATTGTTTGCAGTACGAATATAGTGAACTCCCGGTTATAGTGAACAGAAATTTCAGTCCCTAGAAGGTTCATTATACCGGGGTTTGACTGTATGCATAATTTCGTTACTTTCTTTCCTTATTTGATCATGACCTTTTAAATGTTTAAATTTATATTTTAACACATTTCTTTATTACTCGCATTATTCCAAATAAACATTTAAAGAAATTAAATTAAAAAAGAAATTTCTTTACTTTTAAATTCTTTTTTTATTTCACAAATTGTTGAAAATAAACGTATGATTTTAGTTTAAATCATACATGTAACAGTTAAATTATTATTAATACCTAGTTCAGGGCAGTCTTAAATGCAAGCTGGGCCCCCAGGCACAGAAATGTTTTGGGTTCCTATAACATATCATGCGGTTTGAAATTGAACTATTAAAGCTTTACATACATAAAATAAATCATTTTTAAGATTTGAAATATTTTTAACAAACGTAAACACATTTTTTATGACCCCCAAAACTCAATACTCATAAAATAAATAAATTTTTAATTATGCATAACTTAAAAAAAAAAAAAAAAAAAAAAAAAAGAAGATGCTAACCCATTGCAATCCTTAAATAATAAAATAAGTTTCAAAGCCAAGAAGCTAATTAAAATAATTAAATTTAAAAAGCATAAGGCATATTTTATATTTAGGTATTTATTTATTTTTTTAAAAATAATTTTAGATTCTTAAACTAGGAAGATCAATCTTGAGCAATAACTTGTAAAGATAGCCTGGTTAGCGAGGAGATCGCGTTCGTGTGAACGGCCAGCCTCTCCCTGTAGTAAATGATGCACATTAAATCTGTCGGGTCACACGGTCCTCCATACTTCTATAACAAATTATGTCTGGGGGTAATGAATTAAGAGGGATCGTTCTCTGATTCAGGTCAAAATTACGAACTGTGGATGACCGAATGGGTCCACTCTGTAAATGGGTGTGACAAAAGTAGAATTCTCGGCCAGAGGTGGCGCCATTGGAAAACAAGAGCGATCGTTTACCTTGCCTTATAACGCGTACGACAACGACAACAAGAGCAACTTAGAATGGTATCATCAGACATATTTCTTTAGCCTGCAAATTTAAAAGAAGACATTAAAAAGAGCAAAACTTACCGGTTGAAGTTGAATACCATTCATGTTACTGAAAATAAAATAAAAACGATTATATGAGGATAGGGAACAAATATTATGAGTAGTTTATATTACGTTTATAGAGTATATTTTGCATTGAGTATATTTTAAGAAAACAGAAAATCTTTAAAAAAAATAAAAAAATCTAAGGATCCCTGTGGCGCGTTTAAGGCCTCACATACCTTTTAATAGGTAAAAAATGAGAGAAAACGAGCAATTTTCAATCATCTGCCAATTTTATAATAATTATTCTAAAAATACCAAATTTTGAAATATGACACTATACATAGTCTACATTTTGAAAACAATGCAAATTTTTTTTTCAAAAATTAAGAAATTTCTTAATTAATTGAAATTTTAATTCAATAAAATTTTTCTGTTTTTATTTGCGCGCAAGCTTCTGGAAAAAGTTTACATAATATTTGCTTGATTTTTTTTGTGAGTATAGAAATATATGGTAAAACTAAAATGACGAAGAATGAACAAATAATTTTACTTTTTTCTCTATGCAAAAATTTTTTTAAAATTTATTAAAAAATTTTAACAAAAAAAATTGCTATTTCATTTTTTTAAATGTCAATACATTAATCCCACCTTCAAATGGCTTCGTTAATTTATAGAAACAGGTATTTGAGACCTGCTGTAAAAATTTTGTGCAATTCTAATCAATAGTTTTCGAGATATTGTGCGCGCAAGGTGTAAAAATAGCATTTTGAGATAAATGAGTTTAAACACAAAACAGGACATATTTTATTAAAGAAAATGTATGACTTATTTTTTCGATAACTTTTGATCTAATGTGAATTTTTTTATGCTTTTTTTTTTCAAAATTTTCAGAAAGATCCATAGAATAGAATAAAATATTATTAAAAAAATCAATTTTTTGATGTATTAAAAGGTATGTGAGGCCTTAAGCGAATATAAAAGAGCACTTTCGTCTTCAGCTGGCGTCAACGTGTGACAGTGGCTGATATTCCTGTCATGTATTAACGAGTCGTGGTGGCTCAGGAGGTAGAACGTTTGCCTTTCAACGAGGTGAATCGGGTTCAAATCCTAGCCTTGTCGGGTCGGTTCGAATTCCGCATCCGGCTTGCACCGAACACAGCGCTAACATAAAATATGCTCAGTGGTAGACTGATCATGGGTTAGAGCATAGCCACCGAGATTCAAGGCCTCTCAGTACATTTGTGACGTCATCCTCGAAAGTGTTAGCGAACCATAAGATGACACGGTATTCAGAATTGTATTAGGAGAAAACTATGATGAATAGTTCAAACTCTTGAGCGATGCTTTAGCTAATTTAATAGAGCTTAAATATTTTTATGTGGTAAATTTTTAGCTTTTTATTAGAATAAATTAATGTTATTTATCACATTATAACTCATTAAAATGAACATGTAGGACTGTTTGACGCTTTTCATGAAGCAACATTATGCGCATTTAATAATAAAAAATGATTTTATCATATTTTTTTCTTTTAATTTTAAATCTTGATTCATCGTAACTATTTTAAATATCAAAAGAATAAATCTTATTTAGGTGTATAATTTATTATTTTATAATATGTAATCAAATATTAGATTCAATCACACATTTGAAAATAAGAAAAGAGACATTTTAATAAGGAAACGAATACGAGATAAATAAAAATATGTTATACCATGGCAGAAAAGAGACAAATAAAAAAATTATATTTTTATTGGCACATTCATGACATTTTTATTTTAAAATAGGTTCTAAGGAATTATTTCAGAATCGTATGATATACACTTAAATTCCAAGTGGAAATAATCTAAACATATGCACTGAAATTATTTACAAATAAACAACGCATATAATATTAAAATAGGACAAAAGAATTTAGCTAGGTATATTAATTTTAAAGTAATAATAATAAATAATTTAGCAAAGTATTTCGATGCTTAAGATTGTAAAACTTTAAAATAGCATTTATTATTTTCAAAAATTAATATACCGTTTTTTATTTTTGTAGATTATTATAAAAAAGTGAAGTATTTTCAAATATTAAGTTTTTCTAACATATAAATTTATTGATGACAATCTTTCTTATAAAATTTGTAAAAAAAATATCCCAAAATGGAGATTCCTCTAGAAAATTATTAGTATAATATAGTATTACTAGGGGGCTCCACCCCCTGCTCGCTAACGCTCGCCAACCCCCGAGAATTGCTACGCAATCCTATGTGGTTCACGCCGTGAACCATGGCTCGCTGCGCTCGCTCGCCAATGAACACAATGTTCTAGCACAAAGACATAGTATATTATCATCAAAGACATAGTATTTTATCATCAAAGACGTAGTATTGTACTTATGTAGAAGAATTCTATCAATATTCTTATTGGCTTTTAAAAAAGTATATTAGCTATTTAGATTGTACATGGTGAAAAAATCAAAACATTAGCTAAATGAGAAACATATTAGCAAAATAAATTATCAAATATTGCAGTTACTCACCTAAATTCAACTAAATGTGTATAATAAATTAGTTAATGCTAGAAATTCTGAAAGTTTTAGAAAAAAATTTTATTATTTAAAAATATAAACTTTAAACCCTAACTTTTCCTTGTGAGATAATAACCCTCAAAAAGTCTTTCATTTTCAAGAACACAAAAATTTGTTTTATCGCCAAATGAAATATTTTTTGGTGATCAGCATTATTGAAATCAATTTCTATATTAATTAACATTTGTGATAAAGTACATAACATTTTAGAACAAAATAAGGATGTTTTACATACAATAAATTAAAATGCATGGCTGTTATCATTACCCAAGAAATACCATGTGGAGGTCGCCATGCTGCATTTCTAATCGGGGAGTTTTGATTTTGGCAGATATTACACTCTTCGACATCTACTGTTACATCTTGAACAGTTATTATTGCACTTGATCTCTGCAATCTACGTCTTCCATAACATTCCTCAACACTTTCTTGGGCTCTTCGAACACGTTTTCTTTCATTACGTTTAAAAGCCCTAGCAGCTTTACTAATATTCTGCATTTTAAAGCGTGTAAATTCAATGCATAAATAAACGCGAAATATAAAAAAATTCAATGCATTCAATGCAAACACTTAGACGTTTTTTAGACGTTTAGGTAGCTCCCAGTAGAAAAATATCAATTCAACAGCGGCCTTTTAAAGCATTCTCACTTCAATTAATTAATTAATTCCTAATTGAGTTTAAATGAAATATTATCATGTTTTTAGGGCATGAATCTGAATTGATCAACCTGATAATGCTCACTCTGGTTATTGTTTCCGTTTTTAAAAGCGCTATATGTTGAGCCACCTCATGTGACATTTGCCATGTGACATTTTTAGCAGCAATCATTGGTCGATTTTCTAACGTTGCCATTCGGGGAGTTGTAATGAGGTTTTTTTTTGGTGCCGTGTAAGAGAAATATATATATAGATCAGCATAATATTATGAGCAGAAATTGTTCAATAACTAAAAAAATTCATTCACTGTAAAAGACCAGAAAATATTGAATATTTTTTATGAACTACATTTGAAATTGTCTACAAGTTTTTTCTATCGTAATTTAAAAAATAAATAAAAAAAAAACTAGGATAGAAAAAACATTAAAGCATTTATTTAAATAATTTTTCCTGCTACTCAATAAGATACATCTCATTAATTAATATATTTTTTTATAAGATACATTTGAATGAATATGCATGCATGTGTATACTCTTATTTATTATTGTTTTAAAGTTTGTTTACATAAACTCTTCCAGATTTGCAAAATAAACATAAAAAGGGGAATAAAACAAGATTAGCACATTTAACCTGGAGCTAACTCAAAATTTATTCGTACGCATTCATAAGCATGAACAAGAGTTTCATTAATATTCATTTAAAATTATAACGTACAAAAATTAAAATGCCTAACAATGAATTAAATTCCTTTTTTATTAATATGATTTAATGCATCAGAGTTTTTGCTTTCAAGTATGAATATTTATGAAATTTTACTGATATGATCGGAGGAAGAAATAAGTTTCAATTTCGAATCAACATTGTTATTAATTTTTCTTTCTCTTAAAAATATAACTAGAGCTTTTTTTTACTAGTTTTTTTAAAAAATAAAAAGCCAACTATTAAATGATATCTGCTTATATATATTTAAACAAGACAAATGATGTTTAAATTTGTTTTATTTCACGTCTAAAAGTTTTGCAACAGTACGAATGCTTCGTTAGTTTTCTATTCTAATATTCGGTAACAGTAAACAGTACCTAAAACATAGTTATTCTTAAATGCAACTTCTTGAAAATCTTATTAAAAAGCTCATTATAAAGTCTGCAAAAAGAGAAATTCAGAACATAAAAGATAAATAACAGTTATTCGACTATTAACAATTAATTGATAACTGTCTCGTTAAAGGCAATTAATCCATTTTCGTTTCATTTCCTCACTTTTCGGAAACTTAATAACTGATACTTTAAGCCCATTTTTGTAGTTCCCTTTACATGTTGGAACTACACATGCACATGGCATTGTTAAAAGCTGTAAAATAATGCTATATATATATTTTCATAATGGTTAATAACGACATATCCGACGGGCAAACGAAGCTATTGTTCAATGAATGGTAAATATTTGAAACGACTACTAATGTTTCACTCAGTAGACTTGTAGTTTTGAACTCAATAAAGAAGACAAGGGAACTCCTGGATCTAGTATTGGGAGATTTTTTATTATTTGCTTTCAAGGAGGACTTTTTGATGGAACTGATCCGCATTTGCGTTACATGGAGAGGAAAACCACGAAAACAACCCACGGTTAGCCTAACCCATAATCCGTCCACCACTGAGGATATTTTATGTCAGCACAGTGGTCGGTGCGAGCAGGACCCACTATCGCTGGGATTCGAACCAGGTTCTTCTCATTGGAAGGCGAACGCTCTATCCCCATCACGGCTCAACCCCGATGATTGCTGTTTCGTGGCATAAATAAGTGTTCTTTCATAGATTTTTAGTTGAAATTATTCAACTAAAAATCTATGAAAGAACACTTATCTGCCCGCGTCCAAATATATCTCTTATGATACTATTAAGATTTATAAGCGAACATAAATCATTTTTTTACGTAATAATTTTTTTGAAATAACATTTAAAAGTAACAAATTCACAACTGTTTTTGCTTTACCGGAGGGATGCATATTGTAAAAGCAATTTTTGCATTCATCACTTTGTGCATCTAAATTATTGAACGAATATCTTTAAGTGTCATTCATAATAGCCGGAAAATAATAATTGCAAAACGACTCATAAGACTCAAACACCAATTTAAATAATTTTATCTTAAAACTGTAGCGAATAATTACTTTATTCTAACAAGGAAAAAAAATAAAAACAATCCTTTTAAACTTTTGATATTTAGAAAACAAGCAAAATCAAAAACGTCATAACAGTAGGGGAGAGTGGGGTCAATTGTAACATTTTTTACTTAACTATTTTTAACTAACAAAAAATCCAATATATTATTAATATTAATTGACAGACGAGTAAAGTAGACTATCCTCTACTAGAAAAAAAATAAATACCTGATTTTAAATATTATTATATTAGTTATTAACAATTTTTGACAGTCGTGCAATTGTTACAATTGTCCCCACTTACGGGGTCAATTGTAACAGTTCATAAATTTAACTAAAACATAGTTAATTATACATATTATCATAGTTGTGATATATTTTTTTATTGATCAAAATAGTAGTGATATTTTAGGAGTAAAAATAATAATGAGCAGAAACCTAAAGAGTTAAACTTTTAACTTTAAGGGGTTAAAAATTTTAATTTTTGCTGTGAAAGGTGACACATAAAATAATGCACATGCAACATAATATAAATGATATAGGAAACTATTGGTGGTTCTTAAAGAGTTAAGTAATGGTTTGTAAACATAAGATTATTTATTTTCAGCTGTTACAATCGTCCCTTTACTTATTGTTACAATTGTCCCCAAGACGCCATTTCAGCTTCGGTTGTAAAAAACAATGCTAGTTAATTAGCAAAACTAATCTTTTTTTTATTGAAATGTTAATTAAGGTGTCCACTTACACATTCGGTTACTAATTTTTATTTGTTTAAACAAAATTACTTTGTTACAATACAATATTCTAATACCAAAAAAAGTACTTGCGTGGCGTGAAAATATCTTTTGTGATGTAACTCTATCAAAAGTACATAAAAATGGTTGCCATCAGGGGTGCGCATGTAGATTTATTAAATACACCTTGTGCGCCACCTAGGAACCAAATCTAGAACCCGACACTCGAAATTTTTGCTCTGTTACAATCGTACCCTGTTACAATTGACCCCACTCTCCCCTACCCTTCAATTAGAGATATAAAAATATTTACAGGAAAACAACACCTTCATGACTTACAGCCAAATTATTAAGACGCACTCTAAGATTCTATGTAAAATCTTAATTATCAGTTGATACACTATACAGCTTTATTGTTTTTATGTGACTGTTTACACTAGTTTACGTTAGTGTATCCATTGGTTAAATGAGACTATATATAATATAAATTCGATGATTGGACAGTGATATATTGCATAAATATAGAGCATTTATTATATCAAACATTATAGTGTAATAATTAGACCAAATGATGAGACGCACTGTAGTCTTTTAATAATAACATGTTTTGCACGTGTTTTTAAGCAATATCTTTATACTCAAACACACGTTATGGGTTTTTATTTAGATTTTTTGTATACTTCCTATTTACATTTTCAACGTATTGCATTACAATGTTAACTAATTGATCCACGAACGTAAACAAGTGCAAACTGTTACTGTTTCTGTTGTTAATTTACGTCGCACTAGAGCTGCACAATGGGCTATTGGCGACGGTCTGGGAAGCATCCCGGAGGATGATCCGAAGACATGCCATCACAATTTTGATCCTCTGCGGAGGGGATGGCACCCCCGCTTCAGTAGCCCGACGACCTGCGCGCGAAGTCGAGCAGTTCACGGTAGCACAGTTTAACGAGGACCCATACCGCACACCCTCGGTCCCTACGCAGACTGATCCAAGTGGTCACCCACCCGCACACTGACAGCAGCCAGTGATGCTTGACTTCGGTGATCTGCTGGGAACAAGCAAGTGCTGACAGCCACGTCAAAACAATCATGTTGTGTAGCATTAAGATTTTACATAGAATCTTAGAGTGCGTATAATAATATGGTCTGTATACCAATTTTACACTGGACAATAAAAATGTATTCCGGACAATAAAAATGTATTGACAACAATGGAGAACTGCGACACAATTCCTATATAGTAAGAAACTAATGGTTGAAACTCGAGCATCATTTGATTGCTGCTTCGTCTATTTTTACAGGAGAGTGGTTCCAATAACATTCTATGCAGACTTTCTTTTATGCTTATTAAATTATTTTTTGACTCAGTAGTTGAGATTTCTGGAAAGTGTAATTATATTTAAAACAAATTAAGAATTCATTATTTACCTAATATTTTGGTGATTTTTAAGAAATTATTTGATTAAAATGGAAAGAGAATTTAAAATTATATATTTATTTTGATAGAAATACATTTAAATAAATTATGAAAATATGCATTTATAAAAAACTATATCAGTCATTTACTTTCGAAGTTTTCAATTCAAAATGAACTTCTATAGCGAAGCAATACCTCTTCTCGATACCTATTCTACAACAATTCTTTTTCGTGTTTACTTGACTGAAAGTAATAAATTCATCTTGTTTAATTCTACTTCATTCAGAACTGCGATTTCAACAACAGTCTAGCATAAAAGCTAATTTTAAACACTCATAAAACGGTGACAGAATTTCCTTCTTGAAATATTTTGAGAATTAATAGCATTCTTTTCTCTGATCCTCCTAATGTAAAGAGGAAGGTCGATCCATTCGTAGAATAAAATGTTCCAAAACAGATGAACATGGGAGACATTTTTTTTCCCATAATCCCCACCTCGAAATCGAATGGAAGTCACGAAAAGAAGAACTTACCTCTTTGTTTTTCTTTTTTTCGATAAAATAAAACGGGAAAAAAACAAAGTCGAGGGTCGGAATGGAACGCTTTAGAATTATTTAAAATCCGGAAATGGTATCATCCCTCCAATGATGGCCGTAGCGCCATATTGTTTTTCTCCCGGGATACCGCTAGATGGCGCTGTTTTATACTCTCCCGGGATTCTAGTTCCGGATCAGTCATGTTCTTCGTCTAGGCGCTGTCTCTCTCCGGAATTGTCCGTAGGAGGGGGAAAAATTAAGTGGAAAGTAATGATACATAGAAAATATTATATCAATATCAAAATAAAGATAAAAAGAAGGAAAAAAAAGGAGAAAAATGAATAAGTTTTATTTACTGCTCATAAGCTGCAAGGATATAGAACTCATAAAATAAGTTCAAAATGTAGAGAAATGCCAATCAAAAGGAAAAAAAAACGAGTAGAATTAAGAACACGATAAGATCCGAAAAACGGAGTTATATCTTTTCATTTTTTTGTTTACCGTCCTTTTAACTTTTTAATATATATTTTTAAAAATTTTTGTAAATATTTTTTTTAAAAATTATTTTTTTTCTTCGCTTTTTATTAATCTTTTATATTTTCCAAGTTTTCTCTATATTTTTTAGCTTATACTCTCTCTTATATATATTATGTGTGCGTGCGTTCGTGCGTGCGTGCGCATCCCTTTATCACTTAGTACCAACAAAAAAAAGACTATGCTGAAAATTTTAGGAAGAAAATTAGGCATGTTTTTACTATTGAATTTATTATTTATGAATTAATAATTTATGACAGCATCATTTCTTAGATTAATAATTTTGGTTTTAAAAAGCAAAAAATTTTTTTTTTTTTTTGATATTTAAAAGTTCTTGTGAATTTATAAAGAAATTCTAAAAAACCATTTTATTCACATGAATTATTTTTTATTTGCTTCCTTTTTATAATGTACACAAATTCTAAATAATGACGAGAATTTCATTGAATACTCTTTTCAAGAGAGACAGTAACTGATCGTTATTTTAAGAGAGAGGCTGTAACTGATTACTCTTTTAAGAGAGAGACTGTAACTGATTACTCTTTTAAGAGAGACTGAACAGTACTTACTGCTGAGTCAGACAAATCAAACTCGTAACTGTCTTTAAGCAGTTCCTCCATCCAAGAGACACATCTAATTAATAGAATGCAGTCCCCTTACAAAAGAGAAAAAAATAAATGAAATTAACGGTAATAACTGTATGATTTTGCGAACCAAACTTTAAAATAATTGTAATTGTTGAAAGAAAAGATAAAATATAGGTAGAAAACTCTCCATAAGAGACTTAAATAATTGATTTTAAACGCATGATTCAAATGCTTTTTTTTTTTTAAATTATCATTCATTTTAACGTCATTTTTTATAATGATGATCAATATTTGGTTTATTATTGACCTTGTCATTTTAAATTCGATACAACAAAGAAACTCTGAAATTTACAGGAAGAAACTTAACTTCGTGAAATATTTTTTGAATAAAACTAACCGATATTTGAAAATTTATAAAAAAAAACTACTGCAGCCTACTTTAACCTGACGTCAATGAGTTTTTTTTTGGCATGTAATCAAATGTTTCTAGATCCGGGGCAATTACCAATTTTTTGAGAATTTTAAAAGCCATGGATTAAATAATTTTTTTAGTATCATTATTTATTTTATCACCATTGCTGATTATTCAAGTGGTTCTTAGTTTTTAATTTTGTATTCTTGTCAGTTTGGAAAATAAAAACTAAATTTAAAATTAATTAGAAAAAAATAGCTTCATTGGAAGAATTTTTGGGAGAAATTAAGTGGTATTAGAAAGCCCACGAAAACATTTGATATTTAGCCTGATAGATTGTTCTAATAGGATTCACTTACAATTTATGAGAGTGTGGCGATGGTAGCTATCGACCATGTCAACCTTCATCTATGAAAAGGTACCCCGACATAGAGTCGAGTTAACATGTCTTATATACTAGTTAATTGTAGTTGTAATTTTGTAGTGGTAGATACGTTACCGTACTCCCCCACCAGAATTATAGTTGTGATAGAATTCGATACACGGATACCACTAGTTGCTGTATTTGTGACAGACCGGGAGAGCTGGATGAAGGTCACCGGGTTTTTCAACATTAATCTTGAGAGCTGTATTAAGATCATGATCGTAGTCGTTCCTGTGTAGCCTTTAGCAGTCGGGTGTATGCAGGTTGACGTGTGTGTGATCGAGACGAGACTCAGTAGCAACAGTGCGAGGACGTGGATAATGTCGCTGTCACAAGTCAACTGTTCCATGTGGATCATCCATCGAAGTAGGCGTTACTGTCTAGATAGGCGTGTTCATATCGAAGAGGGGGTTTTTGCCAACGTAGGCGTGTTCATATGACGTCCGGGTCACCAATGTGGCAATGGTAGCTATCGACAATGTCAACCTTCATCTATGAAAAGGTACCCCGACATAGAATCGAGTTAACATGTCTTATATACACTAGTGAATTGTAGTTTTAATGATGTAGTAGTAGATACGCTGCAAGAGTTTTGAACACTGGATTATACGATTTTTTTAAAATATTTAATGTATCTCTGTCGTTGGTAATTTCAACGCACTTTGAATCTTTATAATTTTCTACAAGTCATAAACAAATATCGACTTCATAGAAAACGTTTTAAGGGAAACTAAGCCGAATGTTGAAAAGCCTACCAACATTTTCTATACCTATACCTTGAAGCCAATAGATCGCAAGAAAATCGTTTTAGAAAGATGCATTTACCTACTTTGGGAGAATTTTAAAAGTAGTGGATCAAAGGACTTATTTAAAAAAAAAAAGACTTAGAGGCTATACGTATTTTTAGATACTGTTTATGTATCGATTGATAATATATAATAAGAAATTGAAGAGCTTTTTCTAAGTGTTTGTCTCTCTTTTAACTCAAGAACTGTTTAAGCTACTGTACTGAATTTTAAAGGGTAGTTGAAAGAGGTGAGTTTAACCCCCGATCCTAAACATAGTCCGAATATTTCGATTAAATCATTCGGAAGAAACGTTCGAAAAATGTTATATAAAATACATAATGTTATAAAATACTGAATGTTATAAAAAATATAGTTTGTCTGACAACAATAGAACCATAACATTAAAACAAACAGTTTCAATAATGGTGCATTTACCTCGCTTTTTCATTTCAAAACAATCGCAATCTAAAAAACAAAAATGAAAATTTATCCCAATGGTTCACCTGAGCACAATGATTGGTTTCCATCGAGTATGGCGAGTACCTTGAAATGAATTTCCGAAAAATGTTTTTGTTGTTTGAACAGCGGCTTCTATGAGAGTATTGTCTAATGCGTCCACTTGCGTGTAACCACCGCAACCTTTGCAACAGCAATTTGCAAACGGGACAAAACAGTCAGCCACAAAAACACTTTCCACGTTCTCAACACCTTATTGAAAAAAGAGACTGAAGAAAGAAAAAAACTACAAAGATATTTTAGAGCATCTTGGAACTGATTAAAATTTAAACTAAAACATGTGCTGCAAAGAATATTTTAAATCACTTCGATACACTTTGACAAATGATAAAAAAAGCTTACAGTCAATTTTTTCCCCCTATTTTTGTCATTGAAAAATATTGATAATACAGAACCATAAACTTATTTATCTGTAAAAAGTTACTATTCACTTTAATGATTTAAAATGTCTTATTTGAAAAAAAAATATACAATATTTATTTTATTTCGCATATTCGTTGAGGGAGCAAAATTCGTAGCATACTCAATTACTAGGGAAATATGTGGCAAAAAAGAACATTGGATTGGGTGTGGCATTTTTATTTTATGTATTTATTCACATATTTATTTTTTGAACATAATATTTACAAAACCAAACACATAGTTGCTGATGATTGGAGTATTTCTTAAAATCTGTTTGATATATTTCAGTCAAATGCGTAGGTTTCATCACCCTATAGTACACACATTTTTCATCTATCAATATTAAACTAGACTATAAAATATAAATCATTATCGAAAATCATGATTTGCAAGGAATCGTTATTAATCATTTAATTAAATTTTAAGTAATGGACTTTTGAGAAATTCTTTTTCTCAAGAACTACTCGATCGATTTCGCTGAAATTTTGCCTTATAAAATTACATTCTTTAAAATGATTCAAAACATTTTATACTTCACAATTCAAAATAAAATATATATTTGCTAAAAATTATTTTTTGCATGGAATTATTTTTGAATAAATAAATTTTATAATTGTGTGAAAATCTTTTTCAATTGGCTTAAAAAGTTACAGTTATAGCGAAATATGAAAAAAGTAAAATGATTCAAAACATTTTATACTTCACAATTCAAAATAAAATAATAAATATTTGCTAAAAATTATTATTTGCATGGAATTATTTTTGAATAGATAAATTTTATAATTGTGAGAAATTTTTTTTTCAATTGGCTTAAAAAGTTAGATATAGCGAAATACGAAAAAAGTAAAACTAACATTAAGGGGTCTAAACTTTGAAGAGCTCTTTTGTCCCAGACTATGTTTCCAGAATGCAGCTTCCTGTATTTTTGAGGTTAGAAATCCAAATCAGTCGAAAAAAGGTATTTTTATTCAGAGAAAGTACGTTTTTTTTTGTCTGCACTAAATAATTATATTTAAAGTCACCCCTTTGAACCACTGAAATTGAGTCCTAAAACATGAAGATCCGACCCCATTAGATCAAAGGTACTCCAGGGTGGTCAGTTTTTTTTGGCGCACACTGCATTATTATGTGCACTATACTTGTCAGTTTTATATAATTGTGCATGTAACTTCTTGAGTAAGTCATTAGGATTTTTATTTTATGGTATCTAGTGTGTGTTTCTCAAAACACTACTGTAACGCAATTTTTTTTTTTTACCGGAACGCAAGTCACCACATTGCAGCGAGGGCGGAATCAAAATTGATCAAAGATTATTTTTAATCTACAATCTTCAAATCGTTTGAACTATCGAAGAGTTCGTTTTCCTTTACTTCAGTGTACTTGTTTTTTCCAAAAACAATTCAAAAAATATTTTTACTGGCACATTTTTATTGTTCAATTATAATGTAGAAGAGCTTGCATTCTTATGAAAGATTTATTAATAAAACTTACGAACTGTCGCAAGAAATTTAAAATATTTCCATATAACGTTTTCATGTTGATCAACCATGAAATCACCGTTGTACCTATACTACGTAAAGAGAACTATCTATAAGAGAATAAATCATGGGAAAATAAAATCGCAGTTTAAAAGTAGTAAAGCAGGGTTATATAGAGGACTATTTTTGCAATTAACGTTCCAACCTCACTACTCCCCTATTAATGTGCAAATCAGCGCAGTTAAAGTAATAAATTTACATTATCGATAACGTAATAACGCGTTTATCATTCCATAACATAATTTTCTAATAGCTTTGATCTGTTCCTTTAGATGTCGGAAATTGACACTAGTTAATTTTCTGAATAACATTTAAACAATTTGTTTCTTTGTATTATAGTTTCTTAAAGTGATCGATAATATCGACAGCACTCTTCATTTTTCAGTTAGTTAGTAACCAAACATTGTTTATTTAAACGTACGATTTTATTTTTAATAAGTGCCTGGTAGGTTAACTTACAGATTATCTATGTATGTTGCAGATCACTCAATTTGAGAACTTTTTGACACTAACGGATCCCCCAGAGTTGATCAGGTCTAAATAGTCTGTAGAATAAGATTTCTACACCTTTTGCGGTAACACTACTCCGTTATATTTCTCGTGAAAACACACTTTTATTGCGTCCAGTTTTGGAAAAAAATTAATGGTATTATTAACCCTTTGAAGCCGAAATTTCATCTAACATTTCACACTTTTCATTATTTTGTATTAATTTATAATAATTAGGTCAAAATAAATGAAGAAATATATTAAGTATTTTAATTATTTTTGGTTTGGTAAAACATTGGAAAATGGCATCCATTTTTGCGTTAAAGGTAAAATCTTCCAAACAGGGCTGTCACTTCTAAAGAATTTTTCATCTTTGCACTTTAGATCTAAAAGAAGCAATCGGTGAAATTTATTTACGAAATAAATTGAAAATTCTTGAATAAGAAATAAAAAAATTTCAATCTACTTTCTTTTAGATTTTATTTTAGCACAAATTCGGATAATCTAACAGATTTTCTTAGGGATTACTAGACATTTTATAACTAAAAATACCTAAATATATTTTAACTTTTAATTAAGAGAGTCAGAAAGGGACGTCCCATCTGCGTAAAGGGTTACCCTATTGTAAAAAAATTGTAGAACAAGTATCAAAAACCAGTAAAAATTATACCAGGACCAGTGTGACCATACTGGAAATTTAAAACCTTGTATGGTACCATTCTGGAAATTTTAATACCAGATTTAAAATCGTACTGGAAAGTTTGATACCAGTCTTCAAACATACTGGGAGTTTTAAAGCATAGCTTCATTCTTAGATTTCCAGAAAAATATGTACTTACTAACTGTCTTGACATTTACAAACTTCGTTTTTTTTATTTATTATTATACACTAATTTCAAATAATAAATTTTTTAGATTTTTATAAGAATTCTTAACGTATATATTAAGGGCGATGAAAACGTACACTTTCTATGTACATTAATTAAAAAAAATACATAGTTAAAATTATTAAAATAATTTTATAATTTTGGAGGGAGAGAGTTTTCGAGTAAAGTTTTTTTCACAATGTTAATTACTTTAAAATCTGCTTAAAGTCATATAAACGAAAGTAATTTTATTATAAAAGTAATTTAATAATAAAAGACTAATAAATTTTAAATTAAAACTAATGATAAACAAGTTCGATAACTTTTAGGGTATTTATCGGTTATACGAACACAACTGCTTTTTCCGCTTTGTCGCCAACACGAGTTCCCTGAAAAGATTTGGATTTTTAATATCACAATGTCAAAAAGAAAAGATTTAACAATGGGAATATTTATACCTATTCAAATTATTTTAACATTGGTATTTTACAATAGTTATTTACCACAAATAAAATTCCTGAACTCGCACCATCGTACTCAATTACTATCAATATGTATAAAATTAGAGATTTAAATTATCTATAAAAATTTTCGAACAGTGTAGCTACTCCAGTGTACTTATTTGATGTGTATTGTGATGTATTTTAATAATATTCATAGATTTTTCAATTGAACCGTTTTCACCTTTATCACTATTTCATTAGTTTGGATAGAGCACAATACTCAAATTCATAAAGCAAACATCCACCATAAATAGAATGCAGAATGTATTGAGAAAAAGTCCAAAGCACGATATGCCAAACAAAGTCTTAGCATATGTTGTAAAGAATGAACACTTAATACAAGGTTACTTTTAAACTTTCTGGAAAGGTTACATTAGAGTAGTTTAATTGTTGAATTTCTTAACTATTCAAATACACGAGGGGTCGTTCAAATATTGCAAAAGCAAAATGGGATAGGGTTTGAGATTATTTATGCAGACAAGGGTGAGGAGTATGAGCAACGCTTAGGTAACAGATTAAAACCACATTTTCAAAATTTCTCTCAAAATTTTAAATAAAATATTGTTTTAAGAGAGGAAAAATTTGACAAAATTTCTAGGTGTTTCAGAGGTCAAGAGATTTAAACCACTGAAGGTAGACGCAAAATTCCTAAAGAATTTTAGACGAGAAATTTTATAAGAATTGATCACTTCGGAAAACTTCGTCGTTTATTTTAAACTGATTTTTTTTTCTTTTACAGAAATATATTAGTTCTCAGTTAATGAAAAAAAAAAGGTTTTTTAAAAGACTTTCTCTAGTGAATAGAGGAAGTACGATTCTTTTGCTGACAAGAGGGATGAGTCCAAAATTTCCCAAAACACGCTTTCGTAATATTTCAACCCCCCCCCCTAAGAAAAATCGAAATCAGCTATTAAGTTATATTGAACAATAAACACGAAAATTTAAATTCAAAATTACAAAATTTATTCAAGATATTTACAGGAGCTGTTTGACATTTAATGAAACAATGCATGAGATAGTTGTACATGAGATAGTTTAACGTTTATTTAATAAATTCGCACTGTTACAACACACATTCTGAAAAAATAAATTCTATAACAATTTATTTCATAAGTCCAGGTGCAAATCTTTGGAACTACCATCTTTAAAAGCAGTTAAATATTTTTTAGCTTTATTAATATTCTTAAACATTTTATAGCATTAATTATTCAAAAGTCTGCTTGCATGCTTTCTAAAAATCTTTCTTTTGGGCAGCAGTTTTGCATCTGGGCTCTTTTACAATATCGAGAGTATACACAGTTCTTTTCACAATTTACAACTCAATAAAACGATGCATATAAATATGGAAACAAAGTTTCAGTGAATGAATAAAATTCAGAATTTTAACAATAAGCGAATCTAAATAGCTTCCAAAACAATTTTACAAGTTACAAAAACAATTTTAAAAGGTGAAAATATTTAAATTCTCAATTCTAGACAGATTTTAAATAAAGCTCAACTTTTTAAATCAAATACTATTGTGCCTTAAAAACAACTCTTTATGTATGAGTAAATTGTTAAATCTAAAATATTCCATAAGCTTGAACACAGCATAAAATTTATCCCTATTTTCAAGTAATTTGCTATTTAATTTTATTTTAAAGTATCTTAAATTTTTGAAATAAGACCCAAGATTATAAAGTTTAAGTGACATCTTAGGCTTAAATTTAATAGATTTAATTTAAAATTAGTCACTAATGGCACCGAAATTTAACAGAAGTTTTCTACACAATACGAGGATATGCTCTCTATTATAGGAGCTTCCATGCATGAATCGAGAAGTTCCGAAACTGCTGAAAGATTACGAAATAGGAAAAAGGAAGCAGAACGGCCGTCTACCACTTCCCATTCTTACCCCGCATTCTCCCAGCAATGACAAAACTTCCGGTTCATACTTGCAAGCTTCTATAGCAGATAGATGCCTTCGTATCGCGTAGACTTCAGTCAATTTCAGTGCATTGCCGAAACATTAACAATCTAGATAATTTATACGGAATTTTAAAAGAATTTTAAATTTCTTTCAGTTTAATTACTCTGAACTGCAGCTGTTTATTTTAAAACAATCTACTCATTTTAACTTTGTGTGTAATCGTTATCTTAGTATTTAGTAAAGGTCGATGAACTTTACTATATATTTCATAAATTTAGTTTCGATCATTTTATTGCAGCCCTTATGCAAAATTACCTTTGGTAAGGAACAGTTTATATTTCTAAATTTAACCAATTTTTACTTTAATTGGAAGTTCTCTGCAATATCTCTTTTCTAATTTAAAATTTAGGATTTCATCGGAAGAGTTCATTTGTTAAAAAGTCTTTAAAAGAAATTGTTGAAAGTTTAGCTTTAATTTATTGTCTCCATTGAACTACTTACGCATTTTTAAAGTAGATTACTTTTTAAAAATTATAAATTTAAAGTTTAAATATTCAGTTATTAAGTATATATACTTCTAAAATACAGATTAAGATACAATTGAAGTATAATTAAGTGAAAAATATAATTTACTTATTACAGGAATGGTCATCTATACCAGTTTCTTGCCCCAATCGATTAGAATTTTACTCACAACAGTCTCTGATACACTTACAAATGTATAACACGTTATCTTGAAAAAGATAAAAATTCAATGAAGTTTCTGAAAATGAGGGAGAATAGTTTTGTGCAGAATTTAATTGCCTCACACCCTCTTATACTTAATTCTCATCCTATTAGTACTGTACCTTCAATTTCTAGAAAATTCTTATTTGCATAGCAGTGTCTAAATATTATGTATTTATAATTAAATACGTTAAATTAAGATCCTGTTGGCTTTTTGAAAATTTTTAATTTTATTTGCATTAAGTTTAAAATTTCAAATCAGAAAAACCTAAGATTTCAATTCAAGATTTGGTTAAGGATTCACCCAAGGGACTTTGATATGACTTAACTATCAGACTTTATCTAGGGTGAATATTTGCTGCAAATATAGAACGAATCTGATATCTTTCATGGATCCTATCTGGGACTATGAGTTGGTAACGGCCCCTTTGTCTATTTTAAAGAGTGGGTCCTACAATTTCCTTAAATGTGTTGGTAGCATATGGTTTAATCGATACCTTCTAGAAAAGCAAACATCTCTAGGTGGTTTTAAGCCCCATTTTGCTTTACTCTTTTAAAGCGTCATTTGATTAACACTTCGCACAAGTCTTAGTAAAAATAAAATAAAAACATTCGCATTTAATGCATCGGGGTTCTTCACGGATTTGAATTTATTCCGACAGGACAAACTATCCTTAAGTACGCTAAAACAGTTTTTGGTAAAGTAGTTCAGTCATCGCAATGGTATGGTTTATTATGAGTAACCTTTTTTTCGTAGAAGCGAAATTTTAACTGAATCTAAATGAATATTTTTTTAACTCAATTTCTAAAGAAAAATAAATTAAAATTACTTTCAATAGTTCTTAATATTTCGATAAGTTATGAAATCTATAGCGAGTAGATTTACTTTTGGAATTAAGGAAAATATTTTCATCCCCTTACCTTCACCCATAATTCATTTATCCTCGTAATATATTTACATGCATGCAAAATATTTTCCTTTCGTACTTCGAAACTACCCAGCATTTACGTTTTGAAAAAATGAACGAAGTCCTAGAATTTGATAAGGTTTGAAACCAAAGAGATTGACTTGATGAAAGTGAACTTTAAAAAAAAAACCGAAGTTAAACTAAACATGCCAAATATCGATAAACAAATGACTGTTCTAAATGTGCACTCATGCTAAGATATTGCAAGTACTGAGAATAACCGTCAGCATTCTTACACAGTATAAGGACATTGTTCCACAGCAGAAGGCTTGCACGAATGAACTGAAGAGTCCCGAAACGGCTGAAAGAATGAGGAAACACAAAGAGAAAGCAGAACGGCCGTCTACCACTCCCCCTTCGTGTCTCTCATTCCCCCAGCAGCTTCGAAATTTCCGATCCATGCGTGCACGCTTTTTTGCTGTTTGAGCAACGCTCCCCATGAGCTGCTTTCGGTGAATCTCTTCTCGCAATAGTTTTCGAACGTAAGTGGTTTAAAAATACTATGTTCGCGACTTACAAAAGTGTCACGTGGCTTATCGTTCCATTGCGGATGAACTAGTTACTTACGTTTTCGCGTATTTCATTTTTTTCGAATAATGCATAGACTCAGATTTTAAAAATTCTGCTATTTTAATACGAAGTTAAGTAGTCAGGCAGTCACTATGAACAATTAAAACACGGTCACCATGACATCCGACGAATCTTTTTTATCAACTTTATGCTCAAAGCTGAATATTTCAGTAAAAATATATATATCATTGACTTAACCGACCGCTGTGCTAGAGTAAAATCTTAGTTGTAGACTGAGAGAATGATTTAGAACTCTTTTGCCGTCGGGCTAACCGTAAAAGGTTCTCCTCTCCATGTAACGCAAATGCGGGTTAGTTCCATCAAAATGCCTTCCATTCAGGCTAATGCTTTACACAACATTTCCCTTGTTTTCTGGGTTGAGGTGAAAATGACAAGACTGCGGAGTTTAAACTCGGAGAGTAGTCTACTCAGCATGAGGTCGGCTGTTTGCAGGTTATAAAATAAAGCTAACATTCAAAGATTATTAAATTAAAAATAGAGAGGAAATTCTACAAAAGTAAAAAAAAGCAATTACCCGCCAAATCGGGAGAAGATATAATAACGCTTGTTAAAAAAAAAGAAAAAAAAAAAAAAAAAATAACTAGTCAGTATGTGCAGCGTAACGTTTGATCTCGTGCAGTAATCAAGTCGAAGTTCCTGCAGAAATGCTAGTTTCAATTATACACCTCAAAAGGTTTAAATTGTTTCTCTGACCTGTCAGAAAAGTTTAAAGACACTTTTATACATTAAAGTAAAAACTGACTGAATATAATTACACGAAAGAAAGGGCTTTTCCTTGAATGCTATGCTGTAACTAGTAAAAAGTCAGTAGAGGCAGCAGAATTTTTTTAAATCTTTTATTAACTTCTGCTGTATCCCTTTGGATATTGAAAGAAACAAAAATCTCATTTGATGCAATTTTTCATGACACACAAACATGCCAAAAGGTTCCTTTGCAATGCATTGATTAAAAAATGTGACGGTATATAAAGCCTATGAAAAAGTGAATGCGCAATAATGACTTTACTATAATTGAATCCGAAGTATACGCTAAATATAACAATCCGATGAATGATTTCACTATCGAAAATTCATATTACTGGATCATTTATTTAGTATAAAAATCTGTTCTATATATAAAAGATACCAACAATTTATATTTTTCGTTTGATGGAAAGTTCGGACAAAATTTTCTTATGAATTTTAATCAAACTGTTTTAATCTCACAGATTTAGGGAACGTAAAATTAAAAATTTCGGAAATCGAAGAAATCACGCTTCACCGTTAGTTTGTGACACATTTAAACAATTTCTGACAGACAATATTCTGTCAGGTAGACGATTTAATTCAAATTTTTGTTTTAATAAGTGGTGTTTTAGAAATTTATAAATGTTTAAAAAGTCATTTATATTTTAAAGTAATTTGCAATCTAATTATTAGGTCAGAAGAAATTTACAAAGCAATTTTTAAAATCATGCTTTTGAAACACTACTCACAATTTTATAACCACCAAGATAATTGAAATCACATTTTTCGAAACGGCTATGTTACTTTCTTCAGGCAAAAGTTTTATAATTGTGTGAAAAATGTAGTTTCATAATATAAAGAGTTATTTTGAATCTCTTACGCTAGTGAAATCTTATAACTCTGAGCCAAGTTTCATTAGAGGTTAAGTCAAGATGTTATAGATTAGTAAGAAACTGTTATAGTGACGAAATTCCTTAATAAAGCATCAACTTATTTAAAACTTTTTCCTTGGATATTTTAATTAGGAAACTAGAAATCTATTCATTCTATGTAATATAAATTTAAATCTTAACTAAAATATATCTATACCTAATTATAGCTATATCTAATAAAATTATATTATGATTAATCATAAAGCTAGATATATCTAAATCTTAAAATCATATTTTGCAAATAACACTTTACTCTATTGTATCTAGTTCTTTTTTCTATACTAAGTGTAGGCAATAGTGGATAATGTTTTGAGGAATTTCGCTACAAAAGAAAGTATTTGTCTCAGAGTATAAGATTAAACTATTTTTTTCTAGTAAAAAATTTATCCGGATTAAATATCAGTTTGATTAGAAATATTCACGATAACTATTTGTAAAAACTTATCAAATAAATTATTCGGAAATCTAGTGTAATGTAAAAATCTTAAGTCTTGGATTTAACGGACAATATTTTCACCTCTGCAAACTTTAGGACTCTCGAAAAATTGAAAAAATCAAATTCAGTAAAAAACTAAAATGATTTAACTACTCTAGTGAAAAGAGATAATCGTAATTTTCATACTCCTTAAAAAAATTTATAACGTACAAGTTCTATGCAGTTTCAAATTTTACTCTAAGTTATGCAGTTTGAATGCAAAAATGTACGTTCTCCTTTCCTTGCTAAACGCTTTTATGTAAGGATAATTTTATGACTCTCTAAAACAATTTAGTTATACAAGTACGAATACAAATTTTTAAGAATGTCTACTGTCTGTCAAGTACTATTGAATGTCTACTTTAACAAAATCAGAACGGTTAGATCCCTAATCATTGTATAATCATAAAGCAACAGGCAAAACAACTCTTAATTTAAGTGTTCCCTTTTGAAATTTATATACCACATTTGTTTTAGTTGAACCGTTTATAAGGGCCATTTTATCAATTTAAGTTGAGATAATAATTTTGGGAATAAATTTTTCTTCTCTTCCTGACCCAACGTTAACCTTTACTGTTACAGGCAAACAAAGTTATAGATTCAATACGTTGTTTCATTAAGACAAAGGTTCCCAACAACTCTAGATCCATGAAATGTAGAGAAAACTGACACCAATAAATCAAAATAGTAAAATCGAAGGGAAAATAAAAGTTTTGGTTGAGTTTACTTTCTAAATGTAAACTAAAAGTTGCAGCAGCTATGAGATTTGGTTTAAGAGGGCGTATAAAATTTATTTCGAATTTAAAAAGTTTAACCATACGATAATAAATCTTGTTTAATTTTATATAGATTTTAGGGTTTAGCATTTAAAATAATTTTACTGAGAAAGAATTTTAAGGTTTGAATTTACAGCAAAAATTTACTCTAATAATTTCATGATTAACATAAGTTAATGATATTAATATTTAAGCGATTTTAAATTTTGTTTTAAAATAAACAGAGTACAGAGTAGTCGTTCAGAGTTCAACATTGATTTGTATGGAAAATATTTAAATATCGAAAAATTAAGAAATCTAGAAAGATTAATTTTCGACGTATAGGTTTTACACTACTTAATGAGTTTAATTGTTCTGTTAGGAAAAAAAGTTGCTATACTTAAATTGATAACTAAGTTTAGAACCATTAAAAATTGAAATATTATACAAAATATTCTGATAAGTTTGAGTAACATGTTTATACATGCTTTTAATTTATATTGAATGGGCCAGTTCTAAATTGACACATATTTCTGAAACCAGGAAGACTTTATGTAAGGGTAAAATTACTGGAAAACAAAAATCTCAAGAACATAACCTTTTCCCGAATGAAAGGATGGTGATGTCACAATGGTCATATCTTCAGGGCAGGAGATTGCTGGCTCTGATAATAAGAAGTGAAGTATCAAACTACTGGGAAACAAAAATCTGAGCATGCTTCTGAATGAAAGGATGGGAGACGTCACTAGGGTCATCTTGAGTAGACTGGATTGATATAGACAGTTCTAGCAGAATAATGTAGAGACTTTTTTTAATACCTGAAATAAAAGAAACATTAGGAACAAAAATAGATTGCTAAATAAAATACATTTCAGTTTTCTAAGTAGAATTAGCACCTTTTATTAAGATCACCTTAATGTTTAGCACTTTTTGATAATTTCATAACCATGAGTTTTATTTGGAGCAGGGTATCTAAAATTTTTGGTGTGGGGTTGTCCTAATAGTTACGAAAATTTAAACCACCATAAGCATTGCGCAAATCGCGTCTACAGTTTTAAGTCGCTTTGATTTTTAGTTTCAAAATATAGACCAGTGTGAAAATTTAAATATAAGTAACAAACTTAAAAACATAATACAATAAAAATAAGTTTGGTTCAATTCAAATATATTTTGCAAAAATATTTGACAAAGTTGTTAAGCATCAAAATTTCTCACATTTTTGCCACTCTCAATCTGAGCCCACAATTTAACAAATTAATCTGAAGGAAGAAAATTTTCCGTAAGAAATCCTGTAAGGAATGGAATGTTTTAAAACACTTGTAAGGAGGAAGATCTTGCGTTGTTCAAATTTCTTCTCGCTACAGCTGCTCCTGTTTGCGAAAGTCTGAAAATAAGACTGCCCTCCGCTTTTAAAACGAATGCGTGGAAACTAAAACATAGTTATAAGGTGAACGGGGGTCATTCACATTCAGGGAGTTTTCCATAAAGATTAGCGGGAATTGTGCCGTGCACAGAATTTTATATGTACAGCTTTTACGATGGACAGCCAAAAAGGAACACAGCTCAAGTTTCTTTTTTTCAGTGTTAAAATGTGACAATTAACATTAACACTACCATACCTTAACACTACCATAACCGGTCAAATGGCAGTTTAAGAACTTTGCCATAGAAAATGCGCTTAACATCTTATCTTTTCTGCGCATTTGACTTCATGAATTTTTCTAACAATTATATACAGTTAATATTCCACTTTTTTGTATTTTTTTTGTTTCGAATAATATGTGTCATATACCTACTTCTACCACAACCGGTCATTTGACGGAGAGAATAATTTATTGCTTTAAAAAGGTTACCGGAACAGAAATTACAGCGTAATACGCGTTCAACGTATTGCATTGGATGAGTTGCACATTTGCTGCAAAGACTTGTGTAGAGAATTCAATCAGAATAACTGAATTCAAATATCAAGAAAATACCTAAAATTTCAGATTGGCATTTTTGTTTCAGAAAAAAGTGACAAAAACTACATGTTTTGGCAAGTAGCTTATATTTTATTTTGGATAGCTTTACTTCATTTCTACCTGCTAACAGAAAAATATCGAAACAAGACATCACAAGTTCTTAGAAGAACAAATATTAATTATAAGAATTATATTTCGTATAATTATAGCAATTATAGAAATAATAACAATTAGAAGAAATATGCTCGCGGGAAATGTACAATGGAAACATCCTGTATTCGTAAAAAATGTGTTGAGTAATGAATTAAAAATTCTTATTCTCAGTGTTTGTAATACATAAAATTCGCAAAATACAGTTTTGTTTAATTTTAATAAATTTTTTCTTTTCAGTTTATCTCCTTCCTGATATCCATGTATCATACCTTCAATCAAGAAACATAAAGTCCGCTCATTTGAAGAAATAGGTATACATTAAGTGTTGCTATGTTTAGTGTTTAACGAGAAATACATACTCACTTTTATAAACACTAGGCATTATCACGGGGAAAAGTTCCGGACTTCGGGATGGTTAGGTAATTAGAAGATGTAACTTTCCTGGTGATGTCTTCTTATTCGGAATTCTAAAAGATAAAAAGTGACTGCCAAAACTAAATATACTATACTAAACTATTATAAATATGTACTGTTATAACATCATAGCACCCAATGGCAACCTTGTAAAAACTATTGTTTACTTTTGAGCTCTTCAAAAAAGGCTCAATTTAAAAAAAATACTGATGAGAGATAATGGGTGCAACGCAATACTAATTAGGATCTATTAGTTTAAGAAAAATTGTCATAAGTTTAGTTTTTAAAATAGAATCAAATGCTCTTTCTTAAATACCCATTTTCTTGACTTCGCATCTTGATCTATATCTAGAATAAGGTTACCGACGTTTTTTTAATTACAAAATCTTCTGTAAAGGACACAATAGTAAACCAAAAATATTTTCTGAAATGTTTTGCAAGCGTTTAATAATTTTCAAAAACACAATATGGAGCAATCTTTGGAAATAAACTGGAATAGTATTAAGAATTAATTTTCCCCATTAAAATAATCATTGAATATTTAAATTTCCTAGCAAAAGAAAAATTAAAGCTTTAAATTTATTTAGAGTCTAGATTGTTTCGTATCGCAGTTTCAATTTTATGGTTCAAGCGATTTCACTTAAATACGCTAATTTGCGCTTTAAGTTGGAAAAACTTGATACAAATGAACTTTCTCAGAAACAAACGTAACCTCTTCTATGAACTAAGAATTGAAAGCCCAAAATACGGAAAAGTTGGTGCAAGCGAATAAATATCCCCCTAAAAGTTTTAGCGGCTGAGAAAAAAAAGCGGGAGATCAAAAGTTTAAAGCTCTTAATAATAATTTAACTTTTTTTTAAACACGCTAGATGGTATCAAACATCTTTCTTCAGAAATTCTTATAAACTTGAAGAATTATATTCAAGCTTTGATTTTGTCATTAAAACGAAATTAAAAATGTCGACATCTGCACATCTTTTCATTCAAATGACCAGTATTAAGATAGGAAATTTATAAATTTTTCTTAAAGTCTACTGCGGCTACATGATAAAGAATCCAAATCCTTAAAAATGTTTAAAGTTTAATATTAAACTTTGCGAAATAAGACCCAGTTTGATGACTCTCTAACTACAAACAGCATATTTTGTTCGTAAAAATTCATTTAGTAGCTTAAGTTGTTTCCTCAGTGTATAAATTTCTAAGCCCGCATGTTGGATACCTTCCACTTAATGTCTTCAATTATGGCCGAATTTAAGAAAACCTTCAGCAAATTACAAATTCTTTACTACACACTAAACCTGAATGAGCCCGAACACACCGTTATAACTAATCACTTTTAGAAACTTTTCTTAATCCTGGAAATTCCATTTCACTAAATAAAAAGTAAAAATTGAGCTTAGCTAAAATATTCATTATTATAATTTTCCATTATATTACTAGAGCTATCAGCAACTACAGCTCACCCACAAACTACTACTTCGAATAGTTTGTCTTCAATTCCAGATAAAATTACAGTAAAAAGTACTGGACGGTAAACAAAATACCTTTATCGTTGAAATTTAAACCGTAGGTTAGAGTTTTTAGTGATTTTACAGTAAATCTTTCTGTATAAAAAATAAACTCCAGTTCCTAACCAAGTTATGAGACGCACTATTATACTCTATGAAAAATCTTAATTATCCTATACAGCATTGTTTTTAGGCGGCGGAAACCGGTTTAAACTTGTTTACGTTCGTGTATCAACTGGTTAACATTGTAAAGCAATACGTTAAAAAATAAATACAAATAGGAAGTATATAAAATATCTTCTGGTTAAAGATTCATTACATGTATATTTAACTACAAAAGTATTGCCTATAAACTTGTGCAAAACATGTCATTATTAGAACACAACCTTGCGTCTAATCATTTGGCTCATTATCATTATATACTAATACCAATAATAAATATTCTATATTTATATAATATATAGTCTAATTTAGTTAATCGTCGAATTTATATATAGTATAATTTAACCAACTGATACAAGAACATAAACAAGCCCCAACCGGTTTTAGTAGCGTAAAAACAATAAAGCTGTAGAGTCAACTGATAATTAAAATTTTACATAGAATCTTATAGTTTACGGCACTGTATAGATACAATTTTATAGAGCAAAATCTATACGGGACTGTATAGATTTTGCTCTAAAATTTTACGGTAACGAAAATTTACATACAGTGTGTCAGTGCTTTTTGCCCTACTTTTATCGTTGAATTATTTTGCAGTGCTGGTATTAAAAGTCTTCTACGAAAATTTAAATTATTCACATACATGTATTGAAAATGTTTTTGCGCTTTTTACGCCTAAACACTTAGACAATATTAAGATACATCAAGTAAACATAATTTTGATCGAAAATAATTTTTAAAAATATTTAAAATTAAAGCTATGTTCTAATTAGATGAGTTCGTAAACGTAATTTAATATTACCAAACAAGTTTCGTTTAACAAATTCACTTTTATGAGTTGTACCACATTGTCCATAAAGCTGATCACTAAATTCATCTTAGAAGGAATCATTTAACTGATTTATAGTGCGCATAAACACTGTCAAGTTTCGACGCAGAGTAAGATCTTTATATAGCATAAGGTAATATTAGTTTTTAACCTTTAATTTAGAAACCCAAAAAGAATAAGAAAGTGGAAAACTTATTTTGTATCCTTAAGGCGTTTAATTGTAATAGGAAGATCAATGGATCCTCTACCAATTTCGTTTTCCTGATAGTACAAATGCAACGACAATGGAAACTATTGTCTGACTGATTTTATCTTATAACCGCATTTAAACAGCAGCCTCAATACAAAATTCACGACTATCAACGCTCAACTCTAATCTTTTAATTTTGAACCCAACCCAGAAGACAATGGAACTCCTAGATCAAGTGCTGGGAGAAATTTGCCTTCATGGTGGACTTTGATGGAACTAGCCCACGATGAGAATATTTTACTTCAGCACTGGTATGAGCTAGTCTGGAAAGGAATTCATATGAACCAGCCACCACTAGGATTCAAACCCGAGGTCACGTTATCGCGAGGAGAATGCTTTACCCTCTGAGCCACAACGATTCAAACCATTTACTGAAATGTATTGATTACTCGATAAAATGCTCATACTAATATGGGAACTGTATTATATATAAAGAAACCCACATTTGACCGTACAACTTTCAGGAAATAAATCTTTAATTACTTTAGATAATTAATAAAGAGTTAAAATTTAGTAGTTTACCACTATATACTTACCGGCTGTAAAATCTTAGAAGTTTTTACTCTTAGATTCTAAATTGGTGTTTGTTCGAATATTCCATCCAACTACGGGATGTTCTGTTTAAGAGGTCTGTGCATGAATTTCTTGAATTAGACTACTGTCAGAGCTGAAAGTAAACAGTTTATTAAACCCTGTCCCAAACATTTATCGAAGCAACTTATGACTGACTTAAAATCAAAAGCATTTAATTAGGAAGTATAGCACACTGTTTAGATACAGCGGAAAGTTATTACGGGTACTTATCGGTAATAGGCACCACGAGTTGACAGATTCTTTCGCCAATAAGAACTAGTTCCCTAAGAGTGAAATTTTTTTGTATTCCTAAGATATTTATGTTTAACATCTTACCATGATAATTTTTAGAATTCAAATTTTTGCATTGGATTATTATTTCAGTTTATTAAGTTTAACAGTCACGTCAATTATTGTCGCGTGTACTATTCACGATACTATTATAACTAGATAATGGTCGCGATATTATAGTAATAGATACATATCGCTCATGATCGCAAAATCGTATTTGATATATAGTATCAGATGTCTGTGACCTACGCGTACCAGAATCTGGCATGTTGGCGATCAGCTTCATGGTCTCCTTGTAGCATATTACATCCATTTCTGTACTTTTATTTGTACACGTTGTTTAATTCACGCATAACGCAAAGAATCAGATCCTCATATGGATTAAGCAGATGCAGAATTACCAATCCATACGATTGTTTGGAAAGATTTTGCCAAGTGGTGAAATATAAGAATTTTGCAATTCGCAATAAAGCTAGGTATTATTTTCTCATTCTTTAATGAGTGTAAACGAGTGTTTAATATTTATTATCGAAAGTGAATCCACGATGTTGTAAAAAAGAGGCATTTTAAGATATTGCTATAGGGAGGTGGAAAGGCTTCATGGCAAAACTATGATTTGATGACAATCTCCCTCAAACTTTAAAATTCGTGGACGACCCTTTATTTGTGGAAAATGCTTCTGCCAAAATACTAATTTTTAAAAATACCAGATTAAGAAAATTCTTCATCAAGCTTTATATCATTAGATATCCCTCATTTGCTAACACTTGTAAAACGAAGACATGATATTTTAGTTTATTTTTGTTGATAAAATTTCAGATTATTATAGAGTTTCCATAAGTTTTGGCATGGTACTTTACGTTAGTACTCTCTAGACAAAATTATCTTGTTTAGTAAAACATTCGTATATTTAATATTTCACTGCATGTAAAAAAACTGAAATGTTTTCGAACAATTCAAAGACATTAAAATTTGAGAACGTTCTGTTCTTTATAATTTTAGAGGTGTTGAAATTTGAGTACAAGACTCATTCTTTGAGGAACGTCTGATCATCTTAGCTTAGAGAAAGGTGATTTAAAGTAAATCATGAAGCTTCGAATATTTTTTTAAAACATTCAAACCTTGTCTTAGAATTTTTAGAGCTATCTGCGACAAAAGTCTCTAGCACCAATATCTTTCTGCAAGATACTTTTAATCATAACAAACATATGTTACTCATTTAAAATAACAAAAATACTGTGTTTACCAAAAACTAATTTTTTAATAAAAACATAATTATTCTAATATTATGGGTGATATTCTCGCATTTTGTGGGACGGGCATACAAATTATTTCCTACTTCGAATTTTGTAAACAATTATTACAATAAAAAATATTAAAAATCACGAAATCCGTAGTAGTAATTGCCGAAAAAAAAAGACGAAATTACGGGAATCCTGCTCCTCAAATGCCTGTTTCGTTTCAAGATTACGTTGTTGTAATAAATTTCTCGTAAAAATATCGGATTTAAAAACTAAGAAATCAATAACTGCCAAAAACTATATAGATTTATTGCTTTGATAAGTAAACACTCGAATGCACGATTCGAATTTTCCATATTGTTTAAAATATATCGGGATATTTAAAATCAACGCGAAAACCAATAACTGCCGAAAATACAATCAGGACATTACATCGATTTACAATACAATCGTCGTAAATGGAGCGCGTCAAAAAGTGATGATCCAATCGCATGATTCAAATATTACGAGTAAACATTTCAGTAGAAAAGTAATTTTTCTTCAAAAGAAAAATTTTTCTGCAAGAACTCTAAGATATGATAATCTTGCACAACCCTGCCATAATTTGCATATTGAAAGCTTCTAACTTTACCTCTTTATTTCCCATACTTTTTATATTACTTACGTAGGTGAAGACCTTCAGCGGTATAGCATTATCTCAAAAGGATGCAGATTCATTAAAATACAGATTACAAAAAAAAAAAAAGATCGCCATGCTTTGAGGGTAGCATTCCAAAATCAAAGCTTGCAAAATACAGGAATCTAATTGAAAAATGTTTAGTTACACTTTGATTCATCCAGTTCTTACAAAAGTTTTAAAAACTGCATATTAATTGCGAAACGTTTTAAACTAGGCCTAAAAAGATCAGGAATTTGTTCACCGACAAACGTTTCCAGTCCACTACAACTCCAATTCAAAATATTAGAATAACCAAAAAAGGCATTGTATTACCTTATAAAATGCGTGATATCTTTAAAAATAAACAACGGTGGCGAACGAAAAAATTATTAACCGTCCACAATTAGTTGACGTATGATATTATTGTTCACACGCACCTAAAGAAGTATTAGAGATTTTATAAAAAAAATATTGAAATTTTTCAAAATATTAAAATATTTCCAGAGGCGATTCAAAATATTAGAATATCTGTAAAATTGTGTGATTGGTCAACGTTAATCATAAAATTTGCATAAGTTGCGCCACTGTAGAGCTAGTACGCGTATAAAGGCTCGTTTGAAAATCAGATTTAGTTAGTTGGGAGTTAAAATTGGTCGAACGAAAGACATACCGGACACTACCAAGACAGCGATTGTGACTCTACGCAATGAGGGAATTAGTCAACAAATGATTGCCAAAAAAGTGAATTTCTCTCAAGGAACTGTAAGTAAAATTTTAAAAGATTATTCTACAAATCAAAGTTTTAAAAATAATCGCTGAAATAGTGGTCGTAAACGAATAACCACACTGAGACAAGACAGAATGCTGAAACGTGTCGTCACTAAAAATCGCTTCAAGAGCTTGAGATTCATAAGTAGAAAGTGGAGAGAACAAGGAGTGGATGCCTCAACATCTACCACACTACGACGACTCCATGAACTTGATTTTCAATCACGTGTGCCCAAGAAAAAGCCGCTACTTACACGCAAGCAAAAACGAGCCAGAGTGAGGTGGTGCAAAGACAGATTGCAATGGGGTATTCAGGACTGGAATAACGTACTTTTTAGCGATGAATCGATGTTTTGCGTTTCCCACGGTCATCAGGGTGTCCGTGTTTGGCGTTGCAAGCAAGAAGCTTTTACCTCAGATTGCATGAAACGCTCAGTGAAGTTTAGCACTTCTGTAATGATTTGGGGGTATATGGGTGCTGAGGGCTTAGGAAAGCTGTGCATTTTTAAAAGGAAGGGTAAATTCTGAAGTATACAAGGAGGTACTTGAACATTTTATGATTCCGTCATCGGAAGATCTATTTGAGGGTGACTTTATCTTCCAACAAGACTCTGCATCTTGCCACACGTCAAACGCCACCACTACTTGGCTTACTAACAATAAAGTCAAATTACTTCCTTGGCCGGCCAATTCACCCGATTTGAACCCCATCGAGAATATATGGGGTTTAATGAAGAAACGCCTTCAGGATTTAGCTCCAAAGGACAAAAATGAACTCATAGAAACCGTGAAATCCGTTTGGGCAACTATCAGCAAAGATGACTGCAAAAAAGTAGTGCATCGTATGCAAAATCGTTTGCGTGACGTTATTAAAGCTAAGGGAGATGCTACTAAGTATTAACTATTCATGCAGATTTCATTTAAATGAATTATGCTATTTTTGTTCATGTTATTCTAATTTTTTGAACCACTGTGAAAATTATTCTAATTTTTTGAATTCTTAGAAAAAATTCATTGTAAAAACTTTTGCAATATCATAATAATTTATTTATGTTATGTTCATCTACAAAACATGTAGAATGTGATAACACACTTCAAAATTCTCAGGTATTCATTTTTACCAAAATAAATGCATATCTCAAACCACTATGTGCTTTATTTATCATTATTCTAATATTTTGAATTGGAGTTGTATAAGTGTTCCTCATAAAAGTTCTAAAAATATCAAAACGAGTGCTTTCAGAGCAGTTACAGAACTTCTAAAAATCTTGATCTTTGATGCCGATAAAATTTAAGCAATGGAGCAACATCAATTCTTAAAGTTAAGGCTACAGTGAACTCTTCATAAGTTTCTTAAAAAATAGTGTTACACTGCTGTAACTTGCACGAAGATTGTTTACATTTAGAAAGAACATAAAAAAAAATCTGATACACAATTCATGCCGTAAGATGAAAAATTTAAATTTTTTCAAAAAAATTTTAGATTTGTTTTGAAGTTTAAATAGGAAAAGATTATTTGTTAATTTGAACTAGTTACTTCAAATTTTAGGGAAAAAATTTATAATTTTTTACTAATTTCCACACAGAGTAAAACAAGCAAGTTTCGTCAACAAAAAAATTTAAAATCGTCCCTCTATGAACGTTTTGGAACATTAGAATGACTGAAATATGTTGTGGCACCTTATTTTGAATTTGTTTCTCTACAAGTTTTTAATCATTTATCTAGAGACTCTCAAAAAAAGTTTCACGGAATAGTCATCAAAATGATAGCGCATGGAACTATTTCAATTTCCAGTTGGATGCAAAATTTTTGCTTTGAGAAACAAAAACACTCGCAAGCAATAACAAGTTCTTGTAATAAAAAAGCGAAATAACACTAATAGTGTCAAATGTTTTACAAATTTTTACGATTTTAATTATATGCTTTTTTATACAACTTAATATAAAAAAGTTCAAAATAAGAAAATAGATTTTTCGAGTGATTTTAATGATTTTGGGAGTCCATTGTAGCCTTAATAATTCTAATTTTCTAGAGTTTATAAAATTTGTATGGAAGAGGTTTTATTTTTACATAAAGGGTTCTAGTTTATTTAGCTCTATAGAACTAGAAAAATCACTCTTAACCATAATACAACAACTAAAATTTTAAAACACTATCATTAAAATAAAGCTTGAAGTATTCACCTTATAATTTAAAAATTCAACCACCTGAGGAAACCAAATAAAGTAGTTTACTTAAGTCAAAATTTAAATTTTACGAAGTTTCTTTTTAGTCATGTTAACATTAAATAAACTCATTCAAAATGTTTTTAAAAAGCACAGAATTAAGTTAACTTAATATCTTAAGTGAGTTTAAATTTTTATTTAATTACACATAGTCAGTTTGAAATAAATTAAAAAACTTCAATGTAAAAAAAAAAAATTTTTTTTTTGAATGTCAACTTCATGATTTTGTACGGATTAGTTTAGCATTAAAATTACCAAAAGATATATATTAAAAAGAATTACAAGCGAGATAACTACTTCCGAAACTTTCGTCTCTTAAAACTTAGAATTGATCATTAAAGTTTCAGAATGAAGGTACAAGGTTCAAAATTAAAAATTTTCAAAGCCTGAGAAACTTGAAAATCAAAATTGCACAAAATTATAATAAATGCACATCCAAAATCTGCATATAAGTCAATAAAATACTAAAATTTTAAAACAAGATATCTTTAATAATTTTAAAAAATTCTATGAAATCCTTTATTAGAGAAAAGTTTCCGTAACAAAGCTCATAATAACATTAGTTAAATATCATAATCAAATTACGATTGACAGTTGTAAAAACTAGTATAATTTTGTTATGAAAGAAAAATAATGAAGATAGCTTTCTTATACAGTTTTGAATTTGTTAGTAGACATTCGTTGTACATTAAAACCTATATATATCAAAGGAACAAAATTAACATTCAATGTTATTCAAAGTTTTAAAACACAAAATTAAGTTTTCTCATTTTAAAAAAAAGGACATTCGAAATAAAGTCTTACAATTTGAAATTTTACTTACCTTTCGACAAAATGGAGAAGACTGGTGAAACATTGAGTAGCTGACACGAAATCTAACGACTCGTTCAAGAGATGGAACTACTATTCTTTTGAAAAACATGAGCTTTCAATACTATCTCACAAATATAACGTTTCAAGTTATTCAACTCTTACAAACCAATAAAAAGTCAGACTACGAAACTGGAAGCAAAACACCACCCTTAACAACTGGAGCAATACAAACTCATTTTGCACATTAATTTCGGTCTTATTATACTTTTAAAAAATATCGATTACGATTATTTTATGGAACCACTGAATATTTTATGTATAGAAGAGTTGCCTCCCTGGTCGAGTTGTATCGCTCTCCAAACGCTGTTCAAAGCAGGGAGGTAGCGGGTTCGAATCCCGCTGTACTCTGAATGTATCTTCGTGCTGTCTTCTCTGTATTGTATTATCTGTTCTTCTATTTGACAAAGGTTTATAAGCCTAAATTGAGCACCCAAGCCTACAAATGTATGTAAATCCAATCAACATTATGTATAGAAGATATGGACCTCCGTGGCCGAGAGGTATTATTCTTCTGACAAACTCTCAGAAATGTAGGGGCTTAGGGTAGTGGCCATTTCGAATCTCATAAGTTTGGGCTTTGCTTCTATAATTTATGCTATCTGCTAAATAGATTTACAAACCATTCTTTGTATTCAGCACTCACACCACTAAACATACTTAGTGACTTAACATAAGACTTGTTCATTTATTTCGCAGGTGCGTATGAATCTTGCAGGCGCAAATTGTACAGTAAGTGAGTTGTTGTTGTAATTGTTGTAGTTAGTTTACGTCGCACCGCGCGATGGGCTATTGGCGACGGTCTGGAAAACACCGCTGAGGATGATCCGAAGACATGCCTTCACAATTTTGATCCTCTGCAGAGGGGGTGGCACCCCCGCTTCGGTAGCCCGACGACCTGCACGCGAAGTCGAGCACTTTACGGTAGTACAGTTTAACGAGGACCCATACCGCACACATTCGGTCCCTACACAGACTGATCCAAGTGGTCTCCCACCCGCACACTGACCGCAGCCAGCGATGATTGACTTCGGTGATCTGCTGGGAGTGTCTAAACGATCAGTCCACTGCGGGACTACAGTAAGTGATAGTTGAGTACCAAAAAACTTCATTGGAACACAGAAAAATAGATGTCGGTTGACTTTTTAAGCGTTCCTGGTGATAAACTGTTCAAATGATGGGTGTTTGCATTAGAATCAATTACCATTTGTAGAAAGAAAAACAAAATACACAATTTATACATTAGAATATATTTATTTCAAAAAATATGTAAGACAATGTTGTTTATTCTTAGTTTTTTTTTTAAATACAATTTATAAAAAGTACGATTCGCAAAGGCCCCCGGACACTTCCCGGGTGTGCCCTTGCGTTAAGACGATACTGTTCGAATGCGCTTTAGGGATGGTAGTCGCATGACTTTTTTTTTTAAAGGAATGCTTATATCTTCCATAGTAAGTTGTTTTTAACTTCCTTTTGTGATGTTGTAGGTAACTGAGCAAAGCATTCATTCAATAATCTTTTGTGGTTAAGGCTACGCCTGTAGGGTGATATCCAATATCCTGAGTTCGGAAACATCTCGAATTTATTGAGAGGGTGTTAAAAAGAGAGACCTCTTCTTTTCTACGTATTTTTTACACTGAATCAAATGAATGTTATAAGTTTGAACAAGTGAAGTAAGAAAGAATTTTCCTCCAATAATGCTCATATTAAATAGTTCGAGTCACTCAATGGGATTTCTTTTTTTATTTTTTATTTTGGAATTCCATAGATTTTACAAGCGTAGTTATTTTGAAAAATTATGTGGATTATTCTTAAAACGCCGTTTGAGGTTACTTGAAATAATTTATACGTGTTGACTAATCCATTTGTTCAATTAAAAATTACTGTCGATCATAAGATTGTTTTCAGCAATTTTTTTTCTTTTTTTTTCGTAATTTTTTAAGTTGCTTCTACGAAAGTTACCCCAAAATCTTTTGTGTGTGTGTGAGAGAGAGAGAGAGAGTTTGGTGCCCCAGAAAAAAAAATTTCTTTACTACTGAATATTTCGCTTCTAATACTTTTCATTTTACGTTGTTATAGTAATATTTTTTAAGTTTAAGAATATGAAATTTTGCATTTATATTACTTTTAATAAAAATTAAATTACAAACTATAAGTTTCAGTATCTAAAAGTCCCGGAGTGGACTGATCGTTAAGACACGGTTCCCAGCAGATCACCGAAGTCAAGCATCGCTGGCTGCAGTCAGTGTGCGGGTGGGTGACCACTTGGATCAGTCTGCGTAGGGACCGAGGGTGTGCGGTATGGGTCCTCGTTAAACTACGCTACCTTAAAATGCTCGACTTCGCGTGCAGGTCGTCGGGCTACCGAAGCGGGGGTGCCATACCCTCTGCAGAGGATCAAAATTGTGATGGCATGTCTTCCGATCATCCTCAGGGATGTTTCCCAGACCGTCGCCAATAGCCCATTGTGCAGCTCTAGTGCGACGTAAATGAATTACAACAACAACAGTATCTAAAAAAGCATTTTCATATTTGAGTTTCTTATTCCTGAATAATAATGTTGGATTGGAAAACGATACTGAAAATGATTCATACGTAAAATCGCTTCTTAAAAAAGAAAACTTTTCTTCGCAAGTGAAGTTGCTATTTACAAAATAATAAGGCTTGTGTTACGTATTATTTATTAAATTACGTATTATTAATTTTTAAAAGCTAATTTGAATATTTTTCACAGAAAGCAGAGGATTTTTCTTTTATTTAATAAAAATAATGGACGAGATTTATTAAGGATCGAATTTCACAATCAATCTTACTGTTTTTCAAATAATCTTTCCGAAATAATAGGGGATAAAAAGTTGTTGCAGCGTGTCTCTCAGCGAATGCTTTTAAAGAAATTTATTTTCTTCTGTTTTTTAATTTCTTTAAAAATTTTATATTGCGTTAAATAATATTAAACTCATATATATTATAAGCGTTTATTATTTATGCATGTAATGCTTTTCTAAATGCTATAACAATATACCTAGCTTTACATTTTTATCATGGCATTACATTTTTGTTTATTAAATGAAGGCTGTTGCAATCTTACTTTGGTTCGTTTTTAAATTATTTGATTGAATATAGTTTATACATATTATTGCTTTGGTTGCGATACTCTTTCTATTCTATAGTCTATGACTCACAACGGAGAGTATTAAATCACTTGTTAAAACATGGTTCCTACTTTTAGGGAATAAAAATACAGACTCATTACATAACATGAAAAATTCTAAATTTCTAAATTTTAATTTAGTGATAACAAATTTCGTGAGCTGTGAGTAAATATAGACTGATGGAATAAACAAATAAATGTATTTGCTTAAACTATCATTTTAAATAGAGTTTTACTTAACTTTCTAATAATTTTGCGTTTTTTATCTAATTATTAATATGTTTATCAATATTATCAAACATAATTTATCATCGTCACTCGTTTATCTGATCCTTATGCTTTTTTAAGGTTGATTTTATTTTATATAAATTAGTTTTTGGTTTTGATTCTATTACAACCATAGACTTAATATTGAAGAAAACCTTTAAGAGAGACCTCGCAAACCTCTGCACCAAATGCGAAAAGGGTTAAATAAGGAAACACGAAAAAACAAAAAATATTAACAAAACAGATTGAAATGTGTTCCAAATATTTGTGAGGGGTTTTTATTCGGAGAGCTCTTTTTTTACCATTTCTAAAGGAGATCTCATGTTGTGTGCATTAAACACGATGATTTATTTTTTGAGTTGAAAGTTAAATTAAATTTTAAAACATTTTGCTTTAGAAAAAACTAAGCTTCCCAACAAAGAAAACCTCTTCTCATTTTTTAAAGCAAACACATTTTTATAACATACAATGAAATGCAAACTTGAAACTAAAACATAATTGTTTAAAATAGTTCGATCGATCATGGTTTTTATTTCATTTTGCAACCATAGTTTAACAGCTGACCCAATTTTAGGTGTGAGACTGCGAATGCTCAACTCTGTAGCCTTGTCATTTTGAACCCAACCCAGAAGACAAGGGAATTCCTGGATTAAGTATTGGGAGAAGTTTGCCGTCGTGGAGGACTTTTTGATGGAACTAACCCGCATTTGACTTATAGGGATAGGAAAGACCACGAAAACCTCCCACAATTAGCCTGACTGCAACGGGACTCTAACCCGTGATTCGTCTACCTCTAAGGATATTTTACTTCACCCCTGTTTTCGGTGCAAGGCGGATGCGGAATTCAAACCCGGATCACCTCATTGGGAGGCTCCTTCAATCATGATTTTATTTTATAACTGACGTTTAACAGCCGAACCAATTTTGGGCTTACAACTAGATACTAATGTTCACCTCCGTTGCCTTGCAATTGTGGAAGACAAGGTAAGTTCTACTGGATCAATACCCCAGACGTATTGATTTATTATAGGAACATTGCGACTCGACATATTTAACGTGCATCAGGCACCATTTACAACACGTCTTCGGCCGGCCAGGGATCGAACCCACAAACTCTTGGACATAGGCCCAGATCCCTACCAACCAGGCTCCCTTATCAATCACGATTGGTAAATTTGTTTTTATACATAATTACATCAGTAAGGGTCGTTTTTATTGAGGCTAAATTTCATCAATCGATCCGGTTTTCATGACTCCGACACAAGTGGACCAAGAAAATGACTAAAATTGAAATGGCTTGTAAAAAATGTTCGATAACATTTTGGAGTCAAAGGGTTACGAGGTGTAAAAGATATACACGTTCATATTTTAAAGATATCAATGCTAAATTAATATTGGTAATACCTATTATTTGGAATAAGCCACGTGATAAGAAGCAAAATGAATGGGGAATGGGAAATTCGTTTAGGGGAATCGTAGAAAATTGTCAGATGAATCTTTTTGGTAATACCGGTATTGTGGTAATTTGTTGCAGTTTTAGTAAGAATTCACAACAAATTTCAGAAAATATTTTACCAGCAAATATAGTATAATAATGAATTAGAATTAACAAAACTTTTTTACCACTACTTAGGAGTATTTTAAACAGTAAATTACAGTCCTTGGCCAAATTATTAGGCGCACTGTAAAATTCTGTGTACAATCTCAATTATCAGGTGATACTCTATACAGCTCTACTGTTTTTACGCGGCTGAAACCGGTTTGCAGTTATTTACGTTCGTGTATCAATTAAATAAATTGGACGATATAAATTCGATGATTGCATACATTGGACGACATATTATATAAATGTAGAACATTTATTATATCAGATATTATATTAGTATAATATAATGATTAGACAAAATTATTCGACACACTGTAGTTTTTCAATAATGAAATGTTTAGCGCGAGTTTATACGTAATACTATTATATTTAAACACACATGTAATGGGTTTTTATTCAGGAGATTTTTCATATACTTCCTATTTGTATTTATTTTTAACGTACTGCATTACAATGTTTACCCATTGATACACGAATGTAAGCAAGTGCAAACCGGTTTCAGCAGCTTAAAAACAATAAACCTGTATTGTCTGATATCTAAGTATTATCTGATATCTAAGATTTTTCATAGATTCTTATAGTTCGCCTAATAATTTGACTAGGGACTGTTAAGGTCAGATATGCTTCTTAGAAATATTTTGAGGGATTTCAGACTTAGTAATATTTTTAAACTCTTTGAACATTGAAAATTTCTGATGCTGTTTGCACTTAGAAATATTTTTGGGGATTTTAGACTTAGTAATATCTTTGACTTAGAAAAACTCTGAAGTTTTTTGTAATTAGAAATATTTAATGTTTTTTGTACTTAGACACATTTTGAAGTTGGCCAAACTTGTAAATTTCTGAAACTGTTAATACTTAGAAAAAATTCGGAAGTTTTTTGCACTTAGAAATATTTTCATGGATGGATTATGGAGATTGTTAGAGAATGAGATGATACGCTCGAGAATTTTTGAGGCAAATGAAGTTTTCATTCTTTTTCAGTTTCTTGCGATTCTTTGTTTATATCTTCTTACTACTTCCTTTTTATTCGGAGTCATTAAATGGTAAAGGATTGGTGAACAATAAAAATCGGTTAATATAATTAGAATATTAAAGCATAAAAATTGGGGTTTTAAATGAAATCTAGGAGAAAATAGTGAGAAGAACGCACAAAAGTAACTTTTTCCGGGGATAGCGATTGATTACGAGCGGTGCAGAAGCCTTCTTGTGATTGAAAAAGAAAATATTAAAAAGTCTGACCTGGTGGAAACTTCGTGTTAAATGGGGAGGGGGGGAGAGACCTTTCAAAGCCTGAAAGGTCTTGAATTAATCCTTTTATTAAAAGAATTAATTCAAACATTGAATAATTAAAGGTTTTATAAAATAATGATTTTTATTTCATCTCTTTATATGCTAGTCTTATATTATTTATTGCTGCGAAAATTTGGGAATAAGGTCATGTTAATTATATCTGTGTCTACTTAATTATTGTTCTCTTATTAAATTCAGCAAATAAATTTATTTTAAATAATTTCACCTAATTTTATAATTATTTTTTTTAGCCACTTAAACTATATTTTCATTTTGAAGTATGATAGAATATGTTATTTTATTTGATATTCAAATAGATTTTATGATTGACAAATGATTTTTTATTCGATTCGGGGGATATTACAAAATTACGTTTTCATGCCAGCTGCGAATTAATTTCTTTTTTCTTTTTTTTAAATTTTTATTTATAATTGGTTCATTATTTATTGTATGGAATACAAATAAAGCATTTCCATAGCAACCCATTGCTGACCAGGGGTTCATTAAGATTTAGTTCCACAATTTCGCGACCAACGGTCTAATTGGAGTAATGTGGGCTGAATATCGAGTGGGCCCCTTTTACTTTCCAGACAATTGCGGTTTGATTGATTTAATTGAAATTACATACATTTGCTGACTTGTGTGCTCAATATAGGCTTATAAGTCATTGTCAAGTAGAAAATACAGATAGAACAATTCAGAGAAAGACATCACAAAGAATACATCCAGGGTTACGGCGGGATTCGAACCCGCTACCTCCACGCTTAACAGAGCGCTTGGACCGGCGATACCGCTCGGCCAGGGAGGCCCCTTGCGGTTTGAAGACGCTGCGGTGAATCGAACCTTAGTTCTTCCCAACAGATCGGTTGCTTAACAACAGACCAATCGTGGCTCATTGCCTAGAATAATTAAGTATAAAGTAAATAAAACCGTAATATAGTGGAGGAAAAATTATCATATTCTGAATACGTTAACAACAAAATAATTAATCAAATTAGAAATTTCTTTCGACAAAATTGGAATTTTTCCCCCTTTCCTGAAAAAAAAAATAAGTTAATGGCTTCCCTTATTAATAACATTTTCATTTGGTGATTGAAATAATTAAACTTGAAAAATTTCTTTCAATTAGTTTTAAGCAGTTTATATTTTAAAGCTTATGATTGTCCTATTAAGAAAGAAGAAAAATTCTTATTTCTTATGATTTAATTCTCCAAAATAAATATTAGATGCGATTACTCATAAATCACAATGAATAATTGAATAAATAAAGAAATGTAACTTATATATATATATATATATATATATATATATATATATATATATATATATATATATATATATATATATATATATATATATATATATATATATATATATATATATATATATATATATATATATATATACAGGTGATTATCAAAATAATGGAAACACTTGTGAATAAAAGGGACATTTAAGAATTCGCTTCATAAGCATTAAAATATAATCTTAGCTACCAGTTTCTTTTAATATAAAAAGTACGTATATTAGATGGTATTAGAGAGCTTCAGCAGAGTCGCCTACGTTTTGATTTTTTGTCAGAAGCGTAAAAAGTCAGACCTCACAGATTTTCAGAGAGGCCAAATTGTAGGAGCCCGACCAGTTGGAGCAACAGTGACTGAAACATCCCAGCTTTTAGGCGTTTCTAGAGGTAGGTTGTCTAAAATCATGACAGCATACACACAGCACGGAAAGACAAGCTCAGCAAAGCAAAATAGTGGACGGAAGGAGAAGCTGAGTGAAAGAGACCGACGGGTATTGAAGCGGATTGTAATGTCTAAAAAGAAAAAAAACTGCAGCCAAACTGACCGCAGAGCTCAATCAGCATCTGGATTCTCCAGTGTCAACAATTACAGTTAGGAGATGCCTTCATAAAGAGAACATTTACGGCCATATTAGTAAAGGATTCCTTCAAAATCTAGGGTGTTTCCATTATTTTGATAACCACCTGTATATATATATATATATATATATATATATATATATATATATATATATATATATATATATATATATATATATATATATATATATATATATATATATATATATATATATATATATATATATATATATATATATATATATATATATATATATATATAATTGACAGAAAATTTCTTATAATAAATGTTAAGAAAATGACACTGGGATGTAAATTTTCTAATTTCCAAACTCTCTAATTTATCCGTACACTTTTAGAAAATGTTAAAGAACAAGAGACAAAGAAACTACTAATTCCTCCACCCACACGATTATGTTCTTGTTGTTGTAGTTCACTTACGTCGCACTAGAAAGAACTACTACAGTGGTGTAAAATTATATTGCCTGGGGCATGTTACCCTTTCATAGACGGTCGGGCATGTGAATGTAAATATTCAATGGTAGTAAAGTGTTAAGTTTTGGAAAATTATTTAGAGAGGTACTTTGCCCATTCCCGACGTATACATAAGTTTTTTTTCTTTAAGATCAACAAGAAATTTGAACACTATGAAGCAGAAATAGTTCTAGTTGTAGTTCATTTACGTCGCACTAGTGCTGCTTAATGGGCTATTGGCGACGGTCTCGGAATCATCCCTGAGGATGATCGAAGACAACCCATCACAAATTCGATTCTCTGCAGAGGGTATGGTACTCCCCTCTGTCGATGGTGAAGTCGAGCCCTTTATGGTAGAACAGTTTAACGAGGACCAATACCGCACACCCTCGGTCCCTCCGCAGACTGATCCAAGTGGTCACCCACCCGCACACTGACCGAAGCCAGTGATGCTTGATTTCAGTGATCTGCTTAGAACCGTGTCTTAACGATCAGTCCACTGCGGGACGGTTTTTGATTGTAAATATAAGCTGTATAAATTTTTGATACAGCTTTGTCTCGGGACACAGCGGGACAAAGGACGACGAAAGAAGCAAATTCTGGGATGATTCTTTTAGCCAAGCAAGGAATAGAAATGCCGAATATGATAACGATGAAAACAATGATGGTATCAGCCAATCAAATAAGGTATTATCATTAAGCCCGCCAGCCATCAAAATATGTATTATTTTTTGTAAGGAGTCATGTAGGGCAGAAATATTCAATTAAAACCATATTATTTGAAGATGAAGTTAGGAAATTTAAACTGCGAAATACATATTTATTTCTATTTAATGTTTACTTTTCAAAGTGATTTGTTCGCTATAAATTAGTAAACTTTCTTTTCCTAAAATTATAAACACTACTTCTCTTAGTGAAATCATTAAGATGGCCTCTTGTTTAGTTGCAAAATTTCAAGCTGTAAGAAATGAAGTCTTAAAAAGTTACAATGTTTTCCGACGTCGTAAATGGAATAATGCTTCATAAGAACTGATTCAAGTTGACATTGGAAGGTAAGAACTTCAATTTTTCTTTAGTTTATGAACTTCTCGTTGTTTCATTCATAGAACAATCTTGTATCTACAAACAATGACGGTGAAACGGAAAGCGACGTCCTTTACTCAATTTTAAAGAAGGAATCTGAATTTTAAAAGAAAAGGCACAATAGTTTTTCCCTCTTGAATTGTCTTAAAGTTGTAGAAAATTGTCTTTTGTATTTTTAATTGCAACATTTCTACCAGAATTATATCAGCCCTAAATGTTGATTTAAGAAACATATATGAACAAAACAAATTATAATTAAAACAAAATTTCATAAGAATTAAAACAGGAAGTATTTTTTACCCCTTGAATTTCTTTCTCCATTGTACATTCTTGTCCCAGTCTAAAATATGAAAATGCAAATTTATTTAGTTTTTGATTATTTTCTAAAAATTTAATAAGAAATGCTATAAAAACGTGAATAAAAGTAGTTGTTTGATTTCATAATGTAAAACTAAATACTTTAACACCCTTCATAGAAACAGCTCAATTAGCATACTTGCACTGATAAAAAAAATAAAAAAAAAACAGTTAAAATAGTCTATAATAAATTATAATGAGAACACCACTTCTTAAACCGAGGATAGGATTTCTTTTGATATTTTAAAAAATTTGTTTTTGTTGTAAAAGTATTAATTTTAAGACAAGCTACAGTGTAAAGAGAAAAGGGAGAAAGTGGGCATATATATATAATGTAAAAAAGCATATATTTTCTTCTTTTAAATTGAAATAATTCACCTTATATTTTTAGAGACATTTACAAGGATTGTGGCAAGCATTTTTATTTCTGTTTTAAAAACTGATTAAAAAATTTATGTTTACAATCACAAGGTTAATTCGCGACAGTGTTTGCGAGACGGGACACCCCGTTTGCCCTATCAATAACAAAAATCATTCCCGCATGCCTAATGAGTTTGAATATGTGTCACGATATATTAAAGGGTGGAAAAAATAAACCTATTTGCGCCAATTTTTTGGTAAATTCACATGCTTTTCTGATTGTTTTTTCGGCGGAAATAAATCTTGTTCTGTCTTTAATTAATTATTTTTTTCGAATCATTTCCGTATGGTTTTTCAAATTTAGATGTATTTAATATGTTATTACAAAAGGTGCATTTTGAACTTGAGTTATCACTTTTTTGAAGTGTTTGATTCGTGACAATTTCATCCAATTTTTGTCATTTGTTTTGGCTTTTTTCGTATGGATGTTTAATATGATGTTGTGTCGTACGAGTTTTGAATTTGCACTATCACTATTTTTAATATGTTTGACACATGACGATTTTATAACAATTTCATTGCATTTGTTATAAAAAATACGATTGTTATATTTATTTTTTTTATCTTAGAGAGCCAAATAAATTTTCTATTGGTAAGATTGCAAAGATAACTGGAGGCTGCTGTGTTGCTAAGTTAGGAGAAACATCTGTTATGGCTACTGCTGTTTGTGACCCCAAAAAATCTTCAGTGTCTTCTTTTGTTCCGCTTACAGTGAGTATTTCTTACTGGAATAAGACTGTATTGTCTGTACTAGACACAGAATGGTATGTATTGTGATCTGCAGTGTATTCACTTTATTTATACTAAGTACTTAATCCCAGTTTATTCACAACTCTTTCTTTTACAAACTGTGAAAAGAAATAAAAATTATTATTTTCACTATGTTTGTTTTCTTTTTTGTTAATTTGATTATTCTTAAATTTGAATGTAAGAAAAAATTTACGATAGTAAGTTTTGTGGGTTTTGTAAATTGTCTTTTTATTAAAAACTGTCACTTTCATCAATTAGCTTTTATTTTTATTTAAGTATTTTATTAAAATGCAATTGCTATTTATTTTGTTTTTCAAGCATAGTGATTCCTCAAAATTCATATTGTTGCGAAACACTATTACTGTATTAAATCTTTTCAAAATATGTATCTAAAGATGTTTGAATGTATTTCTTTATTTTTTACAGGAGTGAATTCATTTAAATATGATAAATAAATATATTTGTTTAAGCTTTTCATTTTTTTAAAAAAAAATATTAAAAATCTTTATAAAGCTTAATACTTAATTCTGAATTTTATGATTAAATGAAAAATTTTGTTGGAAAATTCCTTATGGATTTTCAGATTTTTAAAAAAAAATTTTTTACTTACTTTTAAAAGGTTTGAAAAAATGCTTATTTTATTTTAAAATGATATAAAAATGTTTGACATTATTTTTTAAGCTTTTTTTTTTTAAAAATAAATATATTAAAAATCTTTATAAAGCTTTTTCTTAATTTTATGATTAAATGAAAAATTTTGTTGGACTATCCTTAAGGATTTTCAGTTTTTTTTTTATTAAACTTTTTTCTTTTGCTTCTAATATTAAAAAGTAATTGCCAATTACTTGTTTTTTGTGACTGAACAGTCCTACCAATTCTATTCCGCAAAAACTTTTTGTAAATATGTTTCAATGTTTGTTTTTTTCATAAGAATACAGTTACTTTTCGTGTGCCACTTAAGCGTAAAACGAATTAAGTCTGATTAATCTTAATAATGTTTCCCTGTTTTTAATGATAACTAATATGTTTTTTGATAGGTAGATTTTCGTCAAAAAGCGGCTGCAGCTGATCATATACCAATGACTCGGAAGCGAGGAGAATTTGGTGAAACTGACAAAGAAATGCTAACTAGTAGAGTTATTGGTAATACTACTATTATTTTTAATATTTTTTTACCATTTTATTTGTATACTTTTTATAAATTATCTTTCAACCATTTTTTTTTTTTTTTTGTAAAATTATGCATATGAAATTACTCATTTGAAACCTTTATAGAAATAGATTTTTGTTTTTAATTTTTTAATAAATGTTTAACTAATATGTATATTTTAAGTGATCAGTTTAAAATATGAATATTGCAATGTATCGCACAAAACTCTTACCATCAAATCAAAAGTTATTCAAGGCATTCATTGTTTGTCCACTGTAAACTTTTGTAATATAATTAAGTAATTTTAATTTTTAATTTATAGTTATTAACCATTAGTAGTTATTGTTAGTCATATTTTTTTCTTTTGTGGAGAATCTCTGAATATAAATTGCTGAGGATTGTCAAGACCTTACCATGATATAGTATTACTGATTTGCAGCTTAAATTATGTTGCTATTTTTTCATGTTGCTATTATTTATGTTATTAAAAGTTTTGCACTGAATTACATTTTATGCATCTTGCAAAAAGTTGTAAAGATTTGATTTTTTATTTTTTTTAACATTCTTGTCATAAATATTTCTAAATTCATAAATATTAAATTTATTTGATACAGAGTTAGGTCATTCAATCAACATTTTGTCAGTAAAAATGGTCAGTAAAAGTCAAAGCTAGATATGCATTTTTAATTTTAAAAAATAATAGCGGTCTCGAAATAAAAGACAATGGGGATGCTTATTTCATCTTTAAGCTTTTGTTATTACGAATTTAACATTAAATTTGTGTATTTGCTTCTAACAACACGCATACAAAAAGATAACCTTCTTTTATTAATTACTATTATAACTGTATTTTAATTGCCGTGTGTAAAATTTTATTTTTAGACAGATCCATCCAGTCATTTTCCCCTTAAAACACATATTTTCTTCAATACAATTTTAACATTAAGTTTGTGCATTTGCTTATAATGACAGTAAGAGGCAATTTCATGTAGGGGAGAGGGGGGCACCTTTCAAAATTTTTTGCTAAAGAATTATTTGAGATGTTTTATTGCTTTCAAATTCTAAGTTCTAATTTTTATTTACGAAATTGATATTTGAGGTAACCTCTCAATTTTTTCCAAAGGTCTAAGCCAAAAACAAAATACCTAATTTCTCATATTTAGTGAACTAGTATTTTGTTGAAATCTACCCCTCATAAGGGGCAGTTTTCAACAGATGGTAGGGCACTTTTCAACAATCGAAGAGAACGTAACAATATCATACATTTTGGAAAATTAACTTAATTTATTATTTTTATTACTTTATGACTAAACATACTGGATTGATTTAAGTTTTTTCTACATTATTTTGTCTTTAATTAAATCAAAGTTTGCCGAGAATGTCATGAAAAATACAGCTCAAGCTGTTTCGCCGCTTAAACTTGGTAGAGGCAGTTTCATTTTAATGTTATTTCTTTTTATACTTCTAATATCCTCTTTTTCTGGAAAATAAAATTTCCACGAATCTTCCTTCTTTCTCATAAAATTCACTTTATAGCTGTCTTCTTCTATCTCTTACATTTTTCCTATAAATAGAACTTTTTTTTTCTTTCCACAAAACTCAACAAGAGCAAAGTTATTAACCTCTATTATTGTATCATCAGTTATCTTAAAATCCATCTGTTCTTCATTATCTGTAGTGGAAGGCATCAAAAAATCTTTCCATTCTGATTCAGTGTGTAAAGAAATGCCATCTGCCCACTCACTTTCAGAAGATTCAACAAATAATAATTTTTTTGATGGTTTTAACTTGAGCTTAATTTCATTTGAGTTTGATTTCCTCTTCGTTTCCAATCTTGGAATAGTTTCTTCTTGAATCCGATTTTTCTTAGGTGTTACAGTCAATATTTGGGACTTTCCCTTTTTCCTACCTCTTTTTTTTTAGCCATGGTAATAGATTTAGGGTAAGGTCTCACATCTACAGGTGCTATTAACCTAGGCTCATTAGGTTTACTTTCAGTTGACCTTGTTGGTGTACAAAAATTATGATTTCCTTTGCTAGTACTTAGAAGACTATCTATTTTACACCTTTCTTCAACGATTTGATCCACACGAAGAGTTTCACTAGAATTAATTGAAGCTTGTGAAACTGTTACAGAAGAAGGTTCAAAGTCTTCATCAGTAAAATTAAACGTGAAAAGGGCCAGATTCCAGTTTTTTGGAAACCTGCAGTGATGTTTTTGCTTGTAAATGTTAAAGTATATGCAGTATTTGCTATTTTATTTTATTTTATCTGTCCTTGAGTGGCCGACCCAATTTCGGGTTTATGACTACTAATGTTCAACTCCGTAGCCTTGTAATTTTGAACCAATCCAGAAGACAAGGAAACTCCAGCTATTGCAGCCAAGTTATGTATGCTATTAGTCTTACCTGGATTCAATACCATCCAATCATACTCTCAATTTTGATTTGAATATGACTCCAAAGGCTGGAGATGATGAAAACAATGCAGAGGAAGGGTAACTAGCCCAATACCATTATCCTTAGCTAACAGCACAGTGACTGTTAAGATTGTCTATCACCAAAAGTATTTTATTTTCTGTTGAATGTATGCTTTTTAATATGCTTAGGAAAGAGTAGTCCAGTCACTTTTGAGACTATTGACTAAACTTAAACTCCCTGGTGATGCCCCAAATAACAGAGTCATGGAACCTTGCTCTCGGAAAAACAAGGAGGAACAGTGTTTCTTAAAGCATTGATTATCATGCTTCCTCGCTCTCCAGAAACTACCTGCCCCACCTGACAAGCTCCTAGCTTGGCAACAACATTCGGAGCTGGAACAACTGTTAAAACTCCACTTTTATCCAAGTTATATATTTGATTAACTGTAAAATGACCAGAAGTAAGAGCTCTCTCATAATTGTTGAAAAATTAGCTGAAGCTCTTGCGAATATGGTGTTTTCCGGCTTTCTTAAAGTAAGCTGTGGGTGACGCTTCATAAAACCTTTAACCCAGCCAATTCCAGATGTTTAATTTTTGTCCCAGCTACTTGGAATTTTAAAGTTGAGACTCTTTGCGTAATCATAGGCAAGTAGTTGAACTTGTCTGTAAGTTAGACCGTAATTGAGAATATAATGTTAAATCGTAAACTTTTCAATTTTCTTAAAATTAAATTATTTTTATTCTAAATCAAATTTTCTTGAATATTTTTGTGACATTTTAAAATAATTATTTTATTGACTCTTTTAGTGAATTTCTTGTTAATAAATTCTATTTTCAATAACAATGCAAGTAATGCAACTAACTGAATCTTGATTTTAAGCTTTTAAAAAAATTTAATATAATTGAAGAAATTTTTATAAGCATGCTTCCTTGAACGCATTCACATGTTTTTCAAAAAATTTAGAATAATGCCTTACAGAAAGAGTTGAGTATTTTAAATGTAACAGCCGTAACTAATGGGCTTTTGGCAGACTAATGACTTCTGCAAGATTACTTAACAAAGGAATAATAAGCCCAGAGCACCTTTTAACACTGTTAAAATGTGCCCCTTAAACTCTGTGGAAATTTGCCCCTGGTAGAGATATTTTGGTTAAAGTATTATTAACCACTTTAGAAAAAGACTTATTACTAATAAATAATACTGTTAGAAGCAGAATTAAATAAACTAGTAGATGAATAAATATCGCCTACCGTATTAAAAGATTACTGGTAGATAAACAGTTTGAAAATCAGAACTGTCTTTTTACTTTTGGAATGTTGAAACATGTTCTACAAAGTAACACAACAGTGGTAAAAAGAAAGTGTTTAAAACTAAATGTTAACAGTTATGCATAATTAAAGCATATTGGCTGGCATATTGGAAAATCATTAAGCAATATTAGAAGGCAGAAATTCTAGTTTTTGAAAGGTGCCCCATGTTGAAATGTACCCCTCTCTCCCCTACTATTATGGGGACTTTAATTGTGTTTTAATAATATTTTGAAAAAGTTTTTTAGACATATCCATCAAGTCACTTTTCTCTGAAGGATTTTCCTTTGAAACACATCTTTTTGTCTGCTTTAATGCATTTTGAACATTAAATTTGTGTGAGCAATATATCATCTTCTATTTTGAATTGCTACAACGTTATTAATATAATGGACTTATTCTGTATTACAATTGTAATTCTTAAATTTTCTTTTTTTAGACAGATCTATCCGGCCACTTTTCCCTAAAGGATTTTCCCTTGAAGCGCAGGTGATTCTTTCTTTTCTAGTTTATTTGTACAAATTATATTTTCACTGCAAACTCCAAAATAAAATGATGACAGTTAAATTATACATTTCATTAAGCATCAAGTGCTTTTTCTTTTCTTTTCTATGAATTGCAGTTTATATTCCAGAAAAAATGTTTTATATATGTCCCTATTAATGAATTAATATAAATACAAAGAAAAATAATTTTATGAAACTTTCACTATGTTCCTTTGATACATTATTTCAAGTGGAGTAGAGGCAAAAAAAAAAAAAAAAAATCCTTTTGCATTTTAAAATTTTTACTCTTATTTCCTCGGTTAAACTCTCCTTTTAAAAAATTAATAGATGCAAACTATACTTTTAAAATGATCTTTATAGCATTAGTAATTTATATTATTTTACAGAATGCTTATATAGTTTTGGATTTATTATATTGATTAAGCAATATTATACTGCTTTGTATCTAGATGTATATTTTTTTTTGCTAACTTTATCTAAAAGATTCAAATTTTTGCACGTTTATTGAAAATAAATAATTCAGAGTTTTTATATTCAAGAAATATTGTATTAAAAATAATAAAAGCATAAAATATATCCAAGTGAAAAGAAGAAGGAAAACTTTTTTAAATGTATAAAATATGCAAATTTTATTACTTGTGCTTGATAAGTTGTTTATATATCTTTCATAAGTTGTTTTTATCAATGTTTTTAATTCTTTGGTTGACATGCCAGATATCAGTCTGTTAAAAATTTTGGAATTCTTTTTTGGAAAGAAAAAAAACTATGTACCCTATGACTGTCTTTTATTTTCTTTACTTTAATTTTAAAAATCTAAGCAGACAGCTGATTTTTAAAGAAATGTTTTGTGATTATTCTACTTTCTTTTTCATGTACAATCATTATTATTATAACTTTTTTTACAGATATCATGTAATCTATTAACATTAGATTGTATTAATGATCCTGATATTTTGAGCATTAATGCAGGCATATTATAAATTCATCTCTTAAATAAATTATTACTGTTGTTAATTTGATGTTGCAGGTGGTGATGAATATATATATATATATATATATATATATATATATATATATATATATATATATATATATATATATATATATATATATATATATATATATATATATATATATATAATGTGTGAAATAGTTATTGCCAACATAGTAATGTTATTATTGTTTTGATGTGTCAATGATAGAATACTGTCTATTTAAAGTGTTGAATACTGAGTAGATGACATCGCTATTGCTATCTGCAGCCTTAAGTCTTTCTGATATTCCTTGGAATGGTCCAGTTGGAGCTGTTCATGTAGGACTCATAAATGATAAAATTATAATTAATCCTACGAGGCAAGATTTAGCTAAAAGCACTCTAAATCTTATAATTACGGCAACTCAAGAAAATAATGTTGGTAGGTTGAAAATAGGAATACTAGCATTCATGGTTTTAAAAGAGTTATATATATCCTTGTCATAAAACAGTTAAGGCACTTTTAACTGTTTTTCCCCCCTTTAAATTTTAGGGACTTTAGTTCGTAAAATGGTATTCTTGCTTTACTAAACTGATTTCTGTATTTTAGACTGGAATTGTATTTTCATTTCTGGTTTTAATTCATGTTTTTTTAATTTAGTTTTTTTAATTTAGTTTTTCTGAAATATTTATCATTTTTATTTTTAGTTTGTCAAATTGGTGTTATTTTTCCTTTGTTTTTTTACTTTTATAGTGGCTGCTATGAATAGAAAATTTTGATTTTAATCAGCTTGATTAAAATCAACTAATAATTTAATCAGCTTGATTAAAGACTTACTATTGACTAATCACTTAATCAGCTTGATTAAGTAAGCTCAACTTTTTTTTAAGAGACAAATCATTGATCTAACCCATAATTTTTTTAAGGAATCGGTAGTTTAAAATTTTTCATACTATTTCAATAAGGAATTATTTCAAGCTTTTATTGATTTTCATAGATTTAAAGTTTATTGTAACTGTATTGCTTAGTTAATGAGTTTTGATAAGCATTACTTGTGCTATAAATTATTTTTGGTGATTTTTGTAACATTACATTATGAAATTATTACATTTTTTAAAAAATTTTCAGAATGCAAGCAATTAAAGTGAACATTTGTTGCATTTTTTTTAACGTATTATGTATCTTAAAAAGTAGCTATTTAATAGTTTTTTTTTTCTCACAGAAAACAGATGGTCATGATAAATTTTCCTTTTGCTAGTGTTAAAACATAATTTCAAAAACATATTTTTTTTATTGTTGTAAATATATTTTTAATTCCAAAAGTATTTATAATATTAAAAGGAAATTATCCTGATATGATGTATTAAAAAAACTTTAATCTCCATGATGCATGCAGACATATATTTTCCTATTTATTTTATAATTAAGCCATCGATTTTGATGCCATTGGCTGTAAGAATAGGAAATTTTCACTTGAAGGGAAACAACAGTGTAGAAGCTTGTAAAAAAGGGATTTTTTTAAAGATTTTTCAACTCTTGTAATAAACTTTAAATAAGAAATACATTTTTTTTAATCTTATCGTACACATTTTAATTTTATCGTATTACCTATACCAACATTTTAAAAATTAGTGTTTATATAGTACAATGTTCATAACATATTTTTTAAATTATTTGTAACTTGCTGTACTCATAAGTTAAAAAAAAAACAACCCAATTTGATTTTTTTTTAAACTACAAGAATGTAGTTTTTGTTGCTCATGGGATTAAGAAAAAAAAATTCTTTTTTTCTTCACAAAATGGTTTGAAAAAAGTAAACAACAGAGCAAAATTTTATTTATTATGAACATTGTGTCAAAATTTGAAGTAAATGAGGTAAAAAAATGTACTTATTAGAGAGAGACAGTAAGTATAGAGAAACATAGTTTTTAGTGTTTAAAGCTCTGTGATCAATAATTTGTATAAATTTTTGCAACTAATTATAGTGCTAGATTCATAAGATGCTTCTCAAAGTCTTTGTTTTTAGAGTCTTCATTTTGAGCATATTCTTTGGCTATTTCATTCTAATTGTTCAAGAACTGTCTCTCTGCATCTTTCATTAGAAATTAGCACACCTGTATTAAGTTACAATATCAGCAATTTATATTGAAAGTATCATTAATTCTTCTTCTTACATAATTTAAATAATTTATGACAATAAAAAAAGTTAGAAAAGTATTAATAGTATTTTACTAAAATGTTTTGATAAGAGTGAACAAATCCATTTGTGAACTCAGTGTGCAAGTTCACTTGTTCAGATGAATCCTCTTGTTGTGCGCCACACCAGACATATTATGCTGTAGCTCTTACATTTTTATGAAAATCAATTAAATATTTTGGTACAGTAATCTTAAAAGGATAAACTATCAAAAAATGCAATAATTATTCATTTTTTGAAAATTTTGCTTTGTACCCCCCTTAAAGAATGGGGGTAGGGGGATTTCAAAGGAGTTTCATTGCACACATAGAATATTTTCATGTAACAAATACACAATTTTATAATTTATTTTTTAACTTTTTATTATTTTTTTACAGTACATAAAATGTGAAATGTGCTTGTAAATGTTTTAAAAAAAGAAAAAATAGGAAATTAAATTACAATGGCATAACTGCCAAGTCTCCTGTTTTTTTTAATGAAGACTCTATTTTAGGAGTATCTCCTGTTGACCCGGATATTCTCAAATTTCACCGTATTTGTTGAAGAAATTGAAAAAGAAAAATTAGGCAATAAAATATCCACTGATGCAAAATTCTTCTCTTATTCCTCAACTGATAGTGATATTGCCAGTACCGCCGCTGTATGTTGAGTGTTAATAGTTTAAGTATTTATAAATAATGGTTTAAAAAATCTTCTTTAGATTAAATTTATATACATATTTTTTACTTCGTTAGATGTAAGTGCTTATATCTCCAATTTTGAATTTCTCTTTTTGACTTGCGTCATTATGCATGATGTATCGTAAACTACTAGTAAAATCTCCGTCATATTGTTTTTCCAATGTTGGCCAGTATGCAATGGAAAATATATTTAAAATAGACAGAAAATATTGCTGATCATTCATTGAAAAAGAACACACCTGAAAATAAAAAAATTGTTTCAGATAAGAAATCTGAAATGACCCGCTTTATTATCAACATAAAGATGGTTCTCATCTCATAATTATTTATCACTTTATAATCTATGTTTTTGTAATAAAATAAAACCTAATAAGTTTGAATCACTTCACTAGCTCAGTCAATAGAAGACAAAGTGGGGAATATAAATTTAAAATTATATTTATGACATTTAAATAACAATGACATCAAAATAAATTTCTTAAATATTAAAAAACATGAGATCATTTGTTAGATAGATTTGTTAGAAAGATGACATCATTTGTTAGATAACATGACATCTTCTCAAAGCTATATTTTCACAAATATTGATTAATTGATGTTTATTTCCAGTTATGCTGGAAGGATCGGCTAACCATGTTATTATGAAACAGTTTATGGAAGCTATTAAAGCTGGAGTCAGTGAAGCTCAGTTAATAACAAAGGGTATTCTTAACCTTCAACAACAATTTGGTAAATGTAAAAAGCCTGTTGGCAAGCTATCACTGGCATCATCAGATATGATAGAATCTGCAACTTTGTAAGATATATTCTTTTAATATTGATAGTTGATTATGAATGATAATAATTAGAAATAGTCTAACTATATAATTTTTTGCAGACTCTGTGAAGTAAAATTTTTAGGGATTTTACTTTAGACAAAGTAAGTTTTCTACTTGCCTTAACAAAGTAATACATTTTGTTTACTGCAATACATTTCGTTTACTGAAATTATATGAAACTTAAGTACAAGAAACGAGAGCATGCAACAGAAACAAGAACTGTTACTTAAACACTGAGCTCTGATTTTGTATTTAGAGGAGCAATAAATATAGTTTGTCTATGGTAAGAACTTCCCCTGCCACAAAGTCAGAGGCCGTCTGCTACTATGGAAACAAAAATTGCGTATTTCAAGGAGGGTAGCTTCTCTTCCCTCTAGGGCTAACACGATAGACTGGGGAAAAAAAAGATTCCCTTTCTTTCGCTGACCTCAACCAAAACCTGTCCAAAACAATGACCCAACACCCCTACCTGAAATAGTTATATCTTGTTACCATTGTCACATTCATGGGTCCAGATGAATGGCTAGGGGAGTTCTTACTTTAGACAAACTATAAGTAAATTTTGTTTAATTGCAATCATTTTCAGAAAGATATCATGTACTTAAATGTTATGAAATTCAAATATATAGAACATAGTGATTAGTTTGTTCTATATTTCAAACATTTAAACTTATATTAATCAATAACACCAGTTGGCTTCCATAATTGTTACTATAAAAAGCTTATAATGAAATTTTCAGTGTCGTTTTACAGTTTTGTATGAATGAGAAAAGCATTTTCACCAGAAATTGCTTTTCTCATTCACAAGAAAAAAAGCATTTTCACATGAAAAAAAGCATACTCGTGATAATATCAAGTAGCTGTTTTATATATTTAGCTATTAATTGGGTTTGAATCGTAACAACTAAATGATTTCAGTATTATTAAAATATGTTTTTAGGCATGTTTTGTTTATGGGTCGTCCAAGATAAATGCTAACAATGAAATGAGTTATCAATCTTTGGTGAACCTATTCCTACACAGGTGTTTTAAACAAATCAATATTTATATCTTGTCAAAAATTTTGATTTTACTATTCATGCATTGTTTTAAAGTGTTTGGAGAAACTTGAAAAAACAGAAAAATTATTTTTCCTTCCATGAATTTGGAATAAATAAATACGTATCTTTGAAAACATTTCATTCCATAAAATGTTTTTAAAGATATTTATAAATTTTTACACATATTACATTCATTTACTCTAATTATTCATATAATAATTAATTTTAAATTTTTACTATCGTAAAGATTCAATCTGGAAAGTTTTCAATATTTTGTCACCTCTATTTCATATTTTTTGAGTCATCAGAAAATCTGCTGTATTGTTTATTGATTTTATTTAGTATTATTTAAATCATCACTAATAGAATTATTTCTTAGAAATGACTCATTTTCCCTTGTTTCTGTGGCACTTTAATTGTAGCAGATTGTCAAGATCAGTGTAAAAGCATTTTTTTACTGCATTGAAAGTTAAATGACGTTTTAATTTTGGAAACCTTTTTTATCTATGTTAGAAAATTGTAAAAGGTTCTCATGTTCCCATTATTTTTCCCCCATAAAAAATTGCGTATATGATTATAGACAATTTCAACTTTTGTGTTGTTCTGAAACTATGAAAAATACATTTATTGGCTAAAACTACTTTCTTTTGTCCTTAATAGTGATGGGTGATCGTTTTAAAATCTTAAAATGAGTTTAAATTATGTGTATTTTATTTACTTTTTATGACGAGCAATAAACATTTAGTAGAGCAGTTAATGTAGTATCGAAAAATATAAATGGCATTTATTTTTTTTTTGTTATCCAATTGAAATTAAATGACACTTATTCATGTTCAATAGCTTTCATTATACATAATTTTTGCAATGTTATTATTTTTTTTATGTATGTATCGATACTGATCGTGGCTAATAGTATCGCAACTTTTCAGTAACTATCAATAATGATGGCATTTTGTATTATTATCGTTAATAATTGTATTTAATACACCTATGCGTGTTATTGGTAGTTGGTGATCTGTTTAGCTTAGAATGTTGGTGGATCTATAATTGACATTTTTATTTTCTTAGTCTCTTGGACATCTATCAAAATGTGCTCCTCAGATAGAAATATTAAAAATGAATTATTTATTATTTCAGATGAGGAGAGGAATGGCTGTTGATGCTGTGATACAAGAAATATTAGAAAAATTAAAAGGTAAGATTTTATTTTCAATGCCTGTACAGGATATTTGCACAGCTGAAACTTTTGTTTAATCTTTGAAATGAATTTTTTATTTCAATTTATCTATATGTATCGTAATTTGATAGTGCAAGGGAATGGTGTTGATACTTTTGTTTCTTTGAAATTAAATTAGCATATTCCCCAGAATTCACCTTAACCCACTGACGGTTCTGCACGTAAAAAGTCGCATTTTAACCTGCAGTCTTCTCTGCATAGCAAAACCGGTTTTCCCATGTTAACTGATAGGGGAACTTTGTGTAGGGGAGAAACATTCTCCCAATTTTGCCCATTTCCATAACCGCCAGTGGGTTAAAAGGCATTAAATATTTTAAATTCATGTTCTAATTTGTATGTTTGTTACTGCTAATTGTTAAGTTTTTTTTTTTCAGTTTGTTTAATACTTTAGACCTTTTTTATGGCATTTGTTTAAATTGGCATCTTAAAAAAGTGTGTAAAGCATGGCTAAGATAAAATAATGTTTTTAAGAAAGAAAGTAATACTCGTTTATATCTTCTCTCGACTTTATTGAGTAATAATGTATTTACCCGCATGAGTCAAGGAAAGCGTTTGATGAAAGTCATGGAAAATCAATGAAAGTCAGGGATTTCAAAATTCTTAGATTTGAAATTATTATTATTTTTTTTTACAAGGAAATACAATGGTCTCCTGTTTATCGGACTCGTGACTATGCCGTTTTAATACTATCCATGTTGGTTCAAAGAGTCGTCCATTTGTAAAATTTTTTGTAGTTGAAGGCAAAAATAAAGAATGCTGAAGTTATCATCTTTTTTCAATCCCTACTATTAGTTTACACTCTCCCTATATCTTGTTCAAATGTTCAATCGTTAATAAACTCAAGTTCACCACTCAAGTTCAAATACATTTATTTTTAAACTTGTTGTGAATGACTCTTGATGTTAATATAATTTTTCCAAATATTAATTCATCCATTAAATTTAATTCATTAATTTTAGTTTTATATGGGAGAAAATTTTTTAATTATTTAATAAAGAGTAACTAAAATAAAATTCTTCTTTGTTAACCTAAATAGGAATTGTCTTTAAATTTTTCATACTTTTTTATATTACTTGTTCAGTCATAAATTTTCACATGCGTATAGTGTAGTATTTTCACATGTATTAATCATTTAAGTTCAAATGTGCAACACTTATGTTTTAAATGTATGGGAAAGGAAAACTTCGTCTTATCCAGCAATTCTTTTGTTATTCGGCTTACTCAACACACCGAATAGTTGCATATTTTATGAATTATGAGTTTTCATGCAGGGGATTACTGTTTAAATATTTAAGGAGAAAGTTAAGAATATTTTTTAGTAAATAATGAATTTTTCTTATATTAAATGAAATATATTTTTTAAATGACTTTTCCCCTTTACAATGCTTACACTCTTCTTTTCATGTTGTTCTAATTTAGACTTTAATCTTGAAGTGTGACCTTCTGCCTCTCCATGCAACCTTTATTTTATTATTCATCAGTAATATTTTTAAAAAAATATATCTTTGTTTCTACATAATTTAATAGAAGAGCATTTTCTTTAACAGTGAATCTAAATCTCTTTTAAATTACAATATACATTGGGCGTATACAACTGAATTTTCCTACAGATTATTGGATTTTTCATGTTTCTCTTAATCTTGAAAATTTTCTAAAATATTCTAAAATTCCTTAAAAATTGTAATAGTGTTGAAAGAAAAGTCCCTACAACTAATATTTTTTACTCAATTTATTATTTGCTCGAGTCATTAAATAAGTATTGCTCATAAATAAGGAAGTAAGCCTTGTTGACGGTGAGCAGTTTTAATTTTTTCTTCTTTAGAAGAATTTTAAAATTTCAGTCTATTTTATTCAGAACTTTCTATTTTTAAATTGGTTCTGCATGTCTGAAACAAATTAAATATTTAGAACTATTCAATATTGTAAATTAAGAACTGTAATAAAGATAAAAATTTTATATTTCTCATATTGTTATATTAAAATTTGATCGTGCCTATTGTCCCTTTTGTAGCCTGACACAAATTTCAAATATTAAAATTAAGTTTGGTATTTTTAAATTCTAAATGTATTTTTATTTCGTTCCTTAAATTCCTTTAACGACAAAGAGATAATAATCAATAAATTGCTGTAAAAAAAATTTAATCCTGGAAACAAAAATTCATGGATTTTAGAAAATTCTATGTTAAAAGATATGCAAAAGTTTACGAAATAAAATGTATTATTAATAAAAGTGCTTCTGATAATAAAGTCAGTTGTGTTAATTAAACTTTAATGACCATTCAAATGTTACCTCGTGGATTTTACGGTTTTGTGATTTGTTTCTTTTTGGTAACAAAGGAGAGAAGTATGATTAATGCATTAAAATTCCCTTATTTTCATAAAAGTAAATTAAAAAAGTTGTAACAAAAGTATTACCAATAAAATATATGTAATTAATATACATAATACAATTAACCTATATAATTAGTACTTATATTATTAAATTTTTAAATTTGGAATGAAAGTTCATTTCAAGGAGCGAAAAAAATTGGAAAAAAAAAATTCTTCAAGGAATTTTAGTGATCAATAGTTTTGAACTCTAAAAGAAAACACAAAAAATTCCTTTAGAATTCTACTCAAAAGTTTATATAATGAATTAAAGCGGATATTTGGTTTTTTGCAAAGTTATATGTTTTATTTGGACTTAATTCTAAAATTAGATTAGAACAGTAAAAGTTAAAACGAAAAATACGGGAGCTGTGATTTTCTTATGTAAGCATAGGAAGTGGTTTCCTGGCAATGGATAGGAGTTCAAAATTACCAAGAAAAAAATCCTTATAGATTATCTAAAGTAAGAACTCTCCTAGCCATTCTTCTGGACCCGTAGTGGTGACTATGGTAACAAGATCTAACTATTGCAAATAGGGGTTTGGGGTTATAGTTTAGGAAAGATTTTGGCTCTGGTCGGCGAGAGAAAGGGAATCTTTTCTTCGATCTATTGTGTTACACAATTTGTGTAGGACCTAGAGTGCAGAGAAGCTACCCTCAGTGAAATGCGCTATTCTTGTTTCCATGGCAGCAGACGGCCTCAGGCTTTGTGGCGGAGGGAGTTCTTACCGTAGACAAATTATACGTAATATTTGCCTTTTATTTTTGTTTTGTTTATTCTGATTTTAAGAAAAAAGTATGGTTTGTGATAAGTAGTAAGATTAGTTATAAATTTAGTTTATAATATCATATATTTATATATCATATAATATCATTCATATAATATATATCATATATATCATATAATATATATCAATATATATCATATAATATATAGTTTATAATATCATATGATATAATATATTTTAGGTTCATTTCACTTTTGAATTTAGCAATTTGTTAATTTTTAAAAAAAAATATCAGTCACCTGTGAAAAAAACAGTTGATTTTCCTTGCACCTGAGGAGAAGTGCATACCTGCCAAGTCCCCCTTTTTTTAACGAAGTCTTCTGTATTTTACGATTATCTCCTGTTTACCTATATATTTGCAAATTTCTTTGTATTTGTTAAAGAAAAGAATTTTTATTGATAAAATATCCACTGGTGGTTAAAATATATCTCTTATTCCTCAACAGATGGCGCTATTGTCATGAAGTATGTTGAGTGTTTATAGTTTAAGTAATTATAAATAATGGTTTTAAAAAAATCTTCTTTAGATTAAGATTTATATGCATATTTTTGACTTACAAGATCATGCATGATGTATCAAAACTTTACTCGTGGCCCAAAAAATGTTGCTAATAAAATCTCTATTATTTTATTTCTCCAATGTTGGCGGGTATGGAAGTGGGAAAGTGCCAAATTTTAATCTTGGCTCTTTTATTTTGCAGAAAGCTATACCAAGTGTAATTCAAGTATCTTATATCAAGCCATAAATTCTGTTTATGAAAATGCATTTAGGAACCTTGTTTTAGAAACAAGCATAAGGTATGTGTTTTGTTTCCAACAAGGACAACAAGGAAATTTACTTTTATAATCATTTTTTTCTTCTTATTATTTCAGGTGTGATGGGAGAACAGCAACTGATTTGCGACCCATATCGTGCGAAGTGGACACATTTAAACCCTTACATGGAAACGTTCTTTTTGAGAGGGGTCAAACACAAGTAATCTCTTTATGAATGCTCTCTTTTTTTAAAATCAGTGCATCTTTTTACTGAATAGGCATGTTTTTACTGAAATACAGAACTGCATTTCATTTGTTTGTCACCCTGAGTTCATTCAAATTTGCCTGTCACCATGAATATATTTATGCGTCTTTAAAATTATAGCAGCCTGGTTTGATACAGTTATTTTTAAATTAAAGCACTGCGATTCATATTCACATGATTTAAAAATCAAACATTGCGATTCCTATTCAAAAGAGTTCAGATGTTTCATTTAAAAGTTTTTGAGAATAGAAATGGTTGTAATAAATGTATTTAAATTAAATCTTTTGTTTGTTTTTTGTGTGTTTATTCCATTAAAAAAAATTTTACTTCCACATTAAATTGCATTTTTTAATATAATATATTTATTATATGAAAAATTATTATATGATATATTTATATATGATTAATTTATATTTATATTTATTTTTTTTAATTTATATTTATATATGATTAATATATTATTAATTATAATATAATAATAATTAATATAATTTCTTCACAAATAACAAAAGCTGGTCTCATTTAAACAAAACCACATACTAGCAAGATGTTTGATAAAAAACCAGATGTTGAGGCCTGTTTACAAAATCCAAGTTCTTGAATTTGAGAATTAGGAAGAATTTCTCTCTTCAAGAAATTGGATGATTCTCTGACACTATCCGAATTCTTGAATGCCACTGGTTGATCGGATAAAAAACCTACACATACGCATTGTTCATAAAATTACTTATATGAATTCAAAATTACTAAATAAATTATATAATAAATAAACCCTAAGAGATTAATTTATTTGGATTAAAATTTATGAAAAGGGACAACAAAATGACATAATCTGATGCCCGCTTGTTGACGTCACAAAACTTTAGAAGCTGATTGGTCAAGAGAGGAAAGTAGAATATGCTTTACTCTCATCCAGGGACTTGGATGATTGTTTACATGATCCAACCGAAACAAGTTTCCCTCAATTTCAATCAATCTTCATCCAAGAACTTGGATCCAATAGACAGGCTTTAAAACCAGCAGTGGCACAACTACAGAAGTGGCCTAGACAAACTCAGGGATCTGTCCAGGCAAAATTTACTGCCATTTAGCGGTACCTTCACAAATTCATTTTTAGGAAAAAGGGTAGTTTCACAAAACACTTTTTCTTCACTTTTTATATCCCGAAAGAAACGATAAATCCATATTTTTGTGCTGATTTTTTAAATGTAATTTTTTTAATTTTCACAAATTATGTCTAAATGTTCACAAAAAAGGTACCTCTCAGAAAAACCTAGAGTGACCCCTGAAACTGTACTCGGTGGACTTACTTAACTTATGAAACTCTGAACTTATAAAAACTGAAACTAATAACTTATTATACTCTGAGTTATGCGTATATGTGTAGGCATTAACCTTAAACTGGCAGATGACTTTATGTTTTTAAAGAGTGCAAAGCTCTTGGCATTTTGTCTGTTATTTTGATTGTCTATGTATCTTTGTATTTGCATCTTTCTTATTAAATGTGATTGTGAACATCTGGTACTTGTTTTTCTTGACAATGAAAAAAAAAACAGGTGGATATTTACTCATTTAGATATATTTGGAACTGGCCACACACAGCAATTATTCTTTAAAGAAAACTCCCTATCGTACAATCATTTGTTCCTTCCAGAAAATAAAACAACTTTACCAGCTTCATTTGCATCATGAAGTCATAATTTGCAACAGCCAATCGCATCTTTTAAGTCAGCCAGAAATCCTTCATCTAAATTTTTCTCTCAAATACTGCCTCCAAGACTATTCAAATAGCTATGAAGATCTTGATACTAAAGAATAAAATAATAAATCTCAATAATAGGCAGAAAAAGTAATTTTTTAATTCAGGAATACCTTTCCACCCTTTGAGTCATTTTCTAAAATTGATCTTTATGGAATCAAGTGCTTTTTCAATACACTCAAATGACATTTGGAATTATAAGGTTGAGGTTAGATTTTAATAACCAGTTTTACCATAACATGATAAAAAATAGGTTTTTAGTGGTAAAAAAAAAGAAAATAAATAATGAAAAGCTGTCAAAAATTAGCAGCCCATAATGTTTACTACTTATAGCTGATACAAGTAAATAATATAGGTATATATTTTATAGTTAATACTTGGCAGTAATGGATAGTAAATGATTAAAAAAGCATTAAGGACTAAGGATGTACTTAAACATGTTCATTAAAAATATTATTTTAAACATGTTTGTAACTAAAATTATTATTCTCTTACCATGTTATTATAAACTCACTTTAATATAAATGTAAAATAATAAAAGCATGTTTTTAATATTAACCAAGACTGCTATTTTTCTTGTTTAGTACCTTATCCTGCAGCTTATTACAGAAAATTATTAATTTCTGACACTTTTTTTGTTGTTGTGGTCCCTACCAGAAAATAGCCAATTTGTAGGGAATAACCCATTTACTATATACAAGTAACTAATCATTAGATGCATGATTAAAAAATTAATTGTTTACAAAAGAAAAAGCCGACATTTTTTTTCACAGCTGACAAAAACTTAAAAAACTGACTAGCACCAATATGAAAATATCTCCAAGTAATTCTACACTAATATTTTGTCTTGAAAATAGATCCATCACAATACTTTTTGTTTTGAAACCCAGTTTTTTTCTTAAATTTAATTTTAATACTTTATGCACTTAATTTTAATGTATTAATGCAAAATTTAGTACAAATTGATAGTTTTATAAAAAAAATTTAGACAGACGACTCGAAAAATATGAGTGTCATTTGTCGTGTAACTATATAATTCACTATTAAAAAAATAACAGTAAGGTTCGTTACAATTGTTACAAACGATTCACATTTTTTTCCACTTTAATATGAAATCAAATTAATAATATACAGTGAATTAATAAAAATCACGTGGATACCATAATTAAAAGAAATATGAGAAAAATAGTTTCATACACACATGCTGATTACAGAATACATGAAAAATTAAATTCAACCTGTTCTTCTTCAGTTGCATCATTAAAAGCACTCTTTGTAATTCTGAACTATATTTATTAGGAAAGTTAATGTCTTAAATTCATTTCAGAAAGACTAAATAATAAAATCTTGAAGCAGAAAGGGATGCTAAGTATGCTTGCGGTTGCATATGTCTGTGCGATTTAAAATAAGCTTTAAACTTTCAAAGCTTTGTGGAGATGTAGTAGCTACAGGTGGCGTAGGTAGACTGGTACTTTATTTACGTCGCACTAGAGCTGCACAATATGCTATTGGCAACGGTCTCGGAAACATCCCTGAGGATGATACGAAGACATATCATCTCAATTTTGATTCTCTGCAGAGAGGATGGCTAACCTGCTTTGGTAGACCTATGTGCTAAAACGAATACTTTACGGCTGAACAGTTTTACGAGGACTGCTATCGCTCACCCTCAGTCCTTACCAAAGTGACCCACCCGCTTACTGACCGCTGCCAGTTATGCCTGACTTCGGTGTTCTACTATGAGCCGTGTCTTTACTATCATTCCACTACGGGACACAGGTGGCGTAGAGCAGAACTCTTTACCTATGGCAATACTTCGCATGCTTTCACCAATAGCGTGTGGAGAGTCATATGAGAAGAAAGTATGTTAATTTCTGTCTTAACTTTCAAAAAGATTAAAAGCTTTGAAGTTAGGAAGCTATATGGAAATAAAAACTACATTGAACATAGTTCTGAAAGAAAGCGTCTTGGAAATTTGAAAAAATATTTTTGACAAATACGAAAAATATGGATAGTTGATCGTGTAAAGGTAATCACTAGAGCCCGGATTTTGATGACCTAAAAAATCTCAACTAATGCCCTTAAAAAGTGCAAAAAATGCCCTTAAAAAGGGCCAAAAATGCAAAAATTGCGCAAAAAATGCCTTAAATAAAGCAAAAATATTGAATTAAAAAATATTTTGCTCTTTAAAATTATTATGAGTCATTTAAAAAATATAAAGCAATGCAATACTTCTTCTACGTTCATTAAAGTTTGAAAAATATGTTTTATATCCTAAAATAACAAAAAAAGGAAAATATATTGACACCAAAATATTTTTATTTTGTATAGAAACTTTAATGGATATAACAACTTCCATATCATAATATTACTAAATATCAGAATTACATTGGATTATTAAATGTTTTTTGATAATTTGAAATGTAAACGAGCGTCTCTTGTCTGAAAGTAAATTTTCATTCCTGCAGAAGCTTCTTTCAACGTCTACTGATGTTATAGGTGCGTACTTGAAAAAGACGATCTCACTTACTTACAATTCTTCTTCAATTTGAAAAGATTTTGCTTCACCTGTTAATATTCCATAGATTTTCTTCATTGTTTGGAAGCCAGTGTAATAATGAAAATTGATAAAAAAAACAGTAAAAATTGGAAAAAATTAATAAAAAACTTTAACAAATGCATTAAAATGCAAAATACGCCCCAAAATTTAAAGAAAAATGCATTATAAATCTAAAAAAAATGCTCTAAAAGACAAAAAATGCAAATGTCATCAAAATCCGGGCCTTAGTAATCACAGATGGCGCTAATGATTAAAGTTTGTCGTAAGTCTACCGGGTTACTAATTTCGATTGATTTTTATGCCTAAAATTTCAAAAAAACGCACCATCCAATATTATTATTACTTGTAGTATTTACAATATAACGCGTTCTTTCAATTTAAATTCCATCGAAACAAACAACAAATGAATTTCGAAAACTCCACAGGCATGCTATGATTCTATCGTAAAAAATTTTATTACAGTGATCTTGTACACTTCTTTTTTTTTGTCTGCGCAACAGCCCCTTGCAGGCCTTTGCTGCAGTAACAGCTGATAAACGCCAGCGACTCATATCCCTTCCAAACTTTAAGGTTTTCAGGTCATTTTCGATGTCGTTGAGGATATTGTGCACTAATACAGCAAAATGAAGGAGAACATTCAACACATTGCAAACCTTGCACTTTATTTATGTTGTGATATTAATTTTCTCAAATTTGTTTCAGGCTCATGACCTGTTAGAATTTATAAGTTACAGAAAACTCTCATGAATGGTAAAAGTAAGAGTACATTTAAACCCAAATCACAACAATAAAACTTCTTAGGTCTGTCCACTCATCACCTCTTAAGCATAACATCAGAGTAGGAATTTATTGAAAATGATACTATATCTACATAGTTTTAATTTGATAGTTCCTTTTCAATCTGACATACTCCTTTTTTAAGAAAATTATTATGAAAAAATAATCTGTTGAACACTTCAAAAATACTATTTGTAATTGGCCAATTAAAAAATAGGCCTAGTTCTGAGCCAAATTTATTTCAATTTACAGCTAAGCTCATTTAATATCATATTTATGTGATTAAATATTAATTGAGCCGCTCAGAAGCCAATGCGGTCAAGTCCATTTTTTGATATTTTCTGATTTTTGGAAATTTTGATGAAGTAAATAATAATCTTAGTTATTAAAGGAATAACTCGTTGGTTACTTTTTTCCTAGGTTAGACAGCCCTTTTTTTAATAGCTTCTGAATATATTGTATAATAATTTCAGAAGCCATTGTGAATAAGTCCACCTTTTATCAATATTTTTTTACATAAACTTTGAAATAGAAAATTTAATTCTTCTTTCGACTTTTACAGGACATTAAGGACAACACGTGGAGATCAAGATTTACATTTAAATAACTCGGAAGAAGATGATGTTTGTTATGATGAATAAACATAAAACTTATGGCAATAAATGTTATTTTATTATTTTTACATAAATTTCTTATCTTTTTCAGCTGCCAAAAGGTATAAGTCCTAAAATTTTTAAGATGCTGTCATTATTTCAATAAATACTTACGTTTTTATTTACACATCCTGTACATATCTTGTTTTTTTGCAGACTTTACACCTCTCAAAAAGACTTTATACACTTTTCTAATTAAATTAATAAACCAAGAATTTTAAAAACTAATGTATCAAAAAACATTAATTTTCTCAATTTTTGTGTTTTGGACTTAACCGCATTGGCTTCTGAGCGACTCAATTTTAAGTGCAGAATTTAGCTTCTGATAGATACTTTGATTGTTAATAATATATATTTTAATTCAGAACAGATTTTAATTATTTATACATCATATTTCACATAATTATTTTATTTCATTTAAATTTAAATGTTTTAATTTCATGATAAAGCGTTTTTATAGCATTGATGAAAATACTTTTAATTGAAAAAACAATTACACTACGTATTATTGTGGTATTGATTTTATTGTATAGTAGTTTAGAACACAAGAAAAGTTTATTTTTATTACTGCGATGGGAGAGAAAAATTAAATTTCAATTTTATAAGTTCAGAGCTACCACTAATTTTTAGTGAAAATATTATACTCTTAAAAGAACATAGTTTTAAAATCTATTTTGTATTTTATAACAGTCGTTGAACAGCCGACCCAATTTTTGGGGGTTTACGACTATTGGTGTTCAACTCCGTATCCTTGTAATTTTGAACCAATCCAGAAGACAAGGAAACTCCTGGATCAGTACCCCCAGAGGTATGAGTTATAGAATTTCTAAGGGAAGCATTGATCTCACGCTACGTTATGCAGCTATTTTCACTTTTCTTCCTCCATTTTATGAAACAACGAGGAAGAGGGGATCTAAACTATGCGTTGATAAAGAATTATTTACTAGGGAGAAGAAGCCTAAAAAAGACAAGTTTCCTTCTCATGTTGATTTTGAACAGTTATAATAGGCGAGTAAAAAAAAGAAAGAAAAAGAATTTTTTTTTTCTGTTTTATTTAAAAATTTTAAAGTTTTTTTTTCCCTTCGGAAGTGGATTTAGGAAGCGATAGAATATTTATTTATCTAGAATATCCAGTAGTTTAAAGATCAGAATTTAGAAATATTTCATTTGTGGTGGTGTTTTTAATTTAAGCATATCTTACTCTAAATATTTATTTAGTTTTTTTTACAAAAATAATTGAAGTTAATATTTTTTTTAAATTTATTATTAGCTGAACGTTGCTGTTTTTGTAGATGATGTTGTAGTAAGTGTTTCTTTAAAAATTTGAAAAAGAATTAGAATTATTAAGTTTTTAAATACATGAAATTAACTAAATTAATTTAATTGATAAATTTAGAAATGTAAGTTTTATCGCCTCTAAAAAAATTAATCCTTCAATCTGAGTTAATGGATCTTCTTAAAAAGTTGTATTTCATAGGTAGCCGTATTCATTTTATTATTTAAGTTATTATAAATATTATAAGCTTTTGATTGGTTTAATTTTCTGTTAAAACATTGAAGAAAAGTAAAGTTGTACCAGAATCTAAATTTATTCCATTAGGAAAAATTGACAATTTACTTTTTAAATATTGCTGATTTAATGATTAATTACAAAGTTTTTACGTTATTGCTTAATAAATTATGTTTCTTTTTCTCATTCTTCCGATTTAGTCACAACAATTTACTTTCTGTTCAGTACGAGAGCAGTGTTTCCCCTACCCCTGGAACATGCAGTCCAAACGGAGAATGATCCGATTTCTAACTGCTCCCGCTTATCTTTTGAGATGAAAAAGTGCTTTTCATCCACCACTTGAGTGTTCCTGAAAACCTTTACTATCCTATATTATTAATAAATAAACATTTGTTTATGAAAGAAAATAATTAATTAAATATTATTTAAAATATCAATGCACTATTGGCTAATATTAAAATATTAGCCAATGCACTATTATCCGTTATAGAGACGCCTGTGTTTATCATATAAAGTGACATGGACAAAATAAATAAAAAAATTGTTTATAAATATTTTTGTTTAATAAATATTTTTTTGCATATGTATATGTTTTTAGAAATATTGTCACGTATCCTTTGACTTTTTATTAATATCAAATCTCTCATTTGAACCAAACAATTATAAAAAATCAATTTGGCAAAAGTGAATAAATATTTCCTTTAGTGGGGTACAATTATTTCCTATAATAATTATTTTCTATAATTATTTTTCTTGGTGGGGTACACTAGTACCCGGTAATATAATATGTGGTCCAATTTGAATATTATGGGTCAATAAAATGGGGAGATATAGGACCATATTGTAATACAGAAATATGATTTCCCGTGTTTTAATACACAATATTGATTGTGAATTTCCTCATTTTTAGGCTATTGTATATACATAGCAACCAATAGGACCTTATGTGTACCCCCTATCTAGACTATAATCATTTCCTCTCGTGGGGTACGCTAGAGACCGTTAATATAATACTTGGTTCAATTTGAATGTTATAAATCAATATTAAAGGAAGATATAGGACCATATTATAATACAGAATATTGACTTCGTATTTCCTCATTTAAACGCCATTCAACGCACTCTTTTATATATAATTACTTTGAAACTTGTAGGACCATATTGTGTACCTCCTAATAAGCCTATAGCAATACCTTTAGTGGAGTACACTAGTACAAGGTAATATATTACATGGTCCAATTTGAAAATTATGGGTCAATAAGGGGAGATCTAAGATGTTTTAATACAGAATATTGAATTCGTATTTCCTCATTTTAACGCTATTCAACGCACTATTATATATATATATAACGTCGTTGCCGAGTGGAAGGATTAAAACAGGTCTTAGGCCGGGAAGGAGGGTACGAAATTTATTTATTAATTATTAGACAGAGCAGTCATGAAAGTGTGTAAAAGTGAACATGAAAAGTTGCGCACCTTGGTTATATGTTAGGAAAAATCTTGCAAAATAAAATCCGTAAAATGTTTCAATTTAGGCAAAGAGGGAAATCTTGGTAGTTGCTATTGGCTTATGAAATAGGTCGAGCGTTTCCCACAGAGAGCAAAAGGTAAAATATACTGCTTTTAATTAAATGCATACTTGAATCAAAAATAGACTTAAGAACAGGATGTGGCTTTTAAAAGTGTGAGAAAGTATTTCAATTTGAATAAATAATTAGTAATAAATTAGGAGTTGTTTTGTAACGAAGAAACTAACATAAAAAGATTAATAGAAGCTTTTTATGTTACATCCCCCCTCGCCAAAAATGTTTAACTAATATCTAAAAATTATCCCTTTGCAAAACTTTCCCTATGATGACACAATTAAAATGAAAAAGAAAAATTAATTTTTGTGATATCAACAAGATATAAAGTAACATGAATTATAAAAATTACACATTTATACACAATGCAAAAAAAAAAAATTTCATAAAGTGTTCCGAGGAAGAAAAAAAAATTTGAAGTAGTGCTACCATCAAATTGAAGTTCTTCATTTTCAATAGTTTTTGTGATTTAAGTTTTTTCAGTCCTTCTTGATAATCACAATAAATAAAGTTATTCCTCATACAAACACAATTTAAGTAACTTTTCACTTAGATAAGAAAATCTATAAAAACTCCGGGTCATGAATTTCATGGACATTGTTTAGTCCTGTTAATTTTGGGGATTAGGAAGAAGAAAGAAGATTTTTTAAGACGCATCAACTCTGAACGGAAATCAAACGCATGTTTGTGAGATAGATAAAAGAAAAATGTGTCTGGAATAATTAAAGATATGAAATAAATTCTTAATGTATTTCCTTAGATTTATCTATACAAGGAAGCAGAGTATGGAAGGTTCGTCACTTAGGACAACCGGAAATGAAGTGGGAATCGAAACTATAAGATTTTCAATTCATAGTGTCCATATTATTAGACGTCGCATTATAAGATTTTATGTAAATTCTGGACTACACAGCTTTATGACGTTTACGCTGTGGAAACCGGTTTTGTACTTGTTTATATTCGTGTTTCAATCGGTTAACATTGTAGTGTATTACGTTAAAAAAAAAAATAATATGTTATTGCAAATAGGAAGTATGTAAAAAATCTCCTAAATAAAAATCCATCACACGTAGTGTTTAAATATAAAAGTACTGCATACACAATCGTAAAAAACATTATTAAAACACTGCAGTGCATCGAATAATTTGATCTCATTATTATAATATACTCGTATAATAAATATTCTATATTTATATTATATATCGTCTAATGTATACAATCGTCAAATTTACATTATATATCGTCTCATTTTACCAATGGATACACTAATGTGAACAAGTGCAAACAGTCATAATAAAGCTGTATAGACAGAGCCGGATTATACCTTTCGTAGGCCCTAGGCATAGCCGTTTTTGGGCCCTCCCCTCCTTCCCCCGCTCCTCCCCTCTTTTCAAAATATATGCTAAAATTTTCTTGCATATTTTTTTTTTTACATTTTTATTAATATGGATTTTAATTTACGAATTTGTTTATTGAACTTTATCTGCAATACCGACATACTGCCGATATTGCAGTTGATATCGATAATACCATTATGATTTGTTCGATCGATAACTATGTAAACACTTCACGTCAACAATACAACAACAAACCAGCAAAGAAAACAGTGAAATTGATAGTGAGATTAATTACAAGAAATATTTATACAGTAGAGAACCAAATATCTGGGATGCTCGGGACCATCGCTATCCCGGATATCTGAATTTCCCAGTTTTCTGGATCGACCAAAATGTGTCATTAAACGATGTTTTATCGAACCCGAATTACAAGGAAATTACACAAAAATTTGTCAGAATCTGAGATTAAACTAAAAGCGCAAAATTTGGTGAAAATTTACTCATCCGATTTAGAGAAAAACTTTGTAGATGAATTTTTACTATTTTCAAATTTATATGAACATAAATCTGCACAAGAAATGTTGAAGGCTCAAATTAAAGATAAACTTGTGAATACTTTTCCTAACGTTCACATTGCATTAAGAATATATTTGTCGATTCTTGGATCAAATGCAGAAGGAGAAAGATCTTTCTCCAGATTAAAATTGATAAAAAATTATTTGCGTTCAACAATGAATCAAGATCGTTTGGCATCGCTCGCACTTATGTCTATCGAATACGACATTTTGCGTAGTTTGGAATTCGACAGCATAATACAAGATTTCGTTGAATCCAAAAATCGCAAAAAAGTAATATATTAGATCATAAGATTCTGCAAAATAATTTATTACCGAAAAATATTATATTTTTATTTGTATCTTCATAATTTTTTGCAAAATACACTTGTTGTTTTTAAAGCTAAATTATTTTTCTCAACAATTTTTTCCCCCAAGTTTTTCGTAGGCCCCGGAATTTCGTAGGCCCTAGGCACGTGCCTAGTGTGCCTATAGGTTAATCCGGCTCTGAATACAGGGGAAAAAAATGTAACACCGTGCACCCAAAGTGCAAATTGGAAGATGCAAAAATTGTCTGCGGACTTGCCACTATTTGGCTACTTGTTGATACATTTCAATATGATACATTGATGAGAAAAAAAAAAAACTACATTGAAAAAAAAAAATAAGTGAGAGAATGAATCGAGAAAAAGGCAACGGAATCAAGACATTTCCGAGAAAGAAAGAAGGAAAAAATTATAACTTTATTAATACCTCCTTAAAACCATAAAGAAAAATCATTTTACCTTTATAATTATAAAACATACAGTTCCGGGCCACATTATCAGACGCATTCTAAGATTCTATGTAAAATTATAATTATCAGTTGGATAACATTGTAATGCAATACGTTAAGAATAAATACAAATAGGACATATATAAAAAATCTCCTGAATAAACATTCATTGCATGTATGTTTAAATATATTGCATAAAAACTCGTGCAAATCATGTCATTATTAAAAGACTACAGTGTGTCTCATAATTCAATCTAATTATTACAATGTACTAATATAATACCTGATATAATAAATATTATATATTTACAGTTGGACCCCGATTTAACGAACCCCTATTTAACGAATTTCGCGATTTAACGAATTTTTTTTCAACCCCAGCAAAAACAGAGTCAAAAACCCCTAATTAACGAATAATTAACCTCGAATTAACGAATTATTTCAGCATCCGGAAAAAATATTTTTCATTAATTTTGATCAGAAAAATATTGCATTTTTTTTGTAATTGGCAGATTCTAAAGGGAAAAAAATCTTTCCTGGGAGGAATAAAATAGAAAAAGTGCATATTCGTCTCAAACAAAAGAAACGACCGCAATAGGGAAAAACAAAATTCGTCTTGGGGAGGTGGGCAGAGTTAATAAGACATATTACACTTGCAAGGTCATTTTCCGGGGGTTTGTCACGTGGGCTATGAGTCAAACAGGAAATTCCTTTCTTATCTTTGATAGTTGTTTATAACTAGTAATTTTTAATAATACATATGTACAAAAAAAATTTTTTTTTGAACCCCGATTTTACGAATGACCCCGATTTAACGAATAAAATTTCCGGTCCCGATGAATTCGTTAAATCGGGGTCCAACTGTATATAATATGTCGTCTAAATTATACAATTGTCAAATTTATATCATATATTGTCTCATTTAACCCATTGATACAGTAAAGTAAAAAAGTGCAAACAGTCTCGTAAAAAGCTGTATAGAGTATCACGTGATAATTAGGATTTTACATCGAATCTTAGAGTGCGTCGAATAAATTGTCCAGGTCTGTAGTTACATAGCACTAAAGTACTAAGATTAAATAGGAAACCTATTAAATCTTAATACTTCACGGTCTAAAATATATCTTATTCTTGCGTTTTTTTTTTTCTTCTTCTTCTTTCTTTTTTTTCAATCTTTTATGTAAACACTGTATATCTTGTAAACATCTCATAAAAGAGAAAATTGTTTAGATAATAAATCAATGCCACTTCATTCTCTTGGGAACAGGAAGCTTACAAAAAATCGAAAACTGACTTGATTGATGCTTCGCTTGAAATTCAAAAATGGGGAAAGAAATCACGATGTTTAACGACTTAAGAGATTTCACTTCTACACAGTGCTCTTGTTTTAAAATCCAATATTTGAAAGTTAAGTAGCTAAAAACGATTTATTACTTTGAAGAGAGAGAGAAATAACAGTTCTGGAATAACATAGTTTTAATGAATGTTTTGTCTAAATATTCGCACTTAAATACGGAGTAAAATAATCAACTATTCGGTATTGATCAACACTACGAAAAACTGAAAGACATCTATCTGAAAAGTTAATTGAGATAAAATGATTCCCATTTATTATCATTTGTTGCCCTTACTGGTGGCTTTAAGTTATTAGCTCAACTCTTTAAGAGCGAGTATATGCACAATTGTGCGGGTCAGTTATTTACTGTGCATAGAGGTAACGTATTCATTTAAAAACAAGTTTAAATTGAGCAAATTTTCTTCTTTATAAACTACTGTTTTAATATTAAAAATATCCATCACAAACATAAAACTAAATCTTAAATTTAATAGCGTATTATAGTGTGCATGGATTAGATAATGTTCATAAAATAACATTTTGAGCTATTTATACAAGAAAAAAAATATTTTCAAAGGGCATCAAAGGTTTAAGAAAAAGACGCATCAAAATAAAAATTGAGTGCATCATTTACCTCGTTAAATGATTGTCAAAATTTACTACAATCAAGCAATTTTCTCCTCCCTTTATAGTGTAAAAAGTTTTCTGCTTCAAAGCCTTCTTAAAAACACACATCTAAGTAAGAAAAGTTTTATTTAAGATTTACATTAAATAGAAAAAATTAGATTTTGGTAGAAATCATATAAATCTCGGTGCGCTGCCGCGAAGCGGCATTAACCGATTCATCTGTAGTAGTAATTCGATGATGAGGAGTAGTGAGGTGGAATGGAGATGGGGGGAAGAGGTGGTGCTTAGCACCAAAAATCGAGAGTGTATTTCGTGTGTTAGGGCTACGTCATATCCCTAAGGAAAAAGACAGTGATTGGGCTAAATTTAGTGTTGTCGTCAATTAATTCAATATCTAGGAGTGAGTTAAAATTGCTGGTGGTACAGGTTTTTGCTTCATCGTAGAAATTTTGGTTTAAATTTTTTATATAGACGTTGATGTCATCAATTTTAAGATCCCTTTTTATACTATTATTGCTAATGCATTTAGGGGCGCCGACGAGTCTTCTTATAATCTTCCCTTCTGCCATAGAGAGTTTATTTTTTAAGTGATCACTTAGAGTGTTAATGGCGGGGCAGGCATAAGTTAGAATTGGCCTAATTGCCATTAGGTAGACAGTGCGCTTGCATTTTAAGTCTAAAGATGACTTCGAGTTTAATATGGAGTTGAGGGCCCAATAGGCGCCATTCGCTTTTTCAATAATTTTATTTATGTGTTGTTTCCAACTTAAATTAGAGGTGATGGTGACTCCTAGATATTTTGCACTCTTTGTGGGTTTAATGATCTGCTTGTATAGGACTATATCAGGAATAGTTCTACCTTTCTTTTTACTATTGAAAATAATCATTTGGCACTTATCCGGGTGTAGTTTTATCTTCCATTGTGAGCACCATTTTTCGATATTGTAGATCTTGTTTTGCATGTATTTGAAGGCTTGTAAATGGCTCATAGATTTCGTGATAATTGCTGTATCGTCGGCATATAGGGCTGTGAATTCGTTTGGATTTTCGTTATTAATAGGGAAGTCAGCTGTGTATAAGATGTATAGTAGTGGCCCGAGGATACTACCTTGGGGCACACCGGCTTGAATGTTTTTATAAGCTGAGAACGAGCTATCGATTTTAATTCTGAACTTTCTATCAGTAAGGAAAGAGTTTATTAAAATAATAAGGTCTAATGAAATATTCATTTTATGTAGTTTTACGATAAGTCCCTTATGCCATACTCGGTCGAAGGCCTTGGCCACGTCGAGCATAAGCATAAGGGTGGTTTCGTGTTTAAATTTAGCATTACTGATGTATTCGAGGATGTTTACAAGCTGCTTGGTAGTTGATAGGTGCTTCCTAAAGCCATATTGTTGGTTTGGGAGTAGGTGAATATAATCATTGAGTCTTCGTTGAATAGTTTTTTCAAAGATTTTTGATAACATGGGGAGTAGACTAATAGGCCTGTAGTTTTCAGGATTAGAGGCTGTTTTACCGGGCTCGGCGAATAGAATGATGTCTGATTTCTTCCATTCCTCGGGAAAATATAGGTTTTTAATGGAGGCATTATAAATATTAACAATTTGGAATACTTTATTTCGAGGGAGATTTTTTATCATGATGTTCGTAATATTATCGTGCCCAGGAGCTTTCTTATTTGCGAGGGTTTTAATGATGCAGGTGACCTCGTCTTCTGATGTCTGTTCGATGTTGTTCTCAATATGGTTGTCTTGATTTATAATATTATTGTAGTGGTCATTTACTATTTTATCGTTTATGGGGCAGGTATTTTCAGTATTGTTGCTGAACTGGTCCTCCATAGTGTTGGCGAAAATGCTAACTTTATCATCAGAGGTATATACTGGGCCGTTTGACCCTTTTAAAGGCATTTTGTTCAGAGGTGATCTCTTCAGAGACTTCGTCATTTTCCAAATTGAATTATCACTATTGTTCAGACTTTCGAGTTTCTCATTCCATAGGCTGTTTCTATGTTGATTACATTTTTCTTTTATAATTTTGTTTAATTTATTAAGTTGACGTTTAAGTTCCGGATTGAAGTTTCTCTGGAATCTTTTTCTCAGTTTATTTTTATCCTTAATAAGTTTTTTGATGTTATGAGGTAGTTTATAGTTGTTCAGGTTGATGGGTTTGAGTTCTGTAGCTTCATTATATGCATAGGTAATAGCGTTAGAGATATTATTAATGGAGGAGTTTATATCATCATTGGAAATGAGGGCTGAGTCTTCGTTAGAATCGGTAAGATGAAGGATGTTGTGGTATAAAGTCCAGTCAGTTTTTCGTCTAAATTGGTTGTTATCCTGCATTTCGAAGGTAGTAGTGATCCAGACAGGGAAATGATCGCTGCTGAGTTCATCTAGGGTTTCAATAGCAAAAGGTGAACTTGTATTTGTAATCATGAAATCTAAAATGTCTGGAGGGTGCATTCCACTATGATGGAGATAGGTGGGTTTTTCAGGAGCGTAGACTGTGAGTCCGAATTCTTTAATGAGCTGGTGCAGTTGTCTTCCAAGTTTGTTAACTTTTCTACAGCCCCATATGTCGTTTTTAGCATTAAAATCACCAAGAGCGATCGTTGGAAGATTGGGAGGGAATAGTTTTTTCATAAAATCTGTTGAGAATTCATTACACGGTGGGTTGTAGATGCAAGAAATTTTAATATTATTGTTGTTTATTTGTAGTAAAATGGATAGAAAAAATTATATTCATCACATTTTCTTTCAATTCTTCTTTCATGAAGTTAATTCATATGTGTGGGCAACAGTTCATATTAAATTATATATTCCGAACAGGTGGCCGAGTGGTTAGCGCTCCTGACTGCGAAGCCATTGGCTGCGGGTTCGAATCCCGCTCTGGGCATGGATGTTTGTGCTGTCCTCTGTTGTGTGTGAATGTGGCCCACCCTATAAACGGGTTTGTGGCGTAGGCAACGTTGCTCGCATCCGTGACTTTGGTTCACAGGTGACCACTGGGTAACGCTAAATGAGTAACAATTCCGGCATCTTCATAGGCAAAGATTCGAATTCAGTGCGTCCCGCAGTGGACTGATCGTTAAGACACGGTTCCCAGCAGATCACCGAAGTCAAGCATCACTGGCTACGGTCAGTGTGCGGGTGGGTGACCACTTGGATCAGTATGTGTAGGGACCGAGGGTGTTCGATATTGGTCCTCGTTAAACTGTGCTACCGTAAAGTGCTCGACTTCGCGCGCAGGTCGTCGGGCTACCGAAGCTGGGGTGCCATCCCCTCTGCAGAGGATCAAAATTGCGATGGCATGCCTTCGGATCATCCGCAGGGATGTTTTCCCAGACCGTAGCCACTAGCCCATTGTGCAGCTCTAGTGCGACGTAAATTAACAACAACAACATCTTGAACATTCTGGTAACAGCTTGAATCGAGTTAGTATGTCTAATTTTTAGCTCATCCGATCTCATAATACTTTCAAGTTTTTAATATATTCAAAAGTTTTTGTTTGTTTGTAGTTCATTTACGTCGCACTAGAGCTGCACAATGGCTACTGGCGACGGTCTGGGAACGATCTCTAAAGATGATACGAAGACATGCTATCGCAAATTTGATTCTCTGCAGACGAGATGACTCCACTACATTGATAGCCCGACGACCTGCCCGCGAAGTCGTGCACTTTACGGTAGAACAGTTTAACGAGAATCGATACCGCGCACCCTTGGTCCCTAGCCTTCGCAGGCTGATCAAAGTGTTCACCCACCCACTTACTGACTGCAGCCAGTGATACTTGACTTCGGTGCTCTACTGGAAGCCGTGTCTTTACGATCAGTCCACTGCGGGACTTTATCAGTAACGGAATTCGTTAGGTAAATTTTCATTACTCCTGCTATGGCTTCAACGATAAATAAGCCCACCGTGAGCCTGGATATAACTTTTTCTCTCTGTGTATTCTACTCATCAGATCACCAAATTCAAGCATCACTGGCTGCGGTCAGTGTGAGGGTGGGTGACCACTTGGATCAGTCTGCGTGGGGACCGAGGATGTGCGGTATGGGTCCTCGTTAAATGTGTGCGGTATGGGTCCTCGTTAAACGTGTGCGGTATGGGTCCTGTTCTACCGTAAAGTGCTCGACATCGCGTGCAGGACGTCGAGCTACAGAAGCGTGCCAAAATTGTGATAGCATGTTTTCGGATCATCTTCAGGAATGTTTCCCAGACCTCTCTATTGCTAAGTAAACGAATTAAAATAACAACAACAGTAGAATTTAAATTAGCTGTTACAGACTCAATGCAATACTTGCGTCGTGCCTATTCGGAAGTTTCAAGAATTCCGAAAATATTAACCAAATATTATTATAGATCGGTGAACAACAAAATTTAATTTTTCTGATAATGTTGTGATCATCCATCGAATACCCAGTTTCGATAAAGATCGACGAAATCTATTACTCTTAAGTTAAAATCCGAACCAGTAAAAAAGACGATGTCTTAAAAACGAAAGAACCTCTTTAGAATTAAACCCTCAGTTAAAGGCCCCTTAACTGTGCCTGTGAAATTAGCCTTAACGAGACTCTAAAAAAAAGATTTCTAATTTTCAAGAAAAATTAAAAATGAAAACAAATTAAAGCTTTGGTGGGTGGCAAGATCTATCTAAGAAGAAATGAAACATCCGGAATTTCTGGAATTCAAGCTCAAGACGTCGAATTTTCTAATTAACCCAATACAGGTAATTCGTCCCGATTGTAAGTAATTATTAAACTTGGATGATTTAAATAATTTGTTTTTTTTTTGCCAACTAATAACAGTTTTATTATTATTTATGTAAATAACGGAAACATCCGAATAAATTTTGATAATTTTGTTGCTCCAACTTCAGAATGTATAAAAAGAATTTCAAATATAATTACATCAGAAATACAGATGTGAAAAAAAACATGAATTTAATGGACGGTTTTAATTCTAAATTTCACTGAAGACAAGATAATAAACCTGGTGGTTTTGTTACATTTTTTCATGAAAACCTTGATTTCATCAAAATAGATTCTGATTTTACTACTGTTGTGACTATATTATTATATAGCAAATGTTAGAAATTAAGTTTGCTTTCCGTTTACCACTAACATGAATTTTCTATTTCAGGTTTTAATTCTACTTTATTTAATTCCACTTTTTTCAGAACTTAAATCTACTTTATCGAAGCTAAGTTATGAACATACTATTTTTATATTTGACTTGAATATAAATATTCTCAACTCCGATAATAATAATGTATACAATAATATTTAAATTCATTATATTTGTGGTTCTTGGTCTTGTATCAATATAAAAACTAGATACATGCGCAAATCGCATGTTTATTAAATGTGATCGGTGAAAATAATGCGTCTGCAGTTCTTTTTTAACCAGTTCAATTGATCACTATACATTCAATAAGTTTTAACAAAATATTTAATCCGAAACATTCTAATGATTCTGTGTACTGTGAATGATTGAAATGGTGGTTGGTGACTTCAAACCGGTGAATGTTGACAATCACGTACTCGCTTTGCTAAATGTCCGAAATATATACTAGGTCTAGTTAAGTGCCACTGCACGGTATGCTCTACATCAGGGGTGTCAAACTCAAAAGCTAACTTGGGCCAAATAAACAACATTTAACTTCAGGTGGGCCGCAAAAAAAGAAAAAATTAATGTTCATAGAAACAAATATTTTTATTTTGAATTGTAATTAACATATATAAAGTTAAATTATTGTTTACGTCCTGATACTTGACATCTCTTCTCTGCTATTATCTTTTCTATTTCGGGAGAAATTTTATTGGTCGAGACTACTTTCAAAATTGACCCAACGTGAGCGTTATTAATACGGTTTCGAACAGGAGATTTATTTCATTTCATAACAGAAAATAATTGCTCTCACTGATAAGTACTTCCAAACTTGGAAATAATTTCATACGCGAATTTTCGAGTATTTTCAAACCTTGCTGGTAAATATTCGTGCAATTTAGGCACACCCATTTCAATGAATTTTGCCTTCAAATTTGAGTCGCACTGAATCTCAATCACTTCCATTTGCATATAACTGGGTACTAAGTCTATATTTATTGAGAAAATCGAAGAAAACAAACAAAATTTGTCTTCCAAGGAATTAAAATCTTTGAACCTTGTTTCAAATTCTGTTTCTGCGTATTTTTGATACGATGCAGTATCATCTAAACTAGATTTGTTCTTGTTGCACGTTGGGAAGTGCGTTAAATCTTCATTTTTCAGTTGCCTTTCCCAACGAAATAGTTTACATTTGAATGCTTTTTTAATTATGTCAAACATGTTCGTAATGATCTGATCCTTGCCTTGTAACAATAAATTTAAATCAGATAAGTGTTTGGTTATATCAACCATAAAAGATAAATCTTGAAACCATATTTGATCGGAAAACAAGCTTGTATCTTGATTTATAGTTTGTAAAAACTTACATATTTTTTCTTTCAAATCCCAAAATTGATTGAGAACCTTGGAGCAAGATAACCAACTTACCTCGCTATAATAAGATAAACCTGATTATGTACTATCTAATTGATAGCTTAGTGTGAAACGGACTCCATTTCAGCCAATTAGAATTTTACATTTTCGAGTGGACAATTTAAAATGATCCGTATAGTTTATAAATAAAGTATATTATAATTTCATATGCTGGTTTCGTTTCTAATTCACATTTCTATTTTATTTTTACTTTGCTTCGGATATATTGACTGGGCCACAAAAATGTTCATCTCGGACCGCGAGTCTGACACCCCTGCTCTACATCAATGTCTTTTCAAGGTTCAGTGCCACTACCAGGTATACATTTGCCCGGTATACCCTACATCAATGTTTTTCTTAAGATCAAGTGCCACTGCCCAGTATGCATTTAGCCGGTACGACGAACACTGATGTTTCTCCCAATCTATCCGCAGCAGATACGAATACATATAATAGTATCAACGAACAAATTAATATCAAATCGGATATTACAAATATTTCGGACATTCACCAAAGCGACTATGTGATTGTTGACATTCACCGGTGAAAGTCGACATTCTCTTGATTTCGGTTATAGACGGTTACAATCCTTATTTCAATCATCTGCAGTTCAAATACGAATGTAATATGAATTTGGATGTAGGAAATTCTCTAGATCAGCAATGTAGTTCTTTTTTATTTATTATATATTCGATTAAAAAAAAACTCTGAACTTAAAACAAAATTTAATAAGAAAAATATAACGAAACTTGGATGACTCCAAATATTTATTCTACGGTTCTTAGAAAAGTGAAATTGTTCAAAAATTTGTAAAAATATCCTCAAGAAGAAATATATTAAGTAACTTATAAATTAATTATTAACTCCCTTGAAATTAAAATAAGACTGAAAAAAAAATGAATTTTATAGAGAACAATTTTAAAAAATGCTTTACCAGCAAGCGAAAATGGGATTATAAATAGATGGTGCAAGTCAAATAAATTGCATGTCTCATTATGAATGATTAGGAATTAAATGATTATAAATTTATTTCAAAGCTTACTTCTCATGTTTGTAACAATATTATTACTTCAAATATTTCATGTAATGATAATTTTAAGTGTTAATTTTTTTCGCGTTATAGATCTTTTGCTTGATGATTAAAGGTTTTTAATTATGAAGTTTATATCTTACATTCTTTTTCAAATAAAATGATTCCTATGATTATGACGGCATAAATATTCCAATACTGAAACAATTCTCTATCAATAATATCGAACTTTTAACTAACTTTTTAAACTTCCCTTTTGATTGAGGTCAATTTCCGAATGTATTAAAATGTGATATTCAAAGACTCATCTTCAAAGCCGGCTACAAAAATGTTTTATCATATAATAGACTAATTTCAATTCTACCTGTTGTCTCTAAATTAATTTTAAAAAATTGTCAAATTGGATAATTTATGATTGTATGTATTCAACAATTTTTTTTTTGCAGATAATTAATTTGGCTTTATTAAAACTAAAGTATAACAATTGCATTTTTAAAATTCACCCATTTCATTTACACAAACATCAATAATAACCCTTGCGATTTTTTTTGCAAATTTCCAAATCATTCGATAACGTAAATTTTTCAACTTTAATTCAATAACTCAAGTATGTCGGAATAAGATGTCCGGCCGGTCTTGACATATGCTTCTGAAGCTTGGAGAATGACAAAACTGGAGGAAAATTGTATCACACTATTTGAGAAAGAAAAATTTTGTGGAGAATACTTGGTGGTGTAAATGAAAAACAATAATTGAAGAAGGAGATTCAACTTTGAACTGTACATGATTTATAAATAACCTAATATTAAATACATAAAAATAAATAGAATGAATAGTATGGCCCACTTGAGTCGAATGAGCAATACTATAAAAAAGTTATTGCTTTTTAGGATATACTGGAACAAGGAAGCGTTTGATTTTCTTATAATTAATGAAAAGAATTGCAGATTAAAGATTAATTAGAAGTCGCTATGGAGAAATTTTCAGAGAAAGGCTTGGGTCCACATTGGGCTATGATGATGAAGATGTAATATTTTAAATTGGTTTAAATCTGAAATTATCTAATGGGTAACAAAGGGTCAAAATGTTTAGTTTAATTAATTCATTTCAGTAACAAATGGTGTTCGTCAAGTTTCCATTTATGACTTTTACTTTTCTTAATTTTTATCAATGGTTTTTGTAAGTTAAAATTATGTGCATATATTATTACCTATACCAAGGATTCTGTTTTACTAAATATTTTTTCTGATGTAAATATCCTTAAATTACAAGTTGAACTAGATTTAATTAAAAACAGGTTTAAATTTCAATTAAAATTTATCAAAATCTTAAAGATCAAATTTAATTATTAAAGATCAAATACATGTAATTCACCTTAACGAATATTTATTTCAAACCTTATTTCCAGTCGCCTGAATGCAATGCATGTTGTTCTTGTTATTCTATGAATACAGGGCCGGGAAAGCCTTGTTGGTAGGGAACTGGGCCCATGTCCTAGAGGTCGTTTGTTCGCTCTTCGAAGATTCCCCGTGTAATAAGCTACTGATGCACGTTAAATCTGTCGAGTCACAAAGTCCTTCATGTTTCCAAAACAAATCATACCTCTGGGGGTACTGATCCAGGAGTTCCCTTGTCTTCTGGATTGTGTTCAAAATGACAAGGCTACAGAGTTGAACATTAGCAGTCGTAAACCCAAAATTGGGTCGTCAGTTCAACGACGGTTATAAAAAAAATCTGTGAATGCTATTAAATACCTTGTTTTGTATATTGGTTACCAATTTAAATGCTAAACGCTAGTCAATGAAATTTCTAGAAAACTCTGTTTTGTTCTTTACAAGTTTTATTACCAGAAAAAGAAAATTTCTAATGATATTTTTTTATTATTCTTAATTATTATTGGTTTTATTCTCTAACTATCTATCGTATTTTAGTTTAAGGGAGTGAATGTAAAGCCAATTTGTAATCACCATATAGAATAAATGTCTAAAGAGTTTAAATAACATAAGAAATTCTAACACACCAAATAATAAATCTTTAAATTTACTGCCAATACACGCAACTAAGAGAGTTATTCCTTGTAAATATGTGTTTAGATATTTCCTAATAATGTCTATGCTTTGTTTATAATGTATAGGTATAATATACTAAAGTTTAGTTAGTTTAGTTAGCAAGTAAAACCTATGCTAAAGTTTTTAGTATATGTTTTACTTGCGTCTAGTTAAGGCAAAATCATCTTTATTTAGTTGGAATACACTGCATTATTACGGGTTTTATAATTTTTCCAAAACGTAGGCTTTAGTATTGAAATAGTGTTATTTTTAACTATTAACTAATCGTGCGATATTAACACCAGAAAGACTGAAACTTAGTATATTACCTATATTGTCATAAAGGAGTCAAAATGACTACTGGATTGTGAAACAATAACTAATGTGTAAAGAAATTTGTTTAAAATTACTTTTTAATATTTTTAATATTAATTACAGTTATATAACAAGTTATAAGTAAATATTAGCAATAAATAAAAAATTATATGTTGTACAAAAAGTCACAAAATTCTAAGAAATTGCTTCATTATATTCATCATTGTTTTTCCAATTGAAATTAAAAAGCGATCAAAATGACTTCCTTGGGCAAGCTAGTGTTAATTAATCAATGTTTTTTTGCCTTAAAACGCGACATTTTACAGCAAAAATTTTTAAAAACCGCTTTAAAGGTCCCTTTTAAAGTATTTAATGGTAAACAATATGACGTAACTTTTAAGAATTGCAACAAATAAAAAGTTACATATGCTGTTTCTTATATTATGTCTAACGGCATTTTTAAACCGGTAAGCTTATCTAAAAAACAAAAACCATGGATATGAGTAAATATGTTTATTACTATAGTAGGCAGATTAGCAACAACATTTAACAAAATAATTGGAATAACACTTTTTCCCGATAGAATAAAAACTCATGATTTGCGAGATCGTTCAATATTTTCATTAAAAGTAGCATAATTTAATTGAATGATTCTAGTCTGCGTCAAGGAATAAAAATGATTAGGAATATTCTCCCCCCCCCCCCCAAGTCACTATAAAAGTCTCTAATTTTGGACGGGCCGTGGTGGCTCAGGAGATAGAGCGTTCGAATTCCAACGAGGTGACCCGGGTTCAATTCCCGTAATGGCTGGAATTCCGCATCCGGCGCGGACCGACCACAGTGCTGATGTAAAATATCCCCAGTGGTAGACGGATCATGGGTTAGAGTCACCTTGTCGTTAAGCTAACCTTTGGTTGTTAGTGGTTTTCCTCACCATGTAACGCAAATGTGAGTTACAAAAAGTCCTCCACGAAGGCAAAATTTCTCCCAATACTTGATCCAAGAGTTCCGACGTCTTCTGGATTGGGTTCAAAATTACAAGGATACAAAGTTGATCGTTAGTAATTGTAAACCTAAAGAATTGGGTTGGCTGTTCAACGAACGGCAATAAAATCCTCTAACTTTGGACATTTTATAATGTTAGAAACAATGTAACATCGAAAATATCATTTTAATTAACAGAAATAAATTAAAGTAAGTTCTTTAAACTTATTTATCATACCTTTTAAAATAATTTTTCAAGTATTTACGCTACATTTTGTAACGTTTATTATGAAATATTTCTGCTACAAAATACGATTTCCTGTCATGGGTAATAGGTAGGATTGGTTAAAAAATGTAACGTATGCAACGCTCACAGTTTTATTCATAAATTTATTAAGATGATGATTAGATGAAAAAAGTTACTGCATAGCTTTTTTCTTACGATTACCATAACACAATAGTATTTATTTTCTTCTCCTTTGGGACACAATGATTCGTAGTTAGCTTTTCACGCATGCGCTGTGAAGCTCAAATAGTGATAACTAAGGCCCGGATTTTGATGACATTTGCATTTTCGGACATTTTTTGTCCTTTAGAGCATTTTTTTAGATTTATAGGGCATTTTTTTTAAAATTTTGGGGCGTATTTTGCATTTTAAAGCATTTTTTAAGGTTTTTGTTAATTTTTTCCAATTTTTTATTATTTTTTGGGGTATTTTTATTACATGAAATGCAAAATTTGTCTCATAATTTTACATTTCATATTGCAACTCTCAAAGAATGTTTCAAAACATTTGATCCTAGTCAGCTTTGCCCCCTAAACCAGTAATCACACGATGGGGTACCTGGTTGGATGCATGCGTATACTACAGTGAAAATTTTAAGATAGTGAAGTCTATCGTCAGTAGTTTTGATTCAGAAGATGCTGCATCAATTAAGATAGCGCTAAACGTGTTCGCTTCTGATAAAATCGAAGGAAATTTAGCATTTATCGAGTCTAACTTTGCTATTGTGTCCTCGACAATTACAAGCTTGGAGAAACAAGAACTGGAACTTAGCGATGCAATAAATTATATTGATGTAGTGAGTCGAGTGTTGCAAAACGCAAGGGGAGAAATAGGACAAAGTGTAGCAGCTAGATTGAACAAAGTTTTGGAGAAGAACACTGGCTTCCAAACAATGAAGAAAATCTCTAGGATACTAACAGGTGAAGCAACAACTTTTCAAATTGGAGAAGAATTGTCAGTAAGTGAGACCGTCTTTTTCAAGTACGCACCATTAACATCAGAAGAAGCTTCTCCAGGTATAAAAATTTACTTTCAGACAAAAGACGCTCGTTTACATTTCAAAATATCGAAGAACATTTAATAATCCAATGTAATTCTGATATTTAGTAATATTATTAGATGTAAGTTGTCATATTCATTAAAGTTTCGATACAAAATGAAAATGTTTCGGTGTCAATACATTTTCCTTTTTTTTTGTTATTTTAGGATATAAAACATATTTTTCAAACTTTAATGAACGTAGAACAAGTATTGCATTGCTTCATAGTTTTTGAAATGACTCATAATTTTAAAGAGTAAAACATTGTTTTAGTTCGATATTTTTACTTTATTTAAGTCATGTCATAAGGCATTTTTAGCGCAATTTTCGCATTTTAAGGCATTTTTAGGGTCATTTTTTGCACTTTTTAAGGGCATTTTTTGCATTTTTTAAGGGCATTAGTTGAGATTTTTTAGGTCATCAAAATCCGGGCTCTAGTGATAACGTTGTAGAATTAGAAGGAACTCTAACAATATTCAAAATCTCTCAATACTAGTATTGATTTTTATTTAAATAAAAAAATAAACTGCTTAAGTTGTGAATATTTATTGCGTAATACATAATTAGCTATAAAATTCAAAATGAGTCGCTATTAACATTTTTGTTTCCACTTTTAAGAAAGTACTCGTTAACATTATTCGAAATACATACTATATTTTCGTTATTCTATTGTAAGTGCTCGGGAAAAAATTTTAAAGACAAAATAACATTTTTATTTACATTTTTCGGAAATAAAAATTATAAAATGTAAAGTATAATTTTCATTTTATTATTTTTAGCCAAATAATTCTATTTTCCATTCAACCAAATAATTAACGTATTTAGTAGAATGTTTTTTATTCAGATTCTATACATGTATTGTTTATTAAAAGAAATTAGCCTTGAATTAAAGTATATTTTCCTCGATGTCATAAATTTCTAATTTTATGTTAATCATCATTTAAACACACAAAAAAAAAAAACTTTTACGAAAACTTCCAAACTGAAGTGACACTTGAATGACCTTCAAACATATATCTGTAAACGTTTGTTATCATTTCACGGTTCCTAATTATTACAAAGTACTTAATTAAAAATCTCAGCAGTAATTGGGGAATGTTTTATTAAAAAAAATATAATATGAATTGTTTTTTATTACTTATTCAACGAAAGAGAAATTAAGAAAAAAAACATGCATATCTTATGAATTAACAACATCATAAATTTGTTTTTGAGACAAGTATCTCAGCTAAAAATTTAAGCTAAATGATGATCGCGCGGCGGTTAGTTCCTTAGCTTCTTGTTCAAGGTTATCTTCATAGTCGATCCAGCGTGGAATTAAATAACGTTTTGAGTCATAGCAAAATATTCCACCAGGAAGTAACAGTTATTATTTTAGAAAACAATGCAGTTAGAAACATATTTGTTTGAAATTTGTTGGCAACACCTCCATTCGTAATAACAAATTAAAGAATAGGATTTTGCGTGGGATAACAAGGAAGAAAAGAAACTGTTTCGAACAAAAATGACATTTCATCCCATATTCGTTATGCATTCCATCTGCATTAATTTTTCTTTAAATAACCGTTGAATAGCCGACACCATTTTGGGTTTACGACTACTATTGCTCAACTCCGTAGCCTTGTCATTTTGAACACAATCCAGAAGACAAGGGAACTCCTGAATAAAATTGTGGGAGAAATTTGTCTTCGTTGAGGCCTTTTTGATGGAACTAACCCGCATTTGCGTTATATGGAGGGGAAAACCACAAAAACCTCCAACGGTTGTCGGCGAGGGGACTCTAACCCATAATGCGTCTACCACTGAGGATATTTCACGTCAGCACTGTGGTCGGTGGAATCCGGGTGCGGAATTCGCATCGATCAGCCATCGCTGGGATTCGAACCCGTTTCACTTCATTGGTAGGCGAACGCTGCATCCCCTGAGACATCGTGGTTCTGCATTACTTTTTGCACATTTTTTTTCCAAACAAAATAATTAGGCATTTTATTAGATACCTGATTCATAAAAATAGTTAGTTATTTTCACTCAAACAGACGTCACATTCTTATAAATGTGAAGATCTTGAAAAAAAAACGCCTATTTGAAAATTGTGTAAATAGTGGGTCAGTTCCGCGAAACAGAAAATTTGGAACCCGCTTCAATTTTTTTTTTTTTTTTTAAACTTTTGAGAAATTTATCGTTTAATGATTAACGTTTGTTTATCGCTTAACAGTTCACGCGGCGTAATTGTTTTTTCAATAATAAATTTTTTATTAATATTTTAAATATTTCTATCAGAAAATTAAACTACAATAAAAAAAAGTTAAAATGTTTAAGAATAATCAAATTCAAATCAATAATTTACGATTTTGCTAATATTCCATTTTGAATGTGATTTGATCGTCCTACTTAAAATGCACCCATTAAATTCTCAATTCCTAAATGTATATTTAATATCAATTTTTGTTTTGATGAAAAGGTAACGAAAAATATTATCAGTAGAGTCTTGCAAAATATTTTGAATTAAAATGAAAAGTTTGCTTACAAAATATTTGAATTATGCATTAAATCGCTTATTTATAACAAAAAGAGAAGGAAGAAATATATACACTCATTTTTTAAGATTAAAACGATTAAACTTTTCAGTCTGTTTTCGCACGGTTTCGTCAGAACAGATTTTGGCGTAGTCAAAAAGCACTCTTCTGCGGAACTGACCTAATTTTTCACGAACACAGCATCCTTATAAAAGTTCAGATTTTTATTTTTTTTTTAAATTTTCTATTGTAATATTCTTATTCTTATTTAATGTGTAAATAAAAATTTTCACACCTAAATTATTTGCTTATTTTTTTGGGAGTAAAATATTATTCGGATAAAATTTTAGTTTGTGGAAAGTGGAAACGAATGTTAATAGTTTTCTCAAACTCATAATCAAGTTAGCCATTAATTTAGCGAGCGAAAATTTTTATATAAGTTCTATATGAAGATAACCAATAAAAACTGTTTAAATAAATAAATCAATGATGTGAAAAGTTAACTAAAAGAAAAGTTTTAAGATCAAGCATTTACATAATCCTTGAATTGCAAATTCAGATCCTGGATAATTGACTCTCTCTTTCTTTATTTTTTGTCTTTTCTTTCAAAAAACGTTTAACTTTTTTATAATTCTTAGTATAATCACAATACTTTTTCAAAAAAACTGTAGTGATTTCGTTTAAAATCGCGAGAACATTGCAAACACAATATTTTATTATCAAACAAGTGGCGAGTGCAAAATCATTTGTGTCTCTCGACAGTTGTGATGGGGAAGTTAGGAGAGAGGCAGGACCCGACTTAGCCCAATTGGGTTCCGGGGCAATTAAATTTTTCACCTCATGTAATAGATAACAAGAAAATTGACTGGGTCCTAAAATAGCTATCAAGTCCACCCCCTCCAAATATCGTGAATATCGTTCTGTCCATTTTGGCGAAATATCGTTCTGTCCATTTTATTGATTTTTCTGTGTCCATCATGCCAAATGCAGTTTTCTGATTATTACCTTTGCCATCTAGCTGCAAAAAATTCATATCCTTGCTGACGGTAGGGCGGGAATCCAGCTAAATTTTCGCAATTACGCTCAATTATACCAATTTTTGCTCAACTAAGCCAATTAGAAGCCTGTATTTTTGTAAACATATCGCATTTTGTGATATGTAAAAATACAGGACTTTGATTAGCCCAATACGTCATCTTAATTGCGAAAATGTTGCTGAATTCAGCCCCTAGAAAGCCATGGTTTTACAAGATATAGAGTGTGTTTTTACGATAGATTAATAAAGAAAGCAAACATGGAACTGTCGGATTTTAGACTGTACTGATATTTAATTGTTAAAAAAAATTCACTAGAAAAGAAACGTAAAATAAACTTTCTATTTGATTTAGGTCCCCCTCTGATATGGGGCCCCGGGACAACTGCCCCGTATGCCCTTGCCTTAGTCACGCTCTGGAGAGAGGGGTAATTAGCTCAAGCATTCCGTTCGCCTTCCAATGAGGTAAACCGCATTCGAATCCCAGCGATGGTAAGTCGATACGAATTCCGCAGACTGTTTTCACAGACCACAGTGCTAACGCAAAATATCCTCAGTGGTAGACACATCATGAATTAGAGTTCCGTTGCCGTCAGGCTAACCGTGGGAGGTTCTCGTGCTTTTCCCCTCCATGTAAAGCAAATGCAGGTTAGTTCCGTTAAAAAAATCTACGACGAAGGCAAACTTCTCCCCTTACTTGATCCAGCAATTTCCTTGTTTTCTGAATTGGGTTCAAAATTGGACACTACGGAGTTGAACATTAGTAGTCGTAAACCCAAAAATTGGGTCGGTTGTTCAACGATGGTTATAAAAATATATAAAGAAAAAAAAAAGCACTGTCCCCTTTTGCCTGGACGGGGTTAAAATTGCGTAGCATTCCAACCATGACAAAGTTACAGCTCTGAAAAACGGTGCTTAGTAATACTTCATGATGTGTACAAAATTGCAATAAAGTCAAAAAATTCCTTACAAATGAATGTAGTTGTTGAATTATAGCTAATATTAAATTAGTTAATAAGTATGTGCTGCTGCTAAATTTATTTCTGAAATAGAGAATTACAGTCATCGTTTCTTTAATGCATATTTTGAGTAAATTTGTCGGAAATAAATCCAAAAGAATATGCACAATGGACACCATAAATTGAAATCTTAGTAAAGAAGGAACAAAAAATCTGTCCATGCTCTTGCGAGGAAGACGGAATGAAAGCATCAAAACCTGTTTGATTGTGAAAACCTGTTAAAGGATTACAGATGTGCAGTTCACGAAAAAAAATAACGGGACACCCTGAATAACTTTTGTTCTAGTGATTGGATTTTCACGTACTCAATCTTAATGATTTAAAAGAATGACCTCAAATATGTTAATTAATTAATGCAGACGATATTTTAAATTACGAAGTCAGACACAAAAAGGTTTTTTTCTCTGAATAAGCATACCTTTTTTTCGAGGGATTTGGGTTTCTAACCCTCAAAAGTAGGGGGAAGAGGTAAATCGGATCTGAAAAATAGTTTGATTCGGAGAGTGGTAGAAAGTTTTAGTTGTTAATTTTTTTTTTTACGTGTTTGGCTATATCTCGAAAACATTTTAAGCAGGTCGAAATTTTTTTTATTCAGTGGTCGCTCAGGCGATAGAGCCTTCCAATGAGGTGAACCGGTTTCGAATCGCAGCGTAGGCTAGTTGATACGAATTCCGCGCCTGGCTCGCCCCTCCCACAGTGCTGATGTGAAATATCCTCAATGGTAGACGGATCATGGGCTAGTCCCCTTACAGTCAGACTAACCATGGGATGGTTTTGTGGTTTTTCCTCTCCATGTAACGCAAATGCGGGTTAGTTATATCAAAAAGTCGAAAACGAAGGCAAAATTCTCCCCCAAATACTTGATCCGGAAGTTCCCTTGTCTTCCGGATTGAGTTCGAAGTTACGTGACTAAGGAGTTGAACATTAGTAGTCATGAACCCAAAATTCGGGTTGACTGTGCAAAGACTGTTATAAAATAAAATATGCACATTTATGAAATTAGTTTATCCAATGGTGGTTATTACGGAAAAATTATATGATCAGTCTCTAAGGAACGTTGGGTAAAGAATCATTATTTTTATAAGCAGTGGCTAATAAAAACGTGTTCCTTAAATTATTAAAATAAATAAGTAGGAAAAAAACAGTTGCATAAATTAAGCCAATGCAACACGTGTAAACTCTTTATATATTTAATATTCATATCAAAGCTAAAATTAAATTCTTGAATGCAAGTTTGTAGTCCATTGTTTCGTGATGCAAGTTTTGTTGAAGTTTCATATTTCTGAATAACTTTATCCACACATTGTGCTTATGGCTTATTTATAAGCATTAAATGTCAGTCATTGCAATGATAGAACATATCCATTGAAATAATATGCCATCAGAACAAAGCATTTATGACGATAAGGTGAATATGAGTTTATTACGCTGAATAGAAATGGCATGAATTTATTATTTTGTTTTCTCTCGCCATTTATGGATTATTATATGTTTCTCTTGGATAGACCTTTCTATTGTCAACTATAGTCCTTAAGGAGAGTAACAATGGTTGAAATAACCTTTGAACCGATAAAATGTTTTTAATATTTTGCAGTAAAATAGTCGATTTGACTCCCCCTCCCCCACTGCACTGCGACAACAAATAACACAGGATAATTCAAACTAAATATAGCGATTACAAACGGCTATATCTATTTTACACTAAACATACCATATCTGGTCAAATGATTGTTTAACAAATTTTGCATCGAAAATGCACTTATCATCTTATCGCTTCTGCACATTTGACTTCATGACTTTTTCTAACAATTATATACAGTTAAAATTCTATTATTATTATTATAAATTTTTTTGTTTTGTTTCGAGTAATACTCGTCGTACACCCAATTCTACCACAACCGGTCGAAAGAATTTATCTATAAAATTTACACAGAATGTAGATGGAACATCAAAATTTTGTATTCATGAGTCACATATTTTCTATGTGACTTATTTGGTCTCATGGACAACATCGAGGCGATCACGCCATACATTCGGAAGTATTTGTGCAGTCACCTACTCAAGCGCATTACAAATGAGTTCTATGAGTTCTTCAATTGTTTTGGGAATGGGATATCTGCGTATGTTATTCCCATTTGGAGGTTCTTAATTGTAAAGCTGTAGAAATCTTCTCTAAACTCAGGGACCGACTTACAGATTTGGGGGCCCCGGGCACAGATGAATTTGGGGGCCCCAGTTAAAGAGCCAATAAATTTTTGTTAACATGCAAGGTCTTAAACTTAATATTGAAAAAGTATTTTTCAGACCATAAAAATTGCAAGTAACATGAAACCTTATTTAGAAGTACGTCCCCCAGATATTCAGAATTTAATTTAGTGAAATTGTTAAAAAAAATACAAAAATTTAATAAATATATCTAGAGGTTTTGGCTAGAATGTTAAAAATTATGAAGGAAACAAGATATTTGTACCGAAATCTGATAAAAGTAATTGAAGTCTGATAAAAGTAATCATCAACATTCGAAAATTTTTAAGATACCATAAACAACTAAGATTAACTAATGCAACAAGCTTCAGAGAAATTACTAACAGAAGCTTATATCTTAGTCTTGTAAAAAGAATGGCCTTGCACTAGAGCATTAAAAGTTGTTATAATACTGTAATAAATAATGTCAATAGCAAATTATTTTGCTCTAGTGCGAGTGCGGAGTAAATAGTAATGATATAATGGAATAATGCAAGTACCCCATTCATGAAATTTGATAGTTGTCCCTGTTCTAAACTTTCTTTCAAAGGGATCTTCTACACAAGGTTTTGTATTGGCCATGTAATGTAAAAAATCATTTATTGGGAAAGGGGGCCCCTCAAATGTTGGGGGCCCCGGGCACGTGCCCCGAATGCCCTCCTGTAAATCAGTCCCTGTCTAAACTGTAATAAAAGAATGACAATTGTTAAATTCCAACTTGTGCTCTCTGCACAAGAATTGCCATTTTCGTAATGATCTCGCGCATGCGCAAGATTCCGCATCACTGCGCCTTGTATAAAGAAATTTCGAAATTCCATCTACATTCTGCATTAATCTTATAGATAAATTATTTATCATTAAATAGTTATAGCTGTTTGTAATCTCTATATTCATTTAGAATTACCCTGTGTATCTTTAATCACTTAAGATTATTCGTCGGAATTTTACTTACTCCTTGTTGACTTTTGTAAAATTATAACGATGCAATTCATTTAGTTATTAAGTAAATAATATTAATTAGTTATTTAGTAAATAAAGGAGTTGTGTATTTTTTAATTTTCCATCTATTACAAAGCAATGTTTTCCATTGTTCGATCATACTATTTACCAAATTTTAGATTAATTAAACAGATTTTCCACAAATTTTGAACTTAAAAAACTTCTTAAAATATTTCCAGCTTGAAAATTTGGTAACTAGTTGGAATACATTTCAATGTGAATATATTATTATATAGATCAACATTCAACATTACAAGATCAACAACCAAGATCAACATTCCAAGAAAACTAATTAGTTAAAGGGAAGAAATAAGTATGCAACCTTAAAAATGTATTCCAAACCGTTTTAAAGAAATGTATTTTGATCGATACTATTTTAATTTTATTTTCAGTTTAAATAGTAACTTTGAAAAAAGTTGAAATCATTTACAACCTAAACATTTTAAAATGGGTTAAGAAAAAAATATAAACTTTCCAAAATATTAATTAATTTTTAAAAAAAATTATGCATTTTTAAAAAATTTTTGCTAGACCCTTTAAAAATAAATGTTTACCTTTTTGTTACGTGTACCTATATCTATTCATAAAACAGTCACTATTATTCAAGAAATTGAAATATTAATTTTTCATTACCAAAAATATCTACTCAAGCATATCAGCAATAATATTCGTCACATCATTTAAAAGAAATTTAAAAAAAAAAAATCAGATCCTTGAAAATGTAGTTGCTTAAATATTTTGTTAAATAATGAATTAATTAGCATTGAGATCACGCTTTAACTGATTAAATATGTTATTAAATCGTATCACCTTAAATCAGACGCACCTGCGTGAAATTTTCTGTAACACTCGATACCTGGCCATGACTAAAAACCTTCAGGTTGAAGGTATGAAACATAATAAATCAAAAGGATGGTTGGAATTTCATTTTTTTAGAACATTACAATTTCAATCATCAAATCGTCTTTTTTAAAAATTTATTATTTAACTAATGATTTACTCAAATTTTGGAAGAGTGTAAAATGTCATTATTAGTTACACTTTTTATGAGGTTTTTAAAAACTTACATTGACTGCTGTAAGTGCAAATCTTTTTTTCTTCTTCTATTTTTAAGTCTTAAAATAAGGTTATTTCAACGGATGAATACATTTTCTAGTACTTTTTTGTTATTTTTATTCATTTTAATTTTGATTTATTTTTTAATTTGTTAAAATGCTGCTAAATATATATTTTGCCAATAAGCACTACGACAGAATAATAAATAAAAACTGTACCGTATATATATAAGTACTTCGCATCCCTTTTAAAACACAATGATATTTTTAGAAAAACAATTTTAAATTCAGATCTTACTATAATAAAGAAAATATCTGTCTATATTATATAAAACGCTAATACGTACGTATGTATCAATAAAACCGGTGATATTTCTTTTCTCGCGCTGGCAACAGTTTTCATTTTTAATTGATTGGATTCGGCGCGCAAGAGCACGTAGTGAGCATCATATGGCTAATCCATGTTTTATAAAACGCTAATACGTTTTAATTGATAGGCTTCGGCACGCAAGAGCACGTAGTCCTAAAAACGGAATATTCATATGTCTATCTATCTCCGATTGTCACCGAGAAAAAAACGGTTGGTTGGTTGGTTATGAGTACTGAAATAGTTCCTTTTCCTTGAGAAGTGTTATGCTATTGCTATTTTATTTTGAATTATTTTGAATTGAGCGCTTTACTATTCCACGTTTTGTTATATTATTAGTTATGAGTTGAATGCAGTTTTAATATTTCATATTTATTTTAAGTTAAATTTCATGAATCTTAATAACCTACGTACGGTTTAATATTATATTGCAATTTCAAATTAATATTGAAATACACAGGATTAGAATTTTCTACAGTGAAAAGTTTTCGGAACTTCAGTGTTCAAAAAAGTATACAAAAGCTAGACGTTAAGAACGTATCCAATGAGCGAGCAAAGTGAGCATCGGATTGCGAAGCAATCCGAAATGAACTGCGAAAGCAGTTCCGGGGGTTGGCGAGCGCCAGCGAGCAGGGGGCGAAACCTCCTAGTATTTTCTTATGAGATTAAAATTATTTTACATCATTTTTTTTTTCGTCTTGACTGAAAAAAATATTGAATAAACTATCGCTTGAATTGGATGTCAAAAGTGAGGAACGTATTTATTTTCACATTTTATTTACACGAAATCTGGTTATGGTAAAAACCACTGGTCGGAAAAATTACATTATTTTTGTAGTTTACTAAAATTATTTTGTTACAACTGTAATTAACTACAACTACTTGTTTTATAAATGTTTTGACTACGAACTACTTTGGAACATTTGCTACTTTAAGAAGACGAATTTACATTAAATGTAAAGGAATTCATGTTTAGATGCGCCAGTTTGTTATTCCAAAATTTTTTTTAAATTTCATTTGATCTTTCTTGCCTGTCTCAGCGGCGAATATTTAATTTTAGAAAGGCGGGATTATCAAATACTTGCACTTTTTTAATTGTTTAATACTCTTTTATTTCTTCTAAAATATTAATTACATCGAAATACATTCCTTTTAAATTACATCAATGTTTCCCGAATGCACATTCACATGTGGAAGTTTGACCCAAGTTATTACAGTCGAACCTCTATTTAACGAAGTTGCTAAATCCCGCTAATAAGTTCGTTATATGGAAAATTCGTTAAATAGAAAATCTCCTTTTAAAATACTTAAAAGACACAAAACAGGTTTGAAACACTAGACATAATTAAGAAAGCAATTGATACACCTTTATCTTGTAAACTAGTAACTACTATTTATTTTATAAATCTTAGCCATAAAAGAAATCTACATGGAAAACAAGAATAGAGCAAAACATTATCCAGTGTTACACTATCATGCTACATACATGTTCAACTAAAAACAGTTAAATTTATGTATAAAATTTTGACTGTATTTATCTGCTGTATAAAATTATAACTGCAAAGTAATTTTAAATAGGGAAAGTGGATCGCAAAGAAAAATTCGTTGAATAGAAAATTCATCTCGCTGTTTGAAAGTTATTTTACGAAGAAATTTCCAAAATGTTCTTGGTTCCTCCAAAAAAATTCGCAAAATAGAGAAATTCGCAAAATGGAAGTTCGTGAAATAGAAGTCCGACTATAATTATCTAATTTTGGTAATGGCTAGTTTAGATATTAGTTATACGTGATTCTTAAAACGTAATCTCTGTTAAAGCTCAGTTGCAGCCACAGAATCATTTTCATTGCATCATCCAGTGACGGATCGGCGAAGATTTCTGCCCATCAAGTTCGAAAAACTAACACTAAAAATACTGATATATACCTATATTCCCCAAAATCACTCAAAATGACTGGATTGTAAAAGAATAACTAATGTGTAAAGAAATTACTTTGAAATTATTTTTTAATATTTTCTTACATTATTTACAAGATACATTATAACAAGTCATTAGTAAATATTAACAATAAAATTGTTTTTTTTATGTTGTACAAAAAAGTCACCAAGTTCTAAGAAATTGTGTCATTATATACATCATTATTTTTCTAATTGAAATTAAAAAGCAGTCAAAATGACTTCCTTGGGAAATCTAGTGTTAATTGCGTTGAAATAGTGTTTCTTTACTAAACTTTCGTTAAAAGTAGTTTACAGGAATCGCTACAAACTACCTTTTTTGTATCGCACTAGTCACTACTCTATTTTTTAAAAGTAGCTCACTACATTGCAAACTACGAAAAACGGTAGAGACTACGATAGTTTCACTACTTGTGGTACACTACTTCTGACCACTGGTAAAAACCATAGCTTGAAATTCTAATTTTTTGACTGTTTCGTAATGATTTAACAGTGACGAGTTACGTATATTAAATATTACTAGTTATGAGAGAAGTATCTTTAATGACATTCTTATATGATGCTCTGAGTTATATGATGCCGTTTTTGGGAGCGACACCTGTTGGATATTCAGAGATCCATAGCGTTGCAGAAATGTCTCAAATTAAATTTCCCCCGAATCACGGGAAATTATTAAGTAATAGTTAATTTCAAATTATATATCTCTGTTTTTCCCTGCAGGACTTAAGTAAAAGACACTTTGTCAGGGATCAATTGATATACTAATCATACACTATCTGGACATAAATATCCGGTCAACCAGGGGTCGTCCTAAAGACGCATATTAATAGGATGTTCTTCCCCTTTTGCACACTTTCCAACAGTAAGGACTTCCATCACAGCTTCATCCAGTGAGGAGGGTCGATTTGGCTGGCTACACTCTAATGTGTGTTCTACGGGATCTGAGAAGGCCAGTCCAGTTTTTGAACACTCATTTCATCAAACTGTGTAAGCCTCGATGTGTGAATGCTGGAAGAGAAATGGGTCCGAAATATTGCCATGGAGTGCAGCATTGTCCACATACACATCTAAGAATTCATGATTCCAACCACAGGAACTAACGGACACAAGCCAAAACCACGACCATTATTCTTACACCACCACAACAACCGGGATATTTTTGGCCTGATGGTGTACTTAATACAGTTTTTTTGAACTAAGATATATTTAAGTATAATTGGATTACCTACCAATTGCACTCAGACGACATTGGATAACCGACCCATAAAGACTATCACACTTTTATAGTAACTAATTTAAGAAAAAATTAACTTCTTACAAGAATCACGATATTGGATTTTAGGAACGCGAAAATGCAAATCGTGATATTGTATTTTTGAATAGCGTAAATACGAATCGTGATGTATGATTTTTAGATTCCGTGAATATGAGATTGGATTTTAAAATCTTGTGAATTCGAATCAAGATTTACGGTTTTCAAATCGTCCGATTGAGTTTCACAATGAGCTTTTAAATCGGTACGAAAATCGATGATTGATATTAAAATCGATGAAATATGAATAGCGATATTAGCCGATTCCGGAGTAGTTTCAAATATTGAGAACGATGACAATCCGACAAACCGAAAAAAAAAGTTGAAATTGCGGTCCATATTGTATTATGACATAACAATCGAAAAAAAGTAATTTTTAAAGAATACAATAGTACAAAAACAATATCATTCTCTTTAATATCGTATAAAATCAATATTGTGTCAATATCTCATACGCATTTATATAACCCTCATATGACAAACAATATTACTTACTAAAAAAGCATTACAATATGATATTCATTTGCATATCATTTTAATCAACTTTACCTCTTAACCGAATAAACTTTGGTTTAGAATAAACAAATTAAAATATAGTTTATTAATAATTCCCCTACTAATTTCGAAATTTTTTTATTTTAATAATTTCAATAATTTTTTGTGTTCTTATTGCATTTAGATGCAACTAATTAAATTTGTGATAAGTTAATATTTATATAATTGTCATTTAATTTTTTATAATATAATTTTTGTTTGAATAATAATAAATAGTTGTCTAAATAATGCTCATAAAATCAAAATCTTTTTTTTTCTCTTTATAAACTGATATACTATTTGAAAAAAAGTATTTAAATAAGTTTAGCAAATCAGTTTTTAACTTTTTAACGTCAAATTGTAATTAAAGAGCCGCGATGGCAAAGGGGAGAGAGCATTCGCCTTCCAATGAGGTGAACCGGGTTCCAATCCCAGTTGATACGAATTTCGCATCTGGCTTGCACCAACCACAGTACTGACGTGAAATATCTTCAGTGGTAGACGGATCATTGGGTTAGAGTCCCCATGCCGTCAAGCTAACCGTGGGAGGCTCTCGTGGTCTTCCTCTCCATGTAGAGCAAATGCTGATAAGTTTCATCAAAAAGTCCTCCACGAAGGAAATTTTCCCAATACTTAATCCTGGAGTTCCCTTGTCTTCTGGATTGTGTTCAAAATGACAAGACTGCGGAGTTGAACATTAATAGTCCTAAACCCAAAATTTGGGTCGACTGTTCAATAACGGTTATAAAAAATAAAATAAATTGTAATTAAGAAAAAAATTTAAAAAATTTATTCTTATAATAAAACAAGAAAAAATTTTTAAAAAATATTATATTACTGAAATAAATATTTTTAAGATTAAAAGGCTAGGTTAATGGGGTTGTTTGGGGAAATAAAACTCGATGTAAGAAAGAAAAAAATTGAGAAACAATTATATAAAAATTTTGTAAAGAAAAATTACCCCCCGAAAACACAAGGACAATTTAAATAACTGTAATTGTTATTCAGGTTTTGAAATAAAGACATCTTTCTTATTAAAATCAAGGACACACAAAATCATTATTTCAGCACGAATTTTCACCTAAGTATATCCAAGAAATGAAGGAGAGGTCAGAGTTTAACAGCGAATCAGTCACTTGTGTTTGCAGTGATATTCAAAGAATAGGTTCATTAAATTTTGACAGCATATCTGAATATTTTAATGGAGATACGCTCTGTGATATGAAATGACGGAAGACTCACCTAATGTAACCTACATTGCCTTAAAAAATTTTAATATTTTTAGCGAAAGACTGCGATTTACGAGGTTTAATATTCACACTACTCTAACTTCAGGGAAAGCTTTTGAAAAGTAATTCAATATTTTTTCTTGAAACAGCAACGATTTCAAATAAACATCGCATATAATATCTTTTACTCAAAAACAAAAATAAATTTATAAAATAAACAGAATGAATTAAAAATAATTAAAAGCAGTTACAATGAAGAAAAGCTTTCAATATTTATAACAGAACAAGACAACGATTTGCTCGGTTTGATGTTCACGCTACTTTTGCTTCAGAAACAATTTCAGATAAATATCGTATATAAATTCTTTTACTCAAAAGCAAAAATTAATTTATAAAATAAATAAAATGAAGTAGAATAATAAAAAAATAATGATATTGAAAAAAAGCTTTTAATTTTTAAAAAAAAGTGCGGCTTGCACCGTTTAGTTCACATTATTGTTTCAGAAACAGCTATAAAAAGCTTGGTTTCTTAAAAGTGACGTCATTATCATTTGTTGATTAAGAAGCCAATCAGATTCAACGCATACGTGTGACATCGCTTACAGGTATCCAATTAAATCTGATTTAAATCACATGGTTAGGCGCAATCACTTTATTTCTTCTCGAGTTTAAGTACTCAATTCCCATCTTTTTCTGAAAAAAGCAAACAGGTTTCTGTAAAACATCATTTAAAAATTCGTTCGCTGATACAAAAATAAATAAATAAAGCAAAAATAAATCAAAATAAATTCATAGAAATGAAGCTTTTAAATTTCAAGGAGAGAAAACTGCGTTTTACGCGATTAAATATTCAAGTTTCTGCAGCTACAGAAACAGCTTCAAAAAATTAATTCCAATATTTTTTCTTAAAACGACAAACATTTTTGAAAAATCGTCTGTTCAAAAAGAAGATGAATTAATAAAATAAATTAAGTAAAATAAGAATTAAGTGAAAAAAATAAGAGTCACTTTTCTAATAAAAAAAAATTATTTCTGTGCAAAATAGCATGGTAAGATCCAACTTTTAAAAAAATACAATATTGGTTAATTGGATTTGGAAAATTATAGAAACTGATAAAATATTGCTTACCAGTAAAATATTTCTTTATTCCTAATTTAAAAGCCTTTACCTACAATACCTATTTATCTTTCTCGGTTATTGTTGCTTTTTTTATTTTGATTATTATTCCTAATTAAGAGTCAAATTTAGCTAAAAGAAGTGTTTCTTCTATGGTAAAGAAATCCTATAATAATTCCTTTTTACGTAGCCTTTTATGACAAACGTTTTTAAGTCACTGCCGAAACTTGGTCACCATTTTTCAATTATAAAAACAGTAAATGAGTCATAGTTACTTTTATCAAAGAAACTTTGAGTAAAACCCTGTCGAGTCAATGTATGCAATTGAATGAATAAAAGCAAAATTATGAATCATTATTAGGAAATAGTTATCCGCACTTTTCCTCATATGATTAACTATTACTAAATTTCTTGGACGAAAATTTTTTTTTTACAGCAACTAATTTTTAAATTGGAATGAAAAGAAAAATGAGATGATTCTAATAATAATCGAGAAAAATGATTAGATTTTAATTTTATTCCGTTAGAATCGTAAACTATATTCGTGAAGGTACATTATTGTTTATTCGTTAAATCATTTCAGAATCTCTCAGTTAAATCCATCAAGAAACCAAAAATTACTGTAACAATTGTGAGGTTGATCAGGGGAGCGAGTAGGAGGCAAAACCCAATAAAAAAAAATTTTTCAGTTCATTAGAATCATTAATTTATCAAATTGACTTCAAAAAATTTGTAGTGAATCGTAATTCTTTTATTAGAATTCTGCGTGCTAATTTAATTGCTTATGAAGATTGAAGGCAAACTTTTAAAGACCTATTGAATTTGATTTAAAAAAGAACAATGCAATTCTTAATAATTAGGAATTATACAATCCTTTAGAAGTTGGAATTAGGCAACCACAGAAAAGCTAAAAGATAACGTTTTTCTTCTTAACAACCCAAAACATACAAGAGTTCCTGTTAGTTGTGAATAATTACCTGTTTCTGTGTTAAAACAAATTATCAGTGTATGATAATTATGCGTTAACACCTGCTGATCATTGTTTTTAAACATGAGAGAAAAGAAAGTTGTAATTTTAGTTACAAGCTATGTAAGGACGAATGGGCGTTGAATTTTGCAACGCCCTCATTTTCGTGCATGAAAAACCATCATCAAATGATTTTTATTTTCCTCCTAGTATAACGAAATATAGCACTAATTCCAACACATTAAGAACTAAAGTAAATATACCGCCCTAGCATTTATTTTAGAAAACTTTGGCGAAAAATTATAACATCATAAAACATGAAATATTTACATCGAAGTTTTTTTTAGGCCTAACCCAATAATTTTCTGATACAATCGTGCTGTTCTTTATTCTTATGTCTTCATCAAGCGATAGTGTGCTTTGCCTCTAATGATACTAGACCTGCTTATTAAATGACGAATAAACGTCTTTTTAAAGGTGTTTTCCTGACGGTTTCGGAAATTAATCTCCATTTACGTTGCGTTGAAATTTAGATTCTTGTTTGGAAACAAAAGAGTGTCTTTTGAAATGCGTTGATTGTATCTAACATTCTCGCATCTTTTGTTTTGTTTGTTTACATGTTTCGCAATTTCGTAGCTCTCCCTATAAAAGAAACGCATAGGCGTTTGATAATATTTTCGAAAACTGATATTATAGCTAAATCCTTGGCATAGAGTTTAGAGAGTAAAGAACTTTCGGTTGTCGTTTATGAGAATGAGAATAGAACATCAATAAATATAATTCCTTCATTAAGTATCACCAAATACAATTTTCTCCAATATATGTCTGTAAAGCACGCTCTAGAATTAAAAAAACTGCCTGTTAATTTTGAGTATGTTAAATTTACATCAAACGTTTAAAACACAGTGCTAGTACATATGCAATAAATAACTAATTAATTGAATTTAAAAATAAATTATTTAAAATAAATAAATAGAAATAAATAAGTATAATTTATTTAATTAATTATCACATAAAGATTAAAAGTTGTTTTTGTCATGTTCAATAAAAAATTCTTGAATTAATTTTTATTAAATTAAATTAATTGAACTACATTAATTAAAATCTTATTGAGATTCCAATGTAATTCAATTTTAGATTAAATTTTTTATCAATCATTGACAGGTATGTAAAAGAAATTTGCAAATAAATAAAAATTTAGATGTAATTAATTTTTAATAAAAGTAATTACATATATAAAAATAAATAGGTATATATAAATTAAATAAATAGGTACAGGTATAAGATATAGATATATATAAAAATAAATAGATATTAAAGAAATATCAAGTAAAAAATAAACAAATAAAAAATAAACTAAAAATAAAAAAAATGTAATTTCTAGATTACATTTAAATTTCCATAACCCATTTCTTTATATCATGAGGTTTTTGCTCCTTTATGTCTATAATTCATTCTGATAATTTCTATAAAAAATTTTAAAATAACTTTTAGAACTTAACAACTGCTGTAGAAAATTGCTGTAGAACATATTTCTGATTTGTTTTAAAATTTGTTAGAAAATAAATCTTAAAAGTGTGAAAGCACAAGTTTTTGAGTGCATAACGATTTTATACGAACAAGTTTGTATTTTCTTAAGATAAAATAATATTTATCATTGTGACAAATTATTTAACGGTGCAGTTGAAAAATTAATGAAGGAGAAATAAAATAGATATTTATTTGTTATTTTTTAATTTTATAGTTAAAAACAAAAGAGAATATACGTTATGAAAAATAGAAAACTATCAATATAAAAGCTGCAATTGCCATGTGAGAAAATAATCCACGCTGAATATCAACAGACATAAGGAAGTTGAAGAAAATATAGTGAGCGAAAATTTTTTAATGGAAATTAAAAATGACATGTTTCTAAGAGTATTTCCTGAACTATTAAAATGCTCTATGCGAAACAATATTAAATAACAATACTTCGAATCATTAAAATATAGTTTGTTAGAGAAATTAAAATAACAATATTTTATCACATTAAAATATCGATTGAAAAGGAATATTCAAATGACGATATTTTTACTCATTAAAATATCGTTGTAATATCTTTTGTATTATTTAAAATATCTTTATGTATTCAAATAGCGATATTTTAACTCATTAAATAATCTTTTGTAAGAGAATTCGCGATCGCAACGAACTATAGGGGGCGTTGTTGTATGAGACGCTTACCTGCGATTTCTATATGAACCGTCATTCAGTTACTCTGGAGACGTCGTTAATGTAGCGTGTAGCATTGCAACGTTCCTTCTTTAATGTGGCTTATTAAATTTAAAAAAGAAAAATGCTTGATCTTCTTTCTTGTACAACCGAAAACAAAATGGTATCTCTTTTTATTAGAGAAGGAACATCCAAAACACATCGGAAAAATATTTGTACATTAACAGAAAAAAATATGTATATTCTTATAAGAGTTAAAACCTAATGCCCGAGAAATAGTATTACTAAATTTAATGATATAACATGAAAGGCCCATTTAAACTTTACATTCTATAGTTTTAAGAATCATATTAGTTCAAAAATTAAAATGAACAAAAAGTATACATAAGCCTCATAATTTTATGAAATTTAATTTTGTAAACAACGTTTTTTGACAACAATTTTTATCAAAAAATTTCAAGTTTCAATAAAAATCATTATTTAGAAACTAAGAAACGTAAAATGAAGAATGCTGACGAAACAAAAACAAAAAAAAAAAAACAATTCTTTTTTGTCGCCATTTTTAGTGCTACGAATATTCGTCTTTGGGATTTGCCAAAAACAAAACAAGATGCAATTTTATTTTTTCAGGAGGGAAATATTTTACCGAAAAAACGAAAATGTACCAATTCCCACAACATAAAACTTTATCTTGGTAAACGTACGTTTTGGAAATGTTATTTCATTTGGAATCTTATTCATCAGAGTTCATATGGCGATATGATTGTTTTGAATCTATGCTAAACTCTATATCGGCTCAATTTCCACCGAAATCCGATTAACTATTTTGATTTTAAATAAAGTGTTTTATTTTATGAATTGTCGCAAAAATTTTAAGTGTAGATTGTCGGCACTTAAAAACCGCCAAATCTGTAGCGGCGGTGGCGTTAATACGTAAGTACCAAATTTTTATTCCATACTTTTCTGAATTGATGAATTTTTATTCAATGTTATTTCAAACATTGGAATATACAAGAAGTATACATAAACACATAATGTTATACCATTTAATTTTTCAAAAAAAGTATTTTGAGAACAATTTTTATCAAAAAATTATAAACTAAAAAACGGAAAATAAAGAATTCTTAGTATAAAAAAACGATTTTAGGAATTCTTTACATTGAAATAAAAACTTTCATATTGTTTCTTTTTTTATTATTCTTATAGTTCTTAATCAGACGTAAAAAACCATTCTGTAGAGAACCATCATCAAATGAAAAAAAAAATTATTTACAAGCAAATTTTTTATTCTAAAAATCATTGCACTTACCTGATTTATGATTCCCGGAGAATTCCAAAATGATAAGTTCCTTGTTTGAAAACTTTATTCTCAAATAATAGATACATAGTTTATCCCTTCATTACTTTTAGATAACATACTACACAGCAAAATTTTATAATTGATATGAATTTGAATATGTAGCTAAAAACAGAATAGCTGAATTCTAGTTGAACTTATTCTTTCAAAATTAAAAAAAACTTACCAAGAAAACGATTTAAATTAATTAAGAATCAGCACAAATGGCACTATTTCAAGTAACTTGGATAATTTTTTATTGTTGTTTTCCGAATTATATGGATACAGAAATATATACTATTCTACAACGAAGAAGAATATGCTATAACTATTACAATTCTGTATGTTCTGAATTCATATTTATTCACTGGAATGACGAAAGCAATGTTGACTTCACTTTAATTCGTAATGAATTGAAGACAGAAGAAATGCATTTTACCTTAATACAAACATCTGTAACAGTATCCGAAATCGGAAGTCATCAGTTGCAAGTTTGTTGATAATAGAAATTAAAAATTATTGAGGAATTTTTCTTCAAATGTTTGGCGTGTTCTGTTCCTGAAAGATTTACTAATATTCTGGAGATTTTTTTCAAGTTCTTCGGCCTTTTCCTTAGGGAAATTTTGTTTCTTATTTGCTGCTAAAAAAAGGCGTCTGATTCAGTCAATGACTTTGATGGAACTAAATGAAAACGTGATAAATTAATGTCTGATATTTACAGGCTCCCGCTAGACGGCGTACTCGAGCGTTGCGATCGCGAATATTTAAACAACTATCTTTTAAAACATTGAAATATCGTTTGAAAAAAAATATTTTACCAACGATATTGTAACTTATTAAAAATCTCTTGTAAAAGAATATTCAAATAACAATATTTCGACTCGTTTAAATATCGTTTGTTAGAGAATATTTGAATAACGATATTTTAACATTTTAATAACGAAAATATTTGAATAACGATATTATAATGATATAAATAAACGATATTAGAATTATCATTTGTAAAGAACTCTGGATTTTATATTTTTATTAAAAGCCTCTTATTTTATGAATCATACTAACAATTTTGAGTTTTTTTTCATCCCCCTTTTTTAAAACTCTTCGCCTCTTATTTCTGCATCATGTCATTCCTTTTTATGGGGGTTAAGAAAGAATAACTTGGAAGTAGTTCGATTTTTATGATAGCTTTGAGGAGAGGGGAGAAAGAGCAGTATTACTATTTTGGTACACAAATGCTTCGCATAATCTTGATACAGGAAAGTTTACGATTTTTCAGAAATCTCTTGTGCATTGAGAGGGGGGGGGGAGGGGGATTTCTGAAAGAGATGATGTGTAACCGTCTATTGTAAGTCCAGTTCTGACTTTATTATACACAGCTTAAGTTTAATCTTTATAAGCTTATTCGTACCAATAGCGTCTTTCTCTAAATTCTGTTAAAGTGCAAAGCAAATTTAACTGTGACACTTTAGAGGTGAAGTACTACCTAAAAATTAGCTTTCAAAACATGCGGCTACTATCTGTCTTCAAAGATTGCTTTCTTGTTTTATTTAATTTATTGGAACTTGCATATTGCTGGAAAATGTATTGCATATTGCTGCATTTATTAATGCTAGAAAAATAATTCCTTCATGCCAGTTAACAATACACTATTTGCATTACAAGTCTCTAGAGAAATTGAATATTAATAAAGTTATTTATTAAAATGCTTTTAATAAACTTTTTATAAGAATTATTTTTAACTTCCGTAGAAAAAGAAAAAAGAAAAGAAAAACATGTACCTTCCGCAAAATAAAAAACGGACCATCCTTAATAACTTTTGTTCTAATGGGCCGATCTTCACGTTCTCGATCTCAATCTTAATGATTCGGGGGGAGGGTGACTTCAAATATTTTAATTAATTAATGCAGACACTATTTTAAGTTACGAAATCAGACAAAAAAACGTATTTTCACTGAATAAACGTGCCTTTTTTCGATGGATACGGATTTCTGACACCCAAAATATAGGGGGTAACCGCAATCTGGAAAATAGGGTCCATATAGTTTGATCAGGAGAGCTGACTTTACTTTACTTTTTGCGTATTTTGTTAAATCTCGAGAAATTTTCAAGTGATTTAATATTTTTTGTATGTTTAGTCACAGATAATTCCACGCAAAAAAGAAATTTTAGAGTGCATTTATTTTTTATTTTATTTTATACAAGTCGTAAAAATTTTGATTTGCAAGATATTAAATTTTTACATTTCAATATACAAAATGTGACCAAAATTGAGAATTCGTGCAAAATATGATTTCGCAGAAACAATTCAATCTATTTCACTCAAATTTTGTATTTTGACATGTAAAATTATGTTTGTCAAAATGATGCAAAAAATTGCTTCCAAATCCGAAATTTTTCAACCATTCTTAATTACAATGAGGAAAATTAATAAATATATACGAAAGTTTATTTTTTGCATGGAAATTATCTTTGGCTAAGCAAATTTTATAATTGAATGCAAAAATTTTTCAATTTGCTTATAAATTTTCGAGATATTGCGAAATACGAAAAAAGTACAATTAAAATTTAAGTGTCCAAGCTTTGGACCGTCCTCCTGACCAAACTATTATGACCCTATTTCCCGGATTGCAGCTGCCTCATATATTTGGAGGGTCAGAAAGCCGAATCCTTAAAAAAAAAAAAAAAAAAAAAGTTTTTTCGGAGAAAGTACGGTTTTGTGTCAGATTTCGTAACTTAAAATATCGTCTCCACTAATTAATTAGCATATTCGAGGTCACCCTCTGTAATCTTTAAGATTGAATCCTAGAACGTGAAGATAAGATCATTAGATTAAAAGTCATTCAGGGTGGTACGATATATATGTGTTACAGTGAGCAACATCTTTAATATTGTTTGATCTAGTGCTAGGGTTTTCATGCAGAATTTTAAGAGTAAATTAGCAGAGCTCATTTGATCAGACAATATTTTAAATTACAAATTAAGACTCAAAAACGTACTCTTAAATAATTCTTTACTGATAAATAATTTTATATGTAAATTTTCTTTATTCATCTTGTGAGTTACCACAATTAATGACATTAATGTAGAATAAAAATAAATGGGTCCTTGTAATTATGTCTATTCTGTACATCGATAGTGTTTGTTTTTAATTTTTAATAAAAATATTGGAGCAAAATTCAAACAATTCGATTTAGTCTTGACTATTTAAAAAAATTGCAATAATTGATTATTAAAAAAATGTCAAAGGGTGTATTGAATCCAATGGTAATTAAATAAGCATCTTGAATTCCATGTAACTTACCGTATATAGTGTCATAAAACTCATATTAAAATATACATGCTTTCTAAGTGTTTTTTAAAAAAGAACTTTTATGTTTATGTGAAAATCGGTAAAGAACATTTTGTGTAATGCTTGCACTTAGGGAAAATAATCTCTTTTAATATAAGGCGTTTAAATTTGAATCTGGTTAAGATTTTGCGATTTGCTTATTTTTGATAGAGCTTTGAACAGAGCTTACTTAAGGCACCAAAACCTTCTTTTTTTAATGCGAAATAAATGTTTAAAAAAATCTTTTGGAAAAAAATTAACGCTCGGAAAACTTTCAAATTCGGAATGAGAATTGATATTTCGCATCAATATTAATGTATAAATAATTTAATACTAATGTATAAAAAAATTTGTCTCAAGAGACTAAAAAATCTTACAAAATAAGATATTTAACGAGAATTTTATTTTATGCGGAATAGCATCTTTAATCTGAATGTGATCCTTAATTTCATAAAATTAGAATGACAGTCAAAGTTAGAGCGAAATAGGGGGGGGGGAGTGTAGATACTTGATTATATAAGTATGGGAGAGGGCTGTTAATTTGCTTCTTTTCTTCTTTTTTTTGCTGACAAGGTGGCGTCCAAAATTATCAAAAAATGCTTACATAATAGTTAAATACTATATAAATATATAATAGTTACTTACATAATAGTACCCCATACTCTAAACCATAAAAGAAAAAAAGAAAAAAGAACTTTTTGCAGATTTGTAATTTGTTATAAAAATATAATTTCCTCATTTCTCATACATAATTTAAATTATATATTCATAGTATATATATAAATATATATGCTATTCTTGTATAAAATCTTTGTTATGCCTTATAAATATAAGGTCAATGCTGTGATAGATAAATTAACTGCAGTTTAGTAAATCACTAATAAATCGAGATAATACTACAGTAATTATTTATTTATTATAATATTCATTTGTGAAATGAATATGAATTGAATGAATCGTTGAATTGAATGAATTGTGTAATGATTATGGACATTCATTTATGCTATGAATATGAATTGTGTCTGAACAGTTTCATTGTCTCCTTAAGACACGATTCGCTAGAGAAAAGAAGAAAAAAATGCAACTACATAATATAGCTGGGATTAAGAAAAGACATGGCCAAAACCTCAAGTATTTTGAATAACAAACTAATTTAACAATGTGTTGGAAGTCTTTAAGGAAATATGCTTTTCACCACTGTTCCGCTATTGATAAATACTTTTCAACTAATAGTGTTTCTCTGAAATGCAAATGAGCATGCTTGATAACTCACTTTAAAGGAAATGCAAACACTTTTTTGTCAATTTTCAAGGTCCCAGTAATATTAAAACTCGACCTATTTTTATTCATCTCTCGGTCTCTTTGTCTGTCTCCTCTCTTTTTTATTTATTTATTTATTTATTTATTTAGGATTCTGATGACGTCACCACCAACGCTGTTTCTGGAACTGATCACCGCGCGGAGCTTCTCTTTCTCACAGCTTAAAAATTAATAGATAAAAAAAATATGAAATTTAGCAAATTTTAGAGAAAAGATGATAGGATGCAGTAATTAGTTTTTGAAGAATTATGTGTCAAAGTTAAAACATTTTATTATTTATTTATTTGCATATTTTTGTTCTTCGTAATTTAAATGCATCAAAAGCTATTCGCTATAAAATTATGTCTTACGCAACCACGTATTCTTAAGTCTGTAGCTGAACAATTCGTCGTTAAATTTCTATTAATTTAGGTCTTTAAATGAGTATGAATGTGTATTCCTACACATAAAGTAGAGTCTTATACTGAAGAATATTAATCAAGTCAAACATCTTCGTTTTTGTCCTTTAATCCGAAATAAATAAGACCCACTGTCGGCTGGTAGGTGAAATGAGCGAACGAAAATTTCTGAAGGAAACTGCACAAGCCGTTCCGGGGATTGAGTCTTATATGGTTTGCTTCGCTCGCTACTAACTTAGGTACATTGCAAATGCACAAAATTCTAAGAATTCAAAACAATCATTCAAATCCATATAACAACTTTTTTTTAAAAAAAAAAAATGGTATTATAGGAAAACGTTTCTCTATATAACATAAAATCATAATGGTCTGGCACCGGTTTCCATTGTTGTCGGCGCATTTTTATTGGCCGGAAAATCACGTGGTAGGATCCAGTTTCCCCCCATTCATTTCCATATTGTTTAGGTTGTCATCAGCAGATCACACTTGGTGAGAATGCTCCCTCTGGTTATTTCAGTTTCCGCTTTTAAAAGCGATATATGTTGAGCCACCTCAGCTAGATTTGGCATGTGACGTTTTTAGCGGCAATCATTGGTCGATTTTGTAGCATTGCCATTCGGGGAGTTGTAATGAAGCTTTTTTTTTGTCACCGCGTAAAATAAATATATATATATATAGATAAGCCGAGATTTATACAAGACAAAGGCGGAAAGAGTGAGTAAGAGAATCTGAAATGAATTATTTAAACAAATCTAGGGCCAGCAAGCAAGGAACCTTTTAGTTTAATTATGTAGTGAAACTGTAGCTAAGGGAATAGAGCGTTCACCTTCCAATAAGATAACCAGGGTTCGAATCCCAGCGATAGCTGGTCGATACGAATTCCTCACTCTGTTCGTACCGACCGCACTGCTCACAGTTGTATTCTCAGTGGTAGACGAATCATAGGTTAGAGTCCCCTTGCCGTCAGGCTAACCGTGGGAGGTTTTCGGGGTTTTTTTCTCTCCATGTAACGCAATTGCGGGTTTGTTCCATCAAAAAAGTTCCTCCATGAAGGCAAAATTTCGTTCAATTCTTGATCCCGTAGTTTCCTTGTCTTCTGGATTTGATTCAAAATGACATGGCTATGGAGTTGAGCATTAGTAGTCGTGAACCCAAAATTGGGTCAGCTGTTCAACGACAGTTGTGAAATGAAATATGGTGTGAAACTAAATAGTTTTAGAAAATTTATATTAACCCAAGATGCAAAACCAGAGTCATTTTGTTCAGACGTTTATTTTTCGTTTAAATCTTGTTGTTTTACTAATTTAACAATTAACCCCATAAATGTTTAATATTTCATGCCATTAAATTATACTGAAAATTATCTCCAATGGCTATTCATTCACTCAAAAGAAGATTTAATTTATCCTGGCGTTTCATTTTATGTTGTTAAATATGAAACCAAGTATTGAAAATATAGCGTGATACCGTTTATTCAATACAACTTTCAATAGAAGGCTCGAGAGAGAACCCGACGAATTGGAGAATTTCCATACTGTATTGTAAGTTAATATAATATTTATTACCAAATAAAAAAATGGTATAAAGATATATCAGCTGTCAATGGGTACATAAATTCTCACATTTCTTGTGAATTAATTCTGTTTTCATTTTATTTTAGAAACTTCCCTCCCATACCAAAAATAACTACTCCATTACAAGTGATTTTGCTCTCGACAGCTAACGTAAAATAGTTCCTCCCTTAGAACTTTGCTGTCCGCGCATGTGTGGAGGAATTTTGCCGTTCGCAAGTACAAGAAGAACATACCGTGTATGTGACAGGGTTCCCACGGTCGGGAGAATTTTTTAAAGTGGTAGCAACAAATTCCGCACTCAACTCTAGGGCACTGTTTTTCAACAAAAAAAAACTGATATACTATTTGAAAAGAGTATTTAAATAAGTTTATCAAATCAGTTTTTAGCTTTATAACGTCAAATTGTAAAGCCACGATGGCTCAGGGGATAGAGCGCTCGCCTTCAAATTAGGTGAACCGGGTTCCAATCCCAGTTGATACGAATCCCGCATCCGGCTTGCACCGACCACAGTACTGACGTGAAATATCCTCAGTGGTGGACGGATCATGGGTTAGAGTCCCCTTGCCGTCAGGCTAACCGTGGGAGGTTCTCGTTGTTTTCTTCTCCATGTAACGCAAATGCTGATAAGTTCCATCAAAAAGTCTTCCACGAAGGAAATTTTCCCAATACTTGATCCAGGAGTTCCCTTGTCTTCTGGATTGTGTTCAAAATGACAAGACTACGGAGTTGAACATTGGTAGTCGTTAACTGAAATATTGGGTCGACGGTGTTCAAACGACGGTGATAAAAAGTGGTAGCAAAAGAGAGATAAATCTAAATGCTGACAATAGATTTTTTTTAAGGGAAATATATATAGGTGCAAAAAATATCAGGGGAAACATTTCTTAATTCTCAAATGAAAGGCAAATTTTAAATTATTTTTCTGCAGTTTGGAAAAGTTTTAGCTACCACTTTTTTAATTTTTTCATGTCGTAGGAACCCTAATGGGTACATAGGGTTAACGTTCAGTGGGGTTTCTACCTTCCTACATCCTAAACAACACGAGCAAGGGCCCTCGTGGTTGAAGGAGATTGTTCGAGAGAGATGTGGATTGACAAATTCGTGTTCACTTAAAAGGCACGTTATCTTTCAATTTATTTTACTGATTTTTTCAATATAATATAAATTACTGTGCACGTTCCATTAAGTGGAGATGGTAAATTACACGCGAAGTTAAATTCACTCAACTGTAGAATAGAAAAATACTTGCTTCGTAATCGGTACATTTTACATATTATTTAGTTAACCTGCGCATTACTTCACGAACTACTATATACCGTCATTGGATACATGAGTATTTGTACGCATGTATAGACAGTCCATATTATTAGATTCTACGTAAAGTATTAATTATCAGCTGATACTATACAGGTTTATTGTTTTTGCGCGGCTGAAATCTATTTGCACTTGTTTACGTTCGCCTATCAATGGGTTAAAATTGTAATGAAATACGTAAAAAATAAATACAAATGGGAAGTATATGAACAATCTCCTTCATAAAAACCCAGTACATGTATGTTCAAACATAAAAGTATTGCAAGTAAACTCGTACAAAACATGTCATTATAAAAACATTACAGTGCGCCTAATAATTGGGTCTAATTATTATAATAGACCAATATAATGCTTGATATAAAAAATGTTCTATATTTATATAATATATCGTCCAATTTATCCAATGGTCGAATTTATATAACATATCGTCTCATTTAACCCATTGATACACGAACGTAAACAAGTGCAAACAGTCACATAAAAGCAACAAAGCTGTATAGAGTATCACCTGATAATTATGATTTTACCTAGAATTTAGTAGTGCGTCTAGTAATTTGGCCAGAGACTGTATGCATCTAATGACTCAATCTAATTATTATAGGAAAGAGTAAAATGCATCATTCCCAGGAATTCGATACGCAGCTTTCGCACTTAACAGCGTCAAAAAATCACTTAACACATATCTTATCTTAAGAGATATCTGTCCAAGATTATAAAGCAATCCCACAATGCAATTTACGACGATGAGTAATTTTGAGCCACCCTACGTGATATTTCTATGGGAGAAGGTGCTAACATCGACATAAAACATATCCATGTTCGTCCCTAGGGGTGTATTCCCATAAGAATTGTGTAAAAAGAACTTGAGTCACTGGGGTTAAGTTCTCCCGTTTAAATTCTTGACATTAATCCGACAGCTGTTCTAGAACTAGAAAAAGAAGAAAAAAAGTGTTTGAAAATCCCTTAAATATCAACCCCTGCGCAACACCTTCGAGTGTTGCTGGTGCAGGAAAAAAAAATCGGTGGTGTCTTCTCTATGGTGACCTCGTGACCTCCATCTGACTAGATGAAGAAGATAGAGTGAGTGAAATTTTCTTTCAACTGCTTCTATGTCCTGTATAATGGAATGTTTTCCCAAATTATATCGTTTGGGATGCGGGAGGTGTCACTCAAAGTTGTCAGGAGGGCTTGTCTAGCAGTTCGTCAAGTTTATTGCAGAATAAAGGTGAGAATATTTAAAGAATGGATAGTAAAATAGAATTAGGAAAGCAACGAACCTCAAACGATGTTAAATCTATTCTAATGCAGCACAATAAATTATATACATTGAATTAGTTAGATTTTTAAAGGGATTTGACTTTTAATTATTAAGCTAAAATAATATCAAAACTGAAAAATAATTTCAATTTCTTATTTGTTATCCTAAGCGGTGGCTCTACGATATTAGATTAAGCAAACGAAACAGGTTTATAGTGGTTCATCTCATCAAAGTAGAGATTGAGTGTAATCAATATCATTTCGTATGATCCTGTTCGAAGGCAACTCATGGTAGTCAAAATTTACTACGATCAAACCATTTCTGATTTGAAGGATCTGTTAAAAAAATTACAATATTTATATTAAAACTGCACAATACTCTTGTAGTTTTAATTAACACCCGACATATAAATGTAATACTTTATAGCTATATTAGTATATTTAGTACCTACTAAAACTGCACTGATTTCTAAAATAGCAGTAGTGATTATTACCAAAATTAATTTAGCATCATTGGTGTCAATAATAGTAAGATAATTTTTTATGTTTCTTCTGAATGAATTAGTGCCATTTCAACATTAATTGCTATTAATCAACAATTGAAGAACATGCAATAAACTCTTTTCTTTATGAATGAGAGCTATAAGCTAGCAAACTCGCTGATGTCATCTATTATATATATTTGATATAACGAAATTGTCTGCAGTTCAATTTTTAGCAATGCCTAGCTCTGAACCGACGTGAAAATTCCATTGAAATTTTTGAACGATTTTTATAAAGGGAAAATGAAATTGCTTTTTTCACTCAAATTATAAATCAGAGCCTGTGGAGTTTACATTTAGAATGTTCGACTCTGGACTTATTTGAGATTCCATTTCCAAACTCCGGCTCGTACTCCATTAAAATTTTCACTGAATATTTAGAAAATATCGATATTCTTACTAGGTATAATTAATTTCAATTTGTGTATGTACAGTTAAAGTTATTTTATTTAAAATTGCGTTATAAAATAACAGTTGAAGAAATAAAATTTACGGAACATGCTTGTACAAAATATTGAAATTGTACAAAATCATTATGAAAGAGCTAGATTTGATTTCACGCGTATATTGGCAAATTATTATATTACAAAAAGTTCTCTCAGAGAATATTCTATAACTAGAAAGTATTGTAAATTATTATTGTGACATTAGGTCACAGCCTAATTTATAAATTTCCTTTTTTTTAATCAATAATACTAATTCTTTTAATTTTGTAATACACGTTTTATTTCATCATCTTTCTTTAGCCCCTTAAGCGGTAGCGCAATTTGGACATTCTCCCCCTAAAATTCCTTACCAGCTCCTTAAAAGAGCCCCTTTATTTCGAGAAGTTTCCACCCTTTTTTTCTGAGAATTCCAGTGGTCGTCGGCATCTTTCATCTCCGCGTGTTTGTTGTGTTTCTCAACCGTAACTTTTAACGCATAATCAATTTTTCGTCTCAACTCGTGATTTTTAGATAATTTAACTTTAACTTGCACAACATGCACTACAACTTCAACTTTAAGTTTTTGTATCTTATAAAAGGAGCGCGCGGAAAGATGACGATGGCATTCGAAATTCGAGAGTATCATACTCCACGTCGCGCTGTTGCGTGATTTTACTTTTTATCCTGTCCTCGTTAGGAGGTGAGGATGGCGTCTCCTTCGCCATTTTTCTTGTGTAGTTTCTTTTTATGAGATGAACATTTTCTTAGCCATTGAAAAATTCCACTGACTGCCTGTTTTTGCTAATATATTGGCCTCAATATGCCTTCAAATCAAAATTTCCGAGTTTTATTGCTGCTAACACCTTGGCTACCGATCATCACTAATTGATTAATGGATAAAATTGATCTCTAAGATGGAGGAGAGTGATCGTCAACATGCAATTCCGATTTGATCTCGTCTAAGCCAGTTATTCATCAAAAAGTCCCATGTTCCCGAATTTGATCTAGTCTAAGCCATTTTCATTCCAAATTCCCATGTTCCTGAAGTTGATCTCGTCTAAGCCAGTTTTCATCCAAAGTTCCGTGTTCCTGAATTTACTACTCTTCACCCACTACTCCACCATTGGACACTATTTTCCTGTCTCTCAACATGGATTCACCTAAATAAAAGAACTATTGGTTTTTTTACAAGTGACTATTTTTTGAGTGATTTTATTCCTATAGATTTTCTGGAAGATAACGCCAGGTAAATACTTTGTTTTTTTTCCTGTTTTTCCCTTTTTGGGTTATTCGGACACTATGCGTAATTGTATTAATTGTCTTTTTATGAATCGGCCATATTTCTTCTAAATTTAGTTGTTTTTTTATATGCTATTTTTTTTCATTTTTATTCTATACCCAACCGTAACAGGGCATCTGGTGCCGTTCCGCTTTTCGGTTGGTGTATATAGTTTTTCAAATAAATTTATTTTGACCAGTGATTTCAAATTAATTTTTTTACTATGAGTAAAGTAAGATATTATTATTCAATGTTTAATACAATTAATTTCAATAAATTTCTTTAAGTTTGGAGTAGGAAATGAACTGTTTATTTCAATAGTTTTTGATATTAGCCAAATAAACAATAATAAATTATGCAATGTAATCAAATTTTTTTAATAGACTTTATGTTTTGATTAGTTAATTAATATCTTGTTGTGGTTATTTACTAATTTGTTTCATACAATAACCAAATAGATAATTTTTTTAAGTTGAGTTGATAATAATTATTTGTCATAATTTCTGTAATTGAATATTACAATTGTTTTATAATAGTGATTAAAAATAATGATTTTGATTAGGATGATTAATATAAATATTTTTGATTAAATAATAAGTAGTAATTGGATAAGATTTGGTAAATAATTTTTCATATAACAATTTAAAAATAAGAATCCTTTTAATTTATAAAATTGATGTTTACATAAATTATTGAAAATTTTTTTCACAGCAATTGGTTAATATAATAATTATTATTTAATATTTGGTAAATTTTCTGTGAACTAAATATTTTGCTTATTATGCTTTTGAAATAGGTCATGTTTAATAATTTAATTGATTATTTTGTTGAAAGGTTATTGAATTGATTTTTAATAGGTATTGCCAATGTCTTACTCTCCTATATTGCTAAATTATTAGTGTTCTAATATATTATACTACAATTGATTGGTTTTTGAAAATGTTTGGGTATTTATTTGCACTTTGAAATAATTAATGACAATATTTTTTTCTAATGGTTGATATTTCTTGTTTATGCAAGTATATCGTTATATGATTAATTTGAAGGGTTACATAATTTTTTAATTGTGTTTTTCTTGGTACTAAAATTTATTATATTTCAATGTTTATATTATTTTCATGAGGTTACCAAATGGTTACAATTAGTAATAATACTTGTTTAATTGATACTATCATTTACTTAATATTTTTCATTAGATGACCCCAATTCAAACCCGTAATAGAACTTATTCTAATCCAATAATTATGCCTGACAACGTAAATAACATAGAGGCCAATAGGCAAACCCCTAAATTCAATTTCAATAGTCCAGAATTTTCTGGAAACTCTCAGAATGTAGAGTGGTTCCTGAACCAAATTAAAGATCTAGTAAAATTAAATCAATTTGATAATTCGGCTGCTTTATACTTATTAAAATCAAAATTGTCTGGGGCTGCTCTCACTTTTTTTCAGAATTCACCTGAATGTAGGGTGGTCACAAAGTTCGAGGATGCATGTCAGCTGCTTCAAAATTTTTTCAAACAAGAAGATTCTTCCTCGGCTGACTTGGCAAAATTTCAGGCAATCAGCCTTTTGCCCTCTGAAACTATCAAAAATTTAGAATATAGGATAGATTCTCTTGCCCATAAGGCATATAACTTTATAAATGACCAAAATGCTTTATCTCGAATAAAAGCCATGCAGTTCTTATCTGCAATCCCTTTGCACCTTAAGGAGACTATTCTCATTGAGGGAATACAAGATTACCGCGAGATGGTCAGAAGGGCCAATCATATTGTGACAATTCAACAATCCTTAGCTGGATCGGCTACTCCTTTAGTCGCAGCTCATGCGGTGACTCAGTGTGCCTCTGCTGCACCTGATCAGCTCACCTTAATTTCTAAACAACTCGAAATGTTGACAACAAAAATTGAGACTATGCAGTCTAATTGTAATATATGTTCGAAACCCCACAGCACTAAATTATGTCCCCTTTTACTTCACCCTGTACAGAACCAGGATCGGGTTGGACATGAACAACCTCGCCCAACTCCAAACCTTCACTGTGTTTTCTGTAATAGGTCTGGGCATATCATGAGTGTGTGTCGAACGTATCTCAGACATTTAAGACAAAATTCATTCGGGCCATTGGCGATGCATTCTTTTCCGCCACAGTTCCCCATGGTTTCTCCCAGGTTCACTGCACCGCAGTATCCACCACCACCGATTCCTAGTCAAAATGAACAATTTAGACCGAGGGTTAATAATACTAATCATAGAGGTAACAATCCTTTAAACTCTCGCAGGAGGCAGTAGGGGATGGCCCTGTCTTCTCATCCACCAAACCATCCAAAATCTTTGATATAAATGAGTTTATGTCAGAATCTATGTATAATTCAAATGTTACTATTAGGGAGTTTTTGACTAACTGTAAATATAAAGAAAACATTGAACACATAAATATTGTTTCACATGAAATTAATCTTCCTACAATTGCTTCTAGCTTTAAAAATGTTAATGTAAATTTTCTACTGGATAGTGGGTCGTCAGTCTCATTATTGACATTAGATACTTTCAATGCAATAAGGGCTCATAATAAAGTAAAATTCTTATCAAGAAAAGTCCAAATAAGAACAGTTAATTCTCATCTAGAGTTCTCGGCTTGTGCGGAAATTTCCTTTAAAATCCATAATAATTTTTTTCGACATCAATTTTTTATTGCAGATATTAAGAGTGATACTTTTCAGGGAATTCTAGGTTTTGATTTTCTAAGAACACATAATGTTCTTATTAAATTCCAAGACGAGTTGGTGCAATTTAGTAATTTTTGTATTCCTTTAAATAATTTTGATAAGTTAGCTTCTAATCATACCAATAATGAACAGATTGATGTAGTTTTAAAAAATAAACTCACAATTGAGCCAGGCGAGACTGCCATTGCCCATTTAAGAATTAATTCTTTTGCTAATCAAACAAATAAAGAAGTGTATTTCACACCTACTTATAATTCAAAAATTAATATTCATCCTTCTATTAATGTTGTTGACAATAATATGTTTAATACAATAATCCAAAATAATTCTGATAACACTGTTCATTTAAATAAAGGCTTGAATATAGGTTATATTATTTGTAATTTTGTTGTCCAAAATAGTAATGATGGTAATAATGTAGATTTAAATGATTGTACTAATCTAGAACAGTGTAATTTAATTACTGCTTCTCAGGATATTTTAAATTTAAGAAAAGATGAACTAAAATCTACTGATTTTGATTTAGCACATTTAGACACTGATCAAAAATTAATTCTTCAAAACATTTTATTGGAAAATTTTGCTGCATTTTCTAAAACCATAAAAACTTTAGGATGTACTGATCGTGTAGTTCCCTCTTTAACATTGAAAAATGACAATGCAATAAAAACCTTACCATTTGAAATTCCATATGCTTTAAGGGATGACATTAAACAAGAATTAGATGAATTAGTGGAAGCCGGGATTATTCATAGGCATGTTAGCCATTGGGCTGCTCCACTAGTCTTAGTCAAAAAGAAAAACTCAGAGAATAGTCAAGGAAAACCTAAGTATCGGTTAGCTTTGGACTTAAGATTACTTAATGCAGTGGTAGAAAGCTCCACTTACCCTTTGCCTAAAATAAGCACTATAATTAATGAAATTTCTTCATATAAATTTTTCACAAAGTGTGATATTCGAGAAGCCTATAGGCAGGTTATGCTTCCTGAACACCTACAGGACATACTAACTTTCACTACTCCTTTTGGATCCTTCGCTAATAGACGACTCGTTTTTGGCCTCAAAACGGCAGCGAGTACTTTCCAGGCTTTAGTAGACCTAATTATTGAGGAATTAAATACTGAGGGTATTAAAGGTATCCATGCTTATCAAGACGATTTCTTAATCGGAGCAAATTCCTTTGAGGAAATGACTAATAGAATATCAGCGTTACTTAAAATTCTAACTAAATATAATTTAACTTTAGCTCCTAATAAATGTTCTTTCTTTAAAGATTCTGTTGAATATCTCGGTTTTGTAATTTCCCATAAGTGTATAACCCCTACTTCATCCAATATAGCCAAAATTACTTCATTTGCTACCCCTCGTAATGCCAAACAGGTTAAGAAGTTTATAGGTGTGTGTGGCTTTTATCGCCATTTAATTCCAAATTTCGCCCAATTAATTGCTGTGTTGACTAAAGTTGCTACAAAGCAATCTAAATTTAAATGGAACGACGAACAACAGCGGGCATTTGATGCATTACAGAATGCATTTTTTTCGAAACCTTTTGTTCAGTTACCCGATTTCAGTAAACCGTTTTTCCTAAATACTGATGCGAGCAAATTAGGCATTTCAGCAGTTTTGATGCAGGAGCATGAAGGATCTCTTCGCCCTGTCTCTTTTTTTAGTAAGGCTTTGTCCAAGTCTGAGAAAAACTATCCCGCCATCAAATTGGAGCTTTATGCAATTTTTAAGGGTGTTACAGCATTTAAATCTTACCTCTATAATAGGAATTTTACAATTCTGAGTGATAGTAAACCCCTAAAACATTATCGCAAGGTTACATCACCTGCTGATATTATCACACGTTGGTTGCTTGCTTTGAGTGAATATACCTTTGAGTTTATACATATACCTGGTCATGAGAATGTGTTAGCCGACTGGTTTAGTCGTTCTCCTGATCCAAATTTTTGTCAACCTGCTTTAAATAGTAATGATTCTGAACTAATTTTACCTTTCACTGATATAAATGAAGACCATGTAATTAATGCTTTAACTAATACTGACTCCCCTCTTGAAATTTCTTTAGACACATTTAAATCTGAACAATATAAAGATCAAAATATTCAGGAAATTATTTCTCTTTTAAACAATCCCACGTTAATTAATCAATCTAAGACTGAACATTTCTTTTTAAATGATGGTATATTAATGTATGCCACTGAGGTTTTTCCTCATAAACACAGAATTGTAGTTCCAAATTCATTAAAATCTAAAGTGTTAAATATTTGTCATGTTTCCCATTCTGGTATTCAAAAGACGTATGAGCTTGTGTCTAAAAGATATTTTTGGAAAAATTGTTACAGTGATACCTGTAATTATGTTAAGTCTTGTGAATTATGTATTAAACATAAACAGTCTGCGAGCAAGCCTGCTCCTTTAAAATCAATGTGGCTACCTCAGAGGCCTGGACAATTTGTCTCAATGGACATTGTAGGACCCATTAAAAATTGTGGATATATTTTAACTTTCATAGATCATTTCTCTAGACATTTAATTTTAAACCAACTAGTCAATTTAACCACTGAGACTGTTTCTAAACATTTAATGAATTATATTACTCATTATGGTAGAATGTTATACCTATTAACAGATCTAGGCACTCAGTTTAAAGCTGAAGTTTTTGAGTTAATCAATAAAAAGTTAGGCATAAAATTAGCCCATAGCAGTGCTGCTCATCCTCAAAGTAATGGAATGAGTGAACGCATTAATCAAGCTATTAAGTCTTCTGTTTTAACTTTACATGAGAAAGGTGTGTCATTTGCAACCAGCTTATTAATTCACCAAAATATATACAATGGTTCAATTCACTCTTCAACCAAATTCACCCCTAACTTACTTCATTTTGGTCGTAATTTGGCCTTAATTTTTGATTGTTTTGAAACTAGTGTTGAACCAATACATTTGGATAAATCTCACTATTTATTGGAGACCTTAAATGAGCTCAATATTGCATATGAAAATGCTTACCATAATTCTGAACGAGCTCAAGTCAAACAAAATTCGAGACAAGGTGCGAAAGCAAAATTGAGATCACTAAATATTGGTGATATTGTCTATTTAAAACATACTAATGTGTTTAAACCTAAATTTGATGGTCCGTTTACTATTTTGTCAAAATTTAATGATGTGGATTATGTAATCCAACTGTTGGACAATACAAAGGCACCTAAACTAACTGTTCATATAGACCGCTTACGTCTATGTCCTCATAGGAGGCAAAATTTGCTTTTTCATCCCTCTTTGGATACCTCCCCTAGTGTAATTGATAAGGATATCACTCTCCCTAAGGCTTGTCCTTACAATTTAAGAAGTAAATAATTTTTTCTAAATAAATTTGTTTGAATGTAACATTGTTATGTGTGATGGGTGTTATTTGGGTATCGGTGTATATGATGCTGGCCGTCATATCCGCGGAACATCGGGATCCTGTAGTACTTGTCAGGCAATACCAGTGATTTTTTTTGGTTAATTTTTTTGATATACAGTTCTTGTAACTAATTTTCTCAATAATTCTAACATTTTTTTAATTGAGTGAGGTATTCAAATTGTGATATGGTTTGTATGGTGGATGATGAGCAGTGCCCTCCTTTATGCGACTCTACAAACTTTTAAGTATGGGTTCGTGTTTGTGGTTGTTCATGTCTAACTGATTGCAATTTTTTTTAACAAATATTTCATGGTAATATTTGTATTTTTTTTAAATTACTTAAACACATAATTGTAATTAATTAATGACGTCTGATTTTCGAATGCCAATTTTTTTTGTTTTTCGACCCTGTAGTTCTGTACAGTATTTTTTTTCCTTTTCTAGTATGTCATAAGTCACTATTATTACATACAAAATTTTTTGGATTTTTTTGCAGAGTGTGAATTCTCTTTGCATAATGTATACAAGTACACCTCATTGTACATCTCAAGGTGTCACAACGGTTGTTATGATTTTTTATTGTTTTGTGTTATGTTGTTTTATACAAAATTGTTGATGCTGAGTTTGTTAATTGTATATTGTTCAGCAATTTTTTAGGGAATGCTTTTTGTAAGCAATGTGTCAAGGCCTTGTTTTTTTTTGTTTTGTTTTAGCAGTTTTTTTGGTCAAAGTTCTGTGAGTCAATTTGTTGTTTTAAGTGTTAAAATTCCTTGCAGTTTTTGTTAAGTTTAATGTTTTGCCTAGGCTTTTCCTGTTACAGCTAGTAAATTTAATTGCAATTTTTTTAAACTTTTTTTCAAGTCTAAAATTAATAATGTTAATGCACTTATTGCTCTCACTAATGACTTTGATTTGTTTCAGGTATACATTTTGATGTGTACTAATTTTTTTGTCGTTTTAACTCGGATTACTACTTATCAATCTTGTTTGATTGGTTTCAATTTGTTTTCTCAAAGTTCACTTAATGGATTGATGTACAAAATGTTGTACAAAGTTTTTTTCGTTTAAGCTCGGAGTATTGTCAGTCTACAATAGTAGCCTGATTTTTTTCGTTTGTTTGCAATTTTTCAGTTTTTTTTTCATAATAATTTCCAGCAAACGAATCAATTTTTTTTCAATTCCTTCTTACAAGGAATAATTTGAGTTAATGTCCGTTATCTCAACAATTGCTTTTCCACTATTACTAAGTGAGATTTTTTTGAATAATCAATTATCCATTTTACCTCCTTAATGTTATTTTCTTTGGAGAAGATTTTCTCAGTCTACTTCATGTAGCCTGAATTTTTTTTATACGGGTGTTATTGCACTTATAGGCATTCACATGCATCAAGTCATATGTTGTTTAAGTTTAATTTATAGTACATGTGTTGACGATACTGTGTCAAAATGTTTGTTTTCATTTAGCAAACAATTAAGATTGTTTTGTGTTTTTTTTTCGTCCATTTATCAAACAATTAACATTGTTTGCCTTTTCACTAATCAAGATGCAGCCATGTAAAGCTGCTTATATGTATGTGTTATTATGTGTTACTAGTTCTTTGTATGTCTTATGTTTGAGGCACAGCTTTTCTCATTTCAGACTCTTACTATCAAAAGTTTTGATATAGATTGTTATGTAAACATCTGACTATTTGTAAGTGGAGTAGTGGTGAACTGGAGTTGCAGGCTGTTAGAACTTAATTTCATTTATAAATTTTTTTGGATTAATATTTTTTTTGGCAAAAAAAAAAAAAAAAAAAAAAAAAAAAAATTTTTCTTCAAAATTTTTTTCTGCAGTGGGGGGTATAATGTGACATTAGGTCACAGCCTAATTTATAAATTTCCTTTTTTTTAATCAATAATACTAATTCTTTTAATTTTGTAATACACGTTTTATTTCATCATCTTTCTTTAGCCCCTTAAGCGGTAGCGCAATTTGGACATTCTCCCCCTAAAATTCCTTACCAGCTCCTTAAAAGAGCCCCTTTATTTCGAGAAGTTTCCACCCTTTTTTTCTGAGAATTCCAGTGGTCGTCGGCATCTTTCATCTCCGCGTGTTTGTTGTGTTTCTCAACCGTAACTTTTAACGCATAATCAATTTTTCGTCTCAACTCGTGATTTTTAGATAATTTAACTTTAACTTGCACAACATGCACTACAACTTCAACTTTAAGTTTTTGTATCTTATAAAAGGAGCGCGCGGAAAGATGACGATGGCATTCGAAATTCGAGAGTATCATACTCCACGTCGCGCTGTTGCGTGATTTTACTTTTTATCCTGTCCTCGTTAGGAGGTGAGGATGGCGTCTCCTTCGCCATTTTTCTTGTGTAGTTTCTTTTTATGAGATGAACATTTTCTTAGCCATTGAAAAATTCCACTGACTGCCTGTTTTTGCTAATATATTGGCCTCAATATGCCTTCAAATCAAAATTTCCGAGTTTTATTGCTGCTAACACCTTGGCTACCGATCATCACTAATTGATTAATGGATAAAATTGATCTCTAAGATGGAGGAGAGTGATCGTCAACATGCAATTCCGATTTGATCTCGTCTAAGCCAGTTATTCATCAAAAAGTCCCATGTTCCCGAATTTGATCTAGTCTAAGCCATTTTCATTCCAAATTCCCATGTTCCTGAAGTTGATCTCGTCTAAGCCAGTTTTCATCCAAAGTTCCGTGTTCCTGAATTTACTACTCTTCACCCACTACTCCACCATTGGACACTATTTTCCTGTCTCTCAACATGGATTCACCTAAATAAAAGAACTATTGGTTTTTTTACAAGTGACTATTTTTTGAGTGATTTTATTCCTATAGATTTTCTGGAAGATAACGCCAGGTAAATACTTTGTTTTTTTTCCTGTTTTTCCCTTTTTGGGTTATTCGGACACTATGCGTAATTGTATTAATTGTCTTTTTATGAATCGGCCATATTTCTTCTAAATTTAGTTGTTTTTTTATATGCTATTTTTTTTCATTTTTATTCTATACCCAACCGTAACAGGGCAATTATATTACTATTACAAAGATATTCGTCTATCTTTTTTATAAACTTCTTATATGAATTAAAAATAAAATAGTTTTGGAAGTTATGTATTATTTCAATAGTTCATACAAACATAGACTAAAAAACGTTCAAAAGTCATGATAAGTTATAATTTAAATAATTGTGTAAATATTATTTTTGTTCAAATAGTAATTATAAAGAATTTTCATGAGCTGAAAAACATATCTTCTTTTAACCTTTCGGAAGGAACTTTTAACTATACGTTGATGGAATCCAGCTAATTTTTCCAACTCTATATTTCTTATATATTTCTCAAATATTTCGTTTATTCCATATTATTTTTATAAATCCAAACTTTATAATAATGACATAATTAATTTCGAACTAAAACCAAGTTGTAGAGTTGTCATTTTGCACATAAAATCACGGCTTTTTCTCCCCCCCCCCAAACCCGCGATAACCCCCCAAGATATGATTTGGTTATAAATTGCAAATACATCGTAGATACATAACAAAAAAGAGAAGTTGAGATATTAAATTTCAAGCTATAAATTTTCTAAAATGGCAGAAGCAGCTACCATTCAATAGAATGGAAAGCATAATGAAACAGGATCGTTAAAACTTTTCACCCAGTACAACAGAAAGGCATGATTTACTGTCCAAAGAGTGAAAGCTGATCTCAGGAATCTACATTATCATTCGAAGCTGCAGTGATTTCGCATTATTTTATTCCATGAATAAAAGATTAACCACTAAATGGGTTAAAGAAATGGGTTGCGAGGAATACCAATGAATGTTTTGCACTTAACCCTCTATGTTCCGACAACTTATTCCTGATTCTTTTGGAGAAATTTATATGCACTGATTCTACTGATTAGGATTAAGTGGTGTTTTCTCATTGTTCGACTGTGTTCGCGAATTGGCGATGCATATTAAAATAATGAATGATCTTTTTCAATTACCATTCATGTTGGTCATAAGTGGAAATTAAATAAAAATAGCTGGTAGCTGATAATTATGTCTGTCATGAAGTTTTCTGTCATTAATTACTTTTTTGTCATTCATTATTTGTCTATTCTGGTTTACAACGTGATTACTTTCAATGAAGACTTGTTTTTAGTTTTTTGTTTAAAGATTTATTAATATCCAAACATTTTTAAGGCTTATATTTATTATATTTTTTGTTAAACAATGTTGGGTCATCAGTATTCATCACTTTCCTAGGTTCTTAGGCAAGAAAAAATAAATACAGTCTAACCCCGCTATTGTGAACCCTCAAGGGACCGAAATTTCGGTTCACTATATCCGTTACTGCAAACAACTTTAACTCATTTTTCCGAACTGTTCCCCTCTTATGAAACGTTTTGTAAATAAATGAACAATAAAAAAGAAATGCAAAATTGATTGAAAAACAATATGTAGTCACAAAAAAATGTGTTAACTTTTATTTTTTAGTAGGGGAGAGTGGGGTCAATTGTAACATTTTTTACTTAACTATTTTTAACAAACAAAAAATCCAATATATTATTAGTATTTATTGACAGACGTGTAAAGTAGACTATCCTCTACTAGAAGAAAAATAAATACCTGATTTTAAATATTATTATATTAGTTATCAACAATTTTTGACAGTCGTGCACTTGTTGCAATTGTCCCCACTTACGGGGTCAATTGTAACAGTTCATAAATTCAACTAAAACATAGTTAATTATATATATTATCATAGTTGTGATATATTTTTTTTATTGATCAAAATAGTAGTGATATTTTAGGAGTAAAAATAATAATGAGCAGAGACCTAAAGGGTTAAACTTTTAACTTTAAGGGGTTAAAAATTTTAATTTATGCTGTGAAAGGTGACAAATAAAATAATGCAGATGCAGCATAATATAAATGCTATTGGTGGTTCTTAAAGAGTTAAGTAATGGTTTGTAAACATAAGATTATTTATTTTCAACTGTTACAATCGTCCCTTTACTTATTGTTACAATTGACCCAAGACGCAATTTCAGCTTCATTTGTTAAAAACAATGCTAATTAATTAGCAAAACTAATCTTTTTTTTATTGAAATGTTAATTAAGGTGTCCACTTACATATTCGGTTACTAATTTTTATTTGTTTAAACAAAATTACTTTGTTACAATATAGTATTCTAATACCAAAAAAAGTACTTGCGTGGCGTGAAAATATCTTTTGCGATGTAACTCTTTCAAAAGTACATAAAAATGGTTGCCATCAGGGGTGTACATGTAGATTTGTTAAATGCACCTTGTGCGCCACCTAGGAATCAAATCTAGAACCCGACACTCGAAATTTTTGCTCTGTTACAATCGTACCCTGTTACAATTGACCCCACTCTCCCCTACTCTTCGTCTTGCGTGCAAATACTTTAGGGATGGGAAACAGGGGATAGAAGAAGCAAAAAAAAAAAAATAAAAAAAAGGCTACATTCCAATCAATAGATGGTTTTAGAAATCGGTATGTGCATTTTATGTAGAGATTTCAAAATTAACCGAAAAAAATCTGTCTAAGACAGGAAAAAGTTCATAATATCCAACTTCCTCTCTTTTTCACTCTATCCACAAAAAGTAATATTACGTCACAAGAGCAATATTTGTGTATAGCAAGGCACGGGAGCAAACATTTCGTTCACTATATCCGGGAGTACTTTATAGCGGGGTTTGACAGTAAATAACATTCTAGCGTATTAGAAAAATATTCGTTGGAACTGTAAAATCTTGTACGCGTTCTAATTCTGATTCATCTGTGCCCATCTTTACTCTTGTACACATATTTATCTCCTGCCTCTAAAATGTGAAGCATTGGTGCGAGTTGAAACCTATTTCATTAAGAAAAACAGCGTAAAAATATGTATTTATAAAAACGTAAATCCATACATTAATTTCATTTTATGTAAATTTTAAAAGTAATTATTCAAAGAAAAAAAAATTTCAGAAAATATTCCCGATTTTTTTTTAAGGTGTAAAAAAACAAAACAAAAAATATTTACATTTTATAGAAAATCTTTCTCTTTTTTTATTGTAACACCCTAAAACTTCGTTATTAAATTTATTATTTACTCCGGTAGATATTAGGCAAATATTATTTACCTCTTAAAATAATTTTAATTTCATGATAAACGCATTAATAAATGTAAAGCTCCAGTTTCTGCGGGCATTCATTGGATTCCACCTGATTACTGAATAATTGGGGAAAAAATGTCTCAAATTCCAAACTTTTATGTCAAAATGCTGATCGAATTTTAAGGATTCCTGTGCAGCAATTTTTGAATGAAATAAAATGATGAGTTTATCTGTCTACGTGTGTGTGTGTCCCTCTTAAAATTTCAGATCCGTCTGAGTTAGCGTCCTAAAATTTGGACAGTTTGTAAAAAGAGTCATTTTAGCCCCCAACAATAAAAATCGTTCAACAATTTCATTATGATTGCTTGAGAGAGACTTATAAAAAATGAAACTTTTCCATTGCTTAGAAATCACCATTGATAAAAATAAAACTGCATGCGATTCTGTTTTATTAAGATAAAATCAGTGATAGCATGTATTTATAAGGAGTTCAGTGCACTTTCTTTAACGTTTAATTATTTTTTTATTCGTTATGCTTAGGTAAACTCAATTATCAACATGAACGTGGTAGCTTAGGTGGACTACGTTACCAAATTAGTATTACTAAAGTATTCCTTAGTTAATTTTATTTATAATTTTCTTTTTAAAACGTGATTCTATAAAACTTAATCATTAAAAATCAATGGTTATTTAAATAAAAAAGTACTGAAAGGCGAGATTAATTGAGAAATAGTACCCTCTGCCTTACGAGAGAGAGCCTGATTAATTTTTCTGATAGAAAATGCTTGAAATAAAAAAAATAAGCTTTGTACAAAAGGAGAAAATTGATGGAGAAATGGTACTAAATCGTTTAGGAGATAAGATCACTATACCATTTTCGTTGCCAACGATGTTTCATTAATTTTGGTAATATGTACTAATTTAATTAAAGCAGCAAGCAACGTATAAAATTGCTTAATTGATTTAATTTGTTTGGAAGGAAACGTAAAAAACTGTCATACTATTATTGGTGCTTAATTAATTTTTAGTAATATGCACTGCTGTTATTATGGAAATGGGTGCAGCTTTAATAGGTATCAAATATGCTAATATAGGTACAAAACATTTTATGGTATCAAAACTGTACCAATACCAACTTTGCCAATGTATTATAGATACTGTGGAAATAGACATTAGGGCCCCTACAAGATGTAAGTATTGGAGAAAATTGCTTGATTTGGGTAAATTTGAAACAGCATGCGTTAACCTCGAGTATGAGGTGATACTATAAACTGTTAATTTTTGTTTTGACAGGATTAGGTACTAAAAACTTGTCTCGCTAAATCGAAGGACGTATAGTCACCGGGAATGGCAAGGAATAATAATAATAATAATAATAAATGAAGCCATTAGAATTATTTTAGATTTATTAATTGGGTACATGCAACCAGAAAAGAAGTTAAGTGATTTTGCTAGCTATTTTTATTAAATCAAACCTGATTAGCTTTTGAATCAACAAATGATTTGACGCAGCGCCCCAGAATTAGAGTATAGGAGGATAAGCAAGTATAGGAGCCTTAATTTGACGAATGCCTATGATGACGTCACTTGCAAATCCAATTGTGTTGGTATTTGTCTTAAGTATCATTTCGTAGTACTGATTTTGATTTAAAATAAACTCAGTGGAGCGACAGCCCATAGAGGGCCAAGGCCTACTGTGCCAATCTCAGGTTTCTTGACCATAGAGCAATAGCAGATGTTCCGGTTAGGTGGTCAGCCGAACGCGAAACCCCCAATGTTTAGTTCCCTAGCATGCTTGGTACTCATTTATCGACCCACTGAAGGGATGAAAGGTTGAGTCAATTTTGCCCAGCCCGAGGATCGAACCTAGGACCTGTGGCACGGGAGCGCAAAGTGCTACCACTCAGCCACCGGGCGTCGATTTTGATTTATTGATTCTTTTTTTTTACCCCGACTGATGGATGAGTATTGTAGAAAATTTATGTTTTGAATTAATAGATGGCGTTGCCTACTCTTTTGTTTTGACTATTGTAATGTTTACTTTTTGTTTTGTTGTTATTAAAGAATATGAATCCTTACCTCTCTGACGCTTTTTTTACAAGTCTGGTAGGATAAAAACAAACGAAAAGAATTCTTTTAAAAATCGAAAAATAGATCTCCGAAAACACATTAAAATAATTTTGTTATCCGACAACGCAATTAATACTATTTGATTACAAAATTAAATCACGTACAATCTGTATTAAAATTTTAATATTATTGACACCCCAAATAATATATTTTTTTAAAAAAGTTTTCCCGATTATTAATTTTCAACGAACACCATCTGCATCAAAATAAAATCACTTTTCAATTTCAATTTAATTTCGGGAGCAAATTTCACTCAAAAAGTAATTTAAATCTTTATAACCAGGCGCCATTTACAATTATAAGTTAAAAATAAACATTAAATCATTAGAATTGTAATTAGCTCCCTCGTGAAAGTAATTGGCAAAGAAGATGCACCTTTCACGCTATTTTTAAATAAGCCGTAACTAATATTAACTTTTATTACATTGATTCTTTTCTATTTCAAATTAATTGAAGGTTAATCGCTGTCTTTTCAGATGTCGGCCTGCTCCTTTGATGTTATTCCAACAGCATTTTTATTTCTTCGAATTTGACTAACAGATGAGCTTTAAGGCTACACCTTGTTTATAGTACCTTCTTCTCAATGATTAAGATGATATCTCTCCGAGGCAAAGTGCGGAGCCTTGTGTTGGTGCAAATTGGGGTACGAATCGTTTATCAATATTCCCAACCTTCTGGATTTTCTTTTTAAAAGCTGGTGACATACAGTACGGGTAATTTTAAAAGAAAAAATATTCTAAAATTTTACTGTCAAACAAACTATTGTTTAGTCCTCAAAAAAGTTCGAAAACAATAATGAAGTTTTGGAGAATACAAAGGTCGTACACTTTTCACATTCTTTCTCATTTTATAAATAAATATCTAGAATTGGAGGGGTTTCCTGACCACGTGGTCTCACCGATAGCCAAGGATTCTGCAGAGCACTGCAGTGGACTGTTCGTAGAAACACGGTTCCCTGTAGAACATCGAAGTCGAGCATCATTGGCAGCGGTCAGTAAGCGGGTGGGTGACCACTTTGTTCAGCCTGCGTAGGAAGCGAGGGTGCGCGGTATCGGTCCTCGCTGAAAATGCTCTACAGTAAAGTGCTCGATTTCGCGCTCGGGTCGTCGGGCTACCAAAACAGAGGAGCCATCCCCTCTGCAGAGGATCAAAATTGCGACATCCTTAAGGATGTTTTCCAGACCGTTGTCAATATCCCATTGTGCAGCTCTAGTGCTACGTAAATACCTATCTGTAAAGGAGAGGAAGCGGGCTCAAATCCCGATTGAACCCTACCCGTGGCTATCTTTGTGATGTTCCTTCTCTTTTATATTTGTGACAGAATTTTACAATGCTTTGCGAGAGAAAAAAAATTCTAAAATTAAAGCTAAAAATGTTTGTTAGACAGAAGCATGTAGATAGAAAAACCTACAAAAAAGTCATTAAAAACAATGAAACATGTTTCCGGAAGTAAGCCTTCCTAATGAAAAGACCTTGCAATTAAGAGACTGTTTGTTTAGCTGTACCCGCAACATTTGCAGCTGAAAAATTATAGTTTTAACAATAATTGAACAGCAAATGATCAATTTGTATTGTTTTGCACAGGTTGTTTTGGGATTCATTCATTAGATTGGACATGAATGGAATTAATTTTCTAATATACAGGTTAGCTAGAAATAACTTACAATATGTTTATGGCTGTAACTGTCAAGATCTATTTCCCTTTTATAAATATTTAAACATATTAATAAAATTAATTTAAACATTAACCATTAATGAGGATAGACAATTTAGATAACAAGATAGAACAAATATTATTCTAAAATAAATTCTGTTTTAAAAAGAATAAATCAGAGGTAATTAAGGTGGAAACTTTTGGAAAAGAAAACAGGGTGGTAGTCATTTTTACACTTTATTTTCGGAGCTATTACTACCTCCATTTCTTAACAGTTTTTCGTTGTATATGTTAAATCGTATATGTTAGTTCGTTGTTCGTATATGTTAGATAGAATGATCGAAAAGGGTGATTGTTGAATTCCATCAGTTAATGTTGACAATCACGTAGTCGCTTTGGCTCATGTCCGAATTATATACTATGTCTAGTTAAGTGCCACTGCTACCCTACATCAATTTTAAGGTTCAGTGCCCGGAATACATTTGCCCGGTATGCCCTACATCAATGTTTTTTAAGGTCAAGTGTCAATCAATCTAAAATACCAAATAAATATAATAGTATCAACGAATAAATTAATATCAAATTGCATATAACAAATATTTCGGACATTCACCAAAACGACCATATGATTGTTGATCGACATTCACCAAAGCGACTATATGATTGTTGACATTCACCGGTGAAAGTCGACATTCTCTATAGATTTCGGTCATTATCGATCATATATATGCGCCGTTTTCTTTTTGCTTGTTGCTCGTTAACACTAACCTTCATGAATCTAACCTCAATGTATCCTAATTTTTAATGGCGGACAAAAATTCTTTGATTCAGGAGGTTTTGGCCTCAATCCCGGATTTCTATGAGTCATTCTTCGCATTCGCAGTTCCACAAATGAATGGAATATGCTTTCTGAAAACTATGAACTGGAAATATGTTTCATATCTAGCTCATCTGTTAATGTGTTGCGGTAGTCACGAATAGTTTTGCTTCAATTGAATTTTTTTTTTTATAGAAATGTGAAGCTTTTATTAGCAGCAATTTATATATTTCACGGATTTGGTGGGAACTTAATTTTGTTCTATATGAAATACCAGAATCTATAACCGACAGTTAAATATTTTGAAAACTCCTTCTGCGTATTATATGAATATTTCGAGCTTGTCGAGAATCGAGCTTGTTTCACTTCTTGGATAATTTTTTTTTTAAATTTCCAAAAATAGCATAAACTGACGAAAGATTTAAATAATGTGTTTTTTTAAATAAACTTATGAAAATAAGGAGAAAATTAACAATGCAGAAAAATGGCCCAGCAAATACACTAGAACAGAGAAGATCTAATTTCCCAAAGTCTCCTGGAACATAAATGGAAATCGGTTGAATAGTTTCTGAATTCTTGATTGTATATAATCGAAAAATAAAGTTTCGGGAAAAGCTAGGCATAAATTTCTAAAAGTGACAAAATCGAAAAAATTGAGTTTTTCGGGGAAAGAGCTTATTAATTTACACTGCTGGAGAAATTAATTTACACATTATGTTCAAAGTGGTTTTGAATAAAGAAAATTGGCTATGAAGAATTATTTAGAAATATTTATTCATCTTTACATAAGCCTGTTTGTTTTTCTAAAACATTTTTTTTCCGAATTTGTTCCTTTAGTCTTTCAACTTCCCTTCTTGACAGCGAATATATAATTTAAGAGATGCTAGAAAATGATTGCAATTTCGTTAATTGTCTAATGCTCTATTATTTGCTCTAAGGAATGAAGTACTACATAGAAAATATGATTCCTTCCTTTGAAATAACATTAGGAGTGCGCATTTCGCGTGTGAAAATGTGAGCAAAGCGATCTATTATTCATAATGGCTAGCTTAAGTATTAGTTACGTAAGCAATTCTTGATAACTGACAGGGGCATTGTTTGTCAGAACAGCGAAGATTTGCCCCCATCAAATTCAAAAAATGAGTTTTGTTAGAACCCTGTTCATATACTAAACTGTCGTAAAAAGTAGTTTGCCAGGAATAGCTACAAACTACTATTTTTCTTTTGTATCCCACTACTCACTGCATTACTTTTTTTTAAAAAAGTTTTTTTTTTAAAATGGCGGGCACTTGGAGTTTGTCCCATTGGCCACAGAAATGCCAGAACTGCTACTCTCTCCTCGTTACACAGTGGGCACCTGCGGCGAAGCCACGGCGGTGGAGCAGCGTCGCCCACGTCACGCAACCACAAACCCGTTCATAGGGCGGGTCACATTCACACAAAGAGGAAAGGACATAGAACACAAAGAGAGAAAGAAGCATCCATGCTCTGAGCAGGATTCGAACCCGCGGCCAATAGCTCCGCAGTCAGACACGCTAACCACTCGGCCACCTGGGCGGCTTTTTAAAAACGTAGCCCGCTACACTACAGACTACGGAAAAAAGACGCAGAGACTGCAGTAGTTTCACTACTTGTACTTCCGACCACTGATTGGGTTAAATATACGAAACAGAGCCGCGATGACTTAGGGGATAGAGCGTTCGCCTTCCAATGAGGCGAACAGGGTTCGAATCCCAGTCGATACGAATTACGGCTTGCACCGACCACGGTGCTGACGTGAAATATACTCAGTGGTAAACGGATCATGGATTAGAGTTCCCTTGCCGTCAGGCTAACCATGGGAGGTTCTCGTGGTCTTCCTCTCCATGTAACGCAAATGTGGGTTAGCTCCACGAAGGCAAATTTCTCCCAATACTCGATCCAGGAGTTCCCTTGTCTTCAGGATTGGGTTAAAAATGACAAGGCTACTCGTAAAAGATAAATTTATTTTTCGTATTATTCTATTTATTTTACTTCCTTCTTTTCTTCAGTTTGTAAAGAATCCCGCACGAATCTTATGGGAATTAATTCTTTGTCAAATCGGCTGAAAACTTAATATGTTCAAAACATTCTGAGCGAGCAAAAGTTTTTATTGGGCAAGTGTTTCCGAGATACGGAGCCTCAAGCATAGTGATCCAGACAACGATCATTTTGGTGAAAGGGGCTTGAAGCCTGCTTGCGCACACTCATTGCGAGTGTGCTTTTTAGGGGAGATGACATCAACAACTACTGCGAAGTTCATAGAATGTGTCCATGCAGCGATCCCAACAAAATGTAAGCAATATTCAAATAATTGATAGATGGTTATGTTTATGCGTAACTACACATACATTGAAGTATCTTTTTGTTCGAACAATCAGCCCCTTTTAAAGGGCTATAACATGTGAAAAATCTGATTCCAGTACCTCTACGTGGTACACATGTTAATGATAATGTCGTGAAGGTATTAGAGAATTTGGAATTACTTTTTATGTATCTCGGAATTTTTGAACTTCTTGTTCATGAGAACTTTTGATCAGAATGTTTAAAACTACAAATTAAATTTTTAGCTAATTTTCTATAAGATGAGTGCTTTGTATGAACACTTACAGAGCATAAATGCAGCTGCTCTTTTTGAAATAATGAAGTTTATGTGAGAGGTTCGTAAAACGAGACTTTTTAGCTGAATTCTTGATAACTGATAAGACAGTTTTAGAAATATTCAGTACAATATTTGCTTTATGCTTGAAATAGATATGCAATTTTTAGAGCAAGTTAACAAGTTAAACGTACGAAATTCGAATCAGAGCTGAGCAATCCAAGCTTCAAATGATGAGGGGAACTCTCACGAGAAAGAACATTTCATTCATAATCTTGATTGCAGTTGCTTTACATCTCAACCCTGATTCATCGTGACAGAAATAAAAAAAGAAATCGTCATTTTTTTCCCTTCTATTTAAACATCAACTGAAGTGACAAGTGCAGCCGCAATATTGGTCGCGGCGTTTTTAAACTTTGAAATGGGAACAGAATTTCACGTTGGCTTTTCTCCAGATAGAAAACATCAATACATTATTAGAGGCAGAAATGCATTTAAGAAGGGATCCTATGCAACTAGCTTCGTTCTTAGCAGCCATTAATACCGTTATTCGAAGCTGCTTAAGAAAGTTTTTAATTTAAGACTTCTGGCTTTTGTTTGACCTCAAATATGGGGGTAACTATTAAGCCACAAATGGTTAATTAACTAATATCTGACCGCTTCAGTTTCTTAGGGTTATTTATTTAATATTAAGTTACAAGTAAGAAATTCAATATTTGACTTACAGTCCCTGGCCAAATTATGAGACGCACTATAAAATTCTATGTGAAATCTTAATTATCAGGTGATACTCTATACAGCTGTATATTGTCTTTACGTGACTGTTTGCACTTGTTTACGTTAGTTTATCAATGGGTTAAATGAGACGATGTATAATATAAATTCTACTATTGGATAAATTAGACGATATATTATATAAATATAGAATATTTATTATATCAGGTATTAATATTAGTATATTATAATAATTGAACCAAATTATTAAATGCACTGTAGTGTTTTAAGAATCACATGTTTTGCACAAGTTTATAGGCAATACTTTTATATTTAATCATACATGTAATGGGTTTTAATTCAAGAGATTGTTCATATACTTCCTATTTGTATTCATTTTTAACGTATTGCATTACAATGTTAACCCATTGATACACTGACGTAAACAAGTACAAACCGGTTTCAGTCACGTAAGAACAATAAAGCTGTATAGTATCACCTGATAATTTAGATTTTACATGAAATCTTAAAGTGCGTCTAATAATTTGGTCAGGAATTGTATAATAAGTTGGTGATGGGGTTACTTTAAGCTAAATTGAATGTACATATACTGCTCAGAATTAAACTTAAAAACAGAGTTTCATTTTTTCTTTCCAGGAAAACATCAATATATTATCAGAGGCAGAAATCCATTTATAAACTGAAAGAAGGGATTTCCGCAAAGAATTAGAACAGTCATTCAGGGAAGCCACTTTTCAATTTAAAACATCCGTCAACTCAAAGAGTATTTACTCTAAGTAAGTGAATATTTAATGAAGAGGGATGTAAATATTTAAGCTTTTTTTAAATGTGGATATACAATTACATTCTATATTTTCGTGCATGAAAGTATTCCAAAACGTGTAATTTAAAGAGAAAGAAAACATGTTAGCTTGTGTTACCATTCAATACGGGGTAACTTTTAAATCAGTAGTAAGAAATCAAGATTTATTTAAATAATTGGTGATGTGGTAACTAAAGCTGCTCCAAGTATTTATCGGTAAAAATGAAACTGTAAAAAGTTTTTTTTCTACATATTTTTAGTATTTTATATTTCAAGTATTTTATATTTTTAGCATTAATTCACATAAAAAAATTTCTAAGATTTCTTTTGTTTGCTGATTGAAGTTCGGTTAGAAAGTAACAAGTTCAAACAATAAAATAAATTATCTATTTTTAATTAGTTAGGTCTGTATGTCAACCCTGAAATATTCATTGGGAAATGTTAGATATTTTTTTACTCAGCATTGAAAAATCAATTCAAATTTAAATCTTCATGCTTTAAATGTTGTAAGCAATTTTTAATATGGAAATTTAATGAAAAGAGGATTACTAACCAATTATAGTGAAGATAATATTTTGCTTGCTGTTCTACACAGACAATTTTAACGCTGAAGAATGTTAAAGTTACACTCCTCAGTGTTAAAATTAAGTGTAATAATTTTAACCCTAAAGTTTATTTATTTATTTATTTATTTTACGTTACAAAATCGAAATTTAAAATTTCTTTTTTTGAACTTTTAACAAACTATTTTGTTACTTTTTTCATTCACAATGAGCATAATGTTACAATAGTTTTGGACTTTTAAAATAACTTGCCCAAAAGTTATTGTCCACTGCTATTAAATATTCGCAGCAAATAATTACATGCCTTTGTTAAAGTAGTATATAATGTAATGTAATAATATCGTTATCTAATTGTAATGGAATGTAATAGTTTCCTTTTCTAATTATAATATAACAATGAGTATTGTTTACCCGTAAATCTGTAAGAATCTGTTCGTAGGATTATCATTAGGTAGAGACCGTTATCATTTAGATAGAAAAAGCTTTTGAGAGAATGATTCAATTAAAAGACTTATTTTGATATGTCTTTTAAAGAAATTATCTCTGATTAAAAGTTTTAATGGCCAAAATCCACTGCCTCTATATTTTACGGGCAGATCATATTTTCGTGTATTTCTCTGAAAAAGACGTTTGTAGATATGACATCGTGATAAAATGCATTCAATTTTCAAAACTGAATAATATTTTACGTAGTTTCAATCAATAGATGTTTCATAGAAATTAGACAGTAACAACTCAATCTAAAAATTTCTTTCTTTTTCCATACAACTCATTCCACTCATTCAAATAGCACTAAATTTTACCGTCTTGCAAGGAAGACCGATTTCATCTGTAAAATATTGCAGAAGCAATTAGATTTCGAATTCTGTTATTCTTAACTTAATATTTTGCAGTTATCTACTTACGATTCCCGTAGTATTCACTTTAATGATGAAGGATCTTGTAATATTCTTAACGAATTCATAGTCATCTCTATTTGATTTTCATGTAAACATTGGATGCGTAAACAGCTGTTACACACTCTTTCATTTAACTAAGCACATTTTTTAAAAAATAAATATTTTTGTTAAAAAGTTTCGAGGTATTAAAACTTCTTTCGTGCTCTTTTTTGCCTCCATAAACTTACAATTAACTATTAGTTTATAAATTAATAGTGTTTGAATCGTTGGTTAAAATGTTTGACGTAATACCATTTGTAATGTTTACCTAGAACTATATTTACCAAAATATTAAAAGATCATAATTTTTCGCAATTATAATTATTTTTCCGAGACCTACAATGAAACACATAGCTTATTTAAATTGATTGATAATTATTAGTTGATTGTTTTATTTGAATGGGTACGTAATACATCGAATTCATTTGCATGCAAAAGCTTAAAAATTTTACATCAGAGCTACTATTGACGAAATTAAAGTTAAAATATAAATACATTGATCAGTAAGAATTTTATATGACATAATTATATGGTAGTGAAATATAACAAAAGTAATTATTATTTTTTTTGATAAATATTTTTAAAAAAATTTTTTCGTCCTTGGGACTGTATAATATTTTTTATGCGTCTAAAGAAACTCGTCATAATTCTTTTGTTATAACTTTAAGAAAACATTCCATAAAATTAAATTAAATTTTTGGAGAAATTTTTAATTCATTATAAAATTCTTAATTACGAAAATTCGGTATAATTTAGTTTATTCAATTCGACTTATGCATACGTCAAAAACTACTAGACAAAGAGGAGCCACTATGAATTCAACTGTCTGATAAAAAAACCTAATTTTACGACTGTTAATTCGAGAAACAAATAATAAATTTCATTCCGCATAAATTAATGTTTACAATTATTTTTTTTTTCAAGCTTATTCACAGTTGTTAGTAAACAAGGCAGGGTTCCGCAAGTCTGGGATTTAAAATTGGGGTTCCGCCAAAAAACAAAAAACAAAAAAAAAAAAAAAAGCTAGTCCTTTTAGGGTTCCGCGACGGGAGAAAAAAATTTGCGAACCGCTGTTCTGGGTTCTTTTGGTTGTCCACAACTCATGTCGTAACGTTCGACAAGACTTACACATTCATTCCACAAGGTCAGGGACTTCATGACGTCAAAAGGTCAATGAAGGATGGAGAAATAATGTGATACTTTCAAATGAAATAATAAAAAAAAAGGTTTTTTAATTATTCAAGAGTTAATTCACTTGCGGCGAAACACGTGTTCTTATGTTGATGAAAAGTTTGTTGTGCTGAATGACGATATTCCAACTTTCTTTTATTTCGGTTATGGTAATAAATTGCGTACTAAAACTTTATCTTTTAAAATTTATTCAGCATATTTCTAACCTAAAGTGTTACAGAGTGTTGTTCGATTTAAAGTTATCTTTTGGGTCAAAATGTGCAATTTTCACTTGTTTTCATGCTGCATAATTTACAATCAACTTAACTGATTTAATTCATTCTGAAAGGTGACCTAGTCAATCGAGGAAATATTTTCTTTTCTTTTCAAGATTTACTATAAATCTTTAAAAGGTTTCTGTTATACCCCCCCCCCTCTTTTGTTATAGCTGTTTTTACTTCTTCCGACGTATTTTTTATTTTTATTTTTTTTTTCTTTCCTTTTTGAAATTTTTTTTCGCTTGACTTTATTTTTAATGTACTAAATATTAATATTGAAATTAGAACTCTGAGCAGGAAATATTGAATTATTTTATTTTAACAAAACCTTGTATTACTACTAGTTTATTTTTACTTATATTCTGTCAAAAAATTTTAAATGTTATTTTTACTATTGTAATAATTAATTTTCCATTCACCCCCCCCCCCCCGAAAAGAAATTTCCCCTCTAAAATTTTTTTACAATTTACAAAGAAAATTTTGCGAAATAGGTTCACTAGATTCTTAGAATACTCAAAGTTAACTAATGGGCAAATTTAACCATCAGCCGCCCATTTAAATGAAAAATAACCAATCGATCGTGTTTTGAAAACTATTACCTGTTTTTTATACCAAAACTAAAACTGAAAATCGTGTGTTAAAAATGCTAAATATTAAGAAAGTATAGGATATCATTGCTTATTATTCACGAAATGTATTTTTTTCTTCTTCAATATCAATTGAAGAAAATATTATAGTGTGAAATTATAGTTCGGTGTAGTTTTTTTTGCAGTGATCCATTTGAGTTATACTTATAAAACACTATATCATTTATTAATAATAGCAGGCTTCATTTAGAGCTAGGCAATAAAAAGACGCGATACTTTCTCTTCATCCAAAAATATCTCGAAATTTCCCTTAGTATAGTAATACTAATAACAGTATTACATTAATGGATTAATAAATAAACCGATATCTCTTCTTTACAATTAATTTTTGCATGGTGTCGGTGATTATTAAATTTGAACACAGATGGAAATGCGTGTTTACGAAAATGGACATAACATTCTATTCCAACTTCTTTTTATTTTTTTATTTAAAAAAAAAAAGAAAGAAACTAATGAACCTTAATAGTTTTTGTTATGTGATATCGTCCATTCGCATCTATTGTATTTTATAAAATTTGTCTGTTTGAAAAGACTTTAGAAGTCAACAGTTGTTTTTACATGATTGCCACAGGTGCTATAAATTTATTTATAATAATGGTAGAAAATTTAGGTTGTAGTAATTAAGAGTTTTAAAATTCACTTTAGCGTTCTGAAGAGTTCTAAAGAAAAAGAAAATTGCCTAGAAGAGTTTTTTTTTTTTATATATATATAACCGTGGTTGAACATCTGACCCAATTTTATGGGTTTACGATTACTAATGTTCAACTCCGTAGCCTTGTCATTTTGAACCCAATCCAGAAGACACGAGAACCCCTGGATCGAGTAGTGGGGGAAATTAGCTTTCGTGGAGGGCTTTTTGATGAAGCTAACCCGCATTTACGTTACATGGAAAGGAAGACTACGAGAACCTCCGACGATTAGCCTGACGGCAAGAGGACTCTAACCCATAACCCGTTTACCACTACGGATATTTCCCGTCAGTACTGTGGTCGGTGCAAGCCGGATACGGAATTCGTATCGACTGGGATTTGAACCCGGTTAGCCGCATTGGAAGGCGAACGCTCTATCCCCTGAGCCATCACGACTTGCCTAAAAGAGTTCAGAATTTAAAGTTGTTGGAATTTTAGAGTTTCAAAATTTTATTGGAATAGTTGCTATTCCATTTTTTGTTGATATGATACATGTTATGATAAAATGTAAATTTGTCTTAATAACTGACCTATCGTAGGATGCAGTTCTCATTACATCGAACTTTTACTATATTTGAATTAATCATTTTTCTAATTTAAATTTATATATTCTACTTTTTCTGATGTTTAAGAAATCACATTGATTTAAATTTTTTTAAATTGTTATATTTTAGGGAGAAAAAATTCTATTTATTTTAAAAATAAATGAAATAGTTAAAAAAAATTAATTTAATTTAGAAAAAAAAATTACGTTGAGCAAAAGCAATCGGAAGACAATTGAAATCCGAGAGAGATTCTTTTTAACTCCAGAAAGAAATTTATTAAGACTTCTTAGAACTTCACCAACCGGAAATCGGGGGAAATAACCTTTACAAGAAAGAGAAATTTTAATGAAAATTAAAAGAAATAATCCCTTTACAAAAGACACTGAGATAAATGTTTCTGGGAAAATTACGAAGATGGAAAAGCATAGAAGAATATTTGTTCAAAAATACAATAAAGTTAGTTAACTTTGTATGCCACTTCAGTAAAAATAAATATCTATTTTTAGTGTTGTTTTATTTAAAACATTTAGTTTAACCGTTTAAGAAACGAATACAAGTTTTGAGTAAATAAATTGATAACTTTAGAATAACAAAAATATATATATATATATATATATATACATTACACGTTTGTTCATTTGATTATTTCTCAAATTTATTTGTAGCTACAAGCTTAAAATTACAATAGGGATCGAAGATAGGGTTCATTAATAGCTGTAAGAATTTGATTTCTCAGCAACTATTCAACCGATTTCGCTCAAATTTTGTATTTTGCGATGAAATATTACATTCCTTAAAAATGATGTAAAAAATTTATGTACCTTACAATTTAATCATTTTTCAAATAGATTTAAATGAAATAACAAAAAATTTATTTATTAAAAGTTATTTTTCGCTTTGAAAGATCTTTGGATAAACAAATTTTATAACTGGGAGCAAAAAACTTTTCAATTCACTTAAAATCTTCTCAAGATGTGACAAAATACGCATAAATTAAAATGAAATTTTTTCTTTCCCAGATGGCCATATGAGCCCTTTCCCTTATAGCAGCCCAGTATAAAACAGCCTTTGAAAGATAGTTATATATAGGTAAAATTAGAGTGCCTGTATTGAAAAGAGTGATGACAAAACCCAAGAGCGCATGCGCTGCCGTCATATTTTAGTCCAAGGGGGTTGCCAGATGATACACCGAAATTGGCGCCACTCGCTCATTTGGTGTTATTCTGAAGGTTCTGTTATTCTAAGAGTATATACTAAAGTATCAATAATATAAACTTTAAGATTGGAAAGCACATGATATTACAGATTTTTTTAAGAAACATTGTCTAGCATCTGAAATTGTTAAAAAATTAGCGTCAATGAAAAAAAAAAGACTTATGAAAAGACTTCAGCTTTTAATATGCCTTAAATAAAATATGAAAATTAATAATGATTATGCCATTTATTTCAGAAATAATAATTAATTAAACAAATTATATAATTTTTTATTATTTATTACTTTTTCAGGAAAAAATTATCGCATATTCACCTGAAAAGGTATTGTTTATTTCAACAAATTGTAAACAAAAATTTCCATAATTAGTTAAAATTTAAAACGAACTAGCATTTTATACAGTTGGTAACGAAAAGTAAACAAATGCTACTTTATAACGCGCATAGCATCAAAGTAATATTGCCAAACTCTGCACTTTTGAAGTTTTGATAAAAAGATGCTCAAATCTTAAAATTTATAAGTAATTTAGATAGAAATTATGTGTATTAAAAGTAAATACATTTATTCTTATCTAACCATTAGTTATTTCATCACCTTGTTCTCTTTACAATGAGATAAACATAATTTTATATGCACACAAGTAAGTGATAATAAGGATAAATTCGAATAACTAACAACTATCCAAATTTTCAGCCATAATTTTAACATTTACTGTAACTGAGAAGTTTCTTATTGAAAAAAAGTAAGTAATGAACTTATTACATGCATTTATTAATACAGAACATAAATTTTTTGAGTCAGATAATTTTCACTCCGTGTAATTCCAATGGCGAATTTTCCACTCTCAACTCCGGCGGTAAAGTTTTTCTTTCCACCAATCAGGAATCGTTTCTCCCTTGTCCACACTCTTTTACTCTAGGCACTCTAGGTAAAATAGTATGGGTCATAGAGGCACAATAGTAAAACTAACCTGAAGGGGTGTCCGAACTTTGGACCCTTCCCCATATATTTTCTCAGAAGGTAATGGCGAAAATGGGTATGTTTATTATGAGGAAGTACGTTGTGTCTGATTTCGTAACTTAAATTATTGTCTGCTTTAACTAATTAGCATATTTAAGGTCACCCCCCTTAAACCATTAAGATTGAGTCTTAGAGCTTGAAGATAGGTCATTAGATAAAAAGGTATTCAGAATGGGCCGTTTTTTATTTTGGGCATCGTACATGCAGTTTGAATGAATAGTTTATACTTTTCTGTTTCATGATAAAAAAAATAGAAAGAAAAAAACAAAAAAAAACAATGCAATTTATGATGGGGGGGGGGGCGAAAAAGGGGCTCTGCTCCCTTGGGATAAGTAGGCATCATAATTTTTATAATAACCTACTACAATAAATGTTTTTAAAAACCAATAAGCATCCTTCAATATTTTGGTTGAAGTTATTCAGATACTTTTTGCTTTATTACTGAAAAAATAAAAAGATGGAAGTAAATGAAAAAGTAAAAGAATATTTTTTTCTACCTCCAAATTATTTACAATTGCTGTTTTCTTTAAAGTGTGACGCATAAATTAGGGTGCGTAATTCTATATAACGACATCTCTATATATATATTATTCCATAAAATAAGCTTTTATTTCTGCACATACCATAGGAATGCTAGTGAAATAAATGAAAGTTTTCATAAGTAGACACATCACATAATTTAGAATTTTATGACCTACAATCTTTGACAGAATATTCATCTAATCCATCACCAAACAAAGAATGCGATGAAACAGTCTTTCTAACAAAAATTAGATTAAGAAGGTGGTGGATGGAGGAACGAAAGAAAAAAAATCACAACAAGATGAAACACCCCTTCAAATAGGGGGGATTGTGATATACAAAAATGACAGTTCCATTTTTGTTCGGGGAAGGGGGCGTCGAACACAGTAAGGAACTGTGTTAAATTAATTGCTCCGAAAGCCCTGATTTCAGCGGGATTCATCGTTTTGAGTGGATGTTGAGTTAATTGCTTATAAAGAAGTAATAAATTATGAGGAATGGCAGCAAAGATTTGTCGGTATTATTCACTGTGAAGTAGTTTTCTTTTTTATTACAGAATAATTGAACAAGATTATTTCTTAAAGAAGAACATCTTTTACGTATTTTTGTATTATAAAATTAGTTAGAGCCGCTGTCGTATTTTTCGGATGCTCAGTTTTACGTTACATTTTATTTTGCTGCGCAAAATAAAGTGTAACGTAAGTAAACGTTATGTCAAAATTTGAACAAATTCCTGAACGAATTTTTCAGAAAAATCGGGTAAAATCGGGATGTTTAAAAATCGATTTCTCTCGAACTATTTGACTGATTTAATTCAAATGTCATATTTTGTCTCATAAAATGATGTAAAAATGTGTATGCCTTACAGCTCAAAACTACTATTAACCGTTATAATTAACTATCATATTTAAAGTCACCCCCCTTAAACCACTGAGATGAGTCTTAGTACATGAAAATTCACTGTAATATGTGCAATTTCTTTTCTTTGCGCACTGTATTACATATTCGTATTGAAGAATTTGTGTAACACAGAACTCGCATACTTCAAATTCCATATTTAGTCAGAATTTGTTTGTGTTGTCATTCCCAGGGAGGGATTACTGCGAAGTCTTTTTCTTTTTAATACCGCCAGATGGCGTTCTTTTTCAATTTGCATGCATTTGTCTGCTTTTTGTTAATAAACCTTTACTATCCGTCTGAATCTCGATCTCTACGGACTAAAGTTTGAATTCTAAATATTTTATAATGAAGACAATCAGCTAAAGAAAAGAAGAAAAAACTTTGGAAATATTTTATTTTAATGCGATTTTGAAATACATCATGACACAAAATACTTCTTGTGTTTTATATTTATTGGTTAGCAATATGACACATACAAAAAGTAATCCTGAGAGATGGCAGTGAGACTTATTTTGGCATTTTTGCATCCACGGAATTTAAAAATGACATAAAAATATACTAAAAAAGGTTAAGAGATTCTCTATCGTCTACAGTTGACATAAAACAGAAAAAATGTATTTTATGGATAAAAGCACATATTATAATAAAAATTTTTTTTTTTGTTAAACCTTTTACGTATTTGTTTCAGATTTAAATATTGAATTCAAATGTTAGATACTCACTGCTCTTCGTAAATAGGAGATACGTCGGAGGGTTACGCAATTTCCCCTCATGTCCACACTTTTACCCTCGTCGTTACCATGGTTACGACAACTATCGCTTTTCGCAATCACCATGATATTCCAACTTCTTAACCCTTAGATTGCCCGAGGAAGTCATTTTGACAGACTTTTTAATTTCAGTTAGAAAGACAATAATGTATATAATGACACCATTTCTTAGAAATTCGTGACTTTCACATATAATTTTTTTTTACAATATTTACTAATAACTTGTTACACAATTGTAAATAATATAAAATATATTAAAAATTAATTGTAAACAAATTTCTTCACACATTATTTATTCCTATTCACAATCCAGTCATTTTGACTGCTTTTGGGCAAATATAGGTATTATATACTAAGTTTTAGTCTTTCGTGAAACATATTGCTGGGGGGGGAAGAAATGAATGAAATATGAAAACATGGTGACGGCGAGGGGAAAAGTGTAGAGAATATTAAACTCGTGTAGCCTTTAAAAGTAATGAATTGTATGTAATAGAAAAATATTCAAAATTGGAATGAATTTTTTTGAAATGAATAATTAAAATGAAAAGGTTGTTCTACAGTGAATACATTTTACGTAATTTTAGAATCTTTGTCAAATATAAACTTATACCATAAAAGAATCCCCTCTCTGCCTACCCTAGCGTAACTCATTTTATGCGTCTTAAACATATTAACGACGAGCCGCATGTATTCATTAATAAATTATTATATTATACGATGTTGAAATTCAAATATACCTAACATTTCAATCTGGTTTGTTGCGAGAAATTTACCGGAAAAAAATATCTTTATAGAGCCCTAAAATGACCGACAAGATATTCAGATTGTATGTATTTTTCAGAAAGAAATACAAACTAAAACTATTTCATCTGTCATACAAATTAAACCAGATGCACAGTGTCAGTGTGCACAAGTAAAAAAAGAGAAACAATTTTGATTTCAGATTTTAACTTACAAGTACGAAATCTTAAATATTCCAAGAAATATGATTATTTATTAGTGCAAACACAGACAATATTTCATAATATGAATTTTCATTGAATAAATATTATTTTTCCGATGTATTTGGAATCTTGCCTCTCAAAATATCTAATCCAATAGTTGCAATCTGGTAGGTACTTTATTTATGCCGCACTAGAGCTGCACAATGGGCTATGGGTGACAGTCTGGGAAACGTCCCCGAGGATGCTCCGAAGACACGCCATTTTGATCCTCTGCAGAGGGGGATGGCTCCCCTGCTTTGGTAGCCCGACGACCTACGCGCACTTTACGGTACAGTTTAACGAGGATCGATACCGCGCAGTCACGGTCCCTACGCAGGCTGATCAAAGTGGTCACCCACCCGCTTACTGCCAGCAACCAATGATGCTGGGACTTTGTTGTTCTACTGGAAATCGTGTCTACGATCAGCCCACTGCGGGAAAACTAAATTTTTTTTTTTTTTATATATATTTCCAATGAGCTGCACAATCGGTCTTGCCGATGAGCAGACCTAGTGCGTTCTCCAGAGGTGGTATCCACTCTTTCAGGACCACCACAATGGGTGAGATAACGTTGGTCATGTTAATTTAGACGTCTAGTTTCTGCCACACTAGATGGCAGCACCGAGACTATTTGGATGCTAAATTGCACTAGGAATTTAATTTTGCCGGGAATGCCAAGAGCCAATAAGGCACTCCAGGGATCTTTTACATGCCGCATAATCATACGACATGGCCGCAGAGGATTTTCTGCATCCCGAAAATCCAGTGTCTGGGCCGGGGATCGAACCCGCAGACTTGGGCTCAGAAGGCCACCCAGCCACAGGAAAACTAAAAGTAAGGTCAGGATAGTAGTTTGAATTCCTTTATGTATACTTTTTTGCGTTTTTAGCATATTTTCAAATTTTAATGACTTAAGATCAATTTGACCCAAATTTAGGATTATTCAAATTTAGGATTCGTCACTTAAAATTACTTTGATTTATAATGGTGTAATTTTTTTATACCTCATAATACAAAGTTTTTTCGACTGTTAGTATAATAAAAATAATAAACAATTCTTTAGATAGAATTATAAATATGGTTAAAGAAATGATTTTCTTTGGATAAGTTTTATTATCCTGTGCAACAAGTTTCTGATCAAGGCTTTCACGAGGTTCATGATACACAAAGAGTAAAATGAAGGGGCTTAAACTTCTTGACCAATGTCCTCCCTACACTATTGAGAACCTTTTCTTCAAATTGGGGTTACTCTCCCTATTTTCTAGGGTCAAAAAGCCGTCAGAAAAAAAAAGGTAAGTTTATTCTGAGAAAGTACTTTTTTATATCTGATTTGTTCTAATTAATTGGCTTATTGAAAGTTGAAGCATTAAAGTTGTAAGCTAAGATCTGACCATTAGATCAAAAATTATTATGACGTTCGTTTTCTTTGCGCGCAGTAATCCTTATAAACTCCGTTGATTATTTTTAACAACTTTTGTTGATTAAGCCGGCGTTGCGATACTTGAAATTCGATTTTCCTTCCTTATAATAGCATAAACATTTTAAGCGCGCTTAAAATAATTGCACCAGAACATTCAAATTAAGATAAATTTTTACTACACAATTTTATCCCTAAAAAGGGAGGAGATGATTTAATAACAATACATAACTTTATTTAAATATCATTTTAAATAAAATTTTAAAAAAGTTATTTATGTCTAAATTGACATTATTTTATTAAATCAAAACAAATTGTCCTACCAAATAGATTTTTGAAGGAAGGATTGTAACAGATATTGATATTTACAATTTCGAATGTACAGTTTAGTGCAGGAAATTACTTATGTCCCAATCTAACAATATGTAGCCGTAAATACAGTATCTAGCCATTTGGCACAAAATATATTTAAATAAAAATCTATTACATCTGAACTAAATATTCTGAAACTAAAACAAATACGTTAAGAAAAAACTTTGATACTTTATGGTCATAATAATAATGAAAATTAGTAATAACAAGTCATTAGAATTAAAGATACTTTGGCATGAAAATGAAGCTTTTTCTTAGAAGAAAAAAAATGGACACTTAAGTTTAAATTAATCCTCTATGAGGCAATATTATAAATCTTTTTTTTTTAACAAAATATATAGATAAAGAAACATTTGTAGCTATTTTACAGATTAAAATAAATCAAAAAGCAATTAATTATATGAAATTTTAGTGCTATCACTTATAACTACGAGTAACATAAAAAATATTTTTTATTGCATTTGCAAGTATATGGAATTTTTTTAATAAACTCTAACTGTTTCATTAGATTTTAAATACTTTTAACTAACTCATTGAAATAATTAATGGGATAATATAAATTACCTTCTTATATTTTATTTGAAATTAAATAATTGATAAAAAAAATTCTTTAAATACTTTTTTGATTATTATGTTTTTATTTTTAGCTGTATTATTTTTTATTATTGGTACTAAAATAGCAATTATAGTTTTAAATGAAAACAATTAGAGCATTTATAAAACACTAATAAATTTTTAAATAAATGTCATATTTAAGAAATTTAAGATTTTATTTTAAAAAAACTATAATTATAGAACAAATTGTGGTGTTATTTAAGAAATTTCATTTAGTAAAATATAAAATGGTTTTTAAAATTATAATATCACACTATTTATTTCTATTGAAATGCGTTCAACTTATATACTATGAAATTTATTTTCCCTTTTTTTTAAAAAAATTATTTTTAGTTACAAACTACAAAAAAAATTTTAAATTCGTAAAAGAAAGAAGTATTTGATGACTGATTTCAATTTAATGCTGATTTATAATATAACGTTAATTTTAAATCTAAACTGAAAGTTATAACACTTGATTCTAACAAGGAAAAAATAACAATTTTAAGACTCATTTTAATTTAAAACTGAAAGTTTCAACTCTGATTTTAATAAAAAAAGAAGAAGAAATCAAACTTAATTTTAACGAAAAAAACGAGAAACTGAAAAAATCATCCCTGATTCGAATTAGAAATTGAAAATTTCAACTCTGATTTCATTCTAAACTGAAAATTTAAAAACTGACTTCAATGCAAAAAAAAAACTAAATAAACAAACTCAATAACAGGAAGTATAAACTTACATATCTTTCAAAGGCGTCTAAATTTTCACATCATAACACTTATTAACAACTATGAAGAAAAAAAAAAATAAATACAAAACATTTCATAAATTCTACAGTGAATGAACTCTTAGCAAAACACAAAATATTCACAGTGAACACAAACTATAGATGTTGCATCATCGCTACATAGTGATGTCCATACTTTAATTTATGAATAAAGCTCAAAATGGATGGCAACAGGAACTAAACACTTATTGTACATTTCCTTATAAGGAAGCCACTGTAAATTAAAACTCAAGCTCAATTACTTTCGCTGAAGTATTCGAATGGAACAAAAAAAAAAATTCGCAATGAGAGTTAGGTTGTCCTCCTGGATTGTTTTTTCAAGTAAGAAATGTAAACACAAGGCAACGAGTTCGATCCTCGAAACAAGTGGTTTCGTAAATACAGAAGTTGATGATCAATCTCTCTCAAAATAAGTCCACCTGTGGTTAGGATTCTTGTGGTTTGGAGTGGGCCTTTTGCCGTCATTTCCTTTAAAACCGTCGTAATCGGGCCTTTTGGGACAACGGCCTCTGTCCGGGTCGTAGCTTCCGTAATCGCATTCGGGAATATGACAGTGACCAGCTAATACGCACCTGAAAAATAATGTATTTTAAAGAACATGTGAAACAAAATGTGAGAAAAGAAACTTTGGAATGTATAGAAAAAATAGAAAAACGTTTGTGAGTATTGAAAATTACATAATTTAGAAAGACTTAGTTAATGTATGGGCAATACTAAATAAGAATTAAAACTTATTTTATAAGTCCAATTTTAAGGTATTTAAAAAAATCGTATTTTATTCAATATAGAAATTGCAATTGTAAGCATTTGCACACCTTACAATCTAAAAAATATATATTTTATTTCATAAAAAAAAAAAAAAGATTCTATAAATGGATAAAAATTGTTACCTAGACAATTGATTCTAAATATGACCTAAAAGGAAAAAAAAGAAATTTTGGGAAATTACAATTTTGACCGAACCCATTCAAACTTATTACGAATTTGTGGTTATGTTATTGTGATAGATCAAAATTTGTGGTTTACTTCCAGCAGAATGTATCACATAATAGTCGCTTTGGTAAATGTCCGAAAAAGATACTAGGTTTAGTTAAGTGCTACAGCCCGGCATACATTTGCCCGGTATGTCCTACATCAATGTTTTCTTTAAGATCTAGTGCCACTGCCCAGTATGCTAAACTGGTACTTCGAACAGTGATGTTTCTCCCAATCTATCCTCAGCAGATAGTAAAATAACGAATAAATATAATAATATCAGCGAATAAATTAATATAAAATCGGATATAACAAATATTTCGGACATTCACCAAAGGGACTATGTGATTGTTGACATTCATCGATGAATGTGGACATTCTCTTGATTTTGGTAACGATTCACGGTAACAATTATATTTCACATTTTTAAAACACAAACAATAAAAAAAAACTCCAAAATAAATAAATGGAAGCAAAGCACGTTTTTGAGTCTGCTTTTTTATATCCTAATTAATAAGTCTCTCAAACCATGTGCAATAGTTCTATCAAAGTTAAATCAAAGTTTTTTCTCTCCTCTTTTAACAGACTTCTATAGTTCACGATTTTATGGGTATTCTAACAATTAATAGGGGCTAATCGTAATGACTTCATACTATAAAACACAAAACAGTTATTTTTTGAAACACAATAAACTTGATACACTAAAAAAAGTGGTCTGTAGTTGTAAATCAGAAAAATTTGATCCTTATTAAAGTTCTTTTTTTTATTTTTTAGTTAACTAGGCTTCTTAAATAAAATAAAAATATTTCGCATACGATTATAAATTTTGTTTATTTAAAGATATCTGAATAAAAAGATTAAGGTTTTTTATATACGTTACCATGAATGATCGAAATCAAGAGCTAGTCGACTTTCGTCGATGAATGTCAACAATCATATGGTCGTTTTGGTGAATTACCGAAATATTTGTCATATCCGATTTAGTATTAATGTATTCGTTGATATTACAATATTTATTCGATATTTTAATGTCTGCTGAGGATAGATTAGGAGAAACATCAGTGTTCGAAGTACCAGTTTAATGCATACTGGGCAGTGGTACGTGACCCTAAAAAGCACTGCTGTAGGGCATACTGGGCAGTGGCACTTGACCTTTAAAAAAAACATTGATGTAGGATATATCGGGCAAATGTATACCGGGGCAGTGGCACTTAACTGGATCTAGTATACATTTCGGACATTTACCAAAGCGACTACGTGATTGTCAACATTCACCGGTGGAAGTCAACAACCACTTATTTCTGTCATTTACAGTACATTATTAAGCATCAATAATCAAAAAAAAATCTGAGGTATGAAATAGATAAATATCACAAATAATATAATTTTTATATTGAAATATATATATTATGTTAAACAAAAGTTATGCTAAATCTGGAGAGAAATTGGGCAGGGACCACCTGCTTCTATGTGGGGCCCTTCATGGACACACTGAGTCCTCAAGATATTGGGAAGCAAGAGAACTTTTAAGGTAATGACTTCGGTCTTATTTCTTTGTTATCCCACGTACATTTGTATTCGTTATTTATTTCATCTTTCTATTTGTACCATTTACCTTGCCATTAGAAATAAAAAAAAAAATTTAAACAAAAGTTAACATGTATAAATTTAAAGCTTAAAAACAAATTATTGGAATTTTTTGCACGAATTCTACAATAAATCAAAACGAGGAACATAATTGTTTTTTTTAAAATAAATAATGAATACATACTGTAATATAATCTATTCTGATTATATTGAAGTTTCATTTTGTAATTTATAAAAATCCTATTGAACTGGAAACAAAACACAAATGTAGTGATACACGTCGCAATGCGTTTCTAATTATTGATCAAATGATTGAAAGTATCTTATTAAAATACTGTAGTTCAAATTGCGCACAATAAACCAGAGGGCGTTAAACTTTTTTCAGACTGTTGTTTTCCTGAAAACAAAACTATATATAAAAAAAAAATCAAGCTTTCATTATGCAGCAGAGAAAAATTTCTAAAGGATTAATAAATCAAGATCACATCTCTTAAAGGCCATTAAAAAGATTTTAACGATAATCTGTTAAACAAACATTCAACAGTCAGAAAATAAAAGCTGTTTTAACTTTACTTGAGAGGGAAAGAAAAAAAAAAACTTTTTCTTATAAAAAGCCGCTCTACTTCAATCAAGATAAAATAAACACGTTTAAGCAGCGCATTAAATTCTTTGAAAGGCAGGTGAAGCGAGTCAAAGTTATCTTAATTAATTACAATGTATCAATCTGATAAGCAGGAGTCATACCACTCACCTCCGCTCGCCATCCGAAAGAGCTTCTCTTCCTCTCTTGATTCGGATGCAAGGTTTATGGCGATCAAAACAATCGCAACTGCAAATCCCATCTTCCAATTCACGTGAATGGAAGGGCGATGGACAGGAACGACACCTATTTAAAGATAAATAAAAACAACTATTTTTTAATATCAAATTAGAATCATCGAATACTATTTATATTTAAAACAAGCAGTTTTTTTTTATGAACAAAAGGGTAAACTATAAGTATATTTGTTTTCTCTCGATATAAATAAATTTATTTTTAAAAAAAATCATCTCATCAAATTAGCAAACTTGATATTTACAAAAGAATGAGTATTTAATTACTTTTACGAATGAATATTTACCGGGTGGTCACAACGAGGTAAAATTTATAGAGTGGTTAAGACATCTATCTTACCTATTTACATTTCACTGAAATATAGTTGCATAGTGTATTAAATATTTTACACACAGGGAATTTTAGGGATTTTTGGGGGACATTAAAATCGAAAAACTGCAATATTTTCTAGTTATGATTGGCATTAAACATACTTGAAATGTTATGTATTATGTACACACATAATTTCAAATATTAATAAGCATTCAATTCATCAAAAATAGCTAACAGATTTCTTTTATTTATTTAAAAAGAGAGTTCCAAATAAAAATGAACTGAACATTTTATAACAAAAAAAAGTTTTGAACTGATTTCTGTAAATAAGTTTCGCGTCATTATGCATTAGTAATACTTATTTAAATATTCGAGCAATAATCTGTACAAAAATTCTGTTTCAATAGGGATTTTTTTAGGCAACTGACTCGACTTTACGGAATTTTATAAAATATACAGAAACCAGGAGAAATTGAATTCATCATTTGGATTACAATAATTTCAGATCTAATTTGTAGCGAATTAACTTTATGTTTGTTAATAAACATAATATGTTGCAAGATTTGTTTAAATATTCAAACCCTAAATTTTATGAAATAAAAATGCTACATATACTTATATTTCGCATAAACTTACTTGGCCAGGAGAATTTTTCTTACCCTGTAATGTTTGCCATATTTAGAGAAAGGCTTCAAAAAGTGCTTTAATAATACACTAGTTTTTTTTTTAAGTTATGAATTTCAAATTTTATAGAGTTTCGTGATTTTTATAGTAACCACTATTATAAATGCTTTAAACTAAATTTGCTATCAAATGCTAGAGCAAAATTGGGAAATTAGGTTATTGACCACTGGACGGTAACGTAATTTCTTAATTTTAACCTACATCTATTCACCAAAATATATTTGCAAATAAAAAGTAATCTAGTTAGCCAACTTAATTAAAAGAAGTTTGTTAATCGCTCTGTTAATTGAGCACGTAAAAATAGACAACCTAATTCCAAAAATTAAATTAAATCTTTTAAAATTTTCAACAACTTCATAAAACATTTGTCACCATTTATTTTTTTAAAAAAAATTCTGGTTATGGCTACATTAGTTTAGAAAATTTAGGTTCAAAAGAATAAGTATAAGATTTATTATTTGAGTTTAAAAGAATAAGCATTTAAGAACTTTAAGTTCATAAGTATGTAATATTTATGAATTTTGGGTGCATTTTTAAGAACATTTGAAGAAGGTATAAAGAAAATGATCATAAATACTTGTTATATTTTTGGTCTCCTAAGGGAAATTGTTCTTCGGTTGTTTTTGACGTCGATGTTGTCGTCGTTGGTAGTGTTGTAGTGGTAGTTGTTGGAAGAGGTGTTGTTGGAGCAACAGTAGTTGTAATGTTCGGTTTTGTTTGGCATTCACATTCTGTATGATTAACAAATAACAGTTTCTCAACATTGGTTGAACGATGATCTCCACCAAGAACCTAAAAATAAAATAGAGTTGACAGGTTTTGCCCATAGCAAAATTTAAAACAAAACACCACACTGTAAAAAAAAAAAAAAAAAAAAAAAAAAAAAAACACTGTAAAAAAAAAAAAAAAAAAAAAAAAAAAAAAAAAAAAAAAAAAAACACTGTAAAAAAAAAAAAAAAAAAAAAAAAAACACCACACTGAAAAAAAAAAAAAAAAAAACACCACACTGTAATAAAAAAAAAAAAAAAAAAAAAAAAAAAAAAAAAAAAAAAAAACTCTGTATCTTTGACACTAAACATACCAACCTTAATATATACCTATTTCTACCATACATCAAATGACCGAACTTAGTTTCTTGATTGAATCTATGAAATATGGTTGTTAGGAAGGAAATAAACTAAAAAAAAATCTTTATTATAATTAAACAAAATTGTATAGTGCCAATATTTATGTATTACAAATTCAAATTGCAAATACGGGGTATTTCCATTGTACATTTTCAGCAAACTTATTTCTTCTAATTATTATTATTTCTATAATTCTTATAATTATAAGAGTATATAAGAATTACAATTCTTATAATTATTCTTATAATTAATATTATTTCTTCTGAAAACTTGAGCTGTCTTGATTGTTTCTTCATTTTTCTGGGTAAAAACTAACAGTTAGTTAGAAATGAATTAAAGCTATTCAAATAAAATATAAGCTTGTTACCAAAACATTTATTTTTTGTCGCCTTTTCTGACACAAAAATACCAAGCTGAAAATTTTAGATCCTTTCTTGAAATTTGAATTCGCAGTTATTTTGATGGAATTAACTACTCAACAGTCTTTACAGAAATGCGCAACTCATCGAATGCAATACGTTGAACACGCATGACATCATCATTTCTGATCCGATAACCTTATAAAGCAATAAAGTGTTCTCCCAGTAAAATGACCGGTGGTGGTAGAAATATGTATACGACAAGTACTATTTGAAACAAACAAAATTTATATAAAAAATAAAAGAACTGTATATAATTGTTACAAAGAGTCATGAAGTCAAATGTGCAAAAAAGATAAGATGATAAGCTCATTTTCGATGCAAAAGTTCTTAAACGGTCATTTAACTCGTTATGGTATGTTTAGTGTTCACCTACATTTAGTGCAAAATTTCTCGTTATCCCAAAGTTTGGTTAAATCAAAGGTCATTTTATTTTAGTGACACCATAAATTGTGAAGTATGGTCGGGAAATACTTCCATGGTACAACTGACTGCACCAAAATTTGGTGAAAAGACACTAAACTTTGACGGTGACTGTAAACTAAACGATATTTGTTTTCGAAGTTATATTTGTTTTCCTTTACAATTCGGCCTTGGTGTTATCGGGACAACTAGTGCAAGTTGTTTCAAGTATCAATTTATTTGGGTGAATAATGTTTTATTTTCAATAAAGTTCATTTCTTACATGTTGCCTTTTTAAATTTGGTTGGCGGTATAAAATTGTTACAAATATATTTTTTATTTCACAAAATAACCTACTTACTGTAAATAGTTTTTTTTTTTTTTACCGTAAATGACTTTAGCATGCATTTGGGATCCTTAAAATTGTAGAAATTATTGAGTTATGCAAGTATTAACTGAATCTAACATCTTAAAATTAAACTAACTGTTTATTTCAGTATACTATAAAAAGAAAACAAAATAGAACGATGATCGTATATATAAGAAATAATAAAGAGAACGGGCTTCTTAGGTGAAAGTTAAAGTAGTAGTGCTGATCTGTTTGCCAGATTTCCTAAATATGTAAATACCAATCTTTTTTCTTTTAACGCATACATCAATAAAAATTTCCCAATAATTGTGAATTTTCTAATGCTTTCATAAAACCAAAAAAGGAAAACTGAATTTTTTTTTAAAATACCTACTTTTGGTACAATCTCCTACTGATATTTGGAGCTAGTGAATAAACCACAATATGGCAAAATCGAGCACCTTTTTATGCAGCTAGTAAATGAATATCAATTTTTTGTGTAACGTGACTCGGAATTCTTAACTTTTTTGTCGTATAACGGATTTTCACGTACAAACGAGCAATCTTAGGGCTTCAAAAGGCAGGCCTTAAATATACAAATCAATTTGAACAGGCGATGTTTTAAATCACGAATTCTGACATTAAAATGCAAACTCCATACACCTCGAAATTTACATTATTTCAATTTTTCTCATAGAAGTAGCAAATGCAATGTATCACTATTTCAGTTAGTTGGAATGAGAGGAATACCAGTACGCATAAATAACTTTAAAAGATCTATAGAAGGTTATCTTCAGATAAACGAGTTTAACAGTTACGATAACAGTTTTATAACAATTCTTTTTTTTTCTTCAAAAATTCTGCTTTAGTTAACTACTACAGACAACAATTATTAGCACAACCCTCAATGTTGGAGACGTTATAATGTACTGTTTTTGAATAAGCATCCCTTTTTCGACTGTTGTAGATTTTTAATCGTAAAGTTGGAGAGATGGTGTAAGGTAATTTGAAATTCATAATCACATTAGTTTTGATAGGTTAAGTTTAAAATTCGAGTCTTTTATTTGAACTTTTGCATATCTTCCTATAACTCTAGAGCTGACTTACTTAGCACAAAATTATAATTCACTGCAAAAAATAGGTTTCTATGATTATTTTTTATTTATTTCAATATTGATTTTAAAATTTGTAGAGCCTATATTTGTTTACATCTTTTAGGACTTAACTTTCAGTGGCGAATTCAAAAAATTTGAAGTGAATCATTTTAATAGTTTCGAAGCGATAAGTCATCAAAAAAGTCATATTGCTGGAATTCAATATTTCAACAACTATTCAACCGATTCTATTAAGTATTTGGATGCTGTAATTTAAAATGTGCAATTTTGTAGATCTCGCATACCAAAAATTATCATTATTTAATTAAATAATAATAATAAATTGTTATAAAAATATTTCTACGTGGAAAATAATATTTTAATTTATATAAAGACGCATTTACAAAGGGAGCAATAATTAAAATTAATACAATGCAAAATTTAAATGAAATTTAAAAGTGAGAATAAAAAGAACATGAAACCATAACAGGATTACATCAGGGTACACAATGCGTGCATTTATGCTGAGGCTTTCGTATTTTCAACAATTGAATGAGAATTTTTTTTTTTTTTTAAGCAATGAATGTGAATTTTCATTGATTTTCAAGTATTAAATGTGATCTTTTTATTCATTTTTATTATGCATTTTCAATTTAATAATTCCAGGAAAGAATTATAAATTTATTTTGTTAAACAATAATTCATCGAAAAATAAGAGATCGAAACAGAAGATAATAGAAATGTAGCCAAAGCAAAAATTAAAGAAGAGTGAATTAAAAGGAACTGAAAACTAAATGAACTGTAAACTATATGTACTTAAAACAAAACGAACTTAAAACAAAACGAACTTAAAACAAAATGAATTTAAAACTAAATGAACTAAAACTAAATGAACTGAAACTAAAGAAACTAAAACTAAAGAAACTAAAACTAAAGAAACTAAAAACTACATGAACTTGATGTTTCGCTAAGATTCTTTTAGCAGACAGTTTTTTACTTTCATATTTTTGCACTAAGTTTTACACGATTATAAAACCTACCTAATAAAGCTTTTAAAGAAATATATTTTTTTATAGAGGAATTATATTTTTTATTAATATTTCGTAACACTCCTTAGAAAGTAACAGGCTACATTTAAAACAATAACGGTTGTTGAAGATGCAAAATATCGACCTTATAATATAATAAAAATATAATTTTAATACACGAGGAAAACACTTTAATAGAGCGTCAAGATAGAAAGCACAAAATTTTAATCTGCAGAAATATTTGCCTATGTGCCAGTATAACTGTTACAGAAAATATTAGGACAATATGAAAAATTAATAAATCGAAAATATTTGTACAAATGCATTATATCTAGTACACAAAATAGCTGAACAAATTCTAAATATCTTTTAAAGCATTGTTTCCCAAAGTGTGGTACGCGTACCCCCAGAGGAACGGAAACAGTTTAGGGGGGTACGAGTTCTTATGCGAAATATCTTGCAACAAACGAAAATTTCAAATAAGTTTATTTAAAAACAAAGCTAGCCATGAAAATGTACGATTACTATTTTGATCTGATATTGATTTACAATATTGGCTATTTTTTTTTCAGAGTTAGCATTCAATAATGAGTGGTGTCAACAGCCAGTTGTGATTTTTAACTTTTGTGCAATCTTTATAGTAAAAAATACATTCATTTTTTTATGGGTGGTACACTGCGTTACCGGAAATTTAGATAGGGTACACAAAAGTCATAAGTTTGGGAAACACAAAGGATGTATTAGATGTTCAATTGAAAAATTTACATTTAGCTCCAAATCGTTTTCGTTTCTTTTGTTCGTTTAAAAAAAAAAAAATTCTTATATCTAAAAATCAAGGTATTTTCCTCTAAGAATAACCGACATAAACGATCGCCAACAGTTAAATCGATGTCGCCAATATTTTTCCCGTATAATCTTTCTTCCGAAATCTCAAATTACGACCAAAATCTGCTGTTTGTAAAAAAAAAGAGAAAGGATATGGTTTCTTAATCCGATTAGCTGGTAATGGGCATTAAAAGGTTTTGAGTCAGTTGGGGGGAAAACCCAGAAATGAGATTGATTCATTCTATTTTTCTCTGAATTGAGGATGGACTAAGATTGATACAAATGATTCTTCAATTCTTGAGTGTTTGCATCATTCATCAAGAGACAAAAAGGAAATCACATATTCAACTGGTATTTTAATATAAATCGTTAGAATAAACAAGGAAGAAAGCAATATTATATAATGGAGGGCCTTATTTGTTTTTGAATAGAGTAGTCAGGAAATAAAAAAGAGGAAATTCAAGAATGAATAATATCAAATATCGTATTCGATCACGTAAATAGGAATCACGATGCATAATTTTTAAATCGTGTGAATACGAATCGCTTATAGGGTTTTAAAAACGGGTAAATACAAATCGCGGTATTAGATTTTTAAATCATGAAAATAAGAATCGCAATGTAAGATATTTAAATAGCGTGAATAAGAATCGCAATGCGCAACTTTTAAATCGGGTTAATACGAAAATCGATGTTTGATTTCAAAATCGCGTGAATAAGAATCGAGATATTAGCTGATTCTGGACTTGGAATTTACAAATTCCTGTTTGTATTGTTTTTGTTTAGTCATAATAAATAAAAGTTGCAGCGACGTCAGAATTACGAAAATACGAGCTAGTTGGGCGGGCAAAAATTCGGAAAATCTTATTTTCTGCTCGTAAAAGCGGGGAATATACATAGCTAAAATAAGTAAAAAATACGGAAAATAAGTAAAAATACAGCTACAACGTAGTTTGAAAATCGGAGATGAGTTCGAAAATCTTTGAAAATCGGAACTAAATATAATTATTTTATTTCAACGACTGGATTTTCAGAAAATGCGGAATATTTATTAAAAAGAGGGATAGAGAATCGACGTTTTTGATCAAAATTCTGAAATTCGAGATGCGTAAAAATCTCATCCGTGGATAGACTGCTTCCTAAGTATTTTCTTGCAGCATTATTTGGGTACACAGTTGTAATGGATTCTGTCTTTTCTAAGCAAACCATAATAAAATATAACATAAATTGTCCCATTGTTCTAGCTAGATGTTCTGAGTCTCTCAGTTATAATTACGTTATTAGTTTTTGACACTCTGATTTATATTTAAAACGGTTTCATTATTCTAGATTTTCTCGGCTATATTTGAAACAATTATTCTAGATGATTTGTATTTTAAACTGTTACCCAATACATAGATTGGGTGACAGTTATATTTTACTTTGTTCAAATATTGTCAAAACAAGAACGCGGCATAAGAAATCACTTTATTTCTGTTTTCGTATTTTGTAATCTGGCTACCTTATTAACGAAAATATTTTAAATCATTCTTCAAAGATTCGCGTAATTTCATTTGAATTCGCTTTATAGATTTCTTTTCGTGTTTTTGAAGTTATACTTCTAATGCGACTTCCAACAAGGTTGCGTTAAACGTTTCACGCTACATTTTTATTGGCCGGGAAATCACGTGGTAGGATCCAGTTTTTCCCTCATTCATTTCCATATTGTTTTGGTTCTCACTAGCATAAAAATAATAAAAGTATTGTTTTTCTATAAATATGTTTTTAGTTTGTTTTGATACAGGTATAATTTAATAGGGTAGTATTTATTTATTTTCAAACTTAGTGGATAACAATTGTAAAAAATGAGTGAAAACAATCCCACGGACAATGCGACGGATTTAAGGTTATGTCAAGGTACGTCTCTTGTGAATATCAATTGATTGTTAGGTTTTCTCTTCTGAAATGACATTATGACGCATTCACATACGTTATTAATACAAATACATTTTCCATGGCGAGACGATGGGGCAACCACAAACACTTCCACTGGTTCAAGAGGTCCACGAGGGAAAAATGCACACTATTACCGTGATTACAGAGCACGGAAGCGAGCGGAGCAGGAAAAAGAGTCGTTGAATAGAACTAGTGATCCTTCTACGACTGCTGATTCTTCTACAATTAACGTCGCAAGTTACGAAGTTTAACTTCTTCCACGCGGAGGGACTCCACGCACTATTTTTTGTTTTCTGTATTTTTTTACATTTTTTGTTTCTTTCTTGGTATGTTTCATTTCGTAAGTATTTTTTACTTAATGTGTTCTTTTTCGTTTCAATTTTTACTATATATTTTTTTTTATACTTTTCAATTTTTCTTAATTTTATTGAATTTTTGCTTCTCACTCTATTGCATTGATAAATTTTGCTTTGGCTTTATTGATACAATATTAGAAAGTACTCCTTTTTGCGGATATAATCGTGTGAGCTGATGAAGAGATTATATATTTTCTTTGTTTTGTTTTCTGGATTTTTTATAAGTTTTTTAATTTTTTTTTTTAAATAATTTTATTCCAATTTTTCTTCTTTTCTTTTCATTAATATTCATTTTTATCATGTTTTCTTAATATATATATATATATATATATATATATATATATATATGCAAATACTACAAAATGCAAATGCAACAATGCAAATACTACAAAAAAATTTAGAAATTTAGGTTTCGAATTTTTTGATAAACCTAACTAAAAATAAAATGCTCAGTTTTATTTTGGATGGAAATATTCATACTTTGCCTTCAGGATTTTTGCTGTTAAAAAAAAATATTAAGTTAATTTTAATTGAATTTCTTCGAAATGAGTTAAGTTTAGTTTTTGTTTTGTCGAATTAGAAAAATAAAGAAGTCAATGTCCGCGCCCTCATTGGCGAGATTGTAATGCGCCAAGCGTAGCTTTCTAACATTCTTTTCTCATTCAATAAAAAATTACCAAACGTTACAGTCCACTAGACTCTATTAGCTCCGACATCTTTGGTCCTAGCGACCTGGAGCAGAACTAGCCTCAATATGAGCACAATTAACTCAATAACAAATCTTAATCGCCAACGTGGGGCAATTAAAACAAAAATAAACAAAATCCAAAAATTTTTGGAAGAACATTCAACGCAGCAAGATGCAAGCGCCGCTGCCATCATTCTCAAAAAGAAACTGAAAGTAGCAATGGAACAACAAGCATCGATATCAGAACTGATAAAAGGATATACGCTACTTCCGGAAGAAATTGATCTGAAAGATAATCTAGATGTTGCTCAAGATATAGAAGATGAAATCGAAGAAATAGAGGTAAAGATTAATATTTTACTCTCTAAAATTGATAATAATAAACCCAATGAAACGGAATCAAATGCTTCATGTACCAACATATATAAAATTCCGGATTTACCCCTACCTTTCTTTTCCGGAAAATATGAAGAATTTCAAAATTTTAAAATTCAATTTAATTCTATTATTGGAAATAATAAAGAGTTGAGCGACACACAACGACTGTGCTATCTTAAAAGTTGCCTCAAAGGTGAAGCAAAACGCCTTGAGTCAGCCCAAGATACATTTGAATCTTTATGGTCTTCCCTTGAAGATAGATACGAGAACAAACGAGCAGTTATCGATTGCCATGTTAATAAATTATTAAATTTTTCAAGAGTCCCTGACGCTCCTAATCAGCTCATGCAATTAATCGATAACACTAAATGTAATTTACGAGCATTAAACTTGCTTGAATTTAAATCAAATGAGCTATCAGATACATTGATAATGCACATTTTATTCCAAAAACTCGATCCAGAAGTTAGAAAAAGTTTTGAAATGAAATTGTCGAAAAACGAAATACCCAAACTAGACAATTTTCTAAGTTTTTTGGAAGAACGTTCTAGAATTATGCAAGGTCTTAATATTAAAGAGGAAAGAAAGAAGCCCCATTTTAGTTCAAGGCCAAATACAGAGAAAATGTATTTAATTAAATCGAAAGTGAATAACCCATGCTTATTAGGTTGTAGGGAAAGCCATAAACTTTATAAATGCGATAAATTCAAACGAATGAGTGTAAATCAGCGAATAGAAATAGTAAAAACTCATAATTTGTGTTTTTCATGCTTAAATAAGCACTTTCCTAATCCTTGCATGTCTAAATACACTTGCTTTTGTAAAAGCAAAGATCATCATTCTTTACTTCATGAAAATATGAGAAATGAGTCATTCACATTTGATACAGCAGTAGAAGAGAAAAGGGAGACAGACATCTTGTCACCCCTCTCCCCTCCTTTCATTCCTTCGAACACTTTGTTTACGAATAAAAACGAAAATGCTAATTGCGTGATTTTAAATACGGCGGTTGTTTATATTAAAGATGGGCAGGGCATATTTAGACCATTAATAGCCACTTTAGATAGCTGTTCAAGTTCGAATTTAATAAGCAGTAGAGCTGCTAATTTATTGGGTTTAAAGAAACAAAAAACAAATGTTCCGATTTCTGGTGTTAATGACTCGTGCATTACAGCTAAATCATTTGTTCGTACCGAGTTAACAAATGAAGAAAATAATAAATCTTATTATTTAGACTTGTTAATAGTTCCAAAAATTGCGGTTCTTCCACCCACATTTGTAAACATATCGAATTTAAGTTTATCTGAAAGAATAAAACTTGCCGATAATAATTGGAATAAACCAAAACGAATTGATGCTCTTTTAGGAGCAGAATTATTCTTCGAACTATTGGGTACGAATAAAATTAAAATTAAAGATTCCCAATTAATATTAATTGAAACGTTTTTTGGTCATGTTGTATCGGGAGTTGCGAACAACTTTAATTCTAATTTAGAGAAAATTAACGATTCGTGTTTTTTACTTGCTGAAACCGAAAATCTTGATAAGGCGTTAAATTCCTTTTGGGAAATAGAACACGTAAACGAAAATAAACCAATAGTTGATGACGAATTAAACTATTGTAATGAGCATTTTTTAAATACTCACTACCGAAAAACAGATGGTAGATACGTGGTTGAATTGCCGATTAAACAACAATATTCAGCTAATATTTCATTAGGTGATTCGAAACAAATTGCGTCTAAGAGATTAAAACAATTATGGAATCGCTTAGATCGTGATCCTAAATTAAAAGAATTGTACATTAGTTTTATTCGCGAGTACGAATCTTTAGGTCACATGGAAGAAATTTGCGATGATTCAATTCCGGATGAAGGATATTTTTTACCCCATCATGGTGTATTGCGACCGTCCAGCACTTCAACTAAATTAAGGGTTGTTTTTGATGGGAGTTGTAAAACTACGAATGGAATGTCCTTAAATGATTTTTTATGTAAAGGCGGAATCCTACAGGACGATCTTTTTACAATTATGGTTCGTTTTCGAAAGCATATTTTCGCATTTACGGCCGATATAAATAAAATGTTTCGGCAAATCGAAATAAATCCGTTGCAAACTAAATATCAAAAAATTTTGTGGAAAGAGGGGAGGGAGGAACCTCTCAAGGTGTACAATTTGAAAACCGTTACCTATGGTTGTACATCCAGTCCCTATCTTGCTACAAGAGTTCTACATCAAATTGCAACCGATGAAGAAAAGGATTTTCCTATTGCCTCTAAGGTTCTAATGGAGGATTTCTATATGGATGACTGCCTTTCGGGGTCAAGCAGTATTGAGGAATTTAATGAACTAAGACAACAACTAACTAAGCTCCTTCAAAAGGGTCAAATGAAATTACATAAATGGCGTTGTAATGCCATTGATACTTCAACGGAATCATCTCAATCGTTTCCCTTCAAACAAGATTGTGCAGATACTACCATAAAAACTCTGGGAATACTGTGGAATAGTAGAAAGGATACTTTTCACTTCAATGTCACAACGGCTTTAAGCTCGAATTACACTAAGCGTGAAGTGCTAAGCCAAATTGCTAAAATCTTCGACCCATTGGGCCTACTTGGTCCTGTTATCTGCAGTGCTAAAATATTCATGCAGCAATTGTGGCTTTTAAAATGTGAATGGAACGAAATGATTCCACCTCACGTCTACCAAAAATGGGACAAATTTTTACGATCTCTTTCTTACATAGAAACTTTGCATATCCCAAGATGCATTATGATCCTGGAACTAACGATTATTCGACTTCATGGCTTTGCAGACGCCAGTGAAAAGGCTTACGGTGCCTGCATCTACATACAAACTGTTTCCTATTCCAATGTGCCTTCCAGTCAGCTAATTTGCAGCAAAAGCAGAGTGGCTCCTATTAAGACCATAAGTATCCCCAGACTTGAACTTTCAGCTTGCTTACTATTGTGTCAACTCGTGCATCGAGTTATTTCATCTCTAAAATTTAAATTCGATCAAGTCATCTTGTACTCCGATTCCACGATCGCATTAGCTTGGATCAAGACCTCACCCCATCTTCTTAAGACTTTCGTCAGCAATCGAGTGGTACAGATACAAGAACTGTCCAAGGACTTTCTATGGAAACACATTGCATCAGAATTTAACCCGGCAGATGCCTTGTCCAGAGGTCAAGATGCCTTTGTTTTTTCTACCAATAAACTTTGGTGGAAAGGCCCTGTGTTCCTGAGTGAGAACATAATTGAAAACAATGAACCTGAACTAGATTTAATTCCTGATTGTGAACCTTTTCAGAAAGAACTGAAACCAGTTCTGCTACTGACTTCAATCACCAACAATGACTTTATTGATGACTTTTTAAATCTTTCAAATAATTATATGAAACTAATAAGAATTTTAGCTTTTATTTTTAGGTTTCTTTCAAATTGTAGAAATGTGAATAAATTTAGGGGTCCTCTCAATGTAAAAGAATTAGATAAAGCCAGAAATGTTATTATAAAACAGGTGCAAGGTGAGTACTTTGTTGCAGATATCTCAGCCTTAAAAAAAGGTAAGCCTGTTCCTGTAAATAGTAAATTGAAATTTTTGAATCCCTTTTTAGATCAGGATGGTTTGCTTAGAGTTGGTGGTCGGTTGACCAATTCTAATTTGAATTATAATTCTGTTCATCAAATAATATTACCTCCTGGTCATAAACTTTCTAAGATTATTTTTTCTTATTTTCATTTTAGAGATTTGCATGTTGGTCCTCAAGGACTATTAAATACAGTACGACAAATTTTTTGGCCAATCAGTGGCAGAAAATTAGCTCGTCAAGTTGTGCACGATTGTGTGCAGTGTTTTAAAATAAGGCCAACAGTCTCTTCTCAAATAATGGGTGATCTCCCTCCTGAGAGGGTGATTCCTAGCCCACCCTTCTCGAACGCAGGACTTGACCTGTGTGGTCCATTTTGGATTAAATATCGTAACCAGAGAAAGGGGTTATATAACAAAGTATATGTAGCTATTTTCATATGCATGGTCACTAAAGCTGTACATTTTGAATTATTGTCTGACTTAACAGCTAGTGCTTTGATAGCTACACTTAAACGGTTTTTTGCCCGCAGAGGTAAAAGTTGTACTATATCTTGTGACAATGCGTCCAATTTTGTTGGCGCTTCGGCGGAGATAAGCAAATTCTTAAAGTCTTTAAATGCTAAAAAAGATAATTTATCTGGTTTCCTTTCATCGGAGCAAGTACTGTGGAAATTTCTACCCCCTCGTTCACCAAATTTTGGCGGATTATGGGAGAGAGGAGTCGGACAATTCAAATATCACCTTATAAGAACCATTGGTTCTACGAAATTAACAATTGAAAAATTTTTAACTATAACTATTCAAATAGAAGGTATTCTTAATTCCCGTCCTCTTTCTCCTATGTCATCTGATCCAGAAAATTATGAAATTTTAACTCCTGGACATTTTTTAATTGGAAGAGCAATTAATGCACTTCCTGAGCAAAATTTGATTGATTTTAAAGAAAATTTGCTTAACCGATGTCAGAAAACTCAAAAAATTGTTCAAACAATTTGGAAAAATTGGTGTAACTCTTATCTCAGTCATTTACAACAAAGATCAAAATGGTTGTTTCAAAAACAAAATGTAAAACCAGGTATGATGGTTCTGGTAAAAGAAAGCAATTTACCTATATGTAAATGGGTTATAGGACGAATTTCTGAAATTATCACCGGTAAGAATGATAATGTCCGTGTGGTTTTCGTACGCACACCTCATGGAATTTTCAAAAGAAGCATTTCAAATATTGCTGTATTACCAATTGTTAACAATACTTAAATTTATATGTGGAATTCAAAATGTGAAAAAATAATTGTATTAATATTGCTTAAATTTGTATTTTTATTATTATTTCTATTATTATTGTTATTTTTATGATTATTGAAACATTCAAATGTCAGAATATTTCAATGGGGGCCGGGATGTCCGCGCCCTCATTGGCGAGATTGTAATGCGCCAAGCGTAGCTTTCTAACATTCTTTTCTCATTCAATAAAAAATTGTCCGCGCCCTCATTGGCGAGATTGTAATGCGCCAAGCGTAGCTTTCTAACATTCTTTTCTCATTCAATAAAAAATTACCAAACGTTACAGTCCACTAGACTCTATTAGCTCCGACAGTCAATTTGATTTTTCTTTTATGAAGCTTGGCTGCCAACAGGGTTGTCAGTCGGAGACAAAGAAAAATTTTGTAAGATTTAAAGTCGAAATTGCGACTGAAAAAGTTTTGCACGACTTCGATTGGTTAAAAACTAGTTCTTACAGGTAAAAAAAAAGTTTTTAATCGTAAAAAAATTATTTGGATAATTGTTTTTTTCTTAAGACAAGAACAAAAATATTGCAGAAATAATGATTGTACAATATTTAAAGTTATAACTCATTACAAATTAAATTTATCATACTTGGAGATTTTTTGAGGCTATTTGAATGAATTATTTTTTAAAAAAATTAATTCGCAACTAAATTTATTTTGATTTTTTTAAAAGTTAATTAAAATGGAATGCTATGCATCATTTATAAAAGTATGACAATCGATATATAGTTTTTCCTATAATGGTAATTATTCTTGTAGTTTACAACAACTACTTTTTTACAAATGTAGTGACTACAAACTACTTACGAAATGTAGTCACGACTACTTCAACTTTAAGGAACCAATCGAGACATTCATTTACACCTATTTTCAAAATAGTTTTTAATAAAAAAAATGACTTAGAATAAACAAGAAGAATTATTTAGAATTATTAAATCATGTTTACATGAACCAGTTTGTTATTCTAAATTAATTTTTTCGAATTTGTTCATTTAATTCATCTTTTTATGCCCTTCTCGATAGCGAATATTTGATTAGAGCATTCGTCCCAAAGTGTGGTACGCGTACCCCCAGGGGTACGGGAACAGTTTAGCGGGGGTACTCGTTCTTATACAAAATATCTTGCAACAAACGAAAATTTAAAAAAAAAAAAATTTTAAATAAAGCTAGCCATGAAAATATACGATTACGTATTTTTCTACTGGCTATTTTCTGCAGAGTTAGCATTTAATAATGAGTGGTGTCAGCCATAGAGTTGAAATAGTAGTATTCAGTAGTATACCCAGTATTTCAACTCTATGGCGTCAACAGCCAGTCTTGATTTTTAACTTTTGTGAAATTTTTTTACAGTAAAAATAAACATATTTTTCGAAAAATTCATTCGTTTTTTTATTAGCGTTACGAAAAATTCAGATAGGGTACACAAAAGTCGTAAGTTTGGGAAACACTGGATTAGAGAAATGCTAACAAAATTATCAAATACTTGCAATTTCGTTAAGTGATTAATGATCTTTTATTTTTTCTAAGAAATTAAGTACCTCGAAAATATCCTTTGAAATGACATCAATATTTTATGAGAGTACATTTGCTTGTGAAAGTGGAACCAAAATGATAAATTATTCATAATGTTAAATATTAGTAATACGTGATTCCAAATACGCAATTCTTATAGTGTCACTGGAGCGTCCTTTGACAGACCCGCGAAGAACTGTTCCCATCAAATTCGAAAAATTTGTTGTGTTATAACTAGAGCCCGGAAGTTCAGGCAAAATGCCATAAATGCCCTTTTCTGCCTTTTTTAAACGTTTTCTTCTGAAAATGCCTTTTTCTTTCCTTTTGTTAATAAATGCCTATTTCTGTCTAATTGAAATTTTTTCTGCAAAGCTTTTTGTACTTTTGACCGAGCATAAACGCAAAATGAAGAAATTTTGAAGTACAGAAATGGTTGACTGTCATCCGACGTATTGTAATGCATTTATAGAGAATAGGACTTTATTCCTTTTGTCTTATTAATATTTTCTCTCCGTCTCTTCGCGGCGTCACCTTCGCCCGATGCGCTTTGCAAGGAGAGAGAGAAAGGGAGTGAAAAGATAGGAGTTATTTTTACTTACAGTCAATAGAATTTATTCTTACTTACGGCCCATATAGCATACACCATCGAATAACTCGTATGCTCTCTCTCTTATCTACAAAACGAATTCACCAAGCTGGTTGAGCACATTGTAGCAGGAGCACGAAAAAGTTTTCTAGTACTAGTTATTTCAAAAATGCCTAAAGTAAAAGCCTGTACAAGCAAAAAACTGGACAGTTTTGTGAAAGAGTTTGGGTCAGATGTGTTTTCTACTGATGGGAGCATTCTGTTTTGTAAGGCATGCGAGAAGACAGTAAATTTTGAGAAGAAGTATTTTATATCTCAGCACTTGGAGACATCTAAGCATAAAACAGCAAAAGATAAAAAAGATGGGAAAACACCGACTCTGATTCCCACCTGTTTTCAATTATCTTCTCGCAAATCAGAATTTGCAATGGATTTATGCAGATCATTTGTAGATGCCGGCATTCCGCTGTGGAAACTTGAAAATAAAAGCATACGAGCTTTTTTGCAAAAATATACGAATCAAAGTGTGCCCTGTGAATCAACTTTAAGGAAAACTTATTTAGATGACTGTTACACCGAAGTTCTTAAAACTATTCAAAATGAAATCGGAACGAAAAACATATGGCTATCTATAGATGAAACGACAGATGTAACTGAACGATATGTTGCGAATGTTATTATTGGTGTTATGGGCCCATTTGAAAAACATAAAATCTTTTTGTTGACATCTGAACAGTCGCAAAAGACTAACAGTACTACAATTGCACAGTTGTTCACTAATGCACTGGCTTTACTTTGGCCAAATGGTACTGAGCATGAAAGAGTGCTATTATTTCTTACAGATGCAGCCTCCTACATGAAAGAAGCTGGAAATGCCTTAAAAGTTTTATTTCCTAATATGATACATCTAACGTGCCTTGCTCATGCATTGCACAGGATAGCAGAGGAAGTAAGAGGTCTCTATCCTGAAGTAGACTCGCTTGTTTCTAGTGTGAAAAAGTATTTGTGAAAGCCCCTTCAAGAGTTCAAGTGTTCAAAGAAATTGCACCAGACATTCAATTACCTCCTAAACCGATCCTTACGAGTTGGGGAACATGGATTTCAGCAGTCTCATACTACTGCACAAATTTTGAGGAAGTCACTCGAGTCCTTACCAGCTTTTCGGATGAAGAGGCAATATCCATAAGAAAAAGTAAAAATCTGCTTTGCAGTTCTAAAATAAAAAATGAACTGACTTTTATTTCAACTTATTTTGGGAAGCTCCCTAGAGCTATTGAACACATGGAAAAAAGAAATATGTCTTTGTCCGAGTCACTAAAGATTTTCTACAATACTATTGAAGAACTAATGTCTGCCAGCTGGTGACAGAATAAGGAAGAAATGTGAAAACGTCATCTCTGCAAATACAGACTTTGAATGCATCAAGGACATTGCAAAAGTAATTTCTGGTAATACTACAGTTGAACTTACCATATCTCCTACCATGGCAAGTTGTTTTAGGTACGCGCCCATAACCTCTGTCGAAGTAGAAAGATCCTTCTCTTTGTTTAAAACTATATTGACTGACAGGAGACAAAATTTCTCTTTCGAAAATTTGAAAAAGCATCTAGTTGTGATGTGCAACAACAACCAATCATCAGAATAAATCTGCATACAATATTATTGTAAGTACGAGTTTTCAATTTTTATTTCGCACCTACGCAGTTGAGGTTTTTTTTGTGTACAATTATGTCCACTTCTTTTGTACTATTGCTACGACAGTCGAGTGAAATTAGTAGGCATACCGGATACTTCTAGCAACTCTTTTTATACCTTGGATACCTATATGGGCTTTTAGGCATTACCAACTACCATTTTGCTCCAATTTTATGTGCCTTTTTCAAGTGCCTATTTCAAGCTTTTTAAATGCCTTTTTGCTTGCCTATTTTTGCATTTTTTATTGCCTGAAATTCCGGGCTTTAGTTATAACCCTGTTTCTTTACTATGCTAATATAAGTAGTAGTTGCCAGAAATAGCTACAAATTACGGCTTTTTTGTATCGCATTTCTCTCTGCACTAATTTTTAAGAAAAAAAAATATAAGAAAGCAAATTTATGATTTAACAATAAAAGCAAAAAGTTAAAGGGTTAAAAAAAAATTCAGAAACTTTCCATTGTATGCGAAGGACGAAGAATTTCACTTCATAAATGATTTATTGACAAGGAAATGATGTCATCCATAATTTTTTTTATTTTATTACGAACTCAAATCCCGAAAAACTAACATTCACCGTAATTAAAACAGCACATAAAATAAAATAATCAGTTTCGCATCGTGCTTTTAGTGGGCGTTTAATACCACTCAAAACTTATTTACGACTTATAATTCCAATTTTTATTCTGAGCATACAACCCATTCTTTACGATCAAAACGTTCTAAACGGTCGTGTTCCCGTTGAGATTCGACAATAAGTCTTCCAAAAAGGGAGATCTTTAAAATTACCACCATTTCAATGTCGTATTTGACGCTGAAGGTGGTCTACCAAATTATATCCTTTAATCCCGAACTTTTTTTCTTTCTTTTATTCTTTTTTTTCCTTCCTCTTATTTCAGTGTCTTCTGCTTGTCGAAGAAGAAAAACAACTGGGTATATTCAGAATGTCGAATTTTTTACTTCTTATTCATATCTTTTCTAGTGAAAAGGGGAAATGCCGCAGCTGTGGAGGTCAAAGTACGTTAAAAAACAACTAAACATGTCTGCCATTTTTTTTTTTATCTCCCCTTTCTTTAAAGAGACTCTAAATGCAGATTGCTCTTCTGACTTAGTTTTTATGCTTATGTATGCCATCATTCAATTATTTGGTAGCCATTATACAGTTATACATAAGAAATCACTTTCCAACTCGTTAATGAGAACTAAGGTATCTAGAAAAATCGCTCATTAAATCAGGATGCTCGTTAAATCCGTGTGTGAAAGTGTTCTTTTTTTTTAAAAAATAATAATGGTTATTCGCTTACTTCTTGTAAAGAAATTGATAGTTTCGCAGAAAAATAACTTCCTTTAAGAATTATTTCGGAGAACACAGTTTACTGGTAATCACAAAGCTAAAATTAGAAATGAAAAAAATTAAAATAGTGAAAAAAAATCCAGTATTTTGCCCTCTTTCCTTTCCTTTAATTTTATGCACTTTGCTTTCGAATCTTACTGTTTCATCTCAATGACTAAACATTTTGTATTGAGATATGGAAATTAATGTACGCTGAGTATACGCACAACGTGTCTATATATATACAGTCAAACCCCGCTATAGTGAACATTCAAGGAACCGTAATTTCGGTTCACTATAACCGGGACTTCACTCTATCCAAACAATTTTAACTAATCGTTCCAAACTCCTCTTTTATAACACATTATTCAAATAAATGACTCATAAAATAAAATTAAAATAAATGTCTGCAAAATAATACGTAGTAACAAAAATGTGTTAACAATTATTTTTTATTACTTTTCGTCTTGCGTACAAAAAGAAATTAAAAATCTTTAGCTGATGAGCAGTTCTCAACATCAGATATGGAAACACTTCCCGATTCTCGGATAATTTTTCCCGAATTTATGTTATTCCGCTTTTTAAACACATTCCATTCGAGCCTAAAAGTAAAAAATTAATTTAAAAGCAGTCTCAACAAATCGTTTAGAAAAATCATCGGCTTTGACTTGAAGTATTTGTCCAGATACCTGAAGATGGCGGCTTCTTAGACTGCTGAACCAATTCAATAATGAAGCAAACAAGTAAAATGCAAATTGCTACATTCTGTAATAATGATGGTTGATGGTTTAAAAAATCAGTATATGTTTTTATTTTAAAGTAGAAGTTTCAAAATTATTACGAATATATATTATAAATGAAGGAAACAAATCAGTCGAAGACAGAAAAAAGTTCCAAATATCCAACTTTCTATTTTTTTTTTTTTTATTGGTTCACTATATCCACAAAAAATAACATTATACGTGGGTAGAAAGGCACGGGGGCGAACATTTCGTTCACTATATCCGGGAGGTCACTATAAAACCGTGTTCACTATAGCGGGGTTTGACTGCACATACATATATATAAGCAAAAAGAGTTTAAATCATATTCGTCACATTTAATGATCCCAAGACATTGAAGCCGGAAAGATATGGTACTTCATAATATAAATACTGGTATTCTATGCTCAATTTCTCACCTAAAACCAAGAAACTTAACATTTTTCTATATTTTTTTCTTCAAATTTTATACCATCGTGTCATTTTTATAGTTTATATATGCAACATTAGTGTTTCTTAGAGATGAGAAATTTTACGTTTAAGAGCCACGCTCAAATTATTATCTAGCGGTTTTTTTTTAAATCTCATTTTCTATTTGCAGAATTTTTATTCATAATTTGTTTTTATTTATTTATTTTTTTGCCTTCTAAAAATTTAGAGCCTGGAGCCATATTTTCTATTTTACCTATTTAAGAAATAAAATTCGTTAGTTTAATCACTTTCCCTAACTATCCCGAGTTAACTCGGGTATGTGTACATTGCAAATAATTATTATCCCGAGGTAACTCGGGTATGTGTACATTGCAAATAATTATTAACCCGAGTTAACTCGGGTATGTGTGTACATTGCAAATAATTATTATCCCGAGTTAACTCGGGTATGTGTACATTGCAAATAATTATTGCTCCGAAGAAACTCTGGTATGTGTACATTGCAAATAATTATTGCTCCGAAGAAACTCGGGCGTAGCAGAACGTGTCAGTACATTTTGTTTCATCACGTTTTTACTCGAGCGGAAGCAAAAAATAAATAAATAAAAATCTGCTGTGATTGATTGTAAGTTTACCATTGATTGTTTGGGATTTTTACTATTGGATTGTGGGACTGCACACGTGTTTTGTGAGATTGTATATACGATGGCTGCTGAATTTGCACTGAAAAAAGCGCAAAAAAAAAAGCGCATATCACTACACTGGCGTTTGGAAAGTAACACCGTGTTGTCCCTTGTTTTAAAAACTATCCTACACAGACTAATATTTAACTTTTTTCATTTGCCTCCGAGATTGTAAACTGATAGTAAATTAAATGTTTTTAACACATAAAAAAATTAAAATTTCAACTTAAAACTTACGTATTATGTTTTTAGTTCCTTGACTTAATTAATAAAATAAAAAAAATTATTTGGTTTTTTTGCCTTTCTTTCCAAACGAATTGATAAGGAGAGCGGTTAAATAATGGAAATAAAATATGATTTTAAAAATATGAAAAATTTTTAACTAATTCGAATATATTCCGCTAATGAGACACGTTCTTCTGAAGTCATGCATTATTTCCTTCAATATTGTGTTTTGATTATTTTATTTCGATGACTCAAGTACGCAGTCTGACTCCAACAACAACAAAAAAAAAAAGAGTGGTGATTTTAGGAATGGGCGTGTCTTACATAAAAAAGCATGACGACCTCCTGCATTGCTTTGGGTGAACATTGCGTAGTCTCATCTTCACAGCATCCAGTCATTTCTGTGCATCGGTGCAGTAGTGTACAGCGTGGCAGGATGTTCTTCTCTGGGTATACATCCCTCACGCAGATCACTTGTGGGCGGGGAATCCGGCATCCGGCCTCTAGCCGCATCCGGACAAAGTGTTCATTTGCTTCCCGGACATCTGACAGTTCTGAAAAGATTCCAAATGATTACATTTTCTTCACACATAAAGTTTAACACACTTCAAAGAATAGTCCTGGCCAAATTATTAAACGCACTCTAAGATTCTATGTAAAATTATTAATTACACAGGTGATACTCTATACAGCTTTATTGTTTTTTATGTGACTGTTTGCACTTGTTTACGTTCGTGTATCAATGGGTTAAATGAGACGATATATAATATAAATGAGACGATATATTATATAAATATATAATATTTATTATATCAGGTATTATATTATTATATTGTAATAATGAGACCAAATCATTAGACGCACTGTGGTGTTTTAATAATGACATGATTTGCACGAATTTATACGCAATACTTTTACATTTAAACATGCTTGTGACGGGTCTATTATAGATTTCCTATTTGTATTTATTTTTAACGTATTGCATTACACAAAGTTAACCCATTCATAAAAAAAAAGTTAGTTTTAGTTTTTTTATTTTTTATTTTTAAGGAAATCGCTGGAGAGCCGAAAAAAAAGATATCTCTCTCATTATATTTGTTCCAATGGTAAGATTTTCACAAACTAAATTTCAATGACTTAAGGCAGCGGTTCTTAACCTATAGGTCGCGACCCAAAATTGGGTCGCAAAGCATATTTCTTGGGTCGTGCTGAGTCGAACCAAAAAAGTTAGTAATACGCCGAATAATAAGTAATACCAACACCTCCTAGAAGAAGTCATTGTGGCTTACTCAGCCTAATTTTGACTTTTTTTTGGGTCGCGACATGAACATATTTCTCAAATTTGGGTCGCGGCTTAAAAAGGTTAAGAACCACTGACTTAAGGGATTGACCTTAAATATGATGTAGTTGGTGTCAAATGAAATCGAACAAAGAGAAAGGGTGCTTTCTCTTTTCGACGGGTGAATACTTTAACTACCATAAAAATTAAACAATTCGCTGTGAATCAGGGCTTTGCTTAAGGCTCCGCAATTTCGAGACCAATGGTATGATTGTGGAGTGGCATTGTGAATAGAGAGCCGTCACGCCGTCTTTACTTCCATAATAATTCTCTGATTCGATTATTCGAATCAGAGAATTGATTTGGTGATTCGAATCACCATCTTACAACTGATTCGAATCAATTGATTCAAATCAGCTGATTCAAATTTTGTGATTCTGATCAATGATTCGAATCAAGTGATTCAGATCTCATTTCAAATCTAGTCATTTGGATCACTGAATCAAATAACATGACTTAATCGCGAATCACGTGGTTCGAACCAAATGCTTCAAAGAATTTTGAAATTGCAAAAAATTCGAAAAATGTTTATTTTACATATCGCTATTTTTCTTTTAACTAATGTCGATATAAAAAAAATCATTCTTTCTCATTATTGAATTATTTTAAGTAATACTTATTATATCTTGAATATAATTATATTGTACATGTTGCTAATTGCTATAAAAATGCATAACTATAGCAAATTTTAAGAAACTACAAATATATATATATATATATATATATATATATATATATATATATATATATATATATATATTTTATATCTGAACTCACCGAATTCTTTAATTGGAAAATCTTAAATAATGAATGAGTAAGATTCTCTTCTGTTTCACACGAAATTTTTAACTGTAAACATAGCATTACTGTGAAACAAAACTAACTGAAATTTAAGAAACAACTATTTATTAGTAATTTAAATCTATTTCGATAAAAACAACTTGTTCGAATCCATTGATTCGAATCACTTAGATAATTCGTTTTGTCAAACTCTAATACTAAGTTCGAGCTCCAATCCTTTACCTTTCAGGTGAGTGCCTTTTACCACTGAATGAAAATCTATTCACTAGAAAAAAAGTTATTCAGAAGTAATACTTTATTTCTATGGCTCACTGCTCTTTTTTATTGTTATTTAATTCATTAATGATCATTTGAAATTGTAAGTCTGCAAATTTTAACATCTTTTGAAACAATATAATTTTTAATGTCGAATTCGTTAATTTGAACGGAATAAGTTCTTGAGGTATACGAAATACGTCTTTTTTTTTTTTTTTATTATTATTTTTTTTTTTAATTTTTAGCTTTTAAATGGGAAAAACAGAATTATTCATAAGACGCGGTATTTCTATCATTTAAATCACTTGTTAAACAGTTTGTTAGCAATGGCTTTTACCAAGAATTATATCTAAAATAAGATTCCTACGTTTTAATCTGCAAAAAAGCTTATATAAGTATACCAGAATGTATGATGCTCAATTAATTTTAACAAGAGGTACTATTGATATTAGGTTAATGGGTGTTTCTTAATGCGTAATATGAAGAGGGAAATCAGGTGTGGTTGGAGTAAGATGGTATATTTGACTAATTGAAGATAGTGGTAAAAAACATGATAATGAAAATGATAGTCGAAGATGAAAGCTGAATCACAATTAAAATAAAACTTTTATTTTGTAGTATTTGTAGAGCTCGAGATACAAATTATAATTTTATCTATAAGACTTTCTAAGTTAAATAAATTTCACATAATAATATTAATAAGAACAGGCCATGGAAAACAAGGCCTATTCAAAAGCCCAATTAAAAAGCAATTGAATTGCTCCCAACAGACAATTAGAAGCTAATGAAGAGTTCCGTGGTTGGTGGTGGACATAATCAATATTAGGTTTGAAAAAATACATTGGTGATTGCGAATCATCAACAAGATAGTGAGAATTAGTATAACCCTATAACTGAAACATATTTGTGATCAGAAATTAACAATAAAGAGTTATAAATAAATTTTTGTTTTCAATAAGGCGCGACAGTGGATTAATGAGTCAACATTAGTATTGAAATAAAAAATGAGCCGTTAGATCGAAAAGAAAAGAATAAAATATTTTATGTTTGTTCTTAATAAATTTTAATATAAATAAACTAATTTATTTTATTTAATTACAATTCGATTAAAAATGATTAAAAATATAAGTTTAAGAAAGTAAAGAAATTTTAAAAGCTAAGAAATATGTAATGCCTATTGTATCATCACAGGTACAAAATAAACTACTATTGGTACCAAAATACCTATTATGTCATTTTTTTACGAAGTCGTTATTTTTTAGGACCCACAGAAAGGGATAAGTTACTGTAGAAAATTGTTGATCGTGGTAGTTTTAAGACTATCAGGATTTGACCTCGACAGTAGCATTATGACAACTGATACTAAATATAACTAGTGGGCTGAGCCCCCTGCTGGCTAACGCTCGCTAACCCCCGAAAATTGCTACGCAATCTTATATGGTTTGCTTCGCAAAGCAAGCTCTCTTCGCTCGCTTAGGTTCACATGGAATTAACTTAGGTTCACTAACTTAGGTTCATTTCAAATACACAAAATTCTAAGAATTCAGAACAATTATTCAAATCCATATAACAACTTTTTTTAAAAAAAACATTACATCCTTTTAGTAAATACTAAGTCATTAAAATTAATTTGAATTCAAATAAATGACATGTAATTTGTTAAACCAATTAGAAATGTGCTATAGTATAAAATCTTAAAGCGTAACAGCATGACTGAGACTCATTTTTCATTGAATAACTAATAACAATAATGAAACAAATAAATTCGTGATATAAATCAAAAATCGTCAAATGAATTCGTAATATATAAATTCGTGAAAAAAAAGCGCTTTCGACAAAATACTAAAATAGAGATCTATCGACAAAGACTAGTCACTTCTGCCTAGCTTAAGGTTTTTTCAGCTTCCGTTTTTAAAAGTGCCATACGTTGAACCACCTCAGCTAGATTTGGCATGCGACATTTTTAGCGGCAATCATTGGTCGATTTTCTAGCGTTGCCATTCGGGAAGTTGTAATGAGGCTTTTTTTTTGTAGCCGTGTAAGAGAAATATATATATAGATTAGCCGTTATTTTGAAGAGATGAACTTCGAAAAATATGTTTTTATTAATTTAATAACGTAAATAGCCACTAGAAAAAGCAAGAAATTAAAAAAAAAAAGTAAAAAAACAAACAAACAATGGTCTAGTTTTAGCTTAATTGTATCGGTATATCTTTCAATTTGGTAATGTTGAGCAATACTAATTTATTAATTATGTAACTCCCGAAAAAATAACGGGTATTCAATAAGTAGAATAGAAGAAATAATGGCTTAAAAACCAAATCCAAATTATCCTGGTTTATGGCATTAGCTTTAACTTTTATCTACAACAAATATAGATGAGTAAAAGCAATAAACTTTGAACCAAATACATTTATAATACACGAAAGCAGTAACGTGAAAACTTATAGAATATAATTTTTGAGTGAAAAATATTACTTAATTTCCCCGAAATTGAATTTTTATTTTCGGAACATCAGAAATTATTTATTTGGCACAAAATGAAAGTTATAGAATAAGGAAGGCATAAAAAATTTAGAAGAAGCATATAGATTAACTCTTTTATGAACATAAAAATCAACGATAATGAATTGTTTCCGCTTGTCTTAGACGACAAACAAAACAAACTGAAATTATGTTCACGCCACAAGCCGCGAAAGAAAGAAAAAAAAACCCGTACCGTTCGCAATGTTTATTATATAATCCACTTAAACGCCAAAAGAAGAAGCATTATGAACAAAAGAGTCAAGTAATTTGTCGATTCTAAAAGTAAGGTCAAGAGAGTCATAGGTCAAAAATTAGGAGGCCAAGTATCTTATTCTTCATTAGAACGCTTTTCGTTTGACCCCAGTAGAACATCTTTTTAAAAAAGTAATTCTTCATGTTAACGCGAAGAAAAAAATACTTTTTTTTCTTTCCTTAATATTATGTTTCCTTACATCGTTAAAATCGTTTTATTTAACATCCTTGTCAAAAAACGGGAGTTAAAAATAGTTTCAATTTTAAAACGTTAAGTAAGGACAATACGCAAAAATAGTAGGGAGAAAATCTTTAATAACTGTTTATCTAATTATTGGATTTTCAGGTATTGAAATGCAATCTTTAAAGATTCGAAGGCTTAATCTTAAACATTTAATTAACGTTACTTATAATTATTTCAAGCAATATTTTACCTTACAAAATCAGACACAAAAACGTACTTCTTGCGAATAAACATTCCCTTTTTGAACGCATTTAAGATCTGGAAAATAGGAGTCCCAAAAATTTTTTAGAAGGAGAGTGATAAAAAATTTGTGTATTAAATTCGTTTTATGCGCATTTCTTCACATTTTTAGAACTATTTCAGATAATTAAAGAAATTTTACACACAACTATAAAATTCGTTTTTCTAAAGAAATTTCTACATAAAAAATGATTTTTATTAAATTTTTAATAGTGGTCAAAAATGTTACAACGTGTTACAAAAATGTAAGAAGGTGCACGAATTTCTTGTGAAAGGAAAATTCATAAATACGATTTTTTTTTATTACCCATTAGCAAAATGTGTCTTGGTTTTGATTTCATGGCGTCCTCACTTTTCAACTACAATAATCATGAGTAATAAGTAAACAATGCGCATGCGTTGCTATGGCGACCGCTGCTGTTTGAAAAAAATTATTATAATTCTTTTTTCCACTTTAAATTATGTTATGCATTAAGTGGGTGAGTTTATTTTCGAGATAGGGGACCACTGAGATCCCATAACTACTTATTTAATTGAAAATAAAAGAGAATTTCATCATTTGTACGAAAGTTTTGCTTTTATTGTTTTAATTAAGAATCAGAAATTCTAAATTCTAATCAGAATTTCAAACTGGATCGTTTTCAATATTGATTCAGGTGAATATCATAAATAAAGAAGGTCCAGGCTGATTGATACGGTCCTAAAGGTTAGAGTTGAAGCAAGAAAAAAACGATGCCAAATCCTAACAACTTACATCTCCATCAAACACCATTGTGCCAATCCAAAAACGTTAATATCGATTGACTGTTCAATGTCTATTCAGTTATCAAAAGAATTTACACAGAAAGTGTCTGAGCTGCATTTAAATATGTCTGCGAAAATGTGTAACGAGCAGTTCAGGATTAACGGTTAAAGATGTCCAGAATGAAAACACAATAAAGTTTCTTTTCCCAAAAAAATTAGACAACAACCATTTTGCCATTAGGTAACCTGTGATCGCCCTGCGGCCATCACATTTTTCTTCATTTTGTAGTGAATCGTATTTATATAATTTTTAAATTGAATTTATAATGTTTATTTTGAGTACTATTCTGAGTAAAAAAGCCTTAAAAGTACATAAAGAGTTGCTCTCCTGCCTAAAATAGTTGGGCTATATTTTCCAGATCGAAGCGCATGTAACAAAATTGCAATACTTTATATTATAAAACATTTGTTTTGATATAAAAATCTAAGTCAAAAGTAAGAGTCTAAGTAAGAGTAGTCAAAAATACTTTAAATATATTATTTGTAAGTTGATGCAATTTATATTTTAAAATCTCACATAATAGATTTAAACTACTTGGTTTTCATTACGAAATTCTTGTTCAGCTGGCCTCAAGTATGGTAAATTTAATTTTGAAATTCAAGAGCATGATGAGCTCCAAAAATTGATAAATCTTTGTCGTAATTTAATATTACTATTAATTAAAAAAAATTTTGCTTGATTTTTAAATCTTTATTTTGCTTGTTTCGAAATTATTATTAGCAACAACAGTTTATAACAACAGGAATCAACAACAGGAAAAATATTACAATAGATACGTAAAAGAGAATCACAATAGCCAATACATGTTTTAATGGAATTCGAAAATCTAAAGTAATTCATAGAAAAACAAAAGCTATATTACATAAATCTCTTTTAAGATCAATTTTAACATATGCTTGTGAAATCTGGACCCTATCTTGTAGGCATGATGTTATGTTGGGTACCTTTGAGAGAAGGGTTTTGAGAAGTATGTTTGGAGGAAATAAACAAAAATGGTGTCTGGCTTAGAAGAACACATTTAGTGCTTTATCTACTCATATTATTAATAAGTTCATTGACCGAACCACAAAAAAAAGTTTTTAATGCCAGATCAGGTAGCACGCGAAAAAAAGGTAGACCGAATTCGAGATGGATAGATGGCCCAGAAAAACACCTTTTAGGCTTAAAAACTAAGAACTGGAAAACGCTAGTTGAAAAAAAGTTAGCCAGAAAAAAACTTTCAAGAAGGTCAAGGCCCACCCTGGGCAGTCCTCCATTAATGATAATGACAATGATCAGACCAAAAAAACCCACCATTTTATTCAGTTTTTTTTTGGTTACGCTTCTGAAAAATATTTCGATAAAAATACTTTTAGAGGTCCGTAAAAAATCACCAAATTATTATTGACACACATGATGCTTAATTAATTTTGATCATTAATCCTTACAGATGTTGAATAAAAGGTGCTGTTTTAATAATTACTAAATACGCTGATATAGTTAGTACTTAATATAAGCACTGCGGTAGTATAGGTTTTTTATGGCCCCCGAAAGGGTTCAGTATCTTAAAATATTTAGTTGTGGTAAATTTTGACTATAATGAGTTGACAGCGAGCAATAGCGTCCTACCAAACGATACTCAATATTATAGTTTATTTTAATTTTAATGGGATGAACTTCTAAATTATAATCTAGAGCAAAAGACTTATGTCTTTTGCTCAATCTAATAACGAAAATCCCCGAAAATTGCATAAAATAATATGAATGAAATTTTTTTTAATAATTCGAAATTACAGTATACTTTCGATATTTCAAAGATGAGGGAACGCTACAAAAAAAAAAATTCCAGGTAGCGAGTTCTCGACAAGTTCAGAACTTAAATATGTTCTAAAAAGTAGAAAAAGATATCCTAAAATATTACTTTGAAAAGTAGTCATAACACGTAAGAATAACTACTATTAAATATGTATGTAATGATAATTGAAGTCAAAATACAACAATGATCATTTTTTTTTTAAAGTAAGACAACAATATTTATGCATTAAACAAAAAAAAATTAGTTTACAATGAACTTACATTGTGATTTCTTTAAAAATAATTCCTTTTCTACTTCGAAAAATATTCGACATTACAAAGTTTTGAGAGGAAACCCTTCGACACAAGAATTCAAATAACATTAGGTAGATATTTAATAGGAAATATATTTTTTTTGATATAACAAGGTTTTCGATATATCGAAGTTCGAAACATGAAGAGAATATATTTTTTCATTTGTGTCGGTCTTTTAGTTTCCTTTATGATTTCGCGGATTTGATTAATACCGATTGATTGATTATTTAGTTATTCCACATACGAATAAAGGATAATCAGCTAGTTTATAATAAAAACCATTTATCAAAAACTGAATTTTAATTTTTAGTTTCCGGTAGATCAATTTTAGTTCTTCCACTTTATAATAAGATTCAGTTTAATTTAAAACTGTCTATTTGAGTGTTTTTAGAATTCCTCAGTGAAAAAAAAAAAGTGTTTATTGTCCGATGAACAAGTGAAAGAATGATTTATTTTCAAATATGGTATTTTCCCTTTAAGATATTTGTAAAAGCAAAATGTCTAACGGAAGATAAAAAAATAAAAATGAAATGTAACAACAAAGAAGCGTCATTGTTAAAATTGAATGGAAGTTTTGACAGAATTGAACAAACATTTCACAAAAGTAGCGACTCAATAAAAGAAAGAAAAAAAATCTGTTTTTGTCTATTTTGACAATGATAGTGCCTTACAAAGAAATGAAAAATTGACTTTGACAATGCATTGAAAAACTCTTATTCTAACACTATAAACATATATTTCATCATTTCGATGGAATTTAAGATCAAATCTATATAATGTATCGATATTTCTTATAGCGCATAGCCTTATGGGCACCATTCAATTGCAATAAAATATGTACAGTTCCCGGCCATATTATGAGACGCACTCTAAGATTCTGTGTAAAATCTTAATTATCTGGTGATACTCTATACAGCTTTATTGTTTATGTGAATTTTTGCACTTGTTTACGTTAGTCTATCAATGGGTTAAATTTGACGATATATAATTTCGACGATAGAATACATTAGACGATATATTATATAAATATATAGACTATTTATTATATCAAGTATTATACTGATATATTATAATAATTAGATCAAATTATTTGACTCACTGTAGTGTTTTAATAATTGCATGTTGTGCAGGAGTTTATAGGTAATGCTTTCATATTTAAACACACATGTAATGGGTGTTTATTTGGGAATTTTTTTTATATGCTTCCAATTGAATGAATATATTATTTTTTAACGTACTGCATTGCAATGTTAACCAATTGACACACTAACATAAACAAGTACAACCCATTTTCAGCAAACAATGTATAGTATCACCTGATAATTAAAATTTTACATAGAATCTTTTAATGCTTCTAATAATATGGACAGCAACAGTAATCCTTGGTCTTCTACTAGCAAACTCATCAGCAAGTGCCCAAAGCTAAACTAAAGAATTATCAGGTCTTCAGACGAGCACAAGTTTACATTAATTTAGAACGAAAAAATAACTCACATATTTCAACTTATTTAAAAATCGCCAATTTAGCAAGACTTTGAAAGAAAATTGTCCTAATCAATGAATAATTCTTAAGTTTCATGAGTTCAGTTGATGTAACGATGGAACTACCATTTCTCTGTACATATTTAAAAATCGCGAGCGCTCTTCGTGTGCTCAATTTAAAGTTGCTATTCGTTTCGGTAGGCAAAAATTAAAAAATTTAGAAACTTGAAATTACGGAATTGTGTAGAAAAAATGTACAAGGAATGCGATGAAATAAGAAAAATTAAAAATTCGATATTTTGTTCTAAAATTATTTACTTTTAAACTTGTAGAAATTAATACCAGGCGGTATACGCTCGATAGACCGCAGGATTGCAGAGGCTTGAAATTTGATTTGCTAAAAGGGCTATTTGTTTATAAACCTACTACTTTTTTTTAATGAAAAATTCGTCTTGTTTGAAATTTCTTGCAATATTAAGTGCTTTTCTGCGAATTTTTTCTTCTTTTTTTTTGTTCCAATTTTTTTGTTTTACGTTAAATTTTGTTTTCCTGCTGAAAAACTTTTCTGCCTTTTCTTGTAGGTGTGTAGAAAAATGGTCAGGAAGTATGATTGAATTAATAAATCTACGATTCGTCGTATTTAAATTCGATAATTACATTCCGTTAAACTTGTTGGGCGACATTTCATTACATTACATACGACGCGCTTAAATGTAGCGTAGAAATTTGAAGCACTCGTCTACAACCATTCATTCAATGTTACAGCTTTTTTGATCCGCTATGCCTCAGGGGGCCTTCCAATGAAGTAAACCGGTTTCGAATCCTAGCTATAGCTGGTTGATACGAATTCTGCTTGCGCCGACCGCAATGCTGACGTAAAATATCCTCAGAGGAAGACAGATCATGAGTTGGAATCTCCTTGTCGGCAGGCTAACCGTGGGAGATTTTGGTGGTTTTTCTTCTCCATGTAACGCAAATGCGGGTTAGTTCCATGAAAAAGACTTCTACGAAGGCAATCTCCCTATGTCAGGCGTTCCCTTGTCTTCTGGATTGGGTTGAAAATGACAAGGCTACGTAATTGGACATGAATAGTCGTAAATCTAAAATTTGGGTCAGCTGTTCAACGACGGTTTTAAAATAAAATAAAAATCTTTCATAGCTATTATCAACGTTTATTTATTATTATACTTAAAAAGCGCAACAACCCGGCCAATACTCATTTTTCGAGCAGGTTCAATAAAACCATTATTGAACCTGCTTAAATTTAATTAAAACAGAATGCTTAACAATTTCTTGATATGAACTATTCACATTTATTATTTCAATTCTACTCAACTTGTAGCTCATTTTGTTTCAACTTTTTGATGTTTAACGGGAGAAAAGAATTTTCAATCAGAAATTTGCCAACTTGTACGTTTATATGCGTAAGACAGCTCACGCGCGTGACTTTTCAATTCTTTCTTGCCAACGTGGAAAAAAAAAGTCGATATTTAAGAGTAATATATAAATATATTATTGAAATTTCTTTTTTATTGATCAAGAGATTTTTTTTTTAATTTTTTTTTTTTTTTACATTTAATAACATAATCAAATAATTTTTGTTTTTCTTTCTTTGAAGAGATTCATTTTCTTGAAGTATATCTGTAATATGGAAGCCTAAAAACTAATCAGGCCGCGTCAGAACCGGGTTTAGCTTTTCTCTTATCTATTCTCATAAAAACTTTAGGCATTCACTCAGTCTTGCAGTTAGTGAAAACTATTAACTCTTTTTCTGACCTGTTTTTACCAGAATTGCTCCTACAAAGCTTTTTCCAGTTTGCTAAATTCTACACTTAACAATTTTATTTATATATATATATATATATATATATATATATATATATATATATATATATATATATATATATATATATATATATATATATATATATATATATATATATATATATATATATATATATATATATATAAGGGAAAAATCAATACACGATCAATTTTATCAATTTTTGGTACGAAAGGGGGCAATTTTTAATTCATAACCATTTTTAAAATTTTTATGACGAAAGCATTTTAATTTAGAGACGATGCTGAGCATATAATCTATTTTTAGGATTGCAATGTTAGCTCTGAAATTTCGAACACAACTTAGAAAAAAAGAAAACTCCTGTTGACCAAGCATTGAGAAAAACTAGCCTCTGTTGATAATTTTTTTTTTGGATAACCAATCGGGATATTTTACGTCAGCATGATGCTAGGCGGAAGTAGAATTCAAATCGACCAGCCATAGATGGGATTCGAACTTAAGTCACCTAACTGCAATGTGAACGTTCTATTCTTAAAAAAAAAAAAAAAATTTGAAATTAATAAAGTAGCGTTATTCTTTAGGCACTCGTTATGCTAACAGGCACTCAGGGTTTCTCGGACAGTAGATAAATTTTTTTTTGATTTACGTAACTTGTGCCAAAAATATATGCAAAAAAAAAATCTTACGAAAAAGAATATATGTAACTTCAACTTTCCTAACCAAACTATTGAGATATTATTGGGTCAGCAATTCAAACTTTTAGATAAAAATGTACAAGCTTGCAGAGCAATTAATTTTTTTTTTATCACTGCTCTTTACCTATCGAATAAACTCTAATCAGAAAGAACAAGCAAATAAATTTTCTTTGATCATTCTATTATTTGACACGATCATTTGATAAGCTATCGAACAACAGACAGAGAGTGAAGCTAAATTGCAGGAGGGCACTCCACCAAACATATTCTAATGATATTTATTCCACCCAAAAAATGTTTAGGGTTAAAATAGAAATTGAGAAAAAGTAATAGAAAAAGTTAATAACCAAAAGGGTGGATGCAAAAGTAAACCGAGTTTGTTTATTCATTTTTCAATGCTTCCAAACAAGTTATTATATCGTTTTATTCTACGAAATAACGAACGGATAGCATAAGAAAAAGAACATTTTAAGAAAATACCTGTCTTCCAGACGGAACAAAGCATAAAAATAAAAAAAAAAACGTTGAACTGCTCAATAGAACGGCGTGCACGTGCTCTTTGCAATTAATTCCATGTGTAATTACGGCAAGAATCTACACTTGAGAAAAAACCTTTTTTCAACCTGTCTTCGCCTCAGAATTCGAACATTTCCTTCCTATACCGCACCGCCGCCCCATTTTTTACCTGTGTAACTTCGTGTGGGGTTTAATGCTAGAAGCCCAAACGCCTTGGCCACTATTAAGAGCTTTAATAAAGCTTGCTTCTGCCTCGTATGATACTTGATTTCATTGCTGGAGGTCTCATATCAACAGGTGTAGTACGTGTCCTTGATTTATGAAGCTTTTTTTTGTTGTTGTGGTAATTGTGAGAAATTCTCGAGAAGTTAGCGTTTTGAAATCTCCGAATAACGTTTTTTATTGGAGGTGAGTGATGGATAAGGCGAATTGAGTAGGAAAATTTGATTATATTGAGTCGTTAAAGTGGCGCTTCCGGCGTTGAGAGCCAATTAATGTTCTAAACTGATAATTTGCGAAAAGTTATTGCAGAAATCTTTAAGTACCTAAAAACACCAACAAAAACAAATTATTCTCTTTTTTCATTTATTTGGTATATTGGAAATATTTTACTTTGTTAAAAATATTTTTACGATGTCCAGAGGTAAGAATAATCATATTTTTTAAATTGAATTACAAGTGCCAAAAAAATTCTAAAACAATTTTAACAGAAACAAAATGAGGTGTTTAAATTAATTTTTTTTAAGCTGCTTTTATAGGATTTTTCAAAGTTTTTAACTTCGAATTTTAATATCACTTTATTACACATATAATAAAGACATATATTCAATACAATTACACATATATAGCTTGCATAACTGAATATTTGTACAGCGAGTGAATAAAGACATGAACCAATGAATCCGCTAGTTCTGGTGAATCTAAGTGTGTCCATCATAATCCATGAATTAAGAAATCTGTGTATCAGTGCATTAGTGAATCCGACAAATGAAGTATTGAGAATTCAGGGTATTATTGAATCGAAGTATAAATGATTCAGTCAGTCGGCGAATTAGGAAATCAGCGTAATAGTGAATAGAAGAATTAATGAATCCATCAATCGACGAATTAGAAAATCAACTTATTACTGAATCTGTGTGAATCCACGGATCATCTAATCGACGAATTTGATATTTAAAGCGTGAATAGATAAAATGGTAATTAGGCGTATTGGTTAATCAGAGAATTATGTAATCAATAACATTCAATAAAATTTAAAAAAAGAAACTAATATTTATTTTGTCGAAGATGCTTCACTGTAGAAATTTTGGAACATGTTGAACTGTAATATCATTTTGTAATCGTAATCGCAATCATAAATGTTTTGCAAAATTAAACCAGATTAAAATACAAAGTATTTTTAAATTTGATTACTATGTAATGTAATTATAACTAAATGTTACTTTAAAACAGCGTTAAGACTGCAACATAAGTAATAATATTCAAGTTCCCGAAATCAAAGCATCAGTTCAAACACTCAAAGCTTGATTTATTTATTTAGTTACTTTTTTTTGTCAAACCTGCCATTAACAGTCGTGATGGCTCAGGGGATAGAGCCCTTCCAATGAGATGAACCGGGTTCAAATCCCAGCGAAGGATGGTCGATACGAATCCAGCTTGCATCGATCACATTGCTGACGTAAAATATCGTCAGTGTTAGATGGATCATGGGTTAGAGTCCCCTTGCCGTCGGGCAAACCGTGGGAGATTCTCGTGGTCTTCCTCTCCATGTAACGCAATTAGTTCTATAAATATTCTCTTCACGAAAACAAATTTCTCCCAAGTGCTTGATCCAGGAGTTCCCTTGTCTTCTGGATTGAGTTCAAAATGACAAGGCTAAGGAGTTGAACATTAGTAGTCGTAAATCCTAAATTGGGTCGGCTTGTCAACGATGGTTATAAAATAAAGCCTGCCATTCGATTGTTTTTTTTTTTTCAATTCAATCGCGAACTTATTTGACAAGCATCAATAAAAAAAAGTAGATTAAATAAACTATAATAAAAACTAAAGATGAATTTGTGACAGACATTAACAATAAATATCTACAAATTAATTTAATACAGTTTAACAACCGTAATAAATGTCTCGTAACGAACTGAAATCAATTTCACCTCCCATCCTGCTTCTTAATGATATCTTTAATCATTGACTTCAACGAGGAAAATAAACGTTTATAACGGCCCAGTCTAAATATATCTTTCATATCAAAAGATATTTTAACGTTGAATAATATCGTTTGTATTCTTAAATGTCGTTTGGCATCATCCATCTTAAGAATAATGTAGGAAAGGGGGCAGGATTCGGTGAAAAGCTGATAGAATTTGTAATTGATAAGGAGGGGTGTGCATGTTAAGCAAATATGTCTTTAGCTTTGGCCCCTCGAGACCCCCACCCAGAACTTCCAACGGAATCAAAAGCGAAAAATGATACAGATCTAGAGAATTTACTGGAGTTCAAAGACGTGTTCCCTCGCCTCATTAATCATTGCTTTAAAGGAGAGTGTTCTAACTTTTGTGAGGGGATACGCAATGGGGTTATTTTTACAAAAGAGATACGCAACCGTGACTCGAATAACTACAACAGATCGATAAATCAGGTAAAAATAAAAAAGTTCGAATGCTAGAACTTTAGCATAAAAAAATGATAGATTAAATTTGGAATTACGGAGCTTATTGCTGGAAATAACAATTTATCCGAAGTCATACACCCTACTCACCCCCTACCCACAAAGTGACGAAGATAAATAGAACGCGCTTCGGATAATTCCACGATGAAGATGTATATCGCAATTCAAACGATAATAATCATTGCTAATTTAAAGTCAAAATTTTAAATGTTGCACAGATGGAACATTTTATAAAATTTAGTAAATTTACATTAAAGCGTTAAATTAATTTAACGAAAGTAAACAAAAGTTACAAGCAAATGTTTTTTTTTTCTTCAGGATTTTATTCTCTCATTAATATGATACAATAAATAAATTTTGGTTCAATTCCAATGATTTAGTTTAAACAAAACTTGTACACAATGAAAATAACTAAAAAGAACTTTGAGTTAAGAGGTTTTCAATGTTTTTCTTTAGTATATTATTTTACAGCATGTTAAAAACCTAACAGTGCAAGAATCGTGTAACTGTTTTTCCCCCACTAAATTTTTCAAACATTTTTCAGGTTGTGTAAAATATAAGTTTATGATTGATTCCCATCAATCCCATAGTTTTAATCTTATTGATTTCCATAGCTTTAATAAAATTTGTACATAATTAAATAATAAAAACTAAAAATAACAAGCAAAAATAAAAACAGCAAATAAAAAATTTAATGCAAATAAATAGAAAGGACTCTCAACTTTGATTTTGTCGAGACTTTGTTTTTATATTATTTTGCAGGATGAAAAAAATATAAAATTAAAAGAATCTAATGGTCTGTTAGAAAAAAAGTTCCTAAAGCCATAACAAAAAAAATTAAGAAGTAAAAATAATAATGAAGAGTTTGTGTGTTTCTTTTATAACCCTAGAGCCGTTTATGATAGCACCCTGAAAGTTGAACATAGGATGGAAGGGAGAATTCCAGACCCTGTTATCAGAAATCAAATTTAAATTAATCCGTTCGGAGGAGACATTTGAAAGATGAATATTTTTTTTTCATGGTATGATCTTTTGCAAACAATTTTAATTTTAGTCAGTGTCATTTTCCGGGTGCGGAAATGCACCGTTCTGTTAGCGTCATGGAAACCGGATTGATGAAAAAAATTTAGCGTCCATTAAAAATGATCCCTACCGCTATAGTTATGAGTAGAGCCCGGATTTTGATGACCTAAAAAAACTCAATTAATGCTCTTAAAAAGTGCAAAAAAATGCCCTTACAAACTGCAAAAAATGCCCTTAAAAGTGCAAAAAATGCCCTTAAAATGCGAAAATTGCGCTAAAAATGCCTTATGACATGACTTAAATAGAAGTAAAAATATTGAACTAAAACAAGGTTTTACTCTTTAAAATTATTATGAGTCGTTTCAAAAAATATAAAGCAATGCAATACTTGTTCTACGTTCATTAAAGTTTGAAAAATATGTTTTATATCCTAAAATAACAACAAAAAAAGGAAAATATATTGACTCCAAAACATTTTCATTTTGTACAGAAACTTTAATGAATATAACAACTTCCATCTCATAATATTACTAAATATCAGAATTACATTGGACTATTAAATGTTTTTTGATATTTTGAAATGTAAACGAGCGTCTCTTGTCTTAAAGCAACTTTTTATTCCTGGAGAAGAAAATTTCCTAGAAAATTGTAATGCTCTAAACTATACAAAACAGAGAAAATGGGAAAGCTGTAACAAAGAATTACTTCTAAAGATTTTATATCAATCAATAACATAGTGAAAAAACATAATGGCATGCAGGTGGTATTGAGAGCTACAATATGAAATTTAAAATTATAAGACAAATATTGCATTTCATGTAATAAAAATGCCCCAATAAATAATGAAAATAGGAAAAAATTAACAAAAAGCTTAAAAAATGCTTTAAAATGCAAAATACGGTCCAAAATTTGGAAAAAATGCCCTATAAATCTTAAAAAATGCTCTAAAGGACAGAAAATGTCCAAAAATGCAAAAAAATGCAAATGTCATCAAAATCCGGGCTTTAGTTATGAGTAAAAACAAATTTATCAATTATGAATCATAGAACTATTTTCTATAAATAAACGAGCAATTATGCTTTTTGTTTAAGTTAGCATTTAATTTTATATCATAAAAGTAGTTAGCTTTAAAAAATGAGAGAAGAGATTTGTTTGTTTGAGATGCTTAATTTTTTTCTGACTTAACTTTTAACTCTGTAAAAATTGAGAAATAGTTTCATAGTGTACTCTGACTGCAACAAGAGTTCGTAAATCTGTCTCAGAGATTATCAAGAAGAGTTCTCTAAATAAGAACATCACACAAATATTTTGAATACAGTTTAATCGACTTATTTGTTTTGTTTATTTTTTGTTTTTATATTTTTTCCTGTTCCCTTGTTTGACCTTTTCCGCATTGGGTGCGAAAGTGTGCACGATCGCTGGAAGAGGTTTTAACAGTCTCTCCTAAAGGTTTTCTTCCAACACGAATGGAAAAAAATTCCGTGCCTTCCAAAAATGGTCGGAAATAGAGATTATGTAGCTACTGATTGAGAAAATTTTTTTCAAAATTAAATTTTGTTTCATCAGCTTTTAGAAATTCTATTTTAGCGTTCATTGTAATAGCAATAGATTTAAAAAAAAAAAATTTTTTTTCAAGCCACTTTCATCGGAGTTTACTATGAGGCACTTGCGTTGCTTTTTGATTTTCACAGCACTATTGTTATGATTAAATTTAAAAACACTTTTTCTTTTCAAAGAATTAAAAAATAATATTAGTGATGTTTGCAAGCTTACAGTATTATTTTTTATGGCGTAATATGCGTTTGAAATGTGAGAATGCATAACATTCATTTATTTATTCATTATTTACTTTTTTTTTACCCATACAAAGAACTAGCATTCAACTAGTACTAAAATAAAATTAGAATTCTCAAAAAAGAACCTTACGTTTTTGAAGAACACTTAAACGGAGAAAATTATTTTAATTAACTTTCAGATAAAAATTAATTTAACCCTAGACTGCTTTCAGTTGCATATTTTATTCTGATATTTTGTTTTTTAATAAATTAGACAGCCCACGTGATTCGAATGAGTGATGACAATACAATAAAAAAGATATTGTTTTTTAGATCCACGGGAACAGGAAGGCCGTGGGTAGAGATGGAGTCTGATTTTCTTACAATGAATGAAAAGAATTGGAAATCAAAAATAAATAGGAATTCGTTATGGAGAAATCTTCAGAGGAAGGAATTGGTCAGCAATGGGCTGCCTGTCTGGCCGGATGATTTTCTTTTAATTTGACATTAAAATCAATATCTTAATAGGATATCTCTTACTGTAATGTTCATTCACTATTCTTCTGTGTCTCATACATTTTAATAAAATCTAAGTTAGTTAAGTTTCTAAATAAAAATGGCTCATATCAAATTTTAACTCTGTCGTTGCATTTCTGTGCTCTGCAGAGCGGCATTTATCTACAAATTTAATTCGGTTATAATTCTCAAATTTAGTTTTTACCATTGCACTCCCTGTACATTTCTTACACCCCTTCATCATTTCCTAAGTCTTAAAGTTCTTGCGCAGCAAAACAAAATATAATGTGAAATCGAACAACCAAAACAAATATAGGGGCTTTTGATATATAGAGGTTAGGGGGCTAGGCTGACGCACATCGACCCCGATGATGGTTTCGCAATAATTGCTGTTTCTTGTCATAAAACAGTTGAAATTATTCAATTAAAAATATGTACTAAAAAGAACACTTGTGCCACTTCAAAATATTTCCCTTATTATGATACAATTAAAATCCAGAAGTGAACATAAATCATTTTTTGGAAATAACATTCAAAACTAAAAGTGCACATTGTTATAACAAATTTGTTGAGTTCGAAACTCTATTTGAATATTTTTTTTCTTACCAAACGGATGGATGCATATTCTAAACACAATTTTTGCATTCATCACATTGTGCATGAAAATGAAAGTTAAGTTCTAAATCATTTAACGAATCTCTTTAACTGCAATTCATAATGGTTGGTGTTGGTTGGTTGGTGTCGTATCCTCTATTGAATCATATTTCATGGTGTGCTTGAATAGTTTTTGTTATTTCTATGGCATTAAAAGAATACAAATCCTCTTCTGTGGGGTAGTTTAAAAAGGTGAAGGCCTGCAGCGACTGCAGGGCAGTTAAAAACATGATAGGGTGTCAGTTCCACATTAAGACAGTTGCCACAGTTTTGATATTTTCTAGTCCCATCTGCAGAAATTTTCATGTTTTTATGATGTTTTGTTCTTAGTCTGATGAGAGTAGTGGCTGTCTTCCTATCGATGTCAAGATTAGTTATTTGATCGTGGGCTTTGATTTTTAAAGGGGTGAGTAGTCTTGACTTTGCAAAAGCATTTGCATCTGCCAACGTGGTTGGGATTGAATTTTGATTTAGATCTCTGGCATTTTTAGCCAAGGAATCAGCTATTTCATTGAACTCTAGGTTCACATGGGCGGGAATCCACTGCAAGAAGCAATTTTTCCGGAGACGCTGAAGTTGTCCAAGTTGTTCTATGATATTCAGGACAAGGCTTGAGGTACCTTTGCTGAGGGCCTGTAATACAGACCTGCAGTCGCTGAAGATGGTGATACCACTAAGCTGCTCCGAAGGTTCAAGATTGATGTACGTTTCGATAGCCGTAGAAATGGCTATCAATTCTGCCATAAAATTAGATGCGATTTTTCCAGCACCTCTCGAAACGGATCATCAGGTAGGAGCAGTACCACTCCCAATTCATAATAATATATTAATATAATATTCAATTCATAATAATATATTTATATAATTAGCGCCAAAAGATAATAATTATGAAACGTTAAATAATATCAGACACCGATTTTAATAAATTTATCTTAAAATGTAACGTATAGTTACACAATTCTAACAATAATAATAATAAAAACAATCCTCCGAAACTTTTGATTTAGAAATTAATCAAAATCAAAAACGTTATAATAGCAGTACGGGTAATTTTAACTTTTAAATTAAGAAAACAAAAATATTTATAGGATAACGATAACTTTATGACTTATATCAATTTTATGCTGATGACAACCGAAACAATATGAAAATTAATGTGGGAAAACTGGATCCGACCATGTGACTTTTCAGCCAATGACAATGTATTGACAATAATGGAAAATTGAGACACTATCATTAGTAGTAAGAAATAAATTGAAATATAAATTGAACAGCACATTTAAAACCAAATTCTTTCTCAATATCCACCAATTCTGGGTCACAGGCGAATATAAAATAAAAGTATACATTAAAAGAAAGTTATTAATAACATAATTTGAAAACCAGTTTTTCAATAAGGTAAATAATTTTTAATCAAGCGTTCTCCAGTTGTGTAATAACTTTTTCACTACGTTCGAAAAAAGAACCGAAAATCTTTCTTCATACAACCCTTCATTAAACTAATTGATTCTTTACAATTCTATAGAGTTATTTGAGAGAATCGAATCATTTTGAGAGTATAATTATTTGAAAACTGGAATTAAAAGAACACCTCTGAATCATTAAAGATGTTATTTCGCACAAGTATAAGAGAATCATAGAATATTTCTGCTGTTTTAATGATAGGCTTGATTCTGCGGGGAAATTTCGAACAAATCTGAGCAATTTATTAAGAATGCGGTTAAGAGAGTATCTTATCAAAATGAAAAAATATTCAAATGAATGCTAATTATGCAATAATTAAGATTTTAATTAAAATAATTGTTGTAATTATTAGCAAAATAAGGATGACAGCTATTTTAAATTAGTATTTAATATGCACTTAGAAATAAAAAGAAAATATAGATAATTAAAAACTCAGATATACAAGAGCGAAGTTGCCAGATTACAAAGTACAACTCTGCAAGATAAACAAGAATAGAGCGTGGCTCGCTGATAGAATGCCCGATTTATAACAATAATTATGTAAAACAAGTCGGATTTCGTTTACCTTATAAATTACAGAATAATAAACTTTATTTAAAGTCAATGATTGCTATGATTTTTATATGTGGTTAACGTTTTTTATTTAACTCTGCGTCGTTTTTCTTACATTTCGTGAATAAAGATACTATTTAGTAAATATTTGTACGTATATTTTTTTATATTTAATTTAATAGAAATCGAAAATTTTTATTAATTATAAACTATGAAATTTTCTAAACAATGTTAAATTACATAATACGGCGCAAATTTAAAAAGTCAGAAATACGGAGAATATACGAAGAATATTTTAAGATATGTTTTGTTAGCAAGACAGTACTTCATTAGGAGACACACAGTCTGACAAGACACAGGAGCCTTTCTGTTATACCAAAAACTGACAGTGCAAATAAGCTAAAACAATTAGAAAAATTGAAATGTAAAAGCAACAAACACAATTTAGAAGTGCACGGTAGTAAGACTTAATAATGACTAAATGCCCATTTGTAAGAAAAATAATACAAGTCCATTTTTTTAATATTTAAAAACTTAATCCAATGCAAAACTTAATCCAAAATCTGCGAAAAATGGGAATAAAACATTGATTTGGATAATTTTCATCTAGGAAAAAAAAATTTCGATTTTTAAAAAAAACTTTAAACACTTTTAAAATATTTTAGTTATTTGTCCGTTCTAAAACTCAGATAATTCTTTCACGGTCCGATGGCATTTATAGTTTGAAATTATAGCTTTGCTTCAAGAATAAGGCACTTAAACTGTGGCTTTTTTATTTTCCTTGGCGAAAGAGCTTCCAAAAACCATGTTAAGCTATCGACCCTGTTCAACTAGTAGTCCATATTAGTAATCAAATTATCCATAAACGTTCCAGAAAAAAAATCAGACGAATGTTCGACAAACGTTCTAGAATTAAACTCTAAAACTACTTAACAAACGTGAGAGGTTGTCGAAAACAGTCAGAAAAGAAGTCATTGAGAACGATTGGCGGTATATACAAATCATTATAACCTCAGGATTGGCATTCTGAGATTTCATTGTTTTCGCCAAAAGGTGAAAGAAAAAAAAAGAACGCTGAACGAAGTATGATAATTGGGCAATAGGCAGAAAGTGGTTTTTACTCATTGGGCGTTCATCCAAATGAATAAAACATGAAATAAAAAGTTCTGAGGTAACAAGTGACAGCTGTAGCTCAGTAAAGAAACAGTCAGCAAGTAAATCTGTCAGTTTCTGTTACGATTCTGGGATTGAAAAGTGTGCAATTTAACAGTTCAAAAATAGATTTAAAAAAAAATTTATCTCAATTTTTTTTCTTCCTTCATCTGAGATACGACAGTTATTTTGTTTCTTTATGTATGTAAATAAAATAAGAAAGTGACCTTCAGAATTTTTTTATTTTATTCCAAATTAAATTATTTTGTTTTGACGCTGGTGAATAAGTGATGTGGAAGTAAATGTGAAATGCTTAATAGCAAATGACACACAGTATCTAAATTACGAATGAGCGTAATGTTTATTCAGAATACGGAACTTTCAAAGCAACAGAGTAAAAAACAAGTCTTTTTCACAAGCCTAGAGCAAGTAAACTCAACGATTACTTTTTTTATTAATTAATTTATGTACTTAATTAGTTATTTATTGGAACACAAAACAAGAGGACATTGTGAAAAAATAGTAACAAATAAATAATAGAGAATTTACTTACGGATAAGTACCAATGGAGCAGTTACTTCCTGAAAATGGAATAATTTCTTTTGGTGCTTAGAAATGATTTATTTATTTATTCTTTTTTTTACGGTTTCTATAACCATTGTTTCATATATGTTTCGTCAAATTATGGAGTTAAAAACATCACTCAAAGTGATTAACCTTTGTCAATATTTTTAAATTCATTCTAATACTATCTCTTAAAAGTCTATGCCTTCCAATTTCGATTTTATTTTATTTTATAACCGTCGCTGAACAGCGGCCCAATTTTTCGGGTTTACGACAACTAATGTTCAACTCCGTAGCCTTGTCATTTTGATTCCGATCCAGAAGACAAGGAAACTCCTGGATAAAGTATTGGAGGAAATTTGCATTCGTGGTGGACTTTTTGATGGAGCTAACCCGCATTTGCGTTGCATGGAGAAGGAAACCATGAAAATCTAACACGGTTAGCCTAACGGCAAGGGGACTCTAACCCACGATCCTTCTACCACGATATTTCACGTCAACACTGTGGTCGGTGCAAGCCGGATGAGGGACTCGTATCGACTGGGATTCGAACCCGGTTCACCTGCTTGGAAGGCGAGAGCTCTATCCCCTGAGCCATCACAGCTCTTTCCAAATTCAATTGAAACAGCATTAATTGAATAACGGCAATTGAATTGAAACAAATAATAATTGAAGCCGCGATGGCTCAGGGGATAGAGCGTTCGCCTTCCAATCAGGTGAACCGGGTTCGAATCCCAGTCGATACGAATCCCGCATCCGGCTTGCACCGACCACAGTACTGACTTGAAATATCCACAGTGGTAGACGGATCATGGGTTGTTTGAGTCCCCTCCCCTTCAGGCTAACCATGGCAGGTTTTCATGGTCTTCCTCACCATGTAACGCAAATGCGGGTTAGCTCCATCGAAAAGCCCTCCTTGAAGGCAAATTTCTCCCAATATTTGATGCAGGAGTTCCCTTGTCTTCAGGATTGGGTTCAAAATGACAAGGCTACTGAGTTGAACATTAGTAGTCGTAAACCCATAAAAATTGGGTCGGCTTTTCAACGACGGTTATAAAATAATGATTGGATAACGAAACAATTATTGTTCTGAATTTCTAACAGTTATTCGGGACAGTTATATTCAATTTTGTCTATCTTTAGTTAACAATCTCAGTGTTAACCCCTAAATCTGGCCACATAAAAAGCACTCGAAAGTCTCGTCTTTAATTATAAACCATTTCAAAACGATGAGGCTAATTCAGTACTCATTTTTTAAAAATACATTTGTCAGTTTATTCAGTATATATATATATATATATATATATATATATATATATATATATATATATATATATATATATATATATACTGAATAAACTTATATATATATTTTGAATAAATTTATTTTATTATATAAATAAAAAAAAGTGCTTAGTACCTTGTGGAATCTGAGGGTCTATGGCGACGACACTCTTAGTAGCCGATGTGCTCTTGAGTGCCATCTTGTAGTACTCCATCTTGGTGACAGGGGATGCCCTGCTCCATGCCCCCATCTCCTCCTGACTCCTCAATGATGATGATGATGAATATGGGGAAGGGTATGAAGGTCTACTTTCGTACATTTTCTTCGGTGTAAATGATGCTGAATGCTGTAAAAATTTAACACCTGTACACATCTCATAAAGTTTGAAGCGTATTATGTTGTTCATGAAAAAATAATTAAAAAATAAAAATTGTTTCTTAAAACATATTTTTTAAAAACTTGTTACTTTATATTACAAGAAAAAGTTGTTTCAATAAAATAAATATATTATTACATTGCAGTTTTGGTCGTACATTTTATTTGCTTGGAAAAAAAAAACATGTTTGCATTATTACATCTTACCCAATGAAATTTTACTTCGATCATTTTTATTAAAATAAGTAGAGATATTGTTAAAGTCTAGAAAAAATTTAAAAAAAAAGAAAGAACGATTTATTTTAATATTTACATAAAAAAAGTCTGAGCAAAACTATTATTCTACCACGTATACCACCAACTAGTGAATTATGGATCAAAAGAATCCTAATGAAATTTATTATTTCAAAATACATCTCCCACACATTTAATATTTAACTTAATATTTTGCTTCCAAAGTTATTATAAAATCAAACATAAATTTAAATAAAGATTGACCAAAAAGTTTTAAATGTATATATTAAATTAATTACAATGAAATTTACAACTATCAAAATCTAGAATCGAACACTATTGTTTCATACAAGAGTTTGCAAAAAATTATGAAATATTAAAATAAGAAGTTGTGCTGTGTTTAGGTCGTAATTATAATTTTTATGATAAAATAATTAAATAGCAAAGAAATTATTTTCGAATAGCAACTTAAATAAATAAAAATAGTGCGTGGGGTCCCTCCGCGCGGAAGAAGTGAAACTTCGTAATGTGGAAATGAAAATAGGAAGGGGTAGAAATTGATTTTTGGTGAAATCATATTGTTTCTTTAAGACAAACTTTATTAACAATACTTACAATTCACAATTGATCGCATCTTTTAATTATCATTTTCGAGTGGAGAAATATCCAAGTCTATAACATTTACAATGGGTTTATGATAACTAAAGTAACATACGAAATGTTTGAATTCTATTTTTTCAATATTTCTTGCAAAAACTGCATCAATGGTAGTTACCCCTTTGGTTGTTGGATCATTCCTACCATTTATCATTTCCAATCCAAATTTGCTTTAAAGAAGGTTAATAATGTTTCAGCTTCAGGTAACGAGATATTCACATTAAAATCTCCTGCAAGGATCACAGGCCGCTCACAATAATCAATTTCTTCACCAGCAGCGTCTGCCAGAGCTTGTGAACCTGCAGTGGATAGTGGCAATAAAGATTTTGCAATAAATAATTTAATGTCCCTCATTGCTGCATTTGGTGAAATATAAATGGCAATTAGAAAAGAGAAAGCCTAACAATCAATTGATATTCACAAGAGACGTACCTTGACATAACCTTAAATCCGTCGCATTGTCCGTGGGATTGTTTTCACTCATTTTTTACAATTGTTATCCACCAAGTTCGAAAATAAAAAATACTACCCTTTTAAATTATATGTGTATCAAATCAAACTAAAAAAATATTTATAGAAAAACAATACTTTTATGACTATTATTATTTTTATGTTAATGAGAACCAAAACAAAATGGAAATGAATGAGGGAAAACTGGATCCTACCACGTGATTTCCCGGCTAATAAAAATGTATCGTTAAACGTTTAACGCAACCTTGTTGGAAGTCACATAAAAAGTTTTACTTCAAAAAAATTTTAAAGTTTATTTTTTAAATCTGTTTCCTTTATTTTTAATTTTAATTAGCGTTTCTTAATCCGCCCTTTCGCAAAAACGCGGTTCCTTATTCTGGAGTTTCGAAAAAAAGAATGTATTTTTTTTTTTTTTTTTAAAAGAAAATTTATTTTTGCGACATTTTGTAATGAGGTGATTCACAGTTCGTAGACGAATCAAACACGAAATAAATAAATATCATGCTCGTTAGTAAAAAAAAAAAAAGATTCCATCGAATTTGTCGAACACGGAAGATTATATCCAGACTGTTGCCACCTGATGTGAGAAGAATTTTGTGCCTCGTTAAGTTACAAAATGTAAAACGATCGGCGAAAATGAGAGTTCAGTCACACATAAGCCTAAGATAGATGAAGAGTTATGTTGAAATCCTTTTTATTTCCTCTAGTCGTCATATGATGGATATCCTAGTTGGGAGAGTGAAATATGAGAACGGATAAAAAAAAAAAAAAACAGTTCTAGTAAGTCGCAGGTACAATTCCAAGGTGATATTTCATAAAGTCGTTAATTGATGAGCTACCATTTATTGAGACTAATTTTCGTCGATTTCTCATTGGAATGGTGGCAGCTTCCGTGAAAAGAATGTAAAAAATGCTTTGGAGGCCGTACTTTAATAGACGGAAGAGCTTAAAAAGTTACCGAGAAGTTTTTGATCTAATGATTGTTATATTCCTTACAATACAATTGGAATGATTTGGAGGACATATTTGAAATCGACTTATTGTAAGCAAGAACACACTATGCCCTGTAAGCAAGAACACACTATGCCCAAGCAAGAACACACTATGCCCTGAACAAGTGTACTCATTTTTTTTCAACGAACTGGATTTTTTGAGGGCAATTTAAAAAATATTATCCCAATAAGTTTTTCAATCAAGCTATCATAAGTATAACCACTTTCTTGAAATTGTAATTTTATATCTAGAATCAATAACGCACATTAAAAAAAAGGGAGGAGAAAAAACTTCAGTTTTTTAAACTCCTGAACTGTTTTCGCAATTTGAGCTCACCTCGCTTACTGATTGGGCTCTTGTGCATTTTAGTCTAGCTTTGTGGTAGTCTTTGTAAAAAGAAGTTATGGATGCAACATATGACCACATCTGTGAAACTTTTAATCTTATACAGTTAAATTTATTTAATTGTATCGAATTTCGTAGGCTTAAATTTCATTTGATTAAAAAGGTTCAACTTCATGCAATTTATACACTCTACTAACTATTTATTACACACTACTAACTATTATAACTTATAATTTATACACACTACTAACTACTAACACAATTATAAATTTCAGTGCTTAAAGTCACTCCTTAACAACACGAGTTTCTTACCGCATCTTCTTAGCTCGTGGAAATGCATTTTGCCCTAATTTGCCTTTGTCGGCCACTGCAGTTTTTCTTGTTTTACTTTTTCTCGTTTACTTATTTTTTTTTCTTTTCTGTTTCACTCTCGGCTTTTTTTCCATTTTTCGTTGGCAAACTTTACGTTTTCTGTTTCAAATCTCGTTTTTTTTTTTTTTTTTTTCATTCTCGTCTGGCGAATCTAGAGAATGAGCGCTTTTCTTTGAGCGTTCCAAACATGTAGACTTTTATTACTATCTTAATAGGTTTTTTTTGAAGCAAATAATGTTTTATATCATCAAGTTTCTATTTTTAATTGCATTGTAAAATAAATTTACTGAATTTTTTTGTGTAGTACGTCTGTTCATTGTTATAAATTTCAACGTAACTGAATACTTTCCAACAAGAATATGTAAAGGAATATTCTCGGTATTGCAGGATATATTTTTTTGTTGATGGCGGGCACTTGGGTCTATTTCCCATTGGCCTCAGAATTGCTACTCTCTTATCGTTACCCAGTGAGCACCTATGGCTAAGCCACGGCGGTGGAGTAGCGTCGCCCACGTCATACAACCACAAACCCGTTTATAGGGCGGGTTACATTCACACACAATCACACAGAAGAAAGGACATAGAGAGGACAATGAGAGAGAAAGAAACATCCATGCCCCGACCGGCATTCGAACCCGCAACCATCGGCTCCGCAGTCAGGCACGCTAACCACTCGGCCACCTGGTGGGCATAATGCAAGATATCAAAAACATTCTTTCATGTTAGATTTCACCAAGAAATATCTCTGGTGTTTCACTACACCACTTTTGGTGTTGTTTTGACTTTTTTTCTTTACAGATGGCGCCACTTGAGCTTAATAATAAAGAAAGATTTTGTTTTATTATTTTTTCTTCTTCTTCCCTTTTTCAGTTTATATTTTATTCGCTATGTTGGTAGATGAGTAATATTTTATGTTTGGCAATGTGGCCATTTAAAGGTCAATTACTCATTTATAATTCAATGAAAAAAATCGCAATGTTATGTATAAATCATGCTCTGATAATCAATTAAAGAAATAAAAGTAAATGTCCGGTAAGATTTTGAAAATTTCTTTGTTGTGCTAAGTTGTTATTGTTTCATTTTCCCACATTGTATTTAGTTTCGATAATTTTAATGATATTCTACTTAATTTTTATGATTTTTCCATTATACAAGTTTCATGATTTATTAAAGGTTCATTCCAGGTGTAATGCACCAAAGTTCGCAGCTACAAAATGTACGCATGTTTTTAGTTGTGTCATAATAAAGAGAAGTAATTACTACCCTATACACTAGACTTAAAAGTAGATACACTAGATCATGGCAAACAAGGATAGTATATTCTATAAGGACAGGTATTCTTTGGCCAAGCACTAGACTTTTTTACTATATACAACATAACTGCCTACTTTTTTATATCGGAATGCATTTCAATATTATGATAAAAGTTTTTTCTAATCCTTTTAATCTAAAATTAAAAAACAATACTTTTTCAGTTTTGCAAAAAAAATAATTGTTATTTAGTACATTATTTTCCAAACAGATTTCAAACTATGCGTCAAATATTCTATCATTGAAATGCATGTCCCATAAACTAAACATGCAAATAATCATAATTGGGTATAACATGGAAACTACTACTACTATAAGAACTATTTCCACTTCGAAAAATTTACTAGGAATAACTTTTACCTTTTAGTTTAATCAATAAACAGAGTTATCTAATTACAATAAATATTTACTATCCAGCAGAATTTGTTTTATCACATTTTTATTTGACTGGAAGCAAAAAAATGCATGATGATTTTTCATTTGCCCGTAATTTGTAAATTAAATGCTTTTTTACGCATAAAAAAACTAAAATTTCAACTTCAAACTTGTGTATTATGTTTTGTTTTAGTTCCTTGTATTTACTTATGAAATGAAAAAAATATGTTAGCTTTTTTCATTTTTTTCCCAAAAATATTAGTAAAGGAAGCGGTTAATGTTTATTTTGTTGCTAGAAGTCTGACTCGCTGAAAATGCCGTTTAATGGTTAAATTTAATGGGAATAACATGACCTATGACGTAGGCTATAGTAAACCCAATTGAATAACAATATTTCGTGATGAATTTTATTTGGCTAAACAAAGTATAAACAAAAAAAAATAATTTTTTTCCACCAACTATATGGTATTTACCATATGTCTACAATTCGAATTCATCAAACTATGGAAAGAGGCCAAAAGGGTTTGACAGCATTTAGTTTGAAGTAAATAGAACAGATTTCTCAATTTAGATGCCAAAACTTCCAGGCCAAAATCAACAACTCTTTTCAATGGAATGGACAAACGGATCATTTTCTTGAAATGGAAAGCAAACAAGATCAAAGTCATTCCACTCTTTCGACAAAATGTTTTCTTTGAGAAGACGAAACAAGACAAACAAACGCCGACGAAATTTAAAAACACGAAATAAAAACAGACAACAGGGTGAACAGGCAACGAAAAAAAAAATAATAAAATGAAAAGGAGTAGCAACCTTGAAATATAAAAAACGAAATTGCTAGGTTGGTTTATTTGCAAAATCGAAATAATCTATATAAAAAGAATTCTACGATTTACAATTATATTTTGAGAAAAGAATCATTGGAAATTTTATTTTTTCAGTCGTCAAGCATTTACGAAAGCAATTCAAATCGCTCAAATTTTACAGAAAATTTCTTTTTTGGCGTATACTCTTTAGTAATTGTTCAACTGCTTTTATAAAAAGTTTTTCTTTTGATTTTACAAGTATTTTTTAAGTATTTTTTTAATGGTTTCTCAAAGTTTTATTCCATTTTCCAATCGATATCACAGACAGATTTCAGCAATTTTAAAATTAAATTTTCAATAAAGTTTGAAGTAATTTTTCAGATTGATTTCACCCAGAGGCTTTAGTAAGAGATTTTTAACTTTCCGATTAGTTATGCACAATTTTTACAATCGTTCATTTTCCAAGTATATAAAATCGGTATTCAAAAAAATTATTAAAAATTTCAATTTTAGAATTACCAAGTAAAAGCAGAAATGATAAACTTATATACTACGAAAAAAGGATTGATCTCGATTATTCACATTTATCACATAAATACCTTAAAAATAACTTTCTTTTTTTTTTTGTAATTTGAAGTTGAAATTGTTCCAAAACTTAAAACAATCTTAATTATTTATTTCCACGAAAACAACTTAAAAGTAAAAATTAATATTTTAAAAAAATTGTTTTTGAAACGGATTTTTGAAATATCGTCTTGTGAAATATGATCAAATCATGAGTATTTTGAGTTCTAACTTTTTACTTAAAGCCTTTTTTTTTAAAATTAATTTTAAAGTTGCCTTTCTATTTAACAGTATAAACACATTTAAGAAACAAATGTTAAGAAATTCGAAAAGGAACATTAGGATTACTGGAATTATAGCCTAAAGACAATTCTTCAGACTTACTTTTTATAAATTCTCATCAGTGTTATCATTTCGAACAGTATATCATCACGTATAATTTAATATTGCAGTCAAGGAAAATGACAAAAAATGTTCCCTCTAGAGTCAAAAACTAAACAACCCTGAAAACCTTTTTTGTTTGGAGCGAAGACGAAAGTACTACTTTATCAGTTCGAAAAAAAATACACCTTAACCAAATACTATTACTCCCCCTTCCAAAACTTAGAGTTTTTATATTTTATTTTAAATAGTTTTATTCCGGTGTCGGCACTATTACTGTTGTCTTTTAATTAGAGAACTATCGCGATTGTTGTCATTTTAAAGAAACTGTTTTCCTCAAAAAACCGTTATCTTTTTTTCTTCTTTTTAAAACATTGTCTTGGTAAGCCTGCTTGGTAGGGCACTGGGTCCATGTCCAAGAGGGCGTGGGTTCGATCCCCGTCGGTCGAAGACTCCCGTATAGAAAAGGGTGACTGATGCACGTTAAATCTGTCGAGTCATAAAGTCCTCCATGTTCCCATAACAAATCATACCTCTGAGGGTACTGATCCAGGAGTTTCCTTGTCTTCTGGATTGGTTCAAAATTAAAAGGCTACTGAGTTGAACATTAGTAGTCGTAAACCCATAAAAATGGGTTTACGACTGTTTAACTACGGTTATAAAATAAATACTAATAAATGATTCAACAAATTTCATTATTGTAGAAAATTTGTACGCTAATATTGGACAAAACTAAGTAGCATACAGTATCACGAACTAGTTTTTCCCCTTTTCTTATCCACTCTATTGTTTCGGTCCCCCAATACAAAAGATCATTAAATTCTCAACTGAATTAAATATAGAAAAGTGCCTTATTTTGTCAAGCTAAAAATTAGGAAGCGATTGTGGATTGTCAACATTTTATAGAATTGTTTTTCTAACAAAATTTCTGTCCCCTTTGTCTCGTTAAAATATAACTTGTTTGTGCTATGCATATCAGGGCACTTTTTCAACCATTCTGCAATAATAAGTTTAAAGTATATAATAAGTATAAGTATACAATAAATTTAAAGGCAAATAATCCGATGGAAAATCTGAGTATAGACTAATATTTTTTACCTCTTTTTTTATCTATCAATATTTTTTTTTATCGATTTTTGATCTATAGATTAATATTCTTTCTCTGAGATCGCTCATCCAAAATTCAAGCCATTTTCAATACCCCTATTGGCTATCAATTTTTTTTACTTTCTTCATATCACACTATTACAGGGCATCAAAATTCCAGCCTAATTTAATGTACATACATTAATAATATGCTTTTATATTGCCAAATTGAAAAATAGAAAACGGTGAAAAAAATTTTTTATTGACTTGGTAACTTTTGTAAACTATATTTTTCCATACCCTTATTTCTTATCAATTCCTTTGGCTTTCAATGCTTATCAAAAGGACATCAGAATTCCAATCTAATCAAATATAATTTTAAAGCTAAAAATGGGAATTCCATCAATATCGTAACAAAAAAAAATTCTTTTACAACAAAGCGCACCCATTAGGTCGAGTCGCAGATGGAAAAAAGAGGCCCCAATAAGCTGGTCTACTTAGTAGCAAGGCCTAGGCCAGATTCGATGTTATCCAGCCTAATCTAACTACTGGGGAAGAAAGTAGATGGCAAGATTATGAAGTCTGTCTCCCAGTCTGGGGTTTTGATAAACGCGAGGGAGACGCCTTGGCTTTATGCCACGCGTGTTGTCGCTCCGTCTATCTACACAGGTGCTATATACTCAACACAAAGAAGGTACAAACTGATTTTTTTTTTTTTTTAAAAAAGGTTGTTTTGTTCCTTTAATGTTGTGACGAGATTGAGGTTGCGGAATCTAAAATTAGACGTTCGATGAAGAAAAGAAAAAAAATGTAGCAAAAATGTGAGTTAGATGCCGGTGGATATGCCATATCTCGAGATGGGGGTGACTCAACGCGAACATTCCTAATTTTTTGTTATTCTTAATTATGTGGGAATTTTTCTCTCATTAGTCGTCTTAGAAGATTCTTTGAACTCAGTGCACTTTCGCTATCGTAAACCGCGTTATAATTTCCTGTCTTTTGAAATAATCTGAATCATTCCCAATAAATGCGGTCGATTGATGGATGACATTTGTAATGAGTTGTTTTATTTACTTAAGATAGGAACAAAATGACGTGATTTGTTTACATTCATTTATATACAAACATCGAAAAATTAGAAAAATGTTTATTGATACTGCATAAAAACATATGTCGTAGAATTTACAATCAGGGTTGCGGTCGGAGTTAAATTTTGTAGAAATCTGAGTATGAAAAACTTTTTAAACACCAACTCCGGTTAACTAAAAGGCCTTTTCCCTCGCCATCTTGAATTCTTTGGTTCTGAACAAACGTTTGATAATCTAGCATTCTTCTACAGCAATTTTTAGAACTTCTTTTTTTTTTAACAATAAAATTTTGATGTCAGTAGTTTGAGTAAGTTATTTAAAACTAGAAATTAATTCGACTGTTTTTAGATTTTTAATAAATAGCTTAATTTGTGTGTCTTTTTAGTTTTTTAAATTTAACTTTATTAGTCTAAACAAATGAAAACAGATCTGAATAATCAGGGATCTGTCCAGACTTTTTGTGAAGGGTCCGGTTTTCGTGAAATTGTGAAAAAATTACTCACATTCTTTCTACCAGGGTCCGCTTTTATGAATTTGTGCAAATAGGGTCCGTTATTGCAAAAAAACTTTCTCAATGAGTTTTTAAATTGGACATACGGGAATTATGCTCAACACTGTAAAATTATAATTTAAAAAAATTAATTTTAAAAAATAAACAACAATTGCAGCTACTAAATTAGCGATGCAACATACAAATATTTGGTATTTAGTCTATACTGCTGAACGCCGAATATTCATTTCGGAAAGAATCGTCTGCCGAAGACAAAACTTAATTCGTTTACATCCATCTTTCTTGTTTTCAGCCCTGGGAAGGGTTTATTCGATTAAAAAAACAATAATGAAGATGAACAAATTTGTGAAGGGTCCGATTAAAAGAAAAATCATTTTGTGAAGGGTCCATTTTTAAGTTAAAATATTTTGTGAAGGGTCCGTTTTTATAAAAAGATATTTTGTGAAGGGTCCGTTAACGGACCCAAATTTCTTCTAAACAGACCCCTGATAATGCTAAAAAATTTTAATACAAATTAAGAAAAAGTAAGCTATTCATCACAAATCTAAAAACAGTCAAATGGATAATACTAAACTGTTTATTTCAGAATTAAATCGGTATAATTATAAGAGGAGAAGAAATAGCGAACCTTATATACAACGCACCTTAAATCTCAAATTCTGGATTATGAATCAATAGTATGGGAATGATTGTGATAAAAACGAATCTTACAAGAATGAATATTATGAGAATGAATATGATTCATACGTTATTAAACTTAATTAATCTTGCTTGATAACTTTTCAACTTATGCTTGGTTAATCCTTTCGGAGAAAAAAAAGAGCCCAGAAAGTAATTGAACCTTATTGAAAGATCTACAAATAAATTATAAGTTATCTTTTGGTGTAATTTCAAAGCCAATTTTATTCATCTATACTGCAAAAAATTTATTTATGGAATTAATTAAAAAATCCTAATTAATAGGATATGCAAATGACTTTAGTGTATCATTCTGCTATAGTTTTAGTTCATGAATGTTCACTGCATATTCATGCAATACAGTTTATGAATATTCACTAAAAAATCTTCTTGCCATAAGATGTTTATGTGTGAGTGAGATTATCTATAAATTTTATTTTTTTAATAACAAAACACAATTTTAATGTTTTGAACAAATGAATACATGTTTCGATTGTTAAAATTTCTTATAATTCTTAATAACTATCTATTCTAAAATTTCTCTTTTCTTAACTATTATGCAATAACATAAAATGTAATTTCAAATAATAAAAAAAAACTTTTAACTCCTATCGTATTTTAAACGATTGTCACTTCAAGAGGAAGAAAGTCACCCCAAAAGTCCTCCATGAAGGCAAATTTTTCCCGTTATATGATCCAAGAGTTGACTTGTCTTCTGGATTGCGTTCAAAATTACAAGGCTATGGAGTTGAACATTAGTAGTCGTAACCCCCTCCCCTCCAAAAAAAATAATAATAACAAATTGTGTTGGCTGTTTGACGATGGTTATAAAATGATAAGGATTATGAAGGATTGAAATCCATAAGATACCGGAACAGGAAGTGAAGTAGTGCAAGTCGCAACTCTTCTATTAAGAGAAAGCTGAACTTACAGTTTTATTCAGAAATTTCACATTAAATGTGTGTAATTTTTTACTGCCTCTTTCAAAAAACATTTAAAGAAAGTATTACTAAAAAATAATCCTTAATATATATATATATAACCTACTTTTAAAATATAGAAAATATGGGGGGTTGAAAAGATCGGAAACTGCACCTTTGTCATCTTTTGCTTTTTTCTCACGCGGTCTTTCCAAAAGAAGCTTACACAACATCATTGTTCGTAAACTGGGTCTGAGTTAAAGCAATAAAAAAATCTCAAATTTTACTTCCATTCTTTATAGCAATATTTTAAGACTGTTTTTCAAAGGCTCTTTACCAAATAATAATGATATGTTTATAAGTGTTGCGAGTTTACAACAATTAATTATAGCTGTTAGCAACATAACGCATTTAAGAAAAGGTATTCCTCAAAAATTCCAGTTTTCCCCATCTTTAGCGCCATCTATGCTAATAATGATACTGGCACAAAATGTAAGAGTGAAAAAAAAAAAATTCACAATTGCAAAAAAAAAAAAAAAAAAAAAAAAAAAAAAAAAACGTTTGTGACTCAATTTTTGATACTTGAAAAATGACTATAAGCTTGCTTTGGAGCCGAAGTTGCTTTGTTCTTTGGCTCGAAGGATAGAACGCTCACCTTCCAATGAGGCGAACCAGGTTCGAATCACAGCGATGGCTGGTCGATTCGAAATACACGTCTGACTCACACCGACCACAGTTAGAGTCCCCTTGCCATTATGCTAACCGTGGGATATTTTCCTCACCATTTAACGCAAATGTGGGTTAGGTCCATCAAAAAGTCCTCAACTAAGTTCTCCCAGTACTTGATCCAAGAGTTCACTTGTCTTCTGGATTGGGTTCAAAATTATAAAGCTACGGAGTTGAAAATTTGTAACTGTAAACTGCGATCAGCTGTTCAATGATGGTTATAAAATAAAATATAAAAATAACGGTCTTGTCTCGGCTCATAAGGATAATTTTCTTCTGAGTGGAAAATCTCGCCAAATGAGCGTTTTTTGAAAAATAAGAATAATTTTTTAAATATTTTAATTATTTGCCTGTACCTATAACCCATATAATTCTTTTCAGTAAGTTATAATTACAGAAGATTATAATTATATATTTCCAAATTAAAGCGCTTAAACTAATTTTTTTTTACTCGGTGAATTAGCTTTGAAAAACACCATTAAACCATACCACCCAAAATTAAAAGGATATGTCAACAAACATTGAAAGGAAGCAGTCAAATTTTACTATTTTTAATAAACATAAACACTTAAAATAAGCTACATTTAGAATATTAAAAGTTTTAGTACAACAAAAGATTTCTTTGTTCTTAATTTAAATTTTCTTCACAAAGCTGTGTATACTTTTGAATTGCATTCATGGGCCTTTTTTCTCATCAGCAATGAAAAAAGAAACTTAAGTGGAAATCCAGTAAATAACATTTATTTTGGGAAATAGAATAATCCTAGGTATTTTAGAATAATAGCTCCTCATGAAGAAAAAGAAAATTCCATTTCCCTCACGCATAATTTGATTTTGAAAGAATATAAATATTTGCATGAAAACCGTTTACATTAACTTCTTAAGATTCAGTCTTTTATTGTTCACAACACTTGGTACAATTTTCTAATTCAAAAAAAAAAGAGATTATTTTAATAGACAGAGTTAATATTTTTATGGAATTTTAGGACTAAGTGACTGTATTGAAGAATAATTTTTCTGCTTGTTAGCCTTTAAAAAACAGCAATCCATTTAAAATATAATGAGTGCGGCCTTTGTTATTTGAAATCATAAATTAGAGGTTAAAAAATTTTTTGATTCGAGTATTCTTTTTTATATCCATTTTATAGAGTTCAAATATTTTATTACTTTTATCTAGTAAATTTTGCTCTGTGATCGGTAAAGTAAAGAAATAATGGCCTATAAAAGATTTAAAAAAATGCTCATATCAATACATTTTTATCGTATAAGTTTATTTTCGTCTAAAAACTATATTTTCCAAAGTAAAAACTCGCTAATTTACATTAATTTCCTAACGCTTACGTGCGTAAGGTTTTTAAATAATTGTGCAAGCATATCTCTAGCGCGCATGCGTCAGTTCAGGTAAACTGTGCATGGGCCCGTGAAAAAATATCAAACTTACGCAAGGGAAAATAAGAGATTATGCAAAAATCCGCTAGTTAAATTCGCTAACCGAGTGGAATATCATTTAACTGAAATCATAAAATAGTAATAAACATTTACAATGCACATAGACGATTTCTACAAAGCAGTAGCATACAGCTCAAGATACTTAACTCTACGTAAAAGTGTGTTGTTTTGTGAGCAGAAAAATTTGGTAGATTTTGATGAATTCAGCTGTAAAGAATGAAGCTTATTCAGATTTGTAGCCGAAAATTGAAGAAATTTAGTTTATGCACGAGGTCCAAAAATGGCCATAACTGACAGTAGTTAACTACACTACTAAGTTAGTAATAATATAGCACGATTCGTTTCTAAATTTCGTCAATACATTTCTTCAAATTCGCATTCCTCGTCCATGTTTTTAGTTTAAAATTCGGCTTAAACAAAAAACTACATTTAACAGTTGTAAACATCGTGTTTGTAGATTTGTCTTTATAGCGTTAATTACGCCAGCATAACGTATATACGTAGCATCTGAAATTAACGAGAGCATGCACAGTTGCTTCAAATCTTACGTACTGTAGCCTACAGAAGCTAACGTAAAACTGCGAAATCTCTCTTTTTAATTAAAATTTGCGGCGACTCGCCAGCGTAAACTATCTAGCAGATATGTAGTTCATTAGTTTTCCCGTATTTATACTTGATTCTCTCCGGTATAAAAGATTAAGAATTCTACTTAACACTGTAGTATTTAATATAACAAGTAAATAAAATTTTATTTTAAAAAAAGTAAAGCGATATTTCGCAAAAAACATTAAGTTCGAATTCAACAACTCTATTATCGAATTTAAAATAGATGTCAGGAAAAAAATTATTCTAATGCATTTAATTAAAATCAATACAGGAATAATAAAATTTCCATTCCAATTTCAATCGTCACTTCGATTAATAACTCCGATAAAGGCTTTTGATATTTTTCCGAATTCGATTACCATAACTAAGATGAAACCTGACAACATCTCAGAACATGAATAGCGTCATTGAATACAAATCACAAACAACCAGATCTAATGGAAGATAAGAAAAATAAATAAATTGGATTAAAAAAGACGACGATAAACGTGTACAAAAATATATTTTTTTTAAAAATAAATAATAATAAGTATGCCAGTGGCGATACTAAATCCGATGTCAAAAAGGGATAGCAAATAACTTATTTTTTTAAATATTTATTTACACAACTTCATTTTAAGTGACAGAGTCTGTCAAATTGCTAAACGCATCAAATACAGATATCTGTATTCTAGGGCTCTTTTCAATAGCCAGGCACTTAAAGATTCTTATGGTGGTGTTGGGAGCAGAGCGGGGGGGGGGGCTTGAGGAGACTCCCCACAGAGGGGGATGCTCTGAAGCACTTATGGAAAGTCCAGACTTTTATCAACAGAGTTATCGTGACGATATTGTTCCATTTTAGTGAAAGGATTAAACATACTTGGAATCATGAGTGGAATTTCATTGTTGAATTTTATCGCCAGACGATTTCTGGGGTCCTTCCGGTTGAAGTGGCTAGAGCCTGCTTTCAGAACTATTTATATTAACCCCTCACCAAACGATTTTTTTAATAATATATTTTTTCTGCATAAATTCTTAACGCTTTCACCTAGGAATCATCCCTCTACAAGTTTCATTGAAAATCAATTTCGGGGTTAAACATGCCTAATTGCCAAAGAATTATGGTTACTTTCTCGTAACACCCATAGCAAACCACAACGTTCCCTCATCCCCCCCTTTTTTTTTCTATCAGTAAAATTGTTATTTTCAGAACACCTGGAGTTAGAAAGTGGCAGATATGACAATCATTCAATACGGCTTAGCTAAAGAACTTTTTGGAAAGCTCAGGAATGTGTGATACATTTTAGTTGATTATTTTGTTAATTAAATTTCTTTTAAAAAAATATTCACAAATTATCATGCATTACAATGCGGGGTCTATCAATTCTGTGCTTTTGACAACCAAGGGACCTAAAATATCGTAACCTAGCACCTAAAATTTATTTTAATTAAACCTGACTTTTTTTTTAATTTCTTTTTTAAGAAAAACACCTGAAAAAATATTTTTCTTAACACAACATTCGACATTCTTTTTAATTCGGATGACCAAACAGCTTGCATAAAAATCCGTTTTTTTACTTTCAATTTTTTGCACTTATCAGTTCTTATTCTCTTATTTATATGTAGATAATATTAGTTTAGAAGTAATATTTGTCTTAAATCCACCAAAAAGGCGAAAGGAGCTAGAACTTATTTTCAGAAGTCATGAAGTAGAATGGAAAATAATTAAAATATAATAATATTATTAAAAATTGTATGTTGTTAATAAGCTGACTAGAATTTTATTTAAATGTTACGTAGTTGTGAAAAAGCATTCAAAAACAAAACAGTATTCCTTTTTTTTTTTTTTGATTTACAAGCACGTGAAACTTTTAACTTTAAAGTATCGTAATTGTTGAGGAAAACTGGGCAAATTAAATTATTGAATTAGTTAAAATCAAGACAACAAATCAAACCAACTAATGTCTACAGGATGCTTTAATTCAAGCATTTAATCAAGTTAATTTTGATGTGTTAGGAAATTAGAATTTTTAATAATTGTTTTGTTGAATTGCATGAGAATTGTATGAATCGTATGAAAGTGAAGAAAAAAAAGCATTTTAAACGGTTTCAACAGAACGGTGAAAGAAAAATAACATTTAAATGTGTTAAGATTTACTTTTTTTCAATTACAATTTTGTAACATTTATTTCAATTTAACATTTATTACTAGGTTATTATTTGAAATACTAATTTGGTAATAGTCTATATAATATAGAGACTATTAAATATTATATATTATATATGAGCTTTGAAAATATTGAGAACATATTGTGTTCTCAATATTTTCAAAGCTCATGTTTTCCTGCAAATGCATATGTTTTATTTTCAGACGTGAGTTTCGTAACATCATCCATCTCAGACTATTTCTTTGCAATCTTATTCATAACCTTAGCTATCAGAGATATTTTGAAACTTTAAATTATTTATTCTTTCCACGGAATGAAATCAAATTCTTTACCTCGAATCACCTGGACTTTTGATAGAATACCTGATAACGAAAAAATATTTCACCATTAGAAGAGACATTTTTTTTTAAAATCTAGTTCTTTGGATCAACAGAACAATGCGAAATGCTTACATGTTTAATGATGAAAAAAGCAATTGACTAAAAAAAAAACAACCTTTATTTCGTTGGTGACTTTTTTAAATCTAGAGGAAGCTCGAAATGAATACTTAAAAAAATGGGTACCTCTTTAAATGAAAAAAATGGACATAGTAATTAATTCAGTTTTTCTTTCATGAAAACTGTTCTCTTTTTTTAAAGAAACAACTGGTGAATAAAAAGACATAACAGTTGATACCGTTTTCCTTTTATGAAGAAAAATTATTTCGAAGAATAAACTGATGAATAAATGTTCCTAAAAGTTGATTTTGTTTTTCTAACATGAAAATAAATCTTTTTTTAAAGAATAAACTGATGAATAAGTGGACATAACAGTTGATTCCTTTTTTCTTTTTTGAAAAAAAAAATTTTTTTTTTAAAGAGAATAAACTAATGAATAAATTCGTAATGTATAAACCATCAACCTATCCAATCATCCATTTGCATAAATCACTCGACACATTTTAATAAATTCGTCTTTGTTTGTTGTTGTTGTTAATTTACGTCGCACTAGAGCTGCACAATGGGTTATTGGCGACGGTCTGGGAAACATCCCGGAGGATGATCCGAAGACATGCCATCACAATTTTGATCTTCTGTGGAGGGGATGGCACCCCCGCTTCGGTAGCCCGACTTTACGGTAGCACAGTTTAACGAGGACCCATACCGCACACCCTCGGTCCCTACGCAGACTGATCCAAGTGGTCACCCACCCGCACACTGACCGCAGCCAGTGATGCTTGATTTCGGTGATCTGCTGGGAACCGTGTCTTAACGATCAGTCCACTGCGGGACTCGTCTTTGTTTACAGACTTAAAAAGTCAATAGATGTTTTTCCTTTATAATCGCGCCAGTAAACTCAATTATTATTATTATTTTTTTAATAATATTTTTAGTTTTGCGGCGCATCCAGTTTGTGTTGAAAATATTATATACAGTAACTCATACAAATGCCACAAGAAACTTAGTAGGTCATACACCAAAAAAAAAATTTTTTAATAAATGTAATTGTTCTATTTTTACAGAAAAAAAAAATACTTTGAGTCATAGTTTTTGTTAATTTGAAAATTACGGCGCATTTTTATAAGGAAAACCAATTTTCAGGAACTGCTAAAAACACTCTAATTGGGCTCTTTCCTAAATACGCAATTATAGTTGTAAACAGTAAGATCAAATTTGTTAAAAAAATTCTTTTCACCATTTTGATTAAACGAGCTGAACAACCTTGATGAAGAGCAAACAAAAGGGCTGGTTTCATCAAAAGGCCGCTAACCAATTTCTTCAGCAGGACATCTTTTATTACCCAGAAGACTTAAACGATTTCGTGTACACACTGCAATTATGTGTCTGTAAGGATTAACAGTCAATTGAACGATATGTTGACTGGCGGCCATTTAAGACAGTTAATGACAGGGATTAAGACTTTCTTTTTTTTGTATGGAAGAAAGTGTTCGATTTTTCATTGGGTCACGTGACCAGAAATACAAAGTAAATTCAGTTTTTTTTTTTTATAATTGATTGTAAATAGTTCTTATTGAGTGCGTGAGTGACGAAATCTTCCAGATTTCAAAAGGAAATCAATAAAAGATTTTATTGTTTAAATTTTTTTTTTTATTGTTTTTCTCATAGGGATACTTATAATCCTTTTTACCTTGAAACACAAACGATTGTTGCGTCACTGAAAAGAACAATTTCAGATAAAGAGAATTTATAGAGTGGATATAGTTTATCTAGTTTTTAAAATATTTATCCCGTCAAAATTTCCGATTTGAGGAAATTCACTTTTCTTCTATAATGAATTTCATTTACTTCTTTTTTTATATATTTTATAGCCGTCGTTGAACAGCCGACCCAATTTTTAGGGTTTACAACTACTAATGTTCAACTCCGTAGCCTTGTCATATTGAACCAATCCAAAAGACAAGGAAACTTCTGGGTCAGTACCCCCAGAAGTATTGATTTGTTATGGGAACATAGAGAACTTTGCTATTTAACGTGCATCAGTCACCATTTACTGCACGGGGAGTCTTCGGCCGGCTGGGATCGAATCCACGAACTCTTGGACATGGGCCCAATGCCCTATCAACCAGGCTATCCCGGCCTATTCATTTACTTCTTTCAGCGAATTCGTGCAGTTCATTCATTAAATTTTTCAATTTATTCCTGAAATTTGTTCAATTCAGTCATTAAATGTATTCAATTTAGTCCCATTTTTTTTTATTTTGCCATGAAATTTATTCAATTAAGTCATCAGATTCGTTCGAATCCATCAGACTCGTTCAACTCATTGCCGAAAAATATTAAAATAATTTATTTTGTATGAATAAATTTATTAGAAACCACACCTGTTCCGACTCTATTTTATTTACCACTTCAATTATCTTACTTAAAAAGTAAGATATTCTTACTTCAAAAGTTCATACAACCTTTACGCCGAAAAGCTTTTAATATCATGGTCTATGCAACCCTGTTTAAATCCGAATCAATTTTTGTATGTCTTCTTGTTTTCTGAAAAGGAAAACCGTAAAAAACAGCAGTCAGACGATAATGTATTTCACTTTTTAAAGAATGTTCATAATACGTGATATGTTTACTTAGTATATTATATTTCATCTCTCGCCTTTTTTCACTAATAATTTCTCTTTTTCGTTGAATAACTTCAGTCGAAAAAATTCAAGGATAAGTAAGTCATTTGCATTCCTTCAGTAGATTGGAATTCTGCTTTAAAACTCGAATAGGAAAAATTGAATCTTTCAAACTGAGCAACTCGACGAGTAGTACTTATAATGTTTCGCAGATTAAAGATAGATTTTAGAAGTCATTATTGCTTGGTAATCGCGAACTAAACTCTTAATCAGGTTCATTTCAGTCATCTCGTAATGACCAACCCATTTATAAATACTTCAAGTAATTTATTTTTGAATTAATAAAGGGACTTTTTTTTGTATTGGACGTAGCTTGTGAAGTGTGAGAAAGTGAATACAGTGGAAAAAGTAGTGCTTAAATTTAACTTAACCTGAACATTTAAAAAAAAAAAGCTTAAGTGTTAAAAAAAATGCACTGATCTCAAAATTCGCATCTTTAAGAAAATGCTATGTAGGTCGGTATTTTATTACGTTGTTCTAGAGCTGCACAATGGACTATGGGCGACGGTTTGGGAAATATCAATGTGGATGATTCAAAGACATGCCATGACAATTTTAATCCTCTGCAGAGGGAATGGCTCCTTCGCTTTGGCATCCTAAAGACTTGCACGCTAAATTCCAGCACTTTACAGTAGAACAGTTTAACGAGGACTGATACCGCACACCCTCTGTCCGTACACAGGGCTGATCAAAGTGGTCACCCACCCGCTTACTGACAGCTGCCAGTGATGCTTGACTTCGGTATTCTGCTGGGACGATCAGTCTACTGCGGAACTTCAGAAAATGGAATGATAATTTGTACGTACATTTAACGAAAAAGTTGAAAATGCATGTTCAAGAAAAATGGTCATATCTTGATTTGCCGTTTGTAAAAATGGACGCAGTTCAAAATTCATGTTGAAGAAAATGGACATAGATCGATTCGCACGTTTAAAAAAATGGACACAGTTCAAAATTCATGTTTAAAAATATGGACATAGCTTTACTTGCACTTATTTAAAATATGATTGAGTTTAAAATGCGAGTTTATTGACATAGCTTGACAAGCATGTTTGAAAAAATAAATTGACTAAGCTCATAACGCATAAAGAAAATGAACAAGCTCGATATGCATGCGCTATTGAAAAAAAAAAAAGTGGACTAACTCTTAAGTGTCAAATAATATTCATTATAAAATATGCAACGATGAATGTTTGACTATTCTAATCTAAATTTCTCAATATTAAATTAGATAATTGAAAATCTAATTTAATATTGAGAAATAATATTAGTTAAAGAAAAAAGTTATTTCACGCATATTTAAATACAATATACAAAGCACATTGAATTAGTAATCTCATCTTATAAAATAACACTAGTTTGAAAGTCTAATTTAATATTGAGTGAAATAAATAATATTTAAGAAAAAAGTAATATTTCCCGCATTCTATCTACATCCATTCTACAAAGTGCATTGAATTAGTAATAGCTTTCAAATGAATAATAAAAACACTTTTACAAATTAAAGAGAATAAAAGAAACTTCAATTACTGAGATTTCGGTGAATGCTTCCAATATGTCTGGAGCTATTAAAAAAAAAAAGTGAAAATAGTTTTGAGAAAGATGATGCGAAGGTCACCACAAATTGAGTTTCATGAACAAAACGCCCACCAAGAATATTTCTGAGGACTTTAAATGGTTACCAGCGCTTCAAAACGAGAAGAACGCTTAATATCTCATCAGCATCAATTCTGAGTGTGAGTCCATAAAATGTTACCCTCCTATAAGCTTCTGTGACATCGAAAACACCCACATTCCATCACCACAAATGATCTCTTCAATATTCAAGAATAGATTGTAACATTGAACCCATGTTAACGAGATTTCATTCGGCTTTATGAGTTGAGTTGTTTGAATCTTTCTTACACGAGATAATAACGGAATTAAAGGATTATTTATAAGGACACAATGTCACGGTTTCAGATCAGATGATTTATTTCTTGTTTAATTTATGCACACGAATTATAAGTGCTGATGTCACCCTTTCCTGGAATTAACTACGTTTTAATAATCTAGCTTTCTTGCTTATGAGGTTTTTTTTAATTTTATTCTATGACCGCCGTTGAACAGTCGACCCAATCTTTGGGTTTATGACTACTAATGTTCAACGCCGTAGCCTTGTAATTTTGAACCAATCCAGAAGACAAAGAAACTCCTGGATCGGTACCCCCAGAGGTATTGATTTGTTATGGGAACATGGAGGACTTTGAGACTCGACAGATTTAACGTGCATCAGTCACCATTTACTACACGGGGAGTCTTCGACCAGCGGGGACCGAACCCACGGACTCTTGGGCATGGGCCCGGCACCCCACTGACCAGGCTATCCATCCTAGTAGCGACAATTTAGCTTTACATTTCGACTAGCTAGAGCACTCAAATTTCTATTGAAGCTTCGTTCCAGATCAGAGATGTATAGCCATTTTTTGGAACTTTTAACTTGCCGTTTCAGACCTGATACTGTCTGGCACAAGAGAAATGAAATTAAAAAAAAAAAATAAATAAGTAACGAGCTATAAATAATGATACATTAAATTTTTCTCACTTTAAAACATTTATTTTTAAATTAAGTCCGCAAGAACTTTATTCCATTATAGAGCATTTTATTTTTCACCAATTTTATTCACACACAAAAGTTTCATGTTAAAAACATTTACAAAAATTCATAATTTTTTTTTTTTTTTTTTTTGAAAATCGTTTACTTGAAGAAATTCTTTTCTCGCTTTAAAACATTATTATATTTTTAAATTAAGTCTGCAGAAAATTTATTTCTTTATGGGGCATTCTAATATAATAATATGTTGGGTGGAATAAATGTAAAAACTTAAATTTAAAAAAAAATAGAAATGTTGTGTTTTTTCCATTCATTATGAGATAATTGCTTTAGGCTTCCTATTATTGTATTTTCAAAAGAAGCGCCTCATCTTTCTTCAAAAGAATCTCCCAACTTTTCAATGAAGCAATTCAAAACGGAAGTTCACGAAAACCAAAAAATCGGCCCGTGAATGAAAAAAAAAAGGAACAAATTGTTGATAGATTGGCCTCTCCTCCTTCCCCTATCTTTTTCCTGATGAATGAACTGACAAAGCAAAGGCTCGACCTTATGACCAGCCCCAGACCTCAGCTCACTTCATTGTATCAAACGGGTCGTCAATCGAGCCCGAAATTAAAGTGATGTAAGATGAAGAATCACGTCAAAAGTCTGGACCTTTTTAACTTTTTTGAGCCACCCCCTTCCCAATGAATAACTCAGGATGACAAAAGAATTTTCTTACAGTCTTGTGGGTGAAGTTTAAAAGTTATTGGTTATTTCAACTTGAGTACTTATTACAAGAGGTCAAAATATAAGTTACTCATAAACAAACGTGGGGTTAATACTAATATTTTACAATTGTTTTTTTTGAAGCTAATTTTTTTTTCTTCTTATTTTTTTGTTTATTTATTTTCGAAGAAAACTTTTCATTTGCTTGAAAACCCATTTCCCTATTAACTGGAATAAACTATAAGAAAAATTTCACTGCAGATAGTTTTGCTTTAAAAAAACTTTTCAAGGCTTTTATAGTTAATTGCATACAAATGATCACCATTAAATTAAAGTAACTAAAAAAGTTTAAATATTTATCGAAATCCTCAGTAATAAATCCGAGAATTTCATTCAAAAGATACGTAAAAAAAATTTATTAATTTTCAGTTTAAAAAGTTATTCTTCAGACATTTGTTTTTGATTTATGTTTAAGGAACATACATCGTTATAATGTAAAGTGGTTTACTTTTTGACATTATTTAGTGTCTGAATGATTTAGTGAATATTCTTGGCATAAAAGTTATACTGTGTCAAACACAAAGTTATTATTTTAATGAGAGGAAATCAAACGGTGTCATAAACTAAATGAGACTCAGAAATGAAAAAAAAACAAACTTGACCGATCACTCAGTTGCTTTGAGATGGTATAGTCGTATTTATCCTTTTAAAAAATATCCAGATTAAGTATTTTTTTTTAATTTCAAATTTTAAACAACTTATAACAAAAAGTCGTGAGAAATAAAAAGCAAACAGCTTTTAATATATTTTCATATTTCTGCTTAAATGAACGTGATGTGGTATTATTAATGAAAGTGGTGCAATAGGGTATTTAAAACAATATTTAGCTACAGTTTTGCATCTAAGAAGCAATTAATTTTAACTTAGGCATCGCGGATTGCAATAATTTGGATGTTCAAAGAACTTTTATCAGATATTATCTCTTTTAATGCAACATAAAATATATGAATAGTATATTTCTTTTTATAAGAAGCATTCGAAAAAATTCCAGCTAAATTAACTCAAAATTATCCACAGATTTTTACTAATTTATGTGTTTTAGATCTTTCACGGAAAAATAACTGTGGCAACTGTACATTTTAAAAAAGAAAAAAAATAACATTGGAAACTTTTAAATAATATTTGTTAAAATATGCACGAAATATTTTCTTGGAACATTACTATATTAGTACAAAACATTCTTAATATTGACCGCTAAAATTAATATCATAATGACTTCTAATACTTCGTTAAAATTTAGGCTCTGCCTTAAATTTTCATTGAATTTTTAATATTCAAATTTCCTATTTCTTTGTGTGTGTTTAAGTGAATAGTGCATAGTATAAGTGCATAGTATATTTTTTTAAGTGCATAGTATATTTTTTTAATTCTGTTATATCAAATCGCGTAAGAAAAATCAGACACAAAATAAAAAACCTTTAACATGCAATAAAGAACAGAAGTATTACTTTAATTGCAATAATTTAAACCCTTGCATACTCAGCAAATGTTATTTAACTTAAAAACTTCAGAGAAAAACAGAAGAAAAAAAACTGTCAGCGTTAAATGTAAAGTTCAATTCAAGTATTATTGTTACAAAGTAATAAATTATTTCTAACATCAGGGCACACCTTGCTGAAAATAAATTCAAAAAGTTAACCCCAGAAATTTAGAAAATTGAACATAAATAACACAAGAAAGATTTCACCAAGTTAAGTAGGTTAATCTAAATCCTCAAACTGTGCCCACACTGCTTCAATTACACAAAATTCTCATTTTATTTTATTGAAGACCTGTAAGACTCAGCTGAATTTATCATTTTATATTAAAACCAGCAGGAATCCACAAAAATAATCGTGTCATCTGGTGAAAACAAAGCAATGACGCAACGAGAATTGCAAAGAAAAAAAGCGAAAGCCACAATTTCAGATTATTCAGGAGAAGAGAACGACTTTTATTAATTTCATTGTATCGCGGCTTGTAGCAATATTATGATCATTTTCGAATGGTTTAGAGCAGTGTTTCCCAAAGTGTGGTACGCGTACCCCCAGGGGCACGGGAACAGTTTAGCGGGGGTACACGTTCTTATGCGAAATATCTTGCAACAAACGAAAATTTCAAAAACTTTTATTTAAAAACAAAGCTAGCCATGGAAATGTACGATTATGTATTTTTCTATAGGCTATTTTTTGCAGAGTTGAGAGTTAATAATTAGTGGTTTCAACAGCCAGCTGTGATTTTTAACTTTTGTGCAATTTTTTATAGTAAAGGTTTGTAAGAAATTCTATTTATTTTGATAAACATAATTTTTATTCCTAACATAGAATATGGATCGCTGGTTGGTATATACAAAATTTTGTACCAATAAAGAAAAGAAACATATTTTTAAAAAAATACATTAATTTTTTTGGTAGTGGTACACAGCGTTACGAAAAATGTAGAAAGGGTACACAAAAGTCATAAGTTTGGGAATTACTGGTTTAGAGAAAAGAAGCTATTACATTGTGGCTCAATTCGATTATCATTATATTGGGGCTTGGAGTAAAATAATGAAAAGCCGTATTTCAAACTTGCTGAACTTTTTGGTTTAAAAAACTAGCTTTCCAAGTAGGCATCAATAAAAATTTACAGAGCCGTGCTGGCTAAGGGCAGAGCGTTCGCCATCCAATGAGGTGAACCGGGTTCGAATCCCAGCGATGGCTGGTCGATACGAAATCCGCAACCGGCTTGCACCGACCACAATGCTGACGCAAAATATCATCAATGGTAGACAGATCATGGGTTGGAATCCCCTTGCCGTCAGGCTAAGCATGGAAGGTTTTCGTGGTTTTCCGCTCCATGTAACGTAAATGTGGGTTAATTGCATCAAAAAGTCATCCATGAAGGCAAATTTCTCCCAATACTTGATCCAGGAGTTCTCTTGTCTTCTGGATTGGGTTTAAAACTACAAGGCTACGGAGGGCAACATTAAGAGTCGTTAGCAGTCACTGAAAAAATTGGGTTAACTGCTCAACGACGGTTATAAAACAAAATAAGAATTTTCAATGTATTGCGCTGTCATCAAGGAGATGTGTTAAGTATCTATCTGTAAATAATACCATGAATTAGTTTATCGTTGAAATATCACTGTCGTGGGTTTGGCGCCGATTATGATACTTTCCAGCCAACACACTATCTGCGGATGATAAGGTAAATAATGATCAGTTGAGTTCGATGCCTGAAAACGTAAGAGGCGTAAGAAACGTTTGATATATTGAATTATCATTGTAAATATCATAGGCTGGTTACGTCATCGTTTTTAGTTTTATGATTAGTTGTTTTATTAAACAGTCTCAATGGTTTATTTTATGCAATTATTACACTCCAAAAATGATTTTATTATATATTTTATAACCGTCGTCATAGCGGACCCAATTTTTTTAGCTTTACGACCACCCATGTTCAACTCCGAAGCCTCGTTATTTTGAATCCCATCCAGAAGACAAGGGAACTCCTGGATCAAGTATTGGGAAAAAATTTGCCTTTGTGGAAGATCTTTTGATGAAATTAACCCGCATTTACGTTACAGGGAGCGGAAAACCACGAAAACTTTACACGTTCTGCCTGATGAAAAGGCGACTCTAACTCATTATCCGTCTAAAGCTGAAGATATTTTACGTCAGCACTATTGTCGGTGCTATCCGGGTGCGGAATTCGTTTAGACCAGCCATCGCTGGGATTCGAACCCGGTTCACCTCATTGGAAGGCGAAATCTCAATCCTCTGAGCAATCACGCCCAACTCTTCAAAAGTGTGTGTTCATAAGGAGTGTACAGCCATCACTTTTCACAATTTCACCCACCCACAACTTAGTCTATAAGCTATAAAAACCATTTAGTTCGCCGATTATCTATTGATATATTAGAAGAGTGGGTTTTAATTTATATAACGTTACACAATACAACGCTCAGCAAAAAAAAAATTTATATATAAAAACTAATAAATGTAATTTTTAAGAGTTTTCACCGTAAACTTGAAAATTTATTGATTTAACGGAAATTCGAAATCATACAAAATTTAATTTGATTATTTTTCGACCTAATTTTTATAATTAAGGTACAGTTTTTTTTGTTCGTTTTGTCTAATATTTCGATATTTTTTTATTTTAATATTATTGTGTTCCATATTTTTATAATTTAAATATACATGATAAAATAATGATACAAAAAAAGCCTTTTGAAACAGAGTATTTCGGAAAAATAAATATGTTTTATTACGAATAAATTACTTTTCGTGCAATACATCTTTAATGAATGCAGTTTGATTTGTCAGACTGAACTTGATCCAAACTGAATAGTAAATAATTGGAAGGAAAAAATAAAGGAATCATGTCGGCTGAAAGAAAACTTTTGTTGTCCTGACAAATATGGAGATTTGTGTACACTTCCATTAGCAGATAGTCATCAAAGAAGAAAGAGTGTTTCACTTCTCAAACAGATCTTAATCAAAGTTCTCATTTTTCATACACCCGGTTTTAAATTTCACGGGGAAAATTTTTTTTTCTAATGTAATTTAGCCGTTTCAACGTGTCGTTTACGCGCTTCTCGAATAGTTATGGAGTAGTAGGGTGGTCTAATGATTTGTTAACATATTTTTAACATTATGTGCAAGCTAATTGTAAAAATGTGGCTTTTTACAAACTATCCATGGGCCTACAAGACTCGCTATAATATATGACACAAATAAGAGTCGATCTGCGAAGTGCCTAGACTATTTATGCGTTTGGGCAGATTTTCAGATAATTTTCTACCTAGCGCGAGATAAACACCTGTACAAGTTGTTTTTCCTACTGTGTTTGCTTTGTGTTGCTCTTGTGTAGAATTCAACAAATGTGTTGCAAGCGTGTCGCTAATAAATAAATAAAAAACAGTTAAATTAATAAAATAAATAAATAATAAATAGCAATAAATAAATAATAAATCGCAAATAAATTAAAAACAGGAAGAAAAAAAAGTCACAGATAATTTAACCCCTGTATAATTTGTTTTATCTAGATAATAGTTAATACAGGAAAAAAAGTAACAATTTGTGTTAATTGACGTTCATTATAATAGGATGTTTTTTTACATAACATAAATTTTACTATTGTACAAATAGCTTTATCTAGGCCGGGATAGCCTGGTTGTCTGGGGCCATGTACAAGATTCGTGGGTTCGATCCCCGCCGGCCGAAGGCTCCACGTGTAGTAAATGGTGATTGAGTCCCGTTAAATATGTCTTAGTCCTCTATGTTCCCATAACATCAATACCTGTGGGGGTACTGATCCAATAGTTTCCTTGTCGTCTGGGTTGCTTCAAAATGACAAGGCTACGGAGTTGAACATGAATAAACCCGTTAATTAGGTCGGCTGTTCAATGACGGATATAAAATGGTTTTAGGTTCAAATGCCGGGAAACCAATTGAAATACAATGCACTTTGTTAGATTTCGGAAACAGGCTGAAAGATAGAAAAATTCGGAAATTTTTACACATTTCGCAAATGTTACCCTTGCTTCCATTGGATAATAATTTAAAGACAATAAAACAAATTCAAATTTAAAAATTTGTCATATGGTTACAGATTATTATCCACAACTGCAACTCAAACGTTCTTCGTTAAGACAACGAGTTGAGTTGCAACTTAGGTCATCGATGCATGTGTCACGTCAGTTCCTAAGAAATTGAACATGAAAATGACCATTGGTGGAAAGCTGGAAATTGCTTTACAAGTTGTGATTCTAGCTCAATAGGAACTTCATCTCCATCGTGATCTTTATCGCCATCTTGAATTTATGGAAGGTCAAAAAACAGAGAAGCATAACATAATTATACAGACAAAAAAAATATTTTTTTTTACGCTGAATTGAATGACAGAAAAAAATAAGTGAATAATAATTCGTAATGATTCAGAAGTTTTAAGGATAAAAGAAAGTAAAATTTTCTATTTAACCTATGTATACTGCACAAAATAAAAAAAGTGAAAACCTAGAATAACTTTTGATAACATATTTGGAATTAATAGCTTAATGGCCTAGTCTGAAATATGCAAATTAATTACTACAAATGGTATATTAAATCACAAAATTATAAACATAAATGTAATTTTTGCGAATAAACATACCTTTATTTCGGATGCCTTCAAACTGCTGACCCTCAAAAAAAAAAAAGAGGGGTTGCCGCAATCTGTTAAATAGGGTTCCAATAGTTTCCTCCCATTTATATTAATTTCACTTTATGAGTATATCACTGTATCTCAATTTTTTTTAAGTTATGAGAAAATTGATTGCACACAGTTATAAAATTCATTTATTCAGGGATAAAAAATAATTTGTAATCATTATTATCGTATGAACGAGTGCATTATACGCTATTTTAAAGATGTAGTTTAAACGCCATATATTTAATAATTTTATTTCTCGAGAACTTTTCGACCGATTTCAGTAGAACCAAACTATTTATCGAAAGGAACTACAAGAACTGTGCTCTCCTATGACACACCCTAACTGACGCGATCTGCTTTTCTTCTGGATTTTTCAAACTTTGAGGTTCTTAGTCTAAAAATCGCGCAATTCAAGAGGTATACACTATTACATTTTTAATTTGGTTAGTTCATACGATTGTCGAAAAATTTGATGGGGCAGTCTCATTTCCACAATCCTTAAATAGGGGTCGCTTGGTGGATCGGGCACAGCGGCCCATGTCCAAGAGGTCGTGGGTTGGATCCTCGTCGGCCGAAGACTCCTCATGTAGTAAATGGTGACTGATGCACACTAAATCCGGCGAGTCTCAAAGTCCCACGTGTTCCCATAACAAATCATACCTCTGGGGGTACTGATCCAGGAGTTCCCTTGTCTTCTGCATTGGATCAAAATTACAAGACTACGGAGTTGAGCATTAGTAGTCGTAAACCCGAAAATTGGGTCGGCTGTTCAACGACGGTTACAAAATTCTTAAATAGAAGGCCGTGGTGGCTCAGGGGCTAGAGCGTTTGCCTTCCAATGAGGTGAACCGGGTTCGAATCCCAGTTAAGGTTGGTCGATACAAATTCCGGACTTGGCTCGCAAAGACCACCGTCCTACAGTTGATGTAAAATATCCTCAGCGGTAGACGGATCATGGGTTAGAGTCCCTTTGCCGTCAAGCTTGCCGTGGGAGGTTTTCGTAATTTTATTTTCAATGTAACGCAAAGGCGGTTTAGTTCCGTCGAAAAGCCCTCCACGAAGGCAAAGTTTCGCCCAATACTTGATCTAGGAATTCCCTTGTCTTCTGAGTTGGGTTCAAAACTCCAAGGATACGAAGTTGAACATAGGAAGCCGTAAACCTAAAATCGCGTCATCTGTTCAACAACTGTTGTTAAATAAAATCCTTAAATTGGTAAAATCTAAATTAGTATAACTCTCCAATACTCATTATTCATTTCATTCAGATACATATATTTCAAAGTTTAAATTATAAGTTTTCTTCTGAAAAAATGTACGAAAATAATGAATGCAAAGCAAATAAAAAATTATGATGTTAAATCTACCTGATAATGGACATAATTCTCAGGGTTAGCGGTTAGGTTAACCGTAATAGGTTTTCCTCTCTTTGTTACTAAAATGGAGATTTCAATTCGCTGTCAAAGAAGGTTTTATGGTTTTTCTATACCACGCAGCGCAAATGTGGATTACTTTCTCTAAAGACATTCCTTTAGAATAAAAGTTTTCCCTATTTCTGAACATAGAAGTTTTGTTTTCTGTGTCGGTTTTAAAAGTGAAAGAGGAAAAAACATTAACATGAATTATTGATGATGATAAAATAAAATTTTTACAGCAAATTAAATACTGAATCATATTAAAAATTATTGATTGTGAAAAAAATTTAGTCATATGAAAACAAATTTCCAATAAGGTTATAGTAAATTGACTGCGATATAAAAAGTAACGGAAACTTAAACATTTGTTGATCTATAATTAAACCTCGTCCTTCTAGCTTCCACAATCTCATTAATTGGTCAATTTTCCGCCACCCTCATTCAAAAGGGATAAATAGCGGAGAAAATAAATACCACGGTGCCTTTCATTCTTCGCAACCACTGAGCCTTTCACTTGTCCTTGGACCTACAGAGCGACAAGCGTGAGATAATGTGTGGGTATCTTCCACATCAACGCAAACATTCTTCCGTCTTCGCCACACGAGACGCGTGTCACTTCGCACCTCTTTTGTGTCACTGGATCCTCGAACTGTTGCCATTCTCGACAAACAAAAATAACCACCAAAACATGCCACTCCTGTCGTTGGGACTTTGAATCACTGATGGTAATTGTATTGTGACAAAAAATCACACACCTTGTGTCGTTTGATGCCATTAAATAAATATGCTGAAAAGATTAAAGCATTTTTCTAACGAGAGCAAAGAGAAAAATAGAATTAATCCATCACGTGATGCTGATTCCAATGTCTACAAGAACAATTGAAGAGTAGTGTTTACTTTGTAAATGATTAGGTAGATTCCAGCTACTGCAATCCTAGGAATTTGTTTGGAATAAATACGAGAACATTATAGGCCAATGGCATGGATAAGAAAAGTCTGTTACTGTTTCACGGTGGTTATTTTAAATGCATTCGATTCGGTGGCATGTATTCGAAATGCAACTGGATTCGAAACTAAGAAAGAACGAAAATTTTAAAAGAAGTTTAGAGATAAAATATAACAACTTAATAGGTACTAAATTTTTATATGCTTAAAAAGACTTATCAAAAAATATTGAAAATATTTTTTTAAATATTTTCCTGACATCAGAGCTTAAATATAGTAGCACAAAATGTGAATTTTGCTTAGAAATATGTAACTTAATGTTATTTTATAACCGTCGTTGAACAGACGACTTAATTTTTCGGTTTCCGACTACTAATGATCAACTCAGTAGCCTTGTCATTTTGAACCCACTCCAGATGACAAGGGAACTCCTGCATCAAGTATTGGGAGAAATTTACCTTCACGGAGGACTTTTTGATCGAACTAACCTGCATTTGCATTACAAAACTACGAAAGCGTGACGGCAGGGGGACTCTAACCCATGATCCGTCTACCATTGAGGATATTTCACGTTGCACGTCAGCACAAGCCAGATGCGGAATTCGTATCAACCAGCCATCGCTGGGATTCAAACCAGGTTCACCTCATTGGAGGGCGAAAGCTTTATTCTCTGAGCCACTACAGCTAGTGACTGAATATTAAAACTCCTAGATGCAAAACTATAATTTTTTACTGTATAGATCTTGTTGAAAAGAATTAACTGGGGTTAGAATGGGCAAATTACTAGAATATTGTAGAAGTTATTAAACTTTTTAAAAATTTGCCAGTTTGGCGACATTTTTCCACCTAGATGAAAACTATCAAAATCAATGCCTTCTTCCCATTTTTTGCAAATTTTTATGAGCCCAGATAATGCAATATTTGGGAAAGTTTTTAAATAGTATTAAAAATTGGACCACAAACGCTTTTCATTTATTTATTTAGAATTATTGCTTTTCTCTATATTGATGTTTTGGGAAATTTTCAGAATAAACATAGATGGCGCTAGCTAAAGATAAAGTAAACTTGACCTAACAAGTCCTGAGTAACTATTATAGTTCGTTCACCAGGTGTATGGCACTTGGCTCCACCCCATTTCAGCACAGGAGTAAGAGAAGAAACATCTCAGTGCTTGAAATTGAGACAACCCTTAATGCGCGCCAAACGCAAATAGTGACTTCTTTTTCAGTCACTTACTTCGCTTTATCATCTACTATTCGACCTTTCGTTCTCTAGCAAATGAAATATGCTTTAAATTTAAAAACTGTTGATTTCCTAGAAAAATGTCTCAAAAAGGACAAACTATTCACTCTTATCGCCAAATAGCAACATTGTTCACATCCTTCTCCCAAAAATGGCGAAATAGTATTGTCGGATACCACGTGATGAAGTCGGAGCCAAATGCCGACTCCTGGTGATACAAACTCACATCAGTAATAAAAAAAGCATTATTTCAAGACAGCCTTCGAAAAACAGCCTTTATTATCAGCTATCGATTATTTTAACTATTACATTAAAATTGATGCCTTTTAATTATTGGTTATTTTAAGTAATCATTTTGGATATGAAACAAAATTTACTAGACTCAAATAAATAAAATAGTTATTTGCTATAAAACTGTCCAAAAGAATACTTTAATCAAATTTCTTACCTTTATTATGATTTTTTTCTTCTGTAAATAAAAATTATGACCCAAGTAAAGAAAATCAATTAGATTTTTGAGTAGGCAAATGTTTTAAAGTTATAGAATTTTTAAATTATTTAATCTCTAAATTTTAAGGCGTTTATAAATGCTAAATTTCTAATCTACAAGTAAGTGCACACATTTACACACGTATTTAAGTAGAATATTTTCTAAAAAAAGATAGATAGCTGTGAAATTTTAAAGAAGTATTATTTTGAAAAAAATAAGATGCACACATTAAAAACGCTGTATAAATGTTTCATTTCATTCAAGAATGTTAGTAAAATTTTTCCGTCAATTTAATGAATTTTTTCAAATAAATTATCATTATTTAAAAAAAATTTTACGTATTTCAATATTTTTTTTTTTACGCGGGCCATAATTTTTGAATATGTTTTTATTTTGTAAGATGTGTAAAATTTGGAAGAATCATACATAATTACCTTTAAGTGGAATGAACAGTTTATTATAGTTAAGGGTTACTTGACTGAATGTAAATTTTGAACGCACAAGAACCGGAAACGGCAATACTGCGCTCAACTAAAGCAGGGTTGCTTGTTCAACGTGATAACATGAAAGAGCTGTAAACACAAGTTCAATATGAAAACAACCTAATAAAAGGGCAAAATGGAATGATAGATCTTGTCTCACAGAAGAAGCGTTTGTCAACAGTTTACGAAATGAAATCAAATCATGATATACACTAAATCTAATGAAAACATACAAAATAAAAGAATAAAATTACTTGGATGTAACAATCATGAGTCATGTCAAAATTTTTATTCTTTATGATACACATTACACAATTTATAAATGCCTCACGACTTTTCGTCTACGTAGACATTTATGTAATTGAATGCGAGTTTTATTCCTTCAAAACTAACATCACTTTTAAAATGGAGGTGTCTTAAATATATGCAAACAAATTTCCCGAAATGCTGAAACTTGAATAACTTGTCATTTTAGATTACTTTCACGGACGGTATTTCCGGGAACTATATAGAAGGGGGGAGACTACCTCAAGGCTAAAAGGCGGTTTAGGGCAATAATCATTTGATTCTATTTTTGTCTGCTGAATTGATGCTTTTTTAACGACTTCCTCGCTCGCCTAATGGTTAAATTCGTGTCGTAAGCATGAAGAGCAAATTTATGTAAGATATGTTCGCAGAATTTAAATATAATTACCGGAATGTAAATATCTTTAAAGTCTTGTCGTGAGGACATATGCTTCATTCAATATGACTTTTCCCTCTAAAGAGTTAAGGGCGTCATTTTTCGAAAACTGTATGACTTACGAGTTTTAATTTGTTTCACGAAAATTATTTTTACCCATTAGCAAAATGGGTCTTGGTTTGAATTTGATGTTGTCCTCACACTTTTCAACAACAATAATCAAGAGTTAAAAACAGTGCGGATGTGTTGCTATGGCGACCGCTGCTGTTTGATAATTTTTTTTAGAATTCTATTTTTCATTTTCCCATAAATTCGCGATCGCAACGAACAATAGGGGGCGTTGTTGTATGAGACGAATACCTGCGATTTCTATATGAACAGTCATTCAGTCACCTGGTGACGGTTGTAATGTAGCGTGTAGCATTGTAACCTTCCTTCTTTATTGTGGCTTATTCAATTTAAAAAAGAAAAATGTTTGATATTCTTTCTTATGCAAAACGAAAACAAAATGGTATCTCTCTCTTATTTTTAAGAGAGATGGAACACCCAAAACACATCGGAAAAATATTGGTAAATAAAGAGAAAAAAATATTTATCTTCTTATTAGAGTTAAAACCTGGGAAATAGTTTTACTAAATTTAATGATATAAAATGAAAGGTTTATTAAAACGAGGTATTTATGGGTAATACGTCACTTAGAAATTTTTTTTTTATTATTATTAAAAATCTTCAGAATTCATTCATTCATTTATTTCTTTTTAAATATTCATTCAGTAATCTTAATTATAATGCTATGGAGAGAAGTGCAGTTTTACCAAAATTATGCAGTTGACAATTATTTCCTAGTGCCAGGAAAATGACAGCCTGGATGAGGACATTTTGGATTCTTAACTCCATGTTACACTCGACATTTATATTTTGTGTTGTTAACAACAAGGCTTGTCAAAGATCCGCGATGGCTCAGGGGATAGAGCGTTCGCCTTCCAATGAGGTGAACCGGGTTCGAATGCCAGCAGTGGCAGCCCGATACGAATTCCGCATCCGGCTTGCACCGACCACAGTGCTGACGTGAAATATCCTCAGTGGTAGTCGGATCTTGGGTTAGAGTCCCTTTGTCGTCAGGCTAACCGTCGGAGGTTTTCGTGGTCATCCTCTCCATATAACGCAAATGTGGGTAAGTTCGATCAAAAAATTCTTCACGAAGGCAGACTTCTCAAAATACTTGATCCAAGAATTCCCTTGTCTTCTGGATTGTGTTCAAAATGACAAGGCTACGGAGTTGAATAATAGTACTCTTAAACCCGAAAATTGGGTCGACTGTACAACGACGGTTATAAAATAAAAAGGTTTTTCAAAAGAGTTCAGACTGAACATAGTTATTAATGATTCAAAGAAAAGGCAGGAAAATGATACCATAAAAACCTACCGGCTTTAAATGGATTTTTCTTTGTTCCTACAGGAAAATTTATTTGAGCAAAATGATTTACCAATTGAACATTTAAACAAATAAGTAACCCTAGTGTCGTGATGATTATAAAGAAATGAAGAAAAGTTGCCAGGAAAATGACATATTTTTGCGTGACATGCAAATTATTTACATAATCATTTTTGAAATAATTCCTTATGCAGAAAAGTCTTTAACAACTTAGAAGTAAAATATTAAGGGAAAATGTATCTGAAGTTTTAAAAACAAGTCATCATTGACACTATTGCTTGTGACATGGCAAGAAAACGACATTTCGAGACTCAACATACATTTTTAAATACATATAGTTTAAGTCTGTGAGAATCATTCTATAAAGTCAACAATTACTAACACTTTTTTTTAAAAAAAAAATCATATTTTTTTTTTACCATTGGCAAAATGGGTGTTGTTTTGGGTTTGATGGCGTGCGCATCTTATTTGGACGTCATCACACTTTTCAACTGTGTTCAAGTGTAATAGTAAGCAGTGCGCATGCGTCGTCATTGCATGCGTTGCTATGGTGACCACTGTTTGATAATTTTTTTAGAATTCTTTTTTTTTTCCACTTTAAATTTTGCTACACATTAAGTTGGTGAGTTTATTTTTGAGATATGGGACTCATAAATACTTCTTGAGTTGTGACTAAAAGAGAATTTCATCATTTGAACGATATTTTAGTTTTTATTGTTTTCTTTAAGAATTCTAACCTACAGTTTGAACTGGATCCTTTTCAGTACTAATTGAGGTGAATATCACAAATAAAGAGGGTAAAAAAAAAGTCAGACAACAACCATTTTTCCGATGGGTAACCTGTAATCCCCTTTCGGCGATCACAATTTTTTAAAAATAATTATGAAAAATTAAAGGAATTTCAATGATCTAATTTCAATGATTCTCTAGATCTAAATAACTGCAAATAAGCTCACATTACTGTTGTTACATACTTTTTGGAGGCAGTAACATAGAAGCTAATCATCGTATTATAATCTCGATATAACAAACATACGACACTTGATACTTTTAATTATTTTATTTCAAAACTTAATATACAAACCTAAAAATAAAAACATTAATTTATCTACCGAAAGCGAACTCTCTTTTTAATAAGTTAGAAAAATGTAAGGGATCGTACTTAATTAGAACATCGAACTGCAACTTGGCTCATTTTTTGATACTCTAAGCTCACGCTTAATAAAATATATAATTCTGAATTATTATAATTATTAATTCAGCTACATTACAACTTCATTTTTAAAAAAAATTCATAATAATAGAGCATTTGCTTAAAAACATTCTAATACCCGTGCCGCACTTTTTTTTCAGCACTGAGATAAAAAATTTCTGTGAAATAAAACAGTTTGTGATACTACAGGGTCAGCCTTAGGGCTATATTCATGCCATTTCCAACCACTGCTTTAACCCCTTAACGATCGGTTAATTTTCAAGAAAATGGTCATAAGAGTGCCTATTTTTTTGGCTTTTGTATTTGTAATTTAATTTATACTATATACTGTATTTCTACTTTAAAATAAACTATCAACAATTACCTTAAAAATATCCTGGTTCTGCCATCAGGTGTGTAAAATGAGAAATAAAATGTTTTCCGGGCAAAAGAAATGAATTAGTTTTATTCTTATTGGCCGTTACTACTGAGAACACTCCAGCCCGTCAATATCACGTTAGCGAGAAATAGCGGGCGAAATCTCACCCCGTCATTTTCACAGAAGGAAGGAGTTAAACGTATGTAGTTTACAGAACATTTTTATCGAAAAACAACTACTGAATCACGCGACAATAATTACATTTAGCCAATCTCATACCTTGAAAATAAAACCAATCTGAAAGTTACCAAACAACTAATGAAAAAACACCTAATCACAAGCAACTTCTTAACACACTCTTTCAAAAAAAAAAAAAAAAAAAATAAGTGTTCTCAATTTGTTATGGCGGTTATTTCTTAGTCGGAATTGATTAATTGGATTGCAATCAATTGCAGGGCGTGTACAGTCAAAATAGGTGTTTAAGTATATTTATTAAAATAAAAAAGTATGTCATTACTTAAATAAAGTTTGATCACGAGTTAATAAATATTCGGAAGTCGAACATATTACTTAGCAGAAGTAATCACCCATTATTTCACCGACCACCCATTATTCATAACTAGAATGAATTAAAAAAAAATAGAAAGAGTTTTATATGAATAAAATCTCTTTAAGAGTTATTTATCTTTATATTTATTAAATAATGATCAATCACATTATTTTGCAGTTTTTAAAGATTAACTCATTTCGGATTTGATCCACACTATAATGGAAAGAGCTGTTAAACTAATTACTATATAATCACGATTTTATATTTTATTTTATAATCGTCGTTGAACAGCCGACCCAATTTTCAGTTTACGACAACCAATGTTCAACTCCGTAGCCTTGACATTTTAAACTCAATCCAGAAGACAAGGGAAATCCTGGCTCAAGTATTGGAAGAAATTTACCTTCTTGGAGGACTTTGATGAAATTAATCCGTATTTGCGTTGCATGGAGGGGAAAAACATGAAAACCTCCCACGATAAGCTTGACGACTAAGGTATTCTAAACCATGATCCATCTACCACAGAGGATATTTTATGTCAGCACTGTGGTCGGCGTAAGCCTGATGATTCGTATCGACCAGTCATCGCTTGGTTCATCTCGCTCTATCCCCTGAGCCATCACGGCTCCTATAATCGCGATTGAAAAAAAAAATCGAATTATTTATTAAGAATTTTTATTTGTTAATATAAAATTTTTTTTTGTTAAGGTTATTCATTTACGTCGCACTAGAGCTGCTCCATGGGCTATTAACAACTGTCTGGGAAACATGCCTGAGGATGATCCGAAGACATGCCTTCGCAATTTTGATCCTCTGCAAAAGGGATGGCACCCCCGTTTCGGCAGCCCGACGACCTGCATGTGAAAGTCCAGCACTTTACGGCAGAGCAGTTTAACGAGGACCCATACCGCACACCCTCGGTCCCTACGCAGACTGATCCAAGTAGTCACCCATCTGCTCACTGACCGCAGCCAGTGAAGTTTGACTTCGGTGATCTGGTGGGAACCGTGTCTTACCAATCAGTCCACTGCGGGACCAATTTACAATCAGACTAATAACATCTCTGGTCGAGTGACATCACCCACTCTACAGGATGAAAGTAACGAGTTCGAAACCTGGATGCTTTTCTGTGACGTCCTTTTCAAACTATCTATCCTTCAACTTCACAAAGGTCATGCTTTCCGAGGTATCAGACATTTTACGTCAAAAATACGTATTATTTCTCTTTTAAATTCTACTAAGCATTCGTAAAATGTACGTAAAACGTTGAATTATATCCAAAAAAAAGAAGGAAATTCTTTTACGACTAGGTAAGAATGAGTGCTTTACTTATAAATAATATTTACGTCAAAATGTATGTAAGTTCAAATTATACAAAAATGTGGTTACCCAAAAAAACAGAAATTTGCGTAATAAATTCAAACCGAAATGGTAAATTTTACTTTGTCAAAATACACAGAACCAGTTTTACTAAATAGTAAATATTATTTCGTCAATCTTCCGAAAGCAATCTTACTGAATGAAAGGTGATAAAATCAATTCCGTTAATATTACGTAAAATATACCAAAGCTTTTTTTACCAAATAATCTCTATAGTAATATCTTTCCGTCACGTAAAATTTACGTATCAATCGTATTGATTTCACCAATTTCCCAAAAACTTACGTTTAATTTACGTAGCATGCTTAATGGGTTGTTGTAAACTATAGTTATGTCACATTAGAGTTGCACTATGAGATGACATAAGCGGACGAACATGTTAAAAAAATAATGCGTCTATTTCAGACTATATTATTTAGTAATATTGTAATTAATCTTTGCAAATATCTTTTGTATTTATTATTTTTTTCTATTTTTTCTTATTTACCTTTTTAGGTCTTGTGATTATAAAAAATTCTGACTCAGCATTTTCAAAGAAACAAAGTATTATTTCATTGTCTAACTGGAATCACCTTTACTTTAAAAAAAATAGTCTGATTCATATCAAAAATAACTTTTTAAATAGTTATTCGTTGAAAAAATAAAAAAAAATTTATTTTCTGCCCAAGATAGATAAATTGGAGATATTTCTACTAATGATGACCAATTGTTTCTGTGAATATATTATGCTTGTGATTTGCCCGTGAATATATTCTAATCATAAAATTTATTCTCAAAGATAAAATATCTTTAGTAAATACTAAAAGAAAACACAAATATTTTAAATTCTAAATAGATAAAACTTTTTAAAAAAAAACGCGCTAAAAAGCAGTAGAAATTTCAAAAAAAAAAAAAGTAGCAATAAAGGAAACGAAGGAAATAAAAATATGACCACCGAAGCCGACGTCTTCAGTTCTAATTGAGGGAGAAGCAAATGCCTAAATTAACTCCCTCAGTGCCCCGATGGTTTTGTATAAAAGTCCAGGAAAGGTTTTACATCGATTCATTAAAGATCGTTTAATATCCGAACTAATAAAAGATAATTTTGGTTGCTAATTCAACTAAACTGTAATAGTTATCCTGATATTCCACTTTGACTTTTAAAAAAATTACAATTATGTTTTAGGAAATTCCCCAAAATTGCGAGGTTTTCGAATAAAAATTTTGATTAAAAATTTTTATTCTAAATTTGTATGATTTTTTACTCTATGAATTTGCTTCAGAATCTAAATAATTATACGCTTTCGGTGATTAACTATTCTCAATGACTTTTTTCTTATCTTAAATTTACTGATCGCAAAAAAATGTTCGATTTGTCCCGAAACTTCAGACCCAGCGTACAATATATTAGACAATACTTTGTATAATTTTAACTCTTGAAAGATAATATTTTAAGATAATTTTTTCTATGTACTATGTACAAATACAAAGCGATTGTCGATTTAAAAATATAATTAGATTTACCCTCGTTGATTGGAGTACTTAATGGTGATGAAAAATCATGAAGGGTTAAAAATTCGCTCGATATAATGCTACCAGTTACATATACTATACAACTGGTAGCATTATATCGTTCCTTTCCAACGGATAAACACCTACAATAAATGACATGAAACTTCCTCTTATCATTAGACCGACCAAAACTAGAAATTTAATTTAGAACTTCTCTGTCGGTAATATTACAAAAGAAATGGCATTAAAAATTCGAGTCATCTTCAAGGCAACCAAAATCATAAATCGCTCACCACAGATAACTCTTTGAATGCCGTTCTTTTAACTGAGACAGCTCTTAAGATGGTTCTTAAATGGGTGACAAGCTGTCTGTGAGGAACGAACGTTTTATTCGGCCACGTGTTCGAAATTGGTCATCAAAGTGATGTTCTCTGTACGTAAATTGAGAACGAAGGTTAAGGTTTGGAAAAGTATCACGTCCGTAATATCACGTAAAGAAAATGGCGCAATATTCTTTTCTGGTTAAAGTTTGCTTCAAATGAATGACATGGTCACACACCAGGATATGGCGTTAATAATCAGTCATTCATATAGCCAGAGACAATAACACTTTATAAAAACAGATATAGTTTAGAAATTTAATACAATTCTGATCCGTTTTGTTTGGAACAAAGAATACTTTTGTATTCCCTGGATTATTGCGGCATGAAAAGTCGTTTTTAATTAGAATCATTTTAGGAAAAATTTTGAACTGTTAACGAACATTTCACAAAATATTTTTTCCGAAAAAGCCAACCTTTCACGAATTTCACAATCATCTCTTCCCAAAATATTTTATCTAAAAAAAATATTTTTTACAATAATTTTCCTTTTTAAAAAAAAAAAAAAAAAAAAAAAACAATCGATGACATATTTAACTCATAATTTTGAGACTTCAACTCTTCGAAAGACATGTTTTTTCTTCCTGACAAAACAGGACTTTATTTTAACATGGTGCATAGTGTTTTTAAAAAGTACTTAAAGATGCTTATTTTCAATTTCTGTTTTTAAAAGCCCTTAAAGGTGCTTTTTTCATGGGGTGTTTTTAAAAAGTGCTTAATTTTTCCCTTTTCCAAAATGAGATGTTTTTTTTACGTTACCATGTCGATTTTCGCCTCGTATTACGCAAAAGCGTGCTTTTCAAATTGTTCAACGTTTTCACAAATCTTTCAACCACAATCTATTTCGTCGTCAATCATTTTACACGTTTGATGAAATACTTGCGAGTTCGCCTGTGCGTATACTGAGCTGGGTTCGGTGAGATTATTACACTCTCATGTGCAACTGATTCTCGATTTCAGACTTCATTTTCCACCCTCTGATATCGAATCAAAAAATCTTTTTATCATTTTATAATAGCTAATATGATCAAGAAAAGAGTTCTTTGTCAGAAACTAGTTATTTTATCATGATCATGTAAAGTTTTTGAAAATTATTTTGCATTTTGTTAAAGTACATAGTGTTTAATATACTTTTTGAGTGCCTAAAAGTACTTATTTTTCGTTAAAAGATTTGGCCACGTACTTTCTTTCACAAATTTAGAAGAACACTTCCTTGCCAGAGAAAATTTTCATTGGTAAAGAGAAACAGATTCCACCACCAATCTGCAAATTGGTACATAGAAATTTGCAAAAGTTGATAGCTTTACATATCTCTGAGGTGAACTTCACATTTCTGAGGGCAATCAATTGCTGCCAACAGATGCTTTTACGGATTAAAGAAATATTTAAAATCAAACTTAATTTAAAGAAAAACTATACATAAATGCCTATACTCTCATACTTATCAGAAACTCGTTACAAAAAGATGCTCTTTGAGCGGCTATTGTTGGAGTTAAGTTGATTGGCTTAGGTTGTTAAGTTGAGGCACAGATTTAAAACTTTATCGTGCCTTCAAAGTGATCAAGTGCATAAGAATTCAGAGATTTAAATGGGCTGGTCATGTTATTAGAATGAACAAAGAATGCCCAACGCAGAAAGTATTCTTGGTCAGGCCTTAGGGAACAAGAGCATGGGACCTCAGGTGGATTGTCTGCCTAAAAAGGCATCTCGCCATTTTAAGAGTGATTAGTTGCAAGACCGTGGCCAAAAAATAGAGAGGCCTAGAGGAGAATTCTTGAGAAAGGCCCACCCGGGGCTGTCGTGCCACTGAAGAAGCTAGTTCAAGTATGTTTGTTGACTTTGATCTATGGTCGAAGTAACTAATATTGCTGCTTCTGAAAGGGTTAAAAAATGGTTGAAGACTTTTGGTATCGGATTTTTTATGCTAGCCATCACAAATATTCCAGTTTCCTAACGTTTTAAAGATTTACATTGCTTATTTATACATGAATACAGTTTCATTAGTCATTAATTACCCTTTAACAAATCGCAAGAATTTTATTTTCTTTCCAAATTAGTTTTGAGCCTATAATGTAAACTATTAAATAATATAATATTGAAAAATTAGAGTACAGTTTATCCGGATACCAATCACCAAACTATCCAATTAATTGGATCGATTTTCCCCGAAAAAATTTCGATTTTATCTTTTGAGTCTCTTATAAGTCTCGAAAATTGCTTCTTTTATACTTTGGTGACATTGAACACTAAACAGCTGTTTCCAAAAAAGATTTTTAAGACAGACAATTTTACGTGGCGATAAAGTCCGTTCTAATGAGAATTGACAGAAGCAAACGAAATTGTCGTCTTATAAACTACTATTATATTTACTCACAATACAGTATGAAAACTCCCCAATTTATTGGGTCTCTGTTAAAAGTTGTATTGAATAAACGGTATCACTCTATATTTTTATTACTTAGTTTCAAATCAATATTTAGATCATGAGTCCCCTTGCCATTAACCGAGGGAGGAGGTTTTCCTTACTAGTTCCATCAAAAAGACCTCCAAAGAAAGTGGAATTCCCTTGTCTTCTGGATCGGGTTCAAAGCTACGGAGTTGATTATCAGTAGTCGTAAACCCAAAAATTGGATTTTCAGCGATGGTTATAAAATAACAAATGATTTCATGAATGGACATGAAATCATGGATCTGTGTGCTGCAAATTGAAAGACATTGTGGGTAATTATTTTGGTTTTTCATATCTGTACAAGACAGAAGGCCAATTAACCCAAGCTGAGTGTTGAAAAGAAGTATCTTGTAACAGTGAATGTTATAATATATCGTTGTACCCAACTTTTACTGCATATAGATATGCGTATGCAGTACACTTAATTTTTATAAACTAAAATGAATGCGGAATTGATGATTAGAAAACCGCAAGAAGTCAAAAAATTTAACTCTTTAATTAAATTTATCCGACATTTTTTTTTTCGAAAGATGCTCCCATTTCAAGAAACTTTAAGATAATTCTCAGGAAATACCATTTTCAACTACACAGCCTTTTCATTTTTTATCAGTCATTGCGCTATTCTCATTAGTAGAAGCCTAAAAGCTTTATCAACAAAATAACAAATCTTCAAGTGGAAAAGTAAATAATTTTTTTTTTTAATTTAACAGACTTATTTGTAGCCACTGTCACATTAAAATTGTGTTAAATAAAAATAAGACCCACATGTGGTCATCGTTTAACAAGTTTATGGTCTATTAAGAACTGGAAAAAAAAAGGAAAGTGCGGAGATTAGATCGTGAGGAAAAAAAGAATAGTTTTTTTAAGGCATGGATATAAAGAGCTGAAAGCGAGGAATGAAAAAAAAGGGAATCCACATTTACTGTGCTAACAATATCACTCAAAGGAAAGCCGTAAACATGGCGTGATTCATTGGGATAACGAAATGTTGATCGCATTCTGTTGCCAAAATGTAAGAAGCGGATCTTACTGAAAAAACAAACAAAAATAATTGTGAAGAAATGTGCAAACTATTTATCCAAAAATCTAAATATGATGAAAAAAACTAATAATTAATAATATTAAAAATTAATGATCAAATATATTAAAAATTAATTACGAAACAATAACTAAATATTAAAAAATTAAAAATTACTTTTATTGGGTAATGAGAAAAATCATGCAATTTCGTTCAATTGGAAAACTATACATATTTATTACCATTATCTAGAATATTGGCAAATTTCAGGGCACATTTTACGATAAAATGTAAACAGCCCATGACGTAAAATTTTCAAAAATAAACAAATAGGTAGCAGAACTAAAGAACGTCCAAAATAGCTGAAATTCATTAACACGGACTTCAAAAGAATCTTGGTATTGAACTGAGAAATTTGTTGATAAAGAGAATTGCTGCATGGAGAAATGTTCTGAAGAAGCCTAAGGCCCATCCCGGGCAGTTAAACAATTATTAAATAATGAAAAATTTCTGAATTATTTATTTAATGACGTATTTAATGAATAAAGAATCAATATATAGGCTTCCTTAACTTTTATTTAAAAAATTTTTTTATAAAAAGTTTAAAAAAAAACAAAAGACTGGGTTCGAATCCCAGCAATGGCTGGTCTATATGAATTCCTCACCCGGCTGGCACTGACCACAGTAGTGTTGTAAAATATCCTCAGTAATAGACGGATCTTGGGTTAGAGTTCACTTGTCGTCGGTCTAACAGTGGAAGATTTTTCTTGGTTTTCCTCTCCATGCAACACAAATGCATGCTAGTTTCATCAAAAAATTCTCCCCGAAGACTAATTCTCCCCATATTTAATCCAGGAGTTCCCTTGTCTTCTGGATCGGGTTTCAAACGACAAGGCTACGGAGTTGAACATAAATAGTGGTAAATCCAAACAATTAGGTCGGCTGTTCAACGACGATTATAAAATAAAATAAAACATTCCCTAAATTTAAGTTAAAAATACATTTCTTAATGAAAAACGAGCTACAACAAGCATTTTCACCTTAACTTATTTAACTTTAGAGTTCATAGAGGTCAATAGATTCCCATTGAATAAGAAAAATGAAATATGTACCGGAAAACTTTCTCTCTCTTTGAGATATGTGTCATAAATATACATGAAAAAAATAAAAGTGAAATGAGCGACGAGGCATAATTTTCTTCCTAAACATGACTTCGTAATGCAATGGGACATAATGTAAAACCCATTGAAGTTGAAGTTAATAACCTATAAATCTCACTACATTTTAGACACGATGGATGCATTTTGGGAACATGAAACTCTGAATATTTGAAGACAGATCAAGCGGAAATGTTTCTTTGCTCGACATATGAACATCTTGTTTTTTCCCACCATTTAAGATAGAAACGGAACGGATGGAGGGGGGGGGAGGAACTAATATAACCAGAGGCAGGCCATATATTAATCAAACTGTTTTAAGTTGTACGATTTCCGCAAAATAACCTGCTATATTTTTTTTATTCTGTTTAACAGGGCTCGAGAATTATATGGCTCGTTATACTCAGGCTCACTGTAATTTGTTTGACTCAGTGGTTTTAAATACAAATAAATTAAGGCTGTTTTTCGAAAGCTCCGTCGTAATTTAAAATGTTTTTTGGCGTATAATGTGCTGCTATTATAACTGTTGCGGGCTTGCAACTGTTACTCTTGACTGTTGGGTCCAGTTTAGCCTATCTAAAGCTAGCACTGTCGACGCTTGTTTTGAAAATGGCGTAGAACATCAATATGGAGAAAAGTTACAGTTTTGAGAAAATGAAAAGAGTTTGTGATCTAATGTTTTAATATTTAGAAACTTACACTAATGCTGCATTACGCGGTCTCATAAAAATTTGCAAAAACTGAAAATAAGGCAGTAATTTTGATAATTTTCATCTAGGTGGAAAAATATTGCCAAATTGACGATTTTTAAAAAGTTTTAAAACTTTTTAAATAGTTAAATTATTTGTCTGTTCTAAAGCTCCGATAATTTTTCACGGCAAAGTTATATATTTGGTTTAAAATCATCGCATTGCTTCAAGTGTAAGGCACTCACTTTTTAATTTACCTTGGAGAGAGAGACAGAGGTTCGAAAAACATCAATTGTTAGAAAGAACAAAACATGTAATGGAACACAAAATATTCATATAAACATTAAAATCGACACAGATAATCTTTAAATTTTTTAAGCTTGTAGAAGTTTCCTGTGGAGTAGCTACAAATTATACCCTTCAATTGGGTCCTTTTTTATTCTTGCTGCTTAGAATTCGCCAAGACTTGGCGATTATTCAGCGTAGATCACGATGCGGAAATCTTCCCGGGTATTCTAATTTCATTCATTTTATTTTTAAATCACAATTTTTTTAAGACACATCTCGTACACTAATGTTGTCGCTGAATATTTTTAAGTTTATTAGAGAAGAGTTGCCTAAATCCTACTACTTTTCCCATTTTAATTTTTACTAGTCACTAATAATTACATTTGAAATATTTTAATAATAAAATAGTTATTCAGCTATTTCTATTCTTTTTGATAATAATATATTTGCAGTAATGGATGAAAATTAATTATTTTTACAAGATCCGCAAGCGGCAACGATTTAGGACACCAGTTGCTTAATTTGTACCTCCAGCTCCATCAATTAGAAAATGTGAGCCAAAAGGACTAAAGAAATAAATCGAGTATAAGTAATTCAAAACAAGTGTTAAATATTGTAATGTAAAATATAGTATTACATTTTGGCAATGTATGAGTCAAAAATTTCTCATAAAACCTTACAGTTAATTTCTAGAATGCTAAAGTAAGACTTAATTCATTATAAAATTATTATTATTAATATTGTTATAATATTAATTATTATTATAAATATTGAAAATAAAAACCTAATTAATTATAAAATTATTCATTGTTTATAAAAATAAACATTCTGTATAGAAGTAGATGTTTGATTTTATATACGCACTAACTAACATGATTAAAAAAATATATTTCCATTAACATCAAAAGAAAGAAAGTAAAAGTTGACATGTTTCAAGCACTCAAAAAATAGGTGTTCATTCTCAAGATTTTCAAACGTGAGTGAGAAGAAACTCAAGTGATTTGAAGTATAAAACGTAAAGTTGCCAACTAAAAATGAAAAATTAAAATGATTAATTAAACTCGTCAATTTGCTAGCCACATTTCAAATCACTTTAGTTTCTTTTCTTTCACGTCTGGCAAGTCTTGAGAATGGGCTTTTATTTTTGAGCGCATGTCTACTTTTATTTTCACTGGCTTATTTTTGAAGCCAATAAAGTTTATTTCATCAACATCTAACCGTTTCAGTTTCTTGCGATTATTTATTTAATACACAAAACTTGTTTCGAGTCCTTTCTTCGAAGAGCAGTTTGTGTTTTTTTTTTAATTTTAGTTTACTATTTTCAATTATTTTTTTAAAATCTGAATTTGAGAGATCTAATTTCTTTAATTTTACATTATTTCCTTGACTTTATCTTTTATGAGCTTAAATTCAATAAGTAGTCCAGTTTATTTTTGAAACTGTTTGTTCAAACTACACCCTTTGTGATTATTTTTTCTTCTTCTTAGGTTTTGGAATGTTGGAAATTAGCTGTAAGGAAACCTTCAGTGCAGATGAACAACTTTCCTTACCAATTTTTTTGAAGAAAAAAAAATGCAAAAAATCAACATATTTTTTTTTATTTCATTAATAAATATGAGGAACTAAAGCAAAACACAAGTTTTAAGTTGAATTTTTTCATTTTTTTGCGTATAAAAATTATTTAATTTACCATCAGTTTACTATCTCGTGCAAATAAATATTAGTCTTTGTTTGATGGTTTTTAAAGCAAGGAACGACACAAAGTGATTTTTGCTCACTCCTTTTTTCCTATGTATATTCAGTAACCATCGTCGTATATACAATCGCAAAAAACACAGTCCCACAATTCAATAGTAAAAATCCCAAACAATCAATCACAGCAGAGAGTTATTATAATGTTTTTTTATTCCGGCAGAATAAAAACAAAAAATTCCTCATAAAACAATAAATACTGAAAAATTCTTCCTATTTTTCTCGGGATATCTGCAATCTATACATTCCCGAGTTAACTCGTTATAATGAGGGAAGCTGCTAAAGGGTCTGTTAAATCTCTGGCATTACTTGAATCTCGAGCAGCGCTCGTGTATATCTCGAGAACTTTTTAAGCGAATAAAATTTGTGTATTCAAAGAAAATTTCCATGCAAAAAATAGCTTTTAGTTAATAATTATTATGTTATAATTTAATTTAAGAATGGTCAGACAACTTTTAAATTGTAAGGTATACAATTTTTTGTATGATGAGGCTGCGAACCATGAAGCGCGTCATTATATAGATGTGTCCTGAAAGGGTAAAAAATTGCAGAAATCAAGTTCATTTGAAATAAAAGACGAAATAATTTAAAAAGTGCAGCAATCACAGAAAAATCTAAATATTTTATTTAATGATATATTTCAATTAAATTTTATATTTTTGATCTTCAAAATAAGGTGGAATAGTTACGATTCCAATACACTAATATTTAACGGTTTAAAAAAAAAAAAAAAAAAAACAGTAAATGTATGACGTATTTTTTTTTTCTTTCAAAAATGCAAGAATTATTTTTTCTTTGAGAAATTGACTTTTTGCCTTTGGGATAATCGATTTCAAAATGCAACTGAACCCTATTTACAAAGTAAACTTATTTAAAGCAAAACGTTCACAAGGCTCACACCCCATTGTTGCTAAAACGGGTGTTCATTAACCTTTTAGGCCCGTTTCATCATAAGATAATGGATACTTCTGAGATAATTGAAAGAATATAAATGGATATGGTATCTCTATTCAGTTTGAACTTGTTCTCATTTTCATTTCATAGAACTGTCCAAACTCACGTGATTAATCACTCAAAAGACAACAACAAAAAACACAGCTTCTAATAAGGTCAATAAAATGAAATCTTTTTGAAAAAGAATGGTAGAATTCGGAAATCTTTTTTTTTCCTTTTATGTCATTAGCAATATATATATATATATATATGCAACAAATTTAAAATCAACATATGAATACACGCAATGAAATGAATTAAATGTTAGAAAAAATTAGCACATTGCTTTAAAATTTATTGAAAAAAAAATTCGGGAAATTGAAATTGGAAAAGAAATTGTTATAGAACTAAACAATACAGGGCTTTTTTCGGTGTACACCCCAGGGGCCGGCTTTATAGCATGTACCCCCCCCCCCAGGCACAGAAATATTTTGGGCCTTTTAGCTAGACACATTGTTTGATATAAAACTAAAAATCTTCACATACATGAAAAAAGGATTTTTAAGACTTATAATAATTTAAAAAAATTTTGATTACCCTAAAAACTAAATAAAGCATTTTTTAAGTATGGATAATTTTTAAGAAATGAGATTCTAATCAATCGCAATACTCCAATAATAAAATAATTTTCTAAACCATAGAAGCTAATTAAAATAATTAAATTTAAGAAAAACATAACGATGTAACAAATCCAGAAAAAAATCAATTGGTATGAAATATTTCGTCAAACTCAGCAACTATTAATACATCTTTCAATGCGCGTCAACCATAACCAGTTTAGAAGTTGCTGTATCATAGAGCTGCGTCATTCTAAACTCTTTCGATTATTACTTTATTTAACTCATTTGAAATACTAAACAGAATAGGTGATGGTCAAGCATTTTTGGTGACATTATGACCTAACATAAGACTTGCTCACATTTATTTATTTTACAGGTGCGTATGGAATATTGCAGGTGCAAATTGAGTAGTGAGAGTTGAGTACCTAAAAACTTTATTGGAACATGTCGGTTGCCTTTTTAAGTTTTCTCGGTGATAAACTATTCAAATTATTGGTGTTTACGTCAATCTCTCTATTTGTAGAAAGAAAAACAAAATTACTCACTTTATACAATAGAATATACAGTCTCTGGCCAAATTATTAAGACGCACTGTAAGATTCTATGTAAAATCTTAATTATCAGAAGATACTCTATACAGCTTTAGTGTTTTTACGAGACTGTTTGCACTTGTTTACGTTCGTGTATCAATGGGTTAACATTGTAATGCAATACGTTCAAAATAAATACAAATAGGAAGTATATAAAAAATCTCCAGAATAAAAACATTTAGGCTTTCTGCGACAAAACTCTCGAATATCTTTCTGAAAGATAATTTTAAAAATAAGGAATATATATGTTACTAAATTAAAGTAACAAAAGCATCAACTTAAAAAAAAAGGAACTTTTCGGAAGTTTTTAATTAAATATGTAATATTTTTTATGCTAATATTATGGGCTATATTCTCACATTTTGTAGGGGGAAAACACACTATGTCCCTTTTTCGCATTTTGTTAATCATCATCTCATAAAAAAATAATAAAAAAAATTGTGAAATCCGTAGCAGTAAATCGGGACTCCTCAAAAAAAGGGTTACTAAATGAGCGTTTTCATTTCGAGATTCAGTTGTTGTAATAAATAATAAATTAAAAATATCGGATTTTAAAACTACGTGGAAATCAAGAGTAATAACTGCATTAAAAAGAAATTGGAATGAAATTTTCTGCAGAAAAGAAAACCAAATTTTTTACTTCATTAATCTTTATTTTTCATTGTTCTCAAATGAGAATAAAAAAAAGCATTATTTTCCACTCTGATGTGCAAGAAAGGCACCTTTTGAATATAATTCTGAAGAGAAGATAAAATGTTTCGGAAATTTCAGCCGAAATTTTTTTTTTTTAAATCTTTCTGTATGAACTCGGTAAGGCTCTGCGACAATGTCGCCACGATTCTGCCAAAAGGCGTCCGGCTTCAACTTGGTAAAAGGGAACATCTAAACTAATCTTCTTTACTGACAAACTTTGTCATCTTTCAGAATTATCTTGCACAACATCCAAACTTTAATGATAACCAAGCCGAATTCACATCACAGCATTATCACAATATAAAAATTATATCCATCTCTGTCGTGGAATAGAGTAGAAAACCAAACCCAATGCTCCATGACTACTTCCTCACTCACCACTCGAGCCATAATTTGATTTAATATGCACGCATATTGTATTTTATTTTATATCCGTCGTTGATCAGCAGTGTTTGGATTCACGACAATCAATGTTCAACTCCGTAACCTTGTAACTTTGAACCAATCCAGAAGGTTATGGGAACATGGAGGATTTTGTGACGCGACAAATTTAACGTGCATCAGCACCATTTACTACAAGGGGAGGCTGGCGGGGATAGAACCCACGACCTCTTGGATAGGGACACAGTGCCCTACCAAGCAGGCTATCTCGGTCCAATATGTATGTAAAAAACAAGCACCAATAACTGGTAGGACAGAATGAGTCACAATGTCATTGTTTATGTTTAAATAAATTTCCACAGCCATTTTAGAAAAAATCAAAAATGTAATTAATCAGTAAAGTTAGTTTTTGTTTCTACAAGAATACGAAATGAATCTAAGTAAATACTAACTCATAATTAACAAACTTACAATAAATTATTACTTAAGACAATCTAACGAAATAAATAATAAATATTTTATTTTTATATTATAACCGTCGTTGAACAGCCAACCCAATTTTATGGGTTTACGACTACTAATGTTCAACTCCGCAGCCTTGTAATTTTGAACCCAACCCAAAAGACAAGGCAAGGGGACTCTAACCCATGATCCGCTTCCCACTGAGGATATTACACGTCAGCACTATGGTCGGTGCTAGCCGGATGCGGAATTTGTATCGACTGGGATTCGAACCAGGTTCGCCTCATTGGAAGGCGAACGCTCTGTCCCCTGAGCCATCGCTACTCAAATAAATAATAACTACTGTAGTGCCAATAGACAGAGGAATACCCAAGATTATTGTACTAGGGAAAACTAATGAGTGAAGGAACACTTAAGCTTAGCTTGCCTTTAAAAAAATCATAAAAATTTCAAATTTTGTAATTTTAGCTAAATGACGGTGTCAACATATTTGTTATTGAAAGCAGATTATGTAAAAAAATTTTTAGATAACTTACATAATATTGTTGTAAGCTTTTGGTGGTTCAAATAATAAATAGTAAGATAACCAAGTGAAGGAACAGTTCTTACCAGTGAATAAACACTAAATTTTCCAGTGAATGAACACTTAATTTTGAGAATGTTTGATGCTCGTTAGGAATCTATAGGCCACACAAATGTCTAAAAAACAAGATTTTTCTTGGATTTACAATATCTAATAGTTAACGTGAAAAATTTTACTTTTTTTCAGTCATGGAATGGAATGTAAAATATGGTTGAATACAGAATTAAAAAAGAATAATTTTTTTCTCACAGTTTAATAGTCCGTTCTAAATCATGAATGTTTATCATTCTGTAATCCGATGATGTTTTTATTACTATTATTATTAAATCAGTTTTTGTTTACTCTATTAAATCACTTTTTGTTTACCCTATATTTTTTGAAGCTTTTTTCCTTTATCTTTTTAAGTATTTTTTTCTCCTCGTTATACTTTCTGCTTTAACTTTTTTTACAGCTCTTTCAGTCTTTTTACTTTTTCGTTATTTTTCTGAAGTTAATACAAAAAGTAATTTATTTCTTTTAATTTGACCTTTCTCTTTTTTCCAAGTTTTTGGCCAATGTAATTGTATCTTCGAAATTTCTCTTGATTTTCCAGTACCATTTCTAGAATTCCTCACTGGATAACAAATGAGAAAAAGGAGTAAAATCCATCTCTCATTGACTTATGTCTAGTGGGTCTTCAGCAGTACTTACCATTAACTTATGCAACCAATTGTTTTTGCAACTAACCTCAACTAGCAGCCTCAAGAAGACTTATCCCAAAATCAGTTTTAAGATGCTTTCATTATCAATGTTAGTTGTATCAGCTTCAGTGCCAAAATTTGACTTAACCAAATGTCCCTTTTGCAATAAATTCTTCCATATTGAGAAATGCACAGGCTATTGGATATTAAACACTTCTGTCAATGTTCCTTTAAGAATTTGCAACATAACTTGTGAGATTTCCTTTTCAAGCTTCTGAAGAAATAGTGCATCGTTACTCTCGAAGTATGTGTTTTGTTGATAAGTTGTCTTTCTCATTGACTCTTTGTGTCTGTCTTGCACGCATTTGTTAAAGTCAACGTTTTCCTCTTCGAATGAAAAAATAGGTCATTTCATAAAAGCATTTTAACTTCATCAGTTGAGGCCTCAAAATTTTATTTAAAAATGGATGTAAAATTCTCTCGACATAATTATTTGCAGAAATTCACGAATAGAACAAAGATTCTTACCACTAAGTTGTTCCGTTTCGTAATTCGCGCTTTTTAAGCAAGCACTTTCTCCCCGACCCCGAAGTAGTTACATTACCCCACCCACGCTTTTAGAACTGTTAGTTTACAGCACCGCTTGATCAGCTTGCTTAACACTGAACATACCAACACTTAATATATTTCTACCTTATGTTTCTTGATTGAATGTATGAAATATGGATGTTGGGAAGGAAATAAACTGAAATAACTTTATTATATTTAAACAAAATTGTATAGTGCAAATTTTTATGTATTACAAACACAAATAATAAGAATTTTTAATTCATTGCCCAACGCACTTTTTACATGTATAGGTTGTTTCTATTGCACATTTTTCGCAAACATTTTTCTTCCAATTATTATTATTTCTATGATTCTTATCATTAATCTTATAATTATAAGAATATATGAGAAATATAATTCTTATAACTATTCTTAAAATTAATATTATGTCTTCTAAGAACTTGTGCTGTCTTGATTGTTTCGACATTTTTCTGGGTAAGAATTGACTGTTAGTTAGAAATGAATTAAAGCTAGCAAAATAAAATATAAGCTACTTACCAAAACATTTAGTTTTTGTCGCTTTTTCTTACCTAAAAATGACAATCTAAAATTTTAAATGCTTTCTTGAAATTTGAATTCACAGTTATTCTGATTGAACTCGTGCAACTTATCGAATGCAATACGTTGAACACGTATTACGTCGTCATTTCTGATCCGATAACCTTATAAAGCAATAAATTGTTCTCCGACCGGTTGTGGTAAAAATAGGTATACGACAGGTATTATTCGAAACAAACAAAATACAAAAAAATAAAAAATAGAATACTAACTGTATAGAATTGTTAGAAAAAGTCAAATGTGCAAAAATGATAAGATAAGTGCATTTTCAACGCAAGTTCTTAAACTGTCATTTGAACGGTTATGGTATGTTTAGGGCTAATAGTTGGACGTTTGGAGCAGTAAAGCCGATTCCGGCTCTTGTGCTCCATTTAACTCCATAATCGATCTCGCCTAGTTAAAATGTTGTTCCCAATTTTTTTTCTTTCCGTCAAACAATTTCTCAGTTTTATTTTTAAATTGCTTGTTTTTGCGATCTTAATGACAAAAATAATATGTAATTAAATATTTTAAATAGAAATCATGCAACAAGAGATCCAATTTAAACGGACATAAAATTTAAAAAAATAGTGCTAAATAATGAAGAAATTTTTTATTATCAGTCATTCTTCCTTTCTTTATGATAAAAAGTAAAATTAATTATATTTAATTAGTATGTTCATTAAATCTAGAAAAAAAAGAATGCATTATGATACAGCCCTACCCAATTAAGATCAAATATCCTTCCCTTAAAATTCAAATTAAAAAGTCAAATAAATCTGATACTTTTAAAAAAAAGTACTTATAATAACTTAGACATCTTGAAGTTTAATAAGTTGTTATAAATCCTCATCACATAAGTAAGAAGAATCGTGAAATTCAATTCGAACCTATCAAATTTCATATTTCCTAACGCAAATTTCAAAGTAATGAATCAGTAAGTGACTAAATTCATCTTAATTTCGCCCTTGCAGAAGAATGAAAATAAAACAGAATCATTTGATATCTCTGTACTACACTCCCATAAACATTGACCCCAGAGTTGGTTTGAATTTCGTTCCAATTAACCTCTTTAAACCACTTATTAATCACAATATTACTTTTTTTATAACTAACTACACGAAGGCAAGTCAATTTGAGATCATTTTTAGCATGAAATATACTTTAAGAGATTTGATGGAAAAAATACCGATTCATTTCAATCCAATTAGTTTATTTTGCGGGCCATTAATACAGTCTTTAAATGATTTGTGAAACAGATAATTAATATAGTTTTATGTTAAAACAATTTGTTAATCTTAGTGAAATAAGCAATTACTTGAATTTGAAAAATAATCAACTTTACTTTAAAAAAACACAAACTTAGAATGGACAATAAGAAACAATAAATGAGATGCAATTTTAAATGTTAACAGTAACTATAACATACTTTTATCATGTTATATTTTAAATAGAAAACGAATTTATTTTAGTCAGTTATATCTTTTAAAATTTCGAAATAAATATTAAGATCTGGCTATGTCTAAAATTTCACTCTTTTCATTTTGTTTATTCAGTTTTTTTTTCTAAACTTTTGATATTAAGAAAAACATGGACTTTAAAAATGAAGGTGTCAAGAGAGATATTTTTCACAAGACTGAATAAATAGTCATTAATTAAAGCAAAAAAACTGAAAAAATTCCCGAAAGAAATCATTTAAAATTACAACAACTTTCGAAAAAAATTGAAATTTCAAAAAAAAAAAAAAAAAAAATCTCGCGTTATCTATAAACAACTATGGCATCTTAAACACGTCACAAATATATTTTTTATTATTCAAATATATTAAAGTATATTTTTTATTTATTCAAATATGAAAGTATTTATATATCTTTTCATTTAAGAAAGCATATTTAAAAAAAGAAAAATAACAATAAATTAAATTTTACTTTATTTTATTAAATTAGAACTAAAAAATAATCATAACATTTTGAAAAAAATTGAAAAATCATTGTTTTTTTTAATTTTTTCAAATTTATTTTCAAAAAATTAATTTTAAGGTGGCCCCTAATCATGGGGGGCCCCAGGCCATGGCCTAGTCTGGCCTAATGGGTAATGCAGCCCTGCCATCAATTTAACAGTCAACTGTTTCGAACTAATTTTCGAATAATATATATTTTTTTATTCCATCATACTCCCTGCACATTTTTCTACACACATTCTAAGTTTCACAGTTTTTGCAGTGTGAAACAAAATCTAACGTTAAGTTGAAAAACAAAACAGCGTTGACGCTTAAAATCTTTTTTACATGTAGAAGCTAAAAACGATTGCGATCTGATAATAAAAATAGCGTAAAATGCCAATAAGAAGAAAATTTAAGCTTTTTAACTAATTTTTAAAGCGTTTGTGGTCTAATATTGCTTCACTAAGATTAAAAGACAATATTCTGAATCTCATTCTTGTCGGCTAATGCTTATTGACTGAGAAATCACATGACATGGTTTTTTAAATAAATTAATAAGCAATGCAAAAGCATTTTGACCCATAAAACATTTCTTTATTCCTTACTTAACCATGCTTACCTGCAATATTATGTATCGATCTTTCTTAGTATTATATTCTCATCCATCCATTCTTTTTTGATATAAATTCAAAATTGAAAATAAAATCGGTTCCTTTAATATAGAGTAATCTTATGATAATACATTATTTTACGTCATTTTAAGATAAACATATTTGAAACGGTATCTAGATTTTAACAGTTTCACAAATACTAAACAGTAAATAAGTTTTACTTACTTTTATTATACAAGGTTTATGTAAAACTGTGTCCGTTCAACATATTTAAGCGTGCAATTAACGTAATGAATGCAAATTTTCAATAGATTATTGTAGGTTAAATCGTTGCACTACTCAGAAGTAGGCATTTAAAAAATATTGCCACAGGTTGGTGCAGCGATTAACTAAAAGGTCTGTACACATGTTAACTGCATTTATCTATTAAACTTAATTTTTTTTTTAAAAAAAAAGTTGGTGAAAAGAATTTAAATATAAAATTAAAATAAAGAAAATGTATATTCAGAATTATAATGAAATATGCTATTTATGATGAAAACAATGATCGAACCATGAAATCAAAAACCAAAACGGTATACCCTCTGTTAAACTACAATGATCTTCGGGTTTTAAAGCATCATTACAAACACCTTCAAAGTAAATTTAATTACAAAAAACAAGAAATGATGTTCATGATAAACTGCCTGAATACAATTAATCCTTTTACACTACTGAGCTACTTTTATTCATGATAATTTATTTCTGATTCTTCCTAAAATTGCTGCAGAGATTATAAACATGAATGAAGTTAGTGACGCATTCTGTCGTGCAAATTAATGGTATCGAAGGACTCGTCTTTTTGCAATAACATAGATATTATACAATATTCAAGTTAGGTCTAGAGAGGCGCGTAAGGAAGTAGTACAGCACGTGATGAAGAATTGGTATAAGTTTTCTATCTAAATTTGTGACAAAGATGAAAATAATTTAAATATTTCTGCCGTCCTACTATACTGAAATGATCCGAATTCATACTTAAGGTGGTTTGTGTGATTTAATAGCAGACACATAAATTTTGAATTATTACTAAAATTCAGTGTACAGAGGAGAAGTTTGACAATATTGAAGACATCTCTTGCTAAGAGTTAAAATTGAAATCTACGGATACCTAATTTTAAATGAAATAACCTTAACTTCAATTGTACTTAAAATGTATTTCTAAAACTCAACAATAACGTATTCATAATATTGGTATAGGGTAATGTAATTATGAGTTGGAGTCGAGTTCTCAGTGAAATCCGAGACCAACGTTTAAACTATTGACTCCTTTAATTTTTCCGGCGGGGGACTTCTTAATATTCAAAGTTAGGAATATCTTCTTAATGGAAAATCACTTTCAGGTTTTCTTTTTTTTCTTTTTTTTTTGTAAACGCGTAAAAATGCAAATTAGGATATCTAGAAAAAATGGACGTTTTGGCTGCATCATTTTACTAAGAGCACATTTCAAAATTCTAATAAACGTAAAAAATGCAACAGAGAAACTCTTTATTTTTGCTTTTAGTTTGATGATCAAAAAAATGTTTCTAGAAGCTTTTTAGGATTTACGGATGATATTAAGGAAGAAAAATCCAAAGTTATTCTTAAAAGCTTTTAAATATCATTCTTTTGGAATTCTAATACTTCTCTACATATCATAAATTGCCGTGAAAGAGACAGGCTACTCTAAAATTCTACAAATAAGAGCAATATTTTTTTTTACTTTCAATTTAAGCATACTTAACATGCAAAAATCTTTTTAAATTTAAATGCATAAAAAGTTGAATGTTTGTTGATTCATTGAAAACTAATTTTTGAATTCAGGGTAGCATAATACCTTATCCCAGCATTTTTAAATTAGGCTTCTTTAACTTGCGCAACTTTTTCAACTTTTGTAACTATTGAACATTAAAAAGTTTCATTTGAGTTCTGGAGATACTTGTCTATGATTAATACGATCAATTCTAAACATTGATTAAAATTGAATAATTGATTAACATTGATTAAAAATTGATTAATTGATTAACATTGATTAAACATTGATAATTTTTTTACTTAACATTTGCCACTAAGAAATAAGAAAAATAAAACACTGAACTGAAGCACGCTCCATATTAGTACTTTATTGACGTCGCAACAAAGTCGCAGGTCTGGTGTGATGCAACGTTTACTGCACAATGAGCTATTGACAACGATATGGTCTGGGAAACATCTTTGAGGATGACCCGAAGACCTGCCATCACAATTTCAATCCTCGACTGAGCGAAGCACTTTACGGTAGAATTGCTTAACCAGGACTAATAACCCCCACTCTTGGGGAAGGGATAGCCCGGTTAGTAGGGCACTGGACCCATGTCCATGAGGTCGTGGGTTCGATCCTTGCCGACCGAAGACTAATTTGTATAGTAAATGGTGACTGATGCACGTTAAGTCAGTCGAGTCAAAGTCCTCCATGTTCCATAACAAATCATAGCTCTGGGGGTACTGATCCAGGAGTCTCCTTGTCTTCTGGATTGGTTCAGAATGACAAGGCTGAACGTTGGCAGTCGTAAACTCAAAAATGGTTCTGCTGTTCAACGACGGTTTTAGAATAAAACAAAATAACCCACACCCTCGTTGTTGTTGTTCATTTACGTCGTACAAGAGCTACACAATGGGCTATTGTCGACGGTCTGGGAAACATCACTGAGGATGATCCGAAGACATGTCATCACAATTTTGATCCTCTGCAGAGGGGATGGCACCCCCGCTTCGGTAGCTCAACGACCTGCACGCGAAGTCAAGCACTTTACGGTAGAACAGTTTAACGACGACCCATACCGCACACCCTCGATCTCTCTGCAGGCTGTTCAATGTAGTCACCCATCCGAACCACAGCCAGTGATGTTTTACTGAGAACCGAGTCTTGCCATCAGTCAGTCTACTGTGGTACAAATCACGCACAAACCTGTTCGAGTATGTAATTTAAATATGATAGCTTTGTGCAGGTATTTTTTCAAGTTACGAAAACAGCCACAAAGAAGCAACTGTCTCTGAAAGCACAGGTCAATTTTGTTAACAAATCAGAATTCTGGACCCTCGAAATAGGGGGGGGGGACTAGAGTTTTTATTAATTAATCAATTTAAGGTCTAACCCCTCGAACCATGAAGAATAGTGTGTGAAATCGATTTCGATTTCTTTTGATTTGCAACTGAATAGTAAAAAGGCTTCCTTGAAGTTTAAAAAATTAGCATTTTTAATTTGAAATATGAGAAACAAAATGTAATTGATTCTAGAAGTAAATATGAAATTAATAACAGAAAAAAAAGATAGGGCTGAAAGTTTCAATGTTCTAATATGCGTAATCACAAGAGGAACGAAAAAAGATCTTTTTTGAGATACGGTAGAGTGCACAAAATATAAAAGTAAACAGTTTGATCGAATAAACGAATTTTCATGATTCCAGGACTTTTGGAATTAGATTCTCCAGATTGGGCGCCCCTATATTTTGATTATCAAAAATACAAATAAATCGGGGGGGGGGGAAATGAATGCTTATTTAGAGAAAGTACGTTTCTGTGATTTCCTAAACTTAAATACACAAATTGCGGAGAAATAAAATAAACTAGCAAGATGATCATAAAATTTAGCTAATTTCATTTTAATTTGTATGTTCATTTCTTTTTGTCTAACAACACTTTAAATATAAAATACTTGATAATATATGAATTAGTTTATGAATTGCAAAAGTTTTTTGTTGTTCTTGCTTCCGTTGCAATATCAAGCAAAAGATATGCTTTTAGAGTTATTTAAGCAAGTGAATCGACATCGTGAAATCAAGTGAATCTGCACACAAAAGTCTATGAAGCAATTGTTTCGGTGGAAAGAGGATAAATTAAAGAACTTGCGCCCATTGTTGAAAATCTTAAGTAGGCGTTTGCGGGTTTGCATCGCTGCAATTGGCTGCCATTTTGAAACCAATTAAATTTAATTATTAGTAATATCCTTATCTTAATATTATTTGTTACATTTCGTTAATTTATATACTTTTAATTAAGCTATATAAAAATTGTTCGTCCTGGATTCTTTTTGACACATTTCTTATCTCCACAAATTAATGAGCCTTTAAAACCATTAAGATTGTGAGTTTGAAAACACGATCAAAGCTTATTAAGGTATCCGCTTCTTTATTTTGCAGCTCACTGTGCATTCACGGTAAATATTTAAGCGTGGTTCAGGATAAAAATATCCGAAACCCTTATTAGGAGAACCGAAGAAAAAGTTGATATATTTAGTGCATGTTAAAATTAGATAAAAACGAGACTCAATTAAAAGCTACTTAAGTAGAAATGAATTTCTTTTACCTTATTATCTTATAGTCAGAATGTATAACAAGTTTTGTAGACACAATTTTTCGCTTTAGATTTGGCCCGTTAAGTGGTCTTACCTTGTCAAGGTCTTAAGCGTACTAAAATTTAGAAATGTTTGTTGGACTTTCATGAATTTTTTACGTAGATCTTTATTTTTCACAGTATATGAGGGCATAGTTGGGTTTCGTATTTGCTCCGTAACATTTACTTTTATTTACTTAAGTCTACTTTAATTTTATTCGTAGCACACTAACGATTTCTTTGACTGAATTTCACATCCAATTTTAAAAGTAATTAATTAAATGATCGAAAAAGGCTTTCCGTTAATAAAACAGGTTTGATGACGCTTATTTGGTTTACCATTTTATAGAATAAAATTTAAATCCTAACTATCTAACTAATACTACACACTAACTAGGATCTCTTGAGGCCATCTCCTGATAACTTAGGAAAATACAAAAAAAAAATTAAATAAATAAATAAAATATCCGAAGACGGGTTTTGTTTACATATTTGCGGCTAACAGTAAAGGTTAGCGTACCATCAGGAAGATAGTCATCACAGGGAAGCTATCTTCTCTTAAGCGTAACATGTTCATTCATTTGATCGTAGATAAGAATATTATTTAAAATAAGATAAAAAAAAGTCAGGTTCATTTAAAAAAATAACGAATTTTTGACTAAAAAGTTGTAAAGCGCCCGGAGGGCTCAGGGGTACCTTCCAATAAGGTGAATAGGGAAATATCCTCAGTGGTAGACGGATCATGGGTTAGAGCCCCCTTGCCGTCAGGTTAACCGTGGGAGGTTCTCGTGATCTTCCTCTCCATGTAACGCAAATGCGGGTTAGTTCCATAAAAAAAGTCCTCCTCGAAGTCAAATTTCTCCCACTACTTGATCCAGGAGTTCCCTTGTATTTTTGGATTGGGTTCAGAATGACAAGGCTACGGAATTGAATTTTTGAGTTCAACTCCGTAGAACTCAAAAAATTGGGTATGCTGTTCAACGATGGTTATAATATAAAATAAAAAGTTGTAAGTCAATTTTATTGTTTCAAGTTCCAAATCTAAATAGTTTTTTATATTTTTTAATATAATGTATAAAATATAATCTACGTAATAATTATCTTAAAAAAAATCGCTATGCCAATTTCGTGTTCTGAGATGTAATCATTCAAGTTGCACGTCTAATAAGAACAGATGATTCTAAGTAACGGAAAACAGACAATAAGCGTACATTTTCTGTATGATAAAAAATATTTACTCTAAGGATTCAATGGAATTTTGACCCTTAAAATATGAGAGGGGTAGATTTAACGCAACGTGTTTCAACACAGGGCAGAATTTATTTAGGAAAAAAAAAATTTACGTTTGTTAGCCTCTTTTTTTTTCTTCTTCCCCTTAACCTTGTGGAACATGGATTCACCAGTTTCGACGATTGTGCGATTTTATTGGAATGCAATCAAAATAAAAGTTTCAAGAAAGCTACTGAGAAAATATTTAAAACAATTTTCAAAGCAAATTGTGGATTTCTAAACGCTGAGTAATTTTTTTTTAAATTTCAAACTTAATAATTCAAACAAAAAGAATTGCAATAGCTTATTTGTTACCGTCTTAGAAACTTTTCATTAGAATAAAAACAGTTTAAAATATTATGGAATGAATAGGACTCATTACATAAAAAAAGAATAGAACAACACTATGATCTACTGTTTTTTTTTTTTGTGCAAACATCAACACTATTCATCCTAAAAACAAACTGAAACTGATACAATGCGATACCTGCAAGTGACGTAGTGTGAGTACCTCTATCCTGATTGGTTGTAGAAACGTGGCATTTGTATACGTTAGCAACTATTCTTTCCATCCCATTTCGAGTAAGCCATGCCCGTCAAGTACCAATTCTCTTACACATGTTATTTTCTTTCGCAAAGATTACTTCACAAATATTTAAATTCTTTCACTTTTATCTTTCTGACTTAACAAAAAGATCGGCGTGGAATATAAACTAATTACGTATCGAAGTACACAAGACAAAAACGGTTACAGTAAAATACATTAACAAATAATAAATTAAGGTTAAGTAAGATGTAGACGAGTAAGAATTATATTTCAATATACGCGATAACGAGCTGTATTTAATTAACTTCACTTTAATTAGCATTTTAACTTAGGTAGAGAAGTTTGGCTCAACTTTAACACGCCATTTTCCTTACAAAGATGGCATTGACGTCATAGTTCACATGTGTGAGTATATATGATCTTCTTGAAGTGCCCAATTGAGAAAAATTCTGCATATTTCTAGTAACGAGAATACAAACGAAATGAAAATTCGAACAGTTCTTTCCCAGAGTATTATTTTCTTATTAACAGACACAGTTGTTTCTTCAAATTTCACCTGATCTAACTTGAACCTATTTTAAGCACCGATCAGAAAAGAATTTTTTTTTCTGCATACATTTGGCATCGCTTTTGTTCAATTTACCACAGATCAATAATCTGGCAACTAGTTTTAATTTTCAAGTTAAAATGAAAAGTGTCTAAAAGAAAAACCATGGTTTTAATTTTTTATTAATTTTAATTCGAATAAACTTTAAAAATACTATTGAAAGAAAAAAAAGATTCTAAAATATTACTTCTCGGGCATATAAGAAGATGGATTTAACAGTCTATCTATAGAATCCGTTGAATTGAAGAGATTTTTATTCTTTTCAGTTTATATTTTTTAAATATTACATTCCTGCCTTTTAAGTCAATTGCTCAATAAATCATCGTTTCTGTTAAAATATATATATATATATATCTTTATGCACAAACTCTATCATTAATTAACACAGAGGTAAAAAAAACAGAACACCTTAAATATCATTTGTTCTAACTATCGGATCTTCAACTACTACGAGGGTTGCTATTTATATTTCTGGCCTAATAATGAAAAAACAAGCATGTAGGATCGAAATTGGTTTTATTGTTTTTCAAAATATTCTCCATGATGATCAATACATTTTTGCATGCGTTTGAACCAATTTTCAAAGCACTTTTTCCAGTCCGATTGAGGTAACTCCAAAACATGCGTTTTGAATGCATCAACCGCTTCTTCGGGGGTCGAAAATCGTTGTCGTAAAAATCGTAATTTATTTTTGATGTGTGGGAGCAAGAAGAAGTCATTGGGTGCCAAATCAGGGCTGTACGGCGGATGACCCATCAGTTCGTCAGAAATGCCTTTGTTTGAGTCGATGTGTGAGGAGAGCTCGCATTGTCATGATGAAGAATGATTCGCCTGTTCTTCTGCTTTTTTCGAATTTCTCCGATGACTTCTGGCAAACAAATGGTCGTGTACCATTCAGAATTGACAGTCCTGCGTTGCTCTAACGCCACTGTTGCCACATGACCGTTAATGCCGAAGAAGCAGGCAATCATTTGTTTCGATGTGCTTCTTCCTCGAACACCTTTTGTTGGTTTTGCCTCGTCTTGAAGACCCATACAGTTGATTGCTGTTTTGTTTCCGGCTCATATGCATAGATCCATGATTCGTCGCCTGTGTAGATGTTATACACAGCCTTTGATGTACTTTGAACGTATTTTTCCAACATTTCCTTGCACCAATCGACACGAGCCTTTTTTTGAGCGTTCGTCAGATTATGCGGGATCCAACGCGAACAATTTTTTTTACGCTCAAATGTTCATGCAATATTTTATTGATGCTAAACATACTAATGTCCAAAGACGCCTCTATCTCACGGTATGTCACATGACGATCTTGCTTTATCAGTTCACGCACAGCATCGATCTTTTCTGGCACAACAACGGATTTTGGACGCCCTGCACGGGATTCGTCCTGGATCGAACATCGACCACCATTAAATTCGTTATACCAATTTTTTACAGTGCTGTAGGATGGCGCTTTATCGCTGAATAAAGAATTAAGTTCATCGAAGCACTCTTGTCTTGACAATCCACGTCGAAAGTTAAGAAAAATAATGCCACGAAAATGTTCACGATTCAATTCCATTATTTGAAAGAGAAGAACTTTTCAATTTACTGTCAACAACACAAATGAAGCTATAATGGTAAATCGTCTGCTGAATTTATGTTTAAAAATATCAAACTTTCGATTAAAATCGTCTGCGGTCACCTAGCAACACTTACTGTTGCCAAGGCCAGAAATATAAATAGCAACCCTCGTAAGATAAAATCTTAATGGCTTGAGAGCCTCAGCTTATATATGCTAATAGTTAATTAGAGCAGACGATATTTTATTTCTAAAAAATCAGGCAGAAAAAGTACTTTAATCGAATAAACGTAACGCTGGAATTTCTTGCCTTCAAGATATGAGGGGTTGCCTTAATCTTAAAAAGAAACAGGGTCCCAATAATTTAGTTAGAAGATCGGTCGGAAATTTGAATCCCTTAATGTTAATTTTACTTTTTGCGTAGTTCGCCGTGTCTCGAGAATTTGTAAACACCCATTTCGGACTGTGTCCAGATTTAAAAACTCACCGATGACAATCATAGAAAATAATTTAAGGCAGAAATCGTCAAGTTTTAGAATATACATAATAATAATGATGATGAAAAAAAGTTCTTTTGTTTAATCACCAATTACGATGCCACCCATGAAGAACAAAAAAATAAATAAAGCGCAGATTATGGTAGTAATGACAGAATGAATCCCTTATGTCATATTCTTAAGTCGGAGAAAAATAAGCTCATCATTTAAAATACACTGTTGGAACATTAAAAGTGGGTTGGGAAACAAAATGTCTTCATTTAGATTATCTAGCTCGACACTTCGGAGGGCGTCAACTGCTTCCGAAGGCGATGACAGAATGCGTTTGCGAACGGCACACTTATTACAGACAAGAGTTAATGATGGCAAATGACTGTTGCCATCTAAAAAGAAAACATACTTTCCCTTTTATCGTCTGCCGACAAGAAATGAAATATAAAGAAAAGAGGAAGAAATGGGTGAAGATGAAACTTTAATTTGCGGTATTCAATAGACAGTTATAAAAATTCCAGTGGTCGTCTGATGTTGGAGAAGATCTACTGACCTAAATAAAGACATTATCGTCTTTGATTTTGGGAGTTGAGATTGTATTTAAATTTCGTTTTCGCGAGTAATACAAAGGCTCTTTGATATCGTTCTTAAATTGCAATTGTACTAATCTAATCTAAATAATTCTTTTATGCATTAAGTCGCCAGTTTCAATAAAATAATTTCGAGAGAGAGAGAGTTATCAAGAAATTGATAGGATTTCGTGTTAATCGAATATCTGAAAATTAGGTGATGTTTCGAGCAGATGTCACGCTTGAAGGAGATTAAAGGAGCAAAAAAGGAGTTAAAATTTTAATATATTGCGTCGAAAATATATTCTATTAATGTAAATGAACAAATCAGTTGCGGATGTTCTTGGCAAAATAAAGTGATAGCGAAAAAGTGGAACAGTTAAAATGGGGAAAAATTGTGAACTGAGAAATTATTATTTTTTTTTTTACTCAATGCATCGAGTTAAAAGTTTTAATTGCTTTTTTAAATAAATCAAGCAACAATTTGTCAGGAATATTAATGCTTTCGGGCATGCTAGTCTACAAGATACATTTCCGAATACCTTTTTTCGATTTTATGAAAGCATATTAATGAAAACATGTAAATGTACAGTGGACGAAATAAAAAAAATAAAAGCATCGATCGAGTTTTCACTTACTGGGAATCTTAATACACTGGTTATCATAAATTAAGGAAAAATCACAAAAATAGCGATAACTCTTTCAAAAGTAAGCCAAACCGTGCAAAATTTGCATATGTTGTCCACTAAGAGTAGCTGAGTAAAATTGCAATATGCAAATTAGTGGCGCTGCACTCGGCTTACGTCATCTGCCTGGAGCATAAAAGTCCAAGTTTGAGAGAAAGCACACAAATTTTACTGTGATTGCGACATTGAAAATCTGAGATAGCCAATTCGTAATAATGACCTCTAGGCATCATTTGCCTGAAGAACTACGATGGAGAGCCATCGGGAGACTAGAGGCAGGGCAGAGTCAATCAGAAGTGGCCAGATGGCTAAATGTGAGTCCATCTGTGGTTCATAGACTTTGGAGGCAATTTCAAACCACAGATTCGGCATCTAGGAGGTTCAGTCAAGGACGGCCAACTGTTACGACCAGTGCCGATGACCGATATTTGACATTAAGTGCACGCAGGAATAGAACCGCTACTCCGACACATCTTAGATCCTCTCTTGCTGCAGCCACCGGAAGGTTGGTGTCAACGTCAACTGTGCGCAGAAGGCTCCACGAAGGTGGTCTGTATGCGAGACGACCAGCCATTTGCGTGCCGCTCACATCACGCCATAGGAGAGACCGTTTGCAGTGGGCCCGACAACATGTCCACTGGACGTCAGATCAATGGAGGCCTGTTCTCTTTACGGATGAGTCCAGGTTTAGTCTAGAAAGTGACAGTAGACGTTATTTGATATGGAGAGAACCTGGGACCCGTTATCATCCATCAAACATCCGTGAAAGAGATGCATACGGAAGAGGCAGTGTCTGTGTTTGGGGAGGCATATCCTTAGGAGGGCGCACATACCTCCATGTCTTTCCAAGGGGAACCGTGAATGCTCAGGTTTATCGAGACAACATCCTTGATGCTTATGTGCGCCCATATGCCGGGGCAATTGGTGATTGCTTCCTGTTACAGGACGATAATGCAAGACCACACAGAGCTCGCATTGTTGATGATTATCTTCAACAGGAAACAATTACTCGCATGGAGTGGCCAGCTCGATCCCCGGACTTGAATCCTATCGAGCACGTTTGGGATGCTCTAGGGAGGCGTGTATCTGCCATCAATCCGCCCCCTCAGACCCTTGCCACGCTTGCAACTGCTTTACAAGAGCAATGGCTCTCACTTCCTATTGAACTGATAGACCGCATAATTGAAAGCATCACACATCGCTGTTTGTGCTGTATTGCTTCTAGAGGCAATCATATTCCATATTAAAGGTACTTTTTCTATTGCAAACCGATACTTCCAATTTGTTTATTTTATACATGTGCTAATTTCTATACTACTATTAATGTCTGATAATTTCTTTTTATGTTGTTTAATACCTTACTATGTGTTGTATATTGTGGGTAAGTTTCATAAAATTCCATGTGTAATTTCTTGAGTTATCGCGATTTTTGTGAATTTTCCTTAATTTATGATAACCAGTGTAGTTTGAGGGCTTCACCTTAATCATGATGGTTAGTTATATCCGTCTTTGAACAGTTGACCCAATTAACGGGTTTACGACTACTAATGTTCAACTCCGTAGCCTTCTAATTTTGAACACAATCCAAAAGACAATGAAACTCCTGGATCAGTACACCTCCACAGGTAATGATTTGCTATGAAAACATGGAGGACTTTGCGACTCGACTGATTTAACGTGTATCAGTCACCATTTACTACATGGAGAGTCTCCGGCCGGCCTGGGATCGAACCCATGAACTCTTTGACGTGGGCCCAGTGTCCTCCCTACCAACCAGGCTATGATAAATAATTAGTGAAGACTGTATTTTAAGTTATAAAATCAGACATAAAACGTACTTTCTTTGAATAAACATGCTTTTGGTCCTCAAGATATGAGCCCTATCCTCAAGATAGCCGCATTCTGGAAAATAGGGTCCCAAAATAGTTATCAGAAAAGCGATCGAAAGTTTGGATCCCTCAAAATTTTACTTTTTGCTCATTTCGCTGTATTCCGAAAAACTATAAATTCGCTCATATTCATAATATAATTCATAATATAAATTTCGTTTATTCAAAGATAATTCCATGCAAAATATTACAATTATTAATTACTTTTTTAAAAATATTAAATAATAGTCAAAAACATTTTGAATCATAAGGTATACAAATTTTTTATAATTTGAAGGAATGTAGTTTTAAGGAGCAAATTACTTAATTCTGATACAATCAGGAAAAAGAGTTTGAGAAAATTGAAAAAAAAGTCGTAAGTTTAAAATTTGATTTCTCAAGAACTACTCACCCAACTTCTTATTTTACCATTTAAAATGACTATTTCTAAAAATTTTTCCATACTTTTCATTATTTTTAGACTATTTTTTAAAAAAAATTTAAAAAAAATACTAAATAATTATTACAAACTATATTTTGCATGAAATTATCTTAGGATAACTGAATTTTTTAATTGTTTGCAAAAATGTTATTCAATTTGCTTGTCATTTAACTACAAAAAACTATTTGATTTGCTTAAAAATTAATTCAATTCAAAGTTCAAAGTAGTGAAAATTAACAAGGAAATAAAAGCAAAATTATAATCGGGAAGTATGTAACACTTAAACACGTTACTTTAAAAAGATGCTATAAACGATTTTCTTATGTACAGTGTGGGGGATAGAAATAATTCGGGTTGATAAGACAATCCGCGTTTAAGATTTTAAAAAAACCAATGGTTTTTTTTTTTTAACTTTAAAATAAGCATAATCAGGGAAGTAATAGAGAATAAGCTAATTTTTTCATAAATTCTTAATTATATACATAATTAAATTCAATAATATTTAGTATCAAACTACAATCTGTTTTCTTTTTATTCTGTTTAAATGTTAAAAATGTGACTTTTTTTAAAATCCAATTTCTCAAGTACTATTCTACCGAATTCGCACGAAGTTAATATTTAACCATGTAAAATTACATGCTTATAGAAAGACGTAAAAATTTAATACCTTACAATTCAAAATTTTTTCGACTATTATTTAATAAAATAGTAATAAATATTTACTGAAATTTAGTTTTTGCATGGAATTATCTTTAGGCAAAGGAATTTTGATTGAGCTCAAAAATTTTGTATACATGGCAGGTTTCTCAACTTTTTTTGTTTAATTCAATCAGTTGTTTCTACACATCATTCAAATTTCTAGTAAAATCATCAAAATCTTTTAATCACGTTATCGATTTAGTGGCGTTAACATTGGAAATCGACGTTAAATCGTCTATTTTATCGTCATTAGTACCAGTCTATTTAATTCACCATCAGCTAGAATTACTTGCATTTGCATACACTTTTAATCCCTTCAAGGATGATTTTCTCCAGTGGTAATAAAATGGAATTTAAATTACAATTTTAAGCAATAACACACGCTGCACTTTGAAAAAGCTTATGCAAACTACCTCGACAGTGTTACATATTAATATTTATTCTTAATTTTCTTTAAGATAGTGGTGATCAAAAAGATTATAAGCTAAGTTTATAAATGCAAGGAATATTTAGAAAGCACATATTTTACTACCACTTTAAGTATAGAAATAAAATTTTACGCTAAATGCGTAAAAGTTGGCAAGTATGCATTTGATTAGGACATTGTCGAAGCCCTCATGCTTTTAACAGGTGTTCACCAACTCAATCACCTGCCAACTCTTGCATTTGTTTTAGTAAAGTAGACTGCTCTTAATCGGCAAATCTCCATTCCTCGCAGTTAGAGAATTTCTGTATTAGGCGTAATGCTTCATAAGCTGGGAGTAGATTCAATTATGTTGTGGAAGTATGTTTTTTGAGAGAAAAGAAAACATTAGTTTTTTCTGTTTTTCGTTGCTAGGGGATAAAGGAGTGGCAGCGTTGAGTTGTAGTAGGCAGGTCACCACAATGTCCTATGACAAAATGTAAGACTTGATGTTTCCAACAACTGCCTGATACTTAAGTAATTTCTAGAGCAATGATTTACAAATTGACTTTCAATTTGAACGAAATTAAATAGATGGATTCACCTTTCAAAAAGGTAGAACTTTAAAGAAGAAATTTCCCTGTTTTCAACTTCTATAGAGATCATTTGAGGAAAGTTGTCACGCTGATTACACATTACGACTTAAATAATAAGATAATAGAATAAAAAAGAGAAAAGTTGTGATTGACTTATTGCGATCACCTATGCTTTTTCTCTCTGGATGAACTCCGTTAAACATTTCAAATCATGGGTTGCATAAACTGTCATTAATTGATATTTGTCGCCGGATTGATTTTCACATCCTGCCTATGTACGTGTTTCAAGAAGTACTTTTCCTTCTTCAGCATTGATATTTATATTGAAATCAAGCCATTAATTATGAGTTAAGAAAAAGAATCTTAAAATACTTTAAACTAATATTATGTAAATGCATCAAAAATGCCTGCTAGTGAAAAGAAAAAACAGCAGCAGTCGGCATAGCAACACATGCAATGACGACGCACGCGTACTGTTTACTGTTACTCTTGAACACTTTTGAAAAGTGTGATGACGTCCAGTTGCGCACGCCATCAAACACAAAACAAGATCCATTTTACCAATGGTTAATAACGGAAAATAAATACATTTCATTTACAATGTGACATTTAAGAGACACAGACATTAAAAATCAAGCCTACTTCGAAACGACGTAATCTATATTATATAAAACTCTAATACGTATGTATCAATAAAACCGATGATATTTCTTTTCTCGCGTTGGCAACAGTTTTCATTTTTAATTGGGTATACTATAGCCTACGTCACAGGCTGTGTTATTCCTACTAAATTTAACCCATGAACGGCATTTTCTGCGAGCCTAACTTCAAGCCACAAATAAACAAACGAAGTGTTTGATCGTTTAAATAGCTGCTCGCCAGATTTTATTGCATTATAAAGAAAAGTAATTGATATTCGATTTTTGATTAATAATTGATTTATGTGGATAGTGGCATAGAATTTAGCATTGCGTCATGGTAAATGTTATTCCTACTAAGTGGAAGTAGTTGTGTTTTTTTAATATTATACTCAATTGTGAACGCGATACTTATTTCTACTTTAAATGCTTATGTTAACCTTAATAACAAGCCCTATCAAAATATGTGTGTCGCCATAGCCTCTTTTACTGTAATTTATTTGTCCCATCGAATATTTTTGTCAAAATTTGATGAGCTTTTAATCGGTATTTTACGATGTGTTTTCATTGAATATTTACATGCCACGTAAGAGTAAAAAACTCATGCCCCAGATATGTAGGAAAGTATAATTTTCTAGCCCTAACAAATATTTTTTTAAAAAATCAACTATTTTTTAATTAACATTAATTATTATTAAAAATAATGGAATCGAATCGGTCTACATTTTTGTCAACATGCTGGTCATTTCATGAGAGGGGAATAATGTGGTTGGAAAAAAAAAGAAGTAACTGCACTTGTTGACTTTTGTCACCCAATATCTTTTTAACGCCAGAGAGAAAAACATGATAAACTACATCATAAAGCCTAATTTATGTTCTCTCCGGGTTAACGATATTATTTACGATAAACCTTGAATGCTCTGCACGCAAACGAGCTTTGTATGAAAATAAATCTAGATATGTTGTTGCGCGAAACATATCAGCCCCACTTGGCAGAACACTCTTTTGGCACTAACGCTCCTCTTCCTGCTCGCAATAAGAACGAAATCGGAGTCCCAACATTGATTCATCGTTCCGACAGCTCTCAAGGCAACAAGAAACTATTTATTAAACGATTAATGAGAAAAATTAGTGAAAGATTCTTTCCTCCTTATAACAAGAAATTCGTGTTTTCTGTCTACACTATTTAATTTTTATCACATGCATTGACTTAAACTGAGATAAAAATAATAAATATTAAAGAAAAAAATAACAAAAGAAAAAACGTTTCTCGAATTCCTTCTAAGAACAGATTTACCACCAAAGGAACTTTAAGGAGCAATTTAGAAACAAAATTTAACTGTATCTAAATAAACAATTGCTCCTTATTGAAATATGAATTACCTCCATCCAACAAAAATTTTTATAATTACAGTTGCACAAAAGAATAAAAGAAACAGTGAAACTTCCGTTATAGCTGTGCAAGATGATATGCATATCTACTCATGAATAATTTTAAGATATTTAAAAATATTACATATATAAATATTTCTATATTAAAAATTGATAAGCGATGCTAATGTTTAAAACAATAAAACTAAGATGCTTCAATGTGTGAAGGTGTGTAGAAAAAAGTGCGAAAAAATAAAAAAATATTCGATAATTATTAACTGTCACACTTATAGTAAGAAATAGCTAGCGGATGAATTGATGTGCTAAAAAGGGTCTTTTTAATTTTTGAAAGACTTTTCAAAATTCTAATTTGTTTGAAAGCTATTCAAAAATTTAATTGCTTTTTTCGCTAATTTTTTATCATTTTTGTTGTTGTTGTAATCTTTAGTATGTTGTTGGAAAATTTATCTTTTCTTCATCTTTTCTAGATGACTTTTCTACATTTTTCGAGACATTTTATAAGTTCGTATTTAAGTTGATTTCGAAAATAACAAGTTACTTAATGAAGAGACATAAAAAAAAAATCTCTACATTCACAGTGATCTTTAACGAAAATGTTAAAGACTTATTTATGAGTTTGAGGTTTTTTTTTTTAAAGATTTTAAGAAATTTATAAGTTTTTTTTTTGTGCATAGTTTTACAAAACTACTAGCACACTGTTCAAATCTGTTAAATATTAATTTCCGTTTATGTCAACCTTCGAATTACAACAACCAGATCGATCGAAAGAACGCCAACACAAAAAAAATGAAGATGCAAGATTCGTTTTTGCGAACGTTAATATGAGAGCCGCGATGGCTCAGGGGAAAGAGCGTTCGCCTTCCAATGAGGTGAACCAGGTTCGAATCCCAGCGATGAATGGTCGATACAAATTTGCACCGACGACAGTGCTGACGTGAAAAATCCTTAGTTGTTGTGCATCTAAAAACATAAATTTAGAAACGCGTACATATGTGCATAGGAAAAATTAAATTTAGTGGTTAAAAATTGTATCGAAGAAATTTGAATTGCTAACATTGATTTCAACGTAAAGTTTTGTTTCAACTATTAAATACTACTTTAAAACATTTTTGTTGTGACTTTACTCCTTTTTCTTTAGTTCTTATACATTTTGCAACTTTGAGCTAAATTATTTTTTGCTTCTGAAATTTAGAATTGTGTACTTAAGAAAATTGTGCAAACTTTTTGCCATTTCAAATTGATATTGAAATAAATACGCTTAGAATTTTGTAAAAAAATTTTTTCATGAACTATCTATTCTAAACTTTAATCTTCAAAAATGTATACAATGCTAGGCTGAAGTAATGTATCGAATGCGCGAGGGAAAATGTCTACTTTTTTTGAAAGAAAAAAAAAAAGATTATTGAAAAGCGATAACGGTGAGCAAAGTGATATTATACATAGTCTTTTGGTTTTATAAAAAATAAAAGATATAATACATACCTGCTAACTTTTACGCTTTTGGAGTAAAATTTTATTTCTATATTTAAAGTGGTGGTAAAGTACATGCTTTCTATTTATTCCTTGCCTTTATAAACTTAATTTATATTCTTTTTGACCACCATTATTTTTAAAAAAATTAAGAACATATAATATGTAATACTGTCGTGGTAATCCACTCAAGCTCTCCCAAAATAAAGCGTATGTTTCTGCCTAAAACTGTAAAATTAAATTCCGTTTTTCTAAAACTGGGGAAAATCATCGTCGAAAGGAGAGAAAATTGGCGGTTTTGATAATATATTAACCAGCATAAATTGAGACAAAATCGCCATTGTTTGGTATTTTAGTTTTTTCTTCAATTTACATTCCATTTTCGTCATTAGAAAAGATAGTCGTTTGCGATCTCTTTCTAAATTACTTGATAGTTACTTCCGTTTGCTTTATAGGAACTATTTTCTATTGAGGAAAGGAAAAAAACAGATTTGAATGGAAAAAGCTAAAATACCAAAAGTTACCTACCTGAATGTATAGTAACAAATGTTATTACCATCTTTTAAAAACTGTACTTTTATCGTCTGCGCAAAACGATTTCTACGCAAATGGAAGAAATAGGAATTGTATAATAAACAAGCTGGTAAATAGTTGTGCTAGTTAATAAATTTAATGAAAAAAAATTAGATAACATTGCAACAAGAATGCTCTGTGGGGTTAAGGCAATCTTATTTCAAAAATGAGTTCACGGTTTTCGATTTATCCATTCTGAAAATTCTACTTTATGTAAAATAAGTTTTTTGTAACCCTCAATTCGATTAGTTTAAATTTGTTATTGGATAGATTATTTTTTGCTTTTGAATCGGCTCACCATAATTTTTTTTATTACTCTAAATGACCCTTCCATCTACTGCAAATACAGTTAAGGTGAATTTATGAGTTCAAGAAAATAAATTTGAACTTAATACTGATAGTTGCTTTAAAATTGGATTCCTGTAATACGGAATCGTTTCACTTTATTGTTTGGTAAATTCTATGAGAATGTACGAAACTAATTTAACCATTTACCTAAACATAGGTATCATTAACTTCAGTTTAGAATACCACGAGATTGATGTGCGTTCTATAAACAACGTTTTTATTGCAGACACATGATCCAAATAGGATTTGAGGCTAAGTTCAGCACCATAGCTTTGTGATTTTCTCCTCACAAACTAATAAAAATAAACAAATTAAAATATATATACACAAAAACTTGCACACATGGTTAGCTTGGCGTTAAAAAAACCTATGATCCATCTACCACTAGGAAAATGTTTCATTAACACTGTGGTTGGTGTGATCCGAGAGCCAAATGAAAATACAGTCAAACCTCGCTATAGTGAACACCCGGATATAATGAACGAAATGTTGGCTCCCGTGCCTTACTATAGACATATTTTTTTATGTGGATATAGTAAACCAAAAGAAGAGAGGAAATTCGATATTATGATTCTTAACTAGATATGATATTTTCTACATAAAATACATAGACCGATTTTTATAACCATCTATTGCCCTATAAGCATTTTTTCTGGTTTGTTTCTTCTATCTCAGTTTCCATCTCTAAATAAAGGGCATCCCTAAATTTTTTGTACGTAAGAGTGATAAAAATAAAAATTAACGCATTTTTTTGTGACTACATATTGTTTTTGAATCATTTTTGCATTTCTTTTCATGGGTCATTTATTTAAATAATGTGTCATAAAAGGGATTAGTTCGGAAAAATGAGTTAAAATTGTTTGCGGTACGGATATAGTGAACACCCGGTTATAGTGAACGGAAATTTCGATCCCTTGAAGGTTCACTATACCGGGGTTTGACGGCAGTTGGAATTGTTAATAAAAAAAAAAATAGTGCGTGGAGTCCCTCCGCGCGGAAGAAGTTAAACTTCGCAACATGCGACGTTAATTGCAGAAGAATCAGCAGTCGTAGAAGGATCACTAGTTCTATTCAACGACTCTTTTTCCTGCTCCGCTCGCTTCCATGCTCCGTAATCACGGTAATATTGCGCTTTTTTCCCTCGTGGACCTCTTGAACCAGTGGAAGTGCTTGTGGTTGCCTCATCGTTTTGCCCTGGAAAATGTATTTGTATTAATAATGTATGTGAATAATGTAATTTCAGAAGAGAAAACCTTACAATCAATTGATATTCACAAGAGACGTACCTTGACATAACCTTAAATCCGTCGCATTATCCGTGGGATTGTTTTCACTCATTTTTTACAATTGTTATCCACTAAGTTTGAAAATGAAAAATACTACCCTATTAAATTATATGTGTATCAAAACAAACTAAAGAAATATTTACAGAAAACAATAGTTTTATGCCAGTGAGAACCAAAACTTATGCCAGTGAGAAATGAATGAGGGAAAACTGGATCCTACCACGTGATTTCCCGGCCAATAAAAATGTAGCGTTAAACGTTTAACGCAACCTTGTTGGAAGTCGCATAAGAAGTATCACTTCAAAAACTACCGTTTCTTATTCACTATTTTCTACAATTAGTACTTATTAATTTTCATTTCAACGAAAATCAGAATTTTTCTTGCTTCATTTTTAGCCTATGTATTTAAAATAGAACAAATTCATAGACTAAATTCAGTTCCAGGAGAGCGAATTTAATGAACGGACTTAAAACCCAATGTAAGATTTAAAAAAATTTCATATCGCTTCTCAATCAGACAACCCAGGTTCGAATACCGTTAACATCTGTCGGATTTGTTTATAGCTCACTGATAACATTAACCGCGATGCGGACGCAAAATATTTTTAGAAGTAAATGGTCCCAACCCCCTTGTTGACATTCGGAGGAAAACCACGAAACGATGGGAGACTTTTGTGGTTTTAATCTCCGTATGACGTAGACGTGGATTAGCGTCACTTAAAAATTTCCCAGCGGTGGCAAGTCCAATGCACTCTACAAGAATTATCCTGTCTTCTGGGATCGGCTCAAAACATTACTGTTACAAATTTAAATGTTAGACTAAAAGAATTGTTATTCAAATAAGTAGTGGATAATGTTACTGTGAATGACAGAAATAGGTGGTTGTTGACTTCCATCAGTGAAGGTTGACGATAGCAGGGTCGATAAATATGTTGTTGACAATGCCATGTCCTAAAAATATACTAGGTCTAGTTAAGTATCACTGCCTGGTATACATTTGCCCGATATATCCCACACTGATGTTTATATAAGGATCAGAGTCAGTGCTGAGTATACATTTGCCCGGTATGCAATACATCAGCGTTTTTAAGGTTTAATGCCACTTCCCAGTACAGTGAAACCTGTTTTTGTGCGGTCCTTTTTTATGCGATTTTATTTTTGTGCGATTGGTTTTGTGCGATTTTATTTTTGTGCGATTTTTTTTATGCGGTATATGAATCTTAGCGGCGTTAGCACTAGTTTAATGTTTCCTATTAATGTGCATATACATGTTGTGGACGAACTCTGATTACGTGGTCTCCTTGACAACGATGTATCTGGACTTCGCGATGCTCTGTTTATTTACTTTCATTAGTTCATTTATTATCGTCCACTCCATTTTCTCTTCTGTTTAAAATTTATTCTGCGCTAAACAAGTTGAAGTATATCAGTAAAAAATCGCCTGCAGAGTTAAAATACTTAGTATTTTAAAATTAAACCGTTATTTTTATTTTGTAAATTCTCGTCTGCGCGTATCTCAAATACTATAGACGCTTCGCATTCAGAGTTTTATACACAATTCATGTGATTAAGGATTCATTTTATAGTGAGATTAAAGGTAAATAAATTAATTACTTTTGTTTCTATTTTTATGTAGTTTTTATGATTTTTATTTTCTAATCATAAGTACTCCCTTAAATGGACAGGAAGAACCGGAATCTATTACAGCAGATAAAATATATGCAGAGATCCAGATTTCGAAAAAATTGGAAACGCATTTTCTTAAAATAGATACCAATGGGGAAAGACGCTTAAAATTCCAAAAAGAGCTGAGATCATGCATGTCTCACTATCGTGACGTTTACAAGCAATTGACCAGTCGACCGTCGTCACAAAAACTGATCACTGACTTTATGGTACCAAAAAACAAATCAATTGAAATCCTATCTTCAAGCGATGAAAGCGATTTTCAACCAATTCATTCCAAGAAGACGCGCGTTTTGGATTACGACGCGTAGCAGCAAGCTCTTTAATGTATAATTTGAAAACTTCTCCATGTATATGTACAATGAGGAATTAAATATTTTTACAATTTATTTAGGTCTAATTTAATTATTTAATTTAATTTGAAAGCATTCTCACATCTATTTCATGAATCATTGATGTATTTTCTGAGTCCGACTTTTTTTATGCGGTCCCTATCCACCGCATAAAAAAAGTTTTAGGTTGTATATCGTACAAAGTTGTTATTATATGTAAGAATTTATAAAATTTTCGAATATTTTTTTTGTACGATTTCTTTTATGCGGTTCCTGTCCACCGCACAAAAACAGGTTTTACTGTATGCATTTAACCGAGCACTGATGTTTCTCCTAATCTATCTGCAGCAGATTATTAAAATATAGAATAAATATAATAATACCAGCGAATAAGTTTATATCAAATTGGAAATAACAAATATTTCGGACGTTCACCAAAGTGACTATGTGATTGTCGACATTCACCGGTGAAAGTCGACATTCTCTTGATTTCGGTCGTTCACAATAATATCTGAATTCATGCATCTGGATGAAAAATATATTCATTAAAAATCTCTTTAAAAAAAAACTATTATTACAGAAATCACGAGGCTCGGTAGCATATAACGACTAAATCAAAATTTAATAAATGAAACCAGGTGACTAAAAATGTAATTTTACCAGGATATAAAACTCAAAACATATATTTAACTTATAAATAACGAAGAAAAATCAAACATTTAATATGCATAATTTTTGTTTTGTTTTGTTTTTGTTATTTATCTGATCAAATAAAAAAAGCAAAATCTGAAATGCTGCCATAGAAACGGAAAGCTAACAGAAGTAAATAATAGTAAACTAATTTACCAAAACATTTAAAATATAACCACATATTCTTTTATACTAAATTGGATTTACAAATTGGATTATACAAATTGGATTTAAATAAAAAGAAAAAAAAACACCATCTTATTGAAAGAAAATATTAAATGATACGTTCAATGTTCACAACGCAAATGCAAATTTCTTAAATTGCAAATTTATGAAATTTTCGCATTTTTCGAAATAACAAAGGGTCCTTTTAGCTTCTTGAGACAAATTGGACAACGTTTGGTAAAATTCCATAACTTAAAAAAAATATATATAATATTTTAAGATTTTCTTTTCTGCTAATATTTTAAGATTTTCGCTTCTACAAAGCGATTGCCTATGAAAAAAAAATTGAAATGGATTTACCCTAATTATTCGAATAGTGATAATAAAAAAAAAAAGAGTCGATACCTTTGGAGAGTTTTATATCAAATATATGTCTTATTATCATATATCTCGTTGTGTCAGTCAACCCCCTATTTTTGATTACGAGATAACAAATTTTTGATATACGTCGTGTGTATAATTTTATAACCGTCGTTAAGCAGCCGACCCAATCTCTGGGTTTACGACTGCTAATGTTCAACTCCATAGCCTTGTCATTTTGAACCCAATCCAGAAGACAAGGGAACTCCTGGATCAAGTATTGGGAGAAATTTGCCTTAGTGGACGACTTTTGATGGAACTATTTTGCATTTGAGTTACATAGAGAGGAAGACCACCAGAACCTCCCACGGTCAGCCTGACTGCAAAGAGACTCTAAACCATGATCCATCTATCACTGAGGATATTTCACGTCAGTACTGTGGTCGGTGCAAGACGGATTTGTATCGGCAAGTCATTGCCGGGATTCGAACCCGATTCATCTCATTGGAAGGCTCTGTCCCCTGAGCCTTCGCGGCTCACGTCCTCTGTATAAGTCTAAAAAACCGACAATACAAAAAACAAAAACAGGAAATTTGTGTGCACTGGTCTCACAGAAACATAAGATGCGCAGTAATACGTGGATTAAAATGTTTTATTTTTTAAAAAATGTGGACTTTCTGGATGGGACTGTGCGGTACAGGATGATATAGAATCTATTGAACACTGCTAACATGATTACATCTGACGCAGATGATGTTCTGTCATGCTTAGAAAGTTGTGTTGTAATATTTGAATTACTCCTGAGTAAATTATCTTACCTATTTTTGATCCATTGACAAAATGGGTCTTGTTTTGGGTTTTATGCCGTGCGCATTTTATTTGAATGTCATTTTCATCTGTGTTCAAAAGTAATAGTACACAGCGCGCATGCGTTGCTTAGGCGACCGCTGCTGTTTTTCTTTTCACTAGCAGGCATTTTTAATGTATTTACATCATAATAATTTAAAGTATTCTTATATTCTTTCTTATTATTAACGTATAATGACTGTCTTGACGGTGATTTCAATATAAATATGAATGATGAAGAAGGAAAAGTATTTTGAGAAACACGGACATAGGATATGAAAATCAAACATCAAAGAGAGACAGTGATTTGCAACCCATGATTTGAAATGTTTAACGGAGTCCATCCAGAAGGAAAAAAAGCATTTGACCCATGGGTAACCCAGTGATCGTAATATGACGATCACAACTTTTATTTTATTTTATTTGAATGTAATTTAAAAGTATTGTTTCTCAAAAACTCTAATATGCAAAAAAAAAGTAAAAATTTGACGAGAAAAAATGCAAAGTTAATCGTATATAACACATTTAAAATAGTTTTTGAAAGAGATAAATTGATACAGTGTTGTTTATAGCTGTCTCGTTCTATATACTGCAGGAATGTTACACGATCAACAAATGTCGGAGACCGGTTAATAAGTAGAGCCCCTGATTTTAGTAAAATTTGTGGAGTTTAAAAAATTTGGCAGATACAATATTTGAATCAAGTGGATTCTTTTCGTGACCAAAATGGAAAGAAATACACTATAAAGATAGCTAACGAACTCTTAATTTAAAAATGCATCAATCATTAAAAAATAATAATTTATTAACCGATGATTATGAATTCTAAACTACTGCAGTGAAATCTTGCTTCTACGATATTCAATACAACAATAACTCCCTTTATTACGATAATGTTTCGTGGTGCCGACGAACTTGCATGTGAATTAATGTCATGCTCCTCTCAATATTACGATATTCTCTACAGCAATAAACCCCTGTAAAACGATTTTTCTTCTCCAAATTTCAACCTCATTTTCTCCTTTTATTATTGGTTTTCAAATAATGTAAAAAATCTTATTTGACCACCCCCAAGAACTTTCTATTCTTAGAATTGTCTCATTTATCTCTTAAAAAGTCACAGATGTAACATTCCTATCTGATTTCATTTCCTTCCTGTTAAAAGCTGATCATGAGTCACAAATGACCACAAGCATCACATGAACACCTGAATTTTCTTCCGTAGAGGAGGGGGTGGAGCATCAACGAAAATCCTTTTCGTGCTTTGGACTCATGCATACTTTGTTGGTTGACTTGACAGTCAAAAAAATTTAATAAACAAACAAAAATATCATTATTTTCAATAAAAATTGTTTTCAGATATGTTTACTATCTGAATTTATTTCAATTGTTTTTAATATTTAAAAATTATTAATGCTCTGCAAATTCATTTTTATATAATATATACATTTATAGTTAATACATATATAAGTTTAAAATTAAAATCTTATTGTGCCCCCAAAGTATGTAGCCCCTCGATATAACAATATATCCCTATACAACGATATATTTATTTGATCACCAAAATGTTGTTGTAACGAGGTTTTACTGTATTTCTAGAAGGGAAAAAATCTGGAGCACTTTCTCTCATTGTCGAAATCTCGTCTCCCGGAAATTTAAATAAATGCTGAAAAAGAAAGTTAGGTTAGTTTTCTGTTAGGGTTAAAGATATCCGAAATTTAAGGTCAGTCCTATAGAGGCGTTAAAAAAAAATTCTATTCTTAACATTTTTGGAGAACTTGTCGTTTAAAATAGGCATCATTGTTGTCTGTAAACATGTCGAGTTCAAAGCCACGTCCGCTTGTGGAATTGCTAACAAAATAAATAAAATTAGTTTAGTCTTCATTCGGTTGAAAATTCGAGACAATGTGCTGAAAAAAAAAAAACATCTGGGAACATAAGATACTCAGAAAAATTCCCCCTGAGCATAATTTTGAATTATTCACAGATAATGAAATTAAAAATTTTTTAGAATGTTAAGATTAATTTTTTTTAACAGTAAATTATTTTTTTTTGTCAGACCTAAATTCGTAGCTGTGGTGTCGATAGTTGTTCGACTCAAACTCAGGACTGTACTGAAAACTTAATTCAAACTCAAATTGATACTAATTCAAAATTTTCACAATTGAAGAAATAAATTTTGAAAAAATGTAGGCTTAAAAAAAATTCAAAATTTGTAAAAAACATTATAAAAAAAAAGAAAAGCGGGCTTTGAATATTTCACACGTACACTCTTACATGTATAAATATCTCATTACAGCAATATTATTTAGTGAATGTTAATGAACAAAATTATTACAAATTATACATTGTATTAATTTTCACATATGTTTCATGAACTTTCCTTCTTAGCTAAACAGATTTTGGTTTTTCTATTTATGAATCGAATGATAAATTATAATTTTTTTTAATAATATTATAATTTAACTAAATCAAAAAATCCACAAATTAATCAGAAGCACAAAAACCTTCAAATGTAATGAAACAAAATTTGTGAGACGTTAAAATTTAAATGTCACACTATTCATCTCAGTAATATTTTCGTCTATATTTGTCTAAATAATTTTCACAAAATCGAAAACCTTTCTTTTTTTTTTTTAATCTACGAACCTAACAACTTTTAAGTAACCATAATCAGAGTCGAGCAAATGTTTTTGATTCTTCTCCATAAAATGAAATATATATATACTAGTGGGCTGCCCCCCCCCCTGCTCGCTGACGCTCGCCAAATCCCGAAAATTGCTATGCAAACTTATATGGTTTGCTTCGCAAACCAAGCTCGCTTCTCTCGCTACTAACTTAGGTACATTGCAAATGCACAAAATTCTAAGAATTCAAAACAATCATTCAAATCCATATAACCTTTTTTTTAAAAAATTACATTTTTTTAGTAAATACTAAGTCATTAAAATAAATTTGAATTCAAATAAATGACATGTAATTCGTTAAACCTATTAGAAATGTGCTATAGTATAATTCGTGATATAAATCAAAAATCGTCAAATAAATTCGTAATATAAATAATACAAATAATTCGTGAAAAAAAAGCGCTTTCGACAAAATACTAAAATAGAGATCAATCGACAAAGACTACTCACTTCTGCCTAGTTTAATAGTATGAGATTGACGCAGCTGATGCTCTCTGGTTATTTCAGTTTCCGTTTTTAGAAGCTCTATATGTTGAGCCACCTCAGCTAGATTTGGCATGTGACATTTTTAGCGGCAATCATTGGTCGATTCGCCGTGAAAGAGAAATAGTAACGTAAACAAAACAAAGCAAACGTTGCCACCAGCGGAAAAGAAATACAGCCAAAATTTGGGAGCCACGTAAGAGAATTTAATATATAATATATATATATATACACAGGGTGATTCTGAAAAGATGGGCAAAATTTTAGGGAGTGATAGTACACACCCAAGCAAACAATTTTCATCAAAGATTGCAGAATCGAAAACAAAACGCAAAACCGCTAGAGGGCGTCAAAGTTTATGTTCTTATATGAGGCAAAAACACACAAAGAACGATGAAGTTAAGTTATAAAAGCAAATTTAATGGCACGTGATTACAATAAGTGTTCAAAACAGTGGCCGGCAGCGACTATGCACGCAGTACAACAGCGAAGAAAAGACAGGCGAACATTCTATACCAGGCATATCACGAACTTTCTTCAATCACGAACAAGTTCTTCTGCAGATTCAAAGGGAGTCTCATACATAAGACGTTTGCATTTAACAACTTTCCAAACGCGCCAGCACCTTTGCGTTTTGTTTTTGACCATGCATTCTTTGATACAAATTGTTTGCTTGGGTGTGTACTATCACTTCCTAAAATTTCGCCCATCTTTTTAGAATCACCCTGTATATGTATGTTGTAGGTCAAAAGAAATAATAAAACTATCTAGTTCTTTTGTGCTTTTACTAGGAGGCTCCGCCCCCTGCTCGCTAATGCTAGCCAACCCCCGAGGATTGCTACGCAATCCTATGTGGTTCACGCCGTGAACCAAGGCTCGCTGCGCTCGCTCGCCAATGAACACAATGTTCTAGCACAAAGACATAATATATTATCATCAAAGACACAGAATTTTATCATCAAAGACACAGTATTGTACTTATGTAGAAGAATTCTACCAATGTTCTTATTGGCTTTTAAAAAAAGTATATTAGCTATTTAGATTGTACATGGTGAAAAAATCAAAACATTAGCTAAATAAGAAACATATTAGCAAAATAAATTTATCAAATATTGCTTCACTAATATTCTGCATTTTAAAGCGTGAAAATTCAATGCATAAATAAACGCGAAATATAAAAAAAATTCAATACAAACACTTAAACGTTTTTTAGACGTTTAGGTAGCTCCCAGTAGAAAAATATCAATTCAGCAGCGGCCTTTTAAAGCATTCTCACTTCAATTAATTAATTCCTAATTGAGTTTAAATTAAATATTGTCATGTTTTTAGTGCATGAATCTGAATTGAACAACCTGATAATGCTCACTCTGGTTATTGTTATCTGGTTGCTCACTACGTGCTCTTGCGCGCCGAATCCAATCAATTAAAAAAGAAAACTGTTGCCAGCGCGAGAAAAGAAATATCATCGGTTTTATTGATACATACATACATACATACGTACGTATTAGCGTTTTATATAATATAGACAGATGTTTCTTTCATTTTGTTCTTTTATGTTTCTCTATGCTTTACGAACGTAGTTTGTAAAATTTTTAATTCGTCATTTAGTTCTTATGGAGGTTTGTATCAGTCGAAAAGTGGCCAATATTTTGATCTGCTAAAAATAAGAAATTCTGTTAGTATCAAGAGTACAAAGTTTCAGACTGCGCGTTCTGTCTAAATTTCGATCACAAGAGTTACAAACACGAAAATGAGTAATAAAACAAAGAATCTGCAATACCATATTTTTAATTCCTTGAATTACGCATGTTTTGATAGAAACTGCAGAATAGAGTAAATATCAGTTAATTCGTGAAAATTAATTAAATAAAGAGGATTAAAAGCGCATATTTAGAATTTTTCCCTCCCTGTTTGAAGAAATAGTATAGTTCGTTCTCCAGGAGTTGGCACTTGGCTCCACCTCTTCGGACGCTCATTTCAGCGCTGGATTAAGAAGAGAAACATCTCCACGCTTAAAATTGAGACAACCTTTAATGCGCACCAAACACACACAGTGACTTATTTTTCAGTCACTTACTTCGCTTTATCATCTTCTATTATACCTTTCGTTCCTCTAGCTCATTAAATATATTTTAAATTTAAAAACTGCTGTTTTCCCAGCAAAATGTCTCAAAAAGGACAAATTATTCACTCAAAAGAGAGACATGTCATAAAAAAATGGTGCGAAATATCATCAAACTTATGAAATATTTAATGTTAAAAAAATGCCAATAAAGTTTGCGAGATAAATATTTTTGCCATACAATCGCCGCAACCTTCTCCCAAATATAGCGAAATAGTATCGTTGCATACCACGTGATGCCAACTCCTGCTGGTGAACGAGCTATACATTCTCTTCCGGTTAATACAATGCTTCAATTATAACATAAATTAGATAACTTTTCGTACTTTCTTCTGAAAATACGCGTGTTGTTTTTGTTCTAAATTACCCGCAAAAGCAGGTTTTTCCAATACGTGATTTTAGAGTTCTCTTGTTTTCTGGCTTAAGCCCAAATTAAGGAAAAACTATATATTTGAATATTGATAACAGAAAATCCGCTTGGTTCAAATATTGAACACTAGTTGGAAAATACAAAAAATAAAACTTGAAATAAGAATAGTGCTTTATTCACGTCACACTAGAACTGCACAATGGGCTGATGGTATGGGAAACATCCCTTAGGAAGATCCGAAGACAAACCATCAAACCTTTTGCATGGGGTATGGTTCCCCGTACTGGTAGCCCAACAGCCTGTTGTTGTTGTTAAATTACGTCGCACTAGAGCTGCACAATGGGCTATTGGCGACGGTCTGGGAAACATCACTGAGGATGATCCGAAGACATGCCATCACAATTTTGATCCTCTGCGGAGGAGATGGCACCCCCGCTTCGGTAGCCCGACGACCTGCGCGCGAAGTCGAGCACTTTACGGTAGCACAGTTTAACGAGGACCCTCTGTCCCTACGCAGACTGATCCAAGTAGTCACACTGACCGCAGCCAGTGATGTTTGACTTCCGTGATGTGCTGGGAACCGTGTCTTAACGATCAGTCCACTGTGAGACATGAAACCTTGACCCGAGATTATGAAATTGAGAAAGGACTTCGTATGCTCATCATATAACCTAATCCTGATCACGCACCACAGTTTTTTAGGGTCTTATGACAGGACTACCACGCTTTTTTGACCTTTTTCTGACGACGTGGACAATGGTTTAGTTTGATCACTATTCTCTAAACTTGATCACCACAGCCAACTTACAGCCTTGCTGCATACACACGCCTGTTGGTGAATCGGCTGTCAGGGATCGAACTCACGATCCCAACCTTTTCAACAGCTGAGTGAGAGATGTCACCGAAGAACTTAACACAAAACAGCAGGTTTCGAATCGTAGAAGCAAGAAATATCCGTTGATTCGTAAATTTTTCAATCCCAGAATGACAAACTAATCTTAAAAGTTAAATTAGACTGAGATGATAGGTTATATATTCCATGTAGGGTAAATGTGATTCAAAAATATTTATCACGATATTCGAAAGCGCCTTCTGAATAGGATCCAAAACTACAAGATACTTTACTCTTCGTAAAAAGAAAAAGGGGTCTCAAGTCACCAATGAGGTGAACCCCAGCGATGACTGGTCGACATGAATTCCTCACCCTACTAGCACTGACCACAGTGCTGACTTATATCCTCAGTGGTAGATAAATCATGGGTTAGATTCCCTTTGCTGCCAGGCTAACCGAGATAAGTTTTCGTGGTATTACTTTCCATGCAACGCAAATGCGGGTTAGTTTCATCAAAAAATTTACATTTCTCCGAATACTTGATCTAGAAGTTCTCTTGTCTTCTGGATTGGGTTCAAAATTACAAGTTGAACAATAGTAGGCTTTCAACGGATGTTCAACGACGGTTATAAAATAAAAACTGTACAGCTTTACAGATTATATCTTTCCTCTGTAATCACGCATTATAAAAATAGGAGGCCTTAGTATGTGAAATATTATTAAAAATTAGAATAAATAGAAAATAAATAAAAAAATATTTAAAATGATTATTTTAAAATTTAATATCACTACGGTTAAAGTATAATGATAGTTTAAGTATTATAATAGTTTTCAGTTTAATAAAAATGGGTAAAATAAAGGGTTTAAAAATTATTTTGATGAAAGAATACAAAATTATAACAAAAAAAGGGCGAATTAACAATACTTATATCAAACTAAGCCTATTAATATAAGTATATAAGCCCAAAGCTTATTATACTTATTTCAAACTGAGATCTCTTTCAACTCTTAATTCGTATTTAAAAAATTTACGTTTTAAAAATTCATAAATAATTTGGATTTTAAAAACCTTTGGTATCATCATATACGTAATAAAATATGAAAATAATGACTGAAACTAATATTCAAAAGTTTTAGCTAAACAGAGTTTGGAAATCTAGAATTTCAATGAAGTAATATTGATTAAAAAAAGACGAAGTTGATAAATTTGAGGAACACAAAAAATTTGCGACAAATAAAAAGTTCAATGAATCTGCCTTTCAAAGTTAGGTACTTTTTTTTCTTCAAAACTTACGCTTAGAAATCGTAAAAAAATATTATCATTTGTGCATTTTACTTTTCTCTAACAAGATTTTTACAAATCCGTAAAGTACTCATTTGGAAACAAAACTAAGAAACAATTTGACGTAAAAATGAGTAACAACTTTGAAAATTGCCTTCATTAAAACTTGAATTTTATTTTTGGCAAGCAGGTTTTTAACATTATATATCTAAAATAAGCTTTAACCTTTAAACGTTTAAAATATTTTAATCAAATTAATTGCAAATTCGATCATAAAACTTACAAATTTTTCTTGTCACGCCAATGACTCTACAACAATTTGTAATGCGTCAATATCAAAGTATTTTTTTTTTCAATATCAAAATATTTTCGAAGTAGAAATCTTTAAAATCTTTAAAAAATTTCAAAAACATAATGAATTAGAACTAATTATATTGTTCAGTATTGACCTTCTTTAAATAAAATAAAAAGTTTGAACTTCTTTCTTAAAGAGTAATAAAATTATTAAATTCACAATTCAAAATAGAGCTAACATTATATAAAATCTGCGTACAAAGTTTCAACGAATTCAATATTTAACTTTCTTGTAATGTGTGTTAACGTAAACTAGTTTTTCTCAAAATCAAAATTTTTTCTAAAAATGCATTTCAAGTATGTAACTGCAATTCTGTTTCATTTTGTCAGCAAACAAAAAAAAACTGCTTTAACTTCAAGTCTGAAGATCGGAGAACAAAACAGATTTAGGAAGGTAATGAACAAAAGTTCTTATATAGACAATAAAAAAAAAACGAAATTTGCGTCGAAATTGATGATTTTCGACACGTTGGATAATTTAATTTTTATTAATACATAAAAAATTATAAATTTTTGCTGTTCTGCAATTGTTGCATATTGCAGGATAGTTTAATAATATATATTTTCATATTTCAGTTAAGAAATAAAATTCCTTAAATTCAGTAAGATATTTAAATGCCATAAAACTGGCCAAGAAAATTATTTAGGTCGAATTTCCTACCTTTCTTAATAATTGCAATTAAAAACTCAGACAAACTTTGGCTAAATCAAAAATGTTTTTGCATTAATATTTACTTTGCGAACGAAAAAAATTTATATATTTTTTTAAATGTTAAAATTGAACCAAATGTCAGACAAAAACTAAACGCCTTTATTCTTCACGTGTCATACGGATTTTAATCGTATTAACTAAATATAGAATTAAATTTTGAAGCTCACATTTGGCTACTGAAAAGCAAGCTGTAATTGAAGTGGATTTGTTTCGAACGAAGCTGTGTTAAATGTGAAAATACATTTTGTCAAACCACTTTTCCATTTCTATCTCCTGCTATATTTGTTTAAAAGAAATTGAATTGACGTAATGGAACATTTTAAATTTTACTTTGTTTTCAACATCAGAATATAAATGAGCACGATTTTACTAACTTTGGATTTTGAAGTTAGCAACACCTTTTGTAATACTTTTATGGCTTGATTAAATTTCGAAAAAATATCATTCATTTTGTTATTTTTATTACTCATTAAAGAAATTAATGATAATAAAATTTTGTATTCCTTTAGAAATTAAAATAGGGTATTTTTTAGTTTAATAATTTAGATTTAAGCATTTATATAAATAAATTGGTGGTTTTAATTGCAATGCATCGATTTTTAGTTTAATAATTTAGTTTTAAGCATTTGTATAAATAAATTTGTGGTTTTAATTTCTATAGTTTTAATAATTTTAGCACATAAACCCTTATATTGAATAACTTTAAACTTTTGTATGAACAAATCGACGATTTTAGTTTTTAATAATTTGCATATACTTAGTATATGAATGGCTGATTTGTATTTAATTCCAACAAAATATTCAAAATACAAAAATTATGAAACATTAAAATCTCCTTATGGTATTTATGTATATATTAAATAATTTTCGTATTGTACACCCATAAAGCAGTTATTTCCATTTTTAGTTATTTATATATTTTGTACATACATCAGTGATTTAAATTTTTAAAATAAGTTATATAATGTTTATATAAATCTTAATAAAACAAAAAATATATTAAAAAAATACATTTTAATATGCAACTAAAAAATAGATTTAAAATTTTTTTAAAAATAATTAAATAGATAACCTCCAACTAATATATACTGCTTAAAAGAACATTGTTAAATAATTTTTGAAACAATAGTACGACATAAATCTTACTTGCAAATGATGTTGGAGCGCATGTTGGTGTCCCTCCGCATAATGTGGGTGCCTCAAAAGACTGTGTAAATTGTGCGTACTAGTGCAATCAATATATCTAGAGTACACTATCCCTAAAAGGATTATAACTGTCACCGCACATGGACTGGTCATTTTTATCCTCACATAATCCAGGTAAAACAAAATAAATATTCCTCGAATGTATGTATCCAAATTAATTTAATCCAAGTTCACGAAACCCTTTTTTAATTCCGCTCATTCATAACGATAATTGTTCACTTTTATTTAATTTCGAAGAAATCATTAAATAGAAGAAATTGAAAAAGCCGATATTAAACACATCGCTTTTTCGAAGAACCCTTTCCCCTGTCAAAATAACCACATGGTCTGCGAGATGAAGAAGATGAAAATCATCTCCGATCACTCCTCCAAAACTTCGCGGCAGTTGTTCGCCAAAACAGGTTTATATCGCCATTTGGCGTTCTCTGCGGCACTCTTTTATATTGCGATACTCAATCGAAAATCAATTATTTTGTAGATACTTTTTTACAATAATTTCTGAATAACAAATTTTAATTATTTCTGCATAGAAATGGGTTGATGATTTCATATCGCTAAATCGATGATTTCAGTTTCAAATCATTTTTTTTTTAATATTATGTACGCGTATTTATAAATTCAAAATTGTCTTTGTTTTTTATATTTGTATTGGAGTTGGGTTCTATTCGTGATTGAATTGATTCGGTGATAGAAATGAGTTGTTTCTATCGAAATTTCAGTTAGTTTTGTCTCACAGTGATGTCAGTTAAAAATGTCTTGTAAAACCTAAGATATTATTACACATTCATTATTCCAATTAAAGAAATCCAGATAAAAAGACATTTCTTTACCGTTGTTAAATTTCCATATAGCAAAATATACAATATAATAAGTAGATTTATTTACTTAAAATAATTCATTAGTCAGATATTAGTTAATCCATGTTTCTATCGACAGTTTATTTCTATAGATATTAGTTATTTCTGTCGATATTAGTTTTAAAAAAAATAGTGATAAGTAAGTGAAGTTTTTCGAATTTTTTGTAAGTTTTTTGAAGCATTTAATGTGAATCACGTGATTTGAAATTAAGTCGTTTATGTCATGTTATTCGAATCAGTGATCCAAGTCACAAAAATTCAAAATGAGATCACTTGATTTCTATCACTGATCCGAATCACTTGATTCGAGTCACTGATCTCAACCACATGATTTGAATCATTGATTTGATCTACATGATTTGAATTATTGATCGGAATCTCTTTATTCGAATTGAGATCTGAATCGCATGACTCGAATCACACAAAAGTAAACTGATTTTATTGATTCGAATCACTTTGTATTGAACAACGTTTTGAACAACTCCAATTTGCATTGCAAATCATAGATTATTGAATTTATTTTATTGTTAACATTACGTTAAACATAGTACACATTGTATTACAATTAAACTATAATATTATTATTTTGTACTGTTCCGTTCACCAACCTCCATGGTAGCTTCTTTATCTCACTTTTTTTCATAAAAGTCAATAAAAATTTAGTTTTGCGTACAAAATATGCAATTATTATAATTTTATGTAAGCAGATTTTGTTAATATGTTAAAGGTAACGAAATAGAAAGATTTGGAAGTTATATAGATAGATTATTTACATCGCACTAAAACTGCATAATGGGCTATTGGCGACGGTCTGGGAAACATCTCTGAGGATGATCCGAAGACATGCCATAGCAATTCTGATCCTCTACAAAGGGGATGGCTCCTCTGCTTTGGTATCCTGACCACCTACGTGCACTTTGCGGTAGAATAGTTTAACGAGAACCCATACCGCACACCCTCGGTCCATACGTGGTCACCCACCCACTTACTGACCGCAGCCAGTGATACTTCTTAACTGTTTTTGGTTTCCATGTCTAAACATTTCCCTTTGGGATTATATGAAGGGAAATGTTTAGAGATGGAAATGGGATTCACGAGATTTCTAGTTTTTTAAATAAAATTTGTAATTAAAGGTGAATTGACAATCATAATTCAATATTTTCCCTCACTAAAGAGACTAATTTGAGCAAGCATCACATAGTGCTTGAAGCTGATAGCTAAGTTCTTGATTTCTCATTATATATTATTTTAATTTGGTCAATAATACTGAGTTAAATAGATTTTTCTGAAAATATACCTTAATAAGGTATCGTAGAATAATAACTCTTTCAGTTATATACTCTTAATTTAGAGAATAATCTAAAACGTAATAATCGCAGAGTAGAGTAAGAATGTTATAAGCCATTAAAACAGGGATAAAAAAATAATTTCAAAGAAAAACAATATGTTGTCCATTTCGTTGCTAAATGAAAGCATACAGTTCTGGTGTTAGTACTAGTATTTTCACACTAGGGCTGCACAATGGGCTATTTTTATAATCATCGTTGAACAGCCGAACCAATCTCGAATTTACAGCTACCAATATTCAACTCCGTATCTTTGTCATTTTGGAACTCAATCCTGAAGACAAGAAAATTCCTGGATCAAGTATTGGGAGAAGTTTGCCTTCATGGAGGTTTTTTTGAAGGACTTAAACCGCATTTGCGTTACACGGAGATGAAAACCACGAAACTCTCCCACGGTTAGCCTGATCCTACCATTGGTTTTCCGGCCAATACAAATGCACTGACAACGATGAAAAACTGTGTCAGAATGTTTAATTTAATTTATTGAAGCGATATGAATGATCTATTATGAGAAAATTGTATTTTTATCATATACATAAATCATAAAGCTTTTACAATTTTCTATTCATTAGATAAAACGGTAGTTTATATTTCGTGTGCATATAAATAAATGAAAAATACCCTGAATAACTTTTGACTTAAAGATCGGATATTCAAGTACTAGTATTCAGAGGGTGGCCTAAAATAAGCTAATTAGTTAGTGCTTACTATAGTTTAAGTCAGGTACAATAACATACTTCCACTGAATAAACATACCTTATTTTCTTCGACGGATCTTGAATTCTGACCCCCTCCCCCCAAAAAAGAACCATATGAAATAGGGGCTTGGAGAGAAGAGAGGTCGGAAATTTAAACCCCTCAAGGGTTAATTTTACTTTTTGCATATTTCGCCATGTCCTTGTTTAATTGAATAAAAAAGAAATTTCATACAATTCTGATTCGCGTGCAGGTTGTCGGGCTACCGACGCGGGGGTGCCATCCCCTCAGCAGAGGATCAAAATTGCGATGGCATGTCTTCGGATCATCCTCAGGGATGCTTCCCAGACCGTCGCCAATAGCTCATTGTGCAGCTCTAGTGTAAATGAACTAGAACTACAACAACTACAACTCATACAATTCTGAAATTAGTTTATCTGTAGATAATTCCCCTCAAGAAAATAATTTTTAATAATTATTCAGCATTCCTTATTATTTTATTTTATTTTATAACCGTCGTTGAACTGCCGACCCGATTTTGGATTTACGACTACTAATGTTCAACCCCGTAGCCTTGTCATTTTGAACCCAATCCAGAAGACAAGGAAACTCCTGGATCCAGTACCGCCAGAGGTAGGATTTTTTGGCGAGAAATCGGTTGCGTTTATTATAAGTCTGCATGTTTAGTTAAGTCTGTCGCCAAAGATTACAAAAAGGAGAAATGCTAAATTTAAACATAACTTTAATGAAAACTTAACAACAAAATTAAAAACATACAAAAATAATCGAGCAAGTAATAACTGAAGCAAAACGCAAAGCAGATTGCGAAAAGAGAAAAGAAAGAGTAAAGAAAAGACCAAAGTATCACGATGGTTTCGATGGTAACGAAGTTTTACGATGATCACATTTTATTTCTTGAACCTCAGTTCAGTTCAAGGAGATTACGAAAAATGCATTGAGCGTATGTTGAAATTTTCAGGTTCGCCAGAGCATGAACTTCTCGAATCAAGTACGATGATTACACCACAATTTGTTATGGGAACATAGAGGACCTTGTGACTCGACAGATTTAACGTGCATCAGTCTCCATTTACTACAAGGGAGTCTTCGACCGGCGGAGATCGAACCCACGACCTCTTGGACATGGGTCCAGTACCCTACCAACCAGGCTATCCCGGCCCTTATTTTTTTATTATCTAATAAATGTAAAAAAAATTGATTTGCAAGGTTTGCAAAGTTTTGCATAATTTTAACGAATTCGAAAAAAGGGCAGAATTTATTTGAAGGGAACCTTAAATAGTTCATGAGAAATCAAATTTTAAATGCCTGACTTTTTTAAAATTCGATTTCTCAGAAACTATTCGATCGATATGGGTTTGCTATCATTTATTTATTTATTGCTACACATACATACAGGCTTCTATATTCATTATAAAAATAGTTTTTAAGAGCTTCTTTTATTACACCAAGTCTCTCAGTTCTTAAAACTGATGCTCAGCTATGAAATCTATTTCTGAAAGAATTCTTCCTCATATTCGTGATAGAAAATCTTTACTCACATCGAAGCAACCATAGCACTTGAAACTTTGGGAAAATTGCTTGAGCTAACGATTCAAAGCCTAGAACAACGGTCTGGGGACCTCCCTGCATCGCCCACTAAACGCTGTGGGAATCGTGGAGGTGGCAAGTTCGAATCCCGCCTTATTCATGATGTTCTTCTCTGAATTGTTCTATATTTTCTTCATCTTGACAAAGGTTTATATGCCTGAGCCCACAAGTCTGCAAATGTATGGAATATCAGTAAGGCAATTAAGACTGACTGAATAAGGGGCCTCCATGGCCGAGTGCCCAAGGAGGGGGCTGGTTCGAATCCCACGACCTCCGAAGTTTATACGCCTAAATTAAAGGACCGGGATAGCCTGGTTGGTAGGGCACTGGTCCCATGTCCAAAAGGTTGTGGGTTCTAACCCCGTCTGCCGAATACTCCCCGTGTAGTAAATGGTGGCTGATGCTGCACGTTACATTTGTCGAATTACAAAGTCCTCCATGTTCCCATAACAAACCATACCTCTGGGGGTACTGATCCAGTAGTGCACTTGTCTTCAAGATTGGGTTCAAAATGACAAGGCTACTGAGTTGAGTATTAACTGCCGTAAACCCAAAAATTGGGTCGGATGTTCAACGACGGTTATAAAACATACAAAATAAAAAGCCTAAACTGAGCACTCAAGCCTGCAAATGTATGTAATTTTAATAACGTAATAATAAGGACTGAATAAACACTCAGAGAGTTCGAGGTTATCACTCAGGCACCCGTGTCTGCTTTAATTTGAAAGCGTTCTTTAAATTAAATTTAAATATATATTTTATTTATTTCTGAAATAAACTTTTCGTCAGCAAGTCAATGCGATCACCCACTCTTCGACGAAAGACGGTGTGCTACTGAAATTCGCGTATGTCACACCGTTTTATTGAAAGAAATCGAATGGGCGAGCGGAACTGAGGAGAGTATTTACAAAAAATGCACTGTTCTATGAATAATTGCAACCTGTCTACTGTAAAATTAAGCAAAAATTTCAGTATTGCATTAAAAAAGAAGAATTTTATTTTGAATCTAAGCATTTCGTTCCTCATGAGACACCATGTTTTGCAGCATACCTTCATAATTTTTTTATTATTATTTATTCGGGTTCCCCGACCGGCATGGGCTGAGCCTGTGCCCCTCTCCAAAGTGGGTTTGCCGCGGCGACGGGTCAGAAGATACCCTAAACAAATAGGGTGGGTCGTGCCACAATACAACTTATTATTATTTATTCACGAAAAGTCCAGCTGCTGCTGTTGTTGCTGTTGTTAGTTTACGTCGCACTAGAGCTGCACAATGGGCTATTGGCGACGGTCTGGGAAACATCCCGGAGGATGATCCGAAGACATGCCATCACAATTTTGATTCTCTGCGGAGGGGATGTCACCCCCGCTTCGGTAGCCCGACGACCTGCGCGCGAAGTCGAGCACTTTATGCTAGCACAGTTTAACGAGGACCCATACCGCACACCCTCGGTCCCTACACAGACTGATCCAAGTGGTCACCCACCCGCACACTGACTGCAGCCAGTGATGCTTGACTTCGGTGATCTGCTGGGAACCGTGTCTTAACGATCAGTCCACTGCGGGACGGAGCTTAGTTTCATAGTTATAAGTAATTGTCTAAATAATTCTCACGAATTATTTAGACGGACACGAAAAGTGCGGGACACGAAAAGTCCAGCAGTGGACTGATAGTAAAGACCCAATGAAACACCGAAGTCAAGCATCACTGGCTTCAGAGAGTAAGCGGGTGGTTGACTACTTTGATCAGCCTGCAGAGAGACCAAGGGTGCGCGGTATCGGTCCTCGCTAAACTGTTTTACAGTGAAATGCTCGACTTCGCATGAAGACCGTTGGGCTACGAAAGCTGGGGAGCCATCCCCTCTGCAGAGGATCAAAATTGCGATGGCATGCCTTCGGAAAATCCTACGGGAAGTTTCCCAGGCAATCGTCATCATTGGGCAGCGTTAATACCTACTTACCTTATCCACGAAAAATTATCTTATTTGTTTATCTGTCCCGCAATGGACTGATCGTTAAGACACGGTTCCCAGCAGATCACCGAAGTCAAGCATCACTGGCTGCAGTCAGTGGGCGGGTGGGTGACCACTTGGATCAGTCTGTGTAGGGACCGAGGGAGTGCGGTATGGGTCCTCGTTAAACTGTGCTACCATAAAATGCTCGACTTCGCTCGCAGGTCGTCGGGCTACCGAAGTGGGGGTGCCATCCCCTCTGCAGAGGATCAAAATTGTGATGGCATGTCTTCGGATCATCCTCCGGGATGTTTCCCAGACCGTCGCCAATAGCCCATTGTGCAGCTCTAGTGCGACGTAAATTAACAACAACAATACTTGTTTATATGTTAAAGCAAAAAAGATTCTGAGCGCAATAGAAAGAACGGCTTATTAACCATTTTCAAATAGAAGAAAAGATGGCAAGAATCAGAGGTGGACAGCACAATGATATGACCATGATTAGGGTGGAATTTGAGCCCGCTACCTCCATGCTTAAGAACGTTTGGTGGAACCGCTCGGCTAGGGAGGCTGCATACATATGAATTCCGTATATTGATATGAATTACTCCTGATAAACCCATATTAAAGAATGATCGGAAAGCACGAATTAGAGAGGCTACCAAAGCGGGAGAGTAATCCCCTCAGTAGCAGATAAAAAGTGCATTACTTCGAATCACACCAGGGATGTTTCCCAGACTGTCGCCAATAGGCCACTGTGGCTCAGAGGATAGAGCCTTCCAATGAGGTGAACCGGGTTGGCGAGCGCCAGCGAGCAGGGGGCGAAGCCTCCTAGTAGTATATAAAATGAAAAGAAAAAAAATAGGCCATTGTGCAGCTCTAGTGCGACGTAAATGAAGTACCTACCTACAGTTTGACTTTTACAATTACAACATAATAGTTCAATGATCTAATTTCTAGCTTTTTTTCGGCGCTGTGAAAATCTGATAAATATAGTGCTGATTATTTGTTGAAGATACTGATGACAGAAAATGATCGGTTGTTTTCTATCTTTAAGCGTCATAATTTATGACCTGTCTGAATTATTATATCGCCATTAGAGTACAAAACATCGGAATAAAAAACTAATTCAAGAAATCAATTGGCCATTTAGTGTTTTTATCGAGTTGCTGAACTTGAATAAGTGGACAGAACAACCTTCGATCTTTCAAGTGCCCCATAACATACACACTTTAGAAAAGGCGGAAGGGGTGCTTTGTAGATTAATCTAAATAACAAATTATAGGTTTTGTCAGACGATTCGCCGCCGTTTCAATGTGTGTTATCACGCGAGCATCGTGTGATGAACTCAAACAACTTTTTTTTTATTCCTTTAAATATTTAATTCGTTGTCAATTTATAGTTGTTGTTGTTGTTAATTTACGTCGCACTAGAGCTGCACAATGGGCTATTGGCGACGGTCTGGGAAGCATCCCGGAGGATGATCCGAAGACATGCCATCACAATTTTGATCCTCTGCGGAGGGGATGGCACCCCCGCTTCGGTAGCCCGACGACCTGCGCGCGAAGTCGAGCACTTTACGGTAGCACAGTTTAACGAGGACCCATACCGCACACCCTCGGTCCCTACGCAGACTGATCCAAGTGGTCACCCATCCGCACACTGACCGCAGCCAGTGATGCTTGACTTCGGTGATCTGCTGGGAACCGTGTCTTAACGATCAGTCCACTGCGGAACGTCAATTTATAGTAAATGAATGTATTGGGACGGCTTTAGACTAAAAGACAAATGGTTCTAGAAAAGCAAATCGCTTCGAATTTTTAACATTGAAAATCCAAAAAAGCGAGTAAGACTTGTAAAAGTGGACAGAGAAATGCAACCTTGTCACGTGACACTGGAAGCTCATGTTCATTACTTCGCAGAAAAATAAGCTCAACTATTTGAATTAATATATTGTATAATTAAATCATTTTATATTATTTTAATTAATTAGCTATTTATTCAAAGCGGCTTTTACATTCTCTCTGTTTAACTAGTCCCGATCGTGAAGACGCAGTTCCCAGTAGAACACCGAAGTCAAGCATCACTGGCTGTGGTCAGTAAGCGGGTGGGTGACCATTTTGATCAAGGATGGGTGACCATTTTAACCGAGAGTGTGTGGTATTAGTCCTCGTTAAACTGTTCGACCGTAAAGTGCTCGACTTCGAGCGCTGGTCGTCAGGTTACCAAGACAGGGGAGCCATCCCCTCTGCAGAGGATCAAAATTGCGATGGCATGTCTTTGGATCGTCCTCAGGGATATTTCCCAGGCTGTCGCCAATAGCCCATTATGCAGCTCTAGTATGACGTAAATAAAGTACCAGCCTCTGTTTAAGTGTAAAAACGAACTTAAATACTATTTTACTACAGAACATGACAGTGAAATCTTGTTTTCAAAAATTCTATTTTTATCGGAGAATTTTCATATGTAACGAACTGCTATATAAATTGCATTCTGTTAGTGCACACAATAGGGTTTTTGCACTTCAAGCACGAGAAGATGACAACTGATACCCACATATGGGACGCCAGCGATCGTTTACTAACAAAATGGATTTCCCCACTCAAGTTAGTATGTTAATTAACATAAAATTAATTAAATACGTATCGCTCATCAAATTTGTTGGATCACCGCATCACTGGCTGCGGGTGACCATTTTGATCATTCTGCGTTGGAACCGAGGGTGTGCGGTATTAGTCCTCGTTAAACTGTTCTACAGTAAAGTGCTCGACTGCGCTTGCAAGTCGTCGGGCTACCGAAGCGGAGGTACCATCCCCTCTACAGAAGATCGAAATTGTGATGGCATGTTCTCGGATCATCCTCGGGGATGTTTCCCAAACCGTCGTCAACAGCCCGTTGTGCAGCTCTAGTGAGCCGTAAATGAACTACAACAACATCAAATTTGTTGAAATAGAATTCTTTCTCGTCTGCGTCTTTTACTTAGCTTAGATTTATTGTTTTTCTATGTATTTTATTGTAACCGTGTTATATTTTTATTCTGTGCACCTGGCAATTACGGTGTACAATTAGTTGGTTTATACCACAATGACTATGTGCCTTTGCGGGGCCTCCCTGGCCGAGCGGTATCGCCGGTCCAAACGCTCTGTTAAGCGTGGAGGTAGCGGGTTCGAATCCCGCCGTAACCCTGGATGTATTCTTTGTGATGTCTTTCTCTGAATTGTTCTATCTGTATTTTCTACTTGACAATGACTTATAAGCCTATATTGAGCACACAAGTCAGCAAATGTATGTAATTTCAATAAAACAAACTATGTGCCTTTGTGTTAATGAAGGAATTGAAATCTTTTAAGAAAGAAAATATATGTCATTTAAGGGAATCGATACTTGGCTGGATCGGCTTACTCGAAATAGAATGGAAAGAACAGTTGCTAACTTAAACAAATACCACGTTTCAACAACCAATCAAAATAGATATGCCAACACTACGTCACTTTCAGGCCTCCCATTGCAGTTGAAATTTTACTCGACTTGGCTATAAGTTAAAAGAGTTCAAGCGATTTTCAGTTTATGAGAATTATTTAGACAATTATTTATAACTATGAAACTAAGCTCCCTGTTTTCACCAATCCCCACGATTACTTCACCAATAATTGTTGTTTTTTCGCGTTTAACAGTTTCTTCTACGAAAGTTGAAATTATTCACTTAAAATAAATTAATTCTGTTTTCTTACCCAGGTGTACCCATATTTATTTCTTTAAATAAAATGTATATTTTGAGAAATCAAATTTGTTTGGTAAACAGTAGGAGAAATGTTCTATTTCCTTTATGATTCTAATAAGATCTGTAAATGAATATTAAAAAAAAAAACTAATTAAATACTTGGGCTTTTTGGAAGTTATAAACGTAATTTTTTTATAGTAAAAAAAAAGGTATTAATTATAAAAAAGTTATGATCGCCTCACCGCGATCTCTGATGACCCATTGGTCATATGCTTTTTCTTTCTGGATGGACTCCGTTAAACGTCACAACATGGATTGCAAAAACTGTCTCCATGAATGCTTGTCGTCGAATTGATCTTCATATCCTGCCCATGTACGTGTTTCAAGACGTCACAAAATACTTTTCTTTCTTCAGCATTCATATTTATATTAAGCCAGTCATTATACGTTAACAATAAAAAGAATATAAAAATATTTTAAATTATTATTATGCAAATACATTAAAAATGCCTGATAGAGAAAATAAAAAGAAAAACAGCAGCGGTTGCTATAGCAACGCATGCACACTGCTCACTATTACTCTTAAACACAGTTGAAAAGTCATCAAATCCAAATCAAGAATCATTTTGCCAATGGGTTAGAATTTTGCTTAGTAATCATTTTTAATTAAAAGGTAAATTTAAAGTTATATTGTTATTTGATAAGTTCATTCGAAATTTTCGCTAACAAATCTCTCTTACCGTAATTTATTCTAGCATATTATAATAATTTACACCAAAAAGTAATCTTCGTTATAAGATCCTAAAATGTAGCGTGATATCATAGTATTTCGTTATAATAAGCTATCGTTTGGTTTTAAAATCTTAATTTAGTAAACAATCAAAATAAATTGTAAAAATTAACCTACTAATAGCAGAGTTAAACAAGAAAAATAAATATTAGAGGTTTTTTTAAATTTTATTTCCAATGAGCTGCACAATCGGTCTTGCCGATGAGCAGACCTAGTTCGTTCTCCAGAGGTGGTATCCACTCTTTCAGGACCACCACAATGGGTGAGATACCGTTGGTCATGTTAATTTGGACGTCTAGTTTCTGTCACACTAGATGGCAGCACCGAGACTCTATTTGGATGCTAAAGTGCACTAGGAATTTAATTTTGCCGGAAATGCCAAGAGCCAATGAGGCACTCCAGGGATCTTTTACATGCCGCATAATCATACGACATGGCCGCTGAGGATTTTCTGCATCCCGAAAATCCGGTGTCTGGGCCGGGGATCGAACCCGCAGACTTGGGCTCAGAAGGCCGACGACAAACCAACTGCGCCACCCAGCCACCCCATATTAGAGGTATGTACATTTGAATTATTAGAGGTATGTACATTTAAATTTGATAGTACTACGTAAAAAACCACCATCGGATTTCTTTTTTTATTTTCTTAGTTTATGTAAACAAAATTATTACCTTAATAAATATGATGACAATTATTTAAATTGTAGTTTATCTATCGAATTGAAAAAGAACACAGAAAATCAGTGAAACTATTGCATAATAAAGATTAATAAATAAAGTTATCTTTTAAGACACAAATTCTAAATTTCTTTTGCAAAGCTAATTTAAAAAATGTGCTCAGAAGTTTAGCAGATCATTTGCAATTACTTTATGAACTATTTCAGTCATAAGATATATTGAAGCCCTGTATGGTATTTGAGGCAGATATTGAATGTTATGTAATTCTTTTCTAATAATGGTTTAGTACAATTTTAATATTTCGTACAAATATAGTTTTTAAAATGCAATTTTTAATAATGTGCCTTATACTTTGTTCATGTATAAGAAATAGAAACATGTAATTTGAAATTATAACTTTACGTTATATAAATACATTCTGGTGCAAAACTTTATCTACCGATAATCGAAACAGAATGTCAGAAAAATTTCTAAATTTCGTTATACATTGCTGAAATACAAAGCACCTTTTAATGGAGGATTAATATTAAAAATTTATTAAAAGATACATTTTCTTTAAAAAAAAAACCTTTTTATTAAATTTAAATACAAACATTGAATGCTTCTTTTGCAACGCAAAATTGAAACGAAAAATTCAAATGTCTCAAACTCAAGATCTGAGGCGTCTAATTCTACATTGATTACAAGAAGAAAAGAGACAGTGAGCAAAAAAGAACAACAAAAAAAAAAGAGAGAGAAAGAAACGAGAAAACCGACGACCCTAAATAACTTTTGATCTAATGATCAGATTTTCACTTTCAAGAACCCAATCTTAATAGCACGAGGGAGTGACTTCAAATATGCTGATTAGTAGGAGCAAATGATATTTTAAGTTATGAACTCAGACACAAAAACGTACTTTCTCTGCACCTTTTTTTCGATTCATTTGGGTTTTTGATCCCCAAAACATAGGGTATAGCGGGTATGGGGTTGAGTTTCAAAAGAGTCCGAAACTTAAAATTCTGCTTCTCAGGAATTATGCATATTCTCTCAAATTTTGCATTTTTCCATTTAAAATTATATTATTTAAAATGATGCAAAAAAATTGTATACCTTACGATTCAAATTTTTTTTTTTTAAACAATTCTTGAATAAAAGAGTACAAAGTTATTTTGTGCAAGGAATTATCTTTTGATAAACGAATTTTATAACTGTGTCTAAAAAAATTTCAATTCGCTTAAAAAGCTCTCGAAATAGAGCAAAATAAGCAAAAAGTAAAATTAATATTAAGGGGTCCAAACTATTGGGAGCATATTTCCCTGATTGCTGCCACCCCCGATATTTTAGGGGTCAGAAATCCGAATCCGAAGGTATGTTTATTCAGTTAAAGTACGTTTTGGTGTCTGTTATCGTAACTTAAAATATCGTCTGCACTGATTAATTTGCATATTTGAGGTAACCCCCTTGAGCTATTAAGATTGTGTCCTAGAACGTAAAAATCCGATCATTAGATCAAAAAGATATTCAGGTTTGTTTTCTGCCCACTGTACACTTTAAAAATCATGGCAAAAAATAGGGTTATTCGGACATGCTTAGTAATGGTTCAAATTATTAATAATTATATAATCCGAAGTTAAAATAGTTGGCAGAACAACAGTTACAAAAGACAGCAACCAGCAAAACAGTTATATAATTCAACAGTCTTGTGTTAAGGTACAAATTAAAGGGTCCCAAACTCTTTTAGCTCATTGCCCATTTTGCAAATCAAAACATTTTCAAGGTCCCCTCACATAAAGTTTTTAAAAAAGTTTATTAAACAATTTATAAAGACCTTTTTTTAAAAAAAAAATCTTTAGCATTTTTTTATAAGATTTACATTTAATAATGTCTCTTTTTCCTAATGACCAATGAAATTTTAATTTTTATTTAGCCTATATTTATTGTTTTAAATATTAAAACAATGAGAGTTAAATGCATTCTACGCATGCGCTGTATTAAAGAACCTCTTTAAATGCTGAAATCTTGCGCAATTTTAACCGAAGTTTTTGAAATTTTAAAATTATAATAAATAATAAAAATAGTTCCAAAATATTTGTTTAGTACTTATTGAATGCTTTTAGAATCTGTATTTCCATAAACATTCTAGGTAGGCTTGCAATTATTGCATATAATATCTAAAGTAATCGATACAAGTTTATTGCTATATTTTTCAGGCATTCAAAAACACTTCTTTTAGTTCGTAAATTATTGTCTGCCACTCAAATCTCTGAAAGCTTTAAATTTTATTGATAAGTAGTTGAAATCGTATAACCTAAACACCTCAAAAATTCTTCTAATGTCTGAAAAATGCCTAGAGACGAAAAAACTTTTGTGATCTGAATGTGAATGGAAACAGGTGGCTTGGAGCAGAACTCTCTACCTATAGCAACACTACGTATGTTTTCGCCATTAGCGTGTGGAGAGCAGGGGCCTCCACCAGGGGGGAAGGTGGGCGCACGATGCGCCCACTTTAAGCTTGTGGGGGGGATTTTTACATTAAATGAAACCAATAGTTTGGGGGGAATTTAGAATTTGCCCAAGAATGCGCCCAAGAGCTTGGGGAGGATGGGGGCCACTGGTGGAGAGTCATAGAAGTAGTAAGTAAGTTAATTTCTGTCTTGATTTTCATATAGATTAAAATCTTTTAAGTTGGGAAACTATATGGAACTGAAAACTACATTGAAAATAGTTCTTAAAGAAAGCATCATGAAAATTTTAACAAATATTTTCATTAATTAAAAACGGAAAGAAAAGGAAAATTATCGTAGTGCATTCAACTGAAAAGAGGAGAAAAGAGAAGGGGCCATGGTATCGGTCTTCTCCCCAGATGGCGTATTCGAGTGTTACGATCGCCCATTATGACGAATTTCCAAGCCCCCCGACAAAATCTCAATATTAAAAATCCAAAAATTCTGGATTTGTGATACGTTAAAAATTAATAATTTTCCGCTAATTAAGATATAATTTTTTAGAGAAATACATGTTTAATGTCTTTTAAGCATGTGAAATTATATAAAAATGGTTAAAATAGAAGACAATAATTCGCGATCGCATCGCAACACTCGAATACGCCATCTGGGGAGAGACCGGTTTCATGTCTTTGGCCCTTCTTCCTTCCCTCTCCTCCTTTTTTCAGTTGTATAGGAATGTACTACGATATTTTCCCTTTTCTTAATATTTTTCCTTTTTATATAATAAAAATATTTCTTAAAATTTCCATGATACTTTTCTTTAGAACTATGTTTAATGTAGTTTTCAATTCCATATAGTTTCTCAAGTTAAAAGATTTTAATCTATATGAAAATCCAGAGAGAAACTAACGCACTTCCTTCCTCTATGACTTTCCACACGCTAATGGGGAAAGCATGTGAAGTGTTGCCATAGGAAAAGAATTCTACTCTACGCCACCTGCAGCCCATTTCGATCGCCAATAAATAGAATTTTATTCATATCTGATATCAATAAAAAAAGTGAGAAACGAATATCGTTTCTTTATTACAATTTTAATAAAGCAATGTGAACACAACCCCCTACTAAGTTCTCTCCTAACAAAAGAAAAATTTTACCATCGTTTACCTAAACCAACTTTCTATGATTTTGCGGGTTAGCTTCCTGTTTGTGTAAAATGAAATAATAAATGGGGCCAAGTTTTAAAATTATATGTTTATACAAAAGCAAAAGATAGGCCTTTATGCATGTGCTGACAACACAAAAAAGAAAGAAAGGAAGATAAAAGAATAAAATTACAATTAGTCACCTTAGTGCCTCAACCAATTTGCTTATTACTTTCAGATCTGGCTTCATGTTTCTGTTAGCCGTTTGGCGCTTCATACCATACTATATGTTCTTTGTCATCTGACACCTTTACGGAATTCAAGCTTCAATGTCCATGGATTTTAGGAAGCATAATGAAACCTAATGTTATATTTTTTTATATAGTTTGAAAAAGAAATACGTTCTTTAGCAATATACCTAAGCCTGACCTACTTTCAAAATTATAGGTTAAAAAAAAGGAGATATAGGCCATTATGTTTATTAAGAACATGAGCTGTAATCTTCAATTACACTAAAGGAAAAATTACACCTTTGTACCCCCCAACCAATTCGTTTAAAATATTGCTGCTGACCCTTGTGTATTGTAATAATGAATGGGGTCGAATCGGAAAATTTCAGGCTAATAAAGGAAAAAGTAGGCCTTTGTATATTTGCCGATAACAAAAAGAAATTTCTGCTGCTTAAACCGTTCTTTGAACAGAATTTTGGGAACGTGAGATCTTTACCAAGTCGACAGTTCAAAATTGCTATCGAATGGAGCAAATTATCATTTAAGAAGCGAATTATCAATGAATTGTTAAAGAGTAAATTCTAAACGAGTTCAAACTTCTTGTCAATAATTCTAAAAATTAAAGCAATAAAAAAAGCTTCTTGCCTCTGAGAAGGACAAGGACATTACCAAGCAACTTTAAAAAAAAATTATCGAAATTCAGCTAAATATGAACACATTTAAGGAGAAGTGAATGAAATTGTTTATGACAAGGGGGAGGTAGGGGTAATAAATAATTAATGTAATGTAATACCCTATATTTTGGTTTAAATTAATATATTTAAAATCAAGATTAGTTAGTTTTAATTTTTTCCCCTTTATCTTTTACATCAAAATAAGAACCAACAACTGAACTCAGTGGCACGACCACCCTTAATGGGCAATGGCGTACTGTGCTCATTCCAGTTTTATTGACCATGGGTTATGGGGTTCAGTATCAGATATTAAGGTTTTTGGATCAGCCGAAAGGGAACCCCAACCCCTCTTACAGAGTTTAATATTCAAGCAAGCTTGATACTCTTCTGTGAGAAACTTACCTATCAGATTCATCTCTGACTCGACGGTGATTGAAATGTGTAAATCAGAAGCAGTGAGAATGGTCCCTTTAACTTTACGGGATTATTATTCGCCAGGTAACGCTGCAAGCAACTTTTACAAGAATTATCGATTTCAGGCTTTGAAATAATTGTTACTATCGATCAATTAAATTGAATTCCTTCTCTGTTATCGAATCATACGCAAACAAAACATCACCGGTTCGTCTGTCAATCACATGACAGAAGTTTTGATTTCTTCACTTATCTAACTTAATAAAATTATTTGTCACTTAACTTATAACTCTCTTTTAATGATTTTCGCGAATGACTTCGGTTTTAAAGCAATACATTTTATACTATTAAAAATTATAGAAAGGCTCGTGAGTAATGGGTTCACTTTGTAGCTCTTGTTGTGGTAACAGGGACGATGATATATATGAGGTAAATATATATTTTTTTTGACATTAGCTCCCAAATGTGTTACTCAGAAATACCTATTTTAACTCTTTATTGGGAATAGTATTTGAATAACGTTTTTATTATTTTTATCTTAACCCTTAGTGGGGAGTTTTATAGTAAGTTTGAAGATTATTATAAATGTTTTTTTTTTTTTTTTAAATATTTCATTTTACACTTTTTTTTCTTGCCTTGTGCTTTTTCTAATCTTATCAAACCGGCTGAACTATGCATATAGTGCGATAAAAATGCTTTTCAATATATTGTGTTATAAATTTAATAAATCTTTTAATCATAAACAAGATTATTGGTTTTATAATGTACTGTTGCAATGGTAAATTTTTGTGTGGGGGACTAAAATTTCAAACATATTTGCATTTTCTTAATAATTAAAATAGCATGTTGTAACTTTTGTTTCTCACTTCATTTAGTTAAAAATTTTCATAATTGTAACCCCTTAAAAATGAGGTTTTTCCATTTAAAATACTAAATATAATATCTTTATATCAAAGCCAGTTATTACAAAATTTTAATACCTTACATATATTTTTTAAGTTAAAAGAAATTGTGTTTAGTTACTATATCAATGTTTTCAGTAGGCTTTGCTTTATTTTGTGTTTTTGCACCCATTAGTTACAATCATAGTTAGTAAATTCAAAATTTTACAATGAATGAAATACTGCAAAAATTAGAAGAAACAAAAATTGTATATTTTTGAGAAACCAGTGGGAATCATCATTCCTTTATGTACCAATTTAGGAATTTTCCATAATATTGTATCAATTATTTATTTATCTAGTTTTATTTCATTTATTTTATTTTATTTATTATTTTTTTGATGTTAGAATGGGTTTTTTTTCCTCCTTTACCTTATTTTTCATTATCAAATTTTTACTTGTGTTTTTTTAATAATTCCTATATATTACATATCTTTAGTTTTGAAAAAAATCAGATCTAGCTTATTCTACTTATCTATTTACGTAATGTTTTTCCTTAAATAGGAATTATTGAAAATACTCTTCCACCTCTAAGAAATACTATTGCTTTGTGTCTTTTCACTGTTCTGTACACCACTGAAAAAAAAAAAAAAGCATTATGCTACTCAATCACTAAATTATCTTAGATTTCCTAGTCTATGTGCACAAACCTTAAATAGTTTGTGTAAAGATGCTTGTATAAGCTTTCTTGCAATCTTTTATCACAATTAGACATCTATAACATATATCTCTCTGAATTTTTTTAGTCCTGCAGTGGACTGATCTTTAAGGCACGGTTCCCAGCAGATCACCAAAGCCAAGCATCACTGGCTACGATCAAAGTGCGGGTGGGTGACCACTTGGATCAGTCTGCGTAGGGACCGAGGATGTGCGGTATGGGTCCTCATTAAACTGTTCTAACATAGAGTACTAGACTTCGCTTGCAGGTCGTCGGGCTACCAAAGCGGGGGTGCCATCCCCTCTGCAGAGGATCAAAATGTATGTGATGGCATGTCTTCGGATCATCCTCGCAGGTGTTTCCCAGACCAATAGCCCATGGTGCAGCTCTAGTGCGACGTAAATTAACTACAACAACTGAATTTTCATATTAGTCATATTTTATACTTTCATATTTTTTATGTATACTTACATCATATAGATGGATGTAGGCAAATATACTGTACAATGGGAATGTTATGGATTGTTTCGGTGGCTCTCCTTTGATCATTATGAAAGGCATAAGAAATCAGCTGAAATCTGTTTATGCCAACAATGTCCGGTATTGTTTTCTTAAGCCTGATGGCATCTACCTTACCAGCAGGATAAAGAAATAAGTACATCTGTGTTTCAAAGAGTACCAAAATGAGTTTATCAAACTCAATATACAGATTTGATTTTCTATACTCAAACTCAATAGAAGATCAGTCTTTATCAACTGGTTAGGGTCAAAGATCTTTAACCTAGTACAGCTGTCCACTTTGTGACTCTCTTTCAGTAGTCTGTCTGCCCTTCAAAACTTGGTTATTTTTATAGCTAGAATAATGATCAGTTTACATTTATTGTAAGAGATGTTCTCATATCTAGGTTGGTATCATCTCTAGATCTCATATCATCTGATGGGAAGATTTTCATAGATGATACAATTCAAATAGGTATGAAAAAAGAAATTAATGGTTATGTTTATTTTTTAGACAGAACAAAATGATAAAACAAATCTGCTAGGTAGTCCTGTTGGAGAGCCTTCTTAGTAAGTCATAATTTTTTTAAAAACTTTTTAAGTATTTGTTAAACTTATTATTTTAAAAATGCATTTAATTTTTATTTAAGTGTACCAATCTTTTTATTGTAAGCTTTTTTAAATATTTGTTCTTGCTGTAACAATCCTGTGGCAGAATTTTTTCCGCAACCCTAGCATTAATATTTTTCTTTAAGTTACTTTTAATTATAACAATTACTAATTTTAAAGTAACATTGTGTTTACAGTATAGAATAAAAAAGTATAAAAAATTTTAATTGTAAAAGTAAAATTTTTTTAATTCTAATATAGACACTTTTTCGCATTTTGTGGGTGGAAAAATACACTAATTATTCGAATTTTGTAATTTTAAACTTTGTGAATCATTACAAAAATTAAAATTCATAAGTAAATTGAAATGTGCACTTAAATTAAAATTAGTAAAACCCATGTAGTAATTCCAAAGTAAACATCAACAACAAAATCACGCGAATAATACTCTTTAAAAAAGCCTACTCAAATAAGTGTGCATTAAACATGGTGTTCTTTAAAGAAATAAAAATGAAGGAAAGAACATCATTTCTAGAGCGAACTATCTTTTAGACTTTCACGATTTCTGAATTTCTCATTTTATATTATTAAATTTATATTCTAGCTGAAGCCAGACATTAAGAACTTTTTTAAAATCCAAAATATAAATCGAAAAATCATGGTTATTTTTCTCCTCTCTGGTATACAAGAAAAATATAATTGAAAAAGAATTCAGCAGATCAAAAAATCAGTTTTGGAACAAATATGCAGTAAGGTAAACCAAAAATTTTCCCTTTCCAAATGAAAAATCTTTCTGCACCAATGTCGCCGCAATTCTGATACAGGGGTAATAATTAATTTTTTCTTTAGAATGTTATTTTCTCAATTTAATATCCTAGTATTATTTTTCTTAATTTCAATCAAGTTTTTTCTTATTTTTGTATCAATTATTTATCTATTATTATTATTATTTTTATTTGTTTAAATTGTTTGTTTATTTTATTTTATTTATTTATTTTTTGTTGGAATGGATTTTTTTTCTCTTTACCTCAATGTAAGAAATTCTTTATGATTTTTAATAATTCTTATATAAATTCATATATATATATATATGTATATATATATATATGTATATATATATATATGTATATATATATATATGTATATATATATATGTATATATATATATGTATATATATATATGTATATATATATATATGTATATATATATATGTATATGCACTTAAATAATATTTCTTATGCTACCATGTAGAAGTAAGAAATTCTTTTAAAAGTATTGATAATAAGTTCTATTTTTGTATACTTTATTTAATTTACTAATTAATTTAATTTCAATTTGTAGCAGCTCAAATGTTACTCAAAAGCATCCTCCTGGAAGCCTTGGAGATCAGCAAGAGAAATTGAATAGGATATTGCAAAAGACTGCTAAGTAAGGAAGGCATCATAATATTAAAATGTTTTTCATTTCATATGTTCTTAATATATTTTACAATTGTAGTATCTATAAATTATGTGAAATGTTATACCTAGACCATCTGAGTACTGTACCATTTATTTTTCTTTCAAAAATAATGCCGTTGCCTAAGACCATTAAAAAGACTAGCTAATTTTTATAAGTTAAAATCAGCTATGCATAAATATATTTTCCAATATGAAGTTTTATAAATTGAGAACATTCAATATGCTTGATATCCATTCTACTATTAAATGAAAATATATACATGGCTACCAACTCTACTGGATTTTCCAGTAGATTACTGGATTTTGCTAGTTTCTCCTGATCTACTGGTTTAATAAGAATTCTTCTGGTTTTTGTACATTTCAGAAAACTACCAAAAATAGAGAAAGTTTCCTAACAAAATCCCTATGAAGATAGAATTTTTGTACAGATTATTGCTTGCTTGACTCTTTAAATAAGTATTAATAATATATATGGAAGTGCTTCATTTATAGAAATCAGTTTAAAATTTTTTTTGTTCTTAAATGTTCAATTTATTTTTATTCGGAACTCTCTTCTTAAATAAAAATCATAATTACGTCTTATGAATTTTAAATGTCTGTCACTATTCAAAAATTTTGTATCATATCATATATAATCATGTATCCTATAATAATGTGTATCAGTTAACTATTTTTTTTTTGGACAAAATTTTTACATAAGGCTTGCCTTTTTAGCTTCCCTTTAATTTTTTTGAATCCTTTAAAATTTTTCAGAAAATATTATAAGTGGGTAATTTAAAAATTGATTATACCAAATTCAGTTATTATATAATGTTAAACATTTCGATACATTTTAATGGAGGTAAGTGAATGCCCTTTCAAACTCAACGTGCCCTTTTCTGTGAGAATGCACTCTGTTCTTTTTTATTCCTTGGGAGAAATTTGTGTGTATACATATGCAGGGCCCGTGCTAAGTATTCACTACCTCGCCCAAATCATTAAAATCAATTTGGCAAATAAAATTTTGTTTTGGCATAAGTATTGGCAAAGAGTTTTGTCCACTGGAACAAAACTAAAATGACATCAGAAAGGATTTTCTCTTAATAAATCAGTATTTCGATTACAGTAATATTCGGTAGATGCGCGTCATAACCCATTAGAATTGGATCCTAATAATATAAGTCAGAAACAAACTACCATAAAATAGTTTTCTATGGAAAGAAAATTAATCATAAAATTTTTTTAAGATTTGCATTTGGCGAAGATATCGAAAATTGTGAATACTTTTGATTTTTGCCTAATTTGCTGGCTGAATCCTTAGAGCGGATCCTGTATTCACATATCTTGAAATGTCCTGTATCTTCCACGAATTTCAGTACTTATTTTTACGGACAATGTTCTCAGTGACTTTTGGAGCTGTGGGTCCTTAGGACATAAAAATTTCTAGTTTTATTTTTAACCACATTAAGACTAATATTAAATAAGTTAAAGCATTCTAATTTTTTTATAAATTTCAAAATTCTACCTGAAATGAAACTAATTAGCACTTCAAATCAATTTTATTTATATTTTCTCCTTTCGCTATTAATACAGATTTTTATTTATTTATTAAATATTTTGAAGTTTAGTTTTATTCTATCTGCATAAGTCTACTGGTGTGCTATTATTTTTTTTTCTTGGTAGAGATTTCCGTGTCCCAGAGGATGCGTTTGAACTTTTTTTTCTACGATTTAACTTTTTGTTTTCTGATAATTTTTTTTTAATATTTGATGCTCTGTGGCGCATAAGTGCTATTTCTGATACTCAAAAGTGTTTTTTCTTAATTTTATGTTTTATATACATAGGTTTAGCTCGAAAGTATTTTTTTATTAATTGAAAAATCAGACTTTATAAATGACTTGCAAAACAAACAATGACTTAAAAGTAAGCATAGCTTCTAAAGATTTTGAAAAAGTAGCATAAAAACTTCAATTTCTTGTATTTTGTCAAGCTCTGATGCATATTTCCAAGGTTTTTATATATATGTTTTTTAAATTCTTTATGTTGGGTTTAAATTATTAAAATAATTTTAAAACAAGTCCAGATTCAATATATTGCAGCATAAAATTAACTACCTCTACAAAATACTGCTCCTAAAAGTCGTGTTAAGTTTGGGAGGTATGTGTAAGTGATAGCTTAAAAATCATTCAATATTTTTTAATTTGTTGCAATTAAAACACATGAAAATAAATTATAAGTTCTATTACTTTTTAATTACATTTAGCATTTATTTAGTATAGTCTATTAAATTAAATAAAAAAAATTTACTATTGTACTTTTCAACGTAGTTTTATAATTTTCATAGGCGTTTTTCCTTTCTGTCAAAAGTTTCATGGTAATTTGTTTTTTATTTCCCTGTTTTTAATTTTTTTTTCTTTGTACCCCATATATATTGTTTTGATTTTTGTAATAAAGAGTATTTGTAACAGGAAAGTCACCGCTATATTGCTAAAGTAAATGAAATTTTTTCCTTAAAAATCAATAAAACTATAAGCCCCCTCAAAAAAAGTTTTTTTTCTTTCTCTTACGCTACAATTTTGTTTATAATGTTCATCAACTAAACTAGCACAGTGAAATTTTTTGTGAAATCTTAATTTCTAATGTTGAATGTTTTTTTCTTTTAGTAGTTACATAGATGTGCCTGCTTTAAATTCTCCTGTTGACCAGCCAGTGGACAAAGCGAAGGACTATGAATCAAAAATTCAAGCCGCTTTGAAAACCAAACATTTCAATGAAAAATCATCATTATTACAAGATACTCCACACTTAGAGAGGACATTGTCTGAAGAACCCATTTCTGATAATGAGCGAAATTTGGTAAGAAGATACTCTTCTAAATTATCGGGAAACGATTTCTCTTCGGTGAATAGTTAGTTTAACTTAAAAAGTTACGTCTTAAGTGCTAAACAAGCATTTTTATTTAATTCATTTACTATTTAAAAAATATGTTGTACTTTTTAAATTTTGTGTTAAATTTAATCGTTCCATTACCATTTTCTTTTTATTGGAGTATTTAATCTACACTTAGATCTTGTGAAGTATGTTCTTTCACTTGTTCCAAACTGAAAAAAAAAATCTTGTAACCCATAGGGCAACTATTTTAAAATACAAAATTTTTATTCGATTAGAAATTGCTACGTATTTACCAAAACATGTTTTAACCAAATTCAAACATATTTAGCACTCCAGGAATTGTCCTTCAACCATCTTTGTTATGGTATTTGTTTAATTTTTCATGTTTTACTTCCTTAGTTGGACCAAGATGTATTTCAGTTAAAAGAATTATGTTTTTCCATTAATTAAAGAGATAAGGTAGTTGATCAATTCTAATGGAAAACAGAAACATATGTTGATACAAGAATTTTATTTTATTATTATTTTTTAAATGTTTCTAATTTAAATGAATAAGCAGAGCAATTAATAATTTTACTGAGGGGTGATTGTGCTCCGGAAAAAAACCGGATTTTTCGCCAACTGCAATCCGAATATTTCTGAAAATCCAAAAGTTTTAAGAAATCATTGATCACATTTATGTATAAAAATTCTTGTATATTTTATTTAAAAACATTCCAACTAAAATTTATACTTGACATCTCTTTTATTTGTAAATATTTTTTCTGGAAGAAGAATAATTGTGATTAAGAGATAAAAGTAATTATTCATTTAAATTATGCTGCATATAATTCATTTAGAATATCATGTTTTGAACATTTCAATGACTTAAATTTATAAAGATATTAATTTTGTGAATGGTTTTACTCGAGAAATTTTCGGGATTTTTGAGTTGGGCCCACAATTACTTCATGATCATGCATAAAAATATTAAAAAATAAAACATTGCTCTATTTGCCTCGAATCATGGTTTCAAAAAAAGTTTTTTTCTTTTATATATATAGATAAAAAAAAAACACCTTGAACAAGAAAAAGTTTTATGCCTGTTTGATTAAAGAATTTTGTTATAGATTGTTTGCATTCTGTTTTAATATTTTTTTTTCTTCCTTTTTTAAATTTTTATGTTTGAGGTTGTTATATTTTTATCTTTGACTACGTAGCTACGTTTTTCATCTGCCTTTTGTGAATAAGTCATTTCCAACTTTTTTTCCCCCAGTAGACATTTTATCAATTACTGGAATCATAAAATAACCCCACATCTTTCCATTTGACCTACAAATAATTTTATTTCTCTTGGCTTATAAATACAGTGTGTTGCTTTACGTTCATAGTGTTTTTTACTTGTTTACAATGCTCGTGAAAGTTTTGCTCTAATAAGTCATAAGTACAAGAACTGCTTTGCTATCTAACTAAAGTCCACTAAACTAAATTTAGAGGCACGACAGCCCATAGCGGGTCATGGCCTACTGGGCCCATCTCAGTTATCTTGACCTTTGGGCACTGAGTTGCAAGAGTGGATGTTCCAGTTGAGTGGTCAGCCTAATGCAGAATCCCCGGTGTTTATCTCCCAAGTGTGCTTGGTTCTCGTTTTATCGACCCACCGACGAAAGGCCGAGACGACCGTGCCCGAACCGGCGATCTGTGCCGCGACGGTGCGAGGCGCTACCACTCAACCACTGGGCATCACAAAAGTCCACTAACTATGTATAAAAACCTAACTGTGCATAAAAATTAAAGAAAAACTATTTCACTTATTAGTAATAAACACCTGCAAATATGTGGTTAATCTGAGTTTGAATTATGAACTGCAAGTTAAAATATTAAAAAATTGTTTCCTGGAATCCTAAAATAAGAATGATTTTCTTTCAATGAAGTTTTGCTTGATAAATAAAGAACAGTTGGAATTCTCAATTTGTGCAAGATTTTTTTTAGCATATAATTTCTGTGTACAAATTATTTCCACAAAGAAAACAAACTATAAATAAAAATTGCTACACACATTTGCATGAAAACAATCGAGTATGTTATAATAACTTATATACTAATTATCAGAGAAGTAAATGTCTTGTTTTACTAGATTTTATTGTTCAAAAAATCGTGTAAAAAAACTTCAACTAGTTAACCAGTAAATATTCATTGTCTGAGATTCAAAAGTGTTATATTTCCTTTTAAAATTTTTTAGCGGCGATAAATTATCATTTATCGCCGCTGTATGATATTTATTATAATTTTCTGATAAATGAATTTTATTTGGGGTCATTACATGACCCCCATGCATCTTTAAGTTTATTCAGTAGATGCAAGTCCTCCCAGGATAAGTTTAAATAAAAAAAATTTTTTAGCTTAGTTATAAATTTTTCTTTCATAAATCACTTATGTAATATTTTATTTTCAGCTGCAGGAAACCAACGCATCTATATTAGAAGCACTTCAATCTATGCAAGTGGAAAATTCTGAAAATTTAGTAATTCCTTTCAACAACTCTAAAAACAATCAGTGAACACAAATTCTAATTAACTATCAGTTGCTTGTCAGTATTTTGATAGCATTTTTGGGTGCCATATCTTTTCTGTAAATATCTTTAGATCTCTTTATTTTATATACTATGTAAACAGATACTGATTTTTTATTTCTGTTGTAAATGCATGGGGTCAGGCCTACTCTTTTAATCGACATTCCGGGCAAGTTCCTGTTACCATGACCTTTCTTTTTATTCCTCCACAGTTTTGTACATTTTTACTGAAGATACAATATTGTTAATGTTCTGAATGAAGATACTTTATTGTTAATTTGTGTAGTTTGTATTTTTACAAGTATTTGAATAGCTATAAAGTTATTTTGGTTTCATATTTGTGGTCTTCTATTAAACAAACGCAGAATTTCACTCGTTGCATAATAATGAAGTAAATCTATAGCTCGTTTAAGAGGAGTTGACTCCGCCTTCATCATCACATGGTCTGCACCAATACTATTTCACCATTTTTGGGAGAAGGATGTGAGCAATCCTGCTATTTGTCGATCATATGGCAAAAATATTTATTTCACTTCATCTGCATTTTTTTAACATCAAATATTTCATAGATTTGATATTTCTCTCTTTTGAATGAATAGTTTGTCCTTTTTGAGACATTTTGCTGGAAAAACAGCAGTTTTTAAATTTAAAATATTTAATTAGTTAGAGTAATGAAAGCATACCTGCCAACTTTCACTCTTTCTGAGAATGAATTTTCCAAGTGGTAGTAAAACAATTACTGAAAAACAATCTTACTCAAAAATATATTTATATTTTTACTAGGTTAAATTCTTTATTGTATGCTTTTATATATTTGTTGTAATTATTTATATGTAGTGGTGGTCAAACTCATTTATAATTATTATTATAATTAAAAAATTTTAATAGCATGACATGAGTTTCGGTACCACTTTAAATACAAAATTAAAACCGGAAGAGTTGGCAGCCCTGCGAAAGGTATAATATCAGATGATAAAGCAAAATAAGTGACTGAAAAGAATTCACTGTTTGTGTTTTGCGCCCAGTAAGGGTTGTCTCAATTTCAAGCGCGGATATGTTTCTCCTCTTACTCCCGTGCTGAAATGAACTCTGTCTGAGGAGGTTGAGCCAACTCCTGGTGAGCAAACTATACTTCAAAAGTTAAAAAATAGAAAAACTGTGCATTCAAACTATCAGGAATATTAAAATTAGGTTTTTTTTTGTTGTTTTTACTTATAGAAATTATATTGCTATTACAATTTTCTATCAATAGTTTACAATGTATTATCATTTAAAATACACAAACCTGTAAGTTGAACTAGGGTACTTTTTCAGGAAAATTATGAAACTTGAAAAAAATGCAGGTTCCTATTTAGGATTTTGGTATAAACCCTCCTTTCTCTATTTAAACCCCATAGGGTGAGGCATGAGGGGTTGAGTTAGTATTCAATGAATAAATATTTGATTTTTTGATATAATTTCTCAAGATATTTTATTTTCATAATTTTTGGACATTTTGCAATATTTATTAGCAACTACTAAAAATTGTTGCAATATTTTTTCCCTTTTCTTTCATTTTATTCAACAAAATTTAAAAATATTTTGAACTCTGAAAAAAAGTTTTTGTTGAATAGAATGAAAGTAAAGGGGGAAAATGTTGCAATAATTTTTGTAGTGTCTAAAAATTATGAAAATATCTTGTGAAATGTGCGTAAATATTTATTAACAGCTACTGAAAATTATTGCAATACTTTCCCTCTTTTATTTCATTTTATTCAACAAAATTGAGAAATATTTTGAACTCAGAAAAAATTGTTTTTAGATAACTTAAAGCTGTATTAAATGCAGGATTAGCTGTGTAAGCTACCATTATTTAAACATAGAAATAAGCTATTTTTATGAAGATTTTTAGTAGTTTTCTGCAGAACCTTTGCTTAACTGCTTAGTCAATTTGCTAAGTATCAATATTATTTAGAAATTTTACTTATTGTAGCCAAACTCAATTGTGGAAGAACTAAAACTAATGATTTGGTGACATACCAACTAGTTAATAACACTGCTTTCTTATCCTTAACATATTGAAAAAAATTGTTAACTTTATCTCACCTGTCAAAAGTAAGTTAAAGGTTATTTAAAAACTTAGAAAATATTATTTTTGCACTTGTTCTTAGCAGTTATACTTTTTAAAATCAAATTAAATACAATTTAGGATATTTGATCGAATCAAAATTATCAAATCAAGAAAAAATCTTATATATATATATATATTTTAAATATTTAAAAAAAAAATGAACTAAGCCTGCCATGTCATTAAATAGATTGTTATAAATTAGTATAATGCGTTTTAAAAGTAGCTGTCGGATATTTCTATATTTTCTAAGATAGCGTTTTCAAAAACTTTTTGGTTGACTGCATGATCAATATAAAAATTGTATGATAAAGAAAATAAAAATTAATTTATAAAATTTAATTAATGAGGGAGCTGAAATCTTGTGTTTCATTAAACTATATGTGCTGCAGTACACAGTTTGGGAAAAAATGCATTTAACTCTTCAAATACGTTCTCAATGTCAAATTTGTTTTTACTATTACATCTTTAGAATGTGAACCTTTGTGGGGAGAGTAGTTATCGACAATTTTAACCATCTATGAAAAGGTACCCCCACCATAGAATCGAGCTAACATGTCTTATATACTAGTGAATTGGACATTTGTAGTGGTAGGAACACTCCCCCATCAGAATTATATCTGTGATAGAATTCATTGCTGCTTTGTGACAAGCCGGGAGAGCTATATTACGACCACCGTACTTTTGCTAATTGTTAGAGCTGTATTAAGTTCACAGCCGTGGTTGCTCCTGTGTTGCCACTAGCAGTTGAGTGTGATAGACTTAATGTCACAAGTAGCAAGTCAACTGTTCAATGTTGACATCGAGGTAGGCATGTTCCCATCACGTCCTAAGATCACCAATGTGGGGACAGTAGCTATCAACCATGTCAACCATCATTTATAAAAAGGTATCCCTACCATAGAATCTAGTAATATCACTTACATACTAGTGAATTGGAATTATATTTTTGTAGTGGTAGGAACCTTGAAGTGCAAAGCTTTGAGTTTTATAGATCACTTATCTTTAAACTTACTTACCACAGTAGTACACAGTTTGGGAAATAATGCATTTAGCTCTTCAAAATGTCAATATATTTTTTGTTATTAATACAGTTGAAGATGCAAACCTTGAAGTGCAAAGCTTTGCATTTCATAGAATTATGTGTTATATAAATCATTTCACTTTTTTAAACTTAAATTACCAAATACTTTAAATTAATTTTTGAATAAGAATACTTAAAACACAAATGGGCACACTTAAATATTCATTATTTACAGAAAAAATATTAAAATTTTCTGGAGCATTAGAACTAATAGCAAACAATTTTACAACTTTGGTTTGCTTAGCTTTTGAAGTTGTAATCACCACTTAGTAAAAAATTAATAGATTTTGCTTGAATACAGAAATTTTTCCACTGCAATTTTCATTGTTTACACCCACAAAGTTAATGCGATTTACAAAATTCAGTTATATAGATCTTCTAATGCATCACACTATTGATCACATTTAAATGTAGAAATAAAAAGAGACACATTTTATGATACATATTTATCTATACTATATACAAATTGAAAAGTAATAAATAGAATCATATCTCTACTCTATACAAATAAATAAATAGATTAATACAAGTTATTTCCTCGAAGACTTTGCTCTAGATGAATGTGAACGTCCAGACTTTCCTCTAGAAGATTTCATTCTAGGTATTCTCGTCACACTTTCCGTATTGTAAGAAAGATATAGGTGAGACAAATCCAAATTGTCAGCCTGAAAAAAAAAATTCTTTTAAACAAACTTAGAATTTTGGAAATAAATATTAAACTTTAAGAGACTGCTTTGCTTAGCAATATTCTCGACTATTTTTGTTCTGTAGACCATAGATTGTTACTTCAACATAAGAAAATTAGTCTGTTAGAAGATTTTGACAATTTTATATATAGGGGGCATTCAAGTGAAACCTGGTCACTAGTGTAAAGTAATGGTAAAGATTTTGATAACTCACGAATGTAGTTATACACATACTCAAAAATAGTCACCAAAACTGTTGGCACATTTATCCCAGTGCGACACTAACCGGTTGATTCTATCCTTGAAGAAGCTAGTAGGCTATTGTGGGATCCAGCCCTGGACCCAGTCACACATGTCGTCATCCGTTGTGAATCAATGTTCGCAAATAACTTGTTTTAGAGGTCCAAAATCATAAAAGTCACACGGTGAAAGGTCTGGGCTGTACGGTGGATGTTCCAGCGTTTCCCACTGAAACTCATTGTTCCAACTTACTCGACTGCATGCTCCGTAGTGGACGATAACTTGTTTGACCACCTTCTCTTCGGCGTGCAACCACACTGTCGCTATGCAACGTCAAACGTTGTGCATGGTCAGTCTCTCTATCAATAGATGGTGCCGTCAATACAGTTACGTGGCGCCCCATTACAGCTAATGCAAAGTAGACACACTGTCCAGGTTTCATTTGAATAGCCCTCATATATATATAAACTTTTGATATTATAAGTATACTTTATATAAAATAAAACTTTAATTTCGAAACAACTGTTATAAATTTAAATTTAGCATGCTTTTTAAACTCAAATAACCTTTTGCATTGAATAATATGTTCGAGCAACAGAAAAAAGTTTTTTTTTCTCACAATTAATTTTAAAAAAAGAAAACTACAATCAAATTTACTACAAAGTTAAATTGGCTGAAATTTTTTTCTATTTGAAATTGACATTTAAGCTAATTTTTATGAAACTTTAATAATGATTCTTTCATAAATATTTTCGAAAAAACTAATATAATTATTTTTAAACTAATTTAAAATTTGAAAATAAAAAAAGAATTAAAAAAACTCAATAAAAAATCTGATTCTTTTAAGGAAAAAATGAGGTTTATTTCATTATTAAATAGTATAAATTATTAATTTAAATTTTCACATTAACAATAATCTGAGTGAAAAATTTGTTTTGAAAGGAATTATTTCAAAAATATTTTCCAATTTTCTAAATTTTTCAAAAACAGTTGAATAGTTATTAAATCAGAAAACTGGGAAAATTATAAGATTCAGTAGTTTAGTGGAAAATACAGTAAAATTAATAAGTAGCTATTTCATATAAATTATGAGTTCACCAAAAGTTATTATTGGTTTTAATTTTTTCTTCCTTTATATCTCTAAATAAAGAATACTTTGTATTTCACATATTATTATAATCTTTGCCAAAATGAAATAAAGGCATATTTATATTGCTTAAACAAGGAAGGAACACAGAATAAGAGTAATAGGATTTAATGTCATAAATAATAAATTCACAAAAAAATCTTGGTGTTAATCCATTCATCTTTCCATTAAACTCCCTGTATACCAGATATTTCATAACGATTACCCTTAATACAATCCTCATAAAATATTGTAACAAAAAGACATAAACAGTTGCAAATTTTTATATAAATGATGAAGAAAGGCTGGGGAAATCTGATGAATCACAAATGAGGAAGACAGGATCTAGAAGTTAATAATCACAAAAGCTTCTATTCTTTATATTTTGGCAATCAAACAAATTCAGATGTTTTTTACCTTGACTTCCTCAGGTGATTTATTATGGCATAATTGTTTATTTCACAGATCTAGCATAATTTTGCATGAAATAACGTGTTTACTTTTTTAATTGGTTTTTGACAAAGATTCTAAAAATGTATATTATGGGTGGTTATTACAGAAACATTCTATATATCTCATTTAATGCACTGTGGAAAACAAGATAAACACCCCCTGAGATATTAGCTGCTTAACTCAAAAAGTCTCAATTAAAAAATGTCTCACTTTTTTAAAAAGAAAATTCAAAAATTTAGCACAGAACCACTTATTAACTTTTAAAATACTGCCTCTTTCTGTAATACAAAGTTTTACATTGTGTATCACAGATAGAATATGTACGAGCAGAATTTTTAAAAATAAGAAAGAACATAGGGTTCTAATTACAGTAGTTATAGTTTGAGTTTTCTATAAATCCGAGCAAGTGAAAAAAATCAGTCTTGCTCCTAAAGAATGACCAACACGTGGAGGGATTACTACGACTGAATATTGAAAAACAAATTTGTGTATTAAATTTGTTTTAAAATTGATTTTTGTGTATTAAATTTGTATTTGTGTCCCTCCGACCACAGTGTTGGCGTTAAATATAAGTCAGTGGTAGACGGATCATGGGTTGGTTGAGTCCCCACCTCTTCAGGCTAACCATGGAAGGTTTTCATTGTTTTCCTCACCATATAACGCAAATGCGCGTTAGTTCCATCTAAAAGTCCTCCTCAAAGGCACTACTTGATCCAGAAGTTTCCTTATCTTCTGGATTGAGCTCAAAATTACAAGGCTACGGAGTTGAACATTAGTAACGTAAACACAAAATTGGGTCGACTGTTCAATGACAAAATAAAAATAAAAGTCTACATTGAACTGTCCATAATTCTTAAATAAATTTTTAATAAGAAGGTCATTTACGTTTTTCATGCACCCATCCAAAGTGAAAAAACTTACTTCTTTTTTCTTCTCCTTGTCGACGGTTGGTAGCTGTTTCCTCATATTGTTCCCCGAGTAAGCGACACACTTCAGCTGGAATTCTCCAATATCTTCATTCCACTGGACGGCCTGCTCAATCACTTCTTGATATTCCGGTGGAATAAACATATCGATGATGAGTTTGTTGAGGCTGAGTTCTCGATCTAGTTGGCGGATGTTCTCTAGTAGACCCTCCATCTCTCTTTGGTGTTCTTGGCGGAGATCGTTCAACTCGTTCTTAGCACTGAGAAGCATCTGCCACACCTTCTTCAATTTCTTTGTCTTGCCAGCAGCTTCTTCCTGCAAACTGGAGTATTTTTCTTCAATATTCAGCCTCTCACTCTGCAACAATAAAACAGAATTGTAAGAAAGGATTTATTTTAAAAAAATTAATCGCTTCCCTTACAGGGTTGCCACTCAAATCTGGAGAAAAAAATTCACTGTGTTTTCCCTGTATATATTGCACACAATATATAAAGAGGAAAAACACAATCACTGTGTTCTTGTATAAGCTATATTGGGCTACCTATACTAGTTATAATTGCTGAATACTTAAGGAAAAAAGGAATTGTTGAACATACTGAAAACAAATAATGATAAAGTGACTGAACTAGTTTAATATAGCATCTTTAAATATTCCTTTGGGAGGTTACAAAATTCCATGGAAACAAAATTCCCTATATTTTCCCAGTTTCTAAAGAAAAACTCAGAATTCCCAGCATTTTCCCTCTTATTTTAGGTGATTTGTAAATTCCCTGTATTTTTCAGGTTTTTCCTGTTCTCCCTGTGGAGTGGCAACCCTGCCTTACCAATTTGTTTGAAGAAGAAAAAAATGCAAAAAATCAACAAATTTTTTTATTTTATTAACTAAAACAAAACATAATACACAAATTTTAAGTTGAAATTTCAGTTTTTTTTTGTGTGTAAAAACATTTAATTTACAATCAGTTTACTATAGCAAATAGTCTCGGGCAAATGAAAAAAGTTATATATAGGTTTTAAAACAAAAAACAACACAAAGTGATACTTTCCAAATGCCAGTGAAATGATGTCTTTCTTTTCCTCTTTTTTTCCTAAGCAAATTTAGCAACCCCCATATATACAATCGCACAAAATACATGAGCAATCCAACAGCAAAACTCCCAAACAATATTTATCAAACTGCCAATCACACCAGATTATTAATGTAGTAAAACAAATCAGTACTTGGTAAAAATGGGTAAATTTAAAAAATTTTTTTTAATTTTTTTTTTTAGTTAGAGTTTACAGAATATTCTGCACTCTGGACATAATGAACTCAAGCTATTAATGCCAGTTTCATCTAAACCACGAGAGTCATTAAAATGAGCATGGATTATACTGTTTTTATAAAAACCTTATTTTTTATTTAATAAATATTTGTTATTAGTATAGTATCAAATAACAAAGGTTCATATTCCATTTCAGGAAAAAATTCCATGGATTTCCCTGCCTTCCTAAAGCAAAAATTTGCGCTGTAAGCGAATCAGTTCAGAATAAATAATAACATTATTACACAAACCACATTAATAGAACCTTAAAAGCATGGAAAAAATATAAAACTTAATATACATCAATAAAAAAAATTCCTAAAAATGGGTAATCGCCAATAATAATAATCATTCCTTTAAGCAAACATTTACTATCACAAGCCACTAAACACGTGTAGTATCTAGTTGTTTCAAAAATAATTACATTTTTTTTAAAAAATGCTAGGAAGCATCTCTATCCCAGATATCTGAATTTCCCATTTTCCTGGATTGCTAAAAATGTTTTAATACAGATATTTCTACTTTAATATTGAATTTAAAAAATAACCGTATTTTGGCATTTTTAATATTCCAATTAAAAATTTGTATTTTAACTTCACTCTTTTAACTTTATTATATTTATATAGTAAAGCATAGATGTATTTTCCCTGAAATTTCTCTACTACCTTCTGTTAGCTGTTCGAAAAGAAAGAAAAAAATAAACAGAACAATGATGGTCAAATTCTTCTACTCTGCCCTGCAATCAATCTGGCAGCGATTGATTTAAGGATGATTTCCTTTTCTATTCTGCGCAATCGCAGTTTCCCTATGATTAAATCATTCCATTTGGCTTTTAGCTGTTGGTTTTTCCACAAGGCAGAGAGAGAGAGCTGTTTTTAGTTTTTTAGTTTACAAAATTTAAAGCTCATATCATATTATCATTGTTGCCAACATGGATAGGAAAAAGTCCAGTAGATTTTACGAAATAATATAAATTTCATGATAATTGTTCCATAATATACTAAATATTTTACACATAGGGAATTTTAGGGTCATTAAAATTGATTGACAGTGTCATGATTGACATTAAACATTCTTGAAATATTATGTATTATGTTCACTTATAATTTCAAATATATTAATAAGCATTTAATTCATCAAACACAGTTAAAAGATTTTTCAATTAATTTAAAAAGAGCGAATAAAAAATAAACTGAACATTTTAAAACAAAAAAAGTTTTGAACTGATTTCTATAAAGGAGGTTCACTTCATTATGTATTAGTAATACTTATTTAATTATTTAAGCAATAATTTGTATAAAAAATCTATGTCAATAGGGATTTTTTTAGGAAACTTACTCAATTCTAGGGAATTTTCTAAAATGTACAAAAACCAGGAGAATTTTAGATAAACCAGTAAAAACTGGTAAAATCCAGTAGTCTACAGGAAAATCCGGCATAGTTGGCAGGTATGTATTATCTATTTTAGGTGAAGGCACGGGATTTAAAGCACAAGCTCTTGGGGAGTCTTATTAAATCGTGGTCTTGTTTGTTTGAACATATCTATTCCAGAGTTCAGCATTTTTTTTTTTAATTTTTAAAAAAGATGTAAATATTTTATGAAATAAAAGTTAAAACATATAATAAATTTAGTGACTATCAAAATTTTGTCAGAGTTAGACGGTAATGAAAGAGCTTCAATAACTTGCTTTCAGAAAGTTTTTTAATGCAGATTTTGGGTTAATTTCATTTTATCGATTTCCACCACTCAATTGAACAGGAAGAATCCCCCCTTTCCATCTATTCAGCTTCAAGCATGACTCAGGTGTTCTAGTTTAAAAATGGTGCAATTATTAATTAAAAAAATAGCCATATTTTAGCCATTTTTATATTCCAATTAAAAATTTGTATTTCTACTTCTTTTTTTACTTTATTTTATTTACGTAGTGAAGTATAGCCATGTATGCTTTTTATTACCCTTCTTTCTGTTCACTGATAAGCAAGTGTAATGCATTTCTCCCTCGTAAATCAAAGATCCCATTCCTTACTCTCTACTCAGCTTCAAGGATGACTGGAATTTTTACATTTAGCCTAAATTGTTCTAGTTCAAAATGGTGTGAAACCGCTGCAAAATTTCCCCCAGTTTCTTGGATACCAGATTAAATGTTCTTTACTGTATTAGACAATGCCAAAATTTTAAAAATCATTGAAACTAAATTAATTGTTTGGAAGTCTCCTTATACTGAAAAGAACAGGGAACTTTATCTATCCTTGCCAAGAGGATAAAATATGTAAAGAAAAAAACATTATTTATCAATAAAAAACTGAAATTCACTTCTTTTTCTTCAAGAGCTTTCTTCAATTCCAATTCTTTTATCTTCCTCTCTTCCAATTCCTTTGAACTCTCTTCCAGAAGTTTTTCTTGTTCTTGAGCTTTTTCCAAAAGATTTTCACCCCCGATAATTATCTGCTTTTCAAGACCTTGAAGTTTTTGCAAAAGCGCGTCATGGTCAACTCTAAAATGATTACATAAAAATTGTGAAAAAATAATAATAATTTATTTAAAACTAATAAAAAGTAATACCATAATATATATGTAAAAGATATTTTACCCACATTCGAGGGTGATTGCAAGCCCAACTCAAAATTCCTGATAATTTATTGAGTAAAATCATGAATGGCTCATTTCAAATGATTAATGTCTTCATAAACTTAAATCATTGGTATTTTCAAAACATTAATTTGAAATAAATTACATGCAGCATAATTTAAATGAATATTAATTATGTATAAGTTTACTTTTGTCTCTAATCACATCTATTATCTTACCAAAAAAAAAAAACAATGAAAGAGATGTCAAGTATAAATTTTAGTTCTAGTATTTTTAAATACAAGAATTTTTATACATAAAAGTGGAAGTTTCTGGACTCTGGTGGTTAACAAATAATCAGGATTTTTTCCTGACCACAATCATCTCTGCACATCCAACACAAAGGCATCTAGCATAGAGAAGTTTTATAAATTTATTTAAAAATTAACTAATTATATTCTTTTGATCATAATTTTTTTTATTTAAATTTGTTTTCCTTTTGAATGATTCATAAGCTAATTTGAACTTTTCAATCTTTTTTTTGTTTTAAAAAAAGTTGTTTTTGTCCCCACTAACACAGCCAGTTACAATTTGCAATGCATTCTGAACTTGCAGCTCAACAGGCTGGTAATCATTGATTTAAAGTAGGGTAGGCTTTAATCCATCAACAACCCTAATTCTTCTCAATAACAAAGCAACACCTTAATTGTTCTGCCATTGAACTATATTTAGGAGTGTTCTATTGTCCAAATGAGAAATATTTTGAATAATAAAAACTTGTAATGAGTTAAATCATAAATTTTTTCTTTATCTAACAATTAATATAATTTTCACTAAATAAAAGAAAAGTTGGTAAATACAGCACTGTACAAAATGAACCTAATTTGATTAATAAAAACCCTAATAATTGTACCATTACACTACTAACATTGTCCACACCAACTCTCTAATGTCCTTTTATTCATTTAAGCTCATTGTTGGTTAATTAAAAAAAGAAAAATTAGACAATATGCAATAAAAATATTCAAACCTATAAGTAGCATATCCTATTAATAGTATAATATATCCTATCAATTTGCTGGTTTAGGCTTATTGTCAGTTAATAAGAATAAAACGAATCCAGTGTGACAATTCATTAATAGTGTCCTATTAGCAGTGTATCCTATTAATAGCGTAATACATCCTATCAATAAAGCCACTTGTTTCTTTGTGTACATTGTTGGTTAAGTAGAATAAGACAAATCAAAAATGACTCTAAAAATATGCAATAAGAATATTTATAATTGTAATATACCTATTATTAAAAGCAATGAATAAAAACAGTATAAAGTGGTAATTAAAAAGCAAATTTAGAATTTATTAAAATTTTGTTTTATTTTATTATTTACTGTGTAACAATGAAATTAACATCAACTGCATATAAAAGTGCAAAGTGACAAATATTAAATCAATATAAGATATTGATGTTATATTTGTTACTGATCTACTTTGCTATTAATTTAAATTTAACTATGATTAGGGCTGCAAGTTTGTCGCGGGAAAAGGACCCCAAATTCGCGGGAAATTTTGAAAATTACACAAATTCTAAACATAAAAAAATTTATTACATAAATGATGCAAATGACAGAAATTGCGCAAATAATAAAAAAAGCTTAAAAATACACAACAAAAGTATTTCTTTGAATTTCAAACAATATTAATATTTTTATTTAAATGAACAGAATTTTGGTACAAAGTATTGTACATTGTTAGATTATTCTCATTTATCCTTCGTCTTTCATCACTTAATACATTTTTATACTTAGAAAACGATCCTTCTGCATCAACGCAGCGACATTCTGCAGCGACAAACTTCGAATTGTCTATTTTGGAGCGTTCGGTCTTTGATTTCCAAAACTCGATAAATTTTCCTTCACCAGCACGCAATTTCTGGACCGTTGCTTTGTAAGAAGTAATTGCTGTGAAAACTCAAACATTCTACATTCAAACTACTAGTTACAAGATCCTACTAACTACTAGTCCCCCCCCCCTTCATCTAAGAAACTGATCCATATTTAAGAAATTACAAGAAGCTGCCTAGGAAAAATTAACTGGATATGTAGAAAGACAGTAAAAATTTCATTGCCCAGTGCAATAGCATGTATAACAATTTTTCTGTCAAAGATTTGATTTATAACATTTTCCTTCTTTTGTGATTCCAATTTCTTTTGTACTCTTACTGACTTCAGGAAGGTAGTTACCCTCCCTAAGTGTAGAAAGACCACCTTAGTGGAAAAGATTTTGATTATCGCTTATCTCTGAACTATTTTCACATCATTTTACTATTGATTCACTCCCCTACATATCTAATCAATTTTACATGTTCAATTTAAGGTTCAGGAAAATAAAAAAATTCTGTTAAATAAAAATAATAAATAAAAGATGAAGAAAAAAAAATCACATTTTAAGCAATTTTCGCGCAAGTCAAGACATATTGAGAAATTTGCGGATTTAAAAAAAAAAAGATGACAATTTCGCGAAAATCATCGCGGAAATTCGCGCCACGACAAACCTGCAGCCCTAACTATGATCTAATTTTGACTGTGACGGCTATAGTTATAATCTATATTTGAGAAATACAAGATCTTAAATAATAAAATTATTCTAGTTTACACTAATCTCTCTCCCCCTTACTCACTTTATTATAAAATACTATAATTTTGTAATATTCTTTTAAAACTTCTCTTTTAAAATTTAACGAGATACGGCAGAGAATGGGTTTCAATTAATTAAAAAAACAAATACCAATTATCAAAAATCATAAAGATTTTAAGTTCAAATGTCTTCAATTAAGAACTTCTGTGTATACAAAGGATTCATTTTAATTACTTAAAGGCATGGGTAAAGGTAATAAACAATTTCTTACTTAATATTAGCCAAATCATGTTGCCTTTTCTCCAACTCTTGGCTTATCTTTTGACGTTCTTCTTCCAACAGGTCCTTGCGCTCAGTAAGAGCTTTTCTGTCTAATTCTATCTGTTCCTGCATTTTCTTCACCTCTTCTTCTGATACTAGTGGAGAAACATTCAATACAGAAAACAGTCTAGGCATATTTTCAATCTTACAGGCACCCTAATAAATTCATTTGTTACTACTGAAAAACACTAATATTTTAATCTTAATATTTAAATGTGTTTTGCAAAACAGATTAGTTATTTTGTAACACTAACACTTAATCGGAGATTAGAATATTACATTATTTGAAAGATTAGCTTTTAAAACATAAATGAAAATCAAAATTGGCAGAAATTTCAATGATTTTAATCATAAATTACATATGTTTTTAAGAGCTATTGAAAAGTTTAAATCAATAATTTTAATTTAGATATTCAATGATAATTGAAAAACAAAATTGGCAGTATTTTCAATGATTTTAATCATAAATTGCATACGTTTTTAAGAGCTATTGAAAAGTTTAAATCAATAATTTTAATTTAGATTTTCAATGATAATTGCAAACCAAAATTGGCAAAATTTCCAATGATTTTAATCATAAATTTCATATGTTTTCAAAAGTTGTTGAAAAGTTTAAATCAAAAATTTTCATTTAGACTTTCAATGCTAATTGTAAAAGCAACCTATGTAAGTGGAACCAAAAATTGTAGCATTTTCAATAACATTAATCAAAAATTTCATATGTTTTTAAGAGTTGTTGAAAAGTTTAAATCAAAAATTTTAATTCAGATTTTGAATGATAATTGCAAAATAAGTCAAATACAATTTAGTTTTTAAATTAAAAAATAAATAAATAATGCGAAATATATACTTATGATTTATCATTTTTCTACTAATTTTTTTAAAAACAATAATTGCTATTGAAACAGTCTTAGTGTGATCTGCAAACATGGTGTTTAAAAATGTTATTTACAAACCATAAAAAAGGAGTAATTAAAGTTGAGGCTTACTCTTTTTCTTATGAGTTTTAGGCTTAGGTTCTTCTTCAGCTTTATCAGATTCATCTTCACCTGATTCAGTTCCGCCTTCACTTGCTTCTGCAAAAATGAGTTAAATTTACTACAAAATAATAAATGTGGTACTATTTTGAGCCCAGTTTTAATGAAATTCTCAATTTAACTGGTGAATGTTTTAAAAAAATGGATTGTTCAAAGTAAAAAAGCCTACATAAAAATCCAGTTATTATAATAATAACTTGACACAATTTTCGATTCTTTGATTTCTTCTTGAAAATTATGTCATTTGAGCTGACAGAATAGGAGCATTCAAAGTGTTCATGTAAATTTCATTCCATTTGAAAGAATTCATAAACAGCCCTTTAGCTCAAAAATTGTATACAGATAAACAATAAAGGCATTAAAATGAGAAGTTTCTCATATGTTTTGCAAAGAATGACACAATTAGTAAATGCCACAGATCTATAACTTGGCTACAGTTAATACAAAGTTATATGTGGTAAATGCAACAACAAAGGATGTGATTATGCAAACCATTGGATAGATTATTTTTAATTTATCTTTTTTACTTTACTATACATCCCCCCTCCCAAAAAATTTTTTTTTTCAAATTTTCTATGCCTACATACAATAAAGTACCTTTGATTATAGTTATCTCGGTTTCAAAACAATTGAAACTAGAATTTTCTTATAGCACAGAGTTTTAATTAGAATAAATCCCCTCTAGGTAGTTGGAAATTGGGCAATATTTTTATTGATGATAAATTTTTTCAGTGATTAAATGACAAATTCTACCTGTAGCAGTTAGATTACAATTTAAACTGGTACAGATATTTAGTACAGAACTGAAGTTAAAATTTGAATGCTCTAGCTAGTTGGAAAGAACTCATAATTTGAATTAGCAAAAAATTATATTAAGCAATAAAATTAAGATACAATTTCTTTGACACAGGCACAAAGCTCCGATATAGACTTGAGTGATATGATCTATCTAATAAGAGATTGGTCAAAATATTGTTTTCAATATTTTATTTTTAAAAAACTGAAAGCAAATTAATAAAAATGTAGCAATGAATAGAATTAATGTAATCATTACTAATCAGTTAAAACAATTATTTATTTATTTTTTTTACAAAAAAGCATAATGGTATTCATCCAATTCAGAAGAATAAAAAAGTACACACAATATTGCAGTACCCACATTAGCATATATTAAATACCTAAATTTACAATGCCAGTAGTGCCTATTACTACCATTAATTCCTTTCTAGAAACAAAAATAGCTTTTGCTGCCTTCAGAAATGGATAAGCATAAACATACCATCCTCCAACTGCTTCTTTAAATCTTCAATTTCATCTTTGAATTTCTTCAGCATGGTGTCTTTAGGATCCTCATTAATGCGAGCTTTGTTTTTGATGTTTTTCGCTCTATTCGCATACCTCAGGGTGCTCAAGCTTTCATCATAATTATATCCGGCCGGACCAATGTTAGCACACTATAAATTGCAAAATAATTATATAAAAAGAACATAAGAAAATAACAAAAGAATATACACTGGAGGAAAAAAATCCCAACACAAAAAAGGAGTTGCGCTAGCTAAGCTAAATTTGGTATGCTTTTTTATACAATTAAAAGATGATATTGATTTAAATTTCACTCTTTGCGCATAAGTTTAGCACCACTGTGAACATGTAAATCAGAGTTTGCTTTAAATACAGGCAGGGGTCTGTTTAGAAGAAATTTTGGGTCAGTTAACGGACCTTTCACAAAATATCTTCTTATAAAAACGGACCCTTAAAAAATAATTTATCTTTTAATCGGACCCTTCACAAATTTGTTTATATTCATTATTGTTTTGCTAATCGAATAAACCCTTCACTGGGGGGGGGGGAGGGGACAGAAAGATGGCTAAAAAAAACTAAGTTCAAATTCGAAATGTAGTATTCTAAGAAAATATTTCTACTTTTACAATCATCGTGTGCACATTCTTACTGATATTAAATGATAATTTTTTTTTCGTAAATAAAAATTTATTTCAGGCAATTTTTTAAATTGAAATATTATGAACTTAAGAATTGTTTAAATTTACTTAATGCGTAACACATTAAAAGTGATACAAAACTAGGTTGTAATATTTAAAATATCTTAAAATATCTTAAGCGATGTCTTAAATTTTATACTAAACTCTTTCCACGATGTTCTATTAAAATCAGCGATGTCTTAAATTTTTTACAAAACTCTTTCCATGATGTTCTAGGTTTCCATAGTAAAAACAAATTATAATTGGAACAAATAATATAGTGTTGTCAGAGGCTAATAATTTATCTAAACCTTAACAATCTGCCTTAGTTGTGGTGGGAAAAAATTAATATTGATTTTTTCTATAAATATTTTTAACTGAGCAGCGATGGCTCAGGGAATTGAACGATCACCTTCCAATGAGGTGTACTGGGTTCGAATCCCAGCGATGGCTGGTCGATACGAATTCCGCATCCGGCTTGCACCGACCACAGTGTTTGATGAAAAATGCACTCAGTGGTAGAAAGATCATGGGTTAGAGTCCCCGTGTCGTCAGGTTAACCGTGAGTGGCTTTCCTCTCCGTGTAACATTGCAGGTTTGTGCAAATGCGGGATAGTTCAATCAAAAAGTACAAAGGCAAATTTCTCCCAATACTTGATTCAGGAATTCCTTTATCTTCAGGATTGGGTTCAAAATGACAAGGCTACGGAGTTGAACATTTGTAGCTGTAAACCCAAACAATTGGGTCGGCTGTTCAACAACGGTTATAAAATAAAAAACTATAAAAAGGAGACGCCTCAGCCTTGCTTGACAACTAGTTTATTCGAAATCCACTTCTGGCTCACATCATCCACGGTGCTGACATAACCTATCCTCAGTGGTAGACAGATCATGGATTACAGTTCCCTTGCCGCTAGACTAACTGTGGGGTGTTTTTGTGGTTTTCCTTTCCATTTAACGCAAATGTCGGTTAGTAGTTCCATCAAAAAGTCCTCAACCAAGGCAAATTTCTCCCAGTACTTGATCCAAGAGTTCCCTTGTCTTCTGGATTGGGTTCAAAATTACTAGGCTACGAAGTTAAACATTGGTAGTCGCAAACTCTAAATTGGGTTGGCTGTTCAACGACTGTTATATATATAAAAAAAACAGTACAATTCTAAACTTCAAGTAAAACTATACGAACAAGATCAAAGCTAATAATAAAAAAAATACCATTAAAGTTTTAGAATTTCCACCAAGGGAGTCTTGCAAGAGCCTCGTTAACTTAGAATTCCTGTATGGTATGTGGGTGCTCTTACCATCCACCAATGCTGAAATGACATTACCAAGGGTGGATAAAGACAAATTAATTTTGGTGGCTTCTACAAGGCGTTGACCACTTGACCCTGTCTTACTTTGCCGCTCAGAACCCTAGAATAGAATGGGCACATTTCAGCACACACAACTAGTTTCTATTTTTTTCAAATGATATTTCACACATTTATTACTAATTAATAAAGATACAGTAGAAAGAAATATAATCTGGAAGTTGTTTTGGGATAATATAATGATTTATTGAAAAGGTTTATTTTTTAAACAACTGACGATTTATCATTTGGAAAAATTCAGCTGTCAACTTTTTTAATAAACAATAAAAGATTCTTCTTAAACACTAAAAATTTAAATAATAAAAACACCTCTTTTGGAAGGATATATAACAGATAAAAGGAACCCAAAAAATAAAAGGTTAACCTTTAATGCTGAATATGAATATGCCTCTCTGGCACTTTTTCCCTAAAATAATTCAATCTTTAGCCACTAGTTCTGATGTTTATTCAGTCATATCATGTTTTGAATAAATTATTTAATGACCTTTCTATCCTATTTATTTGAAATGTTTGGAAATCTATTTTTTTAATATTGCACTTAGTGGGTTTCTTATTAAACCTTTTTTTTTCTGTACTTGAAAAACTTAAGTACATTTAAGGGAACATTATTTAAAAAACGGGTATTCAAATTTTGCATTGCATTGTGTATCAATTGTCATTGTGTATCATCTATTGTGTATCAATTTTTCGAAATCTAAGTATCCTCATTACTATTTTTTTTTTCAAAAAAATAATACAAAATAAGTTTTTTTTAATTAAAAATGAAATAACAGACTAAATATTTTATTGAAACAAGCATAGTACATGAAATAACAAATACACATTTCAATGCAAAATTTAAAAATAAGTAATATATTGCACAGAAACATATTAATATTTAGGCATTTCCTCCAACTACTAAACATTTTCCATAGTTTATGCATTAATATTTAAATAAATTACAAGTGAAAGAATTTTGTCCAATGCCACGAACAAATGATTTAATCATGTATATATATATACACCAATGCTGTAGTTGGATGGGAACATGGGGGAATGCCGTTCCCAGAAATATTTGATTTGCTATATTAAAAAATAAATAAAATATATGAAAAAGATTTTAAAATTTTTTTTTCTCCTTTTCATTTTTTCTTTTTTTTATTTTCTTACAAAGCAAAAAAAGAAAATTCTGTTTAGCTCTGAGGGAAATTTTTTTTCTTCATCGATTCAACTGATTTCTATGAATGAGGTTTGCTTTATTATGTATCAGGAATACTTACTTTATTTAAATATTCAAGCAAGCAAGCAAGCAATAATCTGTTCAAAAATTTAATAGGGATTTATTTTTAGGAAACTTACTCAATTTTAGGGAATTTTCTAGAATGTACAAAAACCAGGAGAATTTTTATTAAACTAGTAGACCAGGAGTAACTGGAAAAGTGCAGTAGTCTACTGATAAATCCGGTAGAGTTAGCAGCTATGTATAGTTTATTACATTATATAATTATTTTATCAATAGCTTTGATGATAAATACATTGAACATAAAAATAATGCAAACAGGGAAAAAAACCTTTTTTTAAATAAATGTTTACTTTTATTTTAAATTGATGCTGGCCAAGTTATTTAAACTGCATGCTTTTTGGTCAACCAAAAAATCAGCAAACTATGACCTACACCCTATAAAAAGAGAGTTCACCCAAATACTTTATTCCAACTACGGCACTGATACATACTGACATAAACTAGCTGAATATTGGGATGGAATGATAAATTAAAGAGAATCTATCCAATAGTTTGCATAATTACATCTTTTGTTATGTTATCAATAGCTTTGATGATAAATACATTGAACATAAAAATAACTATTACTATTACCGCTTATAACTTTGTATCAACTGTAACTAAGTTATAGTTCTGTGGCTTCTACTAATTGTGTCAGTCTTTGTAAAACACATTAAGAACCTCTCATTTTATTCCCTTGATTACCTTCCCTTGATACAATTTTTGAATTAAAGGGGTGTTTATGAACTCTTTCAAAGGAAATGAATAAAGGGGAGGGGGTGAAAATTAAAAAAATATAATGCAAATTTAATAATTATTATTATATATAAAAAGATAAATAAAATTAATAATTATAATAAAATTATAATTTATAAATTACTTTCTAATTAATTAAATCAAAACTTTATCAGTAATGTGCACATAAATATTCTCTAGTGACAGCTCTTACAGTATATTTTTTGAATATTTGTAAAAAATATGAAGTAAAACAAATTATGCTTATTAGACATTTCTATTCAGTAATTAAGTGAAAGAGAAAAACACTTTAAAATTCTGGTTTGGAATTAGCAATAGAGATTAAAATCATCAAAAACCTGTTTATTCGTCAAGTGAGATAGCAATGTGTTTCTCTTTCACCAAGAATCGCCTTTGTCCATTCGCAATGGCAAAGCTCAAATACGCCATTTGGGGAGAAGAGCGGTTCCATGGCTTGACCCCCCCTCTCCCAGTCTGTATACAAATGTACAACATTTTCCCTTTTCCTAATACTTTCCATAATTAATTCTCAAAAATATTTTTGAAAATTTCCATGACACTTTCTTTTGGAACTATGTTCAATGTAGTTTTCAGTACATACAGATTTTTAACTTAAAAGTTTTTAATCTATTCTAAAATCAATTCAGAAACTAACATACTTTCTTCTCCTATGACTCTTCACACACTAATGGTGAAAGTATGAAAAGTGTTGCAACATGTAGATAGTTCAGCTCTATGCCACGTTTATGAGTATGTTGCTGTTTAGTTGTGTTCTGTTCATGATTCTAGCTCTGAGAGATAGCTTTTTTCTTGTGCTTTATAATTATGACTGAGGAAATCAGCTATATGTTGAAATAATGCACTTCTACTAAACAACTAATGCCTAACTAGGTCTATACATTATATAGGATAATATTTAGAACTTACAGCAAGATCAACTAAATGAAGTTTTCCAGCACGAATGTGTTCTTTTCCATCAAATCCTTCTTCACAGCTTTCAACCGTTATGCTAAAGATGGCATGGGATCGTGAGCTGTGCAAATTCATATTTGTAGCTCCAACAACACCTGCAAAATACAAAATATATTTTATTCTAAAAATCTAAAAAGGAAAAATTCTATATAGATAGTTTCTGCAAAACATTAAATCTTTCAATCAACTCAGCAGAAGTTCAACCCTGGTGTTTTGAATGGCTGTTTAGATATAATGTGCATTATATAGCAAACTTTTTCTTACATGTAGACCTCCATGACATTTGTAACGAGTACAAAATACTAAATCATGGACTCCTGTCCCCTTACCATCAGGCTAACCAGGGGAGATTTTCATGGTTTTCCTTTCCGTGTAATGCAAATGTGGGTTAGATTGCTGCTGCGTTAGGTAGATGCCTGCGATAAAAATTTAATAAGCCTAAAAATCGCATAAGCTCTTTGATCGTATTTGGCTTTTGAAACCGGTCGATTACTTCTATGTGTTCAGTAAGAGGAGTAATGCCTTTATCGTTTACTGAATGCCCTAGTAACGAAATTTCAGGTACCCCAAGTATGCATTTTGAAACATTTAATGTGAAACCGTAATTTCTGAGTCTTTTAAAAACTTCCGTAAGATGCTGAATATGCTCTTGTTCTGAATTACTAAAGACTAAAATATCATCGAAGTACCAATAGCAGAAAGGTAGATATCGAAATATTTCATGCATAAAACGTTGAAATGTCTGGGCAGCATTACGGAGTCCAAAATTTAAAAAAAGGAAACTCGAATAAGCCGAAAGGGGTGGCTATCACGGTTTTAGGAATATCAGCCTCATTAACTGGGATATGATAGTATGCTCGGACGATATCTAATTTTGAAAATATTGATTTTCCATGGAGAGCATGTGCAAATAGGGAATGCCATACAGGATGGTTTTTGAATTTAAGAGTAGACAATCTCCAGCTGGTCTTGTATTCGAATTCTTGATAACATGTAACGGAGAAGACCAGGGACTTTTTGAAGGACGACCTTTTTCGCACATTGTTAAAAATTCACGCTTAACTGCTTCGAAAACTTTCGGATGTAAGCGACATGGCTCACAATGTACAGGTGAACCTGTTGTTTCAATGTGATGAACGGTAGAATGTTTAATAGATTTTCTTTCTTGTGAGGGGTTCGTAAAATCCGAGAATTCTTGTAATAAATTTTGAAAAGGCATACTATTAGATATAGTTTTAACTGAGCATTGAGAAGAATTAGCGAAATAGCCGTTCGACTTTAAAGAAGTGTTTGAATCAATGAGACGTTTATTCTTCAGATCAACAAGTAATGCATAATGTGTTAAAAAATCAGCGGCAATTATTGGCGAGGTGATGTCCGCGAGAATAAAATTCCAGCCAAATGAGCGACAAAAGTTAAATGATAATTTTAAATGTTTCGTTCCGTAAGTTTTAATGGATGAATTATTCGCGGCATATAGCATTATGTTGCTAGGCGTATATTTATATTTACTAATAGAAATAGGCAGAACGCAACATGAGCTTCCCGAAAGAAGAAAGTTTGTTTAATAATAATAAGAAAAAAAAAAGAAAAAAAAGAAAATTTAAGTTTGTATTTTTATCATAAATGAATAATCTGTTGTCAAATTTATTAGCCACAGAATCTGCAGGCAAAACAGATGATGTGGCACATAATCGTATACCCGAATTAAAAGAACAAGGTTGTTTACATTTTACCGAATCTTTTTCAAACCGAAAATAATAAAAACAAAATGAACGTTCTTCTGATTTATTTCTTGTTCTTGAGTTTGAACGGCCATGAGAATTTGATTGGCGCCGGTATAGCTGCATAGACATTTTCGCTACTTGTAAGCTGAGCTCTGAAATTTGATTTTGAAGAGCAACAAATGAATTATTTATTAGATCGGTTTCAGTTTGTTTAATGGAATTTATTTGCTGGATGGGGGAAGTTTCAAGTATTTTATCAGCTAGTAAAACCAATTTAACAAGTGTTTGATCTGTTAAAGTTGATAACATAGATTGTACATTAGGGGGTAAACTTTGTAGCCATATTGTTTTAATAAAATCCTCAGTTACTGAATCGGTAGCAACTTCTCGCATTTGTCGTAGGAGAAGAGAGGGTTTTTGGTCACCTAATTGAAGTTCTGAAAGTAGTTTTCGAATGTGTTTATTTTCAGAATCCAAAAATTCGGTAATGAGACGTTCTTTTAAAGTATCATATTTATTGGTCGCAGGGGGTGAAAATAACAAATCTGATACATGAGATAGCGTTTTTGCATCGATATGTGCAATAAGACTTGGGTAGTTAGTTTCATCCCGTGTTATGTTAGATAAAGTAAATGCACTTTCAACTAGTAAAAACCAAAGTTTAATATTTGTACGCCAAAAAGGGGGTAATTTAAGTGCAACCTTATCTACGTGAGTATTTTCAGCATTAGTTGACTGCATATTAAAATGTAATAATGTATATATATAATGAAATTAAATTAATATACAGTATGCACTCCGACAGAAATTAAGAAAGAAAAATTTGAAAGCCACAGTACCGTTTTTATGAAACTTCCGATATCCGAAGCGAAATATAACATAATTTCCTTAATATTTGAACGTCCGGCTGTCACCACTGTGGTGATTGGTTGTTTCCAGAAGATGAATAGATTGAGTTTTCATTTAATTAGTATTTATTAAATATTTTAAGTATTAAGTATAAGAAGAGAAAATATGAAATAAGAGCAGCGCGTCATTCTACAATGGCGGTTAGGATTCTTCTAGTGAATAACAGAGACAGTTACTGATAGTGGCCGATTAAGCTAAGTTCAGTCGCCGCAGTTCTTTTAAAAAGTCCTTCATGAAGGCAAATTTCTCCCAATACTTTATAGAGGAGTTCCCTTGTCTTCTGGATTGGGTTTAAATTACAAGGCTATGGAGTTAAACATTGGTAGTTGTAAACTCAGAATCAAGTGGACTGTTCAACAATGGTTATAAAATAAAATAAAATCATGGACTCCAGTGTAAATATCATGAGACTAGCTGCTGTATTATAGTATTCCAGTTTACATTAGGCTTGGAACTATTTAACTGTTATGTAAAGTTGTCTGCAATCTTCCGAATAATTTATAAACATTCCGTTTAAAATTATTGGCTCATTGAGAAAAAATTACGAACCAATCAGAAATGAGAGAACGGTCAGGATGAAAATTTTCAAACCATAAAAGGCATTCCTTGCCATTTCTTCTCTGTTTTTAAAGGTTTTTAAGACACTCTCTTCTGGTTATTAGCAACAAAAAAAAATGTGACACTTACCAAAGGCCAAATGTCAAAATTTTTTACGCTAAAAATATTGTCCCAACTTCATTTCGTTTATTACTGTAAGGATTTATGGTTTGATCTAAAAGAGTGGGTGTGACTATTTGAAAATTTTGAGACACTGTCACTGTAGCTGTAACCATATGAGCAATGCAATTGTTTCTAACTTTATTCCTGAGTACACATTGCAGTTTTTTTTATTTATTAGAATTTAATTCTAAAATGAATTTTCGTATTGCATGATATGATAAAAAAAAACACTTCTTTTCTTCAATGTTTATTTATTTTGATAAATCTATCGTTCATATGATAAAAATAGCATTTTTTATTTATTTATTTTTTTAAAGTATAAGTTTTTTTATTTTTGAATGAATGGAACACTACTAAGTTATTGATATTACTAAGTTTATTGATAAAAAAATGGAACGCCAATGTTTAAATAAACATTACTACATCATTTGTCATTAACATTTTTAAATACATCTGCGGCCCTTCGTTAGCCAACCTGCTGTGCAAGTGGCCCTTCACTCAAAAAGGTTGTGCACCCCTATTGTAGAGAAATACATAATAAATGTGTAAATTAACCACTCACGATTTTTGCTTCCCAAAGTCATGATACGATCCAAATCATCAGCATTTTTAACTACCACTCCTGTAAGATTTTTTACATACACTCCTATGTCTGGTCTTTCTTTCACCTGGATACAACATCAAAAAACTTAGATTAAAACCTTATAATGACCCTGTAACAGGTTTGGCATTTCGTTGAGGAACAAAAAAACTTAATATCTTTTTTTTCCAAAGCAAGAAAGAAGAAAAAATCAGAAGTAATTGGACAAAATAAGAGAAGATAAAAATGACCAATGCATTAGTTTAGCAATAGGTTTAAAAAAAATAGTTTAAATTTAAACTAAATGAAATATGGTATCTGTAAATTAAAAGTTTTTCACATTTACTTTTAAAAAAAATGAGTTAAATTTTTTTAGTTCAAGATTTTTAAAATCCATACATCGATATCATAAATCGGAATGAGTATTAGTACTTTATAAAAATCAGTAAGAAATTAGTTATTAGGAATTCAATGTGTATTTTTCAATAATGTATAAGTTTACTATGCAATTTGTTAATTTATAGCATTAATAAAATTAGATTGTGTTATTTTTAACAGTTCTTTATGTAAATAAAAAATTAGATCTTACTAGACTCATTTAATTAAATATTAAATAACTACAATTATTTTAATTTCAAAAAAAAATTATTAAATTGATTATTTTTTTCCCAATGTTACTTTCTATTTTTCACTCATTTAAAAGTTTTATATTGAATAGCTTGAAAACTGATAATATTATTTAAACTTGATGATAGTTATAACTGTTTCAATATTTCTTTTGGAATAATTTTTTCCAATGCAGAAGACACTTGTTACTCTTGCTCTGTAGGTTAACAAAATATTAAGTACAACTTGCATTTTTAGATAAAAATTATGATCTCATTATGCAGTATGATTTATTTATAAAAAATATTTCCCATTCGAAGTTTTGCAAAGCGTAAACTATCTATTTTAACAATAAATAGTTCAAAGTAAGTGAAATTCAAAATGGAAGATAACGATAAAAAACCAGGAACATAGTATTCACTCTATTTATAGCCAGCACAAAATATTCATAAAAACATGCATTTAGATTTAGAACTTAAAAAAAACATTCATTTAAGTTTATAACTCAAAAAACATTCACTCAAAGTATTTGTCAGTTTTTAAATAACTAAATGTTTAGTTTTATGTTCACGAAAAAAAAAAAATCAAAAACGAAAAAATCAAAAACATAAAACCAGAATAAAAGACCATAACATTCCTTATATTTACAGCCAGAACATAATATTAAAAAAAAAACAAGCAAAATTATTTTTCTGTTTTGAAGGAATAATTTAGAAATTAAAAAGCATTCACTTAAATGTATAACCTTCATTCATTCTAAGTTAATTGTACAGTTTTTAAATAATTGTTTAATTTATGTTTACTAAAAAAAATCAAATCAGAAAGATAAAGAATTAAATATTGATACTATTTTCATTTTATTAATACATTAACCCTACGAAGGAGTCAGTTGGTTAAATAAAAAATTTAAGAACTTAAAAGCAAGAAATGGTATCGATTTCACCATATCATTTTACTCACCTAGACAACGTAACAAACCCAAATACTGCTCTAAATTCAATCAAACAAAACCAACTGGCCTTAAAATTCTTAGCACTATTGCCATGCATTTTGCTTTAATTTCTAATCGCAATTTCAACTATCTGAACGATATTTTTAAAAGCAACATTTCATGTTTAGCAGTTTGCAATATAATTGCAGAGATTTTGTTCACTATGGCCGCAATTGTGGACTCAGAAAGAAATTTAAAAAAAAAAGAAAAACTAATGTACAAATTTTTTTTTACCTCTAAACGAACACTTTGATCTTTACCAAGGAGATCTCTTACTTCTTCATTATATATTTCTAAATAGGTTGCACGAACCAGAAACCTAATTACATAAAAATACAAAAGCATTACATTTTAGTTAGGTTGATACAGAAAAAAGATAATTAAGTGCAGATCGGTGGTTCAACTTAATGGTTCAAATTCACCCCCTATCCTCTGTCTTTTAAAAGTGATGATCACCACGCTTTATCTAAAACTATAAGATGTTTCTTTTTTGTAATAAGCTTTCATTACTGCACAAATCCGCCCCCCCCCCTCCGTTTTTCTTTTATGTCCGAAAAAATTTAAAACTATTTGTCCTTTTTAGTCTAGTTGAAAAATGCAGTTTTTAAAATTTCATGATAGAGCATTTCAAAACCATTAAGTAGGCCAACGGCATTTCAATTTTATAAAATGAGTCCTTTTAAATAAAACAAAGTATTTTTATACCTTTTATCCCCTTCAGCTTTTGCAATGTGACCAAATATGTGGGCAAATGAGTTTGGAATGATTCCTTTCTGTTCAGGTATATCCCTATTGCCTTCCATAGTGAAAGTTTTTCCTGTTCCAGTTTGTCCATATGCAAAGATAGTACCTATAATAATTAAAAGTGGATAGTTTCACATTTTGCAATAAAGATTTAAGAAAAGACTATAAAAAAATGAAACTAAAATGTATTAGAGACTGCTGATCCAGCTTAAAAGTAAGAATAAGTCTAACATATTCCAAATGTGTTCGTTACATTTAAAATAAGCAAAAAGTCAGAAATACAATTCTAGCAGAAAACGACAACAATTTAAGATATGTGTGTTAGCAGGACAGCACTTTATCTGGGGACACACTGCCTGCCAACACACAGGAGCATTTCTGCTGTCAGTGGTGAAACCGAAAAATGACAGTGTCCTGAGGCCCCATAATGGAAAAGCAAATTAGAAAAATTGAAATGTAAATGCAAAGAAAAATTATAGACAAACAATCACAAAAAAGGGGTCAGCATGATTTATTTCTTAAGTGTTCTTAATGATTTGGCAATTAATATTTTATTTTGATGAGGCTATTCTAACTGTAACTTTATCTTCATTTGCTTTATGGGCATCTCTTTATTAAGTTTTACTCAGTGTACTTTTAAATTGTCATTGTTTTACATCAATTTTTCTTGGCATTTACATTTAAATTTTTCTTATTTGTTTTTCCATTATGGGATCTCCGGGCACTGTCAGTTTTTGGTTTCACCACTAACAAGTTTGCAGTTAGCTTCTTGAAGCGCTTTTATATTTTGATTTATTATTTTAAAAGTTACTTTCTTATTTTGTTGTTTTCCATAATTGTAAATTAGTTTCATTCTTTGATTAGAGTGAAAATAAGCAGTCATTGAACATCAAAATGTTTCACTATATATTAGGGTGCATAAAAAATATCCTAGCTTCTAATGTTTTGAAAATAAGCTTATAAACACTGTACACCATATCGACCCACAAAAATACTATTCGTGACTTTCCACAAACATATATTCTACTAGGTGTACACTCAAAATATTTTCCATTTAGCAGAGTATGTGAATAATCAGAAACAAATTGGTCAAAAAATTGTTTAAGTGCCACAAGTTTGCAATAAAACACTGAAATATTTTACAAAACCTTCAAGTAAATCGGGCTGAGAAATAGTATGTAGCTAAGTTTTTTTTTTAATTTCTTTTTTTCCTATTTAGAAGTAGAACAATATTGCAAATAACAAAATTGCTTTTGGTACAGGACTTACCTGCAGGACACACTTTAAATATTAAAATTTTGGTCAGGGTATTTATTTAGAATATTACAAAGTATAATTTTTAAGACTTTTGAAACAATTTCAATTAATTAATGTTCAATATTTAACTTCACAGTGAAGGAGAATTTAAAAAGGCAAAATGAAAAGATTTAGAAAATCTTTTCTTTAAAAAACTCTCAATTGTATTTATACTTATTAAATAATGAGTAATAAATGCTTCTAAAAAATTTCTCAAATTCCCAACCTTTTCGAAGTTTTAAGGAACTAACTTCTATTTTTTAATTTAAAATATTAAAAAAATTTCCCAAATCAAGCTTTTGTTATCAACGATATTAGAAAAGTTAAAATTTTATCCTTGTTTCCGCAATCACAGGTAACAATTTTCCAATAGGATGTCAGAAATCGAGACACTTTAAGAATTTCAGAAACTAATGTTGAACCAAAATGACACAGTAGTTAAAGCACTGTGCTATCATTGAAAAGATCAAGGTTTTATCAGTGGCTTGAAACCTACCCAGCTTTTCTGGAAAGTAAATATGACTGGTGAATAATGCTGACAACATTGCTACTATCATACAACTGGTATTGAAAGTATGAAGCTTTAAGTACCTCGATCTTTTTGGTGAGCAGTTCACTGATGTGTGAATGCTTTGCTCTTTTACGCAGTTTTATGAACTTTTTAAAGAATTCCGACGCCCATACAAACCCTGGAAATCAGATTTAGTTTAAAATTAATAAGATTACCATTATAGCCTTCTAAAACATTATCAACAATGGGACGAGCAGCTAAATTGTAGACATCCAGTTGAGTGGAATCCGTCCCAAAAACAGTATCAAATGTAAACGTTTTAGGAGGGTCATACTCAGATGCATGTGGATGTGACAAAGTCACAGTACCTTCAACTGGTTTCACCTGAATAAAAACAATAAAAATAACTTTCACATCTTTAAAATATTTGTAGATGAAAATGTGTATCGTGAAAATTAAAGATTCGTATAGTTTAAAAGCACTTTATTCTCTAACAATTGAGATTTTGGCAAAATATTTTTTCAAGTGGCAGTGAAGTAAAGCAAAAATTTTGAAACAAATAGAAATTTTTTTAAAAGACATATCAAAACTTATGAAGATTTGTCAAGTTGACATTTTATACTTTATATGATCTGGTGAACAAAATTCCTTTAAATCTAATTTATTAAAGAACTAATACATTATCTTAGCAAAAATGTTTTCAGAAACAATGGACATTCTTCAGTTGTTAAAGGGCATGAAAATATGTAATTCAATATTTTATAATTTGGGTTAATTATTTGCAAAAATATTTTCAGAAACAATGGATATTCTTCAGTTGTTAAAGGGCATGAAAATATGTAATTCAATATTTTATAATTTGGGTTAATTATTTAAAACTTACAAGCAAAACAAAAATGAGAGTGAGAGGTAAAAAATTCACTATTTTCTAAAAAATAAATTAAAACAATTTACAGATGCATGCTACAATTTCTTTCATAAATTTATTTTTATTGGTCATGAATTAAGAATGCCAATGCAATTGTTTGTAAATTGTGAACAAGAACTATAAGTGTTAAACAGGTTTTGGCCGTTATAAACAGAGAAATATAAATTGCGTACATGCACCCCTTTGGATTACTATAACACCAGCTGAAAATGGAAAGTTTCAACTATATAGTTAAGATGGAAATACTCAACACTAATTTCTAACTTAAGACTTTGAAAACTGTTATTTCACTTCATTATTTTCGAAAAAACAAATTGGAAAACAATAATAATGGCATAATTTAATTTTAATACAAATATAAAAACAACATCTCTCATTTAAATTATTGCACCTAATGAAAATATATTCCTCATTGTGACCTTTGCTAAGATTTCCCTTATTGAAACAAGTTTTATCACTTTTCTCGATCAGGACCAGTGAAGATACAGTGCTTTCGCTCTAGGAACAGAAATAAGACATTGTAGTTAGTTTACATAAATCAACCATCAATGATGTCACCTATATTCAAGCTCTATGGCAAAATTGCCCATGAGCAATGGAGCAATTTGGATGGTCAGAGACAATCTGTATTTCTCTGTTTATAGCCAAGACTAGGCAATTATTCTTCACAACACAGAAGTCTTCCCCTTTGACGCAAATGCGAGAAACAGAACCCCCCTGTGGGGATATATTCATCAACAATCTTGTCTATGAAAAGATACCCCAACATAGAATCAAGTTAACATGTCTTATATGCTAGTGAATTGGAATTGTATTATGGTAGTGGTAGATACGCTACAGTATTACCCCACCAGAATTATAGCTGTGATAGAATTCGATGACGGATACCATTAGTTGATTAAATGCTGTTTTGTGAGTGGCTGGGAGAGCTGTACTAAGATCACCGTGCTTTTGCTGATCGTGAGAGCTGTTTTAAGTTCACAGTCGTGGTTGCTCATGTGTTGCCATTAGCAGTCGAGTGTATGCAAGCCAACGTTGTGTGATCGAGATTGAGTAGCAACAGCTCAAGGAGGTGGATAATGTTGCAGTCACAAGTAGCAAGTCAACTTTTCCATGTGAACAGCCCATCGAAGTAGGCGTGTTCAAATCGAAGTGGGAGTTTCTGTCAAGGTAAGCGTGTTCATGTCACGTCCGAGTCACCAATGTAGAGATATATTCATCGACCATGTCAACCTTCCTCTATGAAAAGGTACTCCAGCATCAAGGTGACCATTCGTACTGATTTTACCAGTACAGTACTGGTTTTCAGGGCATAAGTCCTGGTTAGTCATTAAACAAAACCAGTACACGAAAAGTACTGGTTTCAGATTAGAAAACATTAAAACAAAAAAAGTAATAAAATAAAAATAATAAAATTAGAAAGAAAGTAATAATATTGATTCTAGTGAAGTATATTGTGAAAAATGTAGAAGTACGTTTTCTATTGCAAATAGTGGAAAAAGTGCCATATTATTTTGTATATATTGTAGAGGTCTTAAAAAAACATAATTTAGAAAGCAAGATATTTGGGTTTTGTGCAGACAACACCAACACTAACTTAGGAGGCATGCGAAGAGCGGGGAAAAATAATATTTTTACCAAGCTAAAATCTACTTTGGAAGGACGGGAGCTTGTGGGAATTGGTTGTGCTCAGCGCATATTTTAAACAACCTACAAACCGCGGCGGACTGCGTTCCAATTGATATACAAACTGCAATTACCAAGATTTAGTCTTACTTTTACATTTATACTGTGCGCCTCAGTGAATTAAAAGAATTTTGTAGACATAGAATATAAAAAAACTTTTGGGTTACAGTGCTACGCGGTGGTTAGCGTTACGACCAGACATTAAAAGCGTGTTGGAAATATTTCCTGCATCAAAATCGTATTTTGCGTCAAATGAAAAAACTCCGACAATTACTAAAAATTATTTTGAGAATCCTGAAACCGAATCTTGGCTTTTCTTTCTCCATAATGTGTCGTCAATGTTTCATAACACTATTTTAAAGATAGAAGGACAGGATATTTCTATGTTGAAAACAAATATCATTTATAAGGACCTTAAAACCAAAATTGCTGACAGGATAGCAAGTGTGTTTCTGCCTCTGCAAGTTCGACAAAATTTAAAAAGGTTAGAAGAAAACGGCTTAGTTAAATCGAATATTTTCAAAGAAAAAGTGGTGGAATTTTACAGCACATATTTTCAGTATCTGGAAGAATGGGAAGGCCATTTTGAGGGAATCGAGAAGTTTAATTGAATTACATTAGACATGAGACCTACGCATCAAATGGTTCAAGTATGCAGTGACTATTTAATTCAACATTATCCGGAAATAAATTTAATTGAAGATGAGCTCTTTGATGAAATCTGTTTCATTCAGCACTACACCACAGATGAGAAACTTGGGCATTGGAAACAAAATTGTGTTTCGGTATCAGATAGGTGGATTGACATTGTTATAAAGCCTTTAAAGAAAACGATGTGTCCAATAATATTGGCAAATTGGTAGAGTATTGCCTCTGTATGCCAGGAACTAATGCACCGCAAATTGGTAGAGTATTGCCTCTGTATGCCAGGAACTAATGCACCGACCGAGCAGGTTTTTTCTTTATTAAACAACATATGGACTAGCGAGAAACCCAATTGAAAGTGGAAACTTTGAAATCTTTGTTGATTCTCAAAAATAATTTAAATGCAACCTGTATGGAATTCTATGAAAATATACAGGAAAACAAAAATTTGTTAAAAGCAATTCATTCCTCAGAAAAATATAAAAAAACAAATTAAATTAAATAACTCCTTGTGTTTTATTATGTTATTATATTAGGTATGGCTTATCATGTTATGTTTTATTTTTATATTGTAAAATCATATTTTAGTTTTCACATTTCTTGCGTTTAAATAAACACAACATTTTTTGGTATCTAAAAGTTTTTTATTTATTTAGGTATACAGGTTGGCTGTTGGGTGAATTTTTCATAAAGAATTATAAAATTAATTAAGAATTATAAAATTTTTCATGTTGTCCTGGTTTCAGGTTAAAAAAAAATGATCACCTTATCCAACATAGAATAGAGTTTGCCTTATATATTAGTGAATTGTAATTATATTTTTGTTGTGGTAGATACACTACAAACACCTTCCACAAAAATAATAAAAATGAGTAAATATATCTTACCTCAACAATATTTTTGAAATGGCTATTTTTTTCATTTTCATTCATAGGACGACATCGTACAACAACTCTGATATTTTCAGCTTCTGGAGCTTCAACCTATAAAAATATGAACCACACATTACTTTTATAATATATCTGGAGGATATTTCTGAAAACTGGATTTCAATGAAAACCAATTTTTACGCAGGAGGAATTAAAAATTAGATACATAGACAAGAATCAAGATATTTGCTTACCGGCATATTATTTTTAGAATATTAAAGCAAAACAAGCTTTACATCTAAAATGAAAATACGATTATTAATAACAAAAGAGAGGTTTGCATTTAAAACACCTGAGGCCTGAACTAACTGAAATCAATTATTTGTTAGTTGTTTCTCATGTACAGTTTTGTTTTATTGAGAAGATAAAATCAGTAGAATCGAATCGGTTGAATAAAACTTCGTTTTTAAATGTTTCTTTAAATAGTTGTTTGAATAGTATATTACAACCGAATCCGATCTTAAAGTTCATTCAGTTCAAAGATATTAACTTCAAATCAGTTGCTATGGGAACAAAAATAAGATTATTAATAAATTTGTTTCAGGTGGCCGAGTGGTTAGCGTGTCTGACTGAGGAGCCAATGGCCGCAGGTTCGAATCCTGGCATGGATGCTTCTTTCAGTCTTTTGTGTGAATGTAGCCCTATAAACGGGTTTGTGGTTGTGTTATGTGGGCGACACTGCTCCACCACCGGGGTAACGAGAAGAGTGCCCCAAGTTCCTGCCATTAAAAAAATAATAATAAATGAATAAATTTGTTTTATGATTTGCTTAAAGTGATTAAATTTTTCAGTGCTTTAAATTAAACTAAATCGGAGTGAAGAGTCTTAAAAAAGAAAAAACTCACATTATTGATATTTATAAAAGCTCTTATGAAGCAGAATTAAAAAGTTGAAAGCTATCACGATTAAACTGTAACTGGGCTCCCTTTTGTTTGTTATCTTTATATCGTCTGCTCGGTATTGAAATTATTAGGACTGTTTTCTTATCATTTACGCTTATTATTTGTTCTATATTTTAAAAATAAAATCATATATCCTTATCAACATGAAAGTATCTATTTTAGGAGCTCTTGATGACAATTATATGTACTTAATAATTGATGAAAGTACTGGAAAGGCAGCTATTGTCGACCCTGTGGAGCCCAATAAAGTGTTGAAGGCAGCAGACGATGCCAAAGTGGATCTCACGACGGTGCTCACTACTCACCATCACTGGGATCACGCGGGTGGAAATGCGGAATTAGTGAAACTGAAAAAAGGTTTGCAAGTCCTTGGCGGCGATGCTAATATCGATGGATTAACTGACAAAGTCTCTCACGGCGACGAATTTAAAATCGGAAACTTAAACGTGAAATGTCTGCTAACGCCGTGTCACACCAGAGGGCATGTCTGTTATTTTGTAGAAGACCCATCAGGAGGGGATCCAGCTGTTTTTACCGGAGACACGTTGTTTTATGCCGGTTGCGGAAAATTCTTCGAAGGTACTGCCGATCAAATGTACGAAGCGCTCGTTGTCATCCTCGGTGCACTGCCCGATCAAACGATGGTCTACTGCGGTCACGAGTACACTGCAAACAATCTTTTGTACGCACATCACGTTGAACCCGAAAATGAAGTCATTGAAAAAAGGCTAGAATGGGCGAAGACGAAGAAGGCTGCAGGTGAACCCACTGTTCCCTCAACTATCGGAGATGAGAAACTTTTGAATCCTTTTATGCGCGTCCTTCGGAATGAAGTCAAAAGGCACGCAAAGTTAGAAGATCCGGTGGCAGTGATGGATTTTCTCAGGAATGAAAAGAATCATTTCGCAAGACGCACTTAAAAAGGGATGTATTTCTTGAAAAAAAAAATTATTAATTGTTTATTCATATTTGTAGTTTTTTATGAAACATAATACTATTAAAAACAGTATTTAAAAATATTTTAGCAAAGTTTGTTTTATTTATTTGAATGTTACAATATATTCTTCAGCCCCGTGGCAGAATCGCAGTGACATTGTCGCAGAACTTTACAGAGTTCTTGCAGAAAGATTTTTCTTTTGAAGACTAAAAAATGTTTATTTATTATTTTTTTTACAGAAATTTTTGTAATATTTGAATCATGCATTTTGACACGCTCAATTTACACTGATAGTATTGTAAATCGATACAATGTCTCGATTGTATTCTCGGCAGTTTATGATTTTCACATGGTTTTTAAACATCCCAATATATTTCAAACAAGATGGAAAATTCGAATCGTGCATTTAAGTATTTATTTAAGGCAATAATTCTATGGAATTTTTGTTATTGATTTCTCCATAGTGTTTAAATCCGATATTATTTATAACAACAATCTAATCACAAAACACGCGTTTGAGGAGTCCGATTTACATGATAATCTTTTTTTCAGCAATTACTACTACATGTTTCATGATATTTAATATTTTTTTTTATTGTGATGATTATTTACAAAATGTGAAGAAGTAAATAATATGTGTATTTTCCTCCCAACAAAATGTGAGAATATCACCCATAATATTAAAATAAAAAATTATTACATGTTCAATTAAGAATTTTATTTTTTGCAAACACAGCATTTTTGTTATTTTAACATATATTTTGTATATATATATATTTGTTATGTATATGTTTGCTAGTATTAGGTATAAGTATCTTGCAGAAAGATATTAGTGATCCCTCGTTTTTCGCAGTTAATGGGGATCAGAACCTTCCGCAAAAGATGAAGAACTGCGAAGTAGGATTTGCCTAAGAGATAAATAAAGAAAAAATATGGAATCTTATTTATGAGCTAAAGAAATTGAATTTGAAATATGTACAATTTTTAATATCTCAAATTAAAATCTAGATCATTATGTCAAAAAATTAGATTCTATATTATTCCATGCTTATCTGGGCAGCTTCAGAAAAGTTTATGTACCAATATATTACAGCTCAAAGAAGCAAAGGCATTATGTTATTTAAAGAGCAATTTAGACCTAGGAATTTTCGTGCGTGCGGGTACACGAATGTTTTAAATATGTAAACACTATTTATACTTTACAACAGTATACGTATTTACTTAAACGTGTCAGTGCTAATAAGGTTAATTACAAAACCTTATATAGTAATAAACATTGCTTTCTGAGATAGGCGAAGAGTCTTGTGATAAAAAATAATTTTGCTCTTTCATTTTTTATCCTAATTTTAAAGTTTTTTTAAAAATTTATTTCCATGTTAAGTGAAAAGAAAATGTTGAATCAATTTTTTATAAAGAGTAGTTTTAAAGATGTAGAAAAAGTTATTATTTTTTTATGTATTTATTTTGGCTTGAATTTAATGCAGGGAATTATATTCAGCATAGCAGTAGTCTTTTGGAAAAAATTGTGACGACAGCATAAATTTTAATTCATTCTTTCAAAAAAATTTTTTAGTTAAACAAAAAAAAAAAAAAAAAAAAGAGAAGAAAGCAATATATTCCAGTTGATTTTATCCACATTATTTTATGTTCCATCCACATCACATGTTATTAGAGTATTGAAATTAAGGATATGAATTTATTTAGTTCTACGCAAGAAAAACAGGAATTAAATTTTATAAATATATATAAAAATAATTTTTCAATGTAGCAAAATTCCCACTTACTTAAAGAATAAAATTTATTGAGAACAATACTGGCTATTTAAATGTTTAATAAAGAATAAAATTTATTGAGAACAATACTGGCTATTTAAATGTTTAATAAAGAATGCACATTAGAATCGAATACGTGGCTAAATTAAATTTCATTAAGCACATAGATTGTAGCTATGATGATGGACAGATGAACTAGATTAAAAGTATTGCTCGATTTTTAGCGATACCAAATGATTAACTTGAGATTTTTTTTCCACCTATTTTAATTAATTTCTTTCATTAAAAAAGTATAATGCATTAATTTTACTATTTTAGAATTCTTCTTTGCAAGTTTTGACAAAAAGTTTGCAGAAATAAGGAGAAAAGTTAACAATAACCATACTTTGTAAATACTATATAGCAGAAAGAGGAATTAACATTTAAAAATAAAAATAATTTCTAACTAGAGCTATATTCCTATTTACTCAAAGAATTTGTGTATTTAATACATAATAAAAAAATAAAACTGCATTAGTAAATATTGACTATATAAAAATAAAAACTTTAACTCTAGTAAAACGAAAATAAAAAGGCAAATTTAAATTTCATTACCTGAATATTTAATATTAGCACATAGGTTAAAATGATTTTAATTAAGTAATTAGGCTGTAATTGAGCATTATTTTAACTTAATAAGTGGAATTAATTAATATTATCGATGAACATCAACACCACTGAGTTCATCAGAAAAGAAATGTTGATTTGCAGTGAAAGGCTGAATAATATTACTTCAGCTATTTTAGTGATAAATAAACAGTTTTAAAAATCTTTCTTCCATTTTGCACACACTTTCAAAGCCATAAATTTAATTCACAAAATTTTTACTAATATACAAAGGATGTTCATACGATATCAAAACCAAAAGAGCATTAAAATAGAGCAATTAAATAAAATCAGGGGATTGTTTTTGATTGCATGTTTAATAAATAAACTTTAGAGGGGGAAAAAACCCAATTAGATATTCAGTATCAGGACAGAATTTCCAGTAAGTTAGGATTGAAAATTAAAAAAATTTAAGAGATGCTGTAACTGTCCATTGTAAATGAGATTTGTTTTCATCATTAAAGGCTGCAAATAAAAGCTATAGAAGAAGAAACTGAAACAATTGCACCTTACACCCAATTTTTTGGATTTACGACTACTAATGTACAACGTCGTAGCCTAGTAATTTTGAACCCAATCTAGAAGACAAGGGAACTCCTGAATCAAGTATTGGGAGAAATTTGCTTTCGTGAAAGACTTGAGAGGAAAACCACGAAAAACCTCCCACGGTTAGCCTAACAACTGAGAACTCTTAACCCATGATCCGTCTACTACTGAGGATATTTTATATCAGTACTGTGGTTGGTGCAAGGTTGATGCAGAATTCGTATTGTCCAGCCATCACTGGGATTCGAACTTAGTTCACCTCAGTGTGAATCTATAAACTATTTACTGCTGATGTTAGGTCTAACACTCTGAATCCTCAGGACTGTTCTGCAAAATAGTTTTTGGGAACTACTGCTTCATAAAATTGCATGTTTCCCATTAAAACCAAACACAACAATAAATTATTTTTATGCACGTATAGTAAATTTTAATTCTATTTTAAAAGCCATAATTTGTTATTAATGTAATTGAAGAACTCTTCACTTTTCTGGGGATAATGACTAAATGTGTGCTATAAGAACTTATCAAGAAAAAAAAAAGGTTTCTTCAAATATATATCTACATATTTAATATCCTGTCAAGTATTTTATTTGAGTATTTCCATAAGCTTAGGGAAACCTGAAATTGTCAGGAAATTTGATTTTGGGATAAAAAAAAAAAGTCAAGTAAGAATGCAATTTTAGGGCAAAATATAAAAACAAATCTTGCAACAAACTGAAATTAAACAAATTTTAAAATTGATGGTAACAATAAGTGGCTAATGAAGTTCAAAGTAAATTCGTCTAACATCTATTTTAATTATTTCTTTTAAAACTTTTGCTGCATTTTTAATAACTCTTTACCTAAAAATTCCTTGTTTTAAAGTTGTTTTAATTCCTTATTTCTATTATATAACCATATTCACAGTTTAATATTATTTTTAAAATGTAATTTTTTTATTTAATAAAATTTTGAAAATGGTTTAACAATAAGTCGTCATATGCACCAGAGAAAGGATCGATTCTCAGGGGTAATTGCGAGCTCAACTAAAAAATCCTGAAAATTTCTTGAGTAAAATCATTAATGACACATTTCAAAAAATTATGTCTTTATAAATTTAAATCAGTGATATTTTCAAAATATGAAATTCTAAAAAAATTATGTACATAAATGCAGCATAATTTAAATGAATGATTATGTATAAGTTTACTTTTTTCTCTAACTTAATTTATTATTCTACCCGACAAAAACATTTACAAACGAAAGAGATGCCAAGTATAAATTCTAGTTCTAATATTTTTAAATAAAATATACAAGAATTTCTACACATAAATGTGATTAATGATTTCCAGAAACTTCGGGATCGCGGTTAGTGAAAAATCCAGATTTTTCACTAACTATACTTGTTAAACAAACAATAACCCACTGAATCTACAACTATAGATTGCAAACTTTATCATCCTCCCAAACATCACCAAATCACTGGGATTAAGCCGTAATTTTGCATGTTGTGAAAAGCAGTTTTGATTATAGATTATGTTGATTAACAAATTTAAAGAAAAGTTCTGATGATAAAGAAACTGAATACATAAAAGAAGGTATTCTAATGCCACTCAACTCAGAAAATAACTTCCATTTTCCAAAAAAAAAAAATATATATATATATATATAAACACATGGGTGATTCTCATGAAATATGACAATTCGGACCAAACAATTTCTTCAAATTTAAAGTCGTCAAAATAATCTAAATTTTTTTTGTATACTTCTTCAGTTACACTTATCTTATAGACAGCTGACTATAATACACTGCTGTCTATAGATAGTTATCTTATAGACAGCAGTGTAGTTTATTGATATTTGCTCGGGAAAAAAAATAAAATAGAAATTCACCGAATCTTGCATGCCAGGAAAATGACATTTTAGCTTAGAAGTTTAAAAAACAGTCATTTTAAGTTAATAGTAAGTAACTCAACTTAAGCCTTTATGTTAGATGGACCATAAATTGCTTAAATGAATTCTTTTTATCCACTGTAGAAAGAATTAAAAATTTTTTGCTGCTGATATGTACAGAATAAAATTATGTATAATAATCAATCAATAAATAAATAACTTTGATTACATCCAAGCATATTACAATCATACATAAACTTGGTATTAGGTTAATATTTACTTTCCCTCCTTACAGTATTAGCAGTTAAAAAAATTTCTGGTAACACTTCAATATCCTGGCATTCATAAGCCAGGAAAATGACAGCCAGGATAATGACAAATTCGCCATTTTATAGCATATAACTTTTCTTTAATTAAATATTTTGGCCTACGACGTTTATATTCTGTAGAAAACAACAGGATTTCTTAAAATAACTCGGATAAATCTATGTAATTTATGTTATTAATGGTTTCAAGAGGCCGGGAAAATGACAACAAAAACCTTCTCACCTTGAAAGAGTTTTTGAAATAGATTTTGAACCAGAAAATTGGTTCTTTATTCATGCAACAAGATATGTTCATATAGGAGGGCATCTAATCCATCTATTAACACAAGATATTGATTGCTGGCTCTATCTATTTTGGTTATAAACCACTAAATAAAAGTAGACAGGAAAATGACAGATTTTCTTGGGACAAACAAATTTTTGACAGAAAAAATTAATTTAAACGAAGTTTTTGTAAATAATACCCGCTGCGTATATTCTAGAAATGCTTACACCGGTTGAGATAAAAAAAATAGATATTGAAAAATTTGTAGAAAGTTTTGAGGCTAGTTATTATTGGAAACATTGTTTGGGACATGCCAGGAAAATGGCATATACAAGGTGTGTAGCCAGACTTTTCAACAAAAAATAAGAACCTTTTAAGTACTTTTAAAGCACTCAAAATTTTTTTTAAATCACTCCCCCCCCCCCAAAAAAAAAAATTAGGATCTGTGCAGCAATAGAAATTAATTTTGGTCCTTAAAAATAAAATAATTGTATATTAAAGTTGAATAACATTATTTTATCGTTTAAAGTTCTAAATTTATGAACATAAAAAAAAAATTTTTTCTCCAAAAACTTCACATAAACATGATAAAATAACTAGTTTCTGATAAATATTGTAGAGAAATTGTGAAAAATCATGTATTTTTTATAATTTAGAACGACAATCAACACAGCAAAGAAAAAAAATCTCATTTTAAAAGATAGAAAATTAAGCCCTTTTTACGAACAACGAATAAAAAAAAGCATCTTTAAGGGCTTTTAAAAAATGCAAATAAACATAAGCACTTTTAAAAAATGCTACACTCCCTCCTATAAACACAGATTTTTTATAATAGATAAATATGTTTAACTTAAGTTAAATTTTACACAAAAATGATAACTAGTTTCATGTTTTTTCTTTCAAAAAAAGAAAAACTTTATTTAAATTGGTGAACTCATTTTTTGAAAAATAATTTATATCAAACATAAACAATTTTATGTACATTATATATACAAAGAATATACAGATGCTAAGTTCTTCCTTGTTTTGGTGACAGTTGAAAAAAAAAACAATTATTTCTTATGAACACAATCTTTCCTTGCAGTCAAATAATAAAACTCATTATTTCCATAACACATCTACTTAGAAATTAAAAAAAAAAAAAAAATTTGCAATGTAGTTATGGAGAAGGATTATTCAGGGTGCCAATTTAAGTGGTGATGGATATTCAGGTGGTTGGAGTTAGTATTGGTATAGTATAGTGGGCCAGTTGAAGAATACTGACAAATTGAAGATTGCGATGAAAACAGAAGGGTGATGAAAAGAATACTTGAACCGGATCAGAACTAATAAAAAAGCTTTTATTTAGTAGTATATTTGCAGAGCTCGAGTTACAAAATATAAATATCATTCATAAGAATTTCAGTTGAATAAGTTTTGCATAATAATATTAATAAGGACAGGCCATGGGAGATAAATCCCCCACAACCTGCCTAATCAAAAGCCAAATTAAAAAGTACGTGTAATTTGTTCCCAACGGACACAGAAGCATGGGTAGGAGATCCAAAATTGGCGATTTAATAAATTATAATACAGCCAAAACAAAGCCAACCAGCATATCAATATTGGGTTTAAAATAATACCTTGGCGATCACGAGTCGCCAATAAATTTATGAGAATTATTACAACCATGCAACAGAAACATTTTTGCGGTTAGAAATTAGAATAAAAAGTTATAAACAGATTTTTGTTTTCGTTTAGAGGCGACAGTGAATTAATAAGTCTGCATTAGTAATGAAATAAAAAGTATCCGTTACATTGATCTATAAGCAAAGAATAAATATTTTGTGTTCGTTTTAAGAAGATTAAGCCTTTGATTTATTTTAAATCTAATTCCATTAATAAAAATAAGCTTAAGTAATCAAAGATATTTAAAAGGATAGGAAATAAATATGTAATGCCAATTGTGGCATCACAGTAGTTGTTGTTGTAGGCTCAACTATTAAGGCTAAGGTTGTGATTGTTCTTGACTTCCAGTGGTGCCATCTATGGCCAAGAATTCCACTTCTGCCAACCCAGTTTATAGGGCAGACCCATTCATACATCCAAAGATCATAATTTTGACCTGAACCAGCGAAAGATCAATCTCCAATTCAGTACCCCCAGCTGCATAATTTGTTATGAGATTATGGAGGACTTTGTAATCCGATAGATTAAACATGAACTAGTCACCATTTACTACACGAGAAGTCTTTAGTCGGCTGGATTAGAACTCTCGATCTCGCGAATGTGTGTCCAGCGCCTTGTCAACCAGGCTAAACTGGCCCAATTATTGCAATGACTTTCTTTTCTTTATGCTTTGTGTACTTCATTTTAAATTGAACTAAATAACTAATAACTAAACTTTAATAATTAAACTTTTTTTAACTAGAATAAACTAAAAAATCTTTTTTTTTTAACTGTTTCCCTGACTATCCTGAGTGGTATGCATGTAGTGCAAATATTTATTTTCCTGAGTAAACTCGGGTATAGCAGAGTGCAGAGTTCGTCAATGCATTTTATTTTATCACGTTTTTATTCAGCCAGAAGCAAAACAAAAAATAATAATCTACTGTGATTGGAAAAGTGCCAATTTTCTTGGGGAGTTTTGCTATTTGTAGGACTTCAGACAGTTGTACAGACGATGGTTGATGAATTTACATCGTAAAAAATAGTAAAAAAAAAGTGCCGTTCGCGAGCGAAAGTAATGCAGATGATTTTTCAGATGCTGAAGATGTGAACCTATACAAAGACTCATATTTAACTTTTTTCATTCGACCGACATCATTTGGGACAGTAAACTGAGGGTAAATTAAATATTTTATTACGCATAAAAAATTAAAATGTCAACTTAGAACGTGTGTATTATGTTTTGTTTTAGTTCCTCGCATTTATTAACGAAATAAAAAAAAAATATGCTGATTTTTAACATTTTCTTTTCAAAAAAATTGTTAAGGAAAGCGGTTAACTCAAAAATTTTGCGATAAAAATTTTAATGTTTTGAAACAGAGCATCATCATTTGAGTTTAGAGCTTCAAAGGCATTGATTAGACTGCATTTATTAGCATACTTAAAATGTACAGAAGCATAATAGCTGGTGATTAGTTTTTTATTAATGTTATGAACTTAATTAACAAAAAATCTTACAAAATTACAAAAAACCAAAATAAAATATGCATCACTGAACACAGTGTTCTATGAGCAAAATCACTTCCTCTAGAGGTGTATGAATTCTCATTTGTTTTTCAGCCATGATATTCAGTGCTTGTTTCAAGTCATCTTGAACTCCATCCAGAACTAAATCCTAATAAAATGTAATTTTATTTATAATTATGAGTCAGAGTATTTGCATAAAATATATTGTTTGAATTTGAGAACAAGAAAAAAATATATTTAGTGGAAAATATTAAGTTTTAATATATTTTAATAAATATAATATTTATATACATGTACCTAAGAAAAAGTAGCTTTTTTCTTATATCACAAATTTCAATATCATTGAAGCAATTTGTGATTATGGCAGCACTTCACAACAGCATGAAAAAAAAACTACTCAGGTCATGTGTGGGGAATGATTAGTTATCGACAATGTCACCCTTCATCTATGAAAAGGTACCCCAACATAGAATCGAGTTAACATGTCTTATATACTAGGGAGTTGGGATTATATTTTTGTAGTGGTACATACACTACAGTACTCCGTCATCAGAATTATATCCGTGATAGTAATCTATAAACGGATACCACAAGTTGACTTGTGAGAGGTCGGGAGAGTTGTATTAAGATCACTGTACTTTTGCTGATCGTGAGAACTGTATTTTAACGGTCGTGGTCGCTCTCGTGTTGCCATTAGCAGTCGAGTCGAGACTGAGTAGCAACAGTGCAAGGTGGATAATGTCGAAGACACAACTAGCACGTCAACTGTTAAATGTGGATCGGCCATCAAAGTAGGCGTGTTCAGATAGAAGTCGGCGTTACTGTCAAGATAGACTTGCTCAAACCTGACTACCGACCTCCAAAGTACCCCTCCATAGAATCAAGTTAACTTGTCTTATAAACTAGTGAATGGGAATTATATTTTTGTAGTGGTAGATACACTACACACGTAAAAAGATTATTACCCCCAAAAAAACTAGTCGACAGAAAGTTCGAATTTTAAAATGATTTTACGAATAATTTTATTACCCTTTATACAAGTGTCACTCTTGAATCAACAGTACTTTGCCAATTTCGTAAAACAGATTTTTCTGGATAAAATATACTAAGATCAATACATGTTATTAGACAATACGAAAAACAAAACAAAGAAACAATAATATACATCAATTTTCACACAATAACCTTTTGTTTTTGGTGAAAAAACATTTAATTAACATAAGAATTTTTAATAATAATTCAATGAATATCACTGATAAAAAATTAGAATAAGTAGATGATAAGTTGAAATTTCTTATTTTTGAATTTTACATTCTTTTTTTCATTTCAGCAAATATTTACAGACAAAAACAATGTTTAAAAAAAAGCTTCAATTAAAAAAAAAAAAAGGAAAAGTTCAATTTTGATTTTTAAAAATTGTTTGCAAAATAGATATTTCCAGAAAATAAATATTAGTATAAAAGAGGTGGTTAAGTCACATCTCTTAAAAGATATAAATTTTATTAAAATAGAAAACAAGTAGGTAGCCAAAAAGGACAAAAAATGAATATTATTTTTTATATTTTCTTAAATAAAAAAAGCTCAAAGGTTGGTCTAAGTCGTAAAATTAAAATAAATTTATTTAAAATACATAACAATGCCTAAGCAACAACCCCTTTAAAGATTGAAAAATTGAATTATTTTACTGCAGGAAACATTGTAACTTAAAAAAAAAATAAATTATTTTTTTGTTTTGAACAATAGAAGCAGATGTTTAAGAAAGACTTAGAGAAATTTCATAAGTTATTGTCACGCTTAAATATGCATAACACATTTCCTAATAATTAAAAACCAAAATATTATTTTATTTAATCCTCTTTTAATAAATAAAAATCATTAATATAATGCGTAATCTTTTTATACCACAATCCTTGAATTGAGTGCAGAATAAAATCAAATTTTAGAGATTCCCTCTACATCTGCCTAACACATTAGCATAGAATTCAAAAAACCGTTAGGTGGTTGCTAAATGTTTTGATTACATTAAAATTCTCTATTGTTTCGAACGCTTTCTTATCCACCAATACATTTGAAAACGTAAGGCTAAGGAAAAGAGTCTTGGCATTAAATTTTATCAATTAATAGCCAATACATTCCTTAAATTTCCTTATAGAAAATTATATTTTAATATGTACATGACACTTACATTTTTGATTTCTTGGTGAAAGGAGGTGCCCTGTGAGCTCTGCAAGCATCTGAGGCCCTTTTCAAAATTTTAATATTTAATAATTCATATATACATAAAAATGGAGATTTCTTTGGAGCTCCACATAATTTGAAAAATAAATGCATAAGTCAAAATAATTTTTGTCAAGGAAAGTTAAGGAATCCATATATTGGCTATTCATTGATTAAATTAATTGAAAAGGCTCCTTATTGTTAGCCTTACGCATTCAAATATATTGACGGAAAAAAAAGGCCTGAGAAATAATCGAGAATTTTAATGAAATCAAAACATCAGCAACCATATAACGGCTTTTGAATTCTATGATAATGTGTTAGGCAGATGTAGAGGAAATAGCTAAAAATATATTTTATTCAGCAATCAATTCAAGGTTGTGGTAAAAAAAAAAAGATAAAAAAATGAACAAAAGAGTTGTGATCGCCCTTATTACGATCACTAGTTACCCATGGGTCAAATGCTTTTTCTTTCTGGATTGACTCCATTAAACGCCACATCATTTCAAATCATCGGTTGCAAAAACTGTCTCAACGGATGTTTGTTGTCGGATTGATTTTCATATCCTGCCTATGTATGAGTTGTACAAAATACTTTTCTTTCTTCAGCATTCATATTTATATTAAAATCATCGTCAAGCAGTCATTATACGTAAATAGTAAAAAGAATATAGAAATACTTTAATTTATTATGATGTAAATACATTAAAAATGCCTGCTAGTGAAAAGAAAAACAGCAGCAATCGCCTTAGCAACGCATGGGCACTGTTTACTATTATTCTTGAACACAGTTGAAAAGTGTGTGGACGCCATCAAATCTAAACCAAGACCCATATTGCTAATGGGTAATATGATAATAATTTGGCTTTTAATGTTAGGAAATATGTTATGCATATTTCTGCACATTAGTCATATGAAGCAAAAACTCAATTTAAAAATAATTCACTTTACTTTTTTGTTTTAAAATATAACAACTACCGTAACTTCTTCCTTTTTTTTTAAATATACAAATAATTATTAAAACACAGTGTAAATACGATGTGGAATCTAGTAATATGTGGTTGATAAATTATAATTTAGTTATAAAATAACATCTACCTTATACCAACAGCAATTTTGAAGAACTCTGTAGTAAATGCTTTTGGCTTTCGCAATTTGCTTATTGGATATCTGAAAGAAAAATATCAAGGAATAATAAATTGATGGAAAAGTATTATTACAACTTTAAAACATGCATAGCTGCCAACATGTATAAGAAAAAAATCCAGTTGATTTTACGAAATAATATAAATTTCATGATAATTGTTACAAAATATACAAAATATTTTACACATAGGGAGTTTTAGGGATTTTTATAGTCATCAAAATAGCAAAACTGCACAATTTTCCAGTTATGATTTCACATTAAATAAACTTGAAATGTTACGTATTATGTTTATTCATCTTTTTGAATAGTAATAGGAATTTAATTCAGAGATAGTCAACTGAATTTTGTTAATGAGATTTACTTCATTACGCATTAGTGACACTTATTTCAAGCAAGCGATAATCTGCACAAAAATTCTATTTCTATAGGGACTTTTTAAGGAAACTTACACTATTTTAGGGAATTTTCTAAAATGTACAAAAACCAGGAGAATTTTTATAAAATCAGGAGAAACTGGAAAAATCCAGTAGAGTTGGGCAGCTATGAACATGTAAAAATTAACTTATGTGATAACTAAATTATTTTAATGCACACATATTGAGATATTACTAGATCGAATGATGATTATTCACAAGTACAAAAGCTTAAAATGTGGCAGCAGTTCAAAAATATATAAGAAATTCCCTTTTCTTTCCGTACTATATCTCATCTGAATAACATAACATACAGTTACTGCAAAAAATTTGACTTGAAGAACAATTAACCCATTGCCAATGTCGCCTGAACTGACTTCGGGCAGGACAAAAATTAACGTTTCTATTTTGTGAAGCCCAAGCTGAGTTTGTTTCTACTTTAGGATGCTAAATTCACTATTTTCCTAACAGATGACAATAGTGGTTCTAGTTTTTCATGGATTACAACTTCATTCCAGGGAGGGAAATGTGGGTGGGGTTTGGGGATATACCATACTGTAAAAAATTTGTAAAATTTATGTATTGAAAATCATATTGTTGTGTTTTGATATTATATTATACTAGTTATATCATATTTAGCATCAAAATTTTGTTTCATTTGCTCTCATTGAATAAGATGTGCATGTAATCCATTACTTTTTTATGTGTATGTAAAAATTATAAATACTATAATTATTGCATTTAAAAATTTATTTTTGCAATAAAAAACCATTTTCTAACTTTTATAGTACTATAAATAAAAGAATTAAACCGTCAAATTTTTTCCCCATTTTTCTGAAATATATGTCACTGTTAAGGGGCTAAAGAACACAAAATTCAAGTGTTTGCCAGGGGAAACGTTGATAGATAGTGTAATTCAAAATTTTAAAATCAGATTTATGAATACCGTTAATTCATTAACATATAATAACAAGTCTGATCAGATTCAGCTAGGTTTCATATAATATTTTGTATCAAAATACAGGAAAACCGAAGACATTGTTGTTCTTTGTAAAGAAGTGGATGATCAAATGCCTTTGCACATTCTCGACATTTTCAAGTATCCAATAGACATAAATGACTTTAGGGATTTATTTAAAATGTTTTTCGAAACATGAACAAGTGTAAATCAAAAAGTCATTGGAAACATTTAAAAAAATAATTAATTTAAAATTAAAATATATGCCTTTTTATACCTCCTATTTTAAATTCTTAATATGTTCTATAATGATTATTTTTTTTCTTCAAAAATATTTATATAAGAGTACCGGATCTTAAATGATTTGAATTTGGGAGAGTCATTAAAATAAAAATTAACACAATAACTATTAATTTGTCTGGGAAGTAAAGGTGGCCTGTGCACAGTAATGACCCTATTGTCACTTGTCACATGTCCAATTTTTAAGGGGAATGAAACTAAAATATTCAGTTAGATAAGTTTTAAACACTTCCCTTCTGAAAAAAAAATATTCCACCTGCAAAATGTTTACATTTTTTTGATTCCTTACTTTGTTTTAAATAAGTTAAATTTAAACTAATGAAAATTCATTTAATTTTTTTATGTATTTTAAATATTAGGGGGGGGGGGAGCTTTCTGGGATTTCGAATTACTGAAGGTGACAACTATCTACCATTCATTGCACCAACAACGCCTATGATTATAACCATAATTCTATTTGTCTTGAAATTGTAAAGCCTTAACCTCTATAATTCCTCCTGTCTACAAAAAAAAGGTGCAGGTATAGTCCAAAATAACTATTAAAAACAAGAATAAAAAAAAATGCTTACTAATAACTAGTACTAGAAGGATACAATAAAACACACAATTTTTTTTAAAGGAGTATTAAATCATTATGTACATATTATAGAGCAAAGAGAAGATACAAGAAAAACATGGATTTTTAATTGAAAACAAACATAAAAAGAAATCCTACTTCAAATTTCAGGTAGGACCTCCATAAAAGAGAGATATAATAACATAATGGCGATGTCAGCATTCTTTACTCGACTACGATGTCTACATTCTTTATACAAGACTCGGATTTTCCACATTATCCCAAGACTAAGTGAACTATCTGTAGCAAGAAATGTTAACAAAAAATGTTAAAAATACAGCACAATATAGCACTAATTAAGTATAAACACACACATACACACAAAAAAACATTATCCCAAAGCTAAATGACCTATCTGTAGCAAGAAATGATAAAAATATAGCATATAGCACTATTTAAATATAAACATACAAACAAAAAAAAACATTAACCCAAGACTAAATGACCACAATATAGCACAAGTATATATATATATAAAAAAATAAATAAATAAAAAACACACACACACAAAAAAAAAAATTTTAATCTTCAAAATAAAATAAAAAGTTCATTTTTAAAGAAAGTTCAAATATAAAAAGTTTACAATGCTTGTACTAAAAATAAATATATCGAAACTTTTTATAGTGAAATATAACCAACTTTTTTTTTTCAATTTCTTTTTTTGTAATATTAAGATGCAAATTAATTTATTTAAGGAAAAAAAATTGTATTTCTGATGTATGGAGGGTTTTCTCAAATTCTTGTTATACCCACAATTTTTTTAACCCATATTTTACCGCATTAAAAAAAAACTTATTTTGTGTACTTTCAAGTCTTATTTTGTGTACTTTTAAGTCATTACTAAGACTTACTTTGTGATTGTTTGTCATTTATTTTTCTTTGCATTTATATATAAATTTTTCTAATTGTTTTTTCTTATTTGATTTTCCATGATGGGGCCTCGGTTTTACCACTGACAACAGAGAGGCTCTTGTGCGTGTTAGCAGGTAGTGTGTCCCCTCATGATGTACTGTCCTGCTAACACACATATCTCAAATTTTTTATAATTTTTGTTTTCTGCTAGAATTGTTTTTCTGATTTTATAAATTAAAATAAAACAAAGTTGTATTTAGCTGCTGTAGGCGTTTTTTTATTTTGATTTATTATTTTAAATGTTACTTACTTATTTTATCTTTTTCTGAATTTGTAAATTAGTTTCATTCTTGGATTAGATCATAAATAGGTGTGTTATTCATTTACTTCAATAAAAAATATCATGCTTCTAATATTTGCATTAGATGAAATGCATCAATATATTACTGATTTATCAATTTTATATCTGCTTATACTTGCAAATTAGCTGCAATTTGTCAGTGAGTAAGATATTAAACTGTTATGAAGAACTAGGGTGCAATTATTAATGGCAACTTGAAGCCCTTCAGATTGATGGGTACCAGCTTGTCAAAAAAGAAATGGTACCAGCTTGTTTGGGAAGTAAAGATGACCTGTGTACAATACTGACTACATTGCCACAATTAGGCTGTTGATCACACAATTAAGGGTCCTTAACTTCCCTGGCCACAAAAAGATGTTGCTTCATCGTTTTCTAGTAACATACCATTTCATAAGTAAATATAAAAAAATTAATTTGCAGCTAAGATGAAGGCATAATTTTTCAATATCCTATAATTCAACTAACAAATTATTTTGTGTCAGCAAATCGCATCAATACTAAATAGAAAGATAGATAAAGCATGGGAGTTCTGTGACTTATTATTGACAAGTTTATTTTACATGATATTTTATTCATAAATATTACCTCAAATCCTTCTGGTCTTTGTGTTGGTTATCTACATCTTAATGCAACGTAAAAGCAATTTTACGAATATAAACATTTAAAAGCAAGTAAAAAGAAAATATGGGCCAGTTCCGTTAGCTAGGTGCTTAAATTATTTTTATTTATTTATTTTTTACACACAGACAAACTACCCCAAAAAATAAATAATAAAAAGTATATTTGAATTCAATTGTACCTGGCAAGCAGAAAAGTACCCAATATTCTAAATAAATAAGAGAAATTATGCATTAAAACTTTTACCGAAGTCTTCTTTAGTAGAGTCATCAGGGGTATTTTGTTTGCAAACTAGAGAATATCGTAAGTTCTGAAGCTATAAGAAATATCCAAGAATGTGGCTGGATTTGAGTGGAGGATCTTTCCAGAAATTTGGCAAAATATCTAGACGAGTAACGAAAAGAAAAGTTTACTATAATGCTAAACTATATTTCAGTTAATAAAAAGAAGAAAATAAGCAAGTGGTTTAAATAGCGAGTGACAAGGAATAACTTGGAGGAAAAAAAACCTTTTTATTTATCATCAGGACTTAAAATTCCATTATTGGTCCAAGTACACATTCAAACAAGCATATAAAAGTTAGTTATACAAGGTGCGTAGTGAGATTTCTTTAACAAAAAATAAGCACCTTTTAAGTATTTTTTAAGAACTCAAAAATATTTTAAATCACTTTCCAAAGCAAAATAATTCATAACTAGGATCTGTGCCGTAATAAAAACTATTTCTCTCATATTGTTTAAAGAAATGTCAATAAAATTCAAAAACATTTTCAAAAACTTCACATAATCTTGATAAAATAACTAGTTTCTGATAAATATGGCAGAAAAAATTGTGAAAATCTTGCATTTTTTGTAATTTAGAACTACAGTCAATACGGCAAAGAAAAAATCTCTTTTTAAAAGATAGAAAATTAAGCACTTTTTACAAAACTTGAATAAAAAAAACACCTTCAAAGGCTTTTAAAAAACGAAAATAAAATTAAATAGGATAGTCCAGTTTCTTTGATTAATGTCTTCTTACTTAAGTAACTTCTAATAGTCTCTAAATAATAAATTCAGATTTAATCATTTGAATGTTCAATGATGAAAAGGTTAAGTCTATAATAATAATGTAAGCACAAATTAATAAATAAATCCTTAAATTTAGTTAACAACATAAAAACAACTAATTAATAAAAAATACATAAATACTATGATTAGTCGGATTTTACTATTATGAAAATAATGCATTCCAATATATACAACTTTTCACCCATGTGGCAGAATTTTTTCCTGCTTTCTGCGACACACCTCTCTTATACTAATATTTTTCTGCAAGATGCTTAAAAATAACAAATATACATGTTACTTATTTGAAGTAAGAGAAGCGTTAACTTCAAAATAAATAAATTTAAAAAAAAATCGAATCAAATAATTTTTTAAACTGAATATGTAATATTTTCTTATTCTAATATTATGGGAAATATTCTCGTCTTTTGTAATTAATCATCAGATTAATTAAAATTTTAAAAAAATCGCGAAATCTGTAGCAGTAAGTACCGAAAAAAAAAGATTGACAACCAAATCCCGGGAATCGGACTCTTCAAAAAGAGGGTACTAAATGTGTTTTCATTTCGAGATTCAGTAGCTTTAATAAATAAAATCGTATTAAAAATATCGGATTTTAATAGCTATGTGGAAATCAGTAGTAATAACTACATGAAAAAACTGAACAAAAATTTTTACAGAAAAAAACCCCGAATGTTCTATTTCATTATTCTTTATTTTTCATTATTCTCAAATGAGAATAGAAAAATCACAAGAATTTTTTCCACTCCGATGCGCGAGAAAGGCGTCTTCTGAATAATTCAGAAGAAAATATAAAATCTTTCGAAAGAAGAAAAATGTTTTACTTCCCAAAGGAAAAATATTTCTGCAAGAACGTGGTAATGTTCTGCAACAATGTCGCCATGGGGCTTTCCACTACATTGCTGCCTATTGAAGAGATTAAAAAATCACAATATTTCAAAACTCACGAGAGGATTAATAATGAAGATATAAATTTTTTTCAATAGCTTTAAAATATTATTGAAAATTATGCATTTTAACACAGTGAACCATCCATTTATATTAATGAATGATTAATTTTTAAAATCATATTATGATGTGCATAGATAGTTAATTTTTGCAGGGAAGAAATTTTTTTTCATTACACATATGGAGAAGTAGGATTTATGATTGAACACACTAGTTTGTATTATGTTACAGACACCTATATTTTTATACCAAATGATGATACAAATTTTGTAATAAATCAACAATTAACCAAAAACAATAAAATTAAGAAACTTTTTAACACAAAATATTGATTCTTTATACACCGCTTCATCAAATGACAATATTTTATTGAATTTTTTAGATATATTGCATTTATTAATGTAGGTGTAAAGTAGAATAAAAGATTTCGTATGAAACATTTAATTAGCTTTATTTGTACAGCTTATTTTAGAAACAGTAGCTTTGGTGCCGACTGATAGGGAAGCATACAGTCACAACTTTTTAATTCTCCAACTGCAGATTGAAAAATACCATTTTAATTTTCACATCAAAAATAAAATATCATGTTCAAAAACCGAAAAATTGAGAGATAGAAAAACTCACTCTTTAATACAGTCCGCCATTAGTGCGATCCTTCAGACTGGACTTTCAATTTTAATAATCACATTTAATTTTCAACTATATTAATATTATTACAACCTAGTATACTTTACACAGTGGATTTGTTGGCATTGGCAATGTTAGAGAAGACAATAAAGTTTGTAGTCTGTAGTTGTAGATTTGGTTAGACATTTTTTTTAAACAGTAGAGTTTTACTTTTGCTGTTTTAGTGCCACTGCCTCGTACACATTTGCCCAGCATACCAATAGTTTGGCGACAAGCTGTGGTGACATTTTCTAAAAATCACACCAAACTTGTAGCGTATACTAGGATTTTACTGATATTATTCGACAAAAGATAATTTTTTTTATTGTTGGTTACATAACACCACTAATTTCAAAACAAATTACAAGACAATTATCATCATAAAAAATTTGTTTTGCATAAAATAAATAGTATTTTGCAGTATTTCATGAGCTTGAGAAAAACTCTCCCAGACTAACAAATTGTATTTTTTATACACTAAATTTCAACACTAATTTGATAAATTTCATTCCCTAATGAAATGTTTTAAAATACAATTTCAGTAAAAACTTAACAATCATAAGCATATTTTCCCGAATGGAACTGATCTACAGCTGTTTTAAAAGAATTATACACTTACACATAACAACTGTATTAAGGTATTTTAAAAAGAAAAGGAAATTTATATTAGTTATACTTTTCTGGAACTACAAATGTTTCACTAGTTGTATTTGGAGTAACACTTTTGTGTTTAGCTTTTTTCTTCTTCATATGCTTGATTTTCTTGCGTGCTCTAACATGTTCAGAATCACAATCTACAGTTTTCCTACAAAAAGTCATAAAAAAAATACAAAATTTTATTTAGAAAAAGAATAAAAAACTTTATACCTTAAAAATAAAAACTAATTATGCTACAAAATCCGGTGAAAAATCTTTAAAAAACAACAACAACATAATATGCTCAAGTGATTTGTATGAATGATATTGAGTTAGAAATAAAAACTATAAAAATTAAATCTTCATTAACTTATTAACATATCAGATAATGAAAGATCAGATAATAAAAGATTAATTTTCTTTTTCATTAAAAATATGTAGTGTAAATTAAATAGTTTCTTTCTCAGAGATTTTTTTCCTTCATTTTTTAAATTAAAAATTGGATCATTTTTTAAATTTAAATAATTGGTAAGCAAACGTTCTATCCCCTAAGCCATCACAGCTCTTACTGTATTATTTATAACTTTAAAAAAAAATTATCATGTTCTCTCCAACAATGGTACACTTGCTTTGCAAATTCAATCCATCTTTGTTTTTTTTTTTTTCAAGTGTAACAGCAAAACAGTTTAATTTTTCAATGATTTTTCCGTAGAAAATAATTTAAACATTTAAATTTTTAGAAGGAATGAGGATGGATGGATTCAATTCAAGTTTTTTAGATATGTAGGTTTGATAATAACAGAACAGACATAGTAAGTCTTAAAATACCTAATAATGGAAGTATAATAAATGGAAATTTTTTAAAAATTAGTTTGTTGTTTCATGATTTTGAATCCAAATTTTGGTAATTAATTTAAGTCATTTAACTTTATTTAAAGTAAGATAATTTCTTACATAGAATTAAAGTGACAAAAAATTTGCCATTCTTGAATTCGGATACAAAATAAATTTTTTTGCAACATGAATTATAAACACAAATTTGAAACAGCAGTCATGCTCACAAGCTCCCTCTACAATTTTAAAACTAGAAGAACACTATATTTGCAACAAAAACTTGATAGACACAAAATTCTGGGCTCCAACCGCCCATCAACCAGTTTGAAACAATTTCTCTAGAATATGTATTTTAAGAAACAATAATAATCTAACATTTGAATAATAAGGCAAATAAAAATTTCTAAAGTAAGTGACATCCATTGAAAAAATTCTATAGAAAAATTCAATCAATGTGATTCAATTCGGAAAATTACTACAACCTAAATAAAATTTTAAAAATATTTTCTATATCAACATTGGTTAAATATCTTTTATTTTTAAATTAATGTATTAAATATACTATTTCATATGAGAATTTATACTTACTCTAGTTTGCTGTATACTATTTCATTATTCGAGGGAGCATAACTCCTGTTGTTTAGCTACTTGGGATCAGCATTCCTGTTGTCTTTAAAGCAAATAAAATGCATAAATTACTTTAATAACAGTGGAATTCACATCAAAAGTAAGTTAGACTGGGCACGTATTAATTCCAGTCTAACAATTAATATAGATTTTTAAATGAAAAGATTTTAAAGGGATTTGTAGAATACAAATTACCAAAATAAAATAAGCATAGGAATCTGATTGGTGCTAGATTTAAAGTTTAGTATTTTTTTCACTTTGCACTAGAGCTGCACAATGGGCTATTGGCGACAGTCTGGGAAATATCCCTGAGGATGATTCGAAAACATGCTAGCACAATTTTGATCCTCTACAGAGGGGATGACTCCCCTGCCCTGGTAGCCCGACGACCTGCATGATAAGTCAAGCACTTTATGTTAGTAACGGTAAGAGTTTACGTCACCGAGTCGAGCACTTTACGGTAACAGTTTAACGAGGACCGATACAGAGAACCCTTGGTCCCTACACAGGCTGATCAATGACCAAGTGGTCCTCCACCCCATTACTTCTCGCAGTCCGTGATGCTTGACTTCGGTGTTCTACTTAGAACCATAACTTTACGATCAGCCCACTGCGGGAAAAATATGCACACAAATCAGTTTAATGCAATTTCAATCAAAAAGTAGGGCAAAAATAAAAAGTTGAATAAGAATCAAACTGCTTCTATAAACAAACAAATTGAGTCACATTTTTAATTTAATTATGCTTATTAATTTATGCCCATCACTGTTTTGTCTGTATAGTTTGTCTAAAATAATAACTTCCCCAGACATTCGTCTGGACCTGTGGTGGTGACTATGGTAACGAGGTATGAATATTTCAAGTAGGGGGTCACTGTTTTGGAGTGGTTTTAGCTCGGGTTAGTCCTAAAGTGAAGCTACCCTCCCTAAAATGAGCAATTCTTGTTTCCATAGCAACAGATGGCCTCAGACTTTGTGGCGGGAGGATTCTTTAACTTAGAAAAACTACATTCCCAACTGTGATCCAATTGACACACAGCAAATCCAAGAAACATGATTTATTACATGAATACTGGGTTTGTGATATTTAGCAGAACATCCCAAGTAATATCAAAATAAATCAGGGATGAGTTTGGCAAAAAGCCAAAAATGTGTACAAAACAAATTTCATATAGAAAAAATTCCCGAGCAAGAAGTGTCTGTAAGAAGCATATACAGGGGTCTGTCCAAGACAAATTTAATACCGAACTTCACAAATTAAACTTTAGGAAATTTCACAGAATACTTTTTTCTAAATTTTATTTTTGTATCCTGTAAAAACGATAAATCCATATTTTTGTGTTGATTTTTTAATATAATTTTTAATTTTCACAAATTATGTCTAAATTTTCACAAAATAGGCACCTTTCAGAAAAACCTAGACAGACCCATGATATATCTGTAGAACAAACATTATCAATGTTTTTAAAAAAAAAAAAAATAGTAAAAATATCAAATTATGAAGAAGGCTGAATAAAATTTTAAATGTTTTTTTCTGTTTTTAATTTTGTGTGAATTTTGATCTCGATGATACGAATTCCAATGGGAAATTTTTAAAATTTAATAAAAATTTAGAATTAGTATGATTTTGTTTAATATTTACGTATAACAAACTATCACTTAAAGTAGCAATTAATTTTTTTAAATATCAGCAAAATTATTTTTCAAATATTACAATATTCAAACAACAAATTCAAACCTAAACCATTTTTCTATTAGATTAAATCAAACAATAAATAGAATATACCATCATTTTGACTTTGCGAATAATAAGCTGGGAATAGAGAAGGGTTGGATGCAGTTGTGGTGGTAATAAGGAATAATGGAAGAATCTCATTAGGATCAGAATTCATTTCAGCAATCTAAAAAATTAAAAGTTAATAAGAGGAATTAGATAATTGAGAAAAGTTCCTTAATAGTAACATTCATTTAAAACAGTCTTAAACTAAACTCATGCACTTATATCAGTGTTATCAATACAGAAAAAAAAATGGGAAAGAATTTCTCACTCCTTCTCAAAAACAGGGTGAGATTTCAAAAAGTTAAGTGAGATTTCTAAAAACTAAAAAAAAAAACACGAGTAGACTTGAAAAAAAAATATTTCTTTAATTACAATACATTTTTAACATCTTACAATTTCTAAATCGTTGAATATTTTCTGCATCATCATATGGAAAATGTTCTATATCTACTTTTTCATCAGTTATTCTCATTAATCAATCTGTTACAATATTTTGTTTTAATTCGGTTTTGGGTGCTAAGTGACCTTGCACAGATGCTGAACTATTCAGAATCACTAATTAAATTTGTAGCATTCGTGCTTACATTTTCCTAACCTCTACATCTACCAGTATAGGGTTTTCAATTATTTCTGTTTTAGAATAGTGAAGTTCGTTGAAGTTATTTCCATGTTCATATTTCTTGTTAGGTCTTCTAGCATAGTTTTCACAGACTTCAACTTTTATAAATTGCTGTAAATTGTCAATGAGGGAGTTTGTTAATTCATTAACAACTAAAAACAGAGCTAACTTTAAACAACTATGTTTAAAGTAGTTGATAAAGGACTCATTTCTTTCCTCAACGCTTGCCGTAGCTGTTTTCATGTTTTTTTCAAAATGGCGAAAAACGAATTTTTTTCCAAAATTCGAGAGATTTGAGCATTTTAAAATTAATAGAGTGCGCGAACTTCTCACGTTAATTATTTTTTAATGCGAGAAAAGAAAAAAATATGTCTTGCTCTGTAGTGAAAACACTGTATATTTTAAGTAGGTAGGTACTTTATTTATATCGCACTAGAGCTGCACAATGGGACGGTCACCTTAATTTTTTATCATATGCAGAGGGAATGGCTCCCCTGCTTTGGTACCTGCATGCAAAGTAAAGCATTTTAGGGTAGAACAGTTTAACGAGGACAATACTCTCCGTCCCTACACAGGCTGATCAAAGTGGTCACCCATTTACTGACCGCAGCCAGTGATGCTTGACTTCGGAATAATATTTTAAAATTCATAATATTGGTAAAATAAAGAAGTATATTTTAGTTTACTATTTTTCAATGCAATGAATCAAAATAAACAAATATATAATTTAAATCACGAATGCACAACCAACCTTTTTCTAATAGCAGGCTACAGAAACAAAAAAATTGCCATATTCAGGGCCAACATGAATAAGGTAATTTAACTGTAATTCTAAACACATAAAGCATATTTAGATCCTAATTTAAAGTAACATGTATCATTATAAAATTTGCAAGAAATTACTTTTCTCTGCAAGCAATGAACCCCTGTGGCTGAATCATAGCGGCATTGTCGCAGAACAATACAGACTTCTTGTGAAAAGATTTTTCTTTTCAGAAGCAAAAAAGTTGCCTTCCTTGCCTGTCAGAGGAAACAGAATGCTTGCTATTTTTTTTTCTTTTGAGAATAAAAAAATTCTGTAATGAGTTAGTTGGAATTTCAAATTTATGTTATAAAAAGTAATTCCCAAATCATAAAAATTTAAACAATATTTCACTTTAGAAATGCTTTTTAGAACATTTTATTTTATACTTTAGTAAAATATGACGTTGAGAAGGGGTTTAATTAAAAATTCAGATTTGTAACAAAAGAATCAATAAATCATTGTGGTATATTTGTCCTTTTATTAATATTTGGTAGAAATAAAATCTATTCAATATAACGAGCAAATCTGTATCAAGAAAAAAAAATTTTTTTTCAAAAAATTAACTTTAAAAATTAAAATATCCACATTTTATATAAAAATCAATTACTGTGTCAATCAAAAATCAATTTATAATAACTCAAATTCAGATCTAATAATCAGGTCAGTTACCTGTTAAAACCAGAAAAACAGCAGAGTTTAGCGAAAAAAAATTTTTAAAAAGAGAAAAGAAACAAAACTTTACAAACTTATAAAATTAGCATGATCATATAAGTTGGATTGAAAATATATATACATTCGGATATCATATTGCAGAAGTTCAAATGGAGACAAATTTGATAACTAGCGCTATTAGGTCTCACAGTAAAATATAAGATAAGATTGATAATTACGATTTATAGACAGGGAATTTTAACAGGTAAGTTTTCAATCAGCATTATATTTTTTTTACACAGCAAAATGTACAATCACATAAGTACGGATTGTTGTGTAGAATGCAGATTGTAGAAAAGTAAGACGAGCTCTCTGAGTCAGCTTATAGCTCTGTGTTTTTATTAATGGAGCTAATGGTTGAGGCTAGGTAGCTAGGCTTGTTGTTGTTAATTTACGTCGCACTAGAGCTCACCAATCAAGGCCATTTCAATATAACGAAACGAACATCGTCTTCCACAGCGCGAGGCGACATCGGAACGTAAGAGAAGAGTCTTATATCGCTATATCGTTATCTTATATCCTTGCCTGTGTTATTATCGCTATATCGTTTTGCGCTCGTTGTCTTTACTCGACGACTTAAATCAGATTTCTGATGCATCGCCTTGAGTCGCTGTATCGTCTTGCCGATATATGCGTTAAATCGATATGTCGCGATACATCGATTTATAGCCCAGTCCTAGTCTTAACGATCAGTCCACTTTTGATCCTGTAATCCCTAAAAATACGCTTCTTGAGTCCTTAACAATTGTGCTCAACAAGGCTAAAAATGAATATGAAGGAGGGGAATTACAGGTTCAGTATTGTCCACCAAACGTTTGTATAACTTTGGATGGTATCTTTGTGCTGCCTTCTTTAATGAGTGCTCTTTTATTTACAACTTTCTTTCTATCGTGTAGACGATGGATGTATAGCAATCAAACCATTCAAGTAAACTGTTCTGGGACCAAAAAGTGACTTGAATGGATCATCCAGCAAAGTCTCGGATCAACATTGCAAATGATAAAATGATAAAATCGCGATCATTAATGATGAAGATGCAATTAGTATTAAAAAAATATTATAATCTAATACATAGCAATCATCAATACCATCTTAAAAAGAATCGTAGATATTTTACATAATTATTGAATATGATACTTTTTGATAAGTGGAGGTTTTATACATTTTGATATGATACATGGAAGACTTTGTGACCAGACAGATTTAACGGGAACCATTTACTAGATGGGGAGTCTTCCACCGGCTGAATTCGAACTCCCGCTGTCCCGAACGTGACTCCAGTGGTTTGCCAACCAGGCTATCCCGGAAATAAAATAAATTTGTATAAATGTAGCATAAAACATGCTCTCGAAATTGTTTTTTTTTTTCTTTACCCATTGGCAAAAAGGGTGTTGTTTTGGGTTTGATGGCGTTCGCACCTTATTTTGACGTCATTACACTCTTCACCTGTGTTCAATAGTAACAGTAAACAGCGCGCATGCGTCATCATTGCATGTGCTGCTTTGGCGACCGCTGCTGTTCGATTTTTTTTTGGAATCCTTTTTTTTCACTTTAAATTTTGTTATGCATTAAGTGGGTGAATTTATTTTTGAGATATGTGGGACCGGAGAGATCTCATAAATACTTCTTGAGTTGTGAATAAAAGAGAATTTCATCATGTGAACGATATTTTTTCGTTTCTATAATTTTAATTAAGAATCAGAAATTCTAACCTACAGTTCAAACTGGATAATTTTCAATACTAATTCAGCTGAATATCGCAAATAAAGAGGATAAAAAAAAAAAAAAATAGTCAACAACCATTTCGCCAATGGGTAACTAGTGATCGCCTTTCGGCGATAACATTCTTTTTAAAGTTCATTTTCTGCGCTACTGTTTTATTTTTTATTTTCGGTGTGACAGTCAAAGAATTTTGACGATTTCAAGTGACAACATAGAGTCGCGGTGGTTCAGGGAATAAAGCGCTTGACTTCCAATCAGGTGACTTAAATTCAGGTTGCTTATAAAAACCTATATACAGCTGGAAGAGATTAAGATAAATTCGAACTTGGCTTATCGAAACAGAAAAAGGATAGAAAGGAAATATTTTAAAGTTATTCAATACAATTGACAGATTTATGTAAACTTTCTTATGAGGTTATAATTATCGTTATTACACGACAAACTTCCTATAACAGTTAACTTCTATTTCTGTCGAAGCAGCGAATACAAACTTTCACCTTCTCGTGCTTGATTGTAAACAAGCTACCGTTGTCGTCTGACAGTTTTCAAAAGTACGCTAAAATTGGCGGAAATAATTCACGACTGGAATAAATGCATCCGAGCTAGGTGTGCGCTTTCTCAATAATTGGTGTTTAGAATTAACTACACCCTTTAAAGTGTAAATGAACGTCCGATTCGGTATTGAGTTAAAGTAAAGTATTCAGACAAACATTTTTTTTTTTTTTTTAGTTTTTTAAACACCGAATTCGGTTAAGTATTACATTACAGTTACCATTACAGTTAGTATTACATTATAGTTAATCATTACATTACAGTGCAAGATTATTTTAAAACAGTGTCAAAAATGTTTGAGAAATTTTGTAGTTACCAATTTTCTATATAAATAGCCGAGATTCATTAGAATTATTGAATAAGAATAGAAATTAACTCATTTGTTTCAAAAATAATGCTTTATTTATTTAGATTAATTATATGACAAATAAACGTTCATTTTCAGGTATTTATTCTGTTGGCTGTGTTGCATCGCGAAAGCATCCATAGGAGCATCAGCAGGAGCTGTGGCAGGAATTGTTATGTACTTATAATTCAATCTGTAGTGTTTTGTAACTTAAGTGGACATGCAATTACTTTTGCCAAGCAATTGAATATTTCAAAATAAAAAGATATTATTTAGCATTAAATGTGTTTCATGTGCTTTACATCTCTTTTTCTCTCTTACTGCTTTTTACATCTTTTTTTCTCTGTTCCATCAAAAAGTGCTCCGCGAAGGCTCATTTTCCCCAATACTTGATCCAGGAGTTCCCTTGTCTTCTGGATTAGGTTCAAAATTACAAGCCTATAAATGAGTCGGCTGTTCAACGACGGTTAGATTATATTATATTTTTTTACATCACACATTATTTTTTCGGAAGCGAAATTTTTTTATAAACATGAAGTAACATAACAAACAGATCGGCAAACATGATGTTAGGAGAATATAATTTTAACAAGAACGTATGTCTAAATTGCAAATTTATACAAGAATTTGCAATCATTGTAAAAAAAAGTACATAAGGGAAGTATATGAAGGGAGAGATAAACTCATTTGCCGGATCTCTGGAAAGTATTAAATGAAAGTATCTTAGCGATACATTCAAAGAGGCAGGGACATTTAAGTTACTGAAAAGAGACTGAGAAACGAAGAAATGATTGATTTTGGCACAAAATTGAAAAAAAAAAAAAAAATCGTTGACTGAGAAAAAACTTGGTCAAGCCTTCAGATAAGCGACATCCAATTAAAATTTAAGAATCGGAAAGTTTGAAAAACGGACAATTGAGATAGGTTTAAAAGTTTAAAAAAAAAAAATAAAAAAGAATGTACGCTTGCAGTCTACGATTTTGGATTAAAAAAAAAAGGAATAAAATACTTTCAATGACGTGTCATTTGGTTTGAAAAGAATGCTTTTCTTATCCACCAGAAATTTAATTATCAGGCAACGACCTCTTAATTCCAAGAAGAAGAAAATTGAAACCCAAAAGAGAAATGAAATTTTGTGAGAATAATATTCAGTGAATTTACGTTTAGACTAAGAAAATTCACTTTATTAAAAAAAACTGCCTAAAAATTTCGAATAGAATAAACTAAAACTGTTGTGAAATTAAGGGTAAATAAAGATTAAAAATTCAGAAAAAAAAATGAAAAGATTTAAATAAATGTGTGATTGTAACCTGTGTGAAACTGAAAGTGTAACTATGCATGAAGGAAGAGGGCGAATATCTCCATAAATTTTGATCTAATGATCGGCTTCTCATTGTATTCGGATTTTATCTTAGGGGTTTTAATTAACTCTATATTTAAGGTTAGGTAACCTTAAATATACTGATTAATTACTACTTTTCTTGTTTAAACTATTGGATTTATATTTTCCTTGTTACGACTACCTTGAGAGTCAAAAATCCAAAAGTGATCCGAGATCTGATTAATTCAGGGAAAGTACACTTTTTGTTCTTCATCCGGAAATACGCAAAAACTGATATTAACATTAAGGGATCCGAACTTCGGACCGCTATCTTGACTGAACTATGTTTCCCGGTTTGCGTCCAAAATTTTGAGGGTTAGGAATCGTAATTCGCCGGAAAATGGTATGTAAGGTAAGCAATGTTTTTACATCATTTTAAAATACATGCATAAAATACAAAATTTGAACGAAATTGGCTGAATAGTTCTTGAAAATCGTATATTTAGCGTATCGTATATTTAACATTCGATTTCTCAAGAACTATTCAAACGATTTCATGCAAATTTTGTATTTTATTGTGTAAAATAACATTCAAGTGATGTAAAAAATTTTATACCTTACAATTCGAAATTTGTTATATCACTAATAAAATAATAAAAACGAAAAAATATTTACTGAAATTTATTTTTTGCATTATTAACGAATTTGTGAGTGTGTGCAAAACATAGACCCATTAGGCCTCTCAAAGGGGGGAGGGGAATAATTCCAAATCCCTTTTGCAAATCCGTGGAAATGACTTGGAATCTCGTAAACCAGTATGCTTAGATCTCAATAACAAGACAGAGGAACACGTGCAAGTGGTACGGAATAAAGTACCACACAGCTGATCCCAAGGTGGAGAGTTCGAATACCGGGGAGGTCCGGGGTAGTTGGAAAAGTAAATAAAATGTCTTATTATGAGCTGTTTGTCTTCTTTTTTTTTCAGAATTATTCTAGTATTCGAAAAAAACTTTTTTAAAAGAAATAGTATGGTAAATTTAACAAAATCTAAAAGAATAACTATCTCCTCTCCATTAAATGTGCATTTGAATACATAACTTATAATTTTTTTTAATTTCAATTACTGTCGATTTTAAATTATTCAGTTTTATAGATTGAAATTTTAAAAGCCATAAACAGAACAAACGGCATGGTTTTGAAGTAACTTTAGAAATACTAATTTGGTGACGTCACTGCTATATTGTAAAACATTTGGATTAAAAAAATCGTCTGCAGCTGTCTTAAATATTATCTGCCAAACGAGTTAAATGAAAGTATCGAAATTTGTCGCTTGCAGCAGCTATCCAAATTTCAGGATAGCAACAAACGGTACTTGAGCTTTAAGAGACACACGCACACAGACAGACAAACTTCATTTTATTATTACAGATTATCGCTCTCAATATTTTCCCTTTTAGAGAAAGCGTTGGGAAAAATTGCTCAAGATTTCCTTGATACTGTTCTCCGCATAAATTGACTATATTTTGCTTTTATATTAATCTATCATTTTCTAACTTGGCCCCATTTATTTTTTCAATATACCTAAATACGAGACCAAGCCGAAAAGAAATAGAGGAATTAGTTGGGTCACAATAGGGTTAATACAATAGGTTCGTTTGTTTTGTTTTGTAGCTCATTTTGTTTTGTTTTGATTTTCGCCTATATTTCCCCGATTTGCTAACCTACTATTTCCCACTCTATGTCATGCATTATTGCAATATACCTAAACCCGAGGTTCATTTGTCATTTCGCTTCACTTCCAAAGTTTCATTCCCTTAATTAAAAACGACTCGTTTTGAAAGTTTACTAATGCAGGATTGGCAACCGAGAGGGAAATACCGATAAAATTACGCGTTACTTTCCTTCTAAAGAGCTTTACAATGGAGGAGTCGCTCAAATAATTTTAAAATACTTTCTATTCAACAACTATTTGATGTGTTCAAAGTTTAAGGAATGCTAATGGTATTTTTAAACTTTCAAGTCTATTTCATTGCTCCTAAAATACGACTTTTTCGATTAATATTTTTTTTTTACGCAGAACAGATTCAAAGTTGATGTGGAGGGAGTTTTTATTCTAATTTAGAACGAAGTAGTTTCGGAACTGAGTAGAAGAAAGTAGTTTTAGGATTACATTGAAAAATAAAAAAATAAAATCTATTGAAATAAATTTTAAGAAATAAGATGTGAAAGTGAAAGTAATGCAGATAATTTTTCAGATGATGAAGATGTGAACCTATACAAAGACTCATATTTAACTTTTTTTTATTTGACCGAGATCATTTGGGATAGTAAACTAACTGAAGGTAAATTAAATATTTTATTACGCATAAAAAAAATTCAAATTTCAACTTAAAGCTTGTGTATTATGTTTTGTTCTAGTTCCTTGTATTTATGAATGAAATAAAAAAGTATGTTGAATATTTTGCGTTTTTTTTTTCTTCAAAAAAATTAGTAATTCGTTAACTACAAAAAACTTGCACATACTATGGGAAGCAAATAGTTTGCTTTCTTTTGGAATGACAATGATTTCAAAAATGCCTGAATTCTGCCAGCGAAAAAGCATTTTTTACAGCTAATACTTGCATTTTTCACAAAATTCAACATTTTTATTTCATTTCAAATACCCACCTGCATTCGTCAGTTCAGGAACCATATTAGGTGGGTCAGCGTTGCTCCCCCAGTATGGACACAAAAAATAGAGAACATCTATGAATTGCCTGGGATTCGAACACAGAGCCTTTCTGTTACAAGGCCTTTACCCCTACACAGTCCAAAATTCAACACTATACCTATTTTTATAAAAAAATAAGTTGCAATATATCATACTAGTTTTAAATTAAATTTTATATTTTCACAATTATTATTATTTAGAAAAAATAAAACTTCTTTTATATACCATAAGTGCTGTTCATGGCAAAACTATTAAACGCACTATAAAATTTTATGTTAAATCTTAATTATCAGGTGATACTATACAGTTTTACTGTTTTTACGAGGCTGAGACCGTAAACAAGTGCAAACCGGTTTCAGTCGCGTAAAAGCAATAAAGCTGTATAGTATAACATGATAATTAAGATTTTACGCAGAATCTTGTAGTGCGTCTAATAGAAATAGTGTAAAGGTAGGTATAGAAATAGTGTAAAAGTAGGCCAGGGACTGTAGGTAGAAATAGTGTAAAGATTAAAATAGTGCCATTTTTAAAAGCTCATATAATAAACATTCTAAAACAGGGCCGGATTTAAGCTTGGTGGGGCCCTAAGCTACTGAAAATGATGGGGCCCTTATAAGTTCAATTCCATTTCTAAACACCTAAAGTAAACTGCGACTATTTTTTATTGTTAAGTATTAGTATTATATTATTAAAATATTTGATAATATTATTTATTGTTAAATATATTAACCGTGATGAGACTATTATGTAGAACTTTTCTTTTATTGTACATATTTTTTGAACGAGGGGAAAAAGTTACAAAAGAAACACATTTTAAGCACAGAGAAAAAATTTCGCGTGCTGGGCCACTATATATTTAACAGAGGTTTTTTTTTAAGATTAATTTTGAATATATTTCATTTGCAATTTTTAATGATTTTTTAGTGAATTTTTTAGGCATGAAATTTTCTTTTCTTAGAAACATGAAATTTTGAATGAGCGTAGAAAATATGCAAAGAGTTAGAAAGAAAAGAAGAAAATTCAATTTGATTATTAGTTTTATTTTTTTTTATAACCGCCGTTGAACAACCGATTCAATTTTGAGTTTACGCCCTATCAACCAGGCTATCCCTGCAAAATTTATTAGTTTATTTTATAACAGACATTGCACAGTCGACCCAATTTCAAATTTACTTCTACTAATATTTAACTCCATAGCCTTGTAATTTTGAACCCAATCCAGAAGACAAGGGAACTGCTAGATTAGTACCCAGAGGTATTGTTATGAGAACTTGGAGGACTTTGTGACCCCGACAGATTTAACATGCACCAGTCACCATTTTATACATGGCTATTCCTCTTCCGGCTGGATTCAAACTCCCATTCTCACGAATACGAGTCCAACGCCCTATCAACCAGGCTATCCCGGCCAAATTTATTAATTTGTTTTATAATAGTCATTGCACAGTCGACCCAATTTAGAGTTTACTACTACTAATATTCAACTCCATAGCCTTGTAATTTTGAACCCAATCCGGAAGACAAGGGAACTGCTAGATTAGAACCCAGAGGTATATATTTGTTATAAGAACTTGGAGGACTTTGTGACCACGACAGATTTAACATGCATCAGTCACCATTTTTTGCATGGGTATTCTTCTGCCGGCTGGATTCAAACTCCCATTCTCACGAACACGAGTCCAACGCCCTATCAACCAGGTTATCCCGGCCAAACTTATTAGTTTATTTTACAACAGTCATTGCACAGCCAACCCAATTTCGAGTTTACGACTACTAATATTCAACTCCGTAGCCTTGTCATTTTGAACCCAATCCAGCAGTCCTTGGAGCAGGTGAGGGCCGTTATATTAATACTGTTTGTAAAAATAAAGCTGATATTATTTAATTGATGTTTATATTGAAAATATTTCTTCATTAATTTTGCTTTCTTTTTAATTATTTTAAGTACATTTGTAAAATTTTAGTGCAAGAAAAGAAATTGTCATTATTTATGTAAATTTTTGGCTTATATTTTTAAGGATTTATTAAAGAGTCTATTAAATATCAGAGAGAATAAATGTCATACTGGTTTAAAGTATCAGCTCTGCTCTTGATGGTGTATAGTGGCTAGGATGCGAAAGAGCAACAGTCCCGGCCATCCAGCCAAAACGAGCATTCAACACATCAATGGAACACACTAAAGCTTTATATCAATTAGCAATTAGTTTTAGATAATTACAATTGTAGAATAATTATCTTATTATACAATTAAATGTTTTAAAAGACAAATATCTGTTAATGTTTAACATTTAATCAACGAAAAAACCGAACCAATATAGAAATCTAACGAATTTATTATTTTTAATTACTGATAAAGTTTGTGACAGAAAAAAAAAATTAAAGCCTGATAGATTTCAGAATTTTAGAAACACCTTCTAGTTATACTATTCAATCAAATAGGTTTCGATATCTTTCATCCCGGTCACATTAGTGATTCAGCATATTTCGATATCATTTTTGTTTCGTTCTTAATTAATATTAATTTGTTTTCGACAGTTAATTTGTGTTAATTTGTTACTCTTCTACTACATTTTTGAGGAGTTTAAAATATAATATTGAGGATTTTAACTGAAATGAAATTTGCTTTTTTTGTATGCCTCTTTTATTACGTCATCATCACACCCACACGCAACTGTCTACTCTAAATAACGCTATATAGAATGAGATAGCAAAACAAACGTGTGTAGATATTTAAATTCTTATTCAAAAGTATTAGTTAATTTTTTTTTTTGAACTGACCATTTCTGTCCTTTTTTAGATATTTTAAAGTGCTATTTAAAACTGCTGCATATCACATGAAAGCAATAAATATATCATTTGTACAATTTTAAAGTAAAAAAAAGGGGAATTCTGATCCTTAGAAACACATATTAAATAGTCTAATAATCGAATGATGGGGCAAAAAAAAAAAAACTTTTTTACCTTTTAAAGTAAAAAATTGTTTATTTATAAATAATTTATTAATACTCAAATTGCTTGAAAGATGATATGTTTCCTACTAATGACAACGAAGGTTTTTGTTTTATTCAGTCATTTATTTATATTTATAATGTCCAACAATGCAAAAAGGAAAAAAAATGCATTTTGGGCTTCTGAGGGCCCCAGTTCCGAATAAAACTTTGAAAAAAGAGGAGGGAAAGTAAGATCTGGGGGCCCTTGTCATCTCGGGGCCCCAAGCTACAGCTTATTCAGCTTATACGTAAATCCGGCCTTACTACCAACCAGGATATCCCGGCCTATTCTATTTGCAAAATTTATTTAATTTACTTTAATAAGAGTCGTTGAACAGCCGACTAAATTTTTGGATTTACGACTACTAATGTTCAGCTTCGTAGCCTTGTCCTTTTGAACCCAATCCAGAAGACAAGGAAACTACTGTATTAAGTATTGGTAGAATTTTGCCTTCGTAGAGGAATTTTTAGATGGAACTAACCCGCATTTGCGTTACATGGAGAGGAAGACCACGTGAACCTCCCGCGGTTAGCCTGACTGCAAGCGAACTCCAACCCATGATCTGTCTACCACTGAGGATATTTCACGTCAGCATTGTGATCGGTGCAAGCCGGATGCGGAATTCGTATCGACCAGCCATTGCGGAATCGAATCCCGATTCAAATCATTGGAAGGCGAACGCTCTATCCCCTGAACCATCGCGGCTCAGGGATCAAGTAATGAAAGAAATTTGCCTTCGTGGAGGACTTCTTGATGAAACTAACCCGCATTTCCGTTACATCCCATCAGAAAAAACATAGTTTTTAAATGGCCGAGAATGAAAATTATAAGTTAATATTAAAGGGAGTTACGGGGTGTTTCGCATGCGTAGCGTCGGAACCGAAATTTATCAGTTTTTTAGATATTATTCACTCTTTTCAAGAGAAAAATAGTTATTTTTTAATATAGAACACTTCATTCACTTAATTATTTTCTTAATATTATTTTTTAACTACTTTTTCAATATTTCAAAGTGAATTAAGTGATCTATATATGAAAAGAGTTATTTTTTGTTTTGTTAAAGAGCGAATAATAGCAGCCAAAGGAACAAAAGTCATATCAAAAGAAACGCACGCATCACCCCCCGTAACTCTCCGTAATAATAACCCATAAATTTCAAACTCGGGCAGAAATTAGAGTTTAATGTGATGAAAAATTATACCCGAGGTTTTTTTTATAGACCCATTAATGGGCCGAAAATGCGCCAAAATATGTTTTGTTGACTCACCGGGAGGAGGTGCTTTAAGCTAAATATACGCGAGGCAGGTATGTGAAGCGTAGCGCAGTTGGTAGTGCTGTGGGCAAGGTAGATGTGTAGTCCTGGGTTCGAAACCCTGCGAGGGTCGACTTAATTTTTTTTAATATTTATTTTGTATTATGTTTTTAAATGTACTTTTCGACAATTTAACGTGAATCAAGTGTTCTGTATATAGAAATAACTATTTTTCCTTTACGAAATAGCGAATTATAGCTTATAAATTGATAAATTTTGATTATTTTTTATTATTTATTTATTTTATTTTATGTTATTTTTTTAACTTCTTTCTCAAAAGTTTTAGGAGAATAAAGTCGTCTACATATGAAAAGAATTATTTTTCTTTGCTATAGAGCGAATAAAGGTAGAAAAAGGGACAAAAGTCGTATCAGGAGGCTCGCACACATAACACCCCGTTACTCCCTATAATTATAACCTATAAATTTTAAACTCGGCACGAAATTAGAGTTTAATATAACAAACAATTATACTAATGGAATTTTTTTATAGACAAATAAGTGGGCCCACAATGGGCCAAAATAAGTTTTGATCACTAACCAGGAGGAGGTGCTTTAAGCTAAATATACGCGGGGCAGATGTGTGAAACGTGGCGCAGTTGGTAACGCTGCGGGCAAGGTTCATTTGCAGTCCCGGATTTCCTGGGTTCAAAACCCAGCAAGGGTCGACTTCAAAATGTATTAATTTATTTTATATTATGTTTTTTAATATACTTTTCGACAATTTAACGTGAATCAAGAGTTCTGTATATAGAAATAACTATCAGGAGGCATGCAAACATAACACCCCGTTACTCCCTTTAATATAAAGCTATAAATTTTAAACTCGGCACGAAATTAGGGTTTAATGTAACAAACAATTATGCCAAAGTAATTTTTTTATAGACAAATTAGTGGGCCCACAATGGGCCAAAATAAGATTTGATGACTAACCGGGAGGAGGTGCTTTAAGCTAAATATACGCTGGGCAGATGTATGAAGCGTGGCGCAGTTGGTAACGCTGCGGGCGAGGTTCATTTGCAGTCCCGGATTTCCTGGGTACGAAACCCAGCAAGGGTCGACTTTAAAATGTTTCAATTTATTTTATATTTTGTTTTTTAATATACTTTTCGACAATTTAACGTGAATCAAGAGTTCTGTATATAGAAATAACTATGTTTCCTGTATGGAATAGCGACAAATAGCTAATAAACTGATAAATTTTAATTACTTTTTATTTATTTATTTATTTTATTTTATGCCCGTTTTTTTAACGTCATTCTCATTATTTTTAAAAGAATAAAGTCTTTTATATATGAAAAGAATTATTTTTCTTTGCTAAAGAGCGAATAAAGGCTGAAAAAGGGACAAAAGTCGTATCAGGAGGCATGCAAACATAACACCCCGTTACTCCCTTTAATATAAAGCTATAAATTTTAAACTCGGCACGAAATTAGGGTTTAATGTAACAAACAATTATACCAAAGTAATTTTTTTATAGACAAATTAGTGGGCCCACAATGGGCCAAAATAAGATTTGATGACTAACCGGGAGGAGGTGCTTTAAGCTAAATATACGCTGGGCAGATGTATGAAGCGTGGCGCAGTTGGTAACGCTGCGGGCGAGGTTCATTTGCAGTCCCGGAATTCCTGGGTACGAAACCCAGCAAGGGTCGACTTTAAAATGTTTCAATTTATTTTATATTTTGTTTTTTAATATACTTTTCGACAATTTAACGTGAATCAAGAGTTTTGTATATAGAAATAACTATTTTTCCTGTATGAAATAGCGACAAATAGCTAATAAACTGATAAATTTTGATTACTTTTTATTTATTTATTAATTTTATTTTATGTCATTTTTTTTAACTTCATTCTCATTATTTTTAAGAGAATAAAGTCTTTTATATATGAAAAGAATTATTTTTCTTTGCTAAAGAGCGAATAAAGGCTGAAAAAGGGACGAAAGTCGTATCAGGAGGCACGCACACATAACACCCCGTTACTCCCTATAATATTAAGCTATAAATTTTAAACTCGGCACGAAATTAGGGTTTAATGTAACAAACAATTACACCAAAGTAAATTTTTTATAGACAAATTAGTGGGCCCACAATGGGCCAAAATAAGATTTGATGACTAACCGGGAGGAGGTGCTTTAAGCTAAATATACGCTGGGCAGATGTATGAAGCGTGGCGCAGTTGGTAACGCTGCGGGCGAGGTTCATTTGCAGTCCCGGATTTCATGGGTTCGAAACCCAGCAAGGGTCGACTTTAAAATGTTTTAATTTATTTTATATTATGTTTTTTAATATACTTTTCGACAATTTAACGTGAATCAAGAGTTCTGTATATAGAAATAACTATGTTTCCTGTATGAAATAGCGACAAATAGCTAATAAACTAATAAATTTTGATTACTTTTTATTTATTTATTTATTTTATTTTATGCCCGTTTTTTTAACGTCATTCTCATTATTTTTAAGAGAATAAAGTCTTTTATATATGAAAAGAATTATTTTTCTTTGCTAAAGAGCGAATAAAGGCTGAAAAAGGGACAAAAGTCGTATCAGAAGGCACGCACACTTAACACCCCGTTACTCCCTATAATATTAAGCTATAAATTTTAAACTCGGCACAAAATTAGTGTTTAATGTAACAAACAATTACACCAAAGTAAATTTTTTATAGACAAATTAGTGGGCCCACAATGGGCCAAAATAAGATTTGATGACTAACCGGGAGGAGGTGCTTTAAGCTAAATATACGCGGGGCAGATGTATGAAGCGTGGCGCAGTTGGTAACGCTGCGGGCGAGGTTCATCTGCAGTCCCGGATTTCATGGGTTCGAAACCCAGCAAGGGTCGACTTTAAAATGTTTTAATTTATTTTATATTATGTTTTTTAATATACTTTTCGACAATTTAACGTGAATCAAGAGTTCTGTATATAGAAATAACTATTTTTCCTGTATGAAATAGCGACAAATAGCTAATAAACTGATAAATTTTGATTACTTTTTATTTATTTATTTATTTTATTTTATGTTATTTTTTTAAACCTCATTCTCATTATTTTTAAGAGAATAAAGTCTTTTATATATGAAAAGAATTATTTTTCTTTGCTAAAGAGCGAATAAAGGCTGAAAAAAGAACAAAAGTCGTATCAGGAGGCATGCACACATAACACCCCGTTTCTCCCTATAATATTAAGCTATAAATTTTAATCTCGGCACGAAATTAGGGTTTAATGTAACAAACAATTATACCAAAGTAAATTTTTTATAGACAAATTAGTGGGCCCACAATGGGCCAAAGTAAGATTTGATGACTAACCGGGAAGAGGTGCTTTAAGCTAAATATACGCTGGGCAGATGCATGAAGCGTGGCGCAGTTGGTAACGCTGCGGGCGAGGTTCATTTGCAGTCCCGGATTTCATGGGTTCGAAAAACTGCAAGGGTCGACTTTAAAATGTTTTAATTTATTTTATATTATGTTTTTTAATATACTTTTCGACAATTTAACGTGAATCAAGAGTTCTGTTTTAGAAGTAACTATGTTTCCTGTATGAAATAGAAACAAATAGCTAATAAACTGATAAATTTTGATTACTTTTTATTTATTTATTTATTTTATTTTATGCCCGATTTTTTAACGTCATTCTCATTATTTTTAAGAGAATAAAGTCTTTTATATATGAAAAGAATTATTTTTCTTTGCTAAAGAGCGAATAAAGGCTGAAAAAGGGACAAAAGTCGTATCAGGAGGCATGCACACATAACACCCCGTTTCTCTCTATAATATTAAGCTATAAATTTTAAACTCGGCACGAAATTAGGGTTTAATGTAACAAACAATTACACCAAAGTAAATTTTTTATAGACAAATTAGTGGGCCCACAATGGGCCAAAATAAGATTTGATGACTAACCGGGAGGAGGTGCTTTAAGCTAAATATACGCGGGGCAGATGTGTGAAACGTGGCGCAGTTGGTAACGCTGCGGGCAAGGTTCATTTGCAGTCCCGGATTTCCTGGGTTCGAAACCCAGCAAGGGTCGACTTTAAAATGTCTTAATTTATTTTATATTATGTTTTTTAATATACTTTTCGACAATTTAACGTGAATCAAGAGTTCTGTATATAGAAATAACTATGTTTCCTGTATGAAATAGCGACAAATAGCTAATAAACTGATAAATTTTAATTACTTTTTATTTATTTATTTATTTTATTTTATGCCCGTTTTTTTAACGTCATTCTCATTATTTTTAAGAGAATAAAGTCTTTTATATATGAAAAGAATTATTTTTCTTTGCTAAAGAGCGAATAAAGGCTGAAAAAGGGACAAAAGTCGTATCAGGAGGCATGCAAACATAACACCCCGTTACTCCCTTTAATATAAAGCTATAAATTTTAAACTCGGCACGAAATTTGGGTTTAATGTAACAAACAATTATACCAAAGTAATTTTTTTATAGACAAATTAGTGGGCCCACAATGGGCCAAAATAAGATTTGATGACTAACCGGGAGGAGGTGCTTTAAGCTAAATATACGCTGGGCAGATGTATGAAGCGTGGCGCAGTTGGTAACGCTGCGGGCGAGGTTCATTTGCAGTCCCGGAATTCCTGGGTACGAAACCCAGCAAGGTTCGACTTTAAAATTTTTCAATTTATTTTATATTTTGTTTTTTAATACACTTTTCGACAATTTAACGTGAATCAAGAGTTTTGTATATAGAAATAACTATTTTTCCTGTATGAAATAGCGACAAATAGCTAATAAACTGATAAATTTTGATTACTTTTTATTTATTTATTAATTTTATTTTATGTCATTTTCTTTAACTTCATTCTCATTATTTTTAAGAGAATAAAGTCTTTTATATATGAAAAGAATTATTTTTCTTTGCTAAAGAGCGAATAAAGGCTGAAAAAGGGACAAAAGTCGTATCAGGAGGCACGCACACATAACAACCCGTTACTCCCTATAATATTAAGCTATAAATTTTAAACTCGGCACCAAATTAGGGTTTAATGTAACAAACAATTACACCAAAGTAAATTTTTTATAGACAAATTAGTGGGCCCACAATGGGCCAAAATAAGATTTGATGACTAACCGGGAGGAGGTGCTTTAAGCTAAATATACGCGGGGCAGATGTGTGAAACGTGGCGCAGTTGGTAACGCTGCGGGCAAGGTTCATTTGCAGTCCCGGATTTCCTGGGTTCGAAACCCAGCAAGGGTCGACTTTAAAATGTCTTAATTTATTTTATATTATGTTTTTTAATATACTTTTCGACAATTTAACGTGAATCAAGAGTTCTGTATATAGAAATAACTATGTTTCCTGTATGAAATAGCGACAAATAGCTAATAAACTGATAAATTTTAATTACTTTTTATTTATTTATTTATTTTATTTTATGTCATTTTTTTAAACTTCATTCTCATTATTTTTAAGAGAATAAAGTCTTTTATATATGAAAGGTATTATTTTTCTTTGCTAAAGAGCGAATAAAGGCTGAAAAAAGGACAAAAGTCGTATCAGGAGGCATGCACACATAACACCCCGTTTCTCCCTATAATATTAAGCTATAAATTTTAAACTCGGCACGAAATTAGGGTTTAATGTAACAAACAATTATACCAAAGTAAATTTTTTATAGACAAATTAGTGGGCCCACAATGGGCCAAAGTAAGATTTGATGACTAACCGGGAAGAGGTGCTTTAAGCTAAATATACGCTGGGCAGATGCATGAAGCGTGGCGCAGTTGGTAACGCTGCGGGCGAGGTTCACTTGCAGTCCCGGATTTCATGGGTTCGAAAAACAGCAAGGGTCGACTTTAAAATGTTTTAATTTATTTTATATTATGTTTTTTAATATACTTTTCGACAATTTAACGTGAATCAAGAGTTCTGTTTATAGAAGTAACTATGTTTCCTGTATGAAATAGAAACAAATAGCTAATAAACTGATAAATTTTGATTACTTTTTATTTATTTATTTATTTTATTTTATGCCCGTTTTTTTAACGTCATTCTCATTATTTTTAAGAGAATAAAGTATTTTATATATGAAAAGAATTATTTTTCTTTGCTAAAGAGCGAATAAAGGCTGAAAAAGGGACAAAAGTCGTATCAGGAGGCACGCACACATAACACCCCGTTACTCCCTATAATATTAAGCTATAAATTTTAAACTCGGCACGAAATTAGGGTTTAATGTAACAAACAATTACACCAAAGTAAATTTTTTATAGACAAATTAGTGGGCCCACAATGGGCCAAAATAATATTTGATGACTAACCGGGAGGAGGTGCTTTAAGCTAAATATACGCGGGGCAGATGTATGAAGCGTGACGCAGTTGGTAACGCTGCGGGCGAGGTTCATCTGCAGTCCCGGATTTCATGGGTTCGAAACCCAGCTAGGGTCGACTTTAAAATGTTTTAATTTATTTTATATTATGTTTTTTAATATACTTTTCGACAATTTAACGTGAATCAAGAGTTCTGTATATAGAAATAACTATTTTTCCTGTATGAAATAGCGACAAATAGCTAATAAACTGATAAATTTTGATTACTTTTTATTTATTTATTTATTTTATTTTATGTCATTTTTTTAAACTTCATTCTCATTATTTTTAAGAGAATAAAGTCTTTTATATATGAAAAGAATTATTTTTCTTTGCTAAAGAGCGAATAAAGGCTGAAAAAGGGACAAAAGTCGTATCAGGAGGCATGCAAACATAACACCCAGTTACTCCCTTTAATACAAAGCTATAAATTTTATACTCGGCACGAAATTAGGGTTTAATGTAACAAACATTTATACCAAAGTAATTTTTTTATAGACAAATTAGTGGGCCCACAATGGGCCAAAATAAGATTTGATGACTAACCGGGAGGAGGTGCTTTAAGCTAAATATACGCTGGTCAGATGTATGAAGCGTGGCGCAGTTGGTAACGATGCGGGCGAGGTTCATTTGCAGTCCCGGAATTCCTGGGTACGAAACCCAGCAAGGGTCGACTTTAAAATGTTTCAATTTATTTTATATTTTGTTTTTTAATATACTTTTCGACAATTTAACGTGAATCAAGAGTTTTGTATATAGAAATAACTATTTTTCCTGCATGAAATAGCGACAAATAGCTAATAAACTGATAAATTTTGATTACTTTTTATTTATTTATTAATTTTATTTTATGTCATTTTTTTTAACTTCATTCTCATTATTTTTAAGAGAATAAAGTCTTTTATATATGAAAAGAATTATTTTTTTTTGCTAAAGAGCGAATAAAGGCTGAAAATGGGACAAAAGTCGTATCAGGAGGCACGCACACATAACACCCCGTTACTCCCTATAATATTAAGCTATAAATTTTAAACTCGGCACGAAATTAGGGTTTAATGTAACAAACAATTACACCAAAGTAAATTTTTTATAGACAAATTAGTGGGCCCACAATGGGCCAAAATAAGATTTGATGACTAACCGGGAGGAGGTGCTTTAAGCTAAATATACGCTGGGCAGATGTATGAAGCGTGGCGCAGTTGGCAACGCTGCGGGCGAGGTTCATTTGCAGTCCCGGATTTCATGGGTTCGAAACCCATCAAGGGTCGACTTTAAAATATTTTAATTTATTTTATATTTTGTTTTTTAATATACTTTTCGACAATTTAACGTGAATCAAGAGTTTTGTATATAGAAATAACTATTTTTCCTGTATGAAATAGCGACAAATAGCTAATAAACTGATAAATTTTGATTACTTTTTATTTATTTATTAATTTTATTTTATGTCATTTTTTTTAACTTCATTCTCATTATTTTTAAGAGAATAAAGTCTTTTATATATGAAAAGAATTATTTTTCTTTGCTAAAGAGCGAATAAAGGCTGAAAAAGGGACGAAAGTCGTATCAGGAGGCACGCACACATAACACCCCGTTACTCCCTATAATATTAAGCTATAAATTTTAAACTCGGCACGAAATTAGGGTTTAATGTAACAAACAATTACACCAAAGTAAATTTTTTATAGACAAATTAGTGGGCCCACAATGGGCCAAAATAAGATTTGATGACTAACCGGGAGGAGGTGCTTTAAGCTAAATATACGCTGGGCAGATGTATGAAGCGTGGCGCAGTTGGTAACGCTGCGGGCGAGGTTCATTTGCAGTCCCGGATTTCATGGGTTCGAAACCCAGCAAGGGTCGACTTTAAAATGTTTTAATTTATTTTATATTATGTTTTTTAATATACTTTTCGACAATTTAACGTGAATCAAGAGTTCTGTATATAGAAATAACTATGTTTCCTGTATGAAATAGCGACAAATAGCTAATAAACTAATAAATTTTGATTACTTTTTATTTATTTATTTATTTTATTTTATGCCCGTTTTTTTAACGTCATTCTCATTATTTTTAAGAGAATAAAGTCTTTTATATATGAAAAGAATTATTTTTCTTTGCTAAAGAGCGAATAAAGGCTGAAAAAGGGACAAAAGTCGTATCAGAAGGCACGCACACTTAACACCCCGTTACTCCCTATAATATTAAGCTATAAATTTTAAACTCGGCACAAAATTAGGGTTTAATGTAACAAACAATTACACCAAAGTAAATTTTTTATAGACAAATTAGTGGGCCCACAATGGGCCAAAATAAGATTTGATGACTAACCGGGAGGAGGTGCTTTAAGCTAAATATACGCGGGGCAGATGTATGAAGCGTGGCGCAGTTGGTAACGCTGCAGGCGAGGTTCATCTGCAGTCCCGGATTTCATGGGTTCGAAACCCAGCAAGGGTCGACTTTAAAATGTTTTAATTTATTTTATATTATGTTTTTTAATATACTTTTCGACAATTTAACGTGAATCAAGAGTTCTGTATATAGAAATAACTATTTTTCCTGTATGAAATAGCGACAAATAGCTAATAAACTGATAAATTTTGATTACTTTTTATTTATTTATTTATTTTATTTTATGTTATTTTTTTAAACCTCATTCTCATTATTTTTAAGAGAATAAAGTCTTTTATATATGAAAAGAATTATTTTTCTTTGCTAAAGAGCGAATAAAGGCTGAAAAAAGAACAAAAGTCGTATCAGGAGGCATGCACACATAACACCCCGTTTCTCCCTATAATATTAAGCTATAAATTTTAATCTCGGCACGAAATTAGGGTTTAATGTAACAAACAATTATACCAAAGTAAATTTTTTATAGACAAATTAGTGGGCCCACAATGGGCCAAAGTAAGATTTGATGACTAACCGGGAAGAGGTGCTTTAAGCTAAATATACGCTGGGCAGATGCATGAAGCGTGGCGCAGTTGGTAACGCTGCGGGCGAGGTTCATTTGCAGTCCCGGATTTCATGGGTTCGAAAAACTGCAAGGGTCGACTTTAAAATGTTTTAATTTATTTTATATTATGTTTTTTAATATACTTTTCGACAATTTAACGTGAATCAAGAGTTCTGTTTTAGAAGTAACTATGTTTCCTGTATGAAATAGAAACAAATAGCTAATAAACTGATAAATTTTGATTACTTTTTATTTATTTATTTATTTTATTTTATGCCCGATTTTTTAACGTCATTCTCATTATTTTTAAGAGAATAAAGTCTTTTATATATGAAAAGAATTATTTTTCTTTGCTAAAGAGCGAATAAAGGCTGAAAAAGGGACAAAAGTCGTATCAGGAGGCATGCACACATAACACCCCGTTTCTCTCTATAATATTAAGCTATAAATTTTAAACTCGGCACGAAATTAGGGTTTAATGTAACAAACAATTACACCAAAGTAAATTTTTTATAGACAAATTAGTGGGCCCACAATGGGCCAAAATAAGATTTGATGACTAACCGGGAGGAGGTGCTTTAAGCTAAATATACGCGGGGCAGATGTGTGAAACGTGGCGCAGTTGGTAACGCTGCGGGCAAGGTTCATTTGCAGTCCCGGATTTCCTGGGTTCGAAACCCAGCAAGGGTCGACTTTAAAATGTCTTAATTTATTTTATATTATGTTTTTTAATATACTTTTCGACAATTTAACGTGAATCAAGAGTTCTGTATATAGAAATAACTATGTTTCCTGTATGAAATAGCGACAAATAGCTAATAAACTGATAAATTTTAATTACTTTTTATTTATTTATTTATTTTATTTTATGCCCGTTTTTTTAACGTCATTCTCATTATTTTTAAGAGAATAAAGTCTTTTATATATGAAAAGAATTATTTTTCTTTGCTAAAGAGCGAATAAAGGCTGAAAAAGGGACAAAAGTCGTATCAGGAGGCATGCAAACATAACACCCCGTTACTCCCTTTAATATAAAGCTATAAATTTTAAACTCGGCACGAAATTTGGGTTTAATGTAACAAACAATTATACCAAAGTAATTTTTTTATAGACAAATTAGTGGGCCCACAATGGGCCAAAATAAGATTTGATGACTAACCGGGAGGAGGTGCTTTAAGCTAAATATACGCTGGGCAGATGTATGAAGCGTGGCGCAGTTGGTAACGCTGCGGGCGAGGTTCATTTGCAGTCCCGGAATTCCTGGGTACGAAACCCAGCAAGGTTCGACTTTAAAATTTTTCAATTTATTTTATATTTTGTTTTTTAATACACTTTTCGACAATTTAACGTGAATCAAGAGTTTTGTATATAGAAATAACTATTTTTCCTGTATGAAATAGCGACAAATAGCTAATAAACTGATAAATTTTGATTACTTTTTATTTATTTATTAATTTTATTTTATGTCATTTTCTTTAACTTCATTCTCATTATTTTTAAGAGAATAAAGTCTTTTATATATGAAAAGAATTATTTTTCTTTGCTAAAGAGCGAATAAAGGCTGAAAAAGGGACAAAAGTCGTATCAGGAGGCACGCACACATAACAACCCGTTACTCCCTATAATATTAAGCTATAAATTTTAAACTCGGCACCAAATTAGGGTTTAATGTAACAAACAATTACACCAAAGTAAATTTTTTATAGACAAATTAGTGGGCCCACAATGGGCCAAAATAAGATTTGATGACTAACCGGGAGGAGGTGCTTTAAGCTAAATATACGCGGGGCAGATGTGTGAAACGTGGCGCAGTTGGTAACGCTGCGGGCAAGGTTCATTTGCAGTCCCGGATTTCCTGGGTTCGAAACCCAGCAAGGGTCGACTTTAAAATGTCTTAATTTATTTTATATTATGTTTTTTAATATACTTTTCGACAATTTAACGTGAATCAAGAGTTCTGTATATAGAAATAACTATGTTTCCTGTATGAAATAGCGACAAATAGCTAATAAACTGATAAATTTTAATTACTTTTTATTTATTTATTTATTTTATTTTATGTCATTTTTTTAAACTTCATTCTCATTATTTTTAAGAGAATAAAGTCTTTTATATATGAAAGGTATTATTTTTCTTTGCTAAAGAGCGAATAAAGGCTGAAAAAAGGACAAAAGTCGTATCAGGAGGCATGCACACATAACACCCCGTTTCTCCCTATAATATTAAGCTATAAATTTTAAACTCGGCACGAAATTAGGGTTTAATGTAACAAACAATTATACCAAAGTAAATTTTTTATAGACAAATTAGTGGGCCCACAATGGGCCAAAGTAAGATTTGATGACTAACCGGGAAGAGGTGCTTTAAGCTAAATATACGCTGGGCAGATGCATGAAGCGTGGCGCAGTTGGTAACGCTGCGGGCGAGGTTCACTTGCAGTCCCGGATTTCATGGGTTCGAAAAACAGCAAGGGTCGACTTTAAAATGTTTTAATTTATTTTATATTATGTTTTTTAATATACTTTTCGACAATTTAACGTGAATCAAGAGTTCTGTTTATAGAAGTAACTATGTTTCCTGTATGAAATAGAAACAAATAGCTAATAAACTGATAAATTTTGATTACTTTTTATTTATTTATTTATTTTATTTTATGCCCGTTTTTTTAACGTCATTCTCATTATTTTTAAGAGAATAAAGTATTTTATATATGAAAAGAATTATTTTTCTTTGCTAAAGAGCGAATAAAGGCTGAAAAAGGGACAAAAGTCGTATCAGGAGGCACGCACACATAACACCCCGTTACTCCCTATAATATTAAGCTATAAATTTTAAACTCGGCACGAAATTAGGGTTTAATGTAACAAACAATTACACCAAAGTAAATTTTTTATAGACAAATTAGTGGGCCCACAATGGGCCAAAATAATATTTGATGACTAACCGGGAGGAGGTGCTTTAAGCTAAATATACGCGGGGCAGATGTATGAAGCGTGGCGCAGTTGGTAACGCTGCGGGCGAGGTTCATCTGCAGTCCCGGATTTCATGGGTTCGAAACCCAGCTAGGGTCGACTTTAAAATGTTTTAATTTATTTTATATTATGTTTTTTAATATACTTTTCGACAATTTAACGTGAATCAAGAGTTCTGTATATAGAAATAACTATTTTTCCTGTATGAAATAGCGACAAATAGCTAATAAACTGATAAATTTTGATTACTTTTTATTTATTTATTTATTTTATTTTATGTCATTTTTTTAAACTTCATTCTCATTATTTTTAAGAGAATAAAGTCTTTTATATATGAAAAGAATTATTTTTCTTTGCTAAAGAGCGAATAAAGGCTGAAAAAGGGACAAAAGTCGTATCAGGAGGCATGCAAACATAACACCCAGTTACTCCCTTTAATACAAAGCTATAAATTTTATACTCGGCACGAAATTAGGGTTTAATGTAACAAACATTTATACCAAAGTAATTTTTTTATAGACAAATTAGTGGGCCCACAATGGGCCAAAATAAGATTTGATGACTAACCGGGAGGAGGTGCTTTAAGCTAAATATACGCTGGTCAGATGTATGAAGCGTGGCGCAGTTGGTAACGATGCGGGCGAGGTTCATTTGCAGTCCCGGAATTCCTGGGTACGAAACCCAGCAAGGGTCGACTTTAAAATGTTTCAATTTATTTTATATTTTGTTTTTTAATATACTTTTCGACAATTTAACGTGAATCAAGAGTTTTGTATATAGAAATAACTATTTTTCCTGCATGAAATAGCGACAAATAGCTAATAAACTGATAAATTTTGATTACTTTTTATTTATTTATTAATTTTATTTTATGTCATTTTTTTTAACTTCATTCTCATTATTTTTAAGAGAATAAAGTCTTTTATATATGAAAAGAATTATTTTTTTTTGCTAAAGAGCGAATAAAGGCTGAAAATGGGACAAAAGTCGTATCAGGAGGCACGCACACATAACACCCCGTTACTCCCTATAATATTAAGCTATAAATTTTAAACTCGGCACGAAATTAGGGTTTAATGTAACAAACAATTACACCAAAGTAAATTTTTTATAGACAAATTAGTGGGCCCACAATGGGCCAAAATAAGATTTGATGACTAACCGGGAGGAGGTGCTTTAAGCTAAATATACGCTGGGCAGATGTATGAAGCGTGGCGCAGTTGGCAACGCTGCGGGCGAGGTTCATTTGCAGTCCCGGATTTCATGGGTTCGAAACCCATCAAGGGTCGACTTTAAAATATTTTAATTTATTTTATATTTTGTTTTTTAATATACTTTTCGACAATTTAACGTGAATCAAGAGTTTTGTATATAGAAATAACTATTTTTCCTGTATGAAATAGCGACAAATAGCTAATAAACTGATAAATTTTGATTACTTTTTATTTATTTATTAATTTTATTTTATGCCCGTTTTTTTAACGTCATTCTCATTATTTTTAAGAGAATAAAGTCTTTTATGTATGAAAAGAATTATTTTTCTTTGCTAAAGAGCGAATAAAGGCTGAAAAAGGGACAAAAGTCGTATCAGGAGGCATGCAAACATAACACCCCGTTAATCCCTTTAATATAAAGCTATAAATTTTAAACTCGGCACGAAATTAGGGTTTAATGTAACAAACAATTATACCAAAGTAATTTTTTTATAGACAAATTAGCGGGCCCACAATGGGCCAAAATAAGATTTGATGACTAACCGGGAAGAGGTGCTTTAAGCTAAATATACGCTGGGCAGATGTATGAAGCGTGGCACAGTTGGTAACGCTGCGGGCGAGGTTCATTTGCAGTCCCGGATTTCCTGGTTTCGAAACCCAGCAAGGGTCGACTTTAAAATGTTTTAATTTATTTTATATTATGTTTTTTAATTTACTTTTCGACAATTTAACGTGAATCAAGAGTTCTGTATATAGAAATAACTATGTTTCCTGTATGAAATAGCGACAAATAGCTAATAAACTGATAAATTTTGATTACTTTTTATTTATTTATTAATTTTATTTTATGCCCGTTTTTTTAACGTCATTCTCATTATTTTTAAGAGAATAAAGTCTTTTATGTATGAAAAGAATTATTTTTCTTTGCTAAAGAGCGAATAAAGGCTGAAAAAGGGACAAAAGTCGTATCAGGAGGCATGCAAACATAACACCCCGTTACTCCCTTTAATATAAAGCTATAAATTTTAAACTCGGCACGAAATTAGGGTTTAATGTAACAAACAATTATACCAAAGTAATTTTTTTATAGACAAATTAGCGGGCCCACAATGGGCCAAAATAAGATTTGATGACTAACCGGGAAGAGGTGCTTTAAGCTAAATATACGCTGGGCAGATGTATGAAGCGTGGCACAGTTGGTAACGCTGCGGGCGAGCTTCATTTGCAGTCCCGGATTTCCTGGTTTCGAAACCCAGCAAGGGTCGACTTTAAAATGTTTTAATTTATTTTATATTATGTTTTTTAATATACTTTTCGACAATTTAACGTGAATCAAGAGTTCTGTATATAGAAATAACTATGTTTCCTGTATGAAATAGCGACAAATAGCTAATAAACTGATAAATTTTGATTACTTTTTATTTATTTATTAATTTTATTTTATGTCATTTTTTTTAACTCCATTCTCATTATTTTTAAGAGAATAAAGTCTTTTATATATGAAAAGAGTTATTTTTCTTTGCTAAAGAGCGAATAAAGGCTGAAAAAGGGACAAAAGTCGTATCAGGAGGCACACACACATAACACCCCGTTACTCCCTATAATATTAAGCTATAAATTTTAAACTCGGCACGAAATTAGGGTTTAATGTAACAAACAATTACACCAAAGTAAATTTTTTATAGACAAATTAGTGGGCCCACAATGGGCCGAAATAAGATTTGATGACTAACCGGGAGGAGGTGCTTTAAGCTAAATATACGCGGGGCAGATGTATGAAGCGTGGCGCAGTTGGTAACGCTGCGGGCGAGGTTCATTTGCAGTCCCGGATTTCATGGGTTTGAAACCCAGCAAGGGTCGACTTTAAAATGTTTCAATTTATTTTATATTTTGTTTTTTAATATACTTTTCGACAATTTAACGTGAATCAAGAGTTTTGTATATAGAAATAACTATTTCCCTGTATGAAATAGCGACAAATAGCTAATAAACTGATAAATTTTGATTACTTTTTATTTATTTATTAATTTTATTTTATGTCAATTTTTTTACTTCATTCTCATTACTGTTAAGAGAATAAAGTCATTTATATATGAAAAGAATTATTTTTCTTTGCTAAAGAGCGAATAAAGGCTAAAAAAGGGACAAAAGTCGTATCAGGAGGCACGCACACATAACACCCCGTTACTCCCTATAATACTAAGCTATAAATTTTAAACTCGGCACGAAATTAGGGTTTAATGTAACAAACAATTACACCAAAGTAAATGTTTTATAGACAAATTAGTGGGTCCACAATGGGCCAAAATAAGATTTGATGACTAACCGGGATTAGGTGCTTTAAGCTAAATATACGCGGGGCAGATGTATGAAGCGTGGCGCAGTAGGTAACGCTGCGGGCGAGGTTCATTTGCAGTCCCGGATTTCATGGGTTCGAAACCCAGCAAGGGTCGACTTTAAAATGTTTTAATTTATTTTATATTATGTTTTTTAATATACTTTTCGACAATTTAACGTGAATCAAGAGTTCTGTATATAGAAATAACTATTTTTCCTGCATGAAATAGCGACAAATAGCTAATAAACTGATAAATTTTGATTACTTTTTATTTATTTATTAATTTTATTTTATGTCATTTTTTTTAACTTCATTCTCATTATTTTTAAGAGAATAAAGTCTTTTATATATGAAAAGAATTATTTTTTTTTGCTAAAGAGCGAATAAAGGCTGAAAATGGGACAAAAGTCGTATCAGGAGGCACGCACACATAACACCCCGTTACTCCCTATAATATTAAGCTATAAATTTTAAACTCGGCACGAAATTAGGGTTTAATGTAACAAACAATTACACCAAAGTAAATTTTTTATAGACAAATTAGTGGGCCCACAATGGGCCAAAATAAGATTTGATGACTAACCGGGAGGAGGTGCTTTAAGCTAAATATACGCTGGGCAGATGTATGAAGCGTGGCGCAGTTGGCAACGCTGCGGGCGAGGTTCATTTGCAGTCCCGGATTTCATGGGTTCGAAACCCATCAAGGGTCGACTTTAAAATATTTTAATTTATTTTATATTTTGTTTTTTAATATACTTTTCGACAATTTAACGTGAATCAAGAGTTTTGTATATAGAAATAACTATTTTTCCTGTATGAAACAGCGACAAATAGCTAATAAACTGATAAATTTTGATTACTTTTTATTTATTTATTAATTTTATTTTATGCCCGTTTTTTTAACGTCATTCTCATTATTTTTAAGAGAATAAAGTCTTTTATGTATGAAAAGAATTATTTTTCTTTGCTAAAGAGCGAATAAAGGCTGAAAAAGGGACAAAAGTCGTATCAGGAGGCATGCAAACATAACACCCCGTTACTCCCTTTAATATAAAGCTATAAATTTTAAACTCGGCACGAAATTAGGGTTTAATGTAACAAACAATTATACCAAAGTAATTTTTTTATAGACAAATTAGCGGGCCCACAATGGGCCAAAATAAGATTTGATGACTAACCGGGAAGAGGTGCTTTAAGCTAAATTTACGCTGGGCAGATGTATGAAGCGTGGCACAGTTGGTAACGCTGCGGGCGAGGTTCATTTGCAGTCCCGGATTTCCTGGTTTCGAAACCCAGCAAGGGTCGACTTTAAAATGTTTTAATTTATTTTATATTATGTTTTTTAATTTACTTTTCGACAATTTAACGTGAATCAAGAGTTCTGTATATAGAAATAACTATGTTTCCTGTATGAAATAGCGACAAATAGCTAATAAACTGATAAATTTTGATTACTTTTTATTTATTTATTAATTTTATTTTATGTCATTTTTTTTAACTCCATTCTCATTATTTTTAAGAGAATAAAGTCTTTTATATATGAAAAGAGTTATTTTTCTTTGCTAAAGAGCGAATAAAGGCTGAAAAAGGGACAAAAGTCGTATCAGGAGGCACGCACACATAACACCCCGTTACTCCCTATAATATTAAGCTATAAATTTTAAACTCGGCACGAAATTAGGGTTTAATGTAACAAACAATTACACCAAAGTAAATTTTTTATAGACAAATTAGTGGGCCCACAATGGGCCAAAATAAGATTTGATGACAAACCGGGAGGAGGTGCTTTAAGCTAAATATACGCGGGGCAGATGTATGAAGCGTGGCGCAGTTGGTAACGCTGCGTGCGAGGTTCATTTGCAGTCCCGGATTTCATGGGTTTGAAACCCAGCAAGGGTCGACTTTAAAATGTTTCAATTTATTTTATATTTTGTTTTTTAATATACTTTTCGACAATTTAACGTGAATCAAGAGTTTTGTATATAGAAATAACTATTTCCCTGTATGAAATAGCGACAAATAGCTAATAAACTGATAAATTTTGATTACTTTTTATTTATTTATTAATTTTATTTTATGTCAATTTTTTTACTTCATTCTCATTACTGTTAAGAGAATAAAGTCATTTATATATGAAAAGAATTATTTTTCTTTGCTAAAGAGCGAATAAAGGCTAAAAAAGGGACAAAAGTCGTATCAGGAGGCACGCACACATAACACCCCGTTACTCCCTATAATACTAAGCTATAAATTTTAAACTCGGCACGAAATTAGGGTTTAATGTAACAAACAATTACACCAAAGTAAATGTTTTATAGACAAATTAGTGGGTCCACAATGGGCCAAAATAAGATTTGATGACTAACCGGGAGGAGGTGCTTTAAGCTAAATATACGCGGGGCAGATGTATGAAGCGTGGCGCAGTAGGTAACGCTGCGGGCGAGGTTCATTTGCAGTCCCGGATTTCATGGGTTCGAAACCCAGCAAGGGTCGACTTTAAAATGTTTTAATTTATTTTATATTATGTTTTTTAATATACTTTTCGACAATTTAACGTGAATCAAGAGTTCTGTATATAGAAATAACTATTTTTCCTGCATGAAATAGCGACAAATAGCTAATAAACTGATAAATTTTGATTACTTTTTATTTATTTATTAATTTTATTTTATGTCATTTTTTTTAACTTCATTCTCATTATTTTTAAGAGAATAAAGTCTTTTATATATGAAAAGAATTATTTTTTTTTTGCTAAAGAGCGAATAAAGGCTGAAAATGGGACAAAAGTCGTATCAGGAGGCACGCACACATAACACCCCGTTACTCCCTATAATATTAAGCTATAAATTTTAAACTCGGCACGAAATTAGGGTTTAATGTAACAAACAATTACACCAAAGTAAATTTTTTATAGACAAATTAGTGGGCCCACAATGGGCCAAAATAAGATTTGATGACTAACCGGGAGGAGGTGCTTTAAGCTAAATATACGCTGGGCAGATGTATGAAGCGTGGCGCAGTTGGCAACGCTGCGGGCGAGGTTCATTTGCAGTCCCGGATTTCATGGGTTCGAAACCCATCAAGGGTCGACTTTAAAATATTTTAATTTATTTTATATTTTGTTTTTTAATATACTTTTCGACAATTTAACGTGAATCAAGAGTTTTGTATATAGAAATAACTATTTTTCCTGTATGAAACAGCGACAAATAGCTAATAAACTGATAAATTTTGATTACTTTTTATTTATTTATTAATTTTATTTTATGCCCGTTTTTTTAACGTCATTCTCATTATTTTTAAGAGAATAAAGTCTTTTATGTATGAAAAGAATTATTTTTCTTTGCTAAAGAGCGAATAAAGGCTGAAAAAGGGACAAAAGTCGTATCAGGAGGCATGCAAACATAACACCCCGTTACTCCCTTTAATATAAAGCTATAAATTTTAAACTCGGCACGAAATTAGGGTTTAATGTAACAAACAATTATACCAAAGTAATTTTTTTATAGACAAATTAGCGGGCCCACAATGGGCCAAAATAAGATTTGATGACTAACCGGGAAGAGGTGCTTTAAGCTAAATTTACGCTGGGCAGATGTATGAAGCGTGGCACAGTTGGTAACGCTGCGGGCGAGGTTCATTTGCAGTCCCGGATTTCCTGGTTTCGAAACCCAGCAAGGGTCGACTTTAAAATGTTTTAATTTATTTTATATTATGTTTTTTAATATACTTTTCGACAATTTAACGTGAATCAAGAGTTCTGTATATAGAAATAACTATGTTTCCTGTATGAAATAGCGACAAATAGCTAATAAACTGATAAATTTTGATTACTTTTTATTTATTTATTAATTTTATTTTATGTCATTTTTTTTAACTCCATTCTCATTATTTTTAAGAGAATAAAGTCTTTTATATATGAAAAGAGTTATTTTTCTTTGCTAAAGAGCGAATAAAGGCTGAAAAAGGGACAAAAGTCGTATCAGGAGGCACGCACACATAACACCCCGTTACTCCCTATAATATTAAGCTATAAATTTTAAACTCGGCACGAAATTAGGGTTTAATGTAACAAACAATTACACCAAAGTAAATTTTTTATAGACAAATTAGTGGGCCCACAATGGGCCAAAATAAGATTTGATGACAAACCGGGAGGAGGTGCTTTAAGCTAAATATACGCGGGGCAGATGTATGAAGCGTGGCGCAGTTGGTAACGCTGCGTGCGAGGTTCATTTGCAGTCCCGGATTTCATGGGTTTGAAACCCAGCAAGGGTCGACTTTAAAATGTTTCAATTTATTTTATATTTTGTTTTTTAATATACTTTTCGACAATTTAACGTGAATCAAGAGTTTTGTATATAGAAATAACTATTTCCCTGTATGAAATAGCGACAAATAGCTAATAAACTGATAAATTTTGATTACTTTTTATTTATTTATTAATTTTATTTTATGTCAATTTTTTTACTTCATTCTCATTACTGTTAAGAGAATAAAGTCATTTATATATGAAAAGAATTATTTTTCTTTGCTAAAGAGCGAATAAAGGCTAAAAAAGGGACAAAAGTCGTATCAGGAGGCACGCACACATAACACCCCGTTACTCCCTATAATACTAAGCTATAAATTTTAAACTCGGCACGAAATTAGGGTTTAATGTAACAAACAATTACACCAAAGTAAATGTTTTATAGACAAATTAGTGGGTCCACAATGGGCCAAAATAAGATTTGATGACTAACCGGGAGGAGGTGCTTTAAGCTAAATATACGCGGGGCAGATGTATGAAGCGTGGCGCAGTAGGTAACGCTGCAGGCGAGGTTCATTTGCAGTCCCGGATTTCATGGGTTCGAAACCCAGCAAGGGTCGACTTTAAAATGTTTTAATTTATTTTATATTATGTTTTTTAATATACTTTTCGACAATTTAACGTGAATCAAGAGTTCTGTATATAGAAATAACTATTTTTCCTGTATGAAATAGCGACAAATAGCTAATAAACTGATAAATTTTGATTACTTTTTAGTTATTTATTTATTTTACTTTATGTCATTTTTAACTTCATTCTCATTATTTTTAAGAGAATAAAGTCTTTTATATATGAAAAGAATTATTTTCTTTGCTAAAGAGCGAATAAAGGCTAAAAAAGGGACAAAAGTCGTATCAGGAGGCACGCACACATAACACCCCGTTACTCCCTATAATATTAAGCTATAAATTTTAAACTCGGCACGAAATTAGGGTTTAATGTAACAAACAATTACACCAAAGTAAATTTTTTATAGACAAATTAGTGGGTCCACAATGGGCCAAAATAAGATTTGATGACTAACCGGGAGGAGGTGCTTTAAGCTAAATATACGCGGGGCAGATGTATGAAGCGTGGCGCAGTTGGTAACGCTGCGGGCGAGGTTCATTTGCAGTCCCGGATTTCATGGGTTCGAAACCCAGCAAGGGTCGACTTTAAAATGTTTTAATTTATTTTATATTATGTTTTTTAATATACTTTTCGACAATTTAACGTGAATCAAGAGTTCTGTATATAGAAATAACTATTTTTCCTGCATGAAATAGCGACAAATAGCTAATAAACTGATAAATTTTGATTACTTTTTATTTATTTATTTATTTTATTTTATGCCCGTTTTTTTAACGTCATTCTCATTATTTTTAAGAGAATAAAGTCTATTATATATGAAAAGAATTATTTTTCTTTGCTAAAGAGCGAATAAAGGCGGAAAAAGGAACAAAAGTCGTATCAAGAGGCACGCACACATAACACCCCGTTACTCCCTATAATATTAAGTTATAAATTTTAAACTCGGCACGAAATTAGGGTTTAATGTAACAAACAATTATACCAAAGTAAATTTTTTATAGACAAATTAGTGGGCCCACAATGCGCCGAAATAAGATTTGATGACTAACCGGGAGGAGGTGCTTTAAGCTAAATATACGCGGGGCAGATGTATGAAGCGTGTCACAGTTGGTAACGCTGCGGGCGAGGTTCATTTGCAGTCCCGGATTTCATGGGTTCGAAACCCAGCAAGGGTCGACTTTAAAATGTTTTAATTTATTTTATATTATGTTTTTTAATATACTTTTCGACAATTTAACGTGAATCAAGAGTTCTGTATATAGAAATAACTATTTTTCCTGCATGAAATAGCGACAAATAGCTAATAAACTGATAAATTTTGATTACTTTTTATTTATTTATTTATTTTATTTTATGCCCGTTTTTTTAACGTCATTCTCATTATTTTTAAGAGAATAAAGTCTATTATATATGAAAAGAATTATTTTTCTTTGCTAAAGAGCGAATAAAGGCTGAAAAAGGAACAAAAGTCGTATCAAGAGGCACGCACACATAACACCCCGTTACTCCCTATAATATTAAGTTATAAATTTTAAACTCGGCACGAAATTAGGGTTTAATGTAACAAACAATTATACCAAAGTAAATTTTTTATAGACAAATTAGTGGGCCCACAATGCGCCGAAATAAGATTTGATGACTAACCGGGAGGAGGTGCTTTAAGCTAAATATACGCGGGGCAGATGTATGAAGCGTGTCACAGTTGGTAACGCTGCGGGCGAGGTTCATTTGCAGTCCCGGATTTCATGGGTTCGAAACCCAGCAAGGGTCGACTTTAAAATGTTTTAATTTATTTTATATTATGTTTTTTAATATACTTTTCGACAATTTAACGTGAATCAAGAGTTCTGTATATAGAAATAACTATGTTTCCTGTATGAAATAGCGACAAATAGCTAATAAACTGATAAATTTTGATTACTTTTTATTTATTTATTAATTTTATTTTATGTCATTTTTTTTAACTTCATTCTCATTATTTTTAAGAGAATAAAGTCTTTTATATATGATAAGAGTTATTTTTCTTTGCTAAAGAGCGAATAAAGGCTGAAAAAGGGACAAAAGTCGTATCAGGAGGCACGCACACATAACACCCCGTTACTCCCTATAATATTAAGCTATAAATTTTAAACTCGGCACGAAATTAGGGATTAATATAACAAACAATTACACCAAAGTAAATTTTTTATAGACAAATTAGTGGGCCCACAATGGGCCAAAATAAGATTTGATGACTAACCGGGAGGAGGTGCTTTAAGCTAAATATACGCGGGGCAGATGTGTGAAGCGTGGCGCAGTTGGTAACGCTGCGGGCGAGGTTCATTTGCAGTCCCGGATTTCATGGGTTTGAAACCCAGCAAGGGTCGACTTTAAAATGTTTCAATTTATTTTATATTTTGTTTTTTAATATACTTTTCGACAATTTAACGTGAATCAAGAGTTTTGTATATAGAAATAACTATTTCCCTGTATGAAATAGCGACAAATAGCTAATAAACTGATAAATTTTGATTACTTTTTATTTATATATTAATTTTATTTTATGTCAATTTTTTTAACGTCATTCTCATTATTTTTAAGAGAATAAAGTCATTTATATATGAAAAGAATTATTTTTCTTTGCTAAAGAGCGAATAAAGGCTGAAAAAGGGACAAAAGTCGTATCAGGAGGTATGCGCACTTAACACCCCGTTACTCCCTATAATATTAAGCTATAAATTTTAAACTCGGCAACGAAATTAGGGTTTAATGTAACAAACAATTATACCAAAGTAATTTTTTTATAGTCAAATTAGTGGGCCAAAAATGGGCCAAAATAAGATTTGATGACTAACCGGGAAGAGGTGCCTTAAGCTAAATATACGCTGGGCAGATGTATGAAGCGTGGCGCAGTTGGTAACGCTGCGGGCGAGTTTCATTTGCAGTCCCGGATTTCATGTGTTCGAAACCCAGCAAGGGTCGACTTTAAAATGTCTTAATTAATTTTATATTATGTTTTTTAATATACTTTTCGACAATTTAACGTGAATCAAGAGTTCTGTATATAGAAATAACTATGTTTCCTGTATGAAATAGCGACAAATAGCTAATAAACTGATAAATTTTAATTACTTTTTATTTATTTATTTATTTTATTTTATGCCCGTTTTTTTAACGTCATTCTCATTATTTTTAAGAGCATAAAGTCTTTTATATATGAAAAGAATTATTTTTCTTTGCTAAAGAGCGAATAAAGGCTGAAAAAGGGACAAAAGTCGTATCAGGAGGCATGCAAACATAACACCCAGTTACTCCCTTTAATATAAAGCTATAAATTTTAAACTCGGCACGAAATTAGGGTTTAATGTAACAAACAATTATACCAAAGTAATTTTTTTATAGACAAATTAGTGGGCCCACAATGGGCCAAAATAAGATTTGATGACTAACCGGGAGGAGGTGCTTTAAGCTAAATATACGCTGGGCAGATGTATGAAGCGTGGCGCAGTTGGTAACGCTGCGGGCGAGGTTCATTTGCAGTCCCGGAATTCCTGGGTACGAAACCCAGCAAGGGTCGACTTTAAAATGTTTCAATTTATTTTATATTTTGTTTTTTAATATACTTTTCGACAATTTAACGTGAATCAAGAGTTTTGTATATAGAAATAACTATTTTTCCTGCATGAAATAGCGACAAATAGCTAATAAACTGATAAATTTTGATTACTTTTTATTTATTTATTAATTTTATTTTATGTCATTTTTTTTAACTTCATTCTCATTATTTTTAAGAGAATAAAGTCTTTTATATATGAAAAGAATTATTTTTCTTTGCTAAAGAGCGAATAAAGGCTGAAAATGGGACAAAAGTCGTATCAAGAGGCACGCACACATAACACCCCGTTACTCCCTATAATATTAAGCTATAAATTTTAAACTCGGCACGAAATTAGGGTTTAATGTAACAAACAATTACACCAAAGTAAATTTCTTATAGACAAATTAGTGGGCCCACAATGGGCCAAAATAAGATTTGATGACTAACCGGGAGGAGGTGCTTTAAGCTAAATATACGCTGGGCAGATGTATGAAGCGTGGCGCATTTGGCAACGCTGCGGGCGAGGTTCATTTGCAGTCCCGGATTTCATGGGTTCGAAACCCATCAAGGGTCGACTTTAAAATGTTTTAATTTATTTTATATTTTGTTTTTTAATATACTTTTCGACAATTTAACGTGAATCAAGAGTTTTGTATATAGAAATAACTATTTTTCCTGTATGAAATAGCGACAAATAGCTAATAAACTGATAAATTTTGATTACTTTTTATTTATTTATTAATTTTATTTTATGCCCGTTTTTTTAACGTCATTCTCATTATTTTTAAGAGAATAAAGTCTTTTATGTATGAAAAGAATTATTTTTCTTTGCTAAAGAGCGAATAAAGGCTGAAAAAGGGACAAAAGTCGTATCAGGAGGCATGCAAACATAACACCCCGTTACTCCCTTTAATATAAAGCTATAAATTTTAAACTCGGCACGAAATTAGGGTTTAATGTAACAAACAATTATACCAAAGTAATTTTTTTATAGACAAATTAGCGGGCCCACAATGGGCCAAAATAAGATTTGATGACTAACCGGGAAGAGGTGCTTTAAGCTAAGTATACGCTGGGCAGAAGTATGAAGCGTGGCACAGTTGGTAACGCTGCGGGCGAGGATCATTTGCAGTCCCGGATTTCATGGGTTCGAAACCCATCAAGGGTCGACTTTAAAATGTTTTAATTTATTTTATATTATGTTTTTTAATATACTTTTCGACAATTTAACGTGAATCAAGAGTTCTGTATATAGAAATAACTATTTTTCCTGTATGAAATAGCGACAAATAGCTAATAAACTGATAAATTTTGATTACTTTTTAGTTATTTATTTATTTTACTTTATGTCATTTTTTAAAACTTCATTCTCATTATTTTTAAGAGAATAAAGTCTTTTATGTATGAAAAGAATTATTTTTCTTTGCTAAAGAGCGAATAAAGGCTAAAAAAGGGACAAAAGTCGTATCAGGAGGCACGCACACATAACACCCCGTTACTCCCTATAATACTAAGCTATAAATTTTAAACTCGGCACGAAATTAGGGTTTAATGTAACAAACAATTACACCAAAGTAAATTTTTTATAGACAAATTAGTGGGCCCACAATGCGCCGAAATAAGATTTGATGACTAACCGGGAGGAGGTGCTTTAAGCTAAATATACGCGGGGCAGATGTATGAAGCGTGTCACAGTTGGAAACGCTGCGGGCGAGGTTCATTTGCAGTCCCGGATTTCATGGGTTCGAAACCCAGCAAGGGTCGACTTTAAAATGTTTTAATTTATTTTATATTATGTTTTTTAATATACTTTTCGACAATTTAACGTGAATCAAGAGTTCTGTATATAGAAATATCTATGTTTCCTGTATGAAATAGCGACAAATAGCTAATAAACTGATAAATTTTGATTACTTTTTATTTATTTATTAATTTTATTTTATGTCATTTTTTTAACTTCATTCTCATTATTTTTAAGAGAATAAAGTCTTTTATATATGAAAAGAGTTATTTTTCTTTGCTAAAGAGCGAATAAAGGCTGAAAAAGGGACAAAAGTCGTATCAGGAGGCACGCACACATAACACCCCGTTACTCCCTATAATATTAAGCTATAAATTTTAAACTCGGCACGAAATTAGGGATTAATGTAACAAACAATTACACCAAAGTAAATTTTTTATAGACAAATTAGTGGGCCCACAATGGGCCAAAATAAGATTTGATGACTAACCGGGAGGAGGTGCTTTAAGCTAAATATACGCGGGGCAGATGTATGAAGCGTGGCGCAGTTGGTAACGCTGCGGGCGAGGTTCATTTGCAGTCCCGGATTTCATGGGTTTGAAACCCAGCAAGGGTCGACTTTAAAATGTTTCAATTTATTTTATATTTTGTTTTTTAATATACTTTTCGACAATTTAACGTGAATCAAGATTTTTGTATATAGAAATAACTATTTCCCTGTATGAAATAGCGACAAATAGCTAATAAACTGATAAATTTTGATTACTTTTTATTTATATATTAATTTTATTTTATGTCAATTTTTTTACTTCATTCTCATTATTTTTAAGAGAATAAAGTCATTTATATATGAAAAGAATTATTTTTCTTTGCTTAAGTGCGAATAAAGGCTAAAAAAGGGACAAAAGTCGTATCAGGAGGCACGCACACATAACACCCCGTTACTCAATATAATATTAAGCTATAAATTTTAAACTCGGCACGAAATTAGGGTTTAATGTAACAAACAATTACACCAAAGTAAATTTTTTATAGACAAATTAGTGGGTCCACAATGGGCCAAAATAAGATTTGATGACTAACCGGGAGATGGTGCTTTAAGCTAAATATACGCGGGGCAGATGTATGAAGCGTGGCGCAGTAGGTAACGCTGCGGGCGAGGTTCATTTGCAGTCCCGGATTTCATGGGTTCGAAACCCAGCAAGGGTCGACTTTAAAATGTTTTAATTTATTTTATATTATGTTTTTTAATATACTTTTCGACAATTTAACGTGAATCAAGAGTTCTGTATATAGAAATAATTATTTTTCCTGTATGAAATAGCGACAAATAGCTAATAAACTGATAAATTTTGATTACTTTTTAGTTATTTATTTATTTTATTTTATGTAATTTATTAAACTTCATTCTCATTTTTTTAAGAGAATAAAGTCTTTTATATATGAAAAGAATTATTTTTCTTTGCTAAAGAGCGAATAAAGGCTTAAAAAAGGACAAAAGTCGTATCAGGAGGCATGCACACATAACACCCCGTTACTCCCTATAATATTAAGCTATAAATTTTAAACTAGGCACGAAAATAGGGTTTAATGTAACAAACAATTATACCAAAGTAAATTTTTTATAGACAAATTCGTGGGCCCACAATGGGCCAAAGTAAGATTTGATGACTAACCGGGAGGAGGTGCTTTAGGCTAAATATACGCTGGGCAGATGCATGAAGCGTGGCGCAGTTTGCAACGCTGCGGGCAAGGTTCATTTGCAGTCCCGGATTTCCTGGGTTTAAACCCAGCAAGGATCGACTTTAAAATGTTTTAATTTATTTTATATTATGATTTTTAATATACTTTTCGACAATTTAAAGTGAATCTAGAGTTCTGTATATAGAAATAACTATTTTTCCTGTATGAAATAGCGACAAATAGCTAATAAACTGATAAATTTAGATTACTTTTTATTTATTTATTTATTTTATTTTATGTCATTTTTTTAAACTTCATTCTCATTATTTTTAAGAGAATAAAGTCTTTTATATATGAAAAGAATTATTTTTCTTTGCTAAAGCGCGAATAAAGGCTGAAAAAGGGACAAAAGTCGTATCAGGAGGCACGCACACATAACACCCCGTTACTCCCTATAATATTAAGCTATAAATTTTAAACTAGGCACGAAAATAGGGTTTAATGTAACAAACAATTATACCAAAGTAAATTTTTTATAGACAAATTAGTGGGCCCACAATGGGCCAAAGTAAGATTTGATGACTAACCGGGAGGAGGTGCTTTAGGCTAAATATACGCTGGGCAGATGCATGAAGCGTGGCGCAGTTTGCAACGCTGCGGGCAAGGTTCATTTGCAGTCCCGGATTTCCTGGGTTCGAAACCCAGCGAGGGTCGACTTTAAAATGTTTTAATTTATTTTATATTATGATTTTTAATATACTTTTCGACAATTTAACGTGAATCAAGAGTTCTGTATATAGAAATAACTATTTTTCCTGTATGAAATAGCGACAAATAGCTAATAAACTAATAAATTTTGATTACTTTTTATTTATTTATTTATTTTATTTTATGCCCGTTTTTTTAACGTCATTCTCATTATTTTTAAGAGAATAAAGTCTTTTATATATGAAAAGAATTATTTTTCTTTGCTAAAGAGCGAATAAAGGCTGAAAAAGGGACAAAAGTCGTATCAGAAGGCACGCACACTTAACACCCCGTTACTCCCTATAATATTAAGCTATAAATTTTAAACTCGGCACAAAATTAGGGTTTAATGTAACAAACAATTACACCAAAGTAAATTTTTTATAGACAAATTAGTGGGCCCACAATGGGCCAAAATAAGATTTGATGACTAACCGGGAGGAGGTGCTTTAAGCTAAATATACGCGGGGCAGATGTATGAAGCGTGGCGCAGTTGGTAACGCTGCGGGCGAGGTTCATCTGCAGTCCCGGATTTCATGGGTTCGAAACCCAGCAAGGGTCGACTTTAAAATGTTTTAATTTATTTTATATTATGTTTTTTAATATACTTTTCGACAATTTAACGTGAATCAAGAGTTCTGTATATAGAAATAACTATTTTTCCTGTATGAAATAGCGACAAATAGCTAATAAACTGATAAATTTTGATTACTTTTTATTTATTTATTTATTTTATTTTATGTTATTTTTTTAAACCTCATTCTCATTATTTTTAAGAGAATAAAGTCTTTTATATATGAAAAGAATTATTTTTCTTTGCTAAAGAGCGAATAAAGGCTGAAAAAAGAACAAAAGTCGTATCAGGAGGCATGCACACATAACACCCCGTTTCTCCCTATAATATTAAGCTATAAATTTTAATCTCGGCACGAAATTAGGGTTTAATGTAACAAACAATTATACCAAAGTAAATTTTTTATAGACAAATTAGTGGGCCCACAATGGGCCAAAGTAAGATTTGATGACTAACCGGGAAGAGGTGCTTTAAGCTAAATATACGCTGGGCAGATGCATGAAGCGTGGCGCAGTTGGTAACGCTGCGGGCGAGGTTCATTTGCAGTCCCGGATTTCATGGGTTCGAAAAACTGCAAGGGTCGACTTTAAAATGTTTTAATTTATTTTATATTATGTTTTTTAATATACTTTTCGACAATTTAACGTGAATCAAGAGTTCTGTTTTAGAAGTAACTATGTTTCCTGTATGAAATAGAAACAAATAGCTAATAAACTGATAAATTTTGATTACTTTTTATTTATTTATTTATTTTATTTTATGCCCGATTTTTTAACGTCATTCTCATTATTTTTAAGAGAATAAAGTCTTTTATATATGAAAAGAATTATTTTTCTTTGCTAAAGAGCGAATAAAGGCTGAAAAAGGGACAAAAGTCGTATCAGGAGGCATGCACACATAACACCCCGTTTCTCCCTATAATATTAAGCTATAAATTTTAAACTCGGCACGAAATTAGGGTTTAATGTAACAAACAATTACACCAAAGTAAATTTTTTATAGACAAATTAGTGGGCCCACAATGGGCCAAAATAAGATTTGATGACTAACCGGGAGGAGGTGCTTTAAGCTAAATATACGCGGGGCAGATGTGTGAAACGTGGCGCAGTTGGTAACGCTGCGGGCAAGGTTCATTTGCAGTCCCGGATTTCCTGGGTTCGAAACCCAGCAAGGGTCGACTTTAAAATGTCTTAATTTATTTTATATTATGTTTTTTAATATACTTTTCGACAATTTAACGTGAATCAAGAGTTCTGTATATAGAAATAACTATGTTTCCTGTATGAAATAGCGACAAATAACTAATAAACTGATAAATTTTAATTACTTTTTATTTATTTATTTATTTTATTTTATGCCCGTTTTTTTAACGTCATTCTCATTATTTTTAAGAGAATAAAGTCTTTTATATATGAAAAGAATTATTTTTCTTTGCTAAAGAGCGAATAAAGGCTGAAAAAGGGACAAAAGTCGTATCAGGAGGCATGCAAACATAACACCCCGTTACTCCCTTTAATATAAAGCTATAAATTTTAAACTCGGCACGAAATTTGGGTTTAATGTAACAAACAATTATACCAAAGTAATTTTTTTATAGACAAATTAGTGGGCCCACAATGGGCCAAAATAAGATTTGATGACTAACCGGGAGGAGGTGCTTTAAGCTAAATATACGCTGGGCAGATGTATGAAGCGTGGCGCAGTTGGTAACGCTGCGGGCGAGGTTCATTTGCAGTCCCGGAATTCCTGGGTACGAAACCCAGCAAGGTTCGACTTTAAAATTTTTCAATTTATTTTATATTTTGTTTTTTAATACACTTTTCGACAATTTAACGTGAATCAAGAGTTTTGTATATAGAAATAACTATTTTTCCTGTATGAAATAGCGACAAATAGCTAATAAACTGATAAATTTTGATTACTTTTTATTTATTTATTAATTTTATTTTATGTCATTTTCTTTAACTTCATTCTCATTATTTTTAAGAGAATAAAGTCTTTTATATATGAAAAGAATTATTTTTCTTTGCTAAAGAGCGAATAAAGGCTGAAAAAGGGACAAAAGTCGTATCAGGAGGCACGCACACATAACAACCCGTTACTCCCTATAATATTAAGCTATAAATTTTAAACTCGGCACCAAATTAGGGTTTAATGTAACAAACAATTACACCAAAGTAAATTTTTTATAGACAAATTAGTGGGCCCACAATGGGCCAAAATAAGATTTGATGACTAACCGGGAGGAGGTGCTTTAAGCTAAATATACGCGGGGCAGATGTGTGAAACGTGGCGCAGTTGGTAACGCTGCGGGCAAGGTTCATTTGCAGTCCCGGATTTCCTGGGTTCGAAACCCAGCAAGGGTCGACTTTAAAATGTCTTAATTTATTTTATATTATGTTTTTTAATATACTTTTCGACAATTTAACGTGAATCAAGAGTTCTGTATATAGAAATAACTATGTTTCCTGTATGAAATAGCGACAAATAGCTAATAAACTGATAAATTTTAATTACTTTTTATTTATTTATTTATTTTATTTTATGTCATTTTTTTAAACTTCATTCTCATTATTTTTAAGAGAATAAAGTCTTTTATATATGAAAGGTATTATTTTTCTTTGCTAAAGAGCGAATAAAGGCTGAAAAAAGGACAAAAGTCGTATCAGGAGGCATGCACACATAACACCCCGTTTCTCCCTATAATATTAAGCTATAAATTTTAAACTCGGCACGAAATTAGGGTTTAATGTAACAAACAATTATACCAAAGTAAATTTTTTATAGACAAATTAGTGGGCCCACAATGGGCCAAAGTAAGATTTGATGACTAACCGGGAAGAGGTGCTTTAAGCTAAATATACGCTGGGCAGATGTATGAAGCGTGGCGCAGTTGGTAACGCTGCGGGCGAGGTTCATCTGCAGTCCCGGATTTCATGGGTTCGAAACCCAGCAAGGGTCGACTTTAAAATGTTTTAATTTATTTTATATTATGTTTTTTAATATACTTTTCGACAATTTAACGTGAATCAAGAGTTCTGTATATAGAAATAACTATTTTTCCTGTATGAAATAGCGACAAATAGCTAATAAACTGATAAATTTTGATTACTTTTTATTTATTTATTTATTTTATTTTATGTTATTTTTTTAAACCTCATTCTCATTATTTTTAAGAGAATAAAGTCTTTTATATATGAAAAGAATTATTTTTCTTTGCTAAAGAGCGAATAAAGGCTGAAAAAAGAACAAAAGTCGTATCAGGAGGCATGCACACATAACACCCCGTTTCTCCCTATAATATTAAGCTATAAATTTTAATCTCGGCACGAAATTAGGGTTTAATGTAACAAACAATTATACCAAAGTAAATTTTTTATAGACAAATTAGTGGGCCCACAATGGGCCAAAGTAAGATTTGATGACTAACCGGGAAGAGGTGCTTTAAGCTAAATATACGCTGGGCAGATGCATGAAGCGTGGCGCAGTTGGTAACGCTGCGGGCGAGGTTCATTTGCAGTCCCGGATTTCATGGGTTCGAAAAACTGCAAGGGTCGACTTTAAAATGTTTTAATTTATTTTATATTATGTTTTTTAATATACTTTTCGACAATTTAACGTGAATCAAGAGTTCTGTTTTAGAAGTAACTATGTTTCCTGTATGAAATAGAAACAAATAGCTAATAAACTGATAAATTTTGATTACTTTTTATTTATTTATTTATTTTATTTTATGCCCGATTTTTTAACGTCATTCTCATTATTTTTAAGAGAATAAAGTCTTTTATATATGAAAAGAATTATTTTTCTTTGCTAAAGAGCGAATAAAGGCTGAAAAAGGGACAAAAGTCGTATCAGGAGGCATGCACACATAACACCCCGTTTCTCCCTATAATATTAAGCTATAAATTTTAAACTCGGCACGAAATTAGGGTTTAATGTAACAAACAATTACACCAAAGTAAATTTTTTATAGACAAATTAGTGGGCCCACAATGGGCCAAAATAAGATTTGATGACTAACCGGGAGGAGGTGCTTTAAGCTAAATATACGCGGGGCAGATGTGTGAAACGTGGCGCAGTTGGTAACGCTGCGGGCAAGGTTCATTTGCAGTCCCGGATTTCCTGGGTTCGAAACCCAGCAAGGGTCGACTTTAAAATGTCTTAATTTATTTTATATTATGTTTTTTAATATACTTTTCGACAATTTAACGTGAATCAAGAGTTCTGTATATAGAAATAACTATGTTTCCTGTATGAAATAGCGACAAATAACTAATAAACTGATAAATTTTAATTACTTTTTATTTATTTATTTATTTTATTTTATGCCCGTTTTTTTAACGTCATTCTCATTATTTTTAAGAGAATAAAGTCTTTTATATATGAAAAGAATTATTTTTCTTTGCTAAAGAGCGAATAAAGGCTGAAAAAGGGACAAAAGTCGTATCAGGAGGCATGCAAACATAACACCCCGTTACTCCCTTTAATATAAAGCTATAAATTTTAAACTCGGCACGAAATTTGGGTTTAATGTAACAAACAATTATACCAAAGTAATTTTTTTATAGACAAATTAGTGGGCCCACAATGGGCCAAAATAAGATTTGATGACTAACCGGGAGGAGGTGCTTTAAGCTAAATATACGCTGGGCAGATGTATGAAGCGTGGCGCAGTTGGTAACGCTGCGGGCGAGGTTCATTTGCAGTCCCGGAATTCCTGGGTACGAAACCCAGCAAGGTTCGACTTTAAAATTTTTCAATTTATTTTATATTTTGTTTTTTAATACACTTTTCGACAATTTAACGTGAATCAAGAGTTTTGTATATAGAAATAACTATTTTTCCTGTATGAAATAGCGACAAATAGCTAATAAACTGATAAATTTTGATTACTTTTTATTTATTTATTAATTTTATTTTATGTCATTTTCTTTAACTTCATTCTCATTATTTTTAAGAGAATAAAGTCTTTTATATATGAAAAGAATTATTTTTCTTTGCTAAAGAGCGAATAAAGGCTGAAAAAGGGACAAAAGTCGTATCAGGAGGCACGCACACATAACAACCCGTTACTCCCTATAATATTAAGCTATAAATTTTAAACTCGGCACCAAATTAGGGTTTAATGTAACAAACAATTACACCAAAGTAAATTTTTTATAGACAAATTAGTGGGCCCACAATGGGCCAAAATAAGATTTGATGACTAACCGGGAGGAGGTGCTTTAAGCTAAATATACGCGGGGCAGATGTGTGAAACGTGGCGCAGTTGGTAACGCTGCGGGCAAGGTTCATTTGCAGTCCCGGATTTCCTGGGTTCGAAACCCAGCAAGGGTCGACTTTAAAATGTCTTAATTTATTTTATATTATGTTTTTTAATATACTTTTCGACAATTTAACGTGAATCAAGAGTTCTGTATATAGAAATAACTATGTTTCCTGTATGAAATAGCGACAAATAGCTAATAAACTGATAAATTTTAATTACTTTTTATTTATTTATTTATTTTATTTTATGTCATTTTTTTAAACTTCATTCTCATTATTTTTAAGAGAATAAAGTCTTTTATATATGAAAGGTATTATTTTTCTTTGCTAAAGAGCGAATAAAGGCTGAAAAAAGGACAAAAGTCGTATCAGGAGGCATGCACACATAACACCCCGTTTCTCCCTATAATATTAAGCTATAAATTTTAAACTCGGCACGAAATTAGGGTTTAATGTAACAAACAATTATACCAAAGTAAATTTTTTATAGACAAATTAGTGGGCCCACAATGGGCCAAAGTAAGATTTGATGACTAACCGGGAAGAGGTGCTTTAAGCTAAATATACGCTGGGCAGATGCATGAAGCGTGGCGCAGTTGGTAACGCTGCGGGCGAGGTTCACTTGCAGTCCCGGATTTCATGGGTTCGAAAAACAGCAAGGGTCGACTTTAAAATGTTTTAATTTATTTTATATTATGTTTTTTAATATACTTTTCGACAATTTAACGTGAATCAAGAGTTCTGTTTATAGAAGTAACTATGTTTCCTGTATGAAATAGAAACAAATAGCTAATAAACTGATAAATTTTGATTACTTTTTATTTATTTATTTATTTTATTTTATGCCCGTTTTTTTAACGTCATTCTCATTATTTTTAAGAGAATAAAGTATTTTATATATGAAAAGAATTATTTTTCTTTGCTAAAGAGCGAATAAAGGCTGAAAAAGGGACAAAAGTCGTATCAGGAGGCACGCACACATAACACCCCGTTACTCCCTATAATATTAAGCTATAAATTTTAAACTCGGCACGAAATTAGGGTTTAATGTAACAAACAATTACACCAAAGTAAATTTTTTATAGACAAATTAGTGGGCCCACAATGGGCCAAAATAATATTTGATGACTAACCGGGAGGAGGTGCTTTAAGCTAAATATACGCGGGGCAGATGTATGAAGCGTGGCGCAGTTGGTAACGCTGCGGGCGAGGTTCATCTGCAGTCCCGGATTTCATGGGTTCGAAACCCAGCTAGGGTCGACTTTAAAATGTTTTAATTTATTTTATATTATGTTTTTTAATATACTTTTCGACAATTTAACGTGAATCAAGAGTTCTGTATATAGAAATAACTATTTTTCCTGTATGAAATAGCGACAAATAGCTAATAAACTGATAAATTTTGATTACTTTTTATTTATTTATTTATTTTATTTTATGTCATTTTTTTAAACTTCATTCTCATTATTTTTAAGAGAATAAAGTCTTTTATATATGAAAAGAATTATTTTTCTTTGCTAAAGAGCGAATAAAGGCTGAAAAAGGGACAAAAGTCGTATCAGGAGGCATGCAAACATAACACCCAGTTACTCCCTTTAATACAAAGCTATAAATTTTATACTCGGCACGAAATTAGGGTTTAATGTAACAAACATTTATACCAAAGTAATTTTTTTATAGACAAATTAGTGGGCCCACAATGGGCCAAAATAAGATTTGATGACTAACCGGGAGGAGGTGCTTTAAGCTAAATATACGCTGGTCAGATGTATGAAGCGTGGCGCAGTTGGTAACGATGCGGGCGAGGTTCATTTGCAGTCCCGGAATTCCTGGGTACGAAACCCAGCAAGGGTCGACTTTAAAATGTTTCAATTTATTTTATATTTTGTTTTTTAATATACTTTTCGACAATTTAACGTGAATCAAGAGTTTTGTATATAGAAATAACTATTTTTCCTGCATGAAATAGCGACAAATAGCTAATAAACTGATAAATTTTGATTACTTTTTATTTATTTATTAATTTTATTTTATGTCATTTTTTTTAACTTCATTCTCATTATTTTTAAGAGAATAAAGTCTTTTATATATGAAAAGAATTATTTTTTTTTGCTAAAGAGCGAATAAAGGCTGAAAATGGGACAAAAGTCGTATCAGGAGGCACGCACACATAACACCCCGTTACTCCCTATAATATTAAGCTATAAATTTTAAACTCGGCACGAAATTAGGGTTTAATGTAACAAACAATTACACCAAAGTAAATTTTTTATAGACAAATTAGTGGGCCCACAATGGGCCAAAATAAGATTTGATGACTAACCGGGAGGAGGTGCTTTAAGCTAAATATACGCTGGGCAGATGTATGAAGCGTGGCGCAGTTGGCAACGCTGCGGGCGAGGTTCATTTGCAGTCCCGGATTTCATGGGTTCGAAACCCATCAAGGGTCGACTTTAAAATATTTTAATTTATTTTATATTTTGTTTTTTAATATACTTTTCGACAATTTAACGTGAATCAAGAGTTTTGTATATAGAAATAACTATTTTTCCTGTATGAAATAGCGACAAATAGCTAATAAACTGATAAATTTTGATTACTTTTTATTTATTTATTAATTTTATTTTATGCCCGTTTTTTTAACGTCATTCTCATTATTTTTAAGAGAATAAAGTCTTTTATGTATGAAAAGAATTATTTTTCTTTGCTAAAGAGCGAATAAAGGCTGAAAAAGGGACAAAAGTCGTATCAGGAGGCATGCAAACATAACACCCCGTTAATCCCTTTAATATAAAGCTATAAATTTTAAACTCGGCACGAAATTAGGGTTTAATGTAACAAACAATTATACCAAAGTAATTTTTTTATAGACAAATTAGCGGGCCCACAATGGGCCAAAATAAGATTTGATGACTAACCGGGAAGAGGTGCTTTAAGCTAAATATACGCTGGGCAGATGTATGAAGCGTGGCACAGTTGGTAACGCTGCGGGCGAGGTTCATTTGCAGTCCCGGATTTCCTGGTTTCGAAACCCAGCAAGGGTCGACTTTAAAATGTTTTAATTTATTTTATATTATGTTTTTTAATATACTTTTCGACAATTTAACGTGAATCAAGAGTTCTGTATATAGAAATAACTATGTTTCCTGTATGAAATAGCGACAAATAGCTAATAAACTGATAAATTTTGATTACTTTTTATTTATTTATTAATTTTATTTTATGCCCGTTTTTTTAACGTCATTCTCATTATTTTTAAGAGAATAAAGTCTTTTATGTATGAAAAGAATTATTTTTCTTTGCTAAAGAGCGAATAAAGGCTGAAAAAGGGACAAAAGTCGTATCAGGAGGCATGCAAACATAACACCCCGTTACTCCCTTTAATATAAAGCTATAAATTTTAAACTCGGCACGAAATTAGGGTTTAATGTAACAAACAATTATACCAAAGTAATTTTTTTATAGACAAATTAGCGGGCCCACAATGGGCCAAAATAAGATTTGATGACTAACCGGGAAGAGGTGCTTTAAGCTAAATATACGCTGGGCAGATGTATGAAGCGTGGCACAGTTGGTAACGCTGCGGGCGAGCTTCATTTGCAGTCCCGGATTTCCTGGTTTCGAAACCCAGCAAGGGTCGACTTTAAAATGTTTTAATTTATTTTATATTATGTTTTTTAATATACTTTTCGACAATTTAACGTGAATCAAGAGTTCTGTATATAGAAATAACTATGTTTCCTGTATGAAATAGCGACAAATAGCTAATAAACTGATAAATTTTGATTACTTTTTATTTATTTATTAATTTTATTTTATGTCATTTTTTTTAACTCCATTCTCATTATTTTTAAGAGAATAAAGTCTTTTATATATGAAAAGAGTTATTTTTCTTTGCTAAAGAGCGAATAAAGGCTGAAAAAGGGACAAAAGTCGTATCAGGAGGCACACACACATAACACCCCGTTACTCCCTATAATATTAAGCTATAAATTTTAAACTCGGCACGAAATTAGGGTTTAATGTAACAAACAATTACACCAAAGTAAATTTTTTATAGACAAATTAGTGGGCCCACAATGGGCCGAAATAAGATTTGATGACTAACCGGGAGGAGGTGCTTTAAGCTAAATATACGCGGGGCAGATGTATGAAGCGTGGCGCAGTTGGTAACGCTGCGGGCGAGGTTCATTTGCAGTCCCGGATTTCATGGGTTTGAAACCCAGCAAGGGTCGACTTTAAAATGTTTCAATTTATTTTATATTTTGTTTTTTAATATACTTTTCGACAATTTAACGTGAATCAAGAGTTTTGTATATAGAAATAACTATTTCCCTGTATGAAATAGCGACAAATAGCTAATAAACTGATAAATTTTGATTACTTTTTATTTATTTATTAATTTTATTTTATGTCAATTTTTTTACTTCATTCTCATTACTGTTAAGAGAATAAAGTCATTTATATATGAAAAGAATTATTTTTCTTTGCTAAAGAGCGAATAAAGGCTAAAAAAGGGACAAAAGTCGTATCAGGAGGCACGCACACATAACACCCCGTTACTCCCTATAATACTAAGCTATAAATTTTAAACTCGGCACGAAATTAGGGTTTAATGTAACAAACAATTACACCAAAGTAAATGTTTTATAGACAAATTAGTGGGTCCACAATGGGCCAAAATAAGATTTGATGACTAACCGGGAGGAGGTGCTTTAAGCTAAATATACGCGGGGCAGATGTATGAAGCGTGGCGCAGTAGGTAACGCTGCGGGCGAGGTTCATTTGCAGTCCCGGATTTCATGGGTTCGAAACCCAGCAAGGGTCGACTTTAAAATGTTTTAATTTATTTTATATTATGTTTTTTAATATACTTTTCGACAATTTAACGTGAATCAAGAGTTCTGTATATAGAAATAACTATTTTTCCTGCATGAAATAGCGACAAATAGCTAATAAACTGATAAATTTTGATTACTTTTTATTTATTTATTAATTTTATTTTATGTCATTTTTTTTAACTTCATTCTCATTATTTTTAAGAGAATAAAGTCTTTTATATATGAAAAGAATTATTTTTTTTTGCTAAAGAGCGAATAAAGGCTGAAAATGGGACAAAAGTCGTATCAGGAGGCACGCACACATAACACCCCGTTACTCCCTATAATATTAAGCTATAAATTTTAAACTCGGCACGAAATTAGGGTTTAATGTAACAAACAATTACACCAAAGTAAATTTTTTATAGACAAATTAGTGGGCCCACAATGGGCCAAAATAAGATTTGATGACTAACCGGGAGGAGGTGCTTTAAGCTAAATATACGCTGGGCAGATGTATGAAGCGTGGCGCAGTTGGCAACGCTGCGGGCTAGGTTCATTTGCAGTCCCGGATTTCATGGGTTCGAAACCCATCAAGGGTCGACTTTAAAATATTTTAATTTATTTTATATTTTGTTTTTTAATATACTTTTCGACAATTTAACGTGAATCAAGAGTTTTGTATATAGAAATAACTATTTTTCCTGTATGAAACAGCGACAAATAGCTAATAAACTGATAAATTTTGATTACTTTTTATTTATTTATTAATTTTATTTTATGCCCGTTTTTTTAACGTCATTCTCATTATTTTTAAGAGAATAAAGTCTTTTATGTATGAAAAGAATTATTTTTCTTTGCTAAAGAGCGAATAAAGGCTGAAAAAGGGACAAAAGTCGTATCAGGAGGCATGCAAACATAACACCCCGTTACTCCCTTTAATATAAAGCTATAAATTTTAAACTCGGCACGAAATTAGGGTTTAATGTAACAAACAATTATACCAAAGTAATTTTTTTATAGACAAATTAGCGGGCCCACAATGGGCCAAAATAAGATTTGATGACTAACCGGGAAGAGGTGCTTTAAGCTAAATTTACGCTGGGCAGATGTATGAAGCGTGGCACAGTTGGTAACGCTGCGGGCGAGGTTCATTTGCAGTCCCGGATTTCCTGGTTTCGAAACCCAGCAAGGGTCGACTTTAAAATGTTTTAATTTATTTTATATTATGTTTTTTAATTTACTTTTCGACAATTTAACGTGAATCAAGAGTTCTGTATATAGAAATAACTATGTTTCCTGTATGAAATAGCGACAAATAGCTAATAAACTGATAAATTTTGATTACTTTTTATTTATTTATTAATTTTATTTTATGTCATTTTTTTTAACTCCATTCTCATTATTTTTAAGAGAATAAAGTCTTTTATATATGAAAAGAGTTATTTTTCTTTGCTAAAGAGCGAATAAAGGCTGAAAAAGGGACAAAAGTCGTATCAGGAGGCACGCACACATAACACCCCGTTACTCCCTATAATATTAAGCTATAAATTTTAAACTCGGCACGAAATTAGGGTTTAATGTAACAAACAATTACACCAAAGTAAATTTTTTATAGACAAATTAGTGGGCCCACAATGGGCCAAAATAAGATTTGATGACAAACCGGGAGGAGGTGCTTTAAGCTAAATATACGCGGGGCAGATGTATGAAGCGTGGCGCAGTTGGTAACGCTGCGTGCGAGGTTCATTTGCAGTCCCGGATTTCATGGGTTTGAAACCCAGCAAGGGTCGACTTTAAAATGTTTCAATTTATTTTATATTTTGTTTTTTAATATACTTTTCGACAATTTAACGTGAATCAAGAGTTTTGTATATAGAAATAACTATTTCCCTGTATGAAATAGCGACAAATAGCTAATAAACTGATAAATTTTGATTACTTTTTATTTATTTATTAATTTTATTTTATGTCAATTTTTTTACTTCATTCTCATTACTGTTAAGAGAATAAAGTCATTTATATATGAAAAGAATTATTTTTCTTTGCTAAAGAGCGAATAAAGGCTAAAAAAGGGACAAAAGTCGTATCAGGAGGCACGCACACATAACACCCCGTTACTCCCTATAATACTAAGCTATAAATTTTAAACTCGGCACGAAATTAGGGTTTAATGTAACAAACAATTACACCAAAGTAAATGTTTTATAGACAAATTAGTGGGTCCACAATGGGCCAAAATAAGATTTGATGACTAACCGGGAGGAGGTGCTTTAAGCTAAATATACGCGGGGCAGATGTATGAAGCGTGGCGCAGTAGGTAACGCTGCGGGCGAGGTTCATTTGCAGTCCCGGATTTCATGGGTTCGAAACCCAGCAAGGGTCGACTTTAAAATGTTTTAATTTATTTTATATTATGTTTTTTAATATACTTTTCGACAATTTAACGTGAATCAAGAGTTCTGTATATAGAAATAACTATTTTTCCTGCATGAAATAGCGACAAATAGCTAATAAACTGATAAATTTTGATTACTTTTTATTTATTTATTAATTTTATTTTATGTCATTTTTTTTAACTTCATTCTCATTATTTTTAAGAGAATAAAGTCTTTTATATATGAAAAGAATTATTTTTTTTTGCTAAAGAGCGAATAAAGGCTGAAAATGGGACAAAAGTCGTATCAGGAGGCACGCACACATAACACCCCGTTACTCCCTATAATATTAAGCTATAAATTTTAAACTCGGCACGAAATTAGGGTTTAATGTAACAAACAATTACACCAAAGTAAATTTTTTATAGACAAATTAGTGGGCCCACAATGGGCCAAAATAAGATTTGATGACTAACCGGGAGGAGGTGCTTTAAGCTAAATATACGCTGGGCAGATGTATGAAGCGTGGCGCAGTTGGCAACGCTGCGGGCGAGGTTCATTTGCAGTCCCGGATTTCATGGGTTCGAAACCCATCAAGGGTCGACTTTAAAATATTTTAATTTATTTTATATTTTGTTTTTTAATATACTTTTCGACAATTTAACGTGAATCAAGAGTTTTGTATATAGAAATAACTATTTTTCCTGTATGAAACAGCGACAAATAGCTAATAAACTGATAAATTTTGATTACTTTTTATTTATTTATTAATTTTATTTTATGCCCGTTTTTTTAACGTCATTCTCATTATTTTTAAGAGAATAAAGTCTTTTATGTATGAAAAGAATTATTTTTCTTTGCTAAAGAGCGAATAAAGGCTGAAAAAGGGACAAAAGTCGTATCAGGAGGCATGCAAACATAACACCCCGTTACTCCCTTTAATATAAAGCTATAAATTTTAAACTCGGCACGAAATTAGGGTTTAATGTAACAAACAATTATACCAAAGTAATTTTTTTATAGACAAATTAGCGGGCCCACAATGGGCCAAAATAAGATTTGATGACTAACCGGGAAGAGGTGCTTTAAGCTAAATTTACGCTGGGCAGATGTATGAAGCGTGGCACAGTTGGTAACGCTGCGGGCGAGGTTCATTTGCAGTCCCGGATTTCCTGGTTTCGAAACCCAGCAAGGGTCGACTTTAAAATGTTTTAATTTAATTTATATTATGTTTTTTAATATACTTTTCGACAATTTAACGTGAATCAAGAGTTCTGTATATAGAAATAACTATGTTTCCTGTATGAAATAGCGACAAATAGCTAATAAACTGATAAATTTTGATTACTTTTTATTTATTTATTAATTTTATTTTATGTCATTTTTTTTAACTCCATTCTCATTATTTTTAAGAGAATAAAGTCTTTTATATATGAAAAGAGTTATTTTTCTTTGCTAAAGAGCGAATAAAGGCTGAAAAAGGGACAAAAGTCGTATCAGGAGGCACGCACACATAACACCCCGTTACTCCCTATAATATTAAGCTATAAATTTTAAACTCGGCACGAAATTAGGGTTTAATGTAACAAACAATTACACCAAAGTAAATTTTTTATAGACAAATTAGTGGGCCCACAATGGGCCAAAATAAGATTTGATGACAAACCGGGAGGAGGTGCTTTAAGCTAAATATACGCGAGGCAGATGTATGAAGCGTGGCGCAGTTGGTAACGCTGCGTGCGAGGTTCATTTGCAGTCCCGGATTTCATGGGTTTGAAACCCAGCAAGGGTCGACTTTAAAATGTTTCAATTTATTTTATATTTTGTTTTTTAATATACTTTTCGACAATTTAACGTGAATCAAGAGTTTTGTATATAGAAATAACTATTTCCCTGTATGAAATAGCGACAAATAGCTAATAAACTGATAAATTTTGATTACTTTTTATTCATTTATTAATTTTATTTTATGTCAATTTTTTTACTTCATTCTCATTACTGTTAAGAGAATAAAGTCATTTATATATGAAAAGAATTATTTTTCTTTGCTAAAGAGCGAATAAAGGCTAAAAAAGGGACAAAAGTCGTATCAGGAGGCACGCACACATAACACCCCGTTACTCCCTATAATACTAAGCTATAAATTTTAAACTCGGCACGAAATTAGGGTTTAATGTAACAAACAATTACACCAAAGTAAATGTTTTATAGACAAATTAGTGGGTCCACAATGGGCCAAAATAAGATTTGATGACTAACCGGGAGGAGGTGCTTTAAGCTAAATATACGCGGGGCAGATGTATGAAGCGTGGCGCAGTAGGTAACGCTGCAGGCGAGGTTCATTTGCAGTCCCGGATTTCATGGGTTCGAAACCCAGCAAGGGTCGACTTTAAAATGTTTTAATTTATTTTATATTATGTTTTTTAATATACTTTTCGACAATTTAACGTGAATCAAGAGTTCTGTATATAGAAATAACTATTTTTCCTGTATGAAATAGCGACAAATAGCTAATAAACTGATAAATTTTGATTACTTTTTAGTTATTTATTTATTTTACTTTATGTCATTTTTAACTTCATTCTCATTATTTTTAAGAGAATAAAGTCTTTTATATATGAAAAGAATTATTTTCTTTGCTAAAGAGCGAATAAAGGCTAAAAAAGGGACAAAAGTCGTATCAGGAGGCACGCACACATAACACCCCGTTACTCCCTATAATATTAAGCTATAAATTTTAAACTCGGCACGAAATTAGGGTTTAATGTAACAAACAATTACACCAAAGTAAATTTTTTATAGACAAATTAGTGGGTCCACAATGGGCCAAAATAAGATTTGATGACTAACCGGGAGGAGGTGCTTTAAGCTAAATATACGCGGGGCAGATGTATGAAGCGTGGCGCAGTTGGTAACGCTGCGGGCGAGGTTCATTTGCAGTCCCGGATTTCATGGGTTCGAAACCCAGCAAGGGTCGACTTTAAAATGTTTTAATTTATTTTATATTATGTTTTTTAATATACTTTTCGACAATTTAACGTGAATCAAGAGTTCTGTATATAGAAATAACTATTTTTCCTGCATGAAATAGCGACAAATAGCTAATAAACTGATAAATTTTGATTACTTTTTATTTATTTATTTATTTTATTTTATGCCCGTTTTTTTAACGTCATTCTCATTATTTTTAAGAGAATAAAGTCTATTATATATGAAAAGAATTATTTTTCTTTGCTAAAGAGCGAATAAAGGCGGAAAAAGGAACAAAAGTCGTATCAAGAGGCACGCACACATAACACCCCGTTACTCCCTATAATATTAAGTTATAAATTTTAAACTCGGCACGAAATTAGGGTTTAATGTAACAAACAATTATACCAAAGTAAATTTTTTATAGACAAATTAGTGGGCCCACAATGCGCCGAAATAAGATTTGATGACTAACCGGGAGGAGGTGCTTTAAGCTAAATATACGCGGGGCAGATGTATGAAGCGTGTCACAGTTGGTAACGCTGCGGGCGAGGTTCATTTGCAGTCCCGGATTTCATGGGTTCGAAACCCAGCAAGGGTCGACTTTAAAATGTTTTAATTTATTTTATATTATGTTTTTTAATATACTTTTCGACAATTTAACGTGAATCAAGAGTTCTGTATATAGAAATAACTATGTTTCCTGTATGAAATAGCGACAAATAGCTAATAAACTGATAAATTTTGATTACTTTTTATTTATTTATTAATTTTATTTTATGTCATTTTTTTTAACTTCATTCTCATTATTTTTAAGAGAATAAAGTCTTTTATATATGATAAGAGTTATTTTTCTTTGCTAAAGAGCGAATAAAGGCTGAAAAAGGGACAAAAGTCGTATCAGGAGGCACGCACACATAACACCCCGTTACTCCCTATAATATTAAGCTATAAATTTTAAACTCGGCACGAAATTAGGGATTAATATAACAAACAATTACACCAAAGTAAATTTTTTATAGACAAATTAGTGGGCCCACAATGGGCCAAAATAAGATTTGATGACTAACCGGGAGGAGGTGCTTTAAGCTAAATATACGCGGGGCAGATGTATGAAGCGTGGCGCAGTTGGTAACGCTGCGGGCGAGGTTCATTTGCAGTCCCGGATTTCATGGGTTTGAAACCCAGCAAGGGTCGACTTTAAAATGTTTCAATTTATTTTATATTTTGTTTTTTAATATACTTTTCGACAATTTAACGTGAATCAAGAGTTTTGTATATAGAAATAACTATTTCCCTGTATGAAATAGCGACAAATAGCTAATAAACTGATAAATTTTGATTACTTTTTATTTATTTATTAATTTTATTTTATGTCAATTTTTTTACTTCATTCTCATTACTGTTAAGAGAATAAAGTCATTTATATATGAAAAGAATTATTTTTCTTTGCTAAAGAGCGAATAAAGGCTAAAAAAGGGACAAAAGTCGTATCAGGAGGCACGCACACATAACACCCCGTTACTCCCTATAATACTAAGCTATAAATTTTAAACTCGGCACGAAATTAGGGTTTAATGTAACAAACAATTACACCAAAGTAAATGTTTTATAGACAAATTAGTGGGTCCACAATGGGCCAAAATAAGATTTGATGACTAACCGGGAGGAGGTGCTTTAAGCTAAATATACGCGGGGCAGATGTATGAAGCGTGGCGCAGTAGGTAACGCTGCGGGCGAGGTTCATTTGCAGTCCCGGATTTCATGGGTTCGAAACCCAGCAAGGGTCGACTTTAAAATGTTTTAATTTATTTTATATTATGTTTTTTAATATACTTTTCGACAATTTAACGTGAATCAAGAGTTCTGTATATAGAAATAACTATTTTTCCTGCATGAAATAGCGACAAATAGCTAATAAACTGATAAATTTTGATTACTTTTTATTTATTTATTAATTTTATTTTATGTCATTTTTTTTAACTTCATTCTCATTATTTTTAAGAGAATAAAGTCTTTTATATATGAAAAGAATTATTTTTTTTTGCTAAAGAGCGAATAAAGGCTGAAAATGGGACAAAAGTCGTATCAGGAGGCACGCACACATAACACCCCGTTACTCCCTATAATATTAAGCTATAAATTTTAAACTCGGCACGAAATTAGGGTTTAATGTAACAAACAATTACACCAAAGTAAATTTTTTATAGACAAATTAGTGGGCCCACAATGGGCCAAAATAAGATTTGATGACTAACCGGGAGGAGGTGCTTTAAGCTAAATATACGCTGGGCAGATGTATGAAGCGTGGCGCAGTTGGCAACGCTGCGGGCGAGGTTCATTTGCAGTCCCGGATTTCATGGGTTCGAAACCCATCAAGGGTCGACTTTAAAATATTTTAATTTATTTTATATTTTGTTTTTTAATATACTTTTCGACAATTTAACGTGAATCAAGAGTTTTGTATATAGAAATAACTATTTTTCCTGTATGAAACAGCGACAAATAGCTAATAAACTGATAAATTTTGATTACTTTTTATTTATTTATTAATTTTATTTTATGCCCGTTTTTTTAACGTCATTCTCATTATTTTTAAGAGAATAAAGTCTTTTATGTATGAAAAGAATTATTTTTCTTTGCTAAAGAGCGAATAAAGGCTGAAAAAGGGACAAAAGTCGTATCAGGAGGCATGCAAACATAACACCCCGTTACTCCCTTTAATATAAAGCTATAAATTTTAAACTCGGCACGAAATTAGGGTTTAATGTAACAAACAATTATACCAAAGTAATTTTTTTATAGACAAATTAGCGGGCCCACAATGGGCCAAAATAAGATTTGATGACTAACCGGGAAGAGGTGCTTTAAGCTAAATATACGCTGGGCAGATGTATGAAGCGTGGCACAGTTGGTAACGCTGCGGGCGAGGTTCAATTGCAGTCCCGGATTTCCTGGTTTCGAAACCCAGCAAGGGTCGACTTTAAAATGTTTTAATTTATTTTATATTATGTTTTTTAATATACTTTTCGACAATTTAACGTGAATCAAGAGTTCTGTATATAGAAATAACTATGTTTCCTGTATGAAATAGCGACAAATAGCTAATAAACTGATAAATTTTGATTACTTTTTATTTATTTATTAATTTTATTTTATGTCATTTTTTTTAACTCCATTCTCATTATTTTTAAGAGAATAAAGTCTTTTATATATGAAAAGAGTTATTTTTCTTTGCTAAAGAGCGAATAAAGGCTGAAAAAGGGACAAAAGTCGTATCAGGAGGCACGCACACATAACACCCCGTTACTCCCTATAATATTAAGCTATAAATTTTAAACTCGGCACGAAATTAGGGTTTAATGTAACAAACAATTACACCAAAGTAAATGTTTTATAGACAAATTAGTGGGTCCACAATGGGCCAAAATAAGATTTGATGACTAACCGGGAGGAGGTGCTTTAAGCTAAATATACGCGGGGCAGATGTATGAAGCGTGGCGCAGTAGGTAACGCTGCAGGCGAGGTTCATTTGCAGTCCCGGATTTCATGGGTTCGAAACCCAGCAAGGGTCGACTTTAAAATGTTTTAATTTATTTTATATTATGTTTTTTAATATACTTTTCGACAATTTAACGTGAATCAAGAGTTCTGTATATAGAAATAACTATTTTTCCTGTATGAAATAGCGACAAATAGCTAATAAACTGATAAATTTTGATTACTTTTTAGTTATTTATTTATTTTACTTTATGTCATTTTTAACTTCATTCTCATTATTTTTAAGAGAATAAAGTCTTTTATATATGAAAAGAATTATTTTCTTTGCTAAAGAGCGAATAAAGGCTAAAAAAGGGACAAAAGTCGTATCAGGAGGCACGCACACATAACACCCCGTTACTCCCTATAATATTAAGCTATAAATTTTAAACTCGGCACGAAATTAGGGTTTAATGTAACAAACAATTACACCAAAGTAAATTTTTTATAGACAAATTAGTGGGTCCACAATGGGCCAAAATAAGATTTGATGACTAACCGGGAGGAGGTGCTTTAAGCTAAATATACGCGGGGCAGATGTATGAAGCGTGGCGCAGTTGGTAACGCTGCGGGCGAGGTTCATTTGCAGTCCCGGATTTCATGGGTTCAAAACCCAGCAAGGGTCGACTTTAAAATGTTTTAATTTATTTTACATTATGTTTTTTAATATACTTTTCGACAATTTAACGTGAATCAAGAGTTCTGTATATAGAAATAACTATTTTTCCTGCATGAAATAGCGACAAATAGCTAATAAACTGATAAATTTTGATTACTTTTTATTTATTTATTTATTTTATTTTATGCCCGTTTTTTTAACGTCATTCTCATTATTTTTAAGAGAATAAAGTCTATTATATATGAAAAGAATTATTTTTCTTTGCTAAAGAGCGAATAAAGGCTGAAAAAGGAACAAAAGTCGTATCAAGAGGCACGCACACATAACACCCCGTTACTCCCTATAATATTAAGTTATAAATTTTAAACTCGGCACGAAATTAGGGTTTAATGTAACAAACAATTATACCAAAGTAAATTTTTTATAGACAAATTAGTGGGCCCACAATGCGCCGAAATAAGATTTGATGACTAACCGGGAGGAGGTGCTTTAAGCTAAATATACGCGGGGCAGATGTATGAAGCGTGTCACAGTTGGTAACGCTGCGGGCGAGGTTCATTTGCAGTCCCGGATTTCATGGGTTCGAAACCCAGCAAGGGTCGACTTTAAAATGTTTTAATTTATTTTATATTATGTTTTTTAATATACTTTTCGACAATTTAACGTGAATCAAGAGTTCTGTATATAGAAATAACTATGTTTCCTGTATGAAATAGCGACAAATAGCTAATAAACTGATAAATTTTGATTACTTTTTATTTATTTATTAATTTTATTTTATGTCATTTTTTTTAACTTCATTCTCATTATTTTTAAGAGAATAAAGTCTTTTATATATGATAAGAGTTATTTTTCTTTGCTAAAGAGCGAATAAAGGCTGAAAAAGGGACAAAAGTCGTATCAGGAGGCACGCACACATAACACCCCGTTACTCCCTATAATATTAAGCTATAAATTTTAAACTCGGCACGAAATTAGGGATTAATATAACAAACAATTACACCAAAGTAAATTTTTTATAGACAAATTAGTGGGCCCACAATGGGCCAAAATAAGATTTGATGACTAACCGGGAGGAGGTGCTTTAAGCTAAATATACGCGGGGCAGATGTGTGAAGCGTGGCGCAGTTGGTAACGCTGCGGGCGAGGTTCATTTGCAGTCCCGGATTTCATGGGTTTGAAACCCAGCAAGGGTCGACTTTAAAATGTTTCAATTTATTTTATATTTTGTTTTTTAATATACTTTTCGACAATTTAACGTGAATCAAGAGTTTTGTATATAGAAATAACTATTTCCCTGTATGAAATAGCGACAAATAGCTAATAAACTGATAAATTTTGATTACTTTTTATTTATATATTAATTTTATTTTATGTCAATTTTTTTAACGTCATTCTCATTATTTTTAAGAGAATAAAGTCATTTATATATGAAAAGAATTATTTTTCTTTGCTAAAGAGCGAATAAAGGCTGAAAAAGGGACAAAAGTCGTATCAGGAGGTATGCGCACTTAACACCCCGTTACTCCCTATAATATTAAGCTATAAATTTTAAACTCGGCAACGAAATTAGGGTTTAATGTAACAAACAATTATACCAAAGTAATTTTTTTATAGTCAAATTAGTGGGCCAAAAATGGGCCAAAATAAGATTTGATGACTAACCGGGAAGAGGTGCCTTAAGCTAAATATACGCTGGGCAGATGTATGAAGCGTGGCGCAGTTGGTAACGCTGCGGGCGAGTTTCATTTGCAGTCCCGGATTTCATGTGTTCGAAACCCAGCAAGGGTCGACTTTAAAATGTCTTAATTAACTTTATATTATGTTTTTTAATATACTTTTCGACAATTTAACGTGAATCAAGAGTTCTGTATATAGAAATAACTATGTTTCCTGTATGAAATAGCGACAAATAGCTAATAAACTGATAAATTTTAATTACTTTTTATTTATTTATTTATTTTATTTTATGCCCGTTTTTTTAACGTCATTCTCATTATTTTTAAGAGCATAAAGTCTTTTATATATGAAAAGAATTATTTTTCTTTGCTAAAGAGCGAATAAAGGCTGAAAAAGGGACAAAAGTCGTATCAGGAGGCATGCAAACATAACACCCAGTTACTCCCTTTAATATAAAGCTATAAATTTTAAACTCGGCACGAAATTAGGGTTTAATGTAACAAACAATTATACCAAAGTAATTTTTTTATAGACAAATTAGTGGGCCCACAATGGGCCAAAATAAGATTTGATGACTAACCGGGAGGAGGTGCTTTAAGCTAAATATACGCTGGGCAGATGTATGAAGCGTGGCGCAGTTGGTAACGCTGCGGGCGAGGTTCATTTGCAGTCCCGGAATTCCTGGGTACGAAACCCAGCAAGGGTCGACTTTAAAATGTTTCAATTTATTTTATATTTTGTTTTTTAATATACTTTTCGACAATTTAACGTGAATCAAGAGTTTTGTATATAGAAATAACTATTTTTCCTGCATGAAATAGCGACAAATAGCTAATAAACTGATAAATTTTGATTACTTTTTATTTATTTATTAATTTTATTTTATGTCATTTTTTTTAACTTCATTCTCATTATTTTTAAGAGAATAAAGTCTTTTATATATGAAAAGAATTATTTTTCTTTGCTAAAGAGCGAATAAAGGCTGAAAATGGGACAAAAGTCGTATCAAGAGGCACGCACACATAACACCCCGTTACTCCCTATAATATTAAGCTATAAATTTTAAACTCGGCACGAAATTAGGGTTTAATGTAACAAACAATTACACCAAAGTAAATTTCTTATAGACAAATTAGTGGGCCCACAATGGGCCAAAATAAGATTTGATGACTAACCGGGAGGAGGTGCTTTAAGCTAAATATACGCTGGGCAGATGTATGAAGCGTGGCGCATTTGGCAACGCTGCGGGCGAGGTTCATTTGCAGTCCCGGATTTCATGGGTTCGAAACCCATCAAGGGTCGACTTTAAAATGTTTTAATTTATTTTATATTTTGTTTTTTAATATACTTTTCGACAATTTAACGTGAATCAAGAGTTTTGTATATAGAAATAACTATTTTTCCTGTATGAAATAGCGACAAATAGCTAATAAACTGATAAATTTTGATTACTTTTTATTTATTTATTAATTTTATTTTATGCCCGTTTTTTTAACGTCATTCTCATTATTTTTAAGAGAATAAAGTCTTTTATGTATGAAAAGAATTATTTTTCTTTGCTAAAGAGCGAATAAAGGCTGAAAAAGGGACAAAAGTCGTATCAGGAGGCATGCAAACATAACACCCCGTTACTCCCTTTAATATAAAGCTATAAATTTTAAACTCGGCACGAAATTAGGGTTTAATGTAACAAACAATTATACCAAAGTAATTTTTTTATAGACAAATTAGCGGGCCCACAATGGGCCAAAATAAGATTTGATGACTAACCGGGAAGAGGTGCTTTAAGCTAAGTATACGCTGGGCAGAAGTATGAAGCGTGGCACAGTTGGTAACGCTGCGGGCGAGGATCATTTGCAGTCCCGGATTTCATGGGTTCGAAACCCATCAAGGGTCGACTTTAAAATGTTTTAATTTATTTTATATTATGTTTTTTAATATACTTTTCGACAATTTAACGTGAATCAAGAGTTCTGTATATAGAAATAACTATTTTTCCTGTATGAAATAGCGACAAATAGCTAATAAACTGATAAATTTTGATTACTTTTTAGTTATTTATTTATTTTACTTTATGTCATTTTTTAAAACTTCATTCTCATTATTTTTAAGAGAATAAAGTCTTTTATGTATGAAAAGAATTATTTTTCTTTGCTAAAGAGCGAATAAAGGCTAAAAAAGGGACAAAAGTCGTATCAGGAGGCACGCACACATAACACCCCGTTACTCCCTATAATACTAAGCTATAAATTTTAAACTCGGCACGAAATTAGGGTTTAATGTAACAAACAATTACACCAAAGTAAATGTTTTATAGACAAATTAGTGGGTCCACAATGGGCCAAAATAAGATTTGATGACTAACCGGGAGGAGGTGCTTTAAGCTAAATATACGCGGGGCAGATGTATGAAGCGTGGCGCAGTAGGTAACGCTGCGGGCGAGGTTCATTTGCAGTCCCGGATTTCATGGGTTCGAAAAACAGCAAGGGTCGACGTTAAAATGTTTTAATTTATTTTATATTATGTTTTTTAATATACTTTTCGACAATTTAACGTGAATCAAGAGTTCTGTATATAGAAATAACTATGTTTCCTGTATGAAATAGCGACAAATAGCTAATAAACTGATAAATTTTGATTACTTTTTATTTATTTATTTATTTTATTTTATGCCCGTTTTTTTAACGTCATTCTCATTATTTTTAAGAGAATAAAGTCTATTATATATGAAAAGAATTATTTTTCTTTGCTAAAGAGCGAATAAAGGCTGAAAAAGGAACAAAAGTCGTATCAGGAGGCACGCACACATAACACCCCGTTACTCCCTATAATATTAAGTTATAAATTTTAAACTCGGCACGAAATTAGGGTTTAATGTAACAAACAATTATACCAAAGTAAATTTTTTATAGACAAATTAGTGGGCCCACAATGCGCCGAAATAAGATTTGATGACTAACCGGGAGGAGGTGCTTTAAGCTAAATATACGCGGGGCAGATGTATGAAGCGTGTCACAGTTGGAAACGCTGCGGGCGAGGTTCATTTGCAGTCCCGGATTTCATGGGTTCGAAACCCAGCAAGGGTCGACTTTAAAATGTTTTAATTTATTTTATATTATGTTTTTTAATATACTTTTCGACAATTTAACGTGAATCAAGAGTTCTGTATATAGAAATATCTATGTTTCCTGTATGAAATAGCGACAAATAGCTAATAAACTGATAAATTTTGATTACTTTTTATTTATTTATTAATTTTATTTTATGTCATTTTTTTAACTTCATTCTCATTATTTTTAAGAGAATAAAGTCTTTTATATATGAAAAGAGTTATTTTTCTTTGCTAAAGAGCGAATAAAGGCTGAAAAAGGGACAAAAGTCGTATCAGGAGGCACGCACACATAACACCCCGTTACTCCCTATAATATTAAGCTATAAATTTTAAACTCGGCACGAAATTAGGGATTAATGTAACAAACAATTACACCAAAGTAAATTTTTTATAGACAAATTAGTGGGCCCACAATGGGCCAAAATAAGATTTGATGACTAACCGGGAGGAGGTTCTTTAAGCTAAATATACGCGGGGCAGATGTATGAAGCGTGGCGCAGTTGGTAACGCTGCGGGCGAGGTTCATTTGCAGTCCCGGATTTCATGGGTTTGAAACCCAGCAAGGGTCGACTTTAAAATGTTTCAATTTATTTTATATTTTGTTTTTTAATATACTTTTCGACAATTTAACGTGAATCAAGATTTTTGTATATAGAAATAACTATTTCCCTGTATGAAATAGCGACAAATAGCTAATAAACTGATAAATTTTGATTACTTTTTATTTATATATTAATTTTATTTTATGTCAATTTTTTTACTTCATTCTCATTATTTTTAAGAGAATAAAGTCATTTATATATGAAAAGAATTATTTTTCTTTGCTTAAGTGCGAATAAAGGCTAAAAAAGGGACAAAAGTCGTATCAGGAGGCACGCACACATAACACCCCGTTACTCAATATAATATTAAGCTATAAATTTTAAACTCGGCACGAAATTAGGGTTTAATGTAACAAACAATTACACCAAAGTAAATTTTTTATAGACAAATTAGTGGGTCCACAATGGGCCAAAATAAGATTTGATGACTAACCGGGAGATGGTGCTTTAAGCTAAATATACGCGGGGCAGATGTATGAAGCGTGGCGCAGTAGGTAACGCTGCGGGCGAGGTTCATTTGCAGTCCCGGATTTCATGGGTTCGAAACCCAGCAAGGGTCGACTTTAAAATGTTTTAATTTATTTTATATTATGTTTTTTAATATACTTTTCGACAATTTAACGTGAATCAAGAGTTCTGTATATAGAAATAATTATTTTTCCTGTATGAAATAGCGACAAATAGCTAATAAACTGATAAATTTTGATTACTTTTTAGTTATTTATTTATTTTATTTTATGTAATTTATTAAACTTCATTCTCATTTTTTTTAAGAGAATAAAGTCTTTTATATATGAAAAGAATTATTTTTCTTTGCTAAAGAGCGAATAAAGGCTTAAAAAAGGACAAAAGTCGTATCAGGAGGCATGCACACATAACACCCCGTTTCTCCCTATAATATTAAGCTATAAATTTTAAACTCTGCACGAAATTAGGGTTTAATGTAACAAACAATTGTACCAAAGTAAATTTTTTATAGACAAATTAGTGGGCCCACAATGGGCCAAAGTAAAATTTGATGACTAACCGGGAGGAGGTGCTTTAAGCTAAATATACGCTGGGCAGATGCATGAAGCGTGGCGCAGTTGGTAACGCTGCGGGCGAGGTTCATTTGCAGTCCCGGATTTCATGGGTTCGAAACCCAGCAAGGGTTGACTTTAAAATGTTTTAATTTATTTTATAATATGCTTTTTAATATACTTTTCGATAATTAAACGTGAATCAAGAGTTCTGTATATAGAAATAACTATTTTTCCTGTATCAAATAGCGACAAATAGCTAATAAACTGATAAATTTTGATTACTTTTTATTTATTTATTTATTTTATTTTATGCCCGTTTTTTTAACTTCATTCTCATTATTTTTAAGAGAATAAAGTCTTTTATATATGAAAAGAATTATTTTTCTTTGCTAAAGAGCGAATAAAGGCTGAAAAAGGGACAAAAGTCGTATCAGGAGGCAGGCACACATAACACCCCGTTTCTCTCTAGAATATTAAGTTATAAATTTTAAACTCGGCACGAAATTAGGGTTAAATGTAAAAAACAATTATACCAAAGTAAATTTTTTATAGACAATTTAGTGGGCCCACAATGGGCCAAAGTAAGATTTGATGACTAACCGGGAAGAGGTGCTTTAATCTAAATATACGCTGGGCAGATGCATGAAGCGTGGCGCAGTTGGTAACGCTGCGGGCGAGGTTCATTTGTAGTCCCGTATTTCCTGGGTTCGAAACCCAGCAAGGGTCGACTTTAAAATGTTTTAATTTATTTTATATTATGCTTTTTAATATACTTTTCGTCAATTTAACGTGAATCAAGAGTTCTGTATATAGAAATAACTATTTTTCCTGTATGAAATAGCGACAAATAGCTAATAAACTGATAAATTTTGATTACTTTTTAATTATTTATTTATTTTATTTTATGTCATTTCTTTTAAATTTCATTCTGATTATTTTTAAGAGAATAAAGTCTTTTATATATGAAAAGAATTAATTTTCTTTGCTAAAGAGCGAATAAAGGCTGAAAAAGGGACAAAAGTCGTATCAGGAGGCACGCACACGTAACACCCCGTTACTCCCTATAATATTAAGCTATAAATTTTAAACTCGGCACGAAATTAGGGTTTAATGTAACAAACAATTATACCGAAGTAAATTTTTTATAGACAAATTAGTGGGCCCACTTTGGGCCGATTTAAGATTTGATGACTAACCGGGAGGAGGTGCTTTAAGCTAAATATACGCGGGGCAGATGTATGAAGCTAGGCGCAGTTGGTAACGCTGCGGGCGAGGTTCATTTGCAATCCCTGATTTCCTGGGTTCAAAACCCAGTAAGGGTCGACTTTAAAATGTTTTAATTTATTTTATATTATGCTTTTTAACATACTTTTCGACAATTTAACGTGAATCAAGAGTTCTGTATATAGAAATAACTATTTTTCCTGTATGAAATACCGACAAATAGCTAATAAACTGATAAATTTTGATTACTTTTTATTTATTTATTTATTTTATTTTATTTAATTTTTTTAAACTTCATTCTCATTATTTTTAAGAGAATAAAGTCTTTTATATATGAAAAGAATTATTTTTCTTTGTTAAAGAGCGAATAAAGGCTGAAAAAGGGACAAAAGTCGTATCAGGAGGCATGCACACATAACACCCCGTTTCTCCCTATAATATTAAGTTATAAATTTAAAACTCGGCACGAAATTAGGGTTTAATGTAAAAAACAATTATACCAAAGTAAATTTTTTATAGACAAATTAGTGGGCCCACAATGGGCCAAAGTAAGATTTGATGACTAACCGGGAGGAGGTGCTTTAAGCTAAATATACGCTGGGCAGATGCATGAAGCGTGGCGCAGTTGGTAACGCTGCGGGCGAGGTTCATTTGTAGTCCCGTATTTCCTGGGTTCGGGACCCAGGAAGGGTCGACTTTAAAATGTTTTAATTTATTTTATATTATGCTTTTTAAGATACTTCTCGTTAATTTAACGTGAATCAAGAGTTATGTATATAGAAATAACTATTTTTCCTGTATGAAATAGCGACAAATAGCTAATAAACTGATAAATTTTGATTACTTTTTAATTATTTATTTATTTTATTTTATGTCATTTTTTTAAAATTTCATTCTGATTATTTTTAAGAGAATAAAGTCTTTTATATATGAAAAGAATTAATTTTCTTTGCTAAAGAGCGAATAAAGGCTGAAAAAGGGACAAAAGTCGTATCAGGAGGCATGCAAACATAACACCCCGTTACTCCCTTTAATATAAAGCTATAAATTTTAAACTCGGCACGAAATTAGGGTTTAATGTAACAAACAATTATACCAAAGTAATTTTTTTATAGACAAATTAGTGGGCCCACAATGGGCCAAAATAAGATTTGATGACTAACCGGGAGGAGGTGCTTTAAGCTAAATATACGCTGGGCAGATGTATGAAGCGTGGCGCAGTAGGTAACGCTGCGGGCGAGGTTCATTTGCAGTCCCGGATTTCCTGGGTACGAAACCCAACAGGGTCGACTTTAAAATGTTTTAATTTATTTTATATTATGCTTTTTAATATACTTTTCGACAATTTAACGTGAATCAAGAGTTCTGTATATAGAAATAACTATTTTTCCTGTATGAAATACTGACAAATAGCTAATAAACTGATAAATTTAGATTACTTTTTATTTATTTATTTATTTTATTTTATGTCATTTTTTTAAACTTCATTCTCATTATTTTTAAGAGAATAAAGTCTTTTATATATGAAAAGAATTATTTTTCTTTGCTAAAGAGCGAATAAAGGCTGAAAAAGGGACAAAAGTCGTATCAGGAGGCACGCACACATAACACCCCGTTACTCCCTATAATATTAAGCTATAAATTTTAAACTAGGCACGAAAATAGGGTTTAATGTAACAAACAATTATACCAAAGTAAATTTTTTATAGACAAATTCGTGGGCCCACAATGGGCCAAAGTAAGATTTGATGACTAACCGGGAGGAGGTGCTTTAGGCTAAATATACGCTGGGCAGATGCATGAAGCGTGGCGCAGTTTGCAACGCTGCGGGCAAGGTTCATTTGCAGTCCCGGATTTCCTGGGTTTAAACCCAGCAAGGATCGACTTTAAAATGTTTTAATTTATTTTATATTATGATTTTTAATATACTTTTCGACAATTTAAAGTGAATCTAGAGTTCTGTATATAGAAATAACTATTTTTCCTGTATGAAATAGCGACAAATAGCTAATAAACTGATAAATTTAGATTACTTTTTATTTATTTATTTATTTTATTTTATGTCATTTTTTTAAACTTCATTCTCATTATTTTTAAGAGAATAAAGTCTTTTATATATGAAAAGAATTATTTTTCTTTGCTAAAGCGCGAATAAAGGCTGAAAAAGGGACAAAAGTCGTATCAGGAGGCACGCACACATAACACCCCGTTACTCCCTATAATATTAAGCTATAAATTTTAAACTAGGCACGAAAATAGGGTTTAATGTAACAAACAATTATACCAAAGTAAATTTTTTATAGACAAATTAGTGGGCCCACAATGGGCCAAAGTAAGATTTGATGACTAACCGGGAGGAGGTGCTTTAGGCTAAATATACGCTGGGCAGATGCATGAAGCGTGGCGCAGTTTGCAACGCTGCGGGCAAGGTTCATTTGCAGTCCCGGATTTCCTGGGTTCGAAACCCAGCGAGGGTCGACTTTAAAATGTTTTAATTTATTTTATATTATGATTTTTAATATACTTTTCGACAATTTAACGTGAATCAAGAGTTCTGTATATAGAAATAACTATTTTTCCTGTATGAAGTAGCGACAAATAGCTAATAAACTGATAAATTTTGATTACTTTTTAATTATTTATTTATTTTATTTTATGTCATTTTTTTAAAATTTCATTCTGATTATTTTTAAGAGAATAAAGTCTTTTATATATGAAAAGAATTAATTTTCTTTGCTAAAGAGCGAATAAAGGCTGAAAAAGGGACAAAAGTCGTATCAGGAGGCACGCACACATAACACCCCGTTACTCCCTATAATATTAAGCTATAAATTTTAAACTCGGCACGAAATTAGGGTTTAATGTAACAAACAATTATACCGAAGTAAATTTTTTATAGACAAATTAGTGGGCCCACTTTGGGCCGAAATAAGATTTGATGACTAACCGGGAGGAGGTGCTTTAAGCTAAATATACGCGGGGCAGATGTATGAAGCGTGGCGCATTTGGCAACGCTGCGGGCGAGGTTCATTTGCAGTCCCGGAGTTCCTGGGTACGAAACCCAGCAAGGGTCGACTTTAAAATGTTTCAATTTATTTTATATTTTGTTTTTTAATATACTTTTCGACAATTTAACGTGAATCAAGAGTTTTGTATATAGAAATAACTATTTTTCCTGTATGAAATAGCGACAAATAGCTAATAAACTGATAAATTTTGATTACTTTTTATTTATTTATTTATTTTATTTTATGTCATTTTTTTAACCTCATTCTCATTATTTTTAAGAGAATGAAGTCTTTTATACATGAAAAGAATTATTTTTCTTTGCTAAAGAGCGAATAAAGGCTGAAAAAGGGACAAAAGTCGTATGAGGAGGCATGGACACATAACACCCCGTTTCTCCCTATAATATTAAGCTATAAATTTTAAACTCGGCATGAAATTAGGCTTTAATGTAACAAACAATTATACCAAAGTAAATTTTTTATAGACAAATTAGTGGGCCCACAATGGGCCAAAGTAAGATTTGATGACTAACCGGGAGGAGGTGCTTTAAGCTAAATATACGCTGGGCACATGCATGAAGCATGGCGCAGTTGGTAACGCTGCGGGCGAGGTTCATTTGCAGTCCCGGATTTTCTGGGATCGAATTCCAGCAAGGGTCGGCTTTAAAATGTTTTAATTTATTTTATATTATGCTTTTTAATATACTTTTCGACAATTTAACGTGAATCAAGAGTTCTGTATATAGAAATAACTATTTTTCCTGTATGAAATAGCGACAAATAGCTAATAAACAGATAAATTTAGATTACTTTTTATTTATTTATTTATTTTATTTTATGTCATTTTTTTTAACTTCATTCTCATTATTTTTAAAAGAATAAAGTCTTTTATATATGAAAAGAATTATTTTTCTTTGCTAAAGAGCGTATAAAGGCTGAAAAAGGGACAAAAGTCGTATCAGGAGGCATGCGCACATAACACCCCGTTACTCCCTATAATATTAAGCTATAAATTTTAAACTCGGCATGAAATTAGGCTTTAATGTAACAAACAAATATACCAAAGTAAATTTTTTATAGACAAATTAGTGGGCCCACAATGGGCCAAAGTAAGATTTGATGACTAACCGGGAGGAGGTGCTTTAAGCTAAATATACGCTGGGCAGATGCATGAAGCGTGGCGCAGTTGGTAACGCTGCGGGCGAGGTTCATTTGCAGTCCCGGATTTTCTGGGATCGAAACCCAGCAAGGGTCGACTTTAAAATGTTTTAATTTATTTTATATTATGCTTTTTAATATACTTTTCGACAATTTAACGTGAATCAAGAGTTCTGTATATAGAAATAACTATTTTTCCTGTATGAAATAGCGACAAATAGCTAATAAACAGATAAATTTAGATTACTTTTTATTTATTTATTTATTTTATTTTATGCCCGTTTTTTTTAACGTCATTCTCATTATTTTTAACAGAATAAAGTCTTTTATATATGAAAAGAATTATTTTTCTTTGCTAAAGAGCGAATAAAGGCTGAAAAAGGGACAAAAGTCGTATCAGGAGGCATGCACACATAACACCCCGTAACTCCCTATAATATAAAGCTATAAATTTTATACTCGGCACGAAATTAGGGTTTAATGTAACAAACAATTATACCAAAGTAATTTTTTTATAGACAAATTAGTGGGCCCACAATGGGCCAAAATAAAATTTGATGACTAACCGGGAGGAGGTGCTTTAAGCTAAATATACGCTGGGCAGATGTATGAAGCGTGGCGCAGTTGGTAACGCTGCAGGCGAGGTTCATTTGCAGTCCCGGAGTTCCTGGGTACGAAACCCAGCAAGGGTCGACTTTAAAATGTTTCAATTTATTTTATATTTTGTTTTTTAATATACTTTTCGACAATTTAACGTGAATCAAGAGTTTTGTATATAGAAATAACTATTTTTCCTGTATGAAATAGCGACAAATAGCTAATAAACTGATAAATTTTGATTACTTTTTATTTATTTATTTATTTTATTTTATGTCATTTTTTTTAACTTCATTCTCATTATTTTTAAGAGAATAAAGTCTTTTATATATGAAAAGAATTATTTTTCTTTGCTAAAGAGCGAATAAAGGCTGAAAAAGGGACAAAAGTCGTATCAGGAGGCATGCACACATAACTCCCCGTTTCTCCCTATAATATTAAGCTATAAATTTTAAACTTGGCACGAAATTAGGGTTTAATGTAACAAACAATTATACCAAAGTAAATTTTTTATAGACAAATTAGTGGGCCCACAATGGGCCAAAATAAGATTTGATGACTAACCGGGAGGAGATGCTTTAAGCTAAATATACGCTGAGCTGATGTATAAAGCGTGGCGCAGTTGGTAACGCTGCGGGCGAGGTTCATTTGCAGTCCCGGAGTTCCTGGGTACGAAACCCAGCAAGGGTCGACTTTAAAATGTTTCAATTTATTTTATATTTTGTTTTTTAATATACTTTTCGACAATTTAACGTGAATCAAGAGTTTTGTATATAGAAATAACTATTTTTCCTGTATGAAATAGCGACAAATAGCTAATAAACTGATAAATTTTGATTACTTTTTATTTATTTATTTATTTTATTTTATGTCATTTTTTTAACCTCATTCTCATTATTTTTAAGAGAATGAAGTCTTTTATATATGAAAAGAATTATTTTTCTTTGCTAAAGAGCGAATAAAGGCTGAAAAAGGGACAAAAGTCGTATGAGGAGGCATGCACACATAACACCCCGTTTCTCCCTATAATATTAAGCTATAAATTTTAAACTCGGCATGAAATTAGGCTTTAATGTAACAAACAATTATACCAAAGTAAATTTTTTATAGACAAATTAGTGGGCCCACAATGGGCCAAAGTAAGATTTGATGACTAACCGGGAGGAGGTGCTTTAAGCTAAATATACGCTGGGCACATGCATGAAGCATGGCGCAGTTGGTAACGCTGCGGGCGAGGTTCATTTGCAGTCCCGGATTTTCTGGGATCGAATTCCAGCAAGGGTCGGCTTTAAAATGTTTTAATTTATTTTATATTATGCTTTTTAATATACTTTTCGACAATTTAACGTGAATCAAGAGTTCTGTATATAGAAATAACTATTTTTCCTGTATGAAATAGCGACAAATAGCTAATAAACAGATAAATTTAGATTACTTTTTATTTATTTATTTATTTTATTTTATGTCATTTTTTTTAACTTCATTCTCATTATTTTTAAAAGAATAAAGTCTTTTATATATGAAAAGAATTATTTTTCTTTGCTAAAGAGCGTATAAAGGCTGAAAAAGGGACAAAAGTCGTATCAGGAGGCATGCGCACATAACACCCCGTTACTCCCTTTTAATATTAAGCTATAAATTTTAAACTCGGCATGAAATTAGGCTTTAATGTAACAAACAAATATACCAAAGTAAATTTTTTATAGACAAATTAGTGGGCCCTCAATGGGCCAAAATAAGATTTGATGACTCACCGGGAGGTGGTGCTTTAAGCTAAATATACGCTGGGCAGATGCATGTAGCGTGGCGCAGTCGGTAACGCTGCGAGCGAGGTTCATTTGCAGTCCCGGATTTCCTGGGTTCGAAACTCAGCAAGGGTCGACTTTAAAATGTTTTAATTTATTTTATATTAAGCTTTTTAATATGCTTTTCGACAATTTAACGTGAATCAAGAGTTCTGTATATAGAAATAACTATTTTTCCTGTATGAAATAGCGACAAATAGCTAATAAACTGATAAATTTTGATTGCTTTTTATTTATTTATTTATTTTATTTTATGTCATTTTTTTAAACTTCATTCTCATTATTTTTAAGAGAATAGAGTCTTTTATATATGAAAAGAATTACTTTTCTTTGCTAAAGAGCGAATAAAGGCTAAAAAAGGGACAAAAGTCGTATCAGGAGGCACGCACACATAACACCCCGTTACTCCCTATAATATTAAGCTATAGATTTTAAACTCGGTACGAAATTAGGGTTTAATGTAACAAACAATTACACCAAAGTAAATTTTTTATAGACAAATTAGTGATCCCACAATGGGCCAAAATAAGATTTGATGACTTACCGGGAGGAGGTGCTTTAAGCTAAATATACGCGGGGCAGATGTATGAAGCATGGCGCAGTTGGTAAAGCTGTGGGCGAGGTTCATTTGCAGTCCCGGATTTCCTGGGTTCGAAACCCTGCAAGGGTCGACTTTAAAATGTTTTAATTTATTTTATATTACGTTTTTTAATATACTTTTCGACAATTTAACGTGAATCAAGAGTTCTGTATATAGAAATAACTATTTTTCCTGTATGAAATAGCGACAAATAGCTAATAAACTGATAAATTTTGATTACATTTTATTTATTTATTTATTTTATTTTATGCCACTTTTTTTAACGTCATTCTCATTATTTTTCAGAGAATAAAGTCTTTTATATATGAAAAGAATTACTTTTCTTTGCTAAAGAGCGAATAAAGGCTGAAAAAGGGACAAAAGTGGTATCAGGAGGCACGCACACATAACACCCCGTTACTCCCTATAATATTAAGCTATAAATTTTAAACTCGGCACGAAATTAGGGTTTAAAGTAATAAACAATTACACCAAAGTAAATTTTTTATAGACAAATTAGTGGGCCCACAATGGGCCAAAATAAGATTTGATGACTAACCGGGAGGAGGTGCTTTAAGCTAAATATACGCGGGGCAGATGTATGAAGCGTGGCGCAGTTGGTAACGCTGCAGGCGAGGTTCATTTGCAGTCCCGGAGTTCCTGGGTACGAAACCCAGCAAGGGTCGACTTTAAAATGTTTCAATTTATTTTATATTTTGTTTTTTAATATACTTTTCGACAATTTAACGTGAATCAAGAGTTTTGTATATAGAAATAACTATTTTTCTTGTATGAAATAGCGACAAATAGCTAATAAACTGATAAATTTTGATTACTTTTTATTTATTTATTTATTTTATTTTATGTCATTTTTTTTAACTTCATTCTCATTATTTTTAAGAGAATAAAGTCTTTTATGTATGAAAAGAATTATTTTTCTTTGCTAAAGAGCGAATAAAGGCTGAAAAAGGGACAAAAGTCGTATCAGGAGGCATGCACACATAACTCCCCGTTTCTCCCTATAATATTAAGCTATAAATTTTAAACTTGGCACGAAATTAGGGTTTAATGTAACAAACAATTATACCAAAGTAAATTTTTTATAGACAAATTAGTGGGCCCACAATGGGCCAAAATAAGATTTGATGACTAACCGGGAGGAGATGCTTTAAGCTAAATATACGCTGAGCTGATGTATAAAGCGTGGCGCAGTTGGTAACGCTGCGGGCGAGGTTCATTTGCAGTCCCGGAGTTCCTGGGTACGAAACCCAGCAAGGGTCGACTTTAAAATGTTTCAATTTATTTTATATTTTGTTTTTTAATATACTTTTCGACAATTTAACGTGAATCAAGAGTTTTGTATATAGAAATAACTATTTTTCCTGTATGAAATAGCGACAAATAGCTAATAAACTGATAAATTTTGATTACTTTTTATTTATTTATTTATTTTATTTTATGTCATTTTTTTAACCTCATTCTCATTATTTTTAAGAGAATGAAGTCTTTTATATATGAAAAGAATTATTTTTCTTTGCTAAAGAGCGAATAAAGGCTGAAAAAGGGACAAAAGTCGTATGAGGAGGCATGCACACATAACACCCCGTTTCTCCCTATAATATTAAGCTATAAATTTTAAACTCGGCATGAAATTAGGCTTTAATGTAACAAACAATTATACCAAAGTAAATTTTTTATAGACAAATTAGTGGGCCCACAATGGGCCAAAGTAAGATTTGATGACTAACCGGGAGGAGGTGCTTTAAGCTAAATATACGCTGGGCACATGCATGAAGCATGGCGCAGTTGGTAACGCTGCGGGCGAGGTTCATTTGCAGTCCCGGATTTTCTGGGATCGAATTCCAGCAAGGGTCGGCTTTAAAATGTTTTAATTTATTTTATATTATGCTTTTTAATATACTTTTCGACAATTTAACGTGAATCAAGAGTTCTGTATATAGAAATAACTATTTTTCCTGTATGAAATAGCGACAAATAGCTAATAAACAGATAAATTTAGATTACTTTTTATTTATTTATTTATTTTATTTTATGTCATTTTTTTTAACTTCATTCTCATTATTTTTAAAAGAATAAAGTCTTTTATATATGAAAAGAATTATTTTTCTTTGCTAAAGAGCGTATAAAGGCAGAAAAAGGGACAAAAGTCGTATCAGGAGGCATGCGCACATAACACCCCGTTACTCCCTATAATATTAAGCTATAAATTTTAAACTCGGCATGAAATTAGGCTTTAATGTAACAAACAAATATACCAAAGTAAATTTTTTATAGACAAATTAGTGGGCCCACAATGGGCCAAAGTAAGATTTGATGACTAACCGGGAGGAGGTGCTTTAAGCTAAATATACGCTGGGCAGATGCATGAAGCGTGGCGCAGTTGGTAACGCTGCGGGCGAGGTTCATTTGCAGTCCCGGATTTTCTGGGATCGAAACCCAGCAAGGGTCGACTTTAAAATGTTTTAATTTATTTTATATTATGCTTTTTAATATACTTTTCGACAATTTAACGTGAATCAAGAGTTCTGTATATAGAAATAACTATTTTTCCTGTATGAAATAGCGACAAATAGCTAATAAACAGATAAATTTAGATTACTTTTTATTTATTTATTTATTTTATTTTATGCCCGTTTTTTTTAACGTCATTCTCATTATTTTTAACAGAATAAAGTCTTTTATATATGAAAAGAATTATTTTTCTTTGCTAAAGAGCGAATAAAGGCTGAAAAAGGGACAAAAGTCGTATCAGGAGGCATGCATACATAACACCCCGTAACTCCCTATAATATAAAGCTATAGATTTTAAACTCGGTACGAAATTAGGGTTTAATGTAACAAACAATTACACCAAAGTAAATTTTTTATAGACAAATTAGTGGGCCCACAATGGGCCAAAATAAGATTTGATGACTTACCGGGAGGAGGTGCTTTAAGCTAAATATACGCGGGGCAGATGTATGAAGCATGGCGCAGTTGGTAAAGCTGTGGGCGAGGTTCATTTGCAGTCCCGGATTTCCTGGGTTCGAAACCCTCAAAAGGTCGACTTTAAAATGTTTTAATTTATTTTATATTACGTTTTTTAATATACTTTTCGACAATTTAACGTGAATCAAGAGTTCTGTATATAGAAATAACTATTTTTCCTGTATGAAATAGCGACAAATAGCTAATAAACTGATAAATTTTGATTACATTTTATTTATTTATTTATTTTATTTTATGCCATTTTTTTTAACGTCATTCTCATTATTTTTCAGAGAATAAAGTCTTTTATATATGAAAAGAATTACTTTTCTTTGCTAAAGAGCGAATAAAGGCTGAAAAAGGGACAAAAGTGGTATCAGGAGGCACGCACACATAACTCCCCGTTACTCCCTATAATATTAAGCTATAAATTTTAAACTCGGCAAAAAATTAGGGTTTAAAGTAATAAACAATTACACCAAAGTAAATTTTTTATAGACAAATTAGTGGGCCCACAATGGGCCAAAATAAGATTTGATGACTAACCGGGAGGAGGTGCTTTAAGCTAAATATACGCGGGGCAGATGTATGAAGCGTGGCGCAGTTGGTAACGCTGCGGGCGAGCTCCATTTGCTGTCCCGGATTTCATGGGTTCGAAACCCAGCAAGGGTCGACTTTAAAATGTTATAATTTATTTTATATTATGTTTTTTAATATACTTTTCGACAATTTAACGTGAATCAAGAGTTCTGTATATAGAAATAACTATTTTTCCTGTATGAAATAGCGACAAATAGCTAATAAACTGATAAATTTTGATTACATTTTATTTATTTATTTATTTTATTTTATGCCATTTTTTTTAACGTCATTCTCATTATTTTTCAGAGAATAAAGTCTTTTATATATGAAAAGAATTATTTTTCTTTGCTAAAGAGCGAATAAAGGCTAAAAAAGGGACAAAAGTCGTATCAGGAGGCATGCACACATAACACCCCGTTACTCCCTATAATATTAAGCTACAAATTTTAAACTCGGCACGAAATTAGGGTTTAATGTAACAAACAATTATGCCAAAGTAATTTTTTTATAGACAAATTAGTGGGCCTATAATGGGCCAAACTAAGATTTGATGACTAACCGGGAGGAGGTGCTTTAAGCTAAATATACGCTGGGCAGATGCAAGAAGCGTGGCGCAGTTGGTAACGCTGCGGGCGAGGTTAATTTGCAGTCCCGGATTTCCTGGGTTCGAAACCCAGCAAGGGTCGACTTTAAAATGTTTTAATTTATTTTATATTATGCTTTTTAATATACTTTTCGACAATTTAACGTGAATCAAGAGTTCTGTATATAGAAATAACTATTTTTCCTGAATGAAATAGCGACAAATAGCTAATAAACTGATAAATTTTGATTACATTTTATTTATTTATTCATTTTATTTTATGTCATTTTTTTAAACTTCATTCTCATTATTTCAAAGAGAATAAAGTCTTTTATATATGAAAAGAATTATTTTTCGTTGCTAAAGAGCGAATAAAGGCTGAAAAAGGGACAAAAGTCTTATCAGGAGGCACGCACACATAACACCCCGTTACTCCCTATAATATTAAGCTATAAATTTTAAACTAGGCACGAAATTAGGGTTTAATGTAACAAACAATTATACCAAAGTAAATTTTTTATAGACAAATTAGTGGGCCCACAATGGGCCAAAGTAAGATTTGATGACTAACCGGGAGGAGGTGCTTTAGGCTAAATATACGCTGGGCAGATGCATGAAGCGTGGCACAGTTGGTAACGCTGCGGGCGAGGTTCATTTGCAGTCCCGGATTTCCTGGGTACGAAACCCAGCAAGGGTCGACTTTAAAATGTTTTAATTTATTTTATATTTTGCTTTTTAATATACTTTTCGACAATTTAACGTGAATCAAGAGTTCTGTATGTAGAAATAACTACTTTTCCTGAATGAAATAGCGACAAATAGCTAATAAACTGATAAATTTTGATTACTTTTTATTTATTTATTTATTTTATTTTATGTCATTTTTTTAAACTTCATTCTCATTATTTTTAAGAGAATAAAGTCTTTTATATATGCAAAGAATTATTTTTCTTTGCTAAAGAGCGAATAACGGCTGAAAAAGGGACAAAAGTCGTATCAGGAGGCATGCACACATAACACCCCGTTACTCCCTATAATATTAAGCTATAAATTTTAAACTCGGCACGAAATTAGGGTTTAATGTAACAAACAATTATACCAAAGTAATTTTTTTATAGACAAATTAGAGGTCCCACAATGGGCCGAAATAAGATTTGATGACTAACCGGGAGGAGGTGCTTTAAGCTAAATATACGCTGGGCAGATGCGTGACGCGTGGCGCAGTTGGTAACGCTGCGGGCGAGGTTCATTTGCAGTCCCGGATTTCCTGGGTTCGAAACCCAGCAAAGGTCGACTTTAAAATGTTTTTATTTTATATTATGCTTTTTAATATACTTTTCGAGAATTTAACGTGAATCAAGAGTTCTGTATATAGAAATAACTATTTTTCCTGTATGAAATAGCGACAAATAGCTAATAAACTGATAAATTTTGATTACTTTTTATTTATTTATTTATTTTATTTTATGTTATTTTTTTAACTTCATTCTCATTATTTTTAAGAGAATAAAGTCTTTTATATATGAAAAGAATTATTTTTCTTTGCTAAAGAGCGAATAAAGGCTGAAAAAGGGACAAAAGTCGTATCAGGAGGCATGCACACATAACACCCTGTTACTCCCTATAATATTAAGCTATAAATTTTAAACTCGGCACGAAATTAGGGTTGAATGTAACAAACAATTATACCAAAGTAATTTTTTTATAGACAAATTAGTGGGCCCACAATGGGCCAAAATAAGATTTGATGACTAACCGGGAGGAGGTGCTTTAAGCTAAATATACGCTGGGCAGATGCGTGACGCGTGTCGCAGTTGGTAACGCTGCGGGCGAGGTTCATTTGCAGTCCCGGATTTCCTGGGTTCGAAACCCAGCAAGGGTCGACTTTAAAATGTTTTAATTTATTTTATATTATGCTTTTTAATATACTTTTCGACAATTTAACGTGAATCAAGAGTTCTGTATATAGAAATAACTATTTTTCCTGAATGAAATAGCGTCAAATAGCTAATAAACTGATAAATTTTGATTACATTTTATTTATTTATTCATTTTATTTTATGTCATTTTTTTAAACTTCATTCTCATTATTTCTAAGAGAATAAAGTCTTTTATATATGAAAAGAATTATTTTTCGTTGCTAAAGAGCAAATAAAGGCTGAAAAAGGGACAAAAGTCTAATCAGGAGGCACGCACACATAACACCCCGTTACTCCCTATAATATTAAGCTATAAATTTTAAACTAGGCACGAAATTAGGGTTTAATGTAACAAACAATTATACCAAAGTAAATTTTTTATAGACAAATTAGTGGGCCCAAAATGGGCCAAAGTAAGATTTGATGACTAACCGGGAGGAGGTGCTTTAGGCTAAATATACGCTGGGCAGATGCATGAAGCGTGGCACAGTTGGTAACGCTGCGGGCGAGGTTCATTTGCAGTCCCGGATTTCCTGGGTACGAAACCCAGCAAGGGTCGACTTTAAAATGTTTCAATTTATTTTATATTTTGCTTTTTAATATACTTTTCGACAATTTAACGTGAATCAAGAGTTTTGTATATAGAAATAACTATTTTTCCTGTATGAAATAGCGACAAATAGCTAATAAACTGATAAATTTTGATTACTTTTTATTTATTTATTTATTTTATTTTATGTCATTTTTTTAACCTCATTCTCATTTTTTTTAAGAGAATAAAGTCTTTTATATATGAAAAGAATTATTTTTCTATGCTAAAGAGCGAATAAAGGCTGAAAAAGGGACAAAAGTCGTACCAGGAGGCATGCACACATAACACCCCGTTACTCCCTATAATATAAAGCTATAAATTTTAAACTCGGCACGAAATTAGGGTTTAATGTAACAAACAATTATACCAAAGTAATTTTTTTATAGACAAATTAGAGGGCCCACAATGGGCCGAAATAAGATTTGATGACTAACCGGGAGGAGGTGCTTTAAGCTAAATATACGCTGGGCAGATGCGTGACGCGTGGCGCAGTTGGTAACGCTGCGGGCGAGGTTCATTTGCAGTCCCGGATTTCCTGGGTTCGAAACCCAGCAAAGGTTGACTTTAAAATGTTTTAATTTATTTTATATTATGCTTTTTAATATACTTTTCGAGAATTTAACGTGAATCAAGAGTTCTGTATATAGAAATAACTATTTTTCCTGTATGAAATAGCGACAAATAGCTAATAAACTGATAAATTTTGATTACTTTTTATTTATTTATTTATTTTATTTTATGTCATTTTTTTAAACTTCATTCTCATTATTTTTAAGAGAATAGAGTCTTTTATATATGAAAAGAATTACTTTTCTTTGCTAAAGAGCGAATAAAGGCTAAAAAAGGGACAAAAGTCGTATCAGGAGGCACGCACACATAACACCCCGTTACTCCCTATAATATTAAGCTATAGATTTTAAACTCGGTACGAAATTAGGGTTTAATGTAACAAACAATTACACCAAAGTAAATTTTTTATAGACAAATTAGTGGGCCCACAATGGGCCAAAATAAGATTTGATGACTTACCGGGAGGAGGTGCTTTAAGCTAAATATACGCGGGGCAGATGTATGAAGCATGGCGCAGTTGGTAAAGCTGTGGGCGAGGTTCATTTGCAGTCCCGGATTTCCTGGGTTTGAAACCCTGAAAGGGTCGACTTTAAAATGTTTTAATTTATTTTATATTACGTTTTTTAATATACTTTTCGACAATTTAACGTGAATCAAGAGTTCTGTATATAGAAATAACTATTTTTCCTGTATGAAATAGCGACAAATAGCTAATAAACTGATAAATTTTGATTACATTTTATTTATTTATTTATTTTATTTTATGTCATTTTTTTTAACCTCTTTCTCATTATTTTTAAGAGAATAAAGTCTTTTATATATGAAAAGAATTACTTTTCTTTGCTAAAGAGCGAATAAAGGCTAAAAAAGGGACAAAAGTCGTATCAGGAGGCACTCACACATAACACCCCGTTACTCCCTATAATATTAAGCTATAGATTTTAAACTCGGTACGAAATTAGGGTTTAATGTAACAAACAATTACACCAAAGTAAATTTTTTATAGACAAATTAGTGGGCCCACAATGGGCCAAAATAAGATTTGATGACTTACCGGGAGGAGGTGCTTTAAGCTAAATATACGCGGGGCAGATGTATGAAGCATGGCGCAGTTGGTAAAGCTGTGGGCGAGGTTCATTTGCAGTCCCGGATTTCCTGGGTTTGAAACCCTGAAAGGGTCGACTTTAAAATGTTTTAATTTATTTTATATTACGTTTTTTAATATACTTTTCGACAATTTAACGTGAATCAAGAGTTCTGTATATAGAAATAACTATTTTTCCTGTATGAAATAGCGACAAATAGCTAATAAACTGATAAATTTTGATTACATTTTATTTATTTATTTATTTTATTTTATGTCATTTTTTTTAACCTCTTTCTCATTATTTTTAAGAGAATAAAGTCTTTTATATATGAAAAGAATTATTTTTCTTTGCTAAAGAGCGAATAAAGACTGAAAAAGGGACAAAAGTCGTATCAGGAGGCATGCACACATAACACCCCGTTACTCCCTATAATATTAAGCTATAAATTTTAAACTCGGCACGAAATTAGGGTTTAATGTAACAAACAATTATACCAAAGTAATTTTTTTATAAACAAATTACTGGGCCCACAATGGGCCAAAGTAAGATTTGATGACTAACCGGGATAAGGTGCTTTAAGCTAAATATACGCGGGGCAGATGTATGAAGCGTGGCGCAGTTGGTGAAGCTGCGGGCGAGGTTCATTTGCAGTCCCGGATTTCCTGGGTTCGAAACCCAGCAAGGGTCGACTTTAAAATGTTTTAATTTATTTTATATTATGTTTTTTAGTATACTTTTCGACAATTTAACGTGAATCAAGAGTTCTGTATATAGAAATAACTATTTTTCCTGTATGAAATAGCGAAAAATAGCTAATAAACTGATAAATTTTGATTACATTTTATTTATTTATTTATTTTATTTTATGCCATTTTTTTAACGTCATTCTCATTATTTTTCAGAGAATAAAGTCTTTTATATATGAAAAGAATTATTTTTCTTTGCTAAAGAGCGAATAAAGGCTAAAAAAGGGACAAAAGTCGTATCAGGAGGCATGCACACATAACACCCCGTTACTCCCTATAATATTAAGCTACAAATTTTAAACTCGGCACGAAATTAGGGTTTAATGTAACAAACAATTATGCCAAAGTAATTTTTTTATAGACAAATTAGTGGGCCTATAATGGGCCAAACTAAGATTTGATGACTAACCGGGAGGAGGTGCTTTAAGCTAAATATACGCTGGGCAGATGCATGAAGCGTGGCGCAGTTGGTAACGCTGCGGGCGAGGTTAATTTGCAGTCCCGGATTTCCTGGGTTCGAAACCCAGCAAGGGTCGACTTTAAAATGTTTTAATTTATTTTATATTATGCTTTTTAATATACTTTTCGACAATTTAACGTGAATCAAGAGTTCTGTATATAGAAATAACTATTTTTCCTGAATGAAATAGCGACAAATAGCTAATAAACTGATAAATTTTGATTACATTTTATTTATTTATTCATTTTATTTTATGTCATTTTTTTAAACTTCATTCTCATTATTTCAAAGAGAATAAAGTCTTTTATATATGAAAAGAATTATTTTTCTATGCTAAAGAGCGAATAAAGGCTGAAAAAGGGACAAAAGTCGTACCAGGATGCATGCACACATAACACCCCGTTACTCCCTATAATATAAAGCTATAAATTTTAAACTCGGCACGAAATTAGGGTTTAATGTAACAAACAATTATACCAAAGTAATTTTTTTATAGACAAATTAGAGGGCCCACAATGGGCCGAAATAAGATTTGATGACTAACCGGGAGGAGGTGCTTTAAGCTAAATATACGCTGGGCAGATGCGTGACGCGTGGCGCAGTTGGTAACGCTGCGGGCGAGGTTCATTTGCAGTCCCGGATTTCCTGGGTTCGAAACCCAGCAAAGGTTGACTTTAAAATGTTTTAATTTATTTTATATTATGCTTTTTAATATACTTTTCGAGAATTTAACGTGAATCAAGAGTTCTGTATATAGAAATAACTATTTTTCCTGTATGAAATAGCGACAAATAGCTAATAAACTGATAAATTTTGATTACTTTTTATTTATTTATTTATTTTATTTTATGTCATTTTTTTAACCTCATTCTCATTATTTTTAAGAGAATAAAGTCTTTTATATATGAAAAGAATTATTTTTCTATGCTAAAGAGCGAATAAAGGCTGAAAAAGGGACAAAAGTCGTACCAGGAGGCATGCACACATAACACCCCGTTATTCCCTATAATATAAAGCTATAAATTTTAAACTCGGCACGAAATAAGGGTTTAATGTAACAAACAATTATACCAAAGTAATTTTTTTATAGACAAATTAGTGGGCCTACAATGGGCCAAAATAAGATTTGATGACTAACCGGGAGGATGTGCTTTAAGCTAAATATACGCTGGGCAGATGTATGAAGCGTGGCGCATTTGGTAACGCTGCGGGCGAGGTTCATTTGCAGTCCCGGATTTCCTGGGTTCGAAACCCAGCAAGGGTCGACTTTAAAATGTTTTAATTTATTTTATATTATGCTTTTTAATATACTTTTCGAGAATTTAACGTGAATCAAGAGTTCTGTATATAGAAGTAACTATTTTTCCCGTATGAAATAGCGACAAATAGCTAATAAACTGATAAATTTTGATTACTTTTTATTTATTTATTTATTTTATTTTATGTTATTTTTTTTAACTTCATTCTCATTATTTTTAAGAGAATAAAGTCTTTTATATATGAAAAGAATTATTTTTCTTTGCTAAAGAGCGAATAAAGGCTGAAAAAGGGACAAAAGTCGTATCAGGAGGCATGCACACATAACACCCCGTTACTCCCTATAATATTAAGCTATAAATTTTAAACTCGGCACGAAATTAGGGTTGAATGTAACAAACAATTACACCAAAGTAATTTTTTTATAGACAAATTAGTGGGCCCACAATGGGCCAAAATAAGATTTGAAAACTAACCGGGAGGAGGTGCTTTAAGCTAAATATACGCTGGGCAGATGTATGAAGCGTGGCGCAGTTGGTAACGCTGCGGGCGAGGTTCATTTGCAGACCCGGATTTCCTGGGTACGAAACCCAGCAAGGGTCGACTTTAAAATGTTTTAATTTATTTTATATTATGCTTTTTAATATACTTTTCGACAATTTAACGTGAATCAAGAGTTCTGTATATAGAAATAACTATTTTTCCTGAATGAAATAGCGTCAAATAGCTAATAATCTGATAAATTTTGATTACTTTTTATTTATTTATTTATTTTATTTTATGTCATTTCTTTTAACTTCATTCTCATTATTTTTAAGAGAATAAAGTCTTTTATATATGAAAATAATTATTTTTCTTTGCTAAAGAGCGAATAAAGGCTGAAAAAAGGACAAAAGTCGTATCAGGAGGCATGCACACATAACACCCCGTTTCTCCCTATAATATTAAGCTATAAATTTTAAACTCGGCACGAAATTAGAGTTTAATGTAACAAACAATTATACCAAAGTAAATTTTTTATAGACAAATTAGTGGGCCCACAATGGGCCAAACTAAGATTTGATGACTAACCGGGAGGAGGTGCTTTAGGCTAAATATACGCTGGGCAGATGCATGAAGCGTGGCGCAGTTGGTAACGCTGCGGGCGAGGTTAATTTGCAGTCCCGGATTTCCTGGGTTCGAAACCCAGCAAGGGTCGACTTTAAAATGTTTTAATTTATTTTATATTATGCCTTTTAATATACTTTTCGACAATTTAACGTGAATCAAGAGTTCTGTATATAGAAATAACTATTTTTCCTGAATGAAATAGCGTCAAATAGCTAATAAACTGATAAATTTTGATTACATTTTATTTATTTATTCATTTTATTTTATGTCATTTTTTTAAACTTCATTCTCATTATTTCTAAGAGAATAAAGTCTTTTATATATGAAAAGAATTATTTTTCGTTGCTAAAGAGCGAATAAAGGCTGAAAAAGGGACAAAAGTCTTATCAGGAGGCACGCACACATAACACCCCGTTACTCCCTATAATATTAAGCTATAAATTTTAAACTAGGCACGAAATTAGGGTTTAATGTAACAAACAATTATACCAAAGTAAATTTTTTATAGACAAATTAGTGGGCCCAAAATGGGCCAAAGTAAGATTTGATGACTAACCGGGAGGAGGTGCTTTAGGCTAAATATACGCTGGGCAGATGCATGAAGCGTGGCACAGTTGGTAACGCTGCGGGCGAGGTTCATTTGCTGTCCCGGATTTCCTGGGTACGAAACCCAGCAAGGGTCGACTTTAAAATGTTTCAATTTATTTTATATTTTGCTTTTTAATATACTTTTCGACAATTTAACGTGAATCAAGAGTTTTGTATATAGAAATAACTATTTTTCCTGTATGAAATAGCGACAAATAGCTAATAAACTGATAAATTTTGATTACTTTTTATTTATTTATTTATTTTATTTTATGTCATTTTTTTACACTCATTCTCATTATTTTTAAGAGAATAAAGTCTTTTATATATGAAAAGAATTATTTTTCTATGCTAAAGAGCGAATAAAGGCTGAAAAAGGGACAAAAGTCGTACCAGGAGGCATGCACACATAACACCCCGTTATTCCCTATAATATAAAGCTATAAATTTTAAACTCGGCACGAAATAAGGGTTTAATGTAACAAACAATTATACCAAAGTAATTTTTTTATAGACAAATTAGTGGGCCTACAATGGGCCAAAATAAGATTTGATGACTAACCGGGAGGATGTGCTTTAAGCTAAATATACGCTGGGCAGATGTATGAAGCGTGGCGCATTTGGTAACGCTGCGGGCGAGGTTCATTTGCAGTCCCGGATTTCCTGGGTTCGAAACCCAGCAAGGGTCGACTTTAAAATGTTTTAATTTATTTTATATTATGCTTTTTAATATACTTTTCGAGAATTTAACGTGAATCAAGAGTTCTGTATATAGAAGTAACTATTTTTCCCGTATGAAATAGCGACAAATAGCTAATAAACTGATAAATTTTGATTACTTTTTATTTATTTATTTATTTTATTTTATGTTATTTTTTTTAACTTCATTCTCATTATTTTTAAGAGAATAAAGTCTTTTATATATGAAAAGAATTATTTTTCTTTGCTAAAGAGCGAATAAAGGCTGAAAAAGGGACAAAAGTCGTATCAGGAGGCATGCACACATAACTACCGTTACTCCCTATAATATTAAGCTATAAATTTTAAACTCGGCACGAAATTAGGGTTGAATGTAACAAACAATTACACCAAAGTAATTTTTTTATAGACAAATTAGTGGGCCCACAATGGGCCAAAATAAGATTTGAAAACTAACCGGGAGGAGGTGCTTTAAGCTAAATATACGCTGGGCAGATGTATGAAGCGTGGCGCAGTTGGTAACGCTGCGGGCGAGGTTCATTTGCAGTCCCGGATTTCCTGGGTACGAAACCCAGCAAGGGTCGACTTTAAAATGTTTCAATTTATTTTATATTTTGTTTTTTAATATACTTTTCGAAAATTTAACGTGAATCAAGAGTTCTGTATATAGAAATAACTATTTTTCCTGTATGAAATAGCGACAAATAGCTAATAAACTGATAAATTTTGATTACTTTTTATTTATTTAATTTTATGCCATTTTTTTAACGTCATTCTCATTATTTTTAAGAGAATAAAGTCTTTTATATATGAAAAGAATTATTTTTCTTTGCTAAAGAGCTAATAAAGGCTGAAAAAGGGACAAAAGTCGTACCAGGAGGCATGCACACATAACACCCCGTTACTCCCTATAATATTAAGCTATAAATTTTAAACTCGGCACGAATTTAGGGTTGAATGTAACAAACAATTATACCAAAGTAATTTTTTTATAGACAAATTAGTGGGCCCACAATGGGCCAAAAGAAGATTTGATGACTAACCGGGAGGAGGTGCTTTAAGCTAAATATACGCTGGGCAGATGTATGAAGCGTGGCGCAGTTGGTAACGCTGCGGGCGAGGTTCATTTGCAGTCCCCGATTTCCTGGGTTCGAAACCCAGCAAGGGTCGACTTTAAAATGTTTCAATATATTTTATATTTTGTTTTTTAATACACTTTTCGACAATTTAACGTGAATCAAGAGTTTTGTATATAGAAATAACTATTTTTCCTGTATGAAATAGCGACAAATAGCTAATAAACTGATAAATTTTGATTACTTTTTATTTATTTATATATTTTATTCTATGTCATTTTTTTTAACCTCATTCTCATTATTTTTAAGAGAATAAAGTTTTTATATATGAAAAACATTATTTTTCTTTGCTATAGAGCGAATAAAGGCTGAAAAAGGGACAAAAGTCGTATCAGGAGGCATGCACACATAACACCCCGTTACTCCCTATAATATTAAGCTATAAATTTTAAACTCGGCACGAAATTAGGGTTTAATGTAGCAAACAGTTATACCAAAGTAATTTTTTTATAGACAAATTAGTGGGCCCTCAATGGGCCAAAATAAGATTTGATGACTCACCGGGAGGAGGTGCTTTAAGCTAAATATACGCTGGGCAGATGTATGAAGCGTGGCGCAGTTGGTAACGCTGCGGGCGAGGTTCATTAGCAGTCCCGGATTTCCTGGGTTCGAAACCCAGCAGGGGTCGACTTTAAAATGTTTTAATTTATTTTGTATTATGTTTATTAATATACTTTTCGACAATTTAACGTGAATCAAGAGTTCTGTATATAGAAATAACTGTTTTTCCTGTATGAAATAGCGACAAATAGTTAATAAACTGATAAATTTTGATTACTTTTTATTTATTTATTTATTTTATTTTATGTCATTTTTTTAAACTTCATTCTCATTACTTTTAAGAGAATAGAGTCTTTTATATATGAAAAGAATTACTTTTCTTTGCTAAAGAGCGAATGAAGGCTAAAAAAGGGGACAAAAGTCGTATCAGGAGGCATGCACACATAACACCCCGTTTCTCCCTATAGTATTAAGCTATAAATTTTAAACTCGGCACGAAATTAGGGTTTAATGTAACAAACAATTATACCAAAGTAAATTTTTTATATACAAATTAGTGGGCCCACAATGGGCCAATATAAGATTTGATGATTAACCGGGAGGAGGTGCTTTAAGCTAAATATTAAGGGTCCGAGTTTGAAAATTATACCTTGATATTAAAGGGAGCTAGGGAGTCTCGAAATTTGATCCTTACTCGCGCCATTTTATTTCTTTCTCCTTTTTTTTGAATTATTCCATTACGCTTTCTTTGCTGGATTTCACACACAGAAAACACCCCATATATGCTAGAATATCCAAAATGTTACAAAAGAAGTCGAAAAAGAGCAAATAAGCTGGTTTTCCTGGATTTTTCCAGTTTTTTCCCAAGAAAAAAATTATTTCCTACATGCAGGACACTCCAGAATATCGAAGAACACATTAAAAAATAATATAGTTTAAAATTAAAAAAAAATTTTTTTGTTGAAAATTTGGTTATTCCTGGGATTCGAACCCAGGACCCCACCCTCCATCAGCAAACTCTTAGATCATTTTGTTTCACATCAAATACTAAAAATGGGAAATTTTAAAAAAAAATTCCAAAACCGTGATAATTTTAGAATCATTTTTAATGTACTGTGTTTTGTCTGTTTTTATTGAAAATCCATGCTATTCTTTGTTATTTGGCAGTTTTTATAATTCAATCTCAGATGACTTTTTAAAATTCCGATTCTTATTTCGACATGCGTATCATAAATCATGCATTCAAATAATTGCTCATAGACGGGCTCTTTTCGTGCTAAAATTGTATCGTAAATTAATGAATTTTTTATTCAATTATTGCGATTATAAATTTAAGTTCTCACTCTTTGATATAATTTCTTTTTGCACACTTCTTCGTAAATATAAGTTATTTTTCCGTCATCTTTTTCGGAATTAGCGACATTGCCAATTCCGAAATTTTAATATAATAGGAAAGTAACAGGAAAAATTATAAAAGTAGAGGAAAAATTGAATTTTTAAAATGCTCACTGTTTGTAATTTTGTTTAAAAAATTTTGTAGGTTAGAGGATTTTTTAAAGGAAAACGTTTCTTATTTGAAATTCATAAGACCTCTAAAAATTCAAGAAATAACAATAACAGCTGAAAAGAAATAAACATAGAATCTTATTTCATACTACATATTGTTTTTTGCTTTTTTTCAAGTTTCACTTGTTGTTTAAACTCTATAAATTTTCTTTAATAATAATATTTAATTTGATTTTAAATTACTCATTAAAATAAATTTGTATTTTTTTTCTTTACTCTTCATTTAGTGAGCATTATAATTTTTCTCATGGAATTTTTATTCCTTTTTCCCAATTTTTAAAGATCGATATATTATACATTTATTTTTAGTCGAATTAATTACTAATTAAAAAACGCAAAGACGGGTACTCAGCTTGTAATAGATGAAAAAAAAAAAGAATTAATCCTCTATTATGCCTTTAATAAAATAATAAACGCCTCAAAGAAAAATTAATCACGAAAAATAAAATATTTAACGGATCATCATTCGAGGACACTTTGATAACTGTGGCAACATGTAAGTCACATAAGATTGACTCTAACTTGCTGAAGAATTTGTTTATTATTTATTAGATCTGCAGGTTTGTGTGCTCAAATTAGGCTGGGAAGATTGCCGTATCGTGATCTGTGGCCGAATAATCGCTATGTCTTGGCCACTTCAGGGCAGCGGACAGCGAGAAACTAAAAGAAACGTCACAAAATGAGACCAACTCGAAGGGGGTAACTCATAGCCACTCCCAAGCAAACATCTACACGTTTCTCTTAATAATTTTTCCCATTTAAAACCAATTTGGAGACTTGGAGATTGTAGTTGGCGTTTTAGATCACGATACGGATTCTTAATAAACCTTTGTCAAATAGAGAGACAGATAGCATAATACAGAGAAGGTGGATCATGGTGGCTCAGGGTATAGAGTTTTCGAATTCCAATAAGGTGAACCGGGTTCGAATCCCGACATTGTTGGTTCGAAATCTGCACCCGGCTCGCACCAACCATAGTGCAGATGTTACGTATCCTTAGTGGTAGACGGATCATGGGTTAAAGTCCCTTTGCGGTCGGGCTAACCGAGGGAGGTTTTTGCGGTTTTATTCTCCATGCAACTATAATGCGGGTTAGTTTCATCAAAAAGTCCGTCATGCAGGCAAAATTTCTCCGAATATTTGATCCAGGGATTCCCTTGTAATCTAAAATGAGCTATCTATTCAGATCTCAAAATATTTCCAGAAAAGTTGTATTGTGGGAAAATCCGGTTTGCTTATAAATAACGAAGTTGTGAATCCGAATTGTTTTTAGTAGTGTTAATGTCAGATGGGTTAGTAGCATTCTCTTATCTATCCCAGAAAAATAAAAATAATTAACAACATAAAATCGCGATTTTTTTTTGCTAATGAAGGAAGAAAAAAAAACAGAAGTGAACAAGAAATTAATGTCATTTGGCAGCTAAAATAACCTTGAATTCAAACCACTCAATTTTTTTCCATACTTCAAAAATACTAAAAAATTTTAACATTTGATTCATTGGTAGAATCTTTAATTAACTTTCTCGCTTTTATTCAGAGAAACTTAAGAATGGGTTTTTATCGACTTAAATTTATGTTATTTCTCGATAAAAAAATGCTTTTTTTGTTGCTAAATCACGCTTACACAAAAATCGAAATTAAAGCCAATATGCATCTTTAACCAGATGTTATTTGATTTAAATCTAATAATAGGAGAATTCTAACTGGGAAATTTCAATTGTTGTTGTTGTCAATTTACGTCGCACTAGAGCTGCACAATGGGCTATTGGCGACAGTCTGGGAAACATCCCGGAGGATGATCCGAAGAAGTGCCATCACAATTTTGATCCTCTGCGGAGGGGATATTCCAATTGGAAGAGCAAAGCAAAATTAGCATTAGAGTAGTTTAAAGAACGAATTCAATTAAATGTAGTTTGATTTGCATAACTACTTGATTCACGATTTACCTAGACACAATGCAACGACATAAAAAACTATTTGTCAGTCGACATTGTATCTAAAATATGTAATATTGAATCTTTCTGTTACGACTTTTTGTTTTGCGACAAATTCCGTTGAAAGTTTTTGATTTCAAGAGTGAAAAAGGGATAAATGGATTAATAGGCGGCGGCTGGAATTTTCTCTCCGCCGTAACTTAAATCAATTTGCGTAAATTATTCTTATCAAATTTGAAATATAATCGATAATCCATCGGATGAAACTTTTAAATGTAATGATATGTTTACAGAAAGATAACATTATCTTTTAAGGAGAAATTTTGAACTAATTATGTGTCAGATTTATTCGAGAAATCGAATGAGATAAAAATTCTTTTCAAACTTTCAACTATAGTTTCCTTCTTTAAATAACACTTTTAAATAAGTTTCCGTTACTTGACGTAAAATATGTTACAGCTTCAAATTCCGATAACAAAAAGTTTGCAGTTATTTCTAAAGTATGTTTATATTTGTGGAATAATTTTATTTCTCTTATTACTCAATGGCAAAATGAGTCTTGGTTTGATGGCGTCCACACACTTTGCAACTATGTTCAAGAGTATAAACAGTGCGCATGCGTTGCTATAACGACCACTGCTCTTTTTATTGTTCACTAGCAGGCACTCTTAATGTATTTACATAATTATTTAAAGTATTTTTGTATTCTTTTTTATTATTAACGTAAAACGACTGTCTTGAGGATGATTTCAATATAAATATGAAAGTCTTGAAACACGTACATAGGCAAGGATATGAAAGAGGTCAAACATCAATGAGAGACAGTGATTTGCAACCCATGATTTGAAATGTTTAACGGAGTCAATCCAGACAGAAAAAAGCATTTGATCCATGGGTAACCAGTGATCGCAACTTTTTTGTTGATTTCTTTTTTCTTGCTTTTTTGCTCTGATGCATTCCTTTAAATGGGCTGAGATTTATTCCCTCTTCTGTTCCCCGTGATGGCGTTAAAACAAATCCGATCCCCGTTTACATAAACAAAATACAAAATTGGTTTCAATTTTTTTTATTTACTGTCATAGAATAAAAAACATGATTTATTTATTAAATGTTTTCTTTACCTACGACATTAAGAGATTTTGATTTCAAGCATATGAACTACCATAAGTTCAGTTTTGTACGATGCGATAAAGTAAAAAAAAAAAAATAGTTTTCTAAGACAAAATTTGAACGAAATCGATGCAATAGTTTCTGACAAATCTATTTTTTTTAAAAATTTTAATGATTTTTTAAAAAAATAAATTGATAACTCAGAAAATATTTGTTCAAGTTTCGTACACTGCCATACAAAATTATCTTATTTAAAACGATGTAATTAAAACGATGTAAACATACCTTACAGTTAATAAATTTTTGGCTATTATTGAATAAAATATTAAAAAATAATGAAAAATAAATATTGAAAATTATTTTTTTGTACGGAATTATCTTTGGATAAACGAATTTTATAACTGTGTACAAAAACTTTTGTTTAAAAACTTTCCGAGATAAGTTGAAATACGTTAAAAGTTATAATAACACTAAGGAATATCCGACTGTTCTTCGGACCGAACTGTTAGGACCCACAGCGGCTGTTAGGATACGCTCCATATTTTGAGGGGCAGAATTTGTGGGAAAATTGTTTATTCGGAGAAAGTACTTTTTTGTGTGTCTGATTTCGTAACTTAAGTTATTGTCTGAACTAACTAATCGAGGCCATCCCTTTGAGCCACTAAAATTGAGCCCCAGTGCGTGAAGATCCGATCATTAGAAGAAAAGATATTCAGGATGTTTCTTCCCTTACGCACTGTACATTTACCTTAGATGTAAACATAGTGCACTATTTTAATCATTAACCTTAGAAGAAAAAAATAGTTAAGAAATTGTTTCACTAACGATATATTAACGACATTGATTTTTTCCTTCCATTTCGCAATTCAGAAACTGATCTATCAACGTTGATCCTTCATTCATTAATATAATGGAAGATCTCTTCCATTTCTTAAGAGGAGGACAACCAAATTAATTCTATATTTTCAGAAGAAGAATGAATCGATCCTATAAATAGAAATTCAGAAAAGTCCTAAACTGAGAAATGTCTATTCAAGAAGGGCATCACTGGTCTCGCACCAGCTCAATTATCCAAAAAGCAATAACTATTCAACGTAACTAAATAGTTTTTTAAGGAGCGTAATTCAAACCGAAGTGAAATTCATTATTAACACTAAAATTGTTTCCCAAATCATAATTAACGCGGTCGATAATCATAATTAACACAAATTGAAGACACAGAAGAAGAAGAATTCCTGACATTAAAAGTTCTTACAAAATCCTAGCATCCCCACAATAATAACTAATTTACGTGGTTCTATAATTTTTTTGAGTGCGGCGTGCATGTGTGTATCATATTTTAATACTGTGTATCATATTATAATACGCAGTATTAAAATATGATACACATATGATACACATCAAAATAAAATATGATACTCATCAAAATAGTGTTGTTTACACCCACTCTAAAGATTCTATGTGAAATCTTAATTATCAGGTGATACTCTATACAGCTTTATTGTTTTTATGTAACTGAAACCGGTTTATACTAGTTTACATTCGTGTATCCATTGGTTAAATGAGACGATATAATATAAATTGGACGATATATTAGATAAATATCGAACATTTATTAAACCAGGTATTATATTAGTCTATCATAATTACTAGACCAAATAATTACACACACTGTAGTGTTTTAATAATGACACGATTTGCACGAGTTTATAGGCAATACTTTTATATTTAAACACATGGGTTTTTATTCAGGAGATTTTTTATATACTTCCTATGTGTATTTATTTTATATGTATTGCATTACAATGTTAACCCATTGACTGCGTCTAATAAGATGGCCATTTCAGTGCCTATGTGTATCAGAATTGCTTACGATGCAGCAATGCTTCGATGCAGCAATGATTGCAATCTCCTGCCATGCAACAACAACCACCCATATACCATGTCCGTTCGTTGATTCACGGAAAAGTTCCAACGTGCTCGTCACACTCTGATAGGTAAACGATATAGCAGTTAATTGTCATCAGTTAAACTGAAATCACTCTTTCGGCAAAAATGATTGCATACGCACGAGAGGAAAATGAATGTGCCAAAATCCAAATACTTACTGTTTAAGAGACTAGATGACATACAATTAAATTCCAGTTATCGTAAAAAAATGAGACGAACACATGTTGAGAAAAATGTTAATCTCCCTAAATGTTGAGAATCTCCTTAGTGCCTAGTTGTACATAATGTCCTCAGCTTAGACTGTCACCTCTGCGGGTCAGAACAACACCTCCTAGAATAAAGACGGCCTCAGCCTATTTAATAGTCCGATGTAACGAACATAAACTGCGCAGTGGATGAAAAATAAGAAATATGTCACTACCTACGGGCTACTAAGCAGAGCAGTGTTGGTAAATACGAATGATGCCATTACGTTTGGATTACTAAAGGACCCAATTTCTGTTTACTGTAACCCGTGCGGAGGCCTTCTCTTTTCTAGGACGTATTGGCCAGTACACAGCAGATCTAACTTTTGACCAGTTTGCCGAATGGTATTCTCTCGTTTTCCCCCTTGGAGTTTACTTTTTCCTACTTATGTTGCGCAAGGGGGGAAAGCCGATTTTTTTTAACCGTTTTAAAAGTAAATGCATCAAATATCGTCTTTTGTAATAAATGCTTAGCTCATGATAAATAAATTACTGAATTTCAACACTCTGCTGCCGCTCTTACTCGCACATTCTGCTATACAGTCCCTGGCCATATTATTCGACGCACTCTAAGATTCTATGTAAAATCTTAATTATCAGGTGATACTCTATACAGCTTTATTGTTTTTATGGGACTGTTTGCACTTGTTTATGCTCCTGTATCAATGGGTTAAATGAAACGATAGATAATATAACGATAGACGATAGATACATTAGATGATGTAGAATAATTATTATACCAGGTATTATACTGGTATATTACAATAATTCGACCCAATTATCTGACGCACTGTAGTGTTGTAATAATTGCATGTCTTGCACGAATTTATATGCAATATTCTTATATTTAAACATACATGTAATAGGTTTTTATTCAGGAGATTTTCTATAGACTTCCTATTTATATTTATTTTTAACGTATTGCATTACAATGTTAACCCATTGATACACGAACGTAAACAAGTGTTAACTGGTTTCAGACGTGTAAAAACAATAATGCTGTATAGAGTATGACCTGATAATTAAGATTTTACATAGAATCTTATAGTGCGTCTAATAATCTGGCTAAAGGGCTGTATATTCCTGTGATAGGTCATCAGAACTATAAATTTTTCATTGATAAAGAAAAATATACCGAGTTTTAACCAAATTTATATTATCTATTTCCCTTAACTATACTCTTTGTAAATAGAATAGGCGCCTCAATGTTACGTGATTTCCCCACTCTTCAAGCTTTTCCTCATTTCTTTCCCATGATTTTCCTAAATATTACTATATTCCCTTTTCGTTCTTTATAGAGAAACTCTTTCTCCATGGTATCTGAAAGGTGAAGAGAGCGAAACCTTGAGACACCCATACTGTAGGAACTCCCCCCGGCGTAAAGCCTGAGGAAAAATGAAGTTATAAAACTAAAAACAATGTTTAAGAGAGAACCGAAAAGTGCAAAAATCCATTCATTAAATCGATAGATACGATATCAACCTCACTGTCATCTCCATTAAAGCGAAGATATGAATATTGATCTCTGATAAAAGTGTGCAGTGTTTAACGAAAACTAACTACCCGAAAGAGTTTTAATTTAGACTCCAGGAATTCTTCCCGATGACTCGACCTCCATTATTCATCCTCCCTTAACTCTCCGGCTTTAAATACTACAGAATTCTCGAGGGAGATTGTTTATTCATGTATTTTAAAGTGAGACTAAACGGGTTATTTAAAATGAGCACAAACTCACTTTGGGAGACTGTTGTTACTCTCACCAACTATAGTGATTTTTAATTTGGATAGTCTATATTGATCACTACTACACTCCCTTATGAGACCCACTCTAAAGATTCTATGTGAAATCTTAATTATCAGGTCATACTCTATACAGCTTTATTGTTTTGACGTGACTATTTGCACTTGTTAATCTTCGTGTATCAATTGCTGAAATTAGACACGATATATAATATAAATTCAAGAATTGGATAAATTAGACACGATATATTATATAAATTCGACGATTGATATATTAGACGATATATAATATAAATTCGACGACTGGATAAATTAGACACGATATATTATATAAATTCGACGATTGATATATTCGACGATATATAATATAAATTTGACGACTGGATAAATTAGACACGATATATTATATAAATTCGAGAATTGGATAAATTAGACACGATATATAATATAAATTCGACGATTGGATAAATTAGACGATATTATTATATAAATTCGACGATTGATATATTCGACGATATATAATATAAATTCGACGACTGGATAAATTAGTCGATATTATTATATAGATATGGAATATTTAGTATATCACGTATTATATTATAATAATTAGATCAAATTATGAGATTATTTTTTTAACGTATGGCATAACAGTGTTAACTAATGGATGCAAGATACAGTACGTCTAATAATTTGGCCAGGGACTGTATGCAAATATTATTCTCTCTTCAGAAAAATAATCACTTCCTAAAGAAAATTATATCTAAAAATAATAAGATCTATTTTTATTAGTCCCGCAGTGGACAGATCGTAAGGACATGGTTCCCAGTAGAATACCGAAGTCAAACATCACTGGCTGCTGTCAGTAGGTTAGTGACCACTTTGATCAGTCTGTGTAGTGTCCGAGGGTGGGCGGTATCCACCCTCGTTAAACTGTTCTAGCTTAAAGTGCTCAATTTTGCGCGCAGGTAGTCGGAGTACCAAAGCATCCCCTCTGCAGAGGGTAAAAATTGCGATGGTATGTTTTCGGATCATCTTCAGAGCCATGCTTCCCAGACAATCGACAATGGCACAGCTCTAGTGGGACGTAAATAAAGACCTACCTATTTTTATTAAAGATTCATCTCCCATGCTTGATATAACATTTTGATAAAAATCTTTGAACACTTGATTAAAATCTTTATTCGCTTCAAAATTAACAGTCGACATGTTTTAAGGGCTTCAAAAATAGGCACCCATTTTCAAGACTTGCCAGACGTAAGTGTGAAGAAACAAAAGTGGTTTGAAATAGAAAGAGTAAAGTTGCCAACAAAAATGAGAAAAATAACGGTGAGAAACAAAATTTGTCTTGATTCTCACCGTTATTTTTACCTTTCTCTGCTGGCAACGTTCTCTTTTCTATTTCAAATCTTCACACTCACGTCGGGCAGTCTTGGAAATGGGTGCTTATTTTTGAAGCCCTTAAAACATGTTACATATATCTTTTTGAAGTTTTTTTTAATCAGGTTATAACAGCTAAGCTATCGAAGAATATTTCATAATAATAATAATAATAATAATAATAATATATATATATATATATATATATATATATATATATATATTAAATATCCTGCTTCGATAGCTTTCTGCGCAAATATCATTAAAAATGAATTTTAATTTTTTCCTCGAAATGTGATTTTTCTGCATTGTGCACCATACTTGTGAGCTGCATAAACTGGTTTAAATTGCAATTATATATAAAGAGCATGTTACCAACCAACTTACCAAACAGTCTTCCTTAATTGATTAAAATAATGATTTTTTCTTCATATTACAATAAACTAAGAATGAATCAAAAAATTTGCAAAGAGTTTTATTTATTTATGCACATTATTCAGACAAAATTAAGAGATTCTAAAAAGTTTCAAATGTTTTTTTAAATTCAATTTCAATTGTATTACTTAAATGTAAAATTTTTATGATTTAAAGTAATAAATATAACAAAAAGCTGACCTTTTTACAGAATATTTTGACGTAAATAGGATCAAATATTTTTTTAACAGCATTTTAATAGTTAAGAGATATATGGCTTTTATAGATAAGAGGTGTTAGGTAAGTCATATTTTTTCGTGCTTTTCATTTCAGAACTCTTCTTGACTGTCTTCTTGATGCAATAGTGTAATAGGTGAGAAACATTTTCTATGCACTCAAATAGAGCGACAATAGAAATTCCCAACCACAGCCCCATTTGACCGCCAAGTTGGCTAAAAAGTTCCGAGTCCTGAAAAGGAATACAAATTATTACATATTACCACACAAAAATGTCACATACAGGGTGACCTTCGGAGGACCAACAGATTTCAAAATCTCCGAAATAAAGGGTGATAAACTGTTGTGTTAATTGTGAAAGCTGTATATATCTATGCAGAAATTTTGGAATTTAATTGCAAAATATATAAACAGATGGCGCTACAAGTCATAGATAACTAGAGTAATCAGTTTTAGTATTACGATGTTGACTTACGGGTTGAGGAGTTGTCACTTGCCAGAAATTGTAAACCCTACCGAAGAGCGAATGGTGTCTCTCCGAACCCCTTTCATGCAAATACGAGAACTGTGTGTTGATCACCAGTTAGGGATAAAAGGATCCATTTTTAATGTACCCAATAACTTGCACAAGACCGTAGACTCTTTTCCACGCAATATAAATGATTCAGTCACTATTCATGTAAAATTAAGAAAAAAAGCCTAGCTTTCAAATCACATTTCATGTATGAAATTGTGAATCCGAAACGAGTGTATGATCGATGCAGCTGACAATCTCCCTCAAACACCATTGTATCAAACCGGAAATGTTAATATTGATCTCTATTGGCTGTTCAATGTCTATTCAGTCATCAAAAAAATTAGCACAGAATGTGTCTGAGCTGCAATTAAATATGTCTGAGAAATTGCGTCATTTGTAGTGATTATTTTACGATTTCTTCATTTTGTAGTGAATCGTATTTTTTATTCTTTACGTTTTGATATCTTTACTCATAGCTAGAAGTCACTTGGTTGCGTAAAACTGTGTTTTTTTCTTCCTTTTTTACTTTCTAAGTGACTAGAACTAAATATAAAACCATAATTCAAAGGTCTCTGGCAAAGTTTTTCGAGTGATAAAGATGTTTATGGTTTTAAATGTGATTCTCAGCTTAGTTAAATTAATTCAATACTATTTTAAAAAACCACAATGTATAAATAAAAGTAATACATGGCTTATTTTAGTATTTTTCTTTTGCACTTCCTTACATTTGAACCCTAATTAATTGTTAGCTGATTTTTTTTCTCCGCTTTGTTCTTAAATTTAAAAACATCAATTGTAGCTTTCAAGATATTGAGTAAAGAATACAATGCTATATTTAATTATTATACTCAACTTTATGGTGAATAAATTATTACAAATTTTTGAAGCGCATGCTAATTGCTTAATTCCGTCATATAAGTTTCAGTAAATTACAAAAATAACTAATTTTCTAAGGAAAAAAAAATAGAATAAACTGTTGAAAGCCATTGAGTCTCATTGCATTTCATAGCTAATAGTATAATTGAGCAAATAATCAATATTTAAAAAATGAACGACATAATGAATTACTTGAAACATTGGCTCCTGTTTGTAAGTTGTTTTTTGAAGATTTCTGTAGAAGACTTTGAGCTTAGCTGTGCTAAGACTAGAAGGAAAAATAAAATTACAAACAAATATTTAATGAAAAACAGAAGGCAGACCCTGGGCATTTTATTAGACGCCCTATCAGATTCTATGTAAAATATTAATTATCAGGTGATACTCTATACACAGCATTATTGTTTTTACGTGATTGAAACCGGTTTGAACTTGTTTACGTTATAATATAATAAATATTCTATATTTATAAAATATATCGTCCTATTTATCCCATCGTCGAATTTTTAATATATATCAGTGGTTACCAACTGGCGGCTCACGGGCCGCATCCGGCTCCACGCGAAACCTTTTTCTGTGGCTCGCGAACTAAAATATATTAGTTGTCATTTTGCGGACAATTTTCGTATGAAATCTATATGGATTTAAAATACTTTTCTTTCGTTAAGAAAAAACCTAATTTCTTCGTTTCTGTGAAATTTAACATACCAACGGTGCAAAAATAATTATTTCTCAGGTTTTGTATTCAAGAAAATATTTAATCCAATACAAAAATAATGTTGCTTTTTTTATTCCGCTTTTTTTGTATTTTGTGAATACTATTTAGCACGTGCGCATCTGACAGTAATATTTAATGTTCCTTCAAACATAAAAGAGTCCTATATAAAATTTTGAAAAAGTTGAAACCCCTGTTATATATCGTATCATTTAACCCATCATTACACGAACGTAAACAAGTGCAAACAATCGGTGTACAAACAATATACAGCTGTATAGAGTATCACCTGATAATTAAGATTTTACATAGAATCTTTTAATGCGTCGAAAAATTTGGCCAATGACTGTGGGTTTACTACAACGGAAAGAACATCTATCTCTTGATTTAAGTTTAAATTACTGATTTAGCTGACTGATTAGCTAAATTACTATTACTGATTTAGATGTTTGTTAGTTACTGGATAAAGTCTATTGAAACTTGTGAGAAAAGAAACAAGAGAATATTAACTATTGAAAAGAAGAAAACAAAATATTTAACTAATCAATATTTATTTCTAACGAAATTTCATAACTGTAAACGTCTTGCTAACAGTAATAAATATAAACAGTAATGAATTTTTAAGCAATCTTCAGTGATGTATTTGTATGAGTGTTAAATAATGTAATTTGAGCTAAGGAAGATTTAGGTTTCATATTTTGTTTGGAAAAATATGAAATTTAATGAAATGTGGAATTTTATTTTTAGCTTGTTTTAATAGTGTGTTTTCAAAAAGTTGATTGTTACAAAAGATCGGTTGTTGATTCATATAAAGGCATTTTTTTTAATTACTATTTTAAAACGATACAAAATGCATAAAAAATTGCAGAAATTCTTTTGACAAATCCTGAGCTGTTATTGTTAGAAAATACTCCGATCTAAATTTTAACAGAATGGTGCCAGCAAAAAGAGTGAAATGCGCCAAGATAACGCAATTATAAACACTAATAATTAACCTTTTAAATGAGTTCAGCCTAAACCAAGTAAGTAATGTAATAAAAAGAATAAATTACGAGCTGAGACTTTGATGATCCTGTCTCTGATATTCTGTATCGTTCTTGAAGTAATTCAGGCAGAAAGGCTTTGTTGGTTTAACTTGGGCTTTCATGAACTTAAATGGAAAAAAAAGGAATTCCAATTATTTTACAAAAATGACATTATTTTCCATTATAGAAAGATTTGCTTACTCGTAAAACTGTTAAAATTTAATGGAACAAAATCTAAAGTAAAATTCAATAAAAACTATCACAAATAATAATGAAAAATGATCTTTTTTGGACTGGTTTACTAAACATTATGGCTGATAGGGGAAGGGCCTGCATATACGGTACGAAAGGCATTTCATTCTAGCATTTTTTTTTCGAGAAACATTTCTGTAACTACCGAGAATTTTTTTTTTTACAATTATAGCATGCATACAAAACTGCTTCTCTCCTGGGAAAGAGTAGATATTGTTGACCCCTCCTGAAAACAAGCTGAAACTGAAATGTCCCTCGCTTTTCGGTCTCGCTTTCATCCATGGGGTCAACCTTCTTAAGATACCCTAACATAGAATCGAGTTTTGACATACTAGTGACTTGGAATTATATTTTTGTACAGTACTTCCTCTCCAGATAGAATTCGATGAACGGATACCACTAGTTGATTCATTGCTGCTTCATGAGAAGCCGGGAGAGCTGTATTAAGATCACGGTACTTCTGCTGGTCGTGAGAGTTGTATCAAGTTCATGGTCATGGGCGCTCCTGTGTTGCCATTAGCAGTCGAGTGTATGCAGACCGACGTTGAGTGTGATTGAGACTGAGTAGCAACAGCCTGAGGAGGTGGTTAATGTCACAGTTGCATGTCAATTGTTTAATATGGAACATTTATCGAAGTAGGCGTGCACAAACCGTAGTGGGCGTTCCTGCCAAGATAGGCGTGTTCACATCGAAGTGGTAGTTTCTGATAAGGTAGGCATGTTTACATCACGTCCGGGTCACCAATGGGTGATAGTTGTTATTGACTATATAAACCTTCATCTATGAAAAGGTACCTCGACATAAAATCGAGTTAACATGTCTTATATTACTGAATTGGAACTGTATTTTTGTAGTGGTGGACACACAACAGTGGTATTAATTTGTCGTTATGGGAATTAGATTTTTTTTTAAAACCACTTAACCATTTAGTGTGCTGAATATGAAGAAATGCCTAAAAAGTGACATTGGTAATCCCAGCCAAAACCAAGCAAACCGACCAGGACTTTGCCCTTTAAGGATTAATCTTGATACATTAGTTATATATGCAAAAAACCTATTTTTTTTAAATTTCATTAATAAATACAAGGAACAAAAAACAAAACACACGTTTTAAGCTGAATTTTAATTTTTTTACGCATTAAAAAATATTTAAATTGACCACCAGTTTACTATCCCAAAATGATCTCGGTCAAATGAAAAAAGTTAAATATGAGTCTTTGTATAGGTTCACATTTTCTTAATCTGAAATTTCATCTGCATTACTTTCACTTTCGCTGGCGAGCGCCATTTTTTTTAACTCTTTCTTTTCTATGTAAATTCATTGTACATACAATTGGGTATAATATAGCCTACGTCACAGGTTGTGTTGTTCCTACTAAATTTAACCCATGAACGGCATTTTCTGCGAGCCTTACTTCAAGCCACAAATAAACAAACGAAGTGTTCGATCGTTTAAATAGCTGCTCGCCAGATTTTATTGCATTATAAAGAAAAGTTATTGAAACTAAATACAACTAAATAAACAACAACAACTAAAACAAATAACAACAACTACTAATAACAATAACTAAATAAACAACAACTAAATTCCATTCGTTTAGCATTGCGTCATATGTTGTTCCTACTAAATCGAAGTAGTTGTGTTTTTTTCATATTATACCCAATTATACAAAACGCGTCTGCAGTCCCACAAATAGCAAAACTCCCAAACAAAAATTGGCAAACTTCCAATCACAGGAGATTATTTTTTCCCTTTTGTTTTGTTTCCGACCGTATAAAAACGTGATGAAACAAAATGTACTGACGAATTCTGCTATGCACGAGTTTACTCGGGATAATAAATATTTGCTATATACACATACCCGAGTAATCTCGGGATAATCAAGGAAGCCGTTAATACGAATTTTATGCTAAATCCAGAACAAATTCAGAATAAAATTCAGTCTGACCGACATGTATTTTAATTCCAAATATTTCACTAAATTTTAATATTTTTATAGACGCCGTTGCATATGAATTTTTTTTCATTAGATAAAACTTCCCAAGGACGTGATCTTAGTCATTCATAAATTATATTCCATTGCTTTAATTAAAAAAAAAAGATTATGGAAATTATTCTACACAGAAACAGTACCTACTCGAATACAGTCTATTCATTTATTCTATAAAGAAATACAGTCCCTGGTTAAATTATTCGACGAACTCTCAGATTCTATGTAAAATTACAATTATCAGGTGATACTCTATACAGCTTTATTGTTTTTACGTGACTGAAAGCAGTTCACACTTGTTTCATGCTTGTGTATCGATTGGTTAACATTGTAATGCAATACGTTAAAAATAAATTAAAAAAAGAAGGTATATGAAAAATCTCCTGAATAAAAACTCATTACATGTATGTTTAAACATAAAAGCCTTCTATATAAACACGTGCAAAACCAATAATTATTAAAACACTACAGTGTGTCTAATAATTGGGTCTAATTACTATAATATACCAAAATAATGATTGATATAATAAATAGTCTATATTTATATAATATATCGTCTAATTTATCCAATCGCCGAATTTATATTATATATCGTCTCATTTAACCCATTGATACACGAACGTAAACAAGTGCAAACAGTCACATAAAAACAATAAAGCTGTATAGAGTATCACCTGATAATTAAGATTTTACATAAAATCTTAGAGTGCGTCTAGTAATTTGGCCAGAGACTCTACTGAATACAGACAAAGTTAATACAGAAACTCCTAACACATATAAGCCCTTATTCCTTCATTTAAAACAAATCAATTATTCAAAACTACATACTAAGTAAATTCTTAAAATTCTCCCTGATTTAAATTCGAACTCCATTTACTGGATGTAGAACAAAGGAAAGAAATAGTCTACTTATTTCTCTTCTGGAACGATTTCCTATTTCAAATTAAGCCTAATCACTGGGTGAACAGCTCGTGTAATTTTCTCACTTCAATTGAGACTTCAGTTGGGGACAAAATTAAATGTACTATATAATTGGACTATTATTATCTCATGGGTAAAAATGGGCGTAAAACCAGTACGGATATTTAACTCTAGCGAGAGACGAAATAAAGGGGAAAGTAGTAGTAAAGAATAACTGATTTATTATTAATTACATTGTAAAAATATTCAGTTTTATTAGGCTGTTAAAGATTTCGTTACTTTCAGATAAACCGAAAGCTGCTTAAAGGTATTATTCTTAATTGTATAAACATATTTCATACACAGGTTAAAATGAAATGGAAGGGTTTGAGAAGAAATTAGAATTTGGTTTTAAATGATGGAGAAATATATTATGAGCATATCTATTCAATGCATTGAAAAGTAATAAAATATAGAAGAAAAATATTGTATACTCAGTGCAAAAAGAAGAAAAATAAATTATTACTTTAAATAACTCTTAATTCAAGGATCTGTTTTTCACAATAAAAGATGGTGAAATCTGTTAAGTTGGCCACTACCGTGTACATTAAGTACAGTCCCTGGCTCTATTATTAGACGCAGTATAAGTATAATTATCAGGTGGCCTTATTGTAAGACGCAGTATAATTATCAGGTGATACTACACAGCTTTGTTGTTTTTTATTGAATGAAACCGGTTTACACTTGCTTATGTTCGTGTATCAATGGGTTAACACTGTCATGCAATACTTTGAAAATAAATACAAATAGGAAGTATATGAGAAATCTCTTGAATAAAAATCCATTACATGTTTGCTTGAATATAAAAGTATTGCCTATAAACTCGTGCAAAGCAAATCATTATTTAAAACACGATAATTTAATCTCCTTATTATAATATACTAATATAATACCTGATATAATAAATATTCCATATTTATCTAATATATCGTCTAAGTTATTCAATCGTCGAATTTATATTGTATATCGTCTCATTTAACCAATTGATAGACTAACGTAAACAAGTGCAAACAGTCACATAAAAACAATAAAGCTGTATAGTGTATCACCTGATAATTACGATTTCACATAGAAATGTTTAGTGCGTCTAATAATTTGACCAGGGACTGTAGGTTGTGATACATAAGTTTCTCTGTTCCATTTTAATGATACGAATTTAAATATATTATTTAATTTTCTATGTCATATTCTAAGTTACGAAATAAGATACAAAAACGTTTTTACTAGAGATAAATTTACATAGAATCTTCCCTTTTTTGTGGAATGATAAACTAATAATAAGAATGATTGGTTTTTGATTCCACGAATAGTAAGAATGATTAGTTTATCATGCCAATGATAAACTATTCAATCTTTAACATATCACAGTCATAATTCGGTTTTACCTCGTTCTTATAGTTTTCAGCTGGCCATTTGGCCGTTGAGATCATCACATCAAAAGAAGTAGACCTAGAAGAGATTCATGATAAATAAATGAGAAAATAAGGTTAAATATTCAGAAATAACGTTACAAAATATGAATGCACATTAATTATCTATTAATTTTAACAAAACGTATGAGTTAACGTATAAATACTTTACATGAGACTATTGACACAGTTAATTGTAAATTTCAATCACAATCTCTCTCACCTAGAGTACTGTTTGATAACTCTGATCAATATCCAAAGGGAGTACTTTACATTCTATAGTTTGATTTGTCATGCTTAAACACACTCATCGCATACTTCCTTTTAGCTTAATTCATCTTTAATTGAATAACACAAGAAGAAGAAGAACTCTGATACACAGACACCTACCCTAGTGAATTCAGCGTCAGAAAGTCCTCAAAGTTCCCTTAACAAATCAATATCTCTGGGGGTACTGTATTGGAGATTTCTGTGGTTCATATCATAATTATAATCAGCGGATAAATGAATGGAGTATGAATAGGTTATCCTTGTAAAACGGGCTGTAAAGTGTAGGTGCCTGAAGTCGTATTCTCGAATATAGATGGAGCCACGGAGAAACAAGAAACGCACCCAATGCCTTAAGAATTCTCTTGGATTCCCATTGGTGGTGTTGGCAAGTAGCATTAGTAACAACAACAACAAAAACAAAATGTGTCTCATACGCACCACATTTGAACAACAAAACAAAATTGTTTATGAAAAGATGACGGAAAACTATTTAACAAGTGAAGCTCAGAGTTGCTCAACATACCTCAGAGCTTGTCTTATCTATATTTTACATATTAAGCATTAAACCTTTATAAAACTCATTTACTTCCATACTTAATTATGAAAGCATTTTTTTTTTCATTATTGTATTTTCTAAGATGGATACCCCTCAGAGTATGTATGAAAGTAAGTATACAAAATTTATTATTTTAGACCAACTCTATAAAATAGTTTACTACAATAATATTGTGTTGCTTTAAATTATGTGGGGTTTTTGTAAGTTTAAAAAGTTCTACAGCTAATATTTTATTTACCTTTGTTTTGTTTACTCTATTTAATGATGACCTCATAAGCAATGATTGTGTTCAGAAATTTATGTACATTTAAGAAAACGAAGAGACATTGAAGAAACTGATATGAACTCCGTTCGCTTATTAGTTTTAAGGTGACTAAGAAATAAATGAATAAACTTAACTTTCAAAATGATAAAACTACAGAGTTTACTACCAGAAATATACTAAATACCTCATAACGCAATAAACAAAAATGCCCCAATCCTTCTAATGAGGAAGTTCTTTTTTGATAGTAAGCCTCTTTTCCAAATAACCATTCCAGATTACAATCTCAAAACAAAAATCAATATGAAATCTTTGCGGAAAACTTCCTTTCGAAGTCGTCATTATCACGATGGAACATTCACAGAAAGAAATTAGCTCATTCAACCTTCCCGAACGAGGCTGATTACTTTGTTTCAGAGTTCTTTCAAGAAACGAGAAAAGTGTCGTTGCTAATTAAATTAACATTCGTTACTTAAAACCAAGTATTTAGTGCGACATTGATGAAAAGTAATAATTTGTCTGGCATTAATAAATGCAATATCAAAGTTAGTTTTTTCCTTTTTTTAAATTTTTTGTCTGGTGATGAGATAATTGATAGGACATGAACAATACGCTATTTTTTTCTTCTTTTTTTTTAGCTGTTGCGAGGTTTTAGTTATTTATTATTTAGTTATTGTCAATCTCTACCTAGCTCTCTCTACGCTGATGGTGAAAATGGCATGTAACAAGATGTGGAAAAACATATAAAAAAAGAAGATATTCATAAAAGTCTCCTTTTACCTCATTGTTTAAACTTATATACGAAGGTAATTATGCAAGGGTGACTGTGACCCATAGTGAAAAACCACGAAAATTTTTGTTGCAAACACTCGATATCAATTTATAAATTTTACATGTATAATATATATTTTTTGAAATAAGATTTATATTTAAATTACCCACCAATGAAGAATATCAGATCTTCTTTGTTAGGCACTTTTTAGTAAACACCTTTATAGTAACTAATTTAAGAAGAAAGTAAAATCGTGTGAATGAGAATAGCAATATTGGATTTTAAGAACGTAAAGGTACGAATCAGTTTGTGCGACTTTTTAAATCACGTATAAATGCGATAATCGATGTTTGATTCGTGACCGCAACGAACTATAGGGAGCGTTATTGTATGAGACGAATACCTGCGATTTTTATATGTACAGTCACTCAGTTACTCTGGAGACGTCTTTAATGTAGTGTGTAGCATTGTAACGTTTCTTCTTTATTGTGGCTTATTCAATTTAAAAAAGAAAAAAATTTTGATATTCTTTCTTATGCAAAACGAAAACAAAATGGTATCACTTTTTAGTTAGAGATGGAACATCCAAAACACATCGGAAAAATATTTGTAAATAAACAGAAAAAAATATGTATATTCTTATAAGAGTTAAAACCTAATGCCCGAGAAATTGTTTTACTAAATTTAATGATATAACATAAAAAGCCTATTTAAACTTTACATTCCATAGTTTTAAGAATCTTAATACTTCAAAAACTAAAATGAACAAAAAGAATACATAAGTCTCATAAAATTTTGCAAAAAAAGTTTTTTGACCACAATTTTTATCAAAAAATTTCAAGTTTCAATAAAAATCATTATTTAGAAACTAAAAAACGTAAAATAAAGAATGCTTACGAAACAAAACAAAAAAAAAAACAATTCTTTTTTGTCGTCATTTTTCAAGTGCTACGAAAATTCGTCTTTGGGATTTGCCAAAAGCAAAACAAGATGCAATTTCATTTTTTCAAGAGCGAAATATTTTACCAAAAAAAACGAAATTTATCAATTCCCATGACATAAGACTTTATCTTGGTAAACGTACGTTTTGGAAATGTTATCTCATTTGGAATCCTATTTATTAGAGTTAATATGACGACATCAACAGGTGAACGAAAATATAGTTTGTTTTGAATCTATATTGAACTTTATATAGGCTCATTTCTCATCGAAATCCGATTGACTACTTTGATTTTAAATAAAGTGTTTTATTTTATGATTTGTCGCAAAAAATTTAGGTGTAGATTGGCGGCACTTAAAAACTGCCAAATCTGTAGCTGCGGTGGCGTTAATGCATAAGTACCGAATTTTTATTCCATACTTTTCTGAATCATATTACTTCAAACCAAGAATATGCAAGAAGTATCATAAATACATAATGTTATAAAATTTAATTTTTCAAAAAAAAGTATTTTGACGACAATTTTTATCAAAAAATCATTAACTAAAAAACGTAAAACAAGGAATTCTTAAGATAAAAAAGCAATTCTAAAAATTCTTCATATTGAAAAAAAAACTGTCATATTGTTTCCTTTTTTCATTCTTATAGTTCTTATTTAGACGTAAAACCATTCTGTAAAGAACTATCATCAAATAAGAAAAACAATTATTTGCAAGTAAATTTTTTATTATAAAAATCATAACACTCACCTTCTTTATAAATCCGGAGAATTCCAAATGAAATGTTCTTCGTTTGAAAATTTTATTTTCAAATAATATCTACATAGATTATTCCTTCATTACTTTTAGATAACATACCACACATCAAAATTTTATAATTGTATGATCTCGATATGAATTTCAAATTCCTTGAAGACAGAATAGCTGAATTCTAGTTGAAATTATTCTTTTAAAACTAAAAAATGCTTACCAAGAAAGCGATAAAAATTTATTAATAATCAACACAAATTTCAAGTAATTCAGAGAATTCCTTATTGTTTTTTCCCGAATTATATAGATACAGAAATATTTACTATTCTATAAAGAAGAAGAATATTATATAATTATTACAGATCTGTACATTCTGAATTCACATTAATTCATTGGAATGACGAAAGCAATATTGACTTCACTTTAATTTGTAAAGAATTGAAGACAGAAAAAATTATTTTACCGTAATACACACATCTGAAACAGCAAAAGATCATGAAATCGGAATTAATGTTGGTAATAGAAAGGTAAAAATTATTGAGAAATTGTTCCTCGAATGCTTGGCGTGTTCTGCTTTAATGTTTGGCATGTTCTGGTTAGCTTTTTCAAGTTCTGCTACCTTTTTTCTAAGCGAAATTTGGCTTCTTATTTGCTGCTAAGAAAATGGCGTCCGTCATTGCCAATGGTTATGATGGAATTAATGCCCGATATTTTCAGGCTGCCGCTAGAGGGTGTACTCGAGCGTTGCGATTGCGAATACTATAAACTCTTGAATACGAATAACAAAATTGGATTTTAAACTCGGGTCAAAACGGATCGTGACATTTGAATTTTAAATCACGTGAATACGAATCACTATGTACGATTTGTAAAACGCGTGAATAAGATTCACAATGTGTAACTTTTAAATCAGGTAAAAACGAATTGATACTCGACAGGCTTGGCCTACTGGAAATAAAATGGAAAGAACAGTTGATAATGCAAATATATGTCACGTTTCAACAACCAATCGGGATCGAGATAAACACAACGTCACTTGCAAGTATCCCATTGTATTAAATAATTGTATAATATTTAAATCCTATCTGGTCAGGCTTAAATCTAACTTGCCCTAGTCTTATCTGTATACATTTTAACAAATTAATTTTAATTTAAGTATTAGTGTATACATGTATCCTAAATTAATGATACTAGCTTTATATTGTGTCGTAAAAATTTGACTTACTCTTACGTGTATATTACTTTATGTAATTATAAATTTTAGTATATACCAAATATACAGTCCCTGACCTATATATTATACTCACTCTAAAATTTTATGTAAAATCTTAATTATCAGAAGATACTCTATACAGCTTTATTGTTTTTATGTGACTGTTTGCACTTGTTTACGTTAGTGTAATGATGGGTTAAATTAGACGATATATTATATAAATATAGAATATTTATTATATCAAGCATTATATTAGTATATTATAATAATTAGACCAAATCATTACATGCACTGTAGTGTTTTAATAATGGCAGGTTTTGAACTTGTTTATATGCGATACTCTCATATTTAAACATAAATGTATTGAGTTTTTATTCAGTATATTTTTTATAGACTTCCCATTTGTATTTATTTTTAAAGTATTGCATTGCAATGTTAATCAAATGATACACGAACGTAAACAAGTGCAAACAGTCACGTAAAAACAATAAAGCTGTATAGAGTATCACCTAATAATTAAGATTACATTACATAGAACTTCGAAGTGCGTCTAATAACTTGGTGGCCAGGAACTGCATACTTATATTCATTACATAAGCAAACACACAAGTAATGTTCTCTCAAAAACTAATTTTCAAAAACACAATTTCTTCTTCCATATTTCATTCCTAAGTAAACAATTTCGTTAACAAGTTTAGTCAAACATCTTTTATCTTCGAACAACGAGGAGGAAAAATAGTGGTAGCTGTAATTCTTTAAATGCTATGCGATGCAAGACTTAAGTTGTAAAATAAATCAGCGTAAATTCGATTACATCGAGTGAAATATTTGATTACCAAAGCCATTATCGAACCTGCAGTTTTCATTAACCGAGAAAAACCGTTCGTTAATTTTCTATAAATCTCAAACAAATTCAATGAAATTTCAACAGAGTGTTTTTGTTTTTAGAATTGATGTTTATGGGTAGTAAAACTAAAATGGAATATAAAATACTGACTTGAGATCTATCAATTTTAAAATAGTTTGCTAATGGCGAATTTTTAACTTATGTGTATTTGATATCTCTTTTGTTGGATTTATTTGATTAAAAGTATTGCCTATTAACTCGTGCAAAACATGTCATTATTAAAACACTACAGCGCGTCTGATAATTTGATCTAATTATTATACTATACTAATATAATGCCTGATATTATAAATATTCTATATTTATATAATAAATCGTTTAATTTATCCTATCATCAAATTTATATTACATATCGTATAATTTAGCACATTGATACACTAACGTAAACAAGTGCAAACCGGTTTCAGTCACATAAAACAATAAAGCTGTATAGCACTAAGCAGCAGCTTAGTGCTATACAGCTGTTGCTATGTACAGCTGTTGCTATGTAGCTGTTGCTAAGTTGTATAGTATGACCTCATAACTAAGATTTCACATAGAATCTTATAGTGTTTCTAATAATATGGCCAGTTAGTGTACAGTGACTGACAAATGTTTTTTTAAATAAAGACCATTATGTAGATTTGGAATAAATGCGTATGTTATTGATAAATAAATTGACTTACCTGCAAGGTAAAGGGCAAGAACAGGCAGAAATGTCAAATCTTGAAGACTCTTTAACATGGTTCAAACAACAAACTAATAGTAAAATAAAATTCCGATATTAATTTAAATCCATATGAACTAACTGAGATGTTTATCCATATTTAAAAGTTAAAACCATACATGGCAGTACTTTTACTTTCGTTACTTGTACCGCCGGTACAAGTAAAAAGTACGTACTTTTACTTGTACTTCGTTACTTTTTAAATTTAGTACTTTTACTTGTACTTTCGTTACTTTTTTAGGGAAAAAGTAAAAGTATTTGTAACGGAAATATCGAATGAAATCGTTACTTTTTTCTAAAACTCGGTAAGCTTTCTTAAAAAAAAAAAAATAAATAAATAAAAAAAATAAAAAAAGCTGTGAATGCATTATATATGCATTCACAGCTAACTTCGCTTTTAAATACCTTCTGTTTCAACTTATACTGCACATTCAATTATTTTTTACTAGCTCAAAGATCACAAAGCTATCTGAAACCCCGTGTTTGCTTTGTTTATGTTTGTGTTTTTAAAACGCGTTTCTAAAGAGTAAAACAATTTTAAATCAATGGTAATTTAATTAAACAAAAATAATAAACTAAAAATTAAAGTCAATAGATAAAATTTCCTTTTCGTGCAAATCCATAAAAAGTTTGATATTAAAATTATATTTGATTTTAAAATTATATTATACGATTATATTATAAAACTATACTATTATAATATTCCTCCGAATTTAAAAATAAATTAATATCCATAACTTTCAAAATTAAAAATAATTAAATAAATAACAACAATTTTTTAATAATAACAAATAAATAACAAAAATTAAAGAACATAAGAATATTATTCAATAAAATTTTAAGTTACTTTGAATTTTCGATTTCCTAAAAATGTACTTTTAAATCGTTACTTTTTTTGTTTAGTACTTGTACTTTTACTTGTACTTTTTACTCGTTACTTTTTAAAATAAGAACTTTTTACTTTTTACTCGTTACTTTTTTTAAAAATACTTGTACTTTTACTCGTTACTTTTTAAAAGTAACGTTGCCATATATGGTTAAAACACTACCGATGGCTAATATATTGAATAATATATAAAAAATATATATATTAAATGATACATTAAATAATGCATTAAATATAATATATTAAATATATTATTGTATTAAAAAATTAATGGTTGTAGTTTATTTACGTCGCACTAGAGCTGCACAATGGGCTGTTGGCAACTGTCTGGGAAATATCCCTGAAGATGATCCGAAGACATGTCATCACAATTTTGATCCTCTGCAGAGGGGATGGCACCCCCACTTCGGTAGCCCGACGACCTGCACGTGTTTTGTAATGCCCCTTAATGTATTTGCAATTATACTTTTCGCATGTTTACCTGTATCTCTAAAACTTTTTAAGTGAATTGTAAATTTTTTTGGCACAAAATTGAAAAACTCGTTTTTCTGAAGATAATTTTATGTAAAAAAATATTTAATACTGTTATTTATAAATTTTTTTGGTAATAGTTGAAAAATTTTGAATAGTAAGATTTGCAGATTTAAAGTATATAATTTTAAAGTCAAAGGTATAAATATTCTTAAATGAAAAATATAAAATTGAACGAAATCTGTCAAATAGTTTCGATGTTAAGAAATCAATCATTAATTTTTTTTAAATCATATATATATTTTTTTAATTTTAGAAACTCGTAATTGAAAAACGCGTTTTTCAGAAGATAATTTTATTTAAAAAAAATAATTAATGCAGTTTTTTATAAATGTTTTTGGTAATAGTAGAAAAATTTTGAGTAGTAAGTTTTCACATCTTTTTAAAGTATATAATTGTAAATTATATGGTATAAATATAATTTTCGATGCTTTCTTTTGTATTTTTACCAGAATTTTTATGTTTGTGTATTTTGTGTTTTAAAACCATAATCAGAATTTTGTCACCGGAAAAAAGAGATCGCAAGTTCATTAAAGGATAGAAAGAGTTTATAATAAAGCTATTATCTTAATCTAATAAATATAAAATGAAAATAAATTGCAAAAAAATAAAATTTGTATAATAAAATCTATTACGTTATAAAGCTGTGATTATATTTAAAGTCGACGTTTCCTCATTGCATATTTAAGACAAAAGCTAATTCCTTTAAAAACATTCGATTCAAATTTTTAAGACCTTTTTATAAATTCCTTTATGAAAAGTACTTTAACGAGTGCTAACTTGTCTTTTATCACTGAACATAAAACTCTTAAAAGCAGCAAGAGAACCTCATTATTACCTTATCTACTTCAACAACAGAAAAAGCCTAATTAGAATAACTTGTATACAACTTTATATGTATTAAAACTGCTTTTATTTTGCCCTTTTACGCATAACTAATTATCTACACAAAAGGGTAATTTTCTAAAGCTTCAGTGTGTAAAAAACGAATTGTTTTATGTAAATATTTGAAGTTTTAAAAATTAAACTCCCTGCTTTTTTTCAATTCAAAAATCTTTGCTTTCCTTATTAGAGTAAAAAATTTATTTTACGATTAAGCTAGAGATTTTACTTAAAATGACAAAATTATTATTTTTCTTAATTCTCCATAAAGAATTTATAAGCCCAAAATGCACATTTAAAAATTGCCCCATTCAAAATATAAAAGTTACGATATTCTGAATAGACTCATAACTAAGATAAAAGAACCGTAATTCTTTTACGTAAGTACCGTAAAATAGGGTTATTTTTTTAGGGAAGTTGACAGAAAAATATGCATCTATCTGAAAGCAGATACTTGGCAAGTAGTAAATGAGCTATAAAGTCTTTACTTCTTACATTATAAAATTTAAAAATTATCTGTTTGTGGCATGTACTAAAAATTTTTATTTTGTAATTTGTAACATTCAATTTTAGTTGGTTCTAAACTTTTAATCATAAAGGAATAAAGTTAAAAATATTGTTACACTCAATATAATGTAATAATAAAAAATTACTTAATAATCACAGGTTGGAGTGATAACATTACATAAACTTAGCTGAACAGCCGACTCAATTTCTTTCTGTTTACAACTGCTAATGTTCAAATTCGCAGCCGTGTAAATTTGATCCCGATCCAGAAGACAATGGAACTCCTCGATCCAGTATTAGGAGAAATTGTGCCTTCGTGGAGGACTTTTTGATGGAACTAACTCGTATTAGCGTTGCATGGAAAGGAAAACCACGAAACCCTCCCATAGTTAGCCTGAGGGCAAAGGGACTCAAATCCGTGATCCGTCTACCCCTGAGGATATTTTACTTCTGCACTCTGGTCCGTGCAAGTATGATACGGAATTCGTATCGAACAGCCATCGCTGGGATTCGAGCCCGGGTCATTGGAAAACGAACGCTCTATTTTAAATTACAAAACTTTCTAGAGGCTTTATAATAAAAGCAACAAAAATTACAATCCGCAGCAAAGACGACAGTAATTATTAAAAATATCAATAATTATTATAACAACACATAAATAAAAAAATATTATCAAAAATTGTTATACTAGGAAAAAATAATAAATATTAAATACATTGTAAATTGTTAATTAAAATAAAGTCGCATCTCAATTCTATATTTTTACAAGACCTAAACAAAATTAAAATAGTATGACAAAAAAAAAGGATTGAAAAAACAACAACAACAGTTTCCTAAATAAAGGTATAAAGCTGTTTTTGAAAGCTCTTTTTGTATATTTTGATGACATATCTTGTTTGAATTCTTTTGTAAGCTGTCTAGCTTCGAAATCAATAAAGTTTATTTAAGAGAATATGTTGAACAAATAAAAAGAAAAAAAATGTCACATGAAAAACATCATTTTAAAAGGATTTAATTTCTGTAGTAAGTGGAATTAAAAGTATTAATTAAATTCTCGAAATGTCTGAATCTGTAAAGTAGATTTGTAAAGTGTATTTATTTCTTGTCCAAGGACAATTTTCTGAATGAATAGCTTTCAAAAGTTATCAAGTACACTCAAACGTTGTTTCTTTACAAAAGAAAAAAATCGTTCTAACTATGATCAATGTAATGTAACTATGATCAATGATTGATAAGGTAAAATAAAATTTATTTTTACTTTTACAAAAATTTTATCCACAGAAAAGACTTAAAGTATCTTCTTTGATTAACTTGTCCCTAGGTCTTTTTTTTTTAAATAAAAGTTAAAAATTTTATTTTATAACCGTCGTTGAAAAGCCAACTCAATTCTTTGGGTTTACGACTACTAATATTCAACTCCGTAGCCTTGTCCTTTTTAACTCAATCTAGAAGACGAGGGTACTCCTGGATCAAGTATTCGGAGAAATATGATTTCGCGGAGGACTTTTTGACGGAACTAACATGCATTTGCGTTAAGTGGAAAGGAAAACCATGAAAAATTCCTTCGATTGGACTGACGGCAAAGGGACTCTAACCCATGATCTGTCTATCATCCTACCAGCCATCGCTGGAATTCGAACCCGGTTTATCTCACTGGAAGACGAACTCTCAATTCCCTGAGCCCTCACGGCTCAGAGTGCATACACTGTTTTAATCAATTGTATCTATCTAAACATCCTGAAATACAAAAGTTTGAATTGTAATTCATTACCTATTGTTTCATTTTTAATGTCGCACACTTTCCATGAAGACATCTGAGGTAACAGAGGATCAGCACATGCACATTGATGTATGTTTTCTTTTTGCTGGCACATTTGGAAGCAGCCCTGAAAACATTTTTAATACACATTTGAGTTAGATGGCTCTTTAAGAGATAGCATTTTGAAATGCACCGGTCTAAATAAAAAAAAAAACGTCCCTAGCGTTTTCTAATCATCCTGATATTTTTAAGGCTTATTGTTGGGAGACTGTGTATATTTAGGCTAATTAGAACATCTATCAAACATTCAATTAGCCTAATTTGTATCACTTAATTTTCAATAAGTCTAGAAAGCTGAAGTCTTATTGCATACAGTTCATAGCATACACAGTATTGCTCTGTTCAACTCCGCAGCCTTGCAATTTTGAACACTATCCAAAAGACAAGGGGACTTTTGGATCAAGTATTGGGAGAAATCTGCCTTTACGGAGGACTTTTTGGATGGAAATTATCCGCATTTGCGTTGCATTGAGAGGAAAACCACGAAAACATCCTACAGTTAGCCAGGGCTAGGAGTTTCTAATCCATGAACTATTTACACATGATTCGAATTTCAAGTCAGCTTTGTAGTGGGTGTGAGACGGGAGCGAAATTCGCATAGACCAGCCATCACAGGGATTCGAACCAGGAGCATCTCATTGGGAAGCGAGCACTCTATCCCCTTAGCCACTACTCTATAGCTTTATTAAAGGTTTATTGCAATTGTCCTTAGCAAAATCAGTTTGATAGAGTAAATCTTTGCTAATTTTATTACTAGATACGCTGGTTGCAATAAGATTAAAAAATCCGAGAGGTTGGAAAATACAGAACACTTTTTGAACTAGAGTTTGAGGGACTGACAATAAATTAAAAACCAAAAATAGTATTTTTAGACACTCCATGTATATCAATAAATTTGTAAATTATCACAATTATTTTGATCACGATGCGTAACAATTGCACGAAATTTCATAAACCTAGTTATTATATTTATTTTATGAGTTCTATTTACTTGCAGCTTATGCGCAATAAATAAAAAGTATTATATTTTTCTTAATGTTCCTCGTGTTTTTTGTATTTATTTATTATGCTATATATATATTCAAACTAATTTTTCTTTGTTTTTTTTGCTCTTACTTTAAAAATATTCAATAAAATTAAACAAAATTTTTGGAGCAATTTAAAATTAAATACAAGTCTTTTCTTGTATACTTGTAGACTTGTAAAATTAAATACAAGTCTTTTCTTGTATAGTAGACTTGAAGGAAAAATTGTTGATATCTGTGATTTAAAGTAGTTTTTTTATACTGCTCACGCACGGAAAAATGTGAAAAAAATTTTCTCTCCATAATTTCGTAATAAATCGTATTTGGTAACTAATAAAATAAGTCCGTTTTGAATATCTTAAAAAATTGAAAATGTTTCAGGCAATTCTTAAAGTAGTGTTTGTACTTTTTAAAAGAAACTCAAATTTATGGTATTATTTTAACTACACAGTACGTTTTTCTTCTCACATTTTTTTAATATACTCATGTTGCATTTCGGAACATTTTGTACATAAATTAATGCTCTAAATTGGTCAAGAGCCCAAGTTTATTATTAGAAACTATGATGGCATACTTTCTGATCCAGGATAATCCCGTCAATTCCTTCTTCATACTCATGGCAACGATCTCTGTATGGTTCAGCTAACCTAGATTGCAAAACCTGAAAGAATGAAATGATAAAATATGAAAGAAAGCTAAGAAATACATGTACAGTCTCTGGCCAAATTATTAAACGCACTCTAAGATTCTATGTAGAATCTTAATTATCAGGTGATACTCTATACAGCTTTATTGTTTTTATGTGACTGTTTACACTTGTTTACGTTCGTGTATCCATTGGTTCACATTGTACTGCAATACGTTAAAAATAAATACAAATAGGAAGTACATAAAAAATCTCCTGAATAAAAACCCCATTACATGTATGGTTTAAAGATAAAAGTATTGCCTATAAACTCGTGCATAACATGTAAGTATTAAAAAAGAACAGTGCGTCTAATTATTGGGTCTAATTATTATAATATACAAATATAATACCTGATATAATGAGTATTCTATATTTATGTAATATATCCTCTAATTTAACCTATCGTCGAATTTATATTATATATCGTCTCATTTAACCCATTGATACACGAACGTAAACAAGTGCAAACAGTCTCGTAAAAAACAATACAGCTGTATAGAGTATCACCTGATAATTAAGACTTTGCATAGAATCTTATAGTGCGTCTAATAATTTGAACAGGGTCTGTAAGAGCTAATACATTATAAAACTATTTATATGCCAGAAGAAAACTTTGTAGCGTTTATGAAACAATCACACCTTAAAGATCCATTTTGAAATGTCAATTGAAGGAGACAAGTTTCAAATTTCTTAAAGTATGCATAAATTGGTGTTAATGTTCTTGGATTGTTATATCATATTAAATGTATAACAAAAAGTTAAATTAAGAACTAATACATTATAAATTCGTAAATACCTCAGAAGAAAAATGTGAAGTGTTTTTTAAACATTCAAGATAGTACCTTAAAGATGCATTTTAAAATGTCAATTGAAGGAGACAATCTTTAAATTTTTCAAAGTATGCATCCATTGGTTTTAATGTTCTTGGATTGTTATATCATATTAAATGTATAACAAAAAGTTAAATTAAGAACTAATACATTATAAATTCGTAAATACCTCAGAAGAAAAATGTGAAGCGTTTTTTAAACATTCAAGATAGTACCTTAAAGATGCATTTTAAAATGTCAGAAGAAGGAGACAATCTTTAAATTTTTCAAAGTATGCATCCATTGGTTTTAATGTTCTTGGATTGTTATATCATATTAAATGTATAACAAAAAGTTAAATTAAGAACTAATACATTATAAATTCGTAAATACCTCAGAAGAAAAATGTGAAGTGTTTTTTAAACATTCAAGATAGTACCTTAAAGATGCATTTTAAAATGTCAGATGAAGGAGACAATCTTTAAATTTTTCAAAGTATGCATCCATTGGTTTTAATGTTCTTGGATTGTTATATCATATTAAATGTATAACAAAAAGTTAAATTAAGAACTAATACATTATAAATTCGTAAATACCTCAGAAGAAAAATGTGAAGTGTTTTTTAAACATTCAAGATAGTACCTTAAAGATGCATTTTAAAATGTCAGATGAAGGAGACAATCTTTAAATTTTTCAAAGTATGCATCCATTGGCTTTAATGTTCTTGGATTGTTATATCATATTAAATGTATAACAAAAAGTTAAATTAAGAACTAATACATTATAAATTCATAAATACCTCAGAAGAAAAATGTGAAGTGTTTTTTAAACATTCAAGATAGTACCTTAAAGATGCATTTTAAAATGTCAGATGAAGGAGACAATCTTTAAATTTTTCAAAGTATGCATCCATTGGTTTTAATGTTCTTGGATTGTTATATCATATTAAATGTATAACAAAAAGTTAAATTAAGAACTAATACATTATAAATTCGTAAATACCTCAGAAGAAAAATGTGAAGTGTTTTTTAAACATTCAAGATAGTACCTTAAAGATGCATTTTAAAATGTCAGATGAAGGAGACAATCTTTAAATTTTTCAAAGTATGCATCCATTGGTTTTAATGTTCTTGGATTGTTATATCATATTAAATGTATAACAAAAAGTTAAATTAAGAACTAATACATTATAAATTCGTAAATACCTCAGAAGAAAAATGTGAAGTGTTTTTTAAACATTCAAGATAGTACCTTAAAGATGCATTTTAAAATGTCAATTGAAGGAGACAATCTTTAAATTTTTCAAAGTATGCATCCATTGGTTTTAATGTTCTTGGATTGTTATATCATATTAAATGTATAACAAAAAGTTAAATTAAGAACTAATACATTATAAATTCGTAAATACCTCAGAAGAAAAATGTGAAGTGTTTTTTAAACATTCAAGATAGTACCTTAAAGATGCATTTTAAAATGTCAGATGAAGGAGACAATCTTTAAATTTTTCAAAGTATGCATCCATTGGCTTTAATGTTCTTGGATTGTTATATCATATTAAATGTATAACAAAAAGTTAAATTAAGAACTAATACATTATAAATTCGTAAATACCTCAGAAGAAAAATGTGAAGCGTTTTTTAAACATTCAAGATAGTACCTTAAAGATGCATTTTAAAATGTCAGAAGAAGGAGACAATCTTTAAATTTTTCAAAGTATGCATCCATTGGTTTTAATGTTCTTGGATTGTTATATCATATTAAATGTATAACAAAAAGTTAAATTAAGAACTAATACATTATAAATTCATAAATACCTCAGAAGAAAAATGTGAAGTGTTTCTTAAACATTCAAGATAGTACCTTAAAGATGCATTTTAAAATGTCAATTGAAGGAGACAATCTTTAAATTTTTCAAAGTATGCATCCATTCGTTTTAATGTTCTTGGATTGTTATATCATATTAAATGTATAACAAAAAGTTAAATTAAGAACTAATACATTATAAATTCGTAAATACCTCAGAAGAAAAATGTGAAGTGTTTTTTAAACATTCAAGATAGTACCTTAAAGATGCATTTTAAAATGTCAATTGAAGGAGACAATCTTTAAATTTTTCAAAGTATGCATCCATTGGTTTTAATGTTCTTGGATTGTTATATCATATTAAATGTATAACAAAAAGTTAAATTAAGAACTAATACATTATAAATTCGTAAATACCTCAGAAGAAAAATGTGAAGTGTTTTTTAAACATTCAAGATAGTACCTTAAAGATGCATTTTAAAATGTCAGTTGAAGGAGACAATCTTTAAATTTTTCAAAGTATGCATCCATTGGTTTTAATGTTCTTGGATTGTTATATCATATTAAATGTATAACAAAAAGTTAAATTAAGAACTAATACATTATAAATTCGTAAATACCTCAGAAGAAAAATGTGAAGTGTTTTTTAAACATTCAAGATAGTACCTTAAAGATGCATTTTAAAATGTCAATTGAAGGAGACAATCTTTAAATTTTTCAAAGTATGCATCCATTGGTTTTAATGTTCTTGGATTGTTATATCATATTAAATGTATAACAAAAAGTTAAATTAAGAACTAATACATTATAAATTCGTAAATACCTCAGAAGAAAAATGTGAAGTGTTTTTTAAACATTCAAGATAGTACCTTAAAGATGCATTTTAAAATGTCAATTGAAGGAGACAATCTTTAAATTTTTCAAAGTATGCATCCATTGGTTTTAATGTTCTTGGATTGTTATATCATATTAAATGTATAACAAAAAGTTAAATTAAGAACTAATACATTATAAATTCGTAAATACCTCAGAAGAAAAATGTGAAGCGTTTTTTAAACATTCAAGATAGTACCTTAAAGATGCATTTTAAAATGTCAGAAGAAGGAGACAATCTTTAAATTTTTCAAAGTATGCATCCATTGGTTTTAATGTTCTTGGATTGTTATATCATATTAAATGTATAACAAAAAGTTAAATTAAGAACTAATACATTATAAATTCGTAAATACCTCAGAAGAAAAATGTGAAGTGTTTTTTAAACATTCAAGATAGTACCTTAAAGATGCATTTTAAAATGTCAATTGAAGGAGACAATCTTTAAATTTTTCAAAGTATGCATCCATTGGTTTTAATGTTCTTGGATTGTTATATCATATTAAATGTATAACAAAAAGTTAAATTAAGAACTAATACATTATAAATTCGTAAATACCTCAGAAGAAAAATGTGAAGTGTTTTTTAAACATTCAAGATAGTACCTTAAAGATGCATTTTAAAATGTCAGATGAAGGAGACAATCTTTAAATTTTTCAAAGTATGCATCCATTGGTTTTAATGTTCTTGGATTGTTATATCATATTAAATGTATAACAAAAAGTTAAATTAAGAACTAATACATTATAAATTCATAAATACCTCAGAAGAAAAATGTGAAGTGTTTTTTAAACATTCAAGATAGTACCTTAAAGATGCATTTTAAAATGTCAATATAAGGAGACAATCTTTAAATTTTTCAAAGTATGCATCCATTGGTTTTAATGTTCTTGGATTGTTATATCATATTAAATGTATAACAAAAAGTTAAATTAAGAACTAATACATTATAAATTCATAAATACCTCAGAAGAAAAATGTGAAGTGTTTTTTAAACATTCAAGATAGTACCTTAAAGATGCATTTTAAAATGTCAATTGAAGGAGACAATCTTTAAATTTTTCAAAGTATGCATCCATTGATTTTAATGTTCTTGGATTGTTATATCATATTAAATGTATAACAAAAAGTTAAATTAAGAACTAATACATTATAAATTCGTAAATACCTCAGAAGAAAAATGTGAAGTGTTTTTTAAACATTCAAGATAGTACCTTAAAGATGCATTTTAAAATGTCAGATGAAGGAGACAATCTTTAAATTTTTCAAAGTATGCATCCATTGGTTTTAATGTTCTTGGATTGTTATATCATATTAAATGTATAACAAAAAGTTAAATTAAGAACTAATACATTATAAATTCGTAAATACCTCAGAAGAAAAATGTGAAGTGTTTTTTAAACATTCAAGATAGTACCTTAAAGATGCATTTTAAAATGTCAGATGAAGGAGACAATCTTTAAATTTTTCAAAGTATGCATCCATTGGCTTTAATGTTCTTGGATTGTTATATCATATTAAATGTATAACAAAAAGTTAAATTAAGAACTAATACATTATAAATTCATAAATACCTCAGAAGAAAAATGTGAAGTGTTTTTTAAACATTCAAGATAGTACCTTAAAGATGCATTTTAAAATGTCAATTGAAGGAGACAATCTTTAAATTTTTCAAAGTATGCATCCATTGGTTTTAATGTTCTTGGATTGTTATATCATATTAAATGTATAACAAAAAGTTAAATTAAGAACTAATACATTATAAATTCGTAAATACCTCAGAAGAAAAATGTGAAGTGTTTTTTAAACATTCAAGATAGTACCTTAAAGATGCATTTTAAAATGTCAGATGAAGGAGACAATCTTTAAATTTTTCAAAGTATGCATCCATTGGTTTTAATGTTCTTGGATTGTTATATCATATTAAATGTATAACAAAAAGTTAAATTAAGAACTAATACATTATAAATTCGTAAATACCTCAGAAGAAAAATGTGAAGTGTTTTTTAAACATTCAAGATAGTACCTTAAAGATGCATTTTAAAATGTCAATTGAAGGAGACAATCTTTAAATTTTTCGAAGTATGCATCCATTGGTTTTAATGTTCTTGGATTGTTATATCATATTAAATGTATAACAAAAAGTTAAATTAAGAACTAATACATTATAAATTCATAAATACCTCAGAAGAAAAATGTGAAGTGTTTTTTAAACATTCAAGATAGTACCTTAAAGATGCATTTTAAAATGTCAGATGAAGGAGACAATCTTTAAATTTTTCAAAGTATGCATCCATTGGTTTTAATGTTCTTGGATTGTTATATCATATTAAATGTATAACAAAAAGTTAAATTAAGAACTAATACATTATAAATTCATAAATACCTCAGAAGAAAAATGTGAAGTGTTTTTTAAACATTCAAGATAGTACCTTAAAGATGCATTTTAAAATGTCAATTGAAGGAGACAATCTTTAAATTTTTCAAAGTATGCATCCATTGGTTTTAATGTTCTTGGATTGTTATATCATATTAAATGTATAACAAAAAGTTAAATTAAGAACTAATACATTATAAATTCATAAATACCTCAGAAGAAAAATGTGAAGTGTTTTTTAAACATTCAAGATAGTACCTTAAAGATGCATTTTAAAATGTCAATTGAAGGAGACAATCTTTAAATTTTTCAAAGTATGCATCCATTGGTTTTAATGTTCTTGGATTGTTATATCATATTAAATGTATAACAAAAAGTTAAATTAAGAACTAATACATTATAAATTCGTAAATACCTCAGAAGAAAAATGTGAAGTGTTTTTTAAACATTCAAGATAGTACCTTAAAGATGCATTTTAAAATGTCAGATGAAGGAGACAATCTTTAAATTTTTCAAAGTATGCATCCATTGGCTTTAATGTTCTTGGATTGTTATATCATATTAAATGTATAACAAAAAGTTAAATTAAGAACTAATACATTATAAATTCGTAAATACCTCAGAAGAAAAATGTGAAGTGTTTTTTAAACATTCAAGATAGTACCTTAAAGATGCATTTTAAAATGTCAGATGAAGGAGACAATCTTTAAATTTTTCAAAGTATGCATCCATTGGCTTTAATGTTCTTGGATTGTTATATCATATTAAATGTATAACAAAAAGTTAAATTAAGAACTAATACATTATAAATTCATAAATACCTCAGAAGAAAAATGTGAAGTGTTTTTTAAACATTCAAGATAGTACCTTAAAGATGCATTTTAAAATGTCAATTGAAGGAGACAATCTTTAAATTTTTCAAAGTATGCATCCATTGGTTTTAATGTTCTTGGATTGTTATATCATATTAAATGTATAACAAAAAGTTAAATTAAGAACTAATACATTATAAATTCGTAAATACCTCAGAAGAAAAATGTGAAGTGTTTTTTAAACATTCAAGATAGTACCTTAAAGATGCATTTTAAAATGTCAGATGAAGGAGACAATCTTTAAATTTTTCAAAGTATGCATCCATTGGTTTTAATGTTCTTGGATTGTTATATCATATTAAATGTGTAACAAAAAGTTAAATTAAGAACTAATACATTATAAATTCATAAATACCTCAGAAGAAAAATGTGAAGTGTTTTTTAAACATTCAAGATAGTACCTTAAAGATGCATTTTAAAATGTCAATTGAAGGAGACAATCTTTAAATTTTTCAAAGTATGCATCCATTGGTTTTAATGTTCTTGGATTGTTATATCATATTAAATGTATAACAAAAAGTTAAATTAAGAACTAATACATTATAAATTCGTAAATACCTCAGAAGAAAAATGTGAAGTGTTTTTTAAACATTCAAGATAGTACCTTAAAGATGCATTTTAAAATGTCAGATGAAGGAGACAATCTTTAAATTTTTCAAAGTATGCATCCATTGGCTTTAATGTTCTTGGATTGTTATATCATATTAAATATGTAACAAAAAGTTAAAAAATTGAAATAATTGATGTATTCATTATTTGTAAACTCTCTGATTAGCGGATTTCGGACTCAAGGACGACGGATCAAAGCACTCATCAAAATCTATAGGATTTTTGAGATGGAGAACTATAAATGCTCCTTAGCAACGTTTTCCATCTGTTTTTGCCAGAAGTTGATCGCTGTCAGGCGTAATTTAACAGTATTAAGTTTCAAATTCACTTAAATGAATAAACATTCTTCATCTAGGACGAAGGGCTTTTGCATTTATTAAAAGGGAGACGGGGTTTTACATTTATTAAAAGGGAGATGGGGTTTTATATTTTATAAAAGGGAAAAGAGTTTTGCATATTTTAAAAGAGAGACGGGGTTTTGTCATTGTTTAGAAGGGTGACGGGGTTTTGTCTTTTTTAAACGGGAGATGAGGTTTTATATTTAATAAAAGGGAAAAGGGGTTTGCATATTTTAAAGGAGAGACGGGGTTTTGGCATTGCTTAGAAGATTTGTTTAGATTTGTTTGGTATTGTTTAGAATTTTTAAAAAAGGAAGGTGGTATTAAGAAATCAATGGAGAGTAAAGCCCTCCACCGTGCAACCTTATCCCTTAACCTCATTCATATTAGATTTGAATTAAACTAGGCTGACGTTACAGGTTCAGGTAAATTTTATTTGATGAATTGCCGTGATATGATAATGACGTCAAAAACTGAAAAAATCTCATTTCTTATACGAAATAGATATTCTGTTAGCGAACTCGCCAGTGCAGAATACTATGTACCAAGGTGATCATATAAAACATTGTAATTAAAAATATATTGCTATAATTTTTTTTGTATGTTTAAAATAATAATAATAATTTTTTTTATAATAATGTCTATATTTAGATTTTTCTTCAAGAGTTTTCGACATTATTTTCTTTAATTTAAAAAGTCATATTTTGCATCGGTATCATTTTTTAAAATTTACATAATAAAATCTTAAATCGTATATAAATTTTATAAAAATAGAATAATGGGAAATGAAAACTATTTCAAATTTTATCTCGTTATTTTTAATAGATAATGAGATACATAGTTTTAAACTTGAAAAAAAAATCAAATGTGAAATGATTGCATTTAAATTCAGGTTATATCAACACTTCAATATCTGGAGGAAACAGAATAAACACTTATCTCTCCTTTTAATTGACATAAAAAACATTTTTTACCCAATTCAAACAGAATTTATTGCAATATTTATTTAGTTGTAAATCTAGTTTGTTATTTTTAAGATTTTTATATTTCGTATTCCTTTTAGGCAAATAAGTTCTTTCATAAGATGAATGAAAATATTAATAATGCCTTAGATTAGATCTTTAAGAACTGCTATATAAGTTTATAGCAATTTTAAATGTTATAAGAGTTTGCTTTGAGAATGGATGTATGAAAGTTTATATAGAGTTTTTTTTAATGTTTTTACAGTTACAGTTTCTTAGATAGATTTAAATTTTATTATAATTCTTGCCAAAAGATAAGAACCAAATGATCATGGAAAACGTTTGGTAACATAACATCCCAGAAAGGCATTTAACTATACGGCAACATTGGGTCGGAATTTTCTTTTATTGTCTCAAAAATATTTGTACTGAAAAACCTTTTCAACCTCGATTTTCAACCCTAAGTCAACCTCGATTTAAGGTTTTTATATAGAAGGTTGTTTTCCAAGGTTTTGGATGAGGGTAATGTGAGTAAAATAGAGTAGATGGTCACAGATCTCGTTTTAAGGTTAGAAGACTTACACGTAAGCCGCATTACAAACCTTTTTAGGTTTACATTAAAAGGTTTTTGCTGAGTGCAAATAAACCTTATTTTTCTGTATGGGTATTCTTTCCTGTTTATATCATAGCTCATATCGTATTTCCCTTCATAATATGATTCGTTGTTTCCCAAAATCAACATTCTATTAAAAATTATTTTTCATTATCCTTCTTAGTTATTTCTAAGCATGGAATTATGATCAGGAAAAAAAAAACACTGCACACCTGCTGAACTGATACGGAAGTTTCGAACCCGGGACTTATATTAAAACCTGATGATTTTGGATCGGGCTGCTCGTTAGCCTCGTGAATGACGACTCGTGCTCCGGTGTAAATCGTCAGAGGGGAGTGGGCATCGAAGTCTAATTTCAACATCACATCAAGACCTAACAAAGATGAAAAAAAAAAGATGTTTCAATACAGATGAAAGGGTATTTAAAAATTACTACAAAAAACTATTCCTGTATGTGTCGAAATAAAAAGTCAGACGCACTTGAAAGTTTCAAATGATGATTTTATGATTTTAGTTTCCTGTTTTAACGTGTCTTTGAAGTAAATATGGCATTTTTCACAATGCTTCTAATCCCATAGTTACAATCATACCGTTGATTATAAAATCATGGAGTCTTAACGTATTGAGGGGAGTCTTAATAGTGACGACATTGTTAGGTTCCTTGTCCGAACAGACCATGAATTTCTTGGCACCCAGCATTCTGTTGCACGAATATTTTGAGTTTCCTTTTTGGCAATAAATAACTGTTAACTTTTTCTCATTGGCAAAGAAATCTTTAAAAAATTGGAGTTAACTATTTGATTTAGTTTTTTAAAAATCCCTATTTATTTACCTTTCTTAAATCAGTTCAATGTTGGATATCCTTAAATGAGAATCACAAATAACTGAACAAGGCAAGCAAATATTCATTCTCTTAATTCACTCATTTCTCTTAATTATTCAAACTTGTTAGCATTTTGAAACTTTTAATTCTTTATTTTACTAGAAATGATTATTTATCGGAAATTAGATTCAGATTATTTATTGGAAACTAATGTATTCAGGGACTAAATGCATTTGCAACAAGCGCCCTACTTCCGTAAAAATCGAATAAAAAAAAAGGATCCTAAATTCACTTTTATCGAGAAAAAAAATGAAATGCATTTTCAGACTATGACGAGAGATTACCAAGGCTTTGAAAAGCAAAAGAGGAATTAAAACAATTTACATCCTTTATATTTTTAAATGAATTGAAAGCAGATACATTCTAGTCAAATAAAACTATAAAACAGGATTTTTATAATTTAAACATTTTAATACTGCCTTCGATCCTCAATAATTTTTTTAACAAATTTCAGAAATACTTATATCATACTTATTTATTGATTTATTTAATCATTAATAATCCTTGGATCAATTCTAAAGTGATGGTTTTTTCATCTTAGAAATCAAGTCAACGTGACAGAGTCTGGAAAGTATGATTAACACTGAACATACCATAATCGGATCAAATGACCGTTTAAGAACTTTTGCATCGAAAATGCGCTTATCATCTTATCGTTTTTGCACATTTGACTTCATGACTTTTTTTTAACAATTATATACAGTTAATATTCTATTGTTTTTTTTTTGTATTTCGTTTGTTTCGAATAATACTTGTTGTATTCTACCACAACCTGTCATTTGATCGGGAGAACAATTTATTGCTTTATAAGGTTATTGGATCAGAAATGACGATGCAATGCATGTTCAACGTATTGCATTCGATGAGTTGCACATTTTTACAGTATGACAGTTACGCAGTGAGTTCAATCAGAATAACTGCAAATTCAAATTTCAAAACAAAACCTAAAATTTCAGATCGACATTTTTCTGTAAGAAAAAGGGACAATTATAGTTCTCATATATTCTTATAACTATAAGAACAATTTAAGAATTATGGAAATAATAATAAGTAGAAGAAGTATGTTTGCAGAAAATGTGCAATGGAAACAAACTGTATATGTAAAAAATGCGTTGAGCAATTAATTAAAAATGCTTATTCTTTGTGTTTGTAATAAATAAAAATGGTCAATATACAATTTCGTTTCGTTATAGTAAAGTTATTTTAGTTTAATTCCTTCATAACACATTTATTTCATGCTTTCAATTCAACAAACATAAAGTAAAATCATTTGACCCGCTATGGTAGAAATAGATATACATTAAGTGTTGGTATGTTTAGTGTTAAAGACTTGTAACCAATTCCGATTGAGTAAGAACTCATATTCTTGTAAAGTAAGGCTTAAATCTACTTTTCTTTAAATACGTCATATTAACCACTTACCACTGTTGGGTCCAATGTAAGGTGTCTGCAACACTTGCGTTCCACGATCCTCTTTTTGATTAAATGTGAAGCAGTTGCCGAATTCAAAGCTTAAAAACTTTGAAAAATTTCTGAAAGTTACGTGATAAATATTATGGATAAGATATTAAAAAAATATGCTATAAGTGACTCATCAAATATTTAAAGAAGTCTAAACTTTTCAATTTATAAAGAAGAAAAAAATATCTACAGTTGTTTCAACTTTAATTGTGATTATTATAGCTTTAAAATATTATTAAAATAATGAAGAGGTTACATTTAGTGTACTTCAATTAAAAGCAAATGAATGGATATTACCTGATTGAAAAACTTCATTTACTACAAAGTCTACAAATATGTAAAAGAAATATTCATCGTATAAGTATTAATTGAGTCGCTCAGAAGCCAATGCGGTTAAGTCCAAAACACAACAATTGAGAAAATTAATGTTTTTTGATACATTAGTTTTTAAAATTCTTGGTTTATTAATTTAATTAGAAAAGTGTATAAAGTCTTTTTTTCGAGGTGTAAACTCTGCAAAAAAGCAAGATATGTATAGGATGTGTAAATAAAAACGTAAGTATTTATTGAAATAATGACAGCATCTTAAAAATTTTAGGACTTATACCTTTTGGCAGTTGAAAAAGATAGGAAATTTATGTCTTCTAGTATAAACGAACTTCGATTTTTCTCAATCATCACTAGATACAGTGACTAATAGAAAATAAACTGTTGGATTATTTCAAAAATTGTTTTTTACTTCAAAACTAAAGTGGCACTTTTCTTTGTTTTAGTAAATGAAAAAAAAAATTAAAAAAAAATAAAAAATACCACATTTTAAAAAAATACTACGAAAAATACCATACCCCTTTTTTTGGTGAAAAAATACTACCGTAGTATTAAAAATACTACGTCTGGCAACCCTGATTACTATGAATTTCTTGTTTTTCAGTGTTACCAACAAATATCGAAAGAAAAAGAATAATTTAATTTTTTTTTTCAAAGTTTATGTAAAAAAATATTGATAAAAGGTGGACTTATTCACAATGGCTTCTGAAATTATTATACAATATATTCAGAAGCTATTAAAAAAAGGGCTGTCTGACGTAGAAAAAAGTAACCAACGAGTAAATCCTTTAATAACTAAGAAGATTATTATTTATTTCATCAAAATTTCCAAAAGTCAGAAAATATCAAAAAATGGACTTAACCGCATTGGCTTCTGAGCGGCTCAATTGTTTGATGGACAACCATGGGGGGGGATTGGTGAGGTGAGCACACAATTTGCGATAGTAAAATGAAATAATAATAATAAAATGCTTACTTGTGGGTACAGGGAACTCCGTTAAAAGCACAACTGATGACGAAAGAGGGAATTTCATCCTCATCAGCACTCGAATTAAAAGAAAACAAATCAGTTGATTTCAATAATCCATCAAAGTGATACGAACAGGAGTTTCGATCTTCCTGAAATGTTTAGCACGTTTTTTACTAGAATGTAATACGAAAGCGTATTTTGTTTTAAAATATAAAAATAATTTCGACAGCAGCGGAAAATGCATACATTTTAATCTCATCATTTGAAACAACTTTTATTCATTTTTAAAAAAAATCTTAAAATTTGAGAGACAAAATTAAATAAATTCAATTAAATATTTTGTAATTCTAATTGAAGTTTTAAAAATCAGTGGCTGTGCACCATTTGCTAGCCCTTCCCAACTATCGAAGTTTGTTGTACAAAATTATATGGTTTGCTTTGAAAACCAAGCTTTTCAAACTTGAAAAAATTGAGAGATTTTTTATAGAATTCCTATTTGTATTTATTTTTAACGTATTGCATTACAATGTTAACCCATTGACACAGGAGTGTAAACAACGGCAAACCTTTTTCATCCTAGTAAAAACAATGCAGATGTGTAGTATCACTTGAGAATTATCATTTTACATAGAATCTTACAGTGCGTCTAATAATGTACATGTTTTAAAATTTTAGTAGATCGATTGAATTTTTTCAAGCAAAAAAAAAAAGAAAAAAATAGTTCAAACATTCACACTTTAAATTAGCATGAACAATTTTGAATTTTTATTGGAGCTGAAAAAAATGGAAGTTAATTATTTATAAATTACAAAATGCCTCTTTACTTACCATTGCATTATTCGATATACGTTCTAAGTTTTTTGTTGGATCACAGATTTCTTCAACGCACTCTTCGACTGTTTTGCCTCGAAAAAGGCACTTGTGATACTCAGAAGGTTCTCTGAAAACGATATTTGATTTCAAATACATTTTAAGTCGATAATTACTGAGATAAAATTAAACAAAAAAAAATCATTCATTGTTCTTTTTTTTAAGTGGCGCCATCTATGGACAAAATTTTAACTTTTCCCACACCCATACGTCCCACCCGTTTATAGGGTGGGCGTATTCATACTATTATTCATTCATTCACATATCGTAATTTTGACCTGAAACAGAGAACGATCAATGTTCAATTCAGTACCATCAGAGCCGTAATTTGTTACGAAAACATGGAGGACTTCGTGACCCAACAGATTTAACTATCAACAGTCACCATTTACTACTTTGGCCGAATGGACTCGAACTCCTGTTCTCACGTACAGGTGTCTAGCGCCCTACCAACCAGGTTATCCAGGCCTACTCTACAATATTATATAATAAATAATTTTTTTAACAAAAAATAGCGTGTTGAAACTACCGATTGACAAATTATGATGTGCAGAAAGTTTCAAGAGTATAGTATCCATATTGAACATTACATCTAATATATAAATAGCGCAGAAACTGGGTTAAAAATAAATATACTTACATTGCATCTAATAGATCTAATGCAAAAACAATGCAATTTATAATATATCAGCAGCATGTATTCAATTTACCAATTTATTTTATTTTATAACCACCGTTCCAAGTTTGGGCTAACGACTACTAATGTTCATCTTCGTAGCCTCGTAATTTTGAACCCAACCCAAAAGACAAGGGAACTCCCGGAACAAGTATTGGGAAAAATCTGCCTTCATGGAGAAATTTCGATAGAACTAACCCGTATTTGCGGTACATGGAGAGGAAGACCACGAAATCCTCCCACAGTTAGTCTGACGGCAAGGGGACTCTAACCCATTTTCCATCGACCACTGAGGATATTTTACAACAGCACTGTGGTCGGAGTGAGCTGGGTGCAGAATACGAATCAGCTATCTCTGGGATCGAATCCGGGTCGTCATTGGAGAGCGAGTGCTCCATCCTCTGAGCCACCACGTCGCTCAAAATTTTCTATAGAAAAACCATAGTAAATTAAGTGTTTTTTGACTTGTTTGTTATAATAAATTACCTTCGTATTTGATCGTAAAAAAATGGTCTTTCTCTCTTTCAAATGAATATTTATTGATTAAAATAAGAATAGTATTTAAAAATAAATTCATTTTTCGAAATAAGTTTTGAAATAATTTTAAGATATTTGTAGAACCATTTTGAACTATGTAATTTCAAGAAAGACGCGTTTTATGCTTGGAACCAAAGTATAATATTTAATTAATAACACTACATTTTATTTAAGCATTACGTTTTATGCGTCAACTGTTTAAGGATATAACTTCTATAAATATATTTTTTAAAGAAATCGTAAAAAAATTTCATTTTTTGTAGTGCCCCATATAGCCATTTTTTTGATGGAACTGACCAGCATTTGAGTTACATGGAGAGCGAAGCCACGAGAACCTCCCTTGGTTACCTTGACGGCAAAGGAATTCAAACCCATGATCCGTCTATCACTGAGGATATTTTAACATCAGCACTGTGGTAGCCAAGTGCGGAATTTTGATCGACCCGCCAAAGCTGGGATTCGATCCCCGTTCCCCTCATTGGAAGGCAAACGCTTTATCCTCTGAGCCATCACGACTTAGGTGACACATTTTGTCAAAATTACGAAATAAAAAAAAATAAAATATGTGACTCATCTCATCAGCAAATGAGTCCAGTAGAGCTTTTTTTTAAGATGGATTTTTTCAATATTTTTAGTATTTCAGAAGTAAATTGTCTAAAGTTTGAAGAAGTTCTTGAATAGTGACTTAGCAACGCGGGAAATGTTTACAAAAAAGCTTAAAGAGCAGAAGTGGTGAGTGTTGTGGATAAATTATGTTTCTTTTTTCTTTTTTTTTTTACGTTTCCACTTTAAGAAGACTTAAGCCTTTTTCCTTTTACCAACAAATAAACTCATACGGACTAAAAATGAATCTTCTATAGTTAACATAGTCTTTTGTATAAATTGGAACTTTAAGTTACGTATTCAACCATTTCGTTTTCCTTTATTGAATTTTATATCAGTAATAAAAACAAGATGAACTCTTATTATTTCTCACTTAATATGCATTAAAGAGCCGTGATGGCTCAGGGGATAGAGCGTTCGCCTTCTAATGAGGTGAACCGGGTTCGATTCCCAGCTTTGGCTGTTCGATATGAACCCATATCCGGCTTGCACCCACCACAGTGCTGATGTAAAATACCGTCAGTGGTAGATGGATCTCGGGTTAGAGTCCCTTTGCCGTCAGGCTAACCTAGGGATGTTCTCGTGGTCTTCTTCTCCGTGGAAAGCAAATGCGAGTTAGTTCCTTCAAAAAAGTCCTCCATGAAGGCAAAATTTCTCCCAATACTTGATCCAGGAGTTACCCCGTCTCCTAGATTGGGTTCAAAATAACAAGGCTACGGAGATTAACACTAGAAGTAGTAAACCCAAAAATTGGGTCTGCTGTTCAACGACGGTTATGAAATATAAAATAATATGCATTAAAGAAAATAATAAAAAAAATAAGTATTTATATAAAAATGATTATAATGATGAATTATTAAAAAAAGAACCCCAGATTTTTCACTTTTAAAACAGCTTGTTTATATCCTTACCTATTCAGATTACAGAATGTAACAGCAGGAAAATAGAGTTTCCAACTATTTTCGATTTCTAAAGTGATTACCACAGGGTACTGAAAGTACAGCGTCAGGAAATGATAAATTTCGTAAGAGCACCCCACTAGACCGATCAGAAGGACCAGAAACCAAAGAATTTTACGACCACAGCCGATGGAGACGACTAATTGAGACACAGCATAGACCGAAGATCTCGTCAAAAGATTGAAGGTAAGAGATTTCAGATTTTCTTCGTCTTCCTCCTCCGAGTTTTTCTCGTCGAAATTCTCCGGTGGAGACATTTCTATTGACAACAACAAGTCGACTTTACGAACGATGTTTAGGTGCTTGAAATGCATGCATCAGAGGGGCGTGTCCTAACCTCATTAGTGAAATTGCCTCCATAAACGTCTTTTTTGTCGTTAAAAATGCAAGACCCATACGAAAAAGTCAAAACAACTCACCCGGCGTTGCCATTCCATACATAGTTAATGATTTGCATCGTAATCGTCTGAATGAGCGTAACATTTAGAATTTGGAATGTTCATATTATCAAGAAAAATGTAATCGCAACTTAATTTATAAGCATTTCAGAATAATTAAATTAATACTGAATATTTCTGTAAGAAAGAAAGTAATTTAGTAAGTAATATAGTAATTAGAAAGTAATATAGAACCATAACTAGTGATCAATATAAATATTATATACCAAAATGGGTGGTTGTTGACTTCCACCGATGAATGTTGACAAATCACGTAGTCGCTTTGGTAAATGTCCGAAATATATACTAGATCCAGTTAAGTGCCAACATTAAAACCTTTGAGAACTTATATTTAAGAATCATTACGCAAACTTTATAAGAAATTAATAACTGAACATTAATAGCATATCATAAATTTAATTAAATAACTGCAAACTAAAATTATTAACTAACATTAAGTTTTAATTCATGGAAATGTATGATTTTTAAAACACCATTTAAAACAACTCTACTAATCAGCATTATAATCAGCTCGTTATAAATAATTTGCAAATAAGAGGCAATAAAGGATAATCCTGTAGCACCCCTCTCCAAGCTTCATCTCAGTTCTTCACCCCTCCGATTTTTCTTCTCCGATTTTGACAGTTGAAGATTGATTAAGAATTACGCCCACTGAAGAGGGGGAGAATTCGTGTGGCAAGGGAGCAGGGACAGGACAGGGATGCATTTGCCCGGTATGCCCTACATCAATGATTTTTAAGGTCAAGTATCACTACCTAGTATGCACTTAACCGGTACTCCGAAAACTGATGTCTCTTCTAAACTACCCTCAGCAGACATTCAAAACTTTAATAAATATAATAATATCGACGAATGTCAAATAGGATATAACAAATATTTCAGACATTCACCGAAGCGACTATGTCGACATTCGATGAAAGTCGACAGTCGGTTATTCATGGTAGCACCTTTAAAACTCCAAGTTTACCTTCTCTAACTCACATTTAAAAATAAATTTGTTATACTTATCGAACATGAAAAATAATGTAGACTTTACTTGATTTTTATTGGCTTTATTTTATTTTATATATTTTTTCATTGTTTGTTTATTCATTTTTCTATTAAAAGTGTTGTTTATTTGTAATTAATGTTTTCTTATTTTAACAGCTACAGATAGTTTTAAGTGAAATTCTTTTATATTATGTTTAATGTTTTAGATAGATTATAAGTTCTGTCATTGCTCATTTTTTAGCTTTCTGTCTCGAAAAGCATTTTCGTTATCACATTTATGTTTTCTTTATTCATATTTTAAATATGAAAAGAAATTTCAAAACGAAATATAGTGTTATGTATTCTCTATAAATTCTTATAATTCTTATTGCGGGTAAAAATTTCTGTTCTTTCTTTTCTTTTCACTTTTTTTTCTCTAAGCTAACGTAATTTGTCAACTGTAAATTCAATACAAATTGCAAAAAAAAAAACCTTTTAAAAAGCTATTACAAGTAATTTATTATTAAAATTTAAATATTTTTAAAAAATGATAACCCATCTGATGAGAGCAGCAACCTGGAAAAGCGCAAATAATGCTAACTATAACAGACAAGAGGTTTTTTCTTAACGTAACTGGTCTTTCATCTACATCTTTTCTTTCTGTGTTTAGATGGAGATTCTTCATTATACTGTCTCCAGCCAAAATATTAGACGCACTTTAAGATTCTATGTAAAATCTTCATTATCAGGCGATACTCTATACAGCCTGATTGTTTTTAATGAGACTAAAACCGGTTTTCACTCGTTTACGTTCGTGTATTAATTAAATAAATTTGACGATATATAATATAAATCTGACGATTGGATAATTGAGACGATATATTATATAAGCTGTTGTTGTTGTTAATTTACGTCGCACTAGAGCTGCACAATGGGCTATTGGCGACGGTCTGGGAAACATCCCGGAGGATGATCCGAAGACAGGCCATCACAATTTTGATCCTCTGCGGAGGGGATGGCACCCCCGTTTCGCGCGAAGTCGAGCACTTTACGGTAGCACAGTTTAACGAGGACCCATACCGCACACCCTCGGTGCCTACGCAGACTGACCCAAGTGGTCACCCACCCGCACACTGACCGTAGCCAGTGATGCTTGACTTCGGTGATCTGCTGGGAACCGTGTCTTAACGATCAGTCCACTGCGGGACATATTTATAATAAACATAACTGCGGGATAAGCATAGAATATTTATTATATCAAACATTATATTAGTATATTATAATAATTAGACCCAATTATCAGAAGCGCTGACGTCTTTTAATAATGACATGTGTTGCACGAGTTTATAGGCAATAGTTTTATATTTAAACATACATGTAATGAGATTTGGTGGAGGAGATTTTATATATATATATATTTTTTATATATTTAGTTCGAGCGTTGGATTACTATGTTAACCAACTAACCAATTAACATAAGCAAGTGTCAACCAGTTTCAGCCGCTTAAAAGCAATAAAGCTGTATATGATAATTAAGATTTCAGATAGAATCTTGTAGTGTGTCTAATAACTTGGCCTGTAGTTCGTAGTGTGGATTGACTCCGTCACAACTTGTCCAGTCATGTCTATATTCAAAAATTAAAAAAGAAAAGTTAAAAGTCACTGAAATAAGCGTCCAATTTATTTTGTCTGGAAATAATATTATAAATAATTTGATGCATTTCAGGACATTCTTCTTCTGCTTTTGATGAGGAGCTTTTTTTTAATTATATTTTGTGTATTGAGTTTACAGAAATTTGATACCTCCTTTGTCTCTATATTTAAGGGTGATTTTCCCCAGAAAAACAATGGATGAGTTTTTTTTTTCCTTTTAGGAAGTAAAAGAGGTGGAACTCGAGAGGAGCAAAAAGATTCTTTTTTCGCCGACTCTAACTAGGGATGAAAAGTATTGTCTGCCTCTTGGGAAGTGTTTTTATCTCACGGTTTTTAAGAAACCACTCGATTTGCTCACCAGCCCCCGCCTCTCACTCGTCGTCATACATTTGCATGCAACGGGCAATGTTTAAGATAAAAATAAGTTACTATTTTTTATTAGAAACAAGCGTAATCTATATTATATAAAACGCTAATACGTACGTGCGTATCAATAAAACCGATGATATTTCTTTTTCGGATTTCATTTTTAATTTATAGGCTTCGACGCGCAAGAGCACGTAGTGAGCATCATATGTCTAATCTATATTATATAAAACGCTAATACGTTTTAATTGATAGGCTTCGGCGAGCAAGAGCACGTACTGAGCATCATATGTCTAATCGGGTGAATTCTCACCGAATTATCAAAAAAATTCTCACAAAATTATCTTCATCGAAGCCGATGCTTTACATCCGGCGTTCAGTACTATTTCATATTGTTTTACAACACATGGTCTTAGCCCTCTGGTGGGAAAGACTTTAAAACAAAACTTACAACAGTTACTTTTCTCAACAACTGAAATTTAGAATAGTGTGATTAAGAAAAATATGTGAACTGTTGGCAATTTCAAATTAATATTGAAATGCACAGGTTTATAACTTTCTACAGTGAAAAGTGGTCGGAACTTCAGTGTTCAAAAAAGTATACAAAAGCTAGACGTTAAGAGCGTATCCAATGAGCGAGCAAAGCGAGCATCGGATGGCGAAGCCATCCGAAATGAACTGCGAAAACAGTTCCGGGGGTTGGTGAGCGCCAGCGAGCAGGGGGCGAAGCCTCCTAGTATATAGTAATTTGTAATTTTTTTTACTTAAATTTTTTTTCTGCTTCATTTTTATTTTTCCGCATGAACAATTATGGCACGAAAAATAAAACAATAAATATTTTTACATAAATTGCAGAAATTGTGATTGTCGTGGGTACTTCAAATAAGAAGTGGTTAGTTAATAGTGACATGAAATTTCATGCAAGTTGGATAATATTTTTTACACATTAGTCTCATTTTTACAGAAGTAAATAATGTAGTAAACACTTTCTTTATAATCTTTAAGAAATAAATCTTCACATTCTTAGAATATTAGAGAATTATTATTTACCACAAAATTACCGTAAACAACAATATAGTTTTTTTTTATTATTTATTATTTAAAATTTATTACATTTTGTCTAATGTTTTGATATTGTTCTAATTTGAATCACACCATCTTTCAAATGAACACGTTCCCCCACACTTTAAATTTTCGCTATCGGGCTTAGAAACACATTTAAATTGAACGTCAGTCGTATGTTAGGAAGAGAAATTTATCACGCTTTGTTTCAGTTTTTTCCATGTAAGCTTTCAACGGCAGTGTTCGTTATTTGCTCATCGCGACTTTCATTTTTTTTCATGACCTTATAACTTCTTCTCCCCAAAAAACAAACAATTGTCATGTTATCTGAAATGTCACTTTTTACGATGTATTATCGAATAATCAACAGACAAATGCATTAATTTCACTTCGTGCTAATGATTTTCCTTTTTTATTAATTAAAATTTGCAAGACCAGGGCTTCTACTAGTCGCAAAATTTTTGTGATCTTTATTCCAAATTCAATGATTTAATGATTTTCAAGGATTTTTGAGCTAACTAATCTTTAAGATACAACTTCTCCAACAAATCTGATATTAAGGAATAGGAATTAGTTTACGAAGATTCTAAGGACGACTATAAACTTCATTCCCCTACATATCACCAATAAATGGACGGTTATAGCCATCAATCTTCTTCAAATCACTAATCAATGGACGGCCAAAGCCTTCATTCCCCTACATATCACCATAAAATGGACGGTTACAGCCTTCTTCGTTCTCCTACATATCACCATAAAATGAACGGTTACAGCCTTCATTCTCCTACATATCACCATAAAATGAACGGTTACAGCCTTCATTCTCCTACATATCACCATAAAATGAACGGTTACAGCCTTCATTCTCCTACATATCACCATAAAATGAACGGTTACAGCCTTCGTTCTCCTACATATCACCATAAAATGGACGACTATAGACTTCGTTCTTCTACATATCACAAAAACTTGGACTGCTCTCGCCATTATATTTCGCAAAGTGCTAAAATCTGCTTCAAAAATAACCTTATTTTTCATGGAGTGCAAAAATAAGCATTTTATAAAAATATATTTTCCATTTAAGAGGGATGATCACTAGCCTATAAAAAGGATTTTTCAATGGACTTCGAAGAGATTGTGTAAGCTGTACTTAATATATTTTTTAAATTCTTATTGTACTAATTTCTATTTTTTTTAAAAATCAAATGCATTCAATTTAATCTTCACTTAATTACAAATACGAAAATTTTATAAAAATAATAGTGCTCAGATGATACAAAGTTTATGGAAAGGATGTTACCAAAAGTAAGAAAAAAATAGTTTCAAATAAACTGCTCTGAAAGTTTTGGGATAAATAATTCATATAAATATATGAAATTTTGCAACTATGACCAGGTCCCTAAGACGCTTCTTGCCCATCATTTTGAGCAGTCCCCAAGTGCTTGTCTAGCCCTTTTTCTTGACCATCTACCATCATGTAACGCCTCATATGTTTTTAGAGTAGCAGCCGAAATTCTCCGGTCTTACGACATTTATTTCTTATTGTTCCAAAACTGCCAATAATTCTGTGTAACGTTATTACAGCTAAATAAATTGGAATTTCAACTCTTTCTATTGAAAGTATTATTGATTCTTTTTGACAAATTATTTCATTAAAACAGTTAAAATAATAGTATTTTACTAAAATGATAGAAGTGAGCAAATCCATTAATCAACTGAAAGCACAAATCTGTTTGTCCAGACACGTCACAGCGCATCCTGTGACGAGCGCCGCGCTTGACTTATTATGATGTAATTTTTACATACTTGCAAAGATCAATATTTTGGTACAATAATCTTGAAGCAGTAACTAATAGCAGTAAATCCAATCAAAGAATAAAACCAATTTACAAATTCAGAAAAAGACAAAATAAGTAAGTAACATTTAAAATAAAAAATAAAAACAGAAAAGCGCAAATCCAAATTTGTTTTATTTTAATTTATAAAGTCAGAAAAACAATTCTAGCAGAAAACAAAAATGAAACACATATCTTAAAAATTTTCATATTTTTCGTTTTCTGCTAGAATTGTTTTTCTGACTTTATAAATTAATGACAGTAAACTAACAGATAAGCAACCAAAAAATGTAAAATAATTTTTTTTCTCATATTTTTTAAAGTTTTAATGTGTTGTTTCCCTTTTATCTATTTCGCGATGATTTATAAAAACGCAATTGATAATATAATATAATATAATATAATATAATATAATATAATATAATATAATATAATATAATATAATATAATATAATATAATATAATATAATATAATATAATATAATTCTTTGAAAGATTTAGTATGATATATTATATATATCATACTCTATAAATAAGCAATATAAAATGACATAATACGAAATAACTGTCGATAATATAGCTTAAATTGATTAGAATATTTAAACCTTCGCTTTCTTATGCTAAAAGTAAATGTCTATTTATTAAATTTCGCGTGCAAAAAAATTAATGTGTGATAAAACAAACCTTCATGATAATTTATGAAATAATATGTATTGAAAGTTAATTATAATACATAATGTAACGTTTATTAAAATGTATAAGCTTTCACATTCTTTCATAACATGTCAGTGACTTTTTTAGTAGAGATAAATATTCATTAAAATTACATTAAAAAGATAGGCTCATACTTATGTGGTTATGTAACCTATTTCGCTATATTTTGCCTGAATCGATCATTTCCTCAACTTCTTGAAATCTCAGACTCGAAAACAAAATAAAAAAAATTACATAACAATTAAATGTTTACCAAAGTTCGTTCTTTTTTTGCCATTCAATAGCAAAGAGTCTATATTTGCACAATTTCAGTGCCCCAGTTGGGGTATCTTTAAGTTGGATAAAGGGGACCGACTTTGATTGCAAATTATTTCGGAAGTTTTTCAACATTTATTTTCATTCAGAGGCTATTGATAACGGTTGTTTATATTCTGTTAAGCAAAGAAAGGGACTCTAGAAAAGGCTTCTGTCTTTTATCTCGACCCAAAGGTAAAACGGATTTATTTGTAACTGTTATCTGTGTTGCCCTATTGTAAAAGGAGAAGAGAAGGGAAAAGCGATACTACAAAGAAACAGCCGCCGACTCTTATTACAAGGCCGGCTGATCTGCAGTGTTTCGGTCATTTCGTTCATTCATTAGAATCAATCCAGTCCTCCAATGGTCTGCAGAATTTCCAAAAAACTTTTGCTGCTTTTGACTCTTTGGACGGGTATATTCTGCAATTATGCCTGCTATTCTATAATAGCACCTTTTTTCCCACAATTGGTGAGCGTGTTTTATTTATTTTTCAATAGTCATTACTTTTAGTTCGGTAATTTCTATGGTAGAGTTACAAAAAATAACTGAAATATAATAACTTCAACAGGATTGAAAAAAGAACTTACTAACTAATTCGAAATACATTGAAATCAGAAGAGAGAATCCTGTTTAATACAAATAAAAATGAAAATTTTGCTAAAAATTAAAAAAAAAAATTACTTGTTTGAAATAAAATCAGAAGAGAGTTTAGTCATTGAAAACTATCCTGTTTTGATTAAAATAGAAATTTTGTTCAAAATTAAAAAATTACTAATTCAAAAGAAATTAAAATCAGAAGAGAGTTTAGTTATTGAAAACTGTCCTGATTTGATTAAAATAAAAATTTTGTTCAGATTAAAAAAAAATACTAATTCGAAATAAACTAAAATCAGAAGAGAGTTCAGTCATTGGAAACTATCCTGTTTAATTCAAATAGAAAATAAACATTTTGTTCAAAATTAAAAAATTATTAATTTGAAATAAATTAAAATCAGAAGAGAGTTTATTCATTTAAAACTCTCCTGGTTTGATTAAAAAAAAAATTTGTTCAAATTTAAAAAAATTAGTAATTCGAATTAAATTATAATCAGAAGAGAGTTCGGTCACTGTAAACTATCCCGTTTAATTCAAATAAAAAATAAGAATTTTTTTCAAAATTAAAAAAATTACTAATTCGAAATAAATTAAAATCAGAAGAGAGTTTATTCGTTGAAAACTATCCTGGTTTGATTAAAGGAAAAATTTTGTTCAAAATTAAAAAACAAAATACTAATTCGAAATAAATTAAAATCAGAAGAGAGTTCAGTCATTGAAAACTATCCCGTTTGATTCAAATAAAAAAAAATTTTGTTCAAAATAAATTTTTTTTTCTGCTGAAAATAAATGCTGTATGAATAACTTTATCATTGTAACTAAGAGGCGCATTGTGTTCTTCGAACTCCGATGACTGCTACAAAAGAATAATTGTTTCTTTCTTGACAGTTTTTACTACGAATTATTCACTTAAAATATATGTGTTACAGTGAATGATCGAAATCAAGAGAATGTTGACTTTCATCGGTGAATGTCAACAATCACATAGTCACTTTGGTGAATGTCCGAAATATTTGTTATTTACAATTTGATATTAATTTATTCGGTGATATTATTATATTTATTCGATGCTTTAATATCTGCTGAGGTTAGATGAGGAGAAACATCAGTGTTCGCAGTACCGATTCAATGCATACAGGGCAGTGGAACTTGACCTTAAAAAAAACAATGATATAGAACAGGGGTGTCAAACTCGCGGCCCGCGGACCGCATGCGTCCCGAGATGAACATTTTTGCGGCCCAGTCAATATATCCGACGAAAAGTAAAAATAGAATAGAAATGTTAATTAGAAAGGAAACTAGCATATAAAATTATAATATACTTTATTTATAAACTATACGGATCATTTTAAATTGTCTTCGCGAAAATGTAAAATTCTAATTGGCTTGCGGCACCTGCCTTTCCAGGGATACTGTGTCGTATCAAAAATACGCAGAAAAAAATTTCAAATCTTAGCACAGAATTTGAAACAAGGTTTAAAGATTTTAATTCTTTGGAAGATAAATTTTGTTTGCTTTCTTCGATTTTCTCAATAAATATAGACTCAGTACCCAATAATATGCAAATGGAAGTGATTGAGATTCAGTGCGACTCAAATTTGAAGGCAAAATTCATTGAAGTGAGTGTGCCTGAATTTTACAAATATTTACCTGTTAGGTTTGAAAATACTCGAAAATTCGCATATGAAATTATTTCCATGTTTGGAAGTACTTATCAGTGCGAGCAATTATTTTCTGTTATGAATGGAAATAAATCTCCAGTCCGAAACCGTATTAATAATGCTCACGTTGGGTCAACTTTGAAAGTAGTATCGGCAAATAAAATTTCTCCCGAAATAAGAAAGATAGTAGCAGAGAAGAGATGTCAAATATCAAACAATAATTTTACTTTATATATGTTTATTACAATGTACTATTCAAAATAAAAATATTTGTTTCTATGAACAATGATTTTTTTTTTTGCGGCCCACCTAAAGTTAATCATTGTTTATATGGCCCAAGTTAGCTTTTGAGTTTGACACCCCTAATGTAGAAAATACCGGGGATGAGGATTACGTTAATAGGATTACGTTTTAATAAAGAAAACATTCTTTTAGTTTAAAACTTTTAAATCCGACAAAAATCCAATTCGAAATCGTAATAATGGCAGAGTAAAATGAAAAGAAATAAATATTACAAGTAAATAGCCTTAAATTAGAGATATAAAAATATTTTACAGGAAAGCAAGACTTACATGACTTTTATTAATTTTGCAGCGATGACAATCAAAAAAATATGGAAATTAATGTTTTTATGTTTTATAGAAACAGTCAATGAAGACAATGTATTAAAGAAATGTAATTAATTATTTACGATACTTAAAAAAAAATCCATTCTTAAATTATACATTTATTTTCAACTATACAGATTACTTTTCAAGAAATATAAGTGTAATATTTTGTTTTAGGGTACCCTCTATCAAATAAATTTGCATTTCAGAATATAAATTTTTAATTCAATTTAAATTGCATTTATTTGCCAATATTTCTACATAAAAAACAACAATTTTTCTCATTAGCTACAGTAATTTTTTGATGTGAAAAATTTCTTTACTTATTACTTCAAAGATAAACTATTTGAGGGTGTTTTGTATCCGCATGTTTATTTGCTTAATCTAAAGAAAACAAAGTGCAAAGGAAATAGAATAGTTTACAGAATAAAGGAACGGTTATGATATCTTTTTATTTCTGTTCTACCAATTCATAATAAAATTTATTTTAGTCAAAGGTTTAATTTAAATTTTTCTAATATATTAGTTATATTTTTATTCATTTGAAAATTCATTTGTATTCATATTCTGTGTGAAAATCTAAAAAATTCAAATCGAACTAATCATGAGGATTACAATTAACTCATCATTTTGTCTTGTAAAGATTTCGCCTTTTTCATCCGATGTTTTATTTTATCTTATATATTTTTTATTTTATTAACGTCGTTGAACAATCGACCCTATCTATTGAGTTTACGGCTCCTAATGTTCAACTCCGTAGCCTTGTCATTTTGAACACAATCCAGAAGAAAAAGGAAATTCCTGGATTAAGTATTGGGTGAAATTTGCCTTCGTGGAGGACTTTTTGATGAAGCTAACCCGGATTTGCGTTACACGGAGAGGAAAACCACGAAAATCTCCCATGGTTATCCTGATGGCAATGGGACTCGAACCCATGATCCGTCTACCACTGAGGATATTTTACGTCAGCACTGATGTCGGGGCAAACCGGATACGGAATTCGTATCGACCAGCCATGGCTGGGATTCGAACCCGGTTTCACCTCATTGGAAGGCAAGCGCTAATTCCTTTTCGGTTACTGATACTAAATCAATTTTAAATATATCTTTAACAATTCCATATATTCATCACAGATCAATATTTTGAGATTAATTAATAGTTTTTAACTTTATTTAGGATAGTGATACTGTAATAATTGTAATTATATCTTTTGATAACTGTAATTATATCTTTTGATAACTGTAATCAATATATCAACTATATCAATTGCAAATGTATCTTTAACAATTCCATACATTCATCACTAATCAATATTTGCAGATTAACTAATCGTTTTTAACTTTTTTTAGGATAGTGACACTGTAATGATTGTAATTATATCTCAAAAAAAATTCAAAAATCATAAAAAAAATTTTCGTCGTGTATATTAGTACTTCATAATTTTCTTATGCATTTTTAAAAGTCTAAACATTATATTTTACTCAGCATGTCTTCCGATAAAAAATATTTTAATGCAGCCTCCAAACATTTTATCAGGGATTCGTTTTCCTTTTTTGATGCACAAAAAAGGTATTTTCATCTTTTCTTAATTTTCTTTACAAGAGGAGGAAAAAAATGAATCCACTTTATTATGAGTGAAAAATAGAGAATTAAGAAGAAAAAAAAAAAGACTAGGGTCATATTAGAAGTTCTTACCGAAGAACAGGGCTTTCGGGCATTTTAATGATTAGGAATTTCTTCTGCCCTCTGGTGCACATCTTCAGTTCTCTTATTGATTGCTTTTAAGATTCCATCTCTTTTGAGTTGTCAGTTGAGAAAATGTCTTAAGGTTGAAATTACTCAATTTTCCGAGAGAAAGTTTCTCCACTTTTTTAGATAGCTTCGTTTATTTAAACATTTTATTTTTATACTGAGAAAACTGTTACTGAGAAAACTAAATGTAGTATAAGGATGCTTATTTTAGGAAATAAGCTTCTAAATATTTTCATGTAAAAAATATGTTCGAAGCATCTTTTTATATTGGAAAAAGCAAATGTAATCTTGGGTTTGAGGGTAAAGTAAGAAAGAAAATAATGTTTTAAAAGCATTTTCATACCAGAATATGTTGTATTATGTATCATAATACAAATATCAATAGTTACGTTTTCAAACAAAGCAAGGAAAACTTCATTTATATCTAAGAAATATTTTTTTTTTCAAATATTTTGAATAATGCAAAAATTTTTGCTTTCTTTTTCTCGAAAGTAGTGAAATTTCTCCGACCCTTTCAAATCTTTCAAGACGTTACTTTAACTAAAAATTTTGTCTAAATATTTCTTGAAACATTTTAAACTTGTTTTAATTTCTTTTACCGTAGATTTTAAGGAATTCGGCCAATTAAAATGAAGAACAATTCATTTATGCAAAGTCAAACTTTTAATCGTCAGAGAAAAATTTTTTCAGTAATAAAATGATATCAATAATTTTTTTTTACCTTATTCATCTTTTATTTCATTTACGAATGAATATTGTTTGGAGAGAAGTTATCGACCATGCCAACCTTCATCTATGAATACAGTTTAACCGTTACCGATACTGCGTCCCCTCGGTCCCTACGCAGGCTCATTAAAGTGGTCGCCCACCCGCTTATCGACTGCAGCGATGCTTGTCTTCTGTGTTCTACCGGAAACCGTGTCTATTACGATCAGCCCACTGCTGGACTTTTCATGCTTCAAACGTTTTTCTTCCAAAACTAAGTAAAATATTACATATTGCTAAATTATTTTTAAAAATTACTTTTTAAATAGAATTATCTTTAGACAAAAAAGTTTTTTAAAAAAAAATCAGTTGGTTAAATAATTAAGATTTCGAATAACCTTGAAAATGGTCTTAATACTGTTTAATCCATCGACTGAAATTTACAACAGACTCACGTGTTATCTAAAGCGAAATCAAATTAAATAGTACATTTATTTGGATGTTATTTTTTCCTTATCCACAATGTCATAAATTCAGATGAAAGGACAATGATAACTCTTTTAACATTGAAAATTGCGATACAGAAGATTTTCAGAAGCAATCCCTTTTCCTCTTAAAAAGAAACAAACAACTTATTATTTTTATTATTATTTTTGATTCTATTTACTTTGATTTTGAAACTCACTGTTAGAATTTCCTCTCTAAAATCACGGTAAAATAACCAGCAACGGTCTGTTCATCCGATAAACCGCTAAGTTTACGGTTAGGTTCAATTTTCTAAAGATATATTAAATATAATAAGTATTCATTTAGTTGAGAAAAATCTATCTTTCATGCACAGCGCAGACTTTCTGTGCAACTTGAAAAAAATTATTTCTCAAACGAAAACTAAATTTAATTTTACTAAACAATAAGGAAGCTAAGAACAGATAGTAATTTGATCTAAGTTTTAGTGGATTAACTGACTAAAATGAAATTTTATGGTTTAAAGTTGACCTTAAAACAATTTCAACTGTTTTAACTGTAATTATTATCCAATTGGCTTTGATTTGATTAGTTTTAGTGTGAATAAATACGGACAGGTCATTATTTCTATATTCAATTACATAGGTAGTAGCCCTGAATTTTAGGGCCTTTTAATAAAAAAGTTGAGTATTAACCATGGATTTGTAAATTGATTTTGTTTCTGCTGCATTTAATGTATGTTTCCAACAAATTTCATACTTGTTCACTGTTGACGAAGGCTCACCAGGAGTTGACACTTGGCTCCTTCTCCATCTCAAGGTGTTCGACGACACTATTTCCCTATTTTTCGGAGAAGGATGCGAACAACCCTGAACAAGGTGCCTATGTGATGTGCCTTTTTATTAACATTAAATATTTCATAAATTTGATGACATTTCTCTCTTTTGAGTGAATAGTTTGTCCTTTTTGAGACATTTTGCTGGGAAAACAGCAGTTTTAAAATTTAAAATATATTTAATTAGATAAAGAAACGAAAGGTATCATAGAATTCACCGTTTGCGCTTGGCGCGCATTAAGGGTTGTCTCAATTTCAAGCGCGGAGATGTTTCACCTCTTACTCCCGTGCTGAAATGAACTCAGCATCCGAGGAGGTGGTGCAAAGTGCCAACTCCTGGTGAACGAACCATAATGCAATCCCCTCCTACCTCCAAGAGAAAAGATTTTTTTTTCCTTATAAAAAATAAAATTAAAAAAAAACAGCATGTTTGTAATAACTTTACATAAGGAGCATATTCTGAAAATGTCAACAAAATCAACAATCAATCTACAAAACAACAACTTATCAACAATGATAAGTTGTTGTTTTGTAGATTGATTAATTTTGTATACAAACTTGCCTGATTTGCCCGATATTTTTTTTAAAAAAAAAACTGGTTTTTAAATCGAACTTTTTAAAGACGACAGATTCAAAGGTTGCAAAAAAGGTTTGTTAAAATACGTAATAAGAAAGTAAATGATTTTTTTAAACATTAACTGCACCACACAGCTGTTATTATTCAACAAAATTCTGAAATGATGAAATTGAGTTTTTAATACTGGAAGGAAATTAATTGATTCAAGAGAATAAAGCATATGAAACAATCCATACAATACCGATATTAAATTATTACATAGCAATACCATTTATTAAATTATAATTAAGAATTAAATTTAGACTAGATGTCTTTTGAGTGTTCTACTGCAAACGATTCAATTTTTCAAGAATTGTATATTTAGTGTGAATTTTCGAACCACGTCTCGAGTAATTTGCATTCATTCTTATTCATTGCACAAACTCTCCAATGGAATCTATTCACAGGTTAACCGTTCGAAAACCAGTTATTTAGAAAGCCGAGTAGTTTTCTGAAATGCAAATATAACACTCTTCGTATCTTTGAATGAAGTCAACTTTTTGCAGAAATGCGTTCAATCAATTTAAAACGATTCTTTTCTTGTACTGAATGAAAATTTGATCTGCTAATGTGCTTTTATGTTATTTACTGAATCGAAAATAGCGAAATATATTCTCTATTTAATTTAATCTATTTATTTGTATAACAATTTTCAGCGTGAAGTTAGATGAACTTAATTAAGTGAGAAAAGTGATAAAAATGAAGTGAGATTTTAGGTTTACATTTTTCTACGCGGGAAATATACTAAATTTGTAATTTATATTTATAATTAATGTATACATAAATTTTTATTCATAAAAATTTGTAATAAAACAAAATTCAGCTGATTTTTTCTTATAGTGTCGCATTATGTAACATAAAATAGTATAATAAATGTCAACTTTTAAAAAGGAATCTTGAAAAATTTCTCGAATTAAGTTAGCATATTAAGTTACATGTAGCAATTTCCTTTGGTGAATTTGATATAAGTCAGGAGTAGGAAGATGGAAATATTTCTTTCCCTTTTTTTCAACATATTAAAATATCAGACATTGAAAAGAACCTTCATCTTTAGGATAGAATTTTGATCTCGGTTTTTCAATTGGAATCATGAAATATATTCTCCGTCTTTTCAGACAATGTTCACGTATTTGAGACATAAAGAATCAAACTATAATTGAAGATAACATTTTTAAGGTTCGATCACTTTATTCTACTTGAGAGATTGCTGTTTCAGTTTCCTCATTTCTTTATTCTTTAGTTTGAATGCATAATATAACGAAATGATGAGAATATATTTTAACGCAATTGGTTTAAAATAAAAGCAAAAAAAGGAACTTTTTATTTTACTTCTATAAATTGGTAATGGTAATTTCAATAATACAAAAGACTAATCATTGGTATAACATTCATTTCTTATAATAAAATCAGTTCTATAAATTTGTGTTTCATATGTTTGCATATATTTTCAGAAAAATAATTTGTTTTTCGGTTTAAAAAGTGTGTCATAATCTAGATAAAAATGCAAACAAAAATGGTTCTTATAAATATAAAAAGAACTGGCAAATAAATTTTAATTTAGTCTTCCTTAAATCTCTGTGTCAAACATAGAAATCAAGCGTAAATCTTTTTTTTTCTTCTAAAAATTAAAAACCTTCCTCGGAAAAATCAACTAAGCCAGATATTATCCAGAAAAAAAAATCATTTTTTTTTGTTTTCGGACAGAGTTTCTGTGTCAACAAAATAGGCTATATTCCTCAATTCTAAAATAGTCGGTGTAGTATGTGAAGTCCTTATCTACCCCAACTGGGACTGGGGATTCGCTTCCCTGAACTAAAGACTAGGTATCTGATGAGAATGTTTTTTCTGAGATAATGACTTCGTTCGTTTCACTGCTGCAAGAGTTTAAGGTGACCGTTTGGGTGGTTGGGAAGTATGATGCGGAGCCTGAGTGATCACAATCAGCCCTCTGCTAATACTGTGGTTGTGTAGACGCGTATGAGTCAGTTTTGTTTTCGAAACATCATTGTGGGGAGAGTAGCTATAGACCATTTCACCTATGATAAGGAACCCCACCATAGAACCGAGTTAATATGTCTTATAACTAGTGAATTAGAATTCGAATTTTGTAGATACACTACAGTGCTCCCCCACCAGAATTATAGCTGTGATAGAATTCGATGAACGGATGCCGCTAGTTTATTCATTGCTGCTTTTGTGAGAAGCCGGGAGAGCTGCATTAAGATCACCAGACTTTTTGAATACTGATCGTGACAGTTATACGGTCATCGTCACACCCGTGTTGCCATTAGCAGTCGAGTGAATACAGTGTAAGTTGTGTGTGATCGAGACTGAGAAGCAACAGCGCGAGGAGGTGGATAATGTCGCAGTCACAAGTAGCAAGTCAACTGTTCAATGTAGAGCATCCATTGAAGTAGGCGTGTTCAGATCGAAGTGGACATTACTAAGCCTCATTCATGTCCAAGTGGGAGTTTCTGTCAAGGTAGGCATGTTCACATCATAGTTATCGACCATGTCAACCTTCATCTATGGAAAGGTCCCCCACCATAGAATCGAGTTAACATGCCTTATATACACTAGTGAATTGGAATTCTATTTTTGTAGTGGTAGATACACTACAGTTGTTATAAGGAATGCAAAAGTAGGGAAAAAATAGACAATTCTTTTCAAATAATATTGATTTGAATATTTGCGAAGGAGAATCATTAGGCTTTCAATCCCCCAAAGCCATCATTTAATTATTTGAAAATATTTGCGTTCCTGGAGATATCAATCTAATAAAGTTAGAATTGCTTGTACTTTCAAGCATCGGACATTAAATTATGGACAATGAAATATACTTCTTTTTATTAGAACAATAAATAAAATAGCTGATTTGTTGGAGCAATCCAATAAACCGAAAATCTAAAAAGTAATTTTGTACGGGAGAATTTTGTTTATTTTCGTATAAATGAGCGTCAGAAAGAAATGAATCCAATAAAGTCCCATTCAATTTCAATTGTAGAAGAAATAATAAACAAAAATGCTCCAAATAACAGACAAGAAAAGAATAAGTATTCTAACCCAGAAATTCTTACCCCCCCCCGAAATATTGCGGAAATTATATACATACAATGATAAGGTTTAACATCTTTTTGGTATCCTCTGTGTTTGAACATACTGTACAAGCATGTTCTAACACAGAGGATACCAAAAAAAAATTTCTCGGGTCCCGGGTTTTTCGAGATTTAAAAAAATTTCTTATCCATAATAAGTTTCGAAGCCCGTAATTTTAATTATATATAATCCCTAATCCATTATATATTAAATGTTGGTGTTGCTGTCGTCGGCCATTAAGGCAAGGGGTGCGATTGTTCTTGTTTTCCTGTGGCGCTATCTATGGTCAAGAATTTTAATTCTGCCACACCCATACGTCATACCCGTTTATAGGGCTGAGACATTCATTCTTTCATCCACAGATCGAAATTTTGACCTGAACCAGAGAACGATCCATTTCCAATTCGGTGTCCAAAGAGGCATTGATTTGTTATGGGAACATGGAGGACTTTGAGATCCGACAGATTTAACGTGCACCATTTACTACACGAAAGAAGGGATTCAAGCTCATATATATATATATATATATATATATATATATATATATATATATATATATATATATATATATATATATATATATATATATATATATATATATATATATATATATATATATATATATATATATATATATATATATATATATATATATATATATAAACTGCTGTTTGTAGAAAATGCAACACCATGAAAGAATCATCAGAATCAAATGAAATTTAATGCAGAAACGACTTGTACTGATACAAATAAATGATGAAATTTTCAAAACAAAAGAAACAAATTAAGCGTCCGAAATCAGTATTTGGTGCAGCCACCACGCGCTGCAATAAGTGCTGCTATACGACGTGGCATGGAGTCAAACAGATGTTGAATATCTGCTTGAGGAAGAGAATTCCATACAGCTTGTATGCGCAACCAAAGTTCGTCTTTGGAAACTGCAGGACGCGGATCACGAGTGAGACGCCGACCAACCATATCCCACACGTGCTCAATAGGCGACATATCCGGCGAATAAGCAGGCCAAGGAAGAAGTTGCATGCGTTGTGCTGAACAGAAGTCTCTAACAGTCCGCGCAACATGTGGGCGTGCATTATCCTGCTGAAAGATAGCTCCAGGGATGCCTTGAAGGAAAGGAACGACTTCGGGCTGTAGCACTTCACGGACGTATCTGTTGCTATTGAGATTACCCTCAATTCGTATCAAATTGGATCGTCCATGATACGAAATCGCACCCCAGACCATAACTCCGGGTGTTCGACCACTATGTCGTTCAATAATACACTCAGGAAGGCAGCGTTGACCGGCATAACGTCTAACACGAACACGGCCATCATGGGTCCACAAATTGAAGCGTGATTCATCTGAAAAGACAACTTGGTGCCAATCAGCTCGCCAGTCTCTGTGCTCAAGAGCCCACTGCCGACGCAGCCGTCGATGATCCGCCGTGAGGGGAATCCTGTATAATGGCACCCTTACACGCAATCCACGGCGCAGCAGACGACGACGAATTGACGAAGCCGACAATTGTACACCTGTAGCAGTAGACCAATGTGCTGCCAGCTGCCTGGAGGAAGCTGTGCGATCATTCACCGCCATGCGGAGCAGGTGTCGATCATCGCGCTCTGACGTCACCTTCTGTCGTCCAGTGCCTGTTTTTCGAGTTGTTCGGTGCTCGTCGGTCCACTGCTTCCAAACTCGCATCACTGTGGAACTGTTCCGCTGCATACGAGCTGCTATTGCGCGATAGGAAAATCCTCCTTCTCGAAGGCCGATTATCCTCCCTCGTTCAAACTCCGTAAGTTGCTTGAATTTCTTATTCTTCCGTCGTGGAGGCATACTCAGGTCTCACTAAACGTTTGCCACTAACAAATAATCATAGACTATTTTCAACGTCCCGCAACAGCACTTTATTTATACGCTTTCAGCATCAATTCAGAGGGCGCTGCGCGCGCCACGCACGCGCGATGGCTCTGAAACTTTATTAATTTGCATAATATCCTATAATTGACATTTGCTGCGAATTTCATTTGATTCTGATGATTCCTTCATGGTGTTGCATTTTCTACAAACAGCAGTTTATATATATATATATATATATATATATATATATATATATATATATATATATATATATATATATATATATATATATATATATATATATATATATATATATATATATATATATATATATATATATATATATATATATATATATATATATATATATATATATATATATATATATATATATATATATATATTTATATATATATTTATATATATATATAACAGGGCAACATCTCTGTTATCATTGTTGTATTCAGCTTGAAGAATTCAGTCGTAAGCCATAATACGTTCTAAAAAGGTTTATTTAAAGGTAGGCTGGTGGTTATAACAGTTCACATCCATCCTTGAAGTCCTAAAATAGAATTTCTACACCTATTCTTTACCAAAGACATTTTATGAAAGCGAAAGAGCTTTAATGTTGTTATTAATACAAAAGTTTTTATAATTTTTGTATTATATATATATAATACCTTTCTTATATAGTTGTTTTTGTCTAAGATAAGTAATATGAATCTTTTGAAGATACATGGTTGTAAGTTTAAACTCTGGGCAAGAAATGAAAAAATCAGTATAAAGAGTGTACTTTGTTGCTTTACACCAATTTTGATTTACTACCTATTTTTATCAAATATGTGTAGATTTATAATGAAATGTGTGTGTGTTTTTCAGGCGAGATCGAAAGGTCTGAGTGCTGAAGAATATTCTTTGGTGTTTGGAATCTACAGCCTCTCTCAAATCACGTTCAGTGTCATTGTTGGCAGAAGTGTAAGTTGAATTCATACTTAGTTAATGTAGAGAGAATGTAATGCAGTATTCTTTTTTTTTTTAATAAGAACTGTTTTCATGGAAAGAGAAACACTCGTTGACTTGGTATGTTCACGAAACATTTTTATTACGAGGAATCGGAAAATTGAAACTGGTTGTTGCATAGTCCCTGGCCGTATTATTAGACGCACTATAAAATTCTACGAAAAATTATAATTATCAGGTGATAACTATTCAGCATCATTATTTTTACACGGCTGAAACCGGTTTGCATTAGTTTACTATCCTGTATTCATGGGTTAATATTGTAATGCAATAGGTTAAAAATAAATACAAATAGGAAGTCTATAAAAAATCTCCTGAATAAAAACCCCATTACATGTGTGTTTAAATGTAAAAGTAATGCCTATATAAACTCGGGCAAATCATGTCATTATTAAAAAGCCACAGTGGGTCTCATAATGTGATCTAATTATTATAATATACTAACATAATGCTTGATATAATAAATAGTCCTATCGTCAATGTATCCTATCGTCAAATTTATATTATATATCGTCTAATGTATCCTATCCTTAAATTTATACTATATATCGTCTAATGTATCCTATCGTCAAATTTATATTATATATCGTCTAATGTATCCTATCGTCAAATTTATATTATATGTCGTCTAATGTATCCTATCGTCAAATTTATACTATATGTCGTCTAATGTATCCTATCGTCAAATTTATACTATATATCGTCTAATGTATCCTATCGTCAAATTTATACTATATATCGTCTAATGTATCCTATCGTCAAATTTATATTATATATCGTCTAATGTATCATATCGTCAAATTTATATTATATATCGTCTAATGTATCCTATCGTCAAATTTATATTATATATCGTCTAATGTATCCTATCGTTAAATTTATATTATATATCGTCTAATGTATCCTATCGTCAAATTTATATTATATATCGTCTAATGTATCCTATCGTCAAATTTATATTGTATATCGTCTAATGTAATCAATTGATACAGTAAAGTAAACAAGTGCAAACAGTCGTGTAATAACACCAAAGCTGTATAGAGTATCACCTGATTATTAAAATTTTAGATAGAATATTATAGTGCGTCCAATAATGTGACCAGGGACTCAGAAAAGATTTTTGTCTCGACAAAAAAAATCTCTTGTGTTTTTATTTATTTTAGACTCGCTGCTGTTGTCGAGGAGGCACAATGATTAAGGGACTAAACTGTCATTCTGAGGAAATTACTCCTCTGTGACCGGCTTGTCTATGATGTAAAAGCGAAATTGTGCTGACCACGTTGCCACATTCTTGCCGCTGGTCAAAAAATTGAGAAGAATATTTTACTTTGTTATCGTTTTTTTGCACCGACAAAATTCATTATCTGACCCTGCAATGCTCTTTTCAAGCTTTTCTTTTGCTTCTTCTATAGGTTTTTGAAATAATTAATTTAAGCACGTTTCATCAAGTTTTAACCCAATTGTTAAGTAAGTAGTTAACTGAATAAAACCTAGTACCAGTATATTTAGCAGCAAAATAAATCAGTATGGTTGTACTATGGTACTAGGTCATTATTTCCGACAATTATTATCTTAGGTTACTATTTCTATTTTGGCTATTATTCCGTATTTATTTTCACGACCTGACGACTTTCGTACGTTCTTTCTTTTTTAACATACTATTGTTTGGACTGATTGGGAATTTTGACCCTCAAGATTGGGCAGGAAACCGTAATCTGGTAATTATGGCCCGAAAAGCTAAATAAGTTTAGTCCCTTTTATGTGGTTAAATTTTATGAGTGTTTCGTCATATTGAGCGAGTTGAAACGTTTTTGCACACAATTATAAAATTTATTTACCCAAAAATAATTCGGCATGAAAAAAAATTTACAAAGAATTTTTATTTTTTATAATAATAGTAAAAAAAAATTTTTGAATTTTAACTATGCACACATAATTTCAAAAGTATATAATTTTGAACTATAAATTACAGAATTTGAACAAAATCGAACGACTGGTTGTGATTTTCGTGTATTTCAGTCAATCAGCCAATATGCGCGAATCAAACTTTTTGCCCACAGTTAAAAAAAAAAAAAAATCATTCATCCAAAAATATTACACGCAAAATATAATATGTTATTGCTTTTCCCCTTCTATTTTTAATATTTAATTTATTCTTCTTCATAAAATGTTTTATTAAGTTTACAAATTTTTAACATCATTTAAACTATGTGAGTTTAATTGATAAAGTTTAAAATTTGAAAGATATCGGTCGAATAGTTTCTCAGCAGAAAAATTTCAAAAAAGTCGGCACTTATTTTGAAGGTCAAGGTTTCAAATCTGACGGAAAAAAAATGTTCTTTTAGAGAAAGTACGCTTTTGTGACTAATTTCATGTCTTAAAAATTTTCAGCACAAATTAATTAGCAATCAATTAAATTCAACAACTTGAATCGCTAACATAGCATGTCAATGCGAAAAATCCGATCCATTCATGAAAAGTTATACAGCTGGTTCCGTTTTCATATTATTCATTATTTCTTCGAATTATATCAAGGACATGTATTATTTTAATAGATAATAAATAATAATTGTTGTAACATATTTGTTGGCACTCTTCAAGTCTTATTAATAATTACAGGTGCGATTAAATCATTTGTCAGATTCATAAGAAAGCAAATAGAGCTCTAATTTACAGAATGTTTTCTTTAAAAATTAAATAACAAAACATTGTTTTATTTTTTTCTAGCTGACAAAAATTGGTCCTAAATTTGTGGTTGTTGCAGGTCTTTTTTTAACAGGAGGATCAACAGTCTTGTTTGGGTAATTACTTTTCTAATCAATCTTTCTTTTAGTCGAAATTTATCTTAAGCCTTTTAGGGTAATTTTTTTCGAGAACGACGAATAAAAGAACGAATGCCTGATGCATAAGAAAAAACAGCTCTCCTGTGTTGACGTTTCTTCATGTCCCCAAGAAACATTTACTCTTACCCACATTTAACCTAAAAAAGTCACTTAACTTTATCACTTTAACTGAAAAAACAACAACATTGAAATTCAATTTCGGGCATTTTTAAGATACGATATAATAATCTTTGTACAGAAAAAACTAATGATTTGTGAATAATCTGCTAATAATTTTTATAACACTATACCTTTCACGTTATCAAATTCATGCATGATTTCTAAACATTTATTCATAATAGTGAGTATTAACAATGTTTGAGCTTTAAATAATATTGAATTTATAATGTACATTATTTTATTCTAACATTCATTCTCTAAATTAATGTCTTCAATAATTATATTCCAAAACCTTATTTGGATCAATTATAAAATCTTTTACAGTCGTCAATAATAATGAGTATTTAATTCTAATATTCCTTAGCTAAATTAAGATCAGAAATAACAACTTTCGAAAATCTAGATTTAGATGAAGTATAATTGTTTTCTTTAAGATGTAAATATTGTTTCATATTTTATTCTAATTTTTCCTTAATAATATTTAAAGATCTTAATTGGGAGAAAAATTAAAATCAAAAACTCATTTTGTACATTTATTTTTTAACACCAACAATAAAAACGATATCTTACCGGATGAGAAAAACAAACAAAAATAAACTGTTTTCTAGAAAATAAGTAGAGTTCGTTTTGTTCTAATCTATTTCTTCATAGAATAATCTAGCAGCAATTTAAAACGTCAATACTTTACACTGATTTAATTATAAAGTTGTTTATAAACTAAAGTATTTGTCACATACCATTCATTATCTTTAGTTTAGAGAAAACTTCATTAATATTATAAAGGGGGAAACCACACGAAAGTATTGATTATTTTCAAAAACTTTTGTTTAGTTATTAATTTAAGTAATAGTTTAAAGCGAGTTTAATAAAATGTTGTATCTTAAAATTTTACCCTAATATCACTTGCTGACAGGTCTTATTTTTTAAGCATGATCTGTCGTGATGAGGGATAATTTATAGCTATTGTACCTATATGACATTATTTAAAGGTTTAATAAATTAAAAAATCTATGAAAAGATGCTCCAACGTAGAGTCGAGTCGAGTTAACATGTCTTATATACTAGTGAATTGGAATTGAAAAATTGTAGTGGTAGACACGTTACAGTACTCCTCCAGAATTGTATCTGTGATATAGAATTCGATGAACAATAACCACTAGTTGATTCATTGCTGTCTTGTGAGAAACCGGGAGATTTGTATTAAGATCACCGGACCTTGAGTGCTGATCATGTGAGCTGTATTAAGTGCAGGGTCGCTCTAGTGTTTCCATCAGCAGTTGAGTGTATAATGGTTGAGTGTTTTTCCCTTGAATTGGCAATTTTTCGCTGTTATCTTCTGGTTTTCAATAAACGACAGATACTTCCATGATTTGATAAGCGAGACTATTGTGCAACGATTGTCTTATGAATTACAATTATTTTTGTATTTAATAACCGTCGTTGAATAGCCGACGGCTTACGACAATGTTCAACGACAACTAATGTACGACTCCGTAGCCTTTAAATTTGGAACCCTTCCAGAGGACAAGGGGACTACTGGATCAAGTATTGGCAGAAATTTGCCTTCGTGGAGAGCCTTTTTGATGGAACTAACCCGCATTTGTGTTACATGGAGAGTAAGACCACGAGAACCCCCCACTGTTAGCCAGACGGCAAGGGGACTCTAACCCATGATCCGTCCACCATTGAGGATATTTCACGTCAGCACTGTGGTCGGTGCAAGCTGGATGCGGAATTCGTAAAGACCAGCCATTGCTGGGATTCGAACCCGGTTTACCTCATTAGAAGATGAACGCTCTATCCCCTGAGCCATCGCAGCTCAAATTGCAGTTTTTACTATTATTTGCTATAAACAACGGTTATTACAATGAGTTACAGCTTATGACAGTTATCTAATAAATGGAATAAAATACAATAATTTGCAGCCTATCACCATAATCAAATGATTTGTAATGAATAACTGTTGCCTTATGATTAGTAACAAACTGCTGTTCGTTTTAAAACTTACAGCAAACTAAGTTCTATCTCATGTTTTGCAATGATTTTAAAACAAAAATTAGGCATTTTGCATGCTTAGTTATTAATCTCATCGCCATTCATTTCAGATTTAAGTAATGATAAAAAAAAAATTAAACTCCATTGCCATGAAATTTTGTTGATTCCTAAGTTTTCCTTCACTCAACTCCAAAACTTGAAGAACCGAAGTAATTAGTAAAAAAGCACGGATCTCATTCAAATTCCATTAAACTGTAATTCGCTCATCTAATTAATAGTATGATCACGTGTTCTACTTCAAGTAACGACATGTTTCTCCCAAGATCATTAATTAAAGCTCATGAGGACCCTATTAATGTTGTTAAATTTGTCATTAAAGTTTTTGAATATGTGTATTCAATGTTCAGCGTTGAACATGGCAATTAAGATTAGTCAAGTCTTTGCATTTAAAATAAAACATGAAAAAGGAAGCGTTTTAAATTCAAATTTAAATTAAAATTTTTTTAATATACGTAATACACTTTTTCAATATATACTTTTCTCAGGGATGGTTTAAAAAAATGCATTGTTAGATTGCAGGATTTTAACTCTGGTTAAGTCTCGTGACAATTAAATAATTAGATAGCAGAATAAACGGAGACTATTATATACATTTTATTTGTAAAGTACTAATATGATATTTAATAGACAATTAAGAAAAAGATGAAACATAGAGCTTTATTGACTAATTAAAAATTTCGACAAAGTATACTGCTTTTCAAATGATAAAATTAGCAAGACATTTGACAAGAACGAATAATACTCGAACAAAAAATATATTTTTACAACATTTAAGTTAATCACCACTAGAAAACGAGGAAAACTAAGACTTGCAACTGATTACAAAATGACCTGAAAAATATAAGTATAATAGATTGGCAATTCTGGGCAAAAACAGAACGTCATAGAAATAAAATTCTGCCATAAGCTAGGGCCCACTCGAGGCTGTAGTGCCAGAAGGGAAAGAAGGAAACTGATACATAAGAGACATAGACTTTAAAAGAAAGATTCTGTTATAATTATTGTCATATATATATATATATATATATATATATATATATATATATATATATATATATATATATATATATATATATATATATATATATATATATATATATATATATTTATATATATATATATAGCATAATAAATAAGTACAAAAAGGAAGAAAAAATGAATAAAAATCCGGAAAAATAAAATATATAATCTTTTCATCAGCTCACACGATTATATCGGCAAAAAGGAGTGCTTTCTAATATTGTATTAATATAGCCAAAGCAAAATATATCAATACAATAGTGTGAGAAGCACTCAAAACATTTTTTACAAAAAATTACAACAAATAAAATAGAACACAATAAGTAAAAACATCAAGTAAAAACACAGAAAATAGAATCTAAAGAAAAAACAGAATAAAACATGAAATGAAATCTTTAAAGCGATCAGCAAATTCAAATGAACTTGCAGGAACGGGAAATTTTTCAAGAATGATTTAAAATATTTTCGAAATAAATTTGCCAGATTGCAAAATATGAAACCAAAAGTGCAAAATGACATAAAAGAGTAAATCGAGGGGTTTTGTATTAAAGCGCGATTTTACTGCATTACTGAAGTGCGTTTGATTTGTCAGTTACCAGGGAGTGGCCCGAAAATGGATGTGCGAAAGGTAATATTATACTGGATAATTCAAAGAAGTTGACAATTAATAAGTTTAGAAAATTAACATTTATTTAAGAAAAAAATAAAATTGAAAAGAGAAAGAAACGTGAATTGCCTGTTTTGCACATAATTTTAGCCACGGATTTGACCGAAATGGATTTGCACATAGTAAAAAAATATATAAATTAACAAAGAATTTTTTTATTTACTTTTTTAGTAACTTTATTTACAATGATATACAATTAACTCAATGATTTTATATAGAATTGAATTAGATACTTTAGTTGGGTATCCATTGTTTTTAATAAAATTTTGAAAGAGTTTATCTATTTGCTTTTTTGGATAAATAAATATTACTACATATTCTTCTAATTCTATTCATGTTTTCTCTACATTTTGAACTTATAAATATAGATTAAAAAATAACATTAACAAATAGCATTAAAACAAAATTTAAAAGCAAGAAAATAGTTTGCATGGCTGTAATTGAGAGATTCCGCGAAATATAAAGGTTTTGTCAAACTTACTCCATGTAAATCATTTGGTGGTAAATTATGTTTCTTTTCTCTATGCTTGACCACAGACCATCGCAACTCTCTCGACTGAAGCTTTCAGATATGAGCTTTAGTAAAAAAAATCTTCTGTTTATTCGAATAGATGTCTGGAGAGGAGTCCCGGAGGGGCCATGTTCTTTTGGCTCTGCATGGCTGTTAGAGCTGTTGAAGGTGCTGGTTTCGCAGCTTATCTCACAAGTTCTTTGGCTGTCCTTGTCAGAACATTTCCCACCGATCCAGGATACTATGTGGTGAGAAAGATTGTTCTATATACCAGTAAAACTTGCAGGATCTTTTTTCTTTTAATTTCCATAACGTGAAATAATTTTCACACTAAACCTTTCTTGGCATAAAACAAATTTATTTAAACGCATAATTATGCCACAACACAAACATATAGTGAAGTATAAAGAAATAATAGTAAATCACATCGTCAAAAAATCGCTCCTTCTCAAAACATTCTAATACTTCTAATACTTCTCTACACCGAGCTAAAACAGAAGCAGGATTCGTTTTCATTCAATCCTTAAGTTTTTGTTGATATCTCGTGGCGCCATCTAGTGATGGCAAACCTTACAATACCCAAGTTGAGATTTTTTTATGATCACAAAACATTTTGCAGATTAGGCCACCACATAAAATTGGTTCACTTTTAAAAGAGTGTCACTCCCCATTCACATGACATCAAGCGCGTGATGTTATAAGACCTGATTTTCGAAAACGAAACCTGATTACGAAAACCTGATTTTCACCTCCGATTCTCCTAAACTGCTTTGAGGCAGGGATTGCAAATTCGCGATACTGCCAGTCCATAAATTAAGGATAATGGCAGCTGGTTTTGTAGTTCAAATTTGCTCTTCTCAATCTCAATAGTAATTGTTAAGAGTTCGAAAAAAATTTTTTTTTCATAAAATATGATGGTGTAATATTTAATGTACATATTTTTTTAATTCAATTTTCCATAAATATTCATAAATATGTATGAAGGGATGTCATTACGAAACACCCTGCATTAGGTTTTGTTTAAATGTGACTATTCAAATGAAGAAACTTGAAATTACGTGTTTGTTTACAGGGACTGACCGAAACTATAGTGACCGTGGCTATGATATCTGGACCTCCACTGGGAAGTTTCCTTTATACAGTAAGTTAATCATGTTTATTTAGTAAAAAGCAAACTGTTTTAGAATCCAAATAAATGAAGAAAAAATGTCCTGCTTTTATTAAGCATTTTTCTTAGCTGCGTATTTAGTGGTCTTCCTAAATATTATTTTAATTATATGAAGACCATCTTGTGAGAAATGATAAGCTGTAATTTTTCCACGAAGAAATTATCGAATTTCTGGTCAGGCAACCACGTAATAAAAATTCTATGAAAATAGATGGCGCCACACATCGTATTGACAAGATAACGAGACACATATAAATGTTTGCAGCAAGTAAAAGCACAGTCGTGAAACAAAGCTATTTGGTATTTATCTTATTTGTATTAAAATGGATATAATACTGTATGACGATTGACGAGAAAATTCTTGAAATTATCTCAGAAATGAAGTTATAAAATGCAAAGCAATATGTACCTGAACTACATTAGATTTATTTATTTATCCCCATCCCCTTTGCCTGTAGCTTTCTTTATATGGAATGCGGTTTCAGGCCATACAAAGAATAGCTGGAGGAAAATGGGGGATAATTATACCCAAAGACTCCCCCCCCCCGAAGAATGATGACTAGTGCAGCTGCAGTCACATGTGTTAATCCCAAAATCCAACCAGAAAAAAACTAGATAGCAATATCTCCTGTTCCTATCGTACATTCCTCACAAAAGTCCTTCATATTTTTCTGGCAATATCTCCATTGCACATCACACTTCAGCAGGAAGCAACTAGTATCAACATCACCAGGAGCAATCGTTCTGTAATAATAAATAGCGTCTCCTTTTATGCCTCATTAATCGACAATCAATGACCTAATTAAATGACCTCCTCCCTGTCAATTTTAACCTGAAGACAAATAAACTAATATCCATTAAACAAGTCTGACAAACAAGAAAAAAAATGAACATATTTGGACATGGATGTGTGACGGAATGGGACTGGAATGTTACAACATGAAGATGGCATCATCACACCAACCACACAATTTTAGTTTATAACCGTCATTATTAGTTTATAACCGTCACTCCATTTTTGAGTTCACGACCACTAATCTTCAACTCCTTAGCCTTGCAATCTTGAACCCAACACAGAAGACAAAGAGGCTCCTGGATCAAGTATTGGGAGAAATTATAACCCATGATCCGTCTACCTCTGAGGATATTTCATGTATGCACTGCGGTAAGTGCAAGTCGTATGCTGAATTCGTATAGCTGGGGTTCGAACCCGGTTCGCCTCATTGGAATGCAAACGCTCGATCCCCTGAGCCATTACGATTCTAACCACGCAATTGAAACTATTCACCTGTAACACAGTATTCCAGGTGGAAGCATTGGCATTAAGTGAAGCCATCAATCATAAAACAGCTAATTACAAGCAACGTTATAATTTGGACAGACAGCCTAATAACAATTAAGAACTATAATACCACTTATCAGATTATACAGTACGTTCAAACCCTATTTAATAGTGGTTAAAGCCTCCAAATCTCATGGATTAACCCACTGGTGGTTTAACAAATTAGGAAGAAATTAGGAGAAATTAGAGAAATTAGGAAGAAATTAGGGAAAAAATTAGGAGAATGTTTCTCCCCAAGACGCACTACTTCCCTATCCAATAACATGGAAAAATCGGTTTTGCTATGCGGAGAAAAACTGCAGGTATTAAAATACGACTTTTCACACGCAGAACCGTCTGTAAGTTAAAGCACATAATAATAACAATGGGAACGAACAAGAAGGTGACTTAGCTAAAGAAGCAATTTGTAATAGTCAATTAATCATCGTCATCATCATCGGAGGATCAAAATTGTGATGGCTTTTGTCTTTGGATCACCCTGAGGGATGCTTTTCCAGGCCGTCCGCGACAACAACAACAACCAAATTTCGATAATGACATCGAAATTTCTCGGATTCAGATTGAGAATAATTTGAGAAAGTTTTATGCTAGGGTCCGAATAAATTTAACAATCGGAATAAATTAAGAAACGGCCTAGATTGGAAATAAATTACTATGACTATTTTATTAGAAATAAATGAAAAAACTGACTTTAGAGCTCAATCCATGCGCATTTTTCAAATAAAGCTCTTTTTTTTTATTCATATTAAGAACATCTTTTCAAGAAAATATTCCGCTTTACCCTCTGCCAATTAGCTCGGATTCAAACAGCTGATTTCCGCGCTCTATAGTCCGACTCTGTTACATGCTAGCAATATTTTTTTTTTTTCATTTTCATGCAACGTATTAAGATAAATAAAAAAAGCTTTTTCTAAATAACAAGGTAGATAAGATAAGCAGTTCCAGGATACGATTTAAAGTATCCTTTTCCAAGATACTTACTTTGGAAGAAACTATTTAATAGTATCTCGTTCATTTAACAGAGTTATTCGAGAGAAGAAAAAAAATTCGTTCTTATTCTCTGTTTACTGTCTCGTTGGAATGGGTCTCGTTTTGAAGAAGAGTTTATATGGAAAACTATTTACACGTGACAGCTAACACAAATGAACCTAATTTCTTCTGTAAACAATGGCAGCTATTTTCATTTCTTCAAAACAAGGATTTTGTTGTTTTTTTATTTATCTAGTTGCTAGCTTTGAGGAATAATGTTTGTTTCTTTTAGCTCTTTTGAGTAGACTTGTGTAAACATCTGAAACCTTTAACTGGGGATTTGTTAAAAGCAAGACAATAGGCATTTGTTAAACAAAGTTTTGATTATATTAGAAAATATTTCCAGTAGAATTGAGACGAACTGTGAATTTTTTTTTTTTAATCCTGTAAGTTTTATTTTAGTAACTTGTTAATTTTTGGTATTTCTTGCAAAGGACAGATTAAAATATTTGCAAACAAAATAAGTTCGAAATCTCTTTTGGAATAAAAATCAGCTTGGAAAAATAAAGAGCCAAAGTTCCTATTTCAGGCGAGTTTCTTATTTGACTTCTTTTGGATCAACAATATAAATTTAGTTTGAAGCAAATTCCTTAAATTTAAATAACGGTTTATTTAAATCGATCACCACTTTCTGTGCCACGTGACAATACCGCTTCTAGGCAATTAACGCAAGATTTTATTTTCATTCCTGATTCCGAGAGTTTATTTCCGTTCCATTTCATTTCTATCCATTCCTAAATAAGGAAACAGAATTAAACTAAAAGGACAGAAATCGACAAATATGAAAAAGAAATATAAGAAAAAAGCAAGTGAGTAGACTTGAATGAAGAAATTTTTACTTTAAATTATTTTTATGTAAGTACATTAAAAATGCCTGCTAGTGAAAAAAAAAAAAAACAGCGGTCGCCATAGCAACGCATGCGCATTGTTTACTCTTGAACACAATTGAAAAGTGTGTGGACGATATCAAATCCAAACCAAGGCCAAGTTTAGTAAAAACGGAAGAAGCAAGTTGCTTTTTGAAAGTCAATTAACGTCTCATTAACAACTCAGCATCGTCAAAATTAATAACTATAAAGCTAGTAGTATCAGATGTAAAGTTTGTAATAAAAACACCTAAATTATGGAAATTTTACATTTGCAGCAGAAATTATATAAATTTTGCTTACTGAGATGCAATCCTTACAAAAAAATAAGGTTTTTAAGGTTGTTTTGAGGTTGACAGATGTAAGAAGCACACCTGAGGTAGCACACCTCATAATAAACCTCAATTTCAACCTCATGTACCCCTTATTAGATTAACCTCTGATGTAGCACTGCGATACTTTTATTTGAGATCGAGTGAAATTATTCACATATTTATTTGCTTGAAATTGAAAAAAAAATTACCTGTACTCCTGATAAACAACCTCCCTAAGCTGGTTGCTCAAAAGTCCATCAACCTCAAATATAAATAAAACAACTTCATACACCTTGAGAGGTTGTATTTGTAAGCTTGTTTTTGAAGTCAACTTCAAAACAACCTTAAACAAATTTCAAAAACAACTTAAATTTTTGTCGGAGGAAAGTCAGGATTCCATTTGATACATTTTAGGCATTAAAATTATAGTTGCTCGTGGACACAAGCGAAAGCCTATTTATTAAATTTCGTAATTCCTATTTTTGTTGCTTTTAGATTTTATTTACAAATTCCATTTTTAGAGAAATTTAGTAGTATCCGTTAACGGGCTTTTTATAAAACTTTTTATCATGAAACTGAGTCTTTAAAAAAATGTATTATTGGTAGAATAGTTTCTTTACAAAATATTTTTTCAAAATATTTTATCTTTTAAAAGGGAACTCTTCTCTGTAGTTTTCATTTTTAAAAGATATTTTTCTTCTTCACATTTATGTTTATATCTAAGATAAATATTTTTTAGATACACTATTTTAAGGTATCAAAATTTTAAATTTACAAAATAATATATACATTTATCGCTATTAAAATTAAAAAATATTTCTCTTAGTCTTTTAATTAATACATTAAAGCTATATTACATATAATTAAAGTTTTTAAATTGCATTGTTAAATGTGTCAATTTGTTCAGATCTAATTTGTATCAGTGTAGTAGTTACTTTTGAAAGTATTGAATGATACTATTTTTCTTAAATGTTTTTCGATTTTACTTTCACAGTGTTGTTTTGTTTTCATTTATGACTTAATAACTTTTTGTAGAATAATTGTTTATTTTTGGACTTTTCGCAATATCCTACACTTATAACCCTTTGTCGCAGATTTTTTTAAACGTATTTTTCATACTTTTTTCATTATTTTGTATTAGTTTATGTCAGAACAAGTGAACAAAAATATTAAATTTAGCAGTTTAATAATTTACGGTTATGAAATACAGCATGAAACACTGATGACTTTCATACGTTAACAGTAAAATCTAACAAATACGGGTCACTTATAAACAATAGTTTTTCAAATCTGCACTTATTTGAAATCATTCAGATCTAAGAGAAACAGTTATTCCTCATTGAAATTTCTTCAATTTGCGAAATCAAATTATGATAAAATTTTGAATATCAAAGAATTTTTTTTTCAAATTACTTTTTTTCGATTTTATATTTTTTTACAAATATAATTCTGATAATCTAACATATTTTGATTAGTAACTATTCAAAAGTTTTTAACCAAAATATACTAAAATATATTTTTGCTTGTTATTAAAGAGTCAGAAAACAAATGTATTAAAGAAACACCGGTGTTCGATCTGCGTCAAAGTGCTTTTTTTTTTAAATCTCTGTTGTCATATAAAAGAAGGGTTTTTTTAAGAAAAATTCACAGTTTTCATAATTGCTGCAAGTTATCGACAGTCATTCATGATTGTTAGGTCAGATGCAGCGGATCTTTAAACATTACACTTTATAATCTGAAAATAGGGAAAATGTCGATATAAAGAACAGCTACAGTTTTCTCGGGGAAAAAAATTTAAATTTTTGAGGCATAAAAAGTTACTCCACTGCATGAAATGGGCTCATGAATATTTTAAAAAAACTGAGAATTATTCACTGATTTTGGCAATTTCTATCAAGGAGGAAAAACTTCATCGATTTGACGATTTTTTAAAAAAATGTTTAATAATTTTTAAAATGTGTATTTAAGTTAATTGTCTTTCTGAAGTTTAGATGAATCTTGACGGCAAGTTGAGTTTTTGTTTTGATTAAAATCTAAGGAACTTAAAATGCGTTGTTTTTTTTTAATTTTTTGGGGGGAAAAAGTTTTGAAAAACACTGTTAATGCTTATTTTAAATTCACAACTACTTTGATTTTTTAACGATTTTATAAAACATGAACTTTTACAAAAATGTCTTAATGAACCTCAAATTTAAATGTAGTTACACAAGTCAAAATTCCTGATGGTCCCACATCATTTGATGGTCACCATCATCCAACATTTTCCAATAAGCTTTCATGGTTTTTAATAGGCCAGCAAACTTCCATCCTTTCATGATGGAAAATGCTACCTAATAACTATGATGGATAACCATCAAGAGAAGTGTAATTCTCATGGACCATCAATCCATGATGATCCGTGAGGATCAATGATGGTTCCAACTATACATTACCATGATGGTTTAATGGGAGTTCTTATTGGTTCTCAGGAATGCATCATCAAAACAATTCGGTTTTTTTCCTACGTTGGCCCATCATAAATCAGTCCGAATTCCCACATTGGGATGATGGATGTTCATGATCGTTCCAACATTTGATTTCTAACAAACTATGATGGAAATTTCTGATGGTTCTACTTGAACAAACCATCAAAACAAGTTGCTATTCTTATGTTGGACCATCATAAATCAGTCAAAATTTCTACATCGGGGTGATGGTTACTCACCCCGATGTAGAAATTGTTACTCACTCATCAAGAATATATTGGTTCATGATTGAATTATTGATGGTTACCATTGAGATTATGTTGGCCCATCAATGGAAAACCATCAAAAATTTAATTTTATAAAGCTTTTCGTAATGTCTCATTGAGATTGGTGTAATATATACTAAGTATTTTATATATTTGAACAATTCATGTTTTGTCTCAGATTGGAGGCTACAGCTGTCCGTTTGTTTCATTTGGAGCTGTCATCATTGTGATGAGTGTGGCTTCGTATTTTCTTATTGCAGAAGAGAAACCAGGTAAAAACATTTCATTCATTACTGCAAAATGATTTTCTAGAAAAATCTACAAAAGTTCTATTTTTAATGTCAGAAATAATTCAAGTCCCGGTTCGAATTCCTTCACCGTGTCTCTCTATGTCGAAAGTCCCGCAGTGGACTGATCACAAAGACCCGGTTCCCTGTAGAACAACGAAGTCAAGCATCACTGGCTGCGGTCAGTAAGTGGGTAGGTGACCACTTTGATCAGCCTGCCTAGGGACCGACGGTGGGCGGTATCGGTCCTCGTTAAACTGTCCTACCGTAAATTGCTCGACTTCACGCGCAGGTCGTCAGGCTACCAAAATCCCCTCTGCAAAGGATCAAAATTGCGATGACATGTCTTTGACCATTCTCAGGGATGTTTCCGAGATCGTCGCCATTAGCCCATTGAGCAGCTCTAGTGTAACGTAAATAAAGTACCACCGCTGTTCAGGTGTTCAACTTAACGTTAAATTTTGTTTTGTTGCAAAAAAAAAAAAGCAATCAGACTTGGAAGCTTCAAATTATGAAAGTATGTAGAAAATTTACAGGGAGTAACATGGCACAAAATGATTAGCTATTAAACTTGTAAAAAAAAATACTCTGCAGGCCACTCTGAAGGCTTCAAGAACGCAGCAACAGAGTCGAAATTAGGCGTGACGTACAATTTTCGTTTATGAACATAAAAGGAGCCGTTTTTTAAATTCAATTTAATCTAAAGTTAATTCGTCCAATTTAAAATGACTTCGCAAGTTGCAAATTTTTGCAATTTGAAAATCTTTTAACTGCTTTGTTTTATGTTAAATTTTATTTTACTGTGCGAAAACGAGATTAGGGATTAAAAACTACGAAGGGAGTAGGAAAAATGTTCAACCAGTTCGATGGAACAAAAGATTTAAGATTCGATTATTCTTTCGTTAATTATTAACTGCGAAATTATAATAAAAAAAAGGTTGCCCACTGAAATGTACTACAGAGTTGAAATAGCCTTTTTCAAATCTAAATTTAACTCAAGTTCATTTTTTCATTTCAAAATTTCAATTTTTTCGAAAGTTAATGCAATTTTAATTGTTTTTTCATGATTTTTTTCACTTCTGTTTCGCTTTAAATAGTAACTATTTATTCACTGATTTAGGAAAATTTACTTCTTTTGACCTCATTTTCTTCTTCTTCATTTTATAAGCTCATACGTGACTTGATGTCGAAATTAACAACAACAAAAAAAATTAGATAAATAAGATGAAAAATAAAAGATTTTAGAAATTTAAGAATTAAATATAGTCTGGATTTTCTATAAAATGTAAAGGCAGAGAAAAAGGAAACAAAATTATTGAAGTATCTGTACCTTAATTATCATTCTATTGATGTGTAACATAGTAACAGTAGATAATGATCTTTTCGTAATTAGATTCGTGGGAAAATTTCACTCGTAGTACCTGATATTTAAGAAAAATACTTTTCAGATACAAAGCAAAAGATATATTTTTTGGTTATGTTTAATATTATGAAGAATGGGGGAGGAGGATTAAAAGCAAATCCAATAAATGGCCTCTCCGTCAGAGGTAAATGCCTCTAGCTAAATCTGGTTGAATCTTTTACTTTTTTTCCTTCTTTTTTGCCACAAAATCAATGCCGTTTTCTTTATCCAATTTCTTTCAGTTAAGAAAAATTGAAATCGACCGTTGGGAGAAATATGATTCATTCTTCACCTTATGGGGTCGATTTCAGTCTTTTCTTATCCATCTACACAATGGAAATTAGATTATCTTTAAATTACTTCTTCGTCTAAGTCTGCGATTTGAAAAGAAAAGAAAAGAAGAAAAAAATCTGCATTTTATATAAAAGGCGATCGGGGCTAGAAAATGAAGGTGAAATTTTACATTTATTGAACTATTTTTCCAAGCTATAGGTAATAGTTTTTCCTTCGGATTTTATGCGTTTCTCATCGTTTGGAGAAACCTTATTTCGAATAATAATAATAAAAAAAAATAGTTAAGCTTGGTTTTATTACTAGTGTAAAATAAAATGAGTTTCACTTTCAAAAAAAAATTCTCTTTCTTTTCCAAATTTAATGCCGTTAAAGTTTGTTTCATTAACATTTTCTTCCCAATAAAAAAAAAAACCAATAAATGCTACGAAACTTACTTTATATTGAAGAAAAGTTTTATTTATTTTTTTCATTTTTGGTGAGGAATATTTACTGTTAGTTTCCAAAATAGAAAATGGTGTAGTACATATATTAGTATCTGAATAATGGAAATCCTATAAGTTTAGGCTATTGATTGTTTGTTTTAAATTCCAAAAATACGTAAGAAATTTGTACGGATAAAGGTAAAGGGATTGGCATATTTAACGCATTTTCTTAAAATATAGCAATACATAATTAAGCAAAAAAAGAAAAAGAAAAAAGAATCGTGAGCCTGACAAAATGATAAAACCTACTTTAACTACAATATATTATTTAACAAATATTTTTATTTTTTGACTATCTATTTTTTTAATATCTGAATTCAATGACCTTATTTGGTAGAAATCAATTTAACGCCCAAAAAAAGGACATCCTGATTAACTGTTGATCCTAATGGTCAGATTTTCATGTTCCAGGACTCAATCTTAAAGCCTCATTTTAAATATGCTAATTTATTAATGCCACCATTAATTCAAGTTATGGAAAGATATTACTCAGAAAACGTTCGTTTTGCGTCAAAACGAACGTTTTCTGAGTAATATCTTTTTTTTTTGTTGACAAATTTGAATTGATTTTAAAATCATGGGAGGAACTGAAATCTGGGACATATGGTTTAGTTAGGAAAACTGTCGAAATTTTAGACCCCTTAATGTTACTTTTTGCGTCTTTTTCTAGAAGATTTTTAAAGAACTTTTTAAGCGAATCAAAGCTTTTTGAACTCGACTATTAAATTTATACCTGAAAAGACAAAGCATGCGAAAAATAATTTTTAATAATTATTTGTTATTTTCTTCTATTTCACTTCATAACAGTCGAACGAAATTCGAATTGAAGGGTATACAAATCTCTACATTATTTTGAAGAATTTTCAGTTTTAAAATACAAAATTTGAACGAAATCGGACGAATAGCTACTGAGCAATATATTTTATTCTATTTTATAACCGTCGTTGAACAGCCGACCCAATTTTATGGGTTTACGACTTCTAATTTTCAACTCCGTAGCCTTGTCAATTTGAACCCAATCCAGAAGACAAGGGAACTCTTGGATCGAGTATTCAGAGAAATTTGCCTTCGTGTAGAACTTTTTGATGGAGCTAACCCGCATTTGCGTTTCAAGAAGAGGAAGACTACGAGAACCTTCCACGGTTAGACTGATGGCAAGGGGACTCTAACCCATGATCCGTCGACCACTGAAGATATTTCACGTCAGCACTGTGGTCGGTGCAAGCTAGATACAGAATTCAAATCGACTGAGATTCGAACCCAGTTCGCCTCATTGGAAAGCGAACGCTTTATCCCCTGAGCCATCGCGGCTTAAATGACATAAGTGGAATAAAATCGGTTGAATAGTTACTGAGTAATATATTTTTTAAAAAAAAGACGGATATTAAAAACTTGAATTCTCTAAAACTGTTCGACTGATTTCGTTCAACCTCTACGAATGAATCAGAATTGCTCTTGAATCATTAGGATTGAGTCCCTGTACGTAAAAATCGGGTCAATAGGTCAAACGTTATTCAGCGTGTTCTGTATTTTTCCATGCTGTATATTGATATGCAATTATTTTATCCTCAGATGCTAGCGAGAAAAGTGACTCTTTAACCTTGAAGGAGTACCGAGGTCTCCTGAAATTGCCATCTGGTGCAATGGTTCTCGTAACTGTGACCTGCAACGTCACTGCAGACGCATTCATACTCATTGCATTAAGTGAACACCTCAATCAGGTATGAATAACTTGTGATCTAATAATCAATTTTAATTGTATAAATTGTGGCGTAACTACCACTATGATTATTAAACGTCAATTCACTAGTATATAAGACATGCTGACCTGATTAAATCTCGAGGTACCGTTTGGTAGATGGAAGTTGGCATTGTCTAATGGTCTTTCTCCACAAAATAATCGCAAGAAATTGAAGCTGTAAGATAGTACTTGATCAAAAACTTTTTTCGTTTAAAAACTTAGCAAGTTGGAAATGTCAGTCAACATCCCAGATAGTAAAATGAGGTTTATTTTCACTCAACAAAAAACTTTCAATGTAAATCTAAAAAGTTTTTTTTTATGCGGTTTACGTGCAAACATTCAAATCTTAAACTGTGACAACCTGCTCTACACTTCACACATTACCCTAATCCAAAACCTTTACTAACCTTCTCTTTAAAACCCTTAAATCGAAGTTATCTTAAGGTTTTCTAGCGTGAAAAAAATCCTGGAATGAAGTTAGTCTTAAGGTGAAAAAAAAATCTTATATCTAGGTCATTATGAGGTTTCTTATGGCAACGTCTTGTTATGCTCAGCTAAAATCCACCTTGTCATGAAATTTTAATGGACAATGTCTAGTGTGACGTCAGCCAAAACGTCATTATGACGTTTTAATGACGTTTATGACGTCTAGTTACGTTAAAAGTTACTAAGTTTCTTAAAAAATGCTTCAAAAAAAATTTTTTGGGATGAAAGGTTTGAAACTGCAATATTTTTGCTTTATTGAAAAAAGGTTTTTAGTACAAACATTTTCGTGATAATAAAGAGAAAATTTCGTCACAAGGTTACCGTACGGTTAAATGCTTTCTGGGATATGTAGCAGCGGACTGAAAAGTACATTTCTAACAGTTTCATGAGATGCCGATTAGAAATTTATTAAAAGCGATGGCTTTATTAATAAATACTTGAATTATGTAAATTGTCAGACTTTAATAAACAGAATTATAGTATGCATTTAAAAAAAATGTAAATAAAGTCATCTGAAGCTCCTTACATGTTAAAAAATAATTTAATTTCTAAGATATCGAAATAATTAGATCTTAAAACCAATTATAAAAGTCAAATCCGCTTTAGGATGTAAGAATAAATTACTCGCCTAAAATAAATCTAGAGTTTTAAATTACGTTGAGCGTGGACTAGGATTAAAGTATGACAGAATTAAATCTCTTAAAATGAGCGAGGGTAAAACTGAAAATAAAATTAAACATTTTTTGAGAAAAGTAATTATAGAAAGTCATTAAAAATGTTCCAAATGTCAGAGAGGAAGAAAATAAGATATGGCTAAGAAAATTGATTGCTCAATAACATTTTACGATGATTTATTACAAAGCAAAGGTAAAGAAATCTGAATATTTAATAAATAATCCTTAATAAAAAAAAGAATTCCCCCCCCCCTGTATTTTTATGGTATGAATCTAATTTCGCTTATTATTTTTGATCTGCAGTTATTTAATGGAAAAATATTTTTCTCCGTAAAACATAAATTATACCTCTAAGGTCTTCTGAATGTAATAAATATTTATATATATATTCTTAATTTTCAGGAAAAAAGCGGTAAAGAGTAACTAAAGTTTGAACGTTGTTTTAAAAAAAAATCTTAAGCTAATTCTAATTATTTTAATTAACAATTAAGTCGTCAAAAGGCTTCAGGTTGTTAATATTTGAATAAGATAAGATATTCGGAAATAAATTAATCTTAAATAATAATTTAATAAGCATTATTGGATTGTTACATTTATACACTTGTAAAAGTGAAGCACGGACTGTTGCCTCCAAACTCAGGGCCCAACTTAACCTAATTGGGTTCTGGGGCAATACCTTCTTTGGGACCCCCCCCCCCCTCTGCTTCAATACTTCAGTAACGAAGAACCGAACTTTATGGAGGAACTTAAAATTTTCACCTCATTATAGATATATAACAAGAAAATTGACTAGAACCTAAAATGGCTATAAAGTCCCCCCCCCCTCCAATGGTCAGTCGAAATATCCAATGGTCCACCGCAAGATGCTGCTTTTGGATGGAGGATCTTTTTGGTAAATTCTTCTGCAATTTCTCTGTGCAATTTCACTATCGATTTCGTTTCTATGAACCACCATAAAATCTGTGCTTTCTCTTGTGGTGTATGCATTCTCCTTAATATCCGCTCGAATAAAACATCACATAGAAAAGTACTACATAGAACTAACACATCAAAGGTGAACATAACATTGCAATAGTTGCCAAAAACAAAAGAGAGAAAAATGCAATTAATAAGCAGACGATATTTAGAAAAGTACAGATATTTAGACTGGAAAATTAAATTATCTGAAATTAACCGCACGCGCAGACGATATTTACAAAAGTAAAGATATTCAAACCTGAAAAGGAAAGTATATGAGTTATTCCATCAATAAATGCCATAAGTTTGTTTATATCTTCATTATTTTATGAGTTATTAAACATCAAAATGGGTTCGGGAATTTATAAACACCCTGTATTATATAAGTATAGAATATTTGTTATATGAGTCTTATTGGTATATTATAATTATTAGACCAAATGATTAGACGCACTGTAGTTTTTCAATAATGACATGATTTGCACGAGTTTATAGGCAATACTTTTATATTTAAACATACATGTAATGAGTTTTTATTCAGGAGATTTTTTATATACCTCCTATTTGTATTTATTTTTAACGTATTGCATTACAATGTGAACCAATGGATACAGGATCGTAAACAAATGCAAATCGGTTTCAGTGCCATAAAAACAATAAAGCTGTATAGAGTATCATCTGATAATTATAATTTTACATGGAATCTTAGAGTGCGCCTAATAACATGGCCAGGGACTATACTTGTGTAATTAATGAACTCAAACAAAACTAACTCACGTCTTCTAAAATGTTATCTCAAACTTTACAATTTGAAGTTTTTTAAAAGTTCTTTCTTTCTACTTGAAGTGAAACGTGTCAATAAATATCGATTTATCAATACCCTTTATTGCATTCAGAGACACATCACCTCACAAATAATGCTGCGTGATGTTTCGAACATTTTTTTTCTCTCTCTCTCTCTCCCCCAAGAATGTCATCTCAAACTGGGATGCTCTCCTCACTAAGACATCCAAAAAAAATGTTCTGTGAATGTCGAATGGAAGGAAATGCTATCGAATAGTTATTGTTACGATGACGAACAAAAATAAAAGTGTCACCTTTCTGAGATTTTATTAGAATTTTGAAAAACAGCCGGGGAAGAAATATTTTAACAAACATTTTTATTGAGGGGGATATTTACATTTAATACAGATTCAGAACAACTGTTTATACTTATTTTATTTTTATATACGTGTTTCGAAATTATGATTCATATGAAACAAGCTATGGGATACTACAAAAAATGAAATTTATAGAAGTTATATCCTTAAATAAAATGTAGTGTTATTAATTAAATATTATACTTTGGTTCTCAAGCATAAAACACGTCTTTCTTGAAATTACATAGTTCAAAATGGTTCTACAAATATCTTAAAATTATTTCAATACTTATTTTGAAAAATGAAATTTGATTCATTTTTAAATACTATTCTTATTTCAATCAGTAAATATTCATTTGAAAGAGCGAAAGACCATTTTTTTACGATCAAATACCAAGGTAGTTAATTATAACAAGCAAATCGAAAAACACATTATTTACTATGGTTTTTTCATAGAAAATTTTGAGGGTGGCGCAGGGGATAGTGACACTCGCTTTCTAATGAGGTGATCCGGCCTCGATCCCAGAGATAGCTGCTTGATTCGTATTCTGCACCCAGCTCGCTCCGACCACAGTGCTGTTGTAAAATATTCTCAGTGGTCGATGGAAAATGGGTTAGAGTCCCCTTGCCGTCAGGCTACCTGTGGGAGGTTTTCGTGGTCTTCCTCTCCATGTAACGCAAATACGGGTTAGTTCCATCGTAAATTTCTCCGCGAAGACAAATTTCTCCCGATACTTGATCCAGGAGTTCCCTTGTTTTCTGGATTGGGTTTAACATTACAAAGCTACGGAGTTGAACATTAGTAGCCGTAAACTCCAAATTGGGTCGGCTGTTCAACAACGGTCATAAAACAAATGCATTTTACCAATATTAAATAGGCATTAGTGTCAATAATAATATGACGAATTTTTAGGATTCCCCAAAACGAATAAGTATCCTTTCTGCAATAACTTTGCTTTTTGCTCGTAGATTATTTTTTATAATTTTTTGTAATTAGTATATATTACCAACATTGATAAAACATCATTGTCGTTAATGGTAGAAAATTATTCACTGAAACTACGTTATTATAATTGTTATGTATTACAAATACTAAGAATATGAATTTTTAGGTTATTGCTCAACGCATTTTTTACATATCGATTGTACATTTTCCGCAAACATATTTCCTTTAATTATTATTATTTCTATAATTCTTATAATTATAAAAATATATAAGAAATATAGTTCTTATAATTATTTTTGTAATTAATATTATTTCTTCTAAGAACTTGCGCTGTCTTCATTGTTTCGACATTTTTCTGGGCAAAAACTAACAGTCAGTTAGAAATGAAGTAAAGCTATTAAAATAAAATATAAGCTACTTACCAAAGCACTTAGTTTTTGTCACTTTTTCTGACTCAAAAATGCCAATCTGAAATTTTAGGTACTTTCTCGAAATTTGAATTCACAGTTATTCCGATTGAATTGACTACACAACTGTCTCTTCTCAAATGTGCAACTCATCGAATGCAATACATTGAACAGGCATTGCATCGTCATTTCTGATCCAATAACCTTATAAAGCAAACAAATTGTTCTCCAGTTCAAATGACCAGTTGTGTTAGAAATAGGTATACGACAAGTATTACTCGAAACAAACAAAATACAAAAGTAATAATTATGATAATAAAATATTAACTGTGTATAATTATTAGAAAAAGTCATAAATGTGCGAAAACGAGATTTAATACTTGAATTTTCTTTTTGTGCCTTTAGTTTCATTTGACGCCCATGATTATTGGTTCCATCTATTTATGTCTTTTCCTCTCGTACGGACTGAGTTCTCCAATATCTGGAAAAATAGCTGATAAAATGGTAAATTCTTTCTTTATGACAGTGTTGAATTTCATTATCTGCTTCTTTTTACTTAAGAAATGCTTCTAAATATTATTATAATTATTATATTATGCAATAACAGAAGTTTTAGGTAAAAAAAAAAAGACATGTAAGAAATAAAGAGTTCTGTCTGCTCTGATATCAACTACTTCCACGATTGCTACGTTCACTTTTTCTTTTTTGCTTCCAGCCGAATAAAAACGTGATAAAACAAAACGTATTGATGAATTCTGCTATGCCCGACTTTACTCGGGATAATAAATGCTTGCAATATATACATATCCGAGTTAACTCGGTATAATAAATGCTTGCAATATATACATATCCGAGTTAACTGGGGATAATAAATGCTTGCAATATATACATATCCGAGTTAACTCGGTATAATAAATGCTTGCAATATATACATATCCGAGTTAACTGGGGATAATAAATGCTTGCAATATATACATATCCGAGTTAACTCGGGATAATAAATGCTTGCAATATATACATATCCGAGTTAACTCGGGAAAATAAATGCTTGCAATATATGCATATCCGAGTTAACTCGGGAAAATAAATGCTTGCAATATATGCATATCCGAGTTAACTCGGGATAATAAATGCTTGCAATATATACATATCCGAGTTAACTCGGGATAATAAATGCTTGCAATATATACATATCCGAGTTAACTCGGGATAATAAATGCTTGCAATATATACATATCCGAGTTAACTCGGTATAATAAATGCTTGCAATATATACATATCCGAGTTAACTGGGGATAATAAATGCTTGCAATATATACATATCCGAGTTAACTCGGGATAATAAATGCTTGCAATATATACATATCCGAGTTAACTCGGGAAAATAAATGCTTGCAATATATGCATATCCGAGTTAACTCGGGATAATAAATGCTTGCAATATATACATATCCGAGTTAACTCGGGATAATAAATGCTTGCAATATATACATATCCGAGTTAACTCGGGATAATAAATGCTTGCAATATATGCATATCCGAGTTAACTCGGGATAATAAATGCTTGCAATATATACATATCCGAGTTAACTCGGGAAAATAAATGCTTGCAATATATGCATATCCGAGTTAACTCGGGAAAATAAATGCTTGCAATATATACATATCCGAGTTAACTCGGGATAATAAATGCTTGCAATATATACATATCCGAGTTAACTCGGGATAATAAATGCTTGCAATATATACATATCCGAGTTAACTCGGGATAATAAATGCTTGCAATATATACATATCCGAGTTAACTCGGGATAATAAATGCTTGCAATATGTGCATATCCGAGTTAACTCGGGAAAATAAATGCTTGCAATATATGCATATCCGAGTTAACTCGGGATAATAAATGCTTGCAATATATACATATCCGAGTTAACTCGGGATAATAAATGCTTGCAATATATACATATCCGAGTTAACTCGGGATAATAAATGCTTGCAATATATACATATCCGAGTTAACTCGGGATAATAAATGCTTGCAATATATACATATCCGAGTTAACTCGGGATAATAAATGCTTGCAATATGTGCATATCCGAGTTAACTCGGAATAATAAATGCTTGCAATATATACATATCCGAGTTAACTCGGGATAATAAATGCTTGCAATATATACATATCCGAGTTAACTCGGGATAATAAATGCTTGCAATATATACATATCCGAGTTAACTCGGGATAATAAATGCTTGCAATATATGCATATCCGAGTTAACTCGGGATAATAAATGCTTGCAATATGTGCATATCCGAGTTAACTCGGGATAATAAATGCTTGCAATATATACATATCCGAGTTAACTCGGGATAATAAATGCTTGCAATATGTGCATATCCGAGTTAACTCGGGATAATAAATGCTTGCAATATATACATATCCGAGTTAACTCGGGATAATAAATGCTTGCAATATATACATATCCGAGTTAACTCGGGATAATAAATGCTTGCAATATATGCATATCCGAGTTAACTCGGAATAATAAATGCTTGCAATATATACATATCCGAGTTAACTCGGGATAATAAATGCTTGCAATATATACATATCCGAGTTAACTCGGGATAATAAATGCTTGCAATATATACATATCCGAGTTAACTCGGAATAATCAGGGAAGCGGTTAAAGCATTCAATTGAAAGATCTCAGAATGTTTCATTGAATCGACACATATTTCGTATAAAAAGATTGAGTTCTCTGTTCTATTTGGTTTTCGTTACGGTTAATCGATCTTTTGGATACGGTTTTGCTCCGTGATCATAGCAAATTTCTTAATTCTGAAGGGTTTTATATTATTCTAAATTCATTATTTTAATTGTATATGTTGACTATTTGAAACAGTTTTATACAAAGTTTATGATAAAAGTAAATATAACTTATTTTATAGATAAAAAAGTTGCACGAGATGTCTTGTCCATTGTTTTAGATGTTCTATTTCGCGCAGTGTTTCTTTTTTTTTTTTTCTTTTTTTTTTTTTTTATTTTTTTTTTTGAGCAAAAATTATGAGATTTAGAATCTAAAAATTTCGAAAAAGCTCAGTAAAACGTGCAGGAAGTTCGAAAGAATAAAAAAAAAATGACATTCTTGAATTAGTTTTAGAATTAACTGCTAAACTTGTAAAAATACCTACGTAGCCCCAAAAATGTAATTACGGAGTAAAAATTTTCATATTGAAAGAATCATTTTTATCTGTAAGCTTAGCATGATATTTTTTTGAATTTCTAATTTGTTCGAAAATAATTGAATTTTGAATTTGAAGTCTTTCTTACTTTTTACCTTAAACAATGCCACAAATAGCTTTTGTTGCGAAGGACGGTAGAAAAATTTACTTTTTTTCAAGATTTTTATTTTAAAAGCTCGGTCACTTCTAAAGTCTATAGTAAAAAAAAATAAAATAAAATAAAATGTTTGCGGTAAAATTGCCAAGATTCACCTAACTTGTTATTATTCCACTGGCTTAACCAAAAAAATATAGTTTGGATAGCAATTACTATACAAAATTCATTTCCAAAATTTATGAGAGGAAGTAGTAGAGATATTTGTGTTCAACCCAAATCAAAATTCTTGATAGTCCCGTGAAAACATTTTGATGGTTCATGTTGGTTTCAGTGCGATTCATGATGGTCCAACATCATTTGATGGTTACCATCATCCAACATTTTCCATCATGCGTTCATGGTGTTTGATGTGCCAACAAACTTCCATCATTCCATTCAGGAAAATGTTACTTTAATACTATGATGGTTAAACATCAAGAGAAGTTTGATTTTCATGGACCAACAATCCATGATGGTCCAGGATGGTTCCAACGATGCATTTCCATGATGGTTTAATAGGAATTCTTGTTGGTTCTCAGGAATTTACCATCAAAACAATTTTTTTTTTGTGTTGACCCATCATAAATCAGTCCGAATTTCATCCATCAAAACTGATCAGTCCGAACCATCAAAAATTTTGACTTGGAAAATCTGTAATATGAAGAATAAAAAGTCAAAAGATATTTAAATAATAAAAAACAATTGCAAAATCTTTATTTTCAGTAACGAATGAATTTTTTTTTAATTTCACAATTCATGCATTAATTTTATTTACTCCCTGTACAATTACTAAAACGAAATAAGTACTGCATTATGAGCTTCATGTTATTTTAAGACGTTTAAGTTTGCGAGGCATAAAGTTAATCAGTAGCAAATAGTTCGCTCTTCATAAAAATTATTGAAAGTCAAAATATTAAATAGGCCTGAATATAAATACCAGACTAGAGTTGCAGTTAATCAATGTTTTAATGCGTTCACTCATTAAGAAACAGCACTAGAGTACTGAACTCTTCGTATGTTTATTGCAAATCCATTATTTATGAGTTTTGCACAAAGTTTTAAAATCATTTCAAATATTCAAGTAGTATTCCGGAATTATAAAATGTGAAATTGGAAGACTCGTATTGAATCAGCCAATAAAAGATTTTGCACACTGTTCGCAAGCAAGTATAGGTATTGAAAGTATAAGTATTGAAAAATTTATTGCCTTAAATGTTCTATATGTTATCTATCTATCATCTATCTATCTATCTATCTATCTATATACACATTGGCGTAAGAAATTAAGAGAATTTGCAGACTTGGTCGATTATCTCTAGAACTACGGGACCGAATTTAACGATATTCGATATATATGCAGGGTGTCTCAGTTAAGCGTTTCAGAACTTTTAAGAGGGGTAGGGGGCATCCTGACGACTCGAAATCATATAGCAATGTGGGGTCGGAGATGCTTTCCTGAAGCGGTGACGTACACAGAAGCACCATAAAGAAAAGAGACCATAAGTGAAAAATCGCTATAATAATACATTGAAAAAATTATATGGCCTCCTCGGTCACCCGACCTATCATGTCTTGATTTCTAGAGTCATATGAAAACACTGGTTTATGACACCCCTGTTGATAATGCTGGTTGCAAGAATCGCAGTAGCTGCCTGTGAGATATGCCTGGAGTATTGCAGAATGTTCGAATGTCCATGCGCCGACGATGTGAGGTGTACATTGTAGCCGGTGGCAGAAATTTCGAACACTTACTTTGGCCCTTGTACCATATAATTTACCATGTACCACATAATATTTTGAGCCCGCACAAATAAAAATATATCGTAGTTTTTATGAGATGAAGGTTTTTATATACGTCTTAGAAATATACCATAATACATTTGTACGGTAAAATTACTACTCAACATAATCAAAAACATTCAAATAGAAAAATTCAGACCTATAAAAGAATGTTAAGTAATCTTCTTATAGTAAATGGTAAAAAGTTGTTCGATCTCGAATGACGGGTTTTGGCGAGAAAGGAAGGGAACTTGCAGAAAGCTATTTAGTCAAACTACTGTCGTATTTCACGCAGAATCGAATAATACCAATCTCGAGAACAATAGTTATTAATGTTTTATGTTAAAAATATAATTTTGTTATTTGTGCACTTAAATTTGGTATCTAAACTAGTGTGGTATTGTTTCTTAGAAACTGAATTGTATAAGACCCAATTTAAGTTAATGGGAAAAATATTTCAAAAGTTGCACATTTTTTTCGATTAGAATTCAAAATTGTTGAACTGTAATATTCAAATCAGATGAAATTTCAAATGTGATTTAGTAAGTTTGCAATAAGTAATTGTCATAATAATAATAATAATAATAAGCATTAATTCGTGTAAAATTTTTGCTTGCATTCTTATTAGCATTTATTGGCAGAAAATAATAACAAATAATACTTTTAGTCTGAAAAGTCTAATTTTTAACTAAGTGGAGTCGAGTCAGAAAAATTTTACGACTCCGACTCGCTGCTTAGATTTTGTAATAAAAATTATATGTTTCTAAAATAGTTTTTCTAGAAAGATTGATATGAACAGAAATGAATGACGAAGATTTTCAAAAGAGAATTTTATGAAAAAAAAAACTATGTAGCCAAAATAATTATGCTATAAATACTCGTTTAAGGAATGAAAAAAAAAATTAAAAACTCGAGAAATTTGTACTAGGAAGACAGTTTTGAAAAACAATTTGAGAAACTAATGAAAAGAGAAATTTATAACTTATGAACTTGTTGTTATAGGTTTGAGTTTTCATCTCCTTCCCAGCCACTGATCTAGATTTCATGGAATCTTTTTACATTTTAGATTCCCTTGAAATATTCGAATATTTTAGTGAATGAACTTTCTTGTGTTTCAATCTTCTTAAATGTTCGAAAACTTATTTCTTTTTAATTTTCTTCTTGTTTAAACATCCTCAGGTTTTACCTTCTCCTCATCTGTTTCTTTTCTCCCTTCTTTTGCCCGATTATGTTCTTTAAACTTGTCCTCCTACCCTATTTTTAGAGCTCTTCCATCCTTGTTGTAACTTGTTTAATTATGTGACTCTCTGTTTTCCCTTAATTTTATCACTAATGAAGGCTTTTCACTATAGAACTGTGTATTTGATGTTTGTGCTTTCTTCACGCTGCTTTGCTTTATTCAAAGATGGCTTTTCTTCAATTTTATATTATACTCCTCAGACTAACTTTTTGCACTCAGATTTTCGAAAAATAAATTTAGTAACAAGCTATTCATTTTCACAAATGTATAATCTCCTTAGCAATATTTCCGGGCCGGGATAGCCTGGTCGGTAGATCGCTGGCCCCATGTCCGACAGTTTGTGGGTTCGAACCTCGCCGGCCGAAGACTCACAGTGTAGTAAAATGGTGACGGAAGCACGTTAAATCTGTCGAATCTCAAAGTCCTCCATGTACTCATAACAAATCAATACCTCTGGGGGTACTGGATTGGAGATGGATCGTTCTCTGATTCATGTCAAAATTACGATCTGTGGATTTATTAATGGGTCTGTTCTATAAACTGGTGTGACGTATGGGTGTGGCAGAAGTAGAACTCTTTGCCATAGATGGCGCCACTGGAGAACAAGAACAATCTCACCTGTTTGCGTTAACAGGCTTAAGTCAACAACAACAACAACAATTTTTCACCCGACCAGACCCCTTGCCTTCAGGCTAACCGTGGGAGGTTCTCGAGGTCTTCCTCTCCATGTAACGCAAATCCGGGTTAGTTCCCTCAAAAAGTCCTCCACGAAGACAAATTTCTCCCAATATTCGATCCAGGAGTTCCCTTGTCTTCTGGATTGGGTTCAAAATGACAAGGCTACGGAATTGAACATTAATAGTCTTAAACCCATAAAATTGGGTCTGCTCTTCAACGACGGTTATAATATAATATAATATAACGCAAAGCGAATATCGAAATGAAAAATTTTAGCATATTTCATATTTTAAAAAAGTTTTATTAAATGGTATCTATTTGTCAAAAATGGTTTGAAGACAACTCATGTGTGGTCAACGTTTAACTCATCATCTTCTTTTTTCTTCCATCATAGGAATAACTGTGGACACTGACATTTAAATTCAAACGTACTTTCTGCTACATTTAAGTTTGCGTCGAGTATTTGCGGATGATTAAACAATTTTGCTTGGATATATTTGAGAACTAAATACTTTTCCAGTTTTAAAGGAAGAAGTGCAGATTTATCCGTTACTTTTAAGTTTTTTCCCCCCCGTTTCTTTTACTCCAATGATTTAGATTCTTTTTTTTTTTTTTAAATAATTCCCTCTTTCTCATTTATTTGTGTCTTTATTTAATATCAGGCTTAAACGAAAGTGTTTTTTAATAGCTTTTGTTGTTAAACAGGAATTTATGTTCCCGTATAGAAGGCGAATGTATCGTCTTTTTTAAACTTTTCATTTCACATTAGGCAGATAAAGTCTGTACTGAAATGTTAAGCACTGGTGCGTAAACGTAATTTTTTTTTAAATAAAAAGAAAGAAAAAACGTACAGTTTGCGTGTTCCTTCTTTTAAAAAAAATTTTATTTTTAAAAATAATATGTGGATGGGTTGATATTAATTTAAAATATCTCAAAAAATATGTGTCCAAAACGTTTCATTTGTAACTAAGGGGATAAAAATAAATGTTTCTAAAATAACGCTGCAGAATTATTTTTTTAAAATCACATTGTAATCGTGTTCATTTTTAAAGAAATTAGAAATCTTTCAGAAAAGTAAATATCGGGTTTTGTGCGAATATACTCATTATTGTCAATAGGATATCGGCAAACAGAGATCCTGATTGGTTGTTGACACGTGGTATTTGTTTATGTTAGCAACCTTTTCTTCCTTTATTTTCCTTATTTTCGACATTACATGTTTATATTTTAAATTATTCATGTTTATATTAGTATGTATTCGTATTTCTTACTACACTCGGAACGTGCAGGCCATATTTTTTTTCATTCACCGGTCCAACGGGTTAATGCAAATTTAAATCGCTCTATTTAAATGTGATCACTTTACTTGAATGTTATTATTTTCAACTATACATATTTATATTTTGAATGTTATTCAAGCTTAATGTAAACAATCTTCCACAGGGTGGTGAGTTCTTACTACAAACTGGAGGTTGTATGATAATGACAGTTGCCTTCGTTCTTATAGGACCAGCATCTTTTATTAACTTCAAACCGTAAGAAAGATTTCATTCATTTTATGCTGTATATTAACAATGATAGATGAATTAAAAACAACAGGTTACAGTACATACAGTCCCTTGCCAAATTATTAGACACACTCTTAAGATTCTATGTAAAATCTTAATTATCAGGTGATACTCTATACAGCTTTATTGTTTTTACACAGACTGTTTGCACTTGTTTACGTTAACGTATCAATGGGTTAAATGAGACGATATATAATATAAATTCAACGACTGGATACATTAGACGATGTATTATATAAATATAGAATATTTATTACATCAAGCATTATACTAGTATATTATAATAATTAGATTAAATCATTAGAAGCACTGTAGTGTTTTAATAATGACACGCTTTGCACGAGTTTATAGGCAATATTGTTATATTTGAGGGTTTTTATTTAGGAGATTTTAAATATACTTCTTATTTGTATTTATTTTAGACGTATTGCATTACAATGTTAACCCATTGATACACGAACGTAAACAAGTGCAAATAGTAGTGTAAAAACAATAAAGCTGTATAGAGTATCACCTGATAATTAAGATTTTACATAAAGTCTTACGGTGTGTCTAATAATTTGGCTAGAGACTGTAAATGTTATATTTGTTCAATTAATTATAATTTAAAATATCCTAATGGTACAGAAAAAAATGGAATTTAATTGTATTTTTCTTTTGTTAATGCTGTACATCCAAAAAAGAAGGATTTTTTGCCTACGCTAAACTATTGAGAACCCTTTTCTCTTTAGTAAGTAGTACATTTTTTCAATAAAAATGTACTATTTACGACTTATGTTTATGCGAATAAATTCCTTAACATTATTCTGAACTATAAATCTGACCGACTTGCGTTTGATTTCGTTTGATTTAGCGTGAAAATAATAAAAGGAAAAAATGCTTTATTTATTGAGATTGTTACGTAATTTTAATTTTCCATTTTATTTAAAATTTTTATTTCAAATTTAATTTTAAATTTTTTAACTGTTAATTTTATTTTTTGTGCATTTCGCAATATTTTTAAAATTTTCTGGGTGATTTAAAAAGTTTTTGCAGACTAAGATAAAATTGCTTCATCCAAAACTTATTTTACACAATAAATAAATTTTAATAATTCTTTATTTATTTTTTATTAATTTGTTTAATAATAAGAGACATTTTTTTAAAGGTAAGGCTTGAAAGCTTTTACATGATTTTAACTTTTGAAATTTTCCATGACGAAATGTAAATGTGAACCAAATCGAATGGTTCTCGTTCAATAAATTCAAGAAAAAGAACTTTTTTAAAATTTAAAATTGAATATTTAGTAATGAATATTCTTTGTCTGTTCCTTTCTCTCTTGATTAGACTTAAAATACACAAAACACTCCAGTTGTTTGCATTTTTAAAACAATTGGAAGAATACTTTCGAAAATTAAGTTTTTATGTTGCAATTAAGTTTTATGTTTTTAAATGTAAAATGTAGAATGCGTGATTTGTTCTGTTGTGGTTTTGGAAAACAAAACGTAAAAATTTCACTCGTTGGACTTAAAATAAAAGAAAAAAAGACACTTAAAAATTTACATTTGACAGTTTTCTAAATTTGGAAGATTTGAAATATTTTCAGTCTAATTTCAACTCGATAAATATTTTACTTTTTATGAAAAAACAAATAAAAATATCTATTGAAAAATTTCTCGGCGTTTTTGAGCGACATTACATTATAAAGAATATTTATCCAATTTTATTTTAAAGCCATTTCAAAAGCACCGTCTAACTTTACAGCAGAAAAAGAAAATCGACGCCATCAAGAAATATTTTCTTTGTGCAAGGTTTTTTTATGGTTTTTCAGACTTCTTTTTTATTAATGGAATGCTTTTTTAGGGTTTTCTCATGAAAGTTCTTAAGTCGAAAAATAAATTAGAGCACAATACTTCTACTCTCCCATATTTCACTTCAGAAAAAAAAAATCAAAAATAAGATAATGCTTTAAATCAATGTTATTTAAACGATTTGTTTGACATATTAAATGTAGCGTTTCATTTGATTGATTGCTCATTGTTGACAGATAAAGTTGTCACGTTAAGCAATTCAAACGCTGATGAATCGATAGAGTTTAATAGTTTTTGTTTTTATGGTATGGAGAGGAGTTATCGACAATGTCAACCTTCCTCTATGAAAAGATACTCCACCATAGACTTTACTTACTTTATTTAAAATAAATTGGGTACCTAGGCCGCGCAGCGGCCTCTAACCCATCCATCATGAAAATAATACAGTGTATATAGTCATTTTGAGTTATATGATAGTATGGTTACATAATAATATTGCCATGACTAGAAAGTACAACTAGATCGAAGGTTTACATGAATTGCAAAGAAAATTGAAAATAGCCATGATTAGATATGAAAACATGATATACAAACTTAATCTGTGATATTTACATTGATGATCAGTAGAAATTTGAAATTGAGTGTTTAATGTTGATGATAGCGTAAGTATATATAAAATCGGGAGACAAATTGATGAAAGCATAGATATTTACAGAGTCAGGAATCAGAGTTGATGATAGCAAAGAATATACAAAATCGGTAATCAGAATCAGGAAGAAATTACAAATTTTGTGAAGCCTAAAGGTCTGGTTTCTTAGGACAAACGCCTTATCTGAGCGTCAGCGTGACGTCAACGTCCCGCTGATGCCAACAAAATACTGGTTTGTTAGCTCGAGGCCTGGTTTCTTAGAACTAGCGCCTTATCTGGGCGTCAGCGGAAAGTTGACGTAGAGCTGACGCCAAAAAAATACTTTTTTGTTAGCTCAGCGTGAGCAGTCGGTTCAACGCAGACATTATCTCTAATTGCGCATGCGTTAATAACGTAAACAAATATTTATTTTGAATTTGTATTGATTTTATTATTGTCGACCAGTGTTTTAGAGAACAAATAATGACTTTGTCCAAGAAAAAACACATTATAGCTGAGCTAAATGAAGAGTGCTATGTTTAATGTCAAAATCAAAATCTTGGCTGATTTCAATGTACTGTTGGAAGTTGTCCGCCATTGCTTCTGTGATTAACGTCACGTTGTAATCCAACTGCAGTTGAGTTGGACGGCAATTGTAATTCAAGATGAGCGCTCGATGACGTATACTATCAAACTCACAAATGGACCAATCAGAGGTTAGCGCGTATTTCCAGCTGACGGCGTCCTGTCCTAAGAAACCAGGCCTTTAGTGGCGTAATCTAGTGTGAAGCATTCAAGATTATTAAATTGTAATTTATAGAGATGCATATTTAAAGTCAGAGAAGAGTTCAGTTTTAGTCCTAAAGTGAAATTATTCCGGAGTAGTCTCCCTCATAATTGTTTGCAGCAGTTGAAATACATCTCGGTTTTTTAAGAGTTCTTTAAGTTCTTTGATAATTGATGCAAGTCTATGGGCTTGACCTATCGTTCTTGATGGGATTTTATCAGGAGTTGCGCGAAGGCCTCTCCTGGGGGGACGGTTGCTGCAACCTGTGTAATTTGCAGTATGTGCTTCTCCGCAGTTGCAACATTTAGGTGGTGAAGTTTTATCCTTATGGCACTGATAGGAACGGTGGTCGGCGGCACATTTTAGACATCTTGGTTGAGATTTGCACATTCGTTGTGTGTGGCCGAAATTCTGGCAGTTATAACATTGTATTGGGCTATTCCCTCCACGAAATCTTTCAATTTTCACGGGAAGGTCACAAATATTGGTTACTGAGTAGATTTGGTTATTTTGTTCTGTTTTGATCAATATTGTGAGAAAGAGTGGGAGGAGCCGATAGGCCTCGCCCACTTTTCTTTTAAACTGAATCACTTTGTTTGTTATAATGCTTGTCTTGGCCAATTCATGGGAGATATGATCTGTATTGGTACATGCTGTGAGTCCACGGACTAGAACTTTGATATGCATGATTGGTGGTTCTGTTTCTGAAATTGTGGGTGGAGCCGCAGCTGAATTATAATCCTCCATGGGTTGGGTCAAGTCAGGATTTTCTTCGTTGTCAGATTGCTGCAAGGAAGTGGCGACATCTAGTAGTGGTGGAGGGCTGATATTTGTAGTAGTGGATAAATTTTCAACAGGCTTTGTAGCTTTGTTTTTCTTTCTCTTTTTACGTTTTCGTTTTTTGAGGGGGGGCTCGGTGATATTTTTGGATGAACTTTCCGAATCTACGGATGACACACTCACTGTCTGCTCCAAAAGCCGGCCGCTTTCATGAATTTCTGTGTCAGTGACTTCCGCTGATGTAGTCTGCATTTCAGACTTGATTTGCTGGTTATAGTTTCTTGTTTTTTCAAGCAGTTCGCTTGCTTCACTGTTTAGTTCGCTTGCTTCACTGTTTATTTTCCCGTATGCTTCCATCATTCTCTCATATATCTCTAATTCCATTGGATCCGTGGGTGGTTCAATCGTCATAGGATTACGTCTCGGGCTTTCGGTTTGACGCTTTCCGCCACGTCCGCATTCCTCATGTGGAATTTCCATCCATCGTTGTATCTCCTGTATCGTTGAGTTTCGTGTTGGAGTCTCGGTTTGTCTTTTTCCGCCACGTCCGTGGTGATGATAAGTGGCCATATTCTAGATCAGCAGCTGCGATTGATAAACAGCGTGAGTCGTGAGTCGCAATTCCCTAACTACCTAATTCGGTCGGGTCAGGAAGAGCTCCATGAGTCTGATCATTGGGTCGTGAGTAGTCATTGAGTGAAGATCCAGAAAGAGGAACACTCCACCATAGAATCGTGTTAACATATGTCTTTAGTGAATTGGAATTATATTTTGTAGTGGTAGATACAAAACAGTACTCCCTCACCAGAATTATATGTGTGATAGAATTCGATGTAAGGATACCACAAGTTCATTCATTGCTGTTTTGTGAGAATCCGGGAGAGATGTATTAAGATCACCGCACTTTTGAGTGCTGTATTAAGTTCACTGTCGCTCCTGTGTTGCTGTTGGCAGTCGAATGTATATGTTTTACGTTGTATGTGATCAAGAGTGAGAAACAACAGTAAGAGGAGGACAATGTCACAAATAGCAAGTCAACAGTACAATGTGGGCCATTCATCGAAGTAGGCGTGTTCAAATTATAGAGGGCGTTTTTGATAATATAGGCGTATTCAGTTTGAAGTGGGAAATTCAGTCAAGGTGGACACCAATGCATGGAGAGGAGTTATCGACAATGTCAACTTTCGTCTATGAAAAGGTACCCCAGCATGGAATCGAGTTGACATGCCTTATATACTAGTGAATTGGAATTCTATTTTTGTAGTGGTAGATACACTACAGTTGTTATAATGAATACAAAGGTAGGGAAAAATACACAATTCTTTTCAAATAATATTGATTCGAATGTTTGCGAAGGAGAATCATCAGGCTTTCAATCCCCCAAAGCCATCATTTGTTTATTACATGAAATTACTTACATAAAATTATGTCGATGTGTTTATCTTAATGAAATGAATGATTACCTAGATTTGAAAAATAATCATCGGTTGAATGTTTAGATTTATAATTGGTAACATATAATCTCTCTCCTGTTATATTTCACTGACATCTACTCGGGTGTGAGCTTATAAAATAAAGAAATAAAGATAATTCTAGATGAAAAATATTTTTCTACCACAATTGATAAATAGTGAATTATTAAAGCAAAGAAAAAAGCAGAAATTGATCGGCCAATACGTTTTTTTTTATTTTCTACAAGTTTAACTGCATATAATTTTTAACTAATAGTCGAATTTTATTCATCATATTTTGTTTCATCGTTTTTTCTAAACTTTTTTTCTACACTCTTTCGTAATTTTAAATTTCCAATTCTTATAAATTTTGAGCATCAAATCAAATTGCAACGCAAAGCAAAATAGTGAGAAAATATTCACATAAAAATAAAGCACTCAAAATGGCAACTATTTTCAAACAAATTAGAAAAGAATTCTGTGTTTTTTCATAGACAAATGGGTCCTTTCAGCTTGTCAAATTTTAAGAAGTTGCGTTAGAATTTTGGTTCATTCCTGACGCCCGAATGTAGAGCGGTCTGCATGGTATTATTTCCAAAAAGTTTAACAGTTAATAATTCTCGAAAATATTATAGAATGTTAATTTTTTTTATTCCATCGTAATCCCCGTATACGTTTCTAAACGCCATAGTAATTTCAAGTTTCTAAGTTACATTATTTTTTCGCAATAAGACAAATCGCAACGTTGAGTTGACAGCGTCGGCGACCCTTATGACTTTTTTAATATTGAGGGGCATTTTTATTTTGTGCCTTTTGTTTGTTAATTTTATAGACCGGCAAAACTCTAGTTGCAATGTGAGAACTCTAAGAAAATATCCTCAGTGCTAGGCGGATCATGGGATAGAGTAACCTTGCCGTTAGGCTAACCGTGGGAGGTTTTTGTGGTTTTCTAAGAAAGTATTAGTAGTAACTTCTAAGCGATTGAAACCTGGGATTGTCATCAGGCACAGTTGAGATTCCATTACTCTACACGGTGAGAAAAATTCCGGTAAAATTACCGCATGATTGTTAATGATATTTCTGGTAAAAAAATCCCATAATTCTAGTTAATAAAATCAAAATATACAGTATTTAAACAATTCATTCGGTTTTTTTTCGTCTATATGGTAACAGTTTACCGGAAAGTTTGGTTTTTCAAAATTATAAGCCTTATCAACACACAATTAGTAAAGAACACGAAACAGAAAGGTAAATTTAACCGAATTAATAGTTGAATGCATGCGGACCCATTTTGTAATAATTACAAAACTTTACCAAATATTCCAAAACAGATCACATATTATAAAATCATAATGTCAATTTTATCAAAACCGGCACCAAAGCACTACGGTAAAAATTATCGAGCTTTTTACCTTTTTACCAAGTTGTGACTATCCACAGACGTGACCCATCAAATTTATTAATTTTACTATATTTACAATTTTAATTTGCTCTATATGTTTTAAGATTTGTTGCCCACTTTTATTACCTTTAAAACTTAAAATTTTGTTAAAAATTTTGTATTGAATTTTGTTTTATAACAGGTTAAAAAAATTTTCTTCCCCTTCATATCTATATCTAAATTGTGGAAGCAGTCTCACAAATGAGTGAGGTTTCTCCAAATGTCATTAAAAACAACAACAGTGAAATAATGGTATATCAAGTTTAGTCGTACAATTGGTAGTATGTCGGTTGAAGTGTAAAATGTCTCAGAACTTAAATAGTGATGCAATGTTCCTTTTTTTTAATACACTATACAAAGTATATATATTTCTCTTTTTATTAAATAGAAAAGTATGGATGATTATAACTGGTCTATTGCTGAAAGGATTAGGAGCTGGTCCTCTCATATCTTGTTCCTATTCAGCAGCTTTGAAAGCAGCCAGGTAAGTACAGTCTAACCCATTATATTATATTATAACAACCGACCCGAGTTTCAGTTTACGACTATCAATGCTCAACTCCGTTACCTTGTAACTTTGACCCCAATCCAGAAAACAAGAGAACTCCTGGATCAAGTATTGGGAGAAATTTCCCTTCATAGAGGACTCTTTGATGAAGCTTACCTGCATTTGAATTACACGAAAAGGAAAACCACGAAAATCTCCCGCGGCCAGCCTGCCAGCAAGGGGACTGTCACCCATGATTCGTCTACTACGGAGGATATTACATCGGGACAGTGGTCGGTGCGAGCTGGGGGTGGAATTCGAATCGTCCTGCTATGGCTGGGAGTCGAACCCGGTTCACCTCATTGAAAGAAGAGCTCTCTATTCCTTGAGCCACCACGACTCAAACCCCACTATAATGAACTCTGGATAAAGTAAAAATTTTTCGTGGTTCTGTTCGAACTGCTATGAATTAATGTTATTGCATGCGCTTTTAGTGGACAGCAAAGAAATTGATAGTTTGTTTATAGTGTACTCAAATTTCTTTCTTTTTTGCCGTTATTTAAATAACTACAACAAAGTTTTTAGTTGATGTCATAAGTTCAAAAGTATATAATGTTATTGTCGTCGTAAGCCATGAAGGAAATGGGGGCGATAGTTCCTGTTCAGTTTTGTTTCGACTTTTGCCACACCCATACGTCACACCCGTTCATACAGTGAACCCACAATTACAAGCATTCATTCAGCCACAGATCGTAATTTTGGCCTGAACCAGAGAACGATCAATCTCCAATTCAGTACCTCCAGAGGTGTAATTTGTTATATGAACATGGAGAACCTTTTGACCCGACAGATTTACATTGCAGCAATCACAATTTACTACACGGTGAGTCTTCAGCCGGCTGGATTCGAACCCCCGTTCTTACAAGCGTGAGTCCGACGCACACACAAATCCTAGGTATTGCACAACAGTTTTTTCCCTTTAAAAACTAATTCGAATTAAGTAATTATAACAAATTAATACTGTACTCAAAGAACCCACGACCTCTTGGACATGGGCCCAGTGCCTTACAAACCAGGCTCTCCCGGTCCACAAGTTCATTACATTTAGAATTGCCCAACATCCGGTACACAGGTGAACCTCCTTCACTTTACTTCTGAGTCGTGATGGCTCAGGGGATAGAGCGTTCGCCTTCCAATCAGGTGAACCGGGTTCAAATCCCAACGATGGCTGACTAGCACCAATTACACTGCAAACATAAAATGTTCTCAGTGGTAATTGGATCAGCGGTTAGAGTCCCCTTGCTGTCAGGCTAACCGTGGGAGGTTTTCGTGGTTTTCCTCTCCATGTAACGCAAATGCGGGATAGTTCCATCAAAAGAGTCCTCCACGATGGCAAATTTCTCCCAATGCTCGATCCAAAAGTTCCCGTGTCTTCTGGATCAAGTTTAAAATGACAATGCTACGGAACTGAATATTAGTAGTAGTAAACTCAAAAATTGGGTCGGCTATTCAAAAATTATAACATAATTATAAAATTATAACATAAATTATAAATTATTTGTACAAATTATTTGTATAAATTATTTGTATTATCTTAGTACATATGATACTCTGATAAATCACCCAGAAAGTTGTTTTTCTGGAATAGTATACCGTAGTTAACAGTTCCCCTCATTATTATAAGATCTGGACTTTCTATATTCTTTATTGTACATGTGTTCAAAGCGCACGATAAAACCAATAATAAGTTCAAAATAACTTAGAATGCAAAAGGGTTAAAATTAAGTAAGCTAATACCTTTATTTCATAAAGACAAGAAACGAAATTCAGTTTTTCACAAACATTTTGTTGAAAATTTGTCTTAATGGTTCATGTGACTTTTTTTCCTTGTCGGTATGTTAATTACTTGGGAAAATTAATCAACAACCAATAAGTACCTACCAGATAATTATGGTTGGCGAACTTGGTCCTAGTGCTTTTTTTTGTAAAAGATTTTTTTTATTAAATTTCTGGAAATTTAACACGTTTCTTTGCAAATAACTGCATTAGTTTATTTTTATTTTTGAATAATTTATTTTATTTTTATTTATTTTTTGCAGCAACGACTTTATTATTTATTAATAATTCATGAAACATTAAAATGAAAACTTTTTCACTTTAGTTTTGTTAGACTCTTAATTTTAATTAAAACAGATTTTTACTTTAGTATGATTGGTGAATAAAACCTTAAACTTATTAGCAAAATAAATGCTCGATAACAAAATAAGCAGTTTGAATAATTAAGCATATAAGAAGCATAATGCTTCTTTTTTCAAATGGCATATTTATGCAAACTGAAGAACAAAAATCTTTTTATTCAATTCATTCTAAAGTTTAATACCTATATTTTACTTTCGTATTACTTTCCCACATTTTTATATTCTACTTCTAGAAATTTCATTTTCTTGAAATTATTTATTGCACATTATTATGGTGTGATTATGAGATTAATTTAAATCAGTTGTCTGAATATTAAAACAAACAGTAGAATAAATATATAAGCAAAAACCGAATTTTTTTTTCTCTCTCTTTTGCAGGCGTTCTGGTTTAGCCGAAGATTTTAGAACATACAGTCTAGTTTCAACATTGGTTTCTTTCTCAATTCCTTTAGGGTAAATATTATTTTAAAAATATACACCTTGTTTAGTTATTTTTTTAAAAAAATGAATGCAAGTACTCCAAATGATTCTTTTTGAAGTAAATAGTAGTGTTTAATGGATTTGAAATTCGGAAGCACAAAGAAACAAAAATAAGTATCGAAATATTCTTTTAAAAATTAAAAGAAAAATTTGTCTTGTTTAATGGATAAAATATTAGTTCAATATGTTGTAAGTAATTTAATATATGAGTTTAATATGTTGGCTGCGGCTGCGTCGGCCAATTTGTTCAAATAAAAAATGTGCATGCGCACTGTTAGAAATTTCTCGGAAAAAATGGTTAGATAACAATTTATTAAACGGTTATTTTATTATATTAAATCAACGCAGTCAAATAACCATAAGTAAAATGGTAATCAAACTGTTAAGTTTTAGAAAAATTGTTTATTAACTGTTTTCACCTAATACGGTTAAACAACCGGAATTTTATCGCATCCACTAGAACCATCTCATGAAGCTACTTAGTTCTCCGCAACTGCGTACATATTATAACCGAGCTGGCTTATCTGACAATTTCATGACCAGCAGAACTGTAGTTCGAGTCCTAGTGTTGACACCACACTATTTCCTCCATTCCCTTCACCACATGAAGAATTTTCAGTGTCCGGCATTCTCCAATGCCCATTATCTTACGAAAATCCGAGCTCCTGTGTATAGTTAAATAATAATTTTTTTTTTACATTTTTGAAAAATGCTAGCTGCAAATGGTTAAAAATCCGTATAGTTTTGCATTCATGGTTTTATAACCATACTTTTTGTCAATGGTTTCAAACCATAAAGGAAAGATATGTTCTTTACTGTAAACTTACGGTTAATCAGACAGCTGCCAGTTATTTTACCATAGTTTTAGAATGAAAATTTTAACAGTGTGTGAAATGTTTATATTCATTTTATAAATTCATTTTATATTCATTTCATATTAAAGGCCCCCTGTTTGCTGACGTTCACCTTGATATGAAAGAGTTGAAATTATTCAACTAAAAATATATGAACTAAGAAGAAAACGCTACTTTCCATTAAGATCTATTAGTGAATCTTTTTAAGTAATCATTTTTTGACGCAAGATTTAAAATTAAAAGTTGAAATTTAATATTTTTGATTACCAAACGAGCGGATGTATATTTTAAACACAATTTCGACAATCATTACTATGCGGCTGAAAGTTAACTTCCAAACCATTTAACAAATCTCGTGAAATCGTAATTCATAATAATGTAATTTCTGCTTTTCATAATAATGTAATTTCTGCTTTCATAATAATAATAAATTAATAATAATAAAACATTAATAATAATAAAAATAATAAATTAATAATAATAATTACATAATAATGCATTTAATGTAATTTCCACGTAATAATAAAAGCAACCCTCTTAAACACTTAATTTGGAAAACAAACGAAATCAAAAACGTGATAGTTACAGTACAGGTAAATACCTTTAAATTAGGGATGCAAAAATATTTATAAGAAAACAATAGCTTTATGACTTACAGTCCCTGGCCGAATTGTTAGACACATTATAAGATTCTATGTGAAATTTTTATTATCAGGTGATACTCTATACAGCTTTATTGTTTTCACGTGACTGTTTGCACTTGTTTACATCAGTGTATCAATGGGTTAAATGAGACGATATATAATTCGACGATTAGACAAATTCGACGATATATTATATAACTATTGAATATTTATTTATATCAGGTATTATATTAGTATATTATAATCATTAGACCCAATGATTAGTCACGTTGTTGTTTCTTAATAATGACATGTTTTGCACGAGTTCATAAGCAATACTTTTATATTTAAACAGACACGTAAAGGGTTTTAATACGGGAGAGTTTTTATATACTTCCTATTTGCATTTATTTTTAACGTATTGCATTGCAATGTTTACCCATTGATACACGAGCTTATACAAGTGCAAGCCGCTTTCAGACGCGTAAAAACAATAAAGCTGTATAGTATCACCTGATAATTAAGATTTTTGCATGGGATTTTATAGTGCGTCTAGTAGTTTGGCCAGGGACTGTATATCTATGTTATGCTGATGACAATTGAACCAATATGAAATTTAATGCGGGCAAACTGGATCCTACCATGTTATTTTTCTGTCAGTAAAAATGCACCAATAACAATGGAAAACTACGACACCTACATTAGATTTTTATGTATAGTAAGAAATTGAACTCATTTATAATCGAAGTGATTCATACTTGGACTAATCGAACACTTACGAATCGTTACATTTCATACTTTTTCATTCGAAAATGTTTGTTATTCACGCTCACCCTAAACGTAGGTTCAAATTTATTGCTAACTACACATAATACACAGATCTAAAGAGCTTCTTTTACTCATTTGATGAATATATTACAACTTGACTAGGAAAATTCTTAAAATAGTTCTACATCTTCGTTTAACAAAGTATTTTCATTCCGAAAGAATATTACATCACTTACTACTTAAGCTTCTTAAGGAGTAATTCGCAGCATTCGATTCTCTTACTAAATTCGACGCTCCATTTCTCTCCATATTTTAAAAGAGACTTTTGTTCGATGCGAATGCTCGTTTTCTAACGAAGATATTAGGATGAATTAAGAAACGCCTCTGTTAGCTTCACGTCTTTTCAAATATTACAAAATGGCGCTCAGTAAAATGTATGTATTGATTCTAGCAACGGATTTAAAACTATGTACACAAATAAAATGAAAGAAAGTATATAATATTAAGTGACGATTAATTACAAACGAAATGTAGTAGTCGTTTTATTGCGATTAACCATGGGTCAAATGATTTTTTTTTTATTCTTTAAATAGACTTTTATAAACGCTTTGACACTTCAAGTCATGCGCCAATGCGCCAGAAAAGAGTGAGCAATGTTCAACTTTAAGAGTAAAAATGCATCAAAAGAGTGAGAAAAAAACATGTTTTTATGTTAATATCACACAAAAGAATAAAGTATGATATTTTGCAAGATTTACATAAGTGTAAATGCTTGAATAGATTTCCCCATGTACATGATTTCCCCAAAATTTATATCAAAGGTAAACAAATCTACTTATTTCAAACGAAGCTTCGTGTATGAAATAAAAATATCCATTTTCATGAGATGCTGAATCATTAAAATGAAAAATGTAATTTTCTAATATTTTTCAGAAATGTTTTTACACAAATTTTTACACATATCATAAATTTTCTAATAACTTTTATAAATGTTTTTATACAAGTTTTGACACATATCACTATTTAGAGTTATTTCTACTGACAAACTCATCGAAATTTCTTCATATTAAAAATTGGATGTTTGTTTGCTGAGCCAAAACTATGAGACTTAAAAATGTGAAATTACGAATGAAAGTAGAAAGATGTACAGAGAAAAATTAACATTCAATAATTAGTTCAAAAACTGTAAACTGTTAAGCTTGTAAAAATAAAAAAGCGTGTGGCCCAGCAGCCCACTGAAATGCAAATAAGTTGTTGAAATTTGACGACCATCTTTATCTGTGAATTATGTTCGAGGTTTTTTTTTCTTCAAATTTCAATTTTCTACAAAGTTATTGCAACTTTTTAGTGCTTTGTCGCAAATTATTTTCCACTTTTTTTGCTTTTCATTACATTGCGTTTACATTTTCGATCGGAGCACATAAACTATAAGTTAAAATTTCGAAGAGGTGTATAAAAATATACATGGAGAACTTAGGAAAAAATTGATAATTAGTTACTAGATAAATTCGATAATTAGTTACTAGTTACCGATAACTAATTTAAATTGTTAAACTTTTAATGAAAAGTAACCTTTGAGCAGCTTGTAGGAATGCAACATAACAGTTGAAATTTAACTTGCTGAAGTAACCATCTTTATTTCTGACCTTAATTCGAGTTGTCTTTTTTTTTTTTTTTTTTTGTAATTTCAATCAGTTAGATATAACAATAAAAACTACAATGCTATCAAACACAAACCAAGCCAGACTGAAATATACGACTACGAATTGTCAATCCATTCAAAAGGTACTGTGAAAACAGTTTCGGGGGTTGGCGAGCGTAGCGATCAGAGGTTGAATGGCAATAGGGGAGCCTTCAATTATTCAATGTCAGCCTTCATTTATGGAAAGGTCCCCCACCATAGAATCGAGTTAACATGTCTTATATACCTGTGAATTGGAATTATATTTCTGTAGTAGTAGATGCACTACAGTACTCCTTCGCCACCAGAATTGTATCTGTGATATAGAATTCGATGAACGGATACTCCTAAGTGATTCATTGCTGTTAGTTGAGAAGACGGAAGAGCTGTATTAATATCACCGTACTTTTTAAGTGCTGATCGTGAGAGCTGTATTAAGTTCACGGGCGGGGACGCTTTTGCGTTGCCTTTATCAGTCGAGTGTATACGTTGTATGTGATCGAGACTGAGAAGCAACAGCGTGAGGAGGACAATGTCGGTGTCACAAGTAGCAAGTAAACTGTTCAAGGTGGACCATTCATCAAAGTAGGCGTTTTCAGATCGAAGTGGGAGTTACTGTCAAGGTAGGCGCGTTCGCATCATGTCCGGGTCACCAATGTGAGGGGAGTTGTTATCGACAATGTCAACCTTCATCTATGAAACAAAATGTGCAGCAAAAAATAATAATTTTACTCGCTAACACTATTTTACAACAGCCTCGTGTCGTAGGATAACCCTATTTCAGTGAAACAGTTTATTTTCTCATTCCTAAAACTCTTAATTAAACTCTTAAATTAATATTTTACATCTTTAAAAATTTCAATGTGAATCCGTTATAGCTATCAACAAGTAATCTCTTTCTGATATATTATTCTTAATATTAACTCAAGCGTTAAGATTGAAAAAAAAATTGAGAGAAGTAAATATTTCTGTTTACTACATTTTACAGATAGTCATGATTTAAAGCAGAAAATGTGAAAAAGTATTGGAACGGGAAAAAAAAGCTCCCATTTAGTTGTTTGGCTTTGCTTATATTTATGAGTTTTAAAGTGGAAACTACTTCAGAAAGTTTTGCAGTCTTGGGAACAAATTTCTGATAAATAGCTTTTAGTAAAAAAAAACAGTTCTCATCTATAGTTAGGAATAAACTGTTTTAAGAAAATATAGTTTATATAACGGACCCTCTCATACTTAACAGACATTATAAGATACAAAAAAAAATTGCATAAGAGTCTTTTATCTTAGTTTGACTTGTGATTGTTTAAATTTATTGTTGATATATATTTTGTTGTGGTTCCTAAAAAAAGAATGATGATGGACCCCAGAGGCTCCTTTCACAAAAATATATATGCAAATTAAAAAAAATCAGCGTGCTCTCAAATTTATGAACTTTTCAGGAAATATAAAAAATTTTATATGTAAATTAAAAAAAAACAAACTTGAAAACGAACAAAAATAACTTTTATTGTTGTAAAAATGAAAATAAAATAGTAACATTGTGGGTTTGCGCAGCAATGGAATTTCTATATCCTCATAGCTATACAATTTATTTGCATATACAAAGATGAAATTTCTAATACCGAAGCAAAAGCAGAGAACAAATTGAAATTGCGTAAAAATAGTTTTTAATGTTGTAGAAACAACATTACAGTGAAGAAAAAATTCCTAAATAATTATGGTAAAATTTTATGTAACCAAAAATTCTGATACACCATGATTTTTACAGTCATAATTACTGAATTGTCACCCTGTGCCAGTATGTTATAACGTAAAATCATTCCGGAAAAAAAGTACCTGGTGGTACTTTTTACAGCAATTTAATCAGGAATTTCTCTCAGTGTAGAATACTAGATGTGAGTTTACGCTGCTATGCAATTTTTAGTTAAGTATTATCTGCTTTAGTGATGTAAACAATTCACCAATGAATTCCTGATACCTCCTTATTTTATATATTAGATTTTTGAAAACGAGTACAAAAAAAGTTTTTTTTCGTCTTTAAAATCAATATTTTCTCCCTAGATCCGAACCATTCAATACACAATTCATTGTTAAAAACCTTATAAATATCTCACAATACTTGAAGATTCTCTCAAATGCAAAAACCAATAAACTTTCGAAAACACAATTAATTTTATTTGTACTGCTACGAGTTTATTAATTTTGGTAAAATAATTACTGCTTGCTGAAAATCTACGACTTCGATTTTAACTCTTTTTAAAATAAGTCCGCAATATTGTTCTCTGTGTACTGAATTTCAGTAATAATTTAAAATCTGTCACATTTAAATCACATTTGAAACCGCAGGTACAGTCCTTGCCTAAATTATTAGACGCACTGTAAGATTCTATGTAAAATCTTAATTATCAGGTGAAATGGTTATTGTTTATACACGGCTGAAACTGGTTTGCATTTGTTTACGTTCGTGTATCAATGGGTTAAATGAGACAATGGGTTAACAACTATTATACAGTTGTTTCTCAACTATTATACAGTTATATTAATGGAAAAATAATAGTAAGGAGAAGACATGGTCTTGTTTGTAATTTTTTGACGAAATTTATTTTTTTCAATTGGTTTAAATGCTGGCCAATAAACTTTCAATAATTCCTTATTAGACTGGGTATCATCTATTTCTTTATGGGGGGTTTATGTAAGCAAAATAAAACTGGTGCGAATTCCAGCTCATTTTGACTTCGAGATTGTTTTTTCTGCGTTACATTTTCATCTTCATTTATTTATTTTTTTAAAAAAATTTAGTAATAATACCCATGCCCCTTAGCAGTGACATATATTTCAGATTTTTTTCTTCTTTACTTTTTTAATTTTGTTCTTTATATTATTATAAAAGTTAGAAAATGGTTTTTTTATTATTAAAATAACATTTTAAATGCAATAACTACTGTACTTAGAATTTTTACACACACATAAAAAAGTAATGGATTACACGCACATCTTATTCAATGAGAGCAAATGAAACAAAATGTTGAAACTAAATATGATATAACTAATGTAAAAACACAACAATATGATTTCCAAAACATAAATTTTACAAATCTTTTACAGTGTATACCAAAATCCCCACCCACATTTCCCTCCTAATCAGTGAAGTCGTAATCGGTGAAAAACTAGGAGCACTCATGCCATCTATTAGGAAAATAGCGAATTAAGTATCCTAAAGTAGAAACGAACACAGCTCGGGCTTCACAAAATAGAAACGTTAATTTTCTCCTGCCCGATATCAGTTCGGGCATCACAAATACTGCACGTAAGAGTTGCCTGAACTGGATTCGGCTGACACTGGCAAAGGGGTTAAAATATAAGAAAAAAATTACTATAGTTTAAGGAGGTTAGAGGAGTATTTTTTTTTTTAAAAAATTAAGTCTTCAACTTATCAATTTCATTTTTAGAAGTGTAAAAAAATTCGAAATTACTAATTAGTTTAAATGTTCTCTTCTCTTCTTATGAGACAAAAATATTAGTGTGCAAAGAGTTAGCACTTTTTTTCTCTTCATATAAAATGTAAAAAAGATTTTTTTGACACTGTAAGAGATTAGTAATAGCTTACGGATCGCAATATATAATAAAATTTAAAGCAAAATTTTATTTATTTATATTTTGAAATTAGACCAACCCAAGTATAACAGCAAATTTGTATGTTTCAGAAATCTGTTCGGTGGCGTTACAACCGGAATTATGACGGAAAATTTGGGCATGCGCCTCTCTACCACAGTTTATGGCGGAATATTCTTATTTCTGGTAAACAAATATTTTATTATTAACTTTTGTTTAGAAGTATTCTTCTCGAATGTTGTTTAACAAATTTAATCTGAGGTCATTTCATGGTTAGGATATTGTTTAGCTCATTTTGCGAATAAATGAAATAGATATTTTAAGTAAAATAATTTATATTTTAAGATATTATATCATCAAGATATTATTAAGATAATAGATATTATTTGATTTTCATTAAGTGAGAATGATTCTTTAATTTTTAAGACTAAGACTTATGACTTTTCTGAAAGTCTAAATATAGATTATTTATAATAATTAAAGTGATCGTTTCGTGCGAGACGAAGATGAAATTGTGTACATACAGTTCCTGCACAAATTATTAGACGCACTTTAAGATTCTATGTAAAATCTTAATTATCAGGTGATACTCTATACAGCTTTATTGTTTTTTCATTACGGTTTGCACTTGTTTACGTTAGTGTATCAATTGATTAAATTTGGCGATATATAATATGAATTCGAATCGTTTTTAGTTAGACGATGTATAATGTATATTCGAATTGTTTTCAGTTCAAAAGTAAGCTTAAACAGGAACCAACATTTCACAGCTTTAAACCGAGTTCTTGTAGCTTTGTCTTTGTAGCGTAAATCACGCCAACAGATACGTGGCATCTAAAATAAAAGCGAGCATGCGCAGTTTCTTCAATCTTACGTAGGGGAGCATACAGAAGCTAACGTAAAAGTACGACATCTTCCTATTATTTCTGGATGTCTAATTTGCTTCATTCTTATCTAAGTCATATACGGACGTTTTTTGTGTATTAAATTTTCTAAATAGTTGAAATCAAAGGAATAATAATTGTATATAAATAATAATTAGAATTACTGCACAGTCCCTGACCAAATTATTAGACGCACTATAAGATTCTATCGAAAATCTTAATTATCAGGTGATACTATACAGCTTTATTGTTTAAATGCGGTTGAAACTGGTTCACACTTGTTTATGTTCGAGTATCAATGGGTTAAGATTTGCAATGCAATACGTTAAAAATAAACACAAATAGGAAGTATATAAAAAAAATCTCCGTAATAAAAAACCCATTACATGTATGTTTAAATATAAAAGTATTGCCTATAAACTCGTGCAAAACATATAATTATTAAAGCACTACAATGCGTCTCATAATTTGGCCTAATTATTATAATATACTAATATAGTACTATATTTGTATAATATCTAATTTATCCAATCGTCTGATTTATATGATATATCGTCTATTTTAACCCATTGATACACGAACGTAAACAAGTGCAAATAGTCGCGTAAAAACAATAAAGCTGTATAGAGTATCACCTGATAATTAAGATTTTAAATAGAATCATATAGTGCGTCTAATAATTTAGCGTAGTTGTATTATCTTTTGTTATGTGATTTTCGATAATTCAAGTATACTACATTTCTCCTGAAAGTTTGTAACTTGTACTAAATCTCTCCTGAATACTTAAAATAATTATTAAGTTCATAATCTGTATAGTCTCTTAATCATCCATGTAAACCGATTTTTTTTTCGTTTTGTGACAGCCATTTCTTTTTCCTATTTCTTTCTGTAGGCTGTTATATGTCTCATGGTCCACTTCTACGAGCCCTACCTTCATAAGAAGAAACAAGAAAAGAAATGGCGTTGGATGAAGCAAAATCTGGGCGAAGAGATGCCCCTGGTGAAGAAAGACCCGTCTTCCGGGTACAAACCACTCGAGAACGGGCGGATTCCATCTCAAAGCGATGCCTTGCTGAGTCACTGCATTGTGCCTGTGAGCGAAAAGAATGACGTCATTCTCAGTGATAACAAGTCAAAACTTGAATGGCTGGACGATCCCGCTCAAGCTAAGAACTTCTGGTTAACGTAACAAAAAAGAAAAAGGATTCCAAATGAAGTGTTGAAGAGTTTATTGTATACTTTGTATTATAAATATATATATTGCAACAAATTGTTTATTAAAAATGACTGTTTTTAGTAGTAGTAGTAGTTAATTTACATCACACTAGAGCTGCACAATGGGCTATTGCTGAAGGTCTGGGAAACATCCATGTGCATGATCGGAAGACATGCCATCACAATTTTGATCCTCTGCAGAGGGGATGACACCCCCGCCCTATGACCTGCACGCGAAGTCGAGCACTTTACGGTAGAACAGTTTAACGAGGACCCATACCGCACCGCATACCCAAGTGGTCACCCACCCGCACACTGACTGCAGCCAGTGATGTTTGACTTCGGTGTGCTGTTGGGAACCAAGTCTTAACGATCAGTCCACTGCGGGATGACTTTTTAAAAAAAACCTGATTTATGTGCAGTTATTAACGTAGCATTCCTCACACATTTGATATTATTTTGAAATGTTAGACGTATATTTGTACTGATATTATACGTTATGAAATTGAAACTTTCAAGTAAGATAAAACTTCATGAAAATGAAATAAAGTCGAGAAACATTTCCAAATTAAGCTATAGAAAAAAATAAATTTTCAATTTTTTACTTGTTTTTAGCATCACAATCTTTTAGAATTTCTCAAAATATTACGTATTTTTAATGTATTCGTGGATCAAATGATACCGGGCAACACATTTCATCGAAACTGAATTTAATTTCCTAGGTTTATACCCAAATTAAAAATATCTGTGTTCCATTAAAATTTTATTTATTTAAAAAAAAGTCCCCCTGAAGGTAGTGACATAATTTTTTTAATGTTTGTAATGTATTATTGTCTCCGATTACCCCCAGATGGAACCGTCTCATTACAAAGAAACAAGCTCAGGATTCTCATTGATTTAATGTATCTAGTAAGTTGAATTGTTAAATCACTTAATATTTAATTTTTGGTGCAACTGTATTTTATTTTGAAGGCATGTTTAAACACAATTAAATTAAAATTGATAAATCAAAATAATCTAAAATATAAAAAATCAACGTCCCCTCCCCAGCGGTAAAATTATCAAACGTTGATTGGTCCGCGGTGATCAAAAGGTTGGGGAACACTGCTGTATATGACCAGTTGTTTTTCAAAGGTCACTGAACACGAATGTTATTAAAACTGCAAATAATTTAAGAAATTTTTCTAAACATTCACGTCACGTTACTTTTTGCGAAATGTATAATCAATTTTTAAAATTTTTTATGACTATTTCGAGAACCACACCTGCGAAAATGCAAAATGAGAGAAAAACAATTAAAAATAAGCGATAAACAGTTTAATTCAGTAAAATAAAAAATATTATTTATTCATTTATATCACATAAAATGAATATGCTATAAATTTTCACAAATGTACATATATTATCTGTATGCAGTGTGACACACTATTGATTTTTATATATCAAATGCATAAAACTATTTACATTCATTCAACATATGTGTGTACACATCTAGAGACAATTTATTCTCAAAAATAGGTGATTATTTAGGTAACACAACAAGTAATATGAATACATACACATCTATACATATATTTTAATATATCGATCACATTCTTTTTAAGTGCAAACATCTTTTAAGGAAGCTCTGAAGTTAAATCAAAGAGGGAAAGCCTAAGAGAGAGAGATCGCTATAACGGGAGTCGCTATTCGAAGAGAGCATATAGAAACACACCTTTGTTTCACATTTAAGAAATATATGTAAACATCAAATACTTTTTAAAAGAGTCGTTTGACCGAGAAATTTGGTAGATTAAGCTCAGTATAAAAATGTAAAAATTTATACTTGTTTGAACCAAATGGGGTGCCTCAAGAAAAATTTTGAGTGACATATTATAAAAGATTAAGATGACGTTATAACGAGGGAGAAACTTATCATGGCAAATTCTGGCTCACCTTTATTATTATTTTAAGGTTTAAAATGTGAAAAAAGAAGAATGATAAAAGCTTCTTCAAAATATCAAAATGCAGACAAATGACAGTCTCTGGCCAAATTATTATGCAAGATTCTATGTGAAACTTTAATTATTCTATGATACTATACAGCATTATTGTTTTTATGTGACTGAAACCTGTTTGCACTTGTTTATCTTCAAGTATCAATGGGTCAACATTGCAATGCAACACGTTAAAAATAAATACAAACAGGAAGCATATAAAAAATTCCCCGGAATAAAAACCCATTACATGTAAGTTTAAATATAAAAGTATTGCCTATAAACTAGTGCAAAACATGTCATTATTAAATCACTACAGTATGTCTCATAATTTTATCTAATTATTATAATATACTAATATAATACCTGATATAATAAATATTCTATATTTGTATAATTTATATTCTAATTTATCCAATCGTCGAATTTATATTATATAACGTCTAATTTAATCAATGGATACACAAACGTAAACAAGTGCAAACAGCCGGTGTAAAAACAATAAAGCTGTATAGAGTATCTTCTGATAATTAAGATTTTACATAGAATCTTAAAGTGCGTCGAATAATTTGACCAGGCACTGTATTGCATAATTATTTAGGGTTATGCAAATTATTGCAAGTTATTAATGAAATTTTTTTTCACCATTTGAAACTTTATGGTTTATCAGAAGTTAATTTTTCTATTCTTCCTATTTTTTTACCAATAGAGGTGAACAGAGGTTAAAATACCAATTAATGGGAAAAAAATTCTACCATGAAAAAATCTTCCCGCGTGATTGTGTCCTCTTTATACGTACTCAATGACAAATTTTGTCTTGCTACCATTTCGTTCAACGATATTTTTCCCTTTCAAACAGTTTTAAAAGTTTAAAAAAGACTTATATATCAATGTAGATATGATAATTTAGTATTATTGTAAGAAAAGTGAGATGGGCCTTGGCCCTCCATGGGCTGTCACGCGACTGAGTTTAGTTTAGCTTAGTATTATTATAAACAAAAGGTGAAACACTCAACATTGAAATTTGTCAGTTTGTTTTCCTTCATGGCCATTTAGAGAAACATTTTCAATTTATTACTTATAAAACATGTTTTTTTAAAACCATTCTTTTGCCCTTGTAACTGTATTACTCGCAAATACTGCAAAATATTAATTATTTTATACTTTTAAATTACAATGGGGTGGACATTCAGTACAATTCATAATCTACAAAAACAATATTGAGTGGTAATTGCATCCATTACATAAGAACACGCAATAAGCATGGAAATATTTAGTTTTCAAACTTAAAACGTTAAAGAAAAAAATCTAAAAATAAACAGGTTTCAGATGCAGTGCAAAATAGGTACGTCTTCTGACAACCTAACCCATTACCATCTTTAACCCATGAACTTTAGCTCATTACCATTATTGCGAAATCTTCACTGGAATTATTTAGATTTTTCTCCGAATTTGAAGTTTTTATAAAATGCCTTAGGACAGTTCTACGGTAGAGGAATAATAAAAATTGATATTTTATACAGTTCTTTTTTATGAATATGAATAAAATGATCTTTTTCTATTGACATTTAATAAATTATTTCAAAAAATTGATACATATTTACAATGTATTTTCTCCAGCAAATAGGCAAATATATTGGTTAAATGGATGGGCTAGGAACTGTACAAATTTGCGAAATTATGCTTTTTAAGCTTTGTTGCTTCCGAGTTCTAAACTTGGAAGTAAATATGTCTTAAAGTTCTCTACAAAATGGCGGTACATTCGTTTTCTTCGTTCCATTCAAAGGAAACGATCGCACTTGCCAAATCACCCGATTCACTGCTGTATCTTGAATAATAATTAGTAAACTGGCATAAATTTTGCCGTTGGGGGTATTTTTAAGTAATAGGTCATTAAAATAAACGAACTTGGGGAAAAATTCTAAGTATATGGATGGCTAATATCATGACTAATTTAAAGCGTTTAAATGATTTCGACAAGATGGACTGTAGCATCTATTCCCTCATTGCATCTAAATCAAAATAACTACTGCAGTCAAATCACTGGATTCATTAACGAACCCTCAATAATTAGGAGACAGGTATTAATATTTAAAATAATGAATGTTTATGTATTTTTAAACAAAAAATTCATTGAAGTGTGAGAACAAAGAAAACTCGAAATATAGAACGAACATAGGACATTATGACTTATTGAAAGCATTTATAAAGATGCGGTAAGTGTGTGAATTTCATTGGATTTTCAATCATTTAAGGCTGCCCATCAAAATATCGACTATTAATGCAGTCTCTGGCCGAAACTATTAGATGCACTTTAAGAATCTATGTAAAATCTTAATTATCAGGTGATACTCTATACAGCTTTATTGTTTTGACGCGGCTGAAACCGGTTTGTACTTGTTCGTGTATCAATTGGTTAACATTGTAAATCAATACGTTAAAAAAATAATATATTAATGCAAATAGGAAGTATATAAAAAATCTTCTAAATAAAAACCATTTACATTTGTGTTTAAATTTAAAAGTAATGCGTATAAACTCGTGCAATTATTAAAACACTACAGTGCGTCGGATAATTTGGTCTAATTATTATAATATACTCATATAATACCTGATATATTAAATATTATACATTTTTATAATATATCGTCTAATGTATCCTATCGTCCAATGTATCCTATCGTCTAATTTATATTATATATCGTTTGTTTAAACCCATTGATACACTAACGTAAACAAGTGCAATCAGTCACGTAAAAACAATGAAGCTGTATAGAGCAGGGCTTCTTAAACTGTGGGTCGCGACCCCCAGGGGGGTCGCGAGACTACTGAAAGGGGGTCGCAAAGATCTGATACTTTTCAATCATTATAAATAAAATTTTAAAATTAGTATACACAAAATCATACAAAATACTATTGTAGCTTTATTATAACTATTTTTTGAAAAAAGTGGCAATGCAAAACTGTTATGTAGGGCCTATAAATGAAAATATGGAAGTAGCATTTAAAATAATAAATACAACGCGCTCCTCGATTTTCAACTGAACGTTCGACATTGATGTCTGGCCGCCGGCGTCAGTGTTTGCATGATAACTTAGTGATTATAAGTACCCAGACGCCGCGTCGCCTTGCAGCTTACACATACAATACGGAAGCATAATCAAGCTAGGCTAGGCGAATCGGCATATTATTTTTATAAAAGAATAATAAAAAAAATTAAATGAAAGCTTCTTTTTCGGCGTCTTTGTGATACGGTGCCTTTGTGCGCTGCACACTTTGAACACGCCATGCGTCGGGGTTGATCTGATCGTAATTTGTTGTCATTGCACTGGTAAAGATTCAAGTGTAGTTATTTTTCTGTTTGTACTTCAGTTTGGACTCAGCTTTGTCTTCGTAGTGACATGTGTGTATTTACTGTGTAATTTTCAGTTGGTGTTTTTAATTATTACGTTAAAGTTCAACTACATTTTGTTTAATTATTTATTATTATTTAACCATCATGGATAAATGGCTAATTAAAATTCCAACTAATAAGTCTGCCACGCCGTCACAACCAAGTTGCAGTGCTTCAAATCCGACTTCTAGCAAAACAAAAAAAAGAAAATATGACGAATCATATTTGCAGTATGGCTTCACATGCTCTTCTCACAACAATGAAGAACAACCAGTGTGCTTAATTTGCAAAGAAGTTTTGGCTGCAGAAAGCATGAAACCGTCAAAACTGCAACGACATTTGAATACTAAACATGCAACGTTATCAAAAAAGCCAATAGAATATTTTGAGCGTCTTTTGCAAACATCAAATAAAGAAAAGAACACTTTGGAGAAGTATGTTACTTTGAATGATAAATATCTATTGGCATCGTATGAAGTTTCGTATTTGATAGCAAAAACGAAAAAGCCTTTTACTATTGGAGAGCAACTTTTACTACCTGCAGCTATAAGAATGTCTGAAATTGTTCATGGAAAACAGTATGCTGCTGAAATTAGTAAAATTCCATTATCAAATGACACTGTGTCCAAAAGAATTTCAGACATTAGCAATGATCAATTTCAACAGCTTCTTATGAGGCTTAAAGACAGCTCAAAGTTTGCAATACAACTGGACGAGTCGACAGACATTTCAAAAATGGCACAGTTGTTACTTTTTGTAAGATATATTTATGAGGGAAGCATTCATGAAGATATACTGTTTTGTCGTCCTCTGGAAGGTCATACTCGTGGAAAAGATATATATAAAAAAGTAAATGAGTTTTTTGAAAAAGAAGGATTAAATTGGAAAAATTGTGTTGGTATGTGCACGGACGGTGCTGCAGCAATGACCGGACAAGATCTTGGTTTTACAGCATTTGTTAAAGCTGGAAATGATCATATTACATTTACACATTGTATGATTCACCGAGAGGCACTTGTTGTTAAAAAAATTGCACCAGAATTAAACACTGTGTTTTTTGATGCAGTCAAAATCATTAACTTTATTAAAAGTCGAGCACTTAATAGTCGATTGTTTAAAAATTTGTGCATTGATATGGATTCGGATTATACAAGTTTATTGCTACATGCTGAAGTTAGGTGGCTATCAAGAGGTCGAAGTTTGAAACGATTATTAACTTTAAAAGATGAAGTTCTTATATTTCTAACAGAGCAAAATTCTAATTTGGCCGATTATTTTCAAGATAATTTATGGCTTCTCAAGCTATGCTATTTGGCAGATATTTTTGATAAAATCAATGATATGAATTTATCAATGCAGGGTGTCTGCGTTAATATATTAATGTTAAAAAATAAACTTGAGGCCTTTGTTAAAAAAATTCTTATATGGAAGAACAGAGTGGAAAGTGGATCGCTCGAAATGTTTCCATTTACTGACGAGTATATAATTAGTAACAATATTTCAAAAAAAGATACTCCTATAACAAAAATTATAGTTAATCATTTGAAGGATATGGAAGTTTACATGCATAGGTATTTTCCCAATGATATCGATACACAACAATGGATTTGCAATCCATTTTCAATTGAAATGGAAGAAATTAATTTTTTAAACTTAAAAGCACAAGAAGAATTTGCCGAATTAACAAGTGATACTACCTTGCGACTTAGATTTTCTCAAGTGCCTGTGCATGAATTTTGGATAGAAATCAAATCAGAATATCCCCTACTATCGGAAATGGCAATGAACAAATTACTGCCATTTTGTACAACATATTTATGTGAATCAGCCTTTTCCACATTAACTTACATAAAATCAAAATACCGTTCAACTTTAATAAACGTTGAAAATTTATTACGATCTGCACTAACTCAAATTGAGCCTAGATTTAATTATTTGTGTAAAAATAAACAATCACATCCGTCACATTAATATTGTTTGATGTTAATAATATGTTTTTATTAAAAAAATTGTTACAAAAGTTTATTTTTTCTATTGAATATATAGATATAGTTTTATGTTTTCTTATAAAAAAATTGTTACAAAAGTTTATTTTTTCTATTGAATAAATATATATATAATTTTATGTCATTCTATTTATTGTGTTTTATTACGACCGATATCCCGTCAACGTTTCCAATTATATATATGTGAAATGAATGGGTACGTATTCTTTAATCCTTATTTTATTTACATTGTAAAATAGTGCGATATTACATCTACATCTACGGTTAATATATATTTCATTATATGGAGGAGGGGGTCGCTTAAAATTTCCTAAGCTTGAAGGGGGTCGCTATATAAAAAAGTCTAAGAAGCCCTGGTATAGAGTATCACCTGATAATTAAGATTTTATATAGAATCTTAAAGTGAGTCTAATAATTTTGCCAGGGACTATATATACAAGTATTATATTGCTTGAAAAGTTTACAGTATCTGAGACAGACGTTTAAAAAAGTTCACATCCTTTTTCTTATTTTTGATGTGGCACATTTGTATGGTACTTAAACCAACGTTAATAGCGTGAATTGAGAAGATAATCTGAACCGGAAAATGTTCCAGGTGTGTTATTTAAGTAACGCGATAGGTAGGGTAATAAAGTACAAATATCACATCTTTACGACTTGTTTATTTTTCTTTACTTGTAAGATCGTAAAACGTAAGTTCTACGTGTTTATCGAAAGAAGATCAGTTTAGGAAAGTGAGAAAATGGAAGTTCGTAGTTTTCTTCAATCCCACTTGGTTTCAAGATTATCTTAAGTACTCGAGTAAGAAAATAGCGAAAGTTTAGAGAGCTTTTCAATACTTTACAACGTTTTAATACAAGGGCCTGATTTTTTAGAGCTATTTTATGTAGAAAAATTTTGTGTGTGTTTTTTTTTTAAATGTCAGTAAGATTAACTAGTTTTATTACAAATTAAAACCTACATCTTAAACATGAATTTATTTATTCATAATTGTCTAAGGTTTAGTAGAGCTGTATATTATTTTTGAAATATCTTGTTTTAATATTTTATTTTTAATGACTTAAAACGCGCGTAACATAAAGTTTTAGTTTTAATATATTTCTTTATGATCTGGATATTTTTAAATGCATATAAATGGGATCTTTTTATGTGATCGCTTTTGATTTAGATTCAAAAAATGTAGATTAAGAGATTTTTACAAAAAAAAAAAAACGAATTTGTAGAATTTAAAAAGAAAAATTCAAGAACAAAAAAAAAGCGATGGAACGGATTATTGACAAATAATGATAAACTACATCTTGGTTTATGATAGTTCAATATTTTGTTACGAGATAGACTTTTTCTACACAAAGTCACAATCAAATGGTTTCGCCAAATAAAACCAATGTAAGGAATTCCTAACGTCATGTTGGTTTAGGTCGATAAGAAATAATTTTGACATTTGATCAAAGACTAAAAGTACAAAAGTGTCTTGAACGTCTTAAGAATGCAGAAAAAAATTAATACGTTGAAATGAATAAAAATAAAGTTTAAAAAAATGTACGAAGGGATTTATGAAAATGGACGACATTACATTGTGAATTTAGTTTATTTTCAAGAGCAATTTTCATAAAAGAGGTTTGAATAAATGGAATCAGATGCTGGGTTAATTTTTAAAATAGTTATGTTCACTTTGTTAAGCACGAATTTTGGGCTGCGTTCATTTTCTTAAATACGCATTTTGAGTTTGGTCCATTTTCTCAAACACGCAATTTAAGCAATATCTAGAATAAAAAACTAGTCGATGAAATAAATCTAGAAAAGTATGTTACATTCTTTAACACTTTTAAAACGGTAAAAGCGCATACATGCATGCATGTGAATTAATTATTTTACTATTTTTTTACGTTAGCTATAAAAAATTCCGCCATTTTAAAGTTGTGTGGTCTTCTGCAAATTAGAATAATTCAAATCAATTACAAGATTTTGGACACCGAGATACTTAAAAATGGTGTATTTGTTTGTAAAAACTTACTTACTGCTGTTTTGTTTATTAAACATGGGAATAATATGTTGAAAATTTTAAACATGTAAAAGCAGTATTTTGAAATTTATTCATATAGACAGAGCGTTTTTTTTTAAGTGTTAATAAATCGCTTATTTTTTTCTTTCTTTTTGAAAGGTCTGCTTTTGTGGGACGTGACGTTGCAGTTGCATGTCAAAGAACAACTTGGAGAATGTTCGAACCACCCCTCTCGTGAATGAACCATTTCTCATTAAAGTAAAAACCGTATAGAATGGGGATGTGTACATGTCACGTGATGCGAAAACGCAAAAGCAAGATCATCGTCGAATGTTTGACTTTCGTTTTGTTCTCGTTCTTTCTCCTTTGTCTCTTTTTAAACTTCACTTTTATCTAAACATTTTATACTTACAGTCCCTGGCCATATTATTAGAAGCCTTATAAGATTCTATGTAAATTTATAATTATCAGATGACACTGTACAGCTGTATTGTTTTGATTCGGATGAAACCGGTTTGCATTTGTTTAAGCTCCTCTATCAATGGGTTAACATTGTCATGCAATAAGTTACAAATAAATACAAATAGGAAGTATACAAAAAATCTCCTGCATAGAAACCCATTGCATGTATGTTTAAAGGTAAAAGTATTGCCTATAAACTCATGGAAATCATGTCATTATTAAAAAACACTACAGTGCGTCTCATAATTTGATCTAATTATTATAATATACGAATATAATACCTGATGTAATAAATATTCTATATTTATACAATATATCGTCTAATTTATCCTATCATCGAATTTATATTATATATCGTCTTATTTTATATCGTCTTATTACCGGTTTCAGTCACATAAAAGCAATAAAGCTGTAGAGTATCATCTGCTAATTTAGATTTTGCATAGTGCGTCTTATAATTTGGCAAGGGACTGTATTGAATGACTTATTAAAATTTAAATTGAAAAAGTGAATTTTTAGAATTCGGTATGAGGAAGTTTTTACGCAATATTAAATCACTTCTTTCGATGCGAATCAGAATAAATAATTAAAAAATTTGTTCAAAATTTGGCGTTTGATTTAACATTCGTTTCTAACTTCAAAATGTTAAAACAATTTGAGGCATTTTAACAATATAAAAGCTGAAAAGAATGTTGATTGCTGGAAGGTTAATGAAACATTCATTTATTTTGCTGCTTTCCTCATAATTGTATTTTGTTAATTTGTTTCCCATTTGAACATAAAACGTTTTTGTTGCTTTGTTTAAGTAAGAACTAGAATCATTGCCCTCAGAATCCAACTTTTTTCCACTTCCAAAATTTCTAAAAATTAATCTTATTAAAAGTCATTAATATCAATTAATTGGGCGATAATATTCTCTAATGCAACTAGTCAAATTATAAATTAATTTTTCAGGATGCTGTCTGAAAATCTAATCAAATCATTAATTAAGATTTCATTAAGAGTGTATTCATGCACGACTTTATCATTATGAAAGCAGTAATTCAAATTTTAGTAAGAAGGATTTCCTTAAGTAGGCATTAATTATAATTACTTTGGCATTATTTTAAATCTAATAAGTGATTTCAAAGCATTCCGTGGATAAGATACATAAATGATTTCAGCGTCAAAAATTTACTAAACGCTAGAAAAACATTTATTTAGAATAAACCTCATAGAATGACTAAGTGTCCAATTATTATTCGGAAAAAGTTATATTGAAATATTTATGAAATCAGGAAAGACGGAAAATGATAAACTTTCTTTAATTCGAAACTTATTCCTTTTCCGCAAAATGAAAGAATTATAGAAAACTATATAATCATTTTGAAACTCCATATGCCTAACTATTGAGTTAATATAAAATCTCCAAAGTCAGTACTTAAACCTTTCATAAAAATACCGTACTATATCAAACTTTGATTTTTCACACATTTGTGGAATATTTTATTTTATTTACAGAAGAAGAAAACGAATTCCTTTTTAATTAATCTTCGAAATTATTTGAATTTCGTTGCATATAGTAAGCGTCAACATTAACTTACAATAAGCATATTAATTAGTTTAAATAATTATAATAAATAAAAGTAAGTGAGATTTCGCACTCTCGCGCTGCAATCCGTACTTTCGTGCACGTACACTGTTAGAAATTTCTCGGAAAAAAGGGTTGAATAACAATTTATTGAATGGTTATTTTACCATATTTAATCAACGCAGTCAAATAACCATAAGTAAAATGGTAATCAAACTGTTAAGATTGATAAAAACTGTTTATTAACTGCTTTCACCTGATACTGTTAAACAACCAGAATTTTTATCACATCCACTAAAACCACCTAATGAAGCTACTTCGTTTTTTGCAACTGAGTACATAGCCGAGCTGGCTTATCTGTGAATCTCATGCCTGGCAGTACTGGAGTTCGAGTCCTAGTGTTGACATCACACTATTTCCAGCCATTCCCTTCAACACATGAAGAATTTCCAGTGTCCGGCACTCTCCAATGTCCATTACCTTACGAAAAGTCGAGCTCCTATGACCAGTTAAATATTTTTACATTTTTGAAAATGCTACTTGTAAATTGTTAAAAAACCTGTAGTTTTGTATTGATGGTTTCATAACCATACTTTTTGTAAATGGTTTCAAAACCATAAAAGAACAAAATGTTCTTTACCGTAAACTTTACGGTTAATCGGATGGACAGACGGCTGCCAGTTATTTTACCACAATTTTAAAATGAAAATTTTAACAGTGTAGGTGCGCAAGTTCTGTATGTTGCTTTGTAGTCATTGCGTTGTGTAGAACTTACGTACATGCTGGATGTCACGTGAGCGTACGTTAAGTCCTTTGAAGGAATTTTTCGCAACAAAGAGAGTTTTAAAGAATTACACGCACCCTTAAAATGCTCAAAAAATAATTTTTCAGAACAAAAGTAATTTTAGTCAGCCACTGAAACGGTCTAATGGAAGCGCTGTTAATGGCGATTAACCCATAGCATTAAATGGAGTGATTAACCCATTGTACTGGGTGGCGCGTCTTGGAAGATTACTATATTCAAAGCTAGGCAGCCTATTCGAGATCAGGAGTCGTGGATAATAATAAGAATAGTAATAATATACAATGAAATATGAAGTCCTAAGTTTCACTTAAATTCGATTAATATTAACGGCATTGAGCTCGATAGTGGTTAAAGTATAGCATGCGATGATTCTGGTAGTTCCCGGTGGCAATTTGTCTGGGTAGTAACTGGAGTACCGGAGACAATGCTGGCAACATTACCAGCATAATTGCATTGCTCTCGAAACCGTTTAGTCCACGGCACTCTACACTCTCTGGCCAAATTATTAGGCGCACTATAAGATTCTATGTTATATCTTAATTATCAGGTGATACTCTATACAGCTTTATTGCTTTTACACAGACTGTTTGAGATTTGTTTACATTCGTGTATCAATGGGTTAACATTTTAATGCAATACGTTAAAAATGAATACAAATAGATCAAAAATCTCCTGAATAAAAACCCATTACATGTGTGTTTAAATATAAAAGTATTGTCTATAAACTCGTGCAAAACATGTCATTATTGAAGAACTACAGTGCGACTAATAATTTGTTTAATAATTATAATATACTAATATAATGCTTGATATAATAAATATTATACATTTGTATAATATATCGTCTAATGTATCCAATCGTCGAATTTATATTAGATATCGTCTCATTTAACCCATTGATACACTACCGTAAACAAGTGCAAACAGTCGCATAAAAACAATAAAGCTGTATAGTGTATCACCTGGTAGTTAAGATTTTAGATAGTATCTTATAGTGCCTCTAATAATTTGAACAGGAACTGCGTAGCAAAAATAGGTAAAAATGAAATTTTTTTTCCTTCGTTTTATTTGAAGAAGATTTCACTTTATTCTCCATTCAGTAGATCCCGGTTAAGCAGTTCAAAAGACAGTTTCGTAACATTTATCATTTTGATACCCTAAATATTAACATATAAATTGTTTTAAAGTAAAAAAAAGATTTATATGAAATTTAAAAAAAGTTAAAAGCTTGGAAAAAAATATAACAGAAATTTTTTTTTTTGCTTTGGACATTAAAAACGGGGTATGTTTTATTAGGAGTTATTAGCAAAAGTCCCTAAATAATACAGTAAGGAAATAGCTTCAAACTGTTTCCGTTAGGTCTTCTATTTCAAAACTAAAAGCCTTAAGAATTTTATTATTTTTTGAGCTTTAAGGGTGCGTATAAATAATTAACATTCTAATAACGAATTTTGTTGTCATAAAAGCCTATACTCAACAATCATATACACAAACATCAACGACAAAGTCTTAGGATTATTTCATGCAACCTTGTGTTAGCAAACAACATTTGACCAAAGTTTTAAAATAGTGTCTCTTCATTTTCTCACTCTGTAATGCACACATTAATAAATGTAGCAAAAGTATGAGTTACTCTTCCTATAGATGGTTGACCGTGTGTCGTTAGGCACAGATGTCGGTGGGGGGTTAAAATTCGTCGTAAGACGTCCGGGTTACTACTTCCGATTGATTTTTACGTCTACAGTCCCTGGTCAAATTATTAGACGCACTCTATGATTCTATGTGAAATCTTAATTATCAGGTGATACTCTATACAGCTTTATTGTTTTTACACAGACTGTTTGCACTTGTTTACGTTCGTGTATCAATGGGTTAAATGAAACGATATATAATATAAATTTGACAATAGGATAAATCAAACTATATATTATATAAATATGGACCATTTATTGACTGCCGGTGGCTGAGCGGTAGCGCTTCGCGCTGTCGTGCCACAGGTCCCTGGTTCGGTTAGTCCCAAGGTTGAAGGTTAGAGCCTTTCATCCCCTCAGTGGGTCGATAAATGAGTACCAAGCATGCGTGGGAACTAAACACTGGGGGTTCCACGTTCGGCTGACCACCTGACCGGAACATCTGCTCCTGCACCCCAGAGCCCAAGGTCAAGAAAACTGAGATGGCCATAGTAGGCCTTGGCCCTCTATGGGCTGTCGCGCCGCTGAGTTTAGTTCTAGGACTATTTATTATATCAAGCATTACATTAGTATATCACAATAATTAGATCAAATAATTAGACGCATTGCAATTTTTTAATAATGACATGATTTGCGCGAGTTTATAATCAACACTTTTATATTTAAACATACATGTAATGGGAAATTCAGGAGATTTTTCATATACTTCCTATTTGTATTTATTTTGAACCTATTGCATTACAATGTTAACCCATTGATAGAGGAGCGTAACCAAATGCAAACCGGTTTCATCCGAGTAAAAAACAATACAGCTGTATATTATCATCTGATAATTATAATTTTACATAGAATGTTACAGTGTGTCTAATAATATTGAAAGGAACTGTTAAGTTTTTGTGAGAGTTTTCTACGTTTTGAAGGAAAAATTGCAAATGAAGGAAGTGTGCAATTCTGCATACTTTCCATTGTTGCTTTTTGTAGAATTTTGAATTTCTGCAATTGACGTTTTTTTAAAAACTTAAAAGGAAGCAAAATATTTGACAACAGAATCTTACAATTGTTAAGCAATTCCTTTCTGATGATATATAGATCGTATTTCAACAGTAGGTAGATGCGTATTCCTCAAACCATGGTTAAACGTTAATCCTAAGACTTTGTACACACTTAATAGGACTGAAACTTGTTAAAAGAATGAGCTTTAAGAAATGAAATCATCTCTCCTAAGGATCATTGGTGTCGCCCACACTGGTTCAGGGTCACAAAATGGTATCCAACATGAACAAACTTCTCGTCCTTAACTCATCCTGTAGAGAAAGCAAAAACATAGAAATTTATATAAGCTTAAAATCCTGAAGAGTATTTCTGAATTTTTATATTGCAATCACGCGAAAATTGTTTTTTTTTTTTTTTCTAAAGTGGAAGAATTTTGAAACTGAATACGTTCGTCTGTTATCTACCACTTTAAGTTTTTGAAAAGAAACTAGAGAATATTTGCCTGGTGTGCCACAAAGTGGTTCCTTGAAGTACAGATAAAGCACTTTATTTGGTGTTTACACTAGGTTTACAGTCTCATTTGTTCTTCATGAAATGTTTAGCTTAAGCTAAAATACTGATCCTCTGTAAATTTAATTTCATAGTAAAATTCATAGTTTTTGTATCTTTAGGCCTGAAATAAAATGCTTTTCGGGGGAGAGGAGTTATCGGCAATGTCAACCTTCATCTATGAAAAGGTACCCCACCATAGAACATGTCTTATATACTTGTTAACATGTCTTATATACTTGTGAATTGGAATTGTATTGTTGTAGTGGAAGATATAATACAGTACTCCCCCACCAGAATTATAACAGGGACATAATTCGATGAACGGATACCACTAGTTGATTCATTGTTGTTTTGTGAGAAGCCGGGAGAGCTGTATTAAGATCACCGTACTTTTTGAGGGCTGATCGTGAGAGCTGTATTAAGTACACGGACGTGGTCGCTCCTGTGTTGTCATTAGTAGTGGAGTGAATACGTTGTACGTTGGTTGTGATCGAGACTGAGGAGCAACAGTTTGAGGAGGACAATGTCGCAGTCACAAGTAGCAAGGCAACTGATCAATGTGGACCATCCACCGAAGTAGGCGTGTTCAAATCGTGGTGGGTGTTTTTGTCAAAGTAGGCGTGTTTACATCATGTCCGAAGGTCACCCATGTGGGAGAGTCACATCAACCATGTCAACCGCCATCCATGAAAAGGTACCCCACTATAAAATCGAGTTAACATATCTTATATACTATTGAATTGGAATTGTATTTTTGTAGTGGTCGATACACTACACTGTCAATGGCTGGTATACCACTGGGTGGAGAGGGAACTCTATTTGAATTAAATTATAAATAAAAAGTTTTAAAAAAATTATAAATTCTATTACATATTATTATTATATTATGTATAATTGATTACGCATTGCCTTATCCAGTATGGTTAGGTTGATAAGATTAACTAAAAAACTTTTTAGAAAGAGTCACGATAATTGTAATTTTTTAAAAATAATATTCTAAAATTTCAGAAATAATGCCTGTTGAGCGCAAAATAAATAATACTATTTAACGATGCGTCTTAAAACATCAAGATAAGTTTGGTTGAAATGTTTTTCAGAAAGACAGGCGAAATAATATCGAAAATAAAATAAAAATTCTTTACAACTATTTTATAGAAAGTGTATTATTTCGTCATCAACAAGATATTTGTTTTGGTAAAGGTGACAAATTTAGCGTGGGCTGCCAACTACGCAAATGCCGCGTGAGAAAAAAAAATGGTCTGGCAGGTTTTAAAAGTCTTCGCAAGTCAAATTTCCTGTCATTGCTCCCGAGACGAGTGTCTTCCTTTATATATAGACACTGCTTCGATATGAATGGAAGGAATTAAATGTTAGATTTAAATGAAATCGTAAAAATGAGAGAAAAACATTAAATCTTAATATTCTGTTCTTAATGAAATGAATTATTTCCTTTTAAAAAAAAAGGCTTTCGTATGAAATAATAAAAAATGAATACGAAAAAAAAAACGCGTTATTTTAAGTAAAAGTGAAATGAAATGGATCCCAGGAACCAGTTCTTTTTCATATTCGTTTCTGATTTTCTTATTGATTAACTACTTCCTTTACAAATATTTTAGAAAAATGCAAAAAATCAACATTTTTTATTTCACTAATAAATACAAGGAACTAAAACAGAACATAATATACACGTTCGAAGTTGACGTTTTAATTTATTTACGTGTAAAAAATATATAATTCACCGTCAGTTTTACTATCCCAAATGATCTCGGTCAAATGAAAAGAGTTAAATATGAGTCTTTGCATATGTTCACATCTTCAGCATCTGAAAAATCATCTGCATCACTTTCACTTTCACTCGCGAAACCCTTTTTTTTAACTCTTTTTTCAATGTAAAATCATCAACTATCGTTTGTACAATTTTATTTCCTTTTATAACAGTCATTGAACAGCCGACCCAATTTTATGGGTTTACGACTATTAATGTTCAACTCCGTAGTCTTGTCATTTTGAACCCTGTCCAGAAGACAAGGGAACTCCTTAATCGAGTATTGGGAGAAATTTTGCCTTCGTGGAGGACTTTTTGAGGGCGCTAACCCGCACTTGCGTTACATGGAGAGGAAGACCACGAGAACTTACCAAGGTTAGCCTAACGGCAAGGGGATTCTAACCCATGATCCGTCTACCACTGAGGATATTTCGCGTCAGCACTGTGGTCGTTGCAAGCCGGATGCGGAATTCGTATCGACTGGGATTCGAACCCGGTTCGCCACTTGGAAGGCGAACGCTCTATCCCCTGAGCCATCGTGTACAAAGCACGTCTGCTGTCCCCAAACAAAATATTGGCAAACACAGCAGATTTTTATTATTTTTTGTTTTGCTTTCGGCCGAATAAAAACGTGATAAAAACAAAAGGTATTGACGAGTTTCCTCGGGATAATACATATTAGTTAACTCGGGAAAATCAGGAAAACGGTTAATTTATCTAATATTTTATAGAGGAATTTGTTCAAGTTTCTCTTTTAAACAGATGCATTCGACACAGATAGAAAATATTGAACTAAAATACTCTTAGCATAAAAAGAAGACAAAAATTACTTTCTGGCACCAATCCATGAATTCGTCCAGTGTAATTACTCCATCTTTGTTCAGGTCAATTAACTGTAAGAAAAGAAAAATTCGTCATTCTTTAGATAGGGGGCGGTGAAATACACTACAATAGATGCAACCACTCACCGTACTCACATTTAAAACGCAACATTAACACCAACACTATATTAAAGTTGGGGCATTGCGTACATTTTGAAAATGTGAAACAAGCCTCTTACTCAAATCTAGCGGGGTTAAAAAGATTGAAACCCTATAACTTTAAAAGGAAGAAAAAAAGACTTTAAAAAAAACATATCACTTTAAGATCTGTGAAAAGAGTAACGGGTAATTATTGTTGAAGTTAGAAAAAAAGTTTATCCGTGCCTCATTTTTATTTCCATCTAGGTTTATCTAATTTAAATTATAAACGTGGTGGTTTTGAGTTTATTTTAATTAAACTGAAGTTTTAGAACAAAAGACTAACAAGGAACGGAATTTAAAATGGAATGGTGGAATGTTTAATAAATGCGTTATTCTATAAAAAAAATAAAAAAAATTAAAAGGAAATTATCAATGCACTTCAATAAGAAATATTCATGAGACTTATTTGTAAGATAAATCGTTACTCATTTCTTTTAAATCCTTTTAAGATTGGAATCAGATTCTAAAAAAAATTAAATAAGTAAAACAAAATAATAATAGTAACAATAATTATAAAATCCAAAATATTTCTGTAACTTTTTTTTTATATTTGTATAAAATTATTGGGAACAAAAAAAAAACCTTTCTGAGTATGAATCCTTAAACAAATTTCTGTGAAAATAATGAATAAAAATAAAGTTTGATTTAATAAAATGAAAAAAAAATACTGAGTTCACTTTTTAGTTTTATCAAGATTTTATTCAGTTAAATAAAATGAAATATTTTTTATTCATTTAGCGTTATGACGATAAGGGATAGATAATTTGTCTTGTCATTTTTTAAAGTATACAGCAGTCATTTATTGCGAACACAAGGCTAACGAAAAATCTTAATATTTCAAAAAATTATTTTCTTAATTATGAAACAATGATGCTATTAATTATGTTTGAAATTGTAAAAAATATAGATTATTTTATATCAATTAAGACGGGAGTAAAGTAGTAGATTATCTGGATTAAAAATAAAGTAATGCTGCAATTTCGAAGGTTTTTTTCCTACTATCCTTCTAACATTTTCGTGATTTTTTTCAACTTTAAAACGATATATCCTAAAAACTAATAAAGAAAATCTGAAGTTCTGAAAATGCGTTTTGGATATAAGACTTTAATTTTTTTTTCAGTAAATTGAAATAAAACATTCAAGATTTTGATTCATACATTTTTGAAGAAGAATAAAGATAAAAAAAAATTTTTTTTCTAAGCCCTCTTTCTTGATTAAAAGCATTGAAGTTGTTGGTTCATCTGTGGTATTGAAAGATTATAAAAAGCTGTGATGGTCTTATTACTACCACTGGTTACCCATGGATCAAATGCTTTTTCTTTCTGGATTGATTCCGTTAAACATTTCAAATCATGGGTTGCATAAACTGTCATCAATTGATGTATGATTTCATATCCTTGCCTATGTACGTGTTTTACAACAATACTTTTCCTTCTACAGCATTCATACTTATATTGAAATCACTGCCAAGCCAGTCATTATACGTTAATAATAAAAATAATATGAAAATACTTTAAATTATTATGATGCAAATACATTAAAAATGCCTGCTACTGAAAAGTAAAAGAAAAACAGCAGAGGTCGCCATAGCAACGCGTGGAATGACGAGGCATGCGCACTGTTTACAATTATTCTTGAACACAGTTGAAATGTGTGATGACGTCGAAATAAGTTGCGCCGCCATCAAACCCAAAACAAGACCCATTTTGCCAATGGGTAATATGCAGTTTTAGTTACAGAAAACTAATGTCAGAAACAAATTAAACTATATGTATAGATTTAATTAATGCTTATTTCAAAGCATAACATCTTCATTTATAACAACAACAAAAAAAGAATTATCAATGAATTAAAATATTTCTACAATGTCTCATAAATAATATGTGAGAATGTACTCAAAAATATTTAAAAAAAAAACATAATTTGGAATGAAAATGTGATCTTACATGGAATATTTTGTCGACGTGTTCCTTCGCCGAATGTTCCGTGACTGCAGGATCTGTGTAGTGTCCTAGCATATCATAAATGGCACTCACTATGTTCAGCATCTCTTGCTTCGTAATGTATCCGTCTCCGTTGATGTCATACAAGTTGAACACCCACTCAAGTTTTTCAGGTACATTCCCTCTCGAAAGAATCGACAGCATTTTCAAAAATTGCTGCAAAAAAATGCACTGTAAAAAATTCATGAAAAATTAAGGTAAAAAATATTTTTTATTTACCTTTAACTTCTTCCCTGATCATCCCGAGTTAACTCGGGTGTGTATATATTGCAAATATTTATTATCCCGAGTATACTCGGCCATAGCCGAATTCGTCAATATGTTTTATTTTATCACGTTTTTAGTCGGAAGGAAGCAAAACAAAAAATAATAATAATCTGCCGTGATTGGAAGTTTGCCAATTTTTGTCTCGGAGTTTTGCTATGTGTGGTACTACAGACGTGTTTTGTGCAATTGTATATACCAGGGATGGCGAACCAATGGCACGCGTGCCATTTATGGCACTCGACACAATATTTTGGGCACTCCACCGATCACAATTGTTGTTACACTGTGAAGCACATGTAACAATTAAATTAAAATTCACAAAAAATAAACAGAATAATAAACAATATTAACAAAAAAAACTAAAAATTAATGCCAAAAAAACAATTAATAACCATAAAAAACAAGCTAACAGTAAAAAACTAGCGAAAAAAAATTAACAGTCCTGCTAAAACTAACATCTTACAACCTAATATAAGTTATTGGTCATCTAATCTGCATCAACCTAAGTCACACTGATGTTGCTTGAAAGTTGAATTACGCGTATAACTGAGATATTGCAAAATGTATTTTTTTTTCAATGTAAATAAAGAGTTTTGAGTTGATAATATTTACTATTATTATTTTATCAATAATCACGAAGTCAAAATTATTTGACGGCACGTCTATGACCTCATTAAGCAATTTTTTAGAGAAAATGGCACGTTGGTGTATAAAGGTTCGCCACCCCTGGTATATACGATAGTTGATGAATTATACACAGCAAAAAAAAGAGTAAAGAAAAATGGCGCTCGCGAACGAAAGTGAAAGTAATGCAGATAATGTTTCAGATGATGAAGATGTGAACATAAAACAAAGACTCATATTTAACTTCTTTCATTTGCACGTGATAATTTGAGATACTAAACTGAAGGTACATTAAATATTTTTTACGCATAAAAAAAATAGATTGTCAACTTAGAACGTGTATATTATGTTTTGTTTTAGTTCCTTATATTTATGAATGATATAAAAAAAAACATGTTGATTTTTTGAAATTTTTTTTTCTTCAAAAAAATTGATAAGGGGAGCGTTTAAGTTGTATAAACAGTGATATTATATGAAGGTAAAAACAATTAGAAGCCAAAAATATCTTGAGCTTATTAAAATTGTGAAAAGTAGACACTTGAGTATCTGAAGGTACTGCTGTCTCACACATTTCCCCTAATATCATGGATTTTACACAAATTCTGTTTCTCACAGCAGCAAAATGGAACCCGCTATTTATTTTTGATTTTTTTTAAAAAAAAGGATACTTATTTTTAATTTTCGATTTAAATGAAGTTTTTTATTACTATTTTGCAAGTTAAAATGTTTACTAGTCAATTATTAATTCAGAAACATTTATTTTCTGTTATCAACGAAATGGGCTGCCTGTTCATTTCTTCCCCTAAACCGCTAGAGTAATTATCTTGATGCCTCCCCCCCCTCCTTTTCATTGTTGTTAGACGATACTAACTCCATCAAAATTAAAAAACACTTATGATTACTAGATTTATATACTTCACTGTTAAAATTTCGATTCTAAAATTATGGTAAAGTAACTGGCAGCTCTCTGTCCATCCGATTAACCATAAAGTTTACGGTAAAGAACACTTTTTTCCTTTGTGGATTTGAAACCATTGACAAAACGTATGGTTATAAAACCATGAACGCAAAACTATACGGTTTTTTAACCATTTACAACTAGCATTTTCCAAAAACGTAAAAAAATATAAAATTATTTAACTAGACATAAGAGCTCGACTTTTCGTAAGGTAATGGGCATTGGAGAGTGCCGGACACTGAAAATTCTTCATGTGTTGAAGGGAATAGTGTGGTGTCGACACTAGGACTCGAACTCCAGTTCTGCCGGTCATGAGATTGACCAATAAGCCTGTCCGGATATGGTACGCAGTTGCAAAGAACTAAGTAACTTCGTTAGGTGGTTGTAGTGGGTGCGATAAAATTCTGGCTGTTTAACCGTATTAGGCGATAGCAGCTAATAAACAGTTTTTCTCCAACTTATCAGTTTAATTACCATTTTACTTATGGTTATTTGACTGTTTTGATTAAATATAATAAAATAACCATTTAATAAATTGTTATCTAACCATTTTTTCCGAGAAACAACAGTGTTATATTTTGATTATTCTTTTTTCGCTTTTTAAAAATAAAACAACAAAATAATTTTTAAAAAAATGTATCAATGTCTTCAAAATTCAAAACACATATATTTACTGGATTTATAACCTTATATTTTGATTATTCCTTTTCGATTTTTGAAAATAAAACAACAAAATTATGTAAAAAAAATGAATCAAAGCCTTCAAAATTCAAAACAAATGTTTACTAGATTTATGTACTCATATTTTGATTATTCCTCTTCGCGTTTTGAAAATAAAACAACAAAATTTTAAAAAAAAGTTTATCAAAGAATTCAAAATTCGAAACACCTATATTTACTAGATTTATATCCCTATATTTTGATTATTCCTTTTCGCGTTTTTAAAATAAAACAACAAAATTATAAAAAAATGTATCAATGTCTTCAAAATTCAAAACACATATATTTACTAGATTTATATACTCATATTTTGATTATTCCTTTTCGCGTTTTGAAAATAAAACAACAAAATTAGGTAAAAAAATGTATTAAAGCCTACAAAATTCAAAGCGTATATATTCACTAGATTTATATACTTATATTTTGATTATTCCTTTTCGCGTTTTAAGAATAAAACAACAAAATTACATTAAAAAAATATATCAAGGCCTTAAAAAATCAAATCACACATGTTTACTTCAACGCTTGTATAAATAGACGCTTGTGATCAATTTTTTCACGCCTGCAAAGGCAAAACACAGGTTACTATCAACTTTCAATTAATTTGTACAAGTCGTCTTTCATTTGTAAAGTATTCGAAAAGCCTGCCTTGCACAGATAAGCCAACACAAATTAAAAGAAGATCTTAGTAGCTTTATCTACCGTTTATGGTTAAGAATCACACATCAAAAACCAGATTTTGTTTCATACATGTCTTGAGGATTAATGCTTTATTCCAAGACGTCAAGAGCGTTTCTACTGGACAACTTAAATAGATTTCGAATTAAATTTAACGTATCATCAAAGAGTTCAAGAAAGCGTACCTTAAATTTATTTTCTAAATATACAAAGGGCATTAGAAATCAATTGTAATGAGACTCATTTCCCCCCTTGAAACTAGGTTTGTGAACCCCTTCTGTCTGTGAGTTCTACGAAATCCTCTGACGGGAGAACGAAACAAATGTTCTCTTTCGTAAACAAACTTTTAATTTTCCAATGAATCATTAAATTACAATGCAATTTCGCTTCATTCTTACGTCTGACTTATTATACTTAAGTGAAATATATAAAATTGCAGTGTATTTATGAGAGTCTGGATTATTTGTGTAATATATTTTGTACCATCTTGAAAATATATGATTTAAATTCGACTGAATGTGACAAAAGTTTAAAACGTACAGATTTAGTAAAAAAGCGAAAGTAAAGGCTTACCTCGAAGTTGACTGTTCCTCCGTGAGCTTGTTTAAGTGATTTGAAGACGTAGTGAGCATATTGATTGGAATCTATAGACAGAGACGAGAACATAAATTATTTACGATTATTACTAAAATTGTCTATGTTACTTCAATTAGAAAATAACTATTTTGTTGCTTCAATTATAAAAAGAACTATTTTGTTACTTCAATTAGACTATTTTGTTAGTGCAATTAGAAAAGAACTATTTTGTTGCTTCAATCAGAAAAGAACTATTTTGTTACTTCAATTAGACTATTTTGTTGCTTCAATTAGAAAAGAACTATTTTGTTCCTTCAATTATAAAAAGAACTATTTTGTTACTTCAATTAGACTATTTTGTTACTGCAATTAGAAAAGAACTATTTCGTTGCTTCAATTAGAAAAGAACTATTTCGTTGCTTCAATTATAAAAATAACTGTTTTGTTACTTCAATTAGAAAAGAAAATGATAAGAATAAGTTTGTCAAAATTGATTTTGTTAACGCTAATTTTAACTATCTGACTTTTTTGAAATTCATTTTCTTAGTAACTAATCAATCGATTTTGCTCAACTTTTGTAGTTTGCCATTCAAAATTACATTCTTTAAAATGATACAGAAATTTATATACCTTACAATTCATCATTTTGTTTTAAACCATTATGAAATAAAATAATAAAAAAATACTAAATATTTACTAAAAGTTATTTTTTGCATGGAACTATCTTTGAATAAACGAAGTTTATAATTGAGTGCAATTTTTTACAAAATTCGCTTAAAACGTTCTCGAGATGTACCGAAATACTCAAAAAGTGAAATGAACATTAAGGGGTCCAATTTTGGGAGCGCTCTCCGGACCAAACTGTTTGGATTTCCAAAATGCGACTAACCCCTCTATTCTAATCCCAGTGCTTAAATTGACCTACGACAATTTAGTGCAGAAAGTACATGAAGAATTCAAGCATGACGTGAAATGTTTCTTTGTAATAAATGATTCATTTTTTCTCCAACATACTTTTAAGGCTTTGGTCATCAAAAAGTTTATTATACTACATGAGCAAGTATTTTTAAAATTGTTCATATTTTTTATTAAAATAGGGGATAGAGCAAAAATTTAGCCTCACGAATACCTTCACAATTGAAATTTCATACCCTGGCTTAAGATATTTCACTCTACGAAATCTGGTAATATATATCTTAGAATATAATTTAATAATAATTAATTAAATATGCCTTTTTGCCCATTGGCAAAATGGATCTTGGTTTGGATTTAATGGCATCCACGCACTTTTCAATTGGGTACTTGCAATCCAAGAAGACAGCCAATACCCATGCATGTGACCTATGACGTCAGCAGCAGCTAATCTTTATCAGCAATATGGAGTATTAAAGTTGAGCTCTCTACATAACTTAAAATATTAATTAACTTTGAGTTAATTAAATAGAGAGCCGTATAGCAAATCAAATATGTTGAAATATAATTCTTTCTAGTCTACTTCTTTTACTTGACTTTAATTTATTATTTGTTCATGTATTTAATTGGGTATAATACAAAAAAAACACAACTACTTTCACTTAGTAGGAATAACATTTACCACGACGCAATGCTAAATTCTATGCCACTATCCACATAAATCAATTATTAATCAAAAATCGAATATCAATTACTTTTCTTTATAATGCAATAAAATCTGGCGAGCAGCTATTTAAACGATCAAACACTTCGTTTGTTTATTTGTGGCTTGAAGTTAGGCTCGCAGAAAATGCCGTTCATGGGTTAAATTTAGTAGGAATAACACAGCCTGTGACGTAGGCTATAGTATACCCAATTGTAACTGTTATATATTTTTGTTTTGTGTACCTGGCAAACTTCGATGCATAATAAGTTTGTTTGTGTTCTACATGGCTTCGTGCCTGTCTTTGTGTTATTATACAGTGGTAGAATTGAAATATTTGTGAAAGATTATAGGCTTCGTTACTTAAGAGAATTGGTACTTGACAGGCTTGGCTTCCTCGAAGTAGAATAAAAAGAACAGTTGCTAGCGTAAACAAAAGCCACGTTTCAATGACCAATCAGGATCGAGATACCCACACTACGTCACTGGCAGGTATCCCATTGTATTCAGGAGTAATAGTAAACTAGTGCGCATGCGTCGTCATTGCGTTGCCATGGTGAACGCTGCTGTTTTTCTTTTTATTTTCACTAGCAGGTATTTTTAATGTATTTGCATATAATAATAACTTAAAGTATTTTTATATTCTTTTTTTATTATTAACGTATAATGACTGTCTTGACGGCGATTTTAAATATAAATATGAATACTGAGGAAGGAAAAGTATTTTGTGAAACACGTCCATAGGCATCAAGGATATGAAATCAAACATCCATGGAGACAGTGATTTACAACCCATGATTTGAAATGTTTAACGGAGTCAATCCAGAAAGAAAAAAGCATTTGAACAATGGCTAACCAGTGATTGTAATAAGACGATCACAACTTTTATATGTTTCTTCGACTGTTTACAGATTTTACTCTTGTCAATAGAAAAAAACAATAGCCTTAATGTGGAAAATATAGTCCCAGTAGTTCAGGCACGAAAGTACAACGAAGTACAACTGAGGCGTTATTTGCGTATTTTGCGTTTTTATTTTTCTGGAATTATTTTAGCGTTTTTTTTCTTTTAAAGTGTTGCAAAAAATATTAAAACTTGTTTCTCTAAAGATAATTTCAAGTGAAATATAATTTTTAAGAATCGAGTTATTATTTCTACTGTTTTAATAACGGTTAACGGTTATAACTTTTAATAACGGTTAAAAAAAAAGTTTAAATTGCATGGCATATGTGCTTTATTTTAAGTTGCGTAATTTTAAATAACAAATCATTCGAACAGTTCTTGAGTATTGGAAGTTCAGAAAATTTGCATTTTTTCAATATCCATTTTAATATTCTTTTAAAATGTTGAACTTTTTCTGAAAAAATTACTCCTTATAAAACTTATATGAGTGTCTGAGCAATCAATTATAAAAAAAAATGCTTCGACTCATTATATTTATATAAAATAATAAAAAAGTAGGTAAATCTAAAAAAAAAATTTAAATATATTTAAGCAAACGAGTCTTATAGTTGCGTTTACAAATTTGTATATTTTCTCGAATAATTTCAGAGATATATCAAAATATGTTAAACTTGAGGTCAACATCAAGAGTTATAAATTTTTGACAGCTCTTTTATCTAAACTATTGAGACTCTAATTTCAAGATTGCGGCTACCCCAATATTTTATTTTGAGGGTCAAAAATCTAAACACGTCGAAACGATGTATTTTTATTTAGTAAATGTATCTATTTTATGAATTATAACATCGTTTGTTCGAGAAAACTAGAAGCTTCTTTAAAGCTTCTTTTCTTCCCTTTGAACTATTGAGATTGGAACTTGAAATGTCGGAATCTAGTCTCTAGATCAAAACTTTTCAAGCGTTTCGTTTTTCACTTTATGTACTGTAAATTGTTTTCTATTCAGAACTCTGTATGGGTGTGGCAGAAGTCGAATTCTGGGCCATAGATGGCGCCACGGGAAAACAAGAACAATCGCACCCCCAGTGCCTTAATAACTTACGACAACAACAACATTTAACACTCTGCTTTATCAAACAAATGAACAAAATTTGATAAAATACAGTTAATTTGTAATGGAAAATCTCTATATGGCTTTTAAAAATAAGATGTCTGTAAAAAGGATGGTGTATTGTTATGCCCGACATCTACTTAAGTTTTGCCAGTCCAAGTACGAAGAAAGATAAAAGACTTTGTACAGTATTTAAGTGAAAAGAACAATACCAGTATCTGGTTTTGGCTGACTAGTATTGAGGTCATAAAGAGAAAAGAATGGATAAATATAATTTGAAAATCTGGAAAGGAAAACATGAATGCTTTAAGTGATTAGCGAATGCTACAAAAAAGCAAATAAACTGATTTTTGGCAATTTTAATCCCATCTTCATACGACTTTACCTCAATAAAAGACATTTCTTTGTAAATGCCTTTCTTCGCTGATGCTGAAATTCAAAATTACTGAGTAGTAAGAAATTTTTTTTGAAATAAGAAACTTATTAAGTTTCCATTTTTCTCTTTAAAATATAGTAAAAGTTTTTCCCGAAATAAAATGTTCAATATGTGTTTCACGAAGAAAACACGACTGAAATTATTTAGTTATCACGTCTGACGAAGTAATAAGAGAGCATCAATATATATAAAGGTTTTGTTTTAATTTCTCTACCCCTACCAGTTAATTAATATTTCTCTTTCATTCTTCTAGTATTATTCTAAGAATCTGCTCTTATAATGAGTGTATTTTTCTTATCCTTTTTTTTTATGATTCGGAAATGGAGGGAAAAAAAGAATGGAAAAATCATATTTTCGTTCGTACTATGGTCTGTTGTACTCAACGTTCAATAAAAACTCTGTTCTTTGTTGCTTCGTAATAGATGTTGCATTATGTTTAATAAGATTTTCTCATTTTTCGGAACTCATTCTCATACAATCTTCTAAGAGATATCTTCCTTCGCCATATTAGATTATAGCTCAAATTTTTGATTATCGTTTTAATAATGTTTTTTCTATTCTTAACGAATATTATTCACCACGACAGAATTTCACAGCACTTTTCTGAAAGTGGAAAAATAAATATTTTTTTTTATTTTATGGGAAAAATAGAACTTGATATCTTAAGAACATTTTTTCGAAACTTATTCTCATAAAATTTTTTAAGAGATTTCTTCCTTCGCCATTTTGGATTTTAGGTTAAATTTTTGATTTTCGTTTCAGTAATGTTTTTTTTTTCTTCTATTCTTAACGAATATTATTCGCTACGACAGAGTTTCTCAGCACTTTTCTAAAAATGTAAAAATAGAGATATTTTTTTTATTTCGCTGGAAAAAAATAGCACTAGATATCTTTTAGAAAATTTACGGATATTTTTTCAGAAATAAAAGATGCTGACGCACTTAGTCACTTTGCGTTGTTAATTTAATACTGTAGACATGTCAGCGTCAAAACTATATGTTTTTGATATTGTACAAAATCAAGAAAAGATTTTTGAATGAAGCTGAATAGCTCATTTAACGTTTATTAAAACATAATTTTTTTTGAAAAAAAAAAAGTCTAAAAACAGATGAATGCTTAAAGTTAAACAATCTTTCTGAAAACGTTGATTGCAAAGTTGCATTGGCTTAACTTTGTCACAAAAATTCATTAAATTCTAATATTTAATTTTTAGATAGTCTGGTATATTTTTCCCATTTTGACTGGCTACCCCTTTGTATTTTATTTGTTAGCGAAGATATTTTGAAGGTTTTTGAACATCGCGCTGCAGTCTCTGGCCAAACTATTCGAAGCACTCTAAGATTCTATGCAAAATCTTAAATATCAGGTGATACTCTATACAGTTTTATTGTTGCATATTATAGCTTTATTGTTTTGGGGTGAAATTATTTTACCACTTGTTAAAGTTCGTGTATCAATTGGTAAACATTGTAATGCAATACGTTAAAATAAATACAAATAGGAAGTATGTAAAAAATCTCCTGAATAAAAACACATTACATGTATGTATAAATATAAAATTATTTCATATAAACTCGTGCAAAACATGTCATTATTAAAACACTACAGTGTGTCTCATAATTTGGTATAATTATTATAATATGCTACTATAATACCTGATGTAATAAATATTATATATTTATATAATATATCGTCTAATGTATCCTATCGTCGAATTTATATTATATATCGTCCAATTTATGCAAGTAATATACGAACGTAAACAAGTTCAAACCGGTTTCAGACGCGTAGAAACACTAAAGCTGTATAGTATCACCTGATAATTAAGATTTTACATAGAATCTTAGAGTGCAGCTGATAATTCACAAAAGGACACAAGGGACAGTATTAGTAGCAATTTTTGCACTTAAAAACTGATATAAAACAACAGATCATTACAAATTTATCAATATTTAAACTCATAGCTTTGTGGTCATGAACCCAACCCAGAAAGGCTCAGAATCATGGGAAATTCGCCAACGAGGTGGATTTTTTGAATGAAGCTAAAAAACTAGAGAATTAGGCCGTAGATAAGTGCCCTCTAAATAATGTTGGAAGATTTCTAACAATTGCGGACGAACTTTCTTTTTTCTGGGGAGGGAGAAGATGATTTAGCTGGTTGTCGCACACATATTGCTTTAAAAAAATTAGGGGCCAAAATTATTAGAAGGAAATGATGCTCATTTTCCAGAATTAAGTAGAAAAGTTTTCCATTTCAACATTTTCGTTTAATATTACTCACATAAATAGCAGAAAAATGTACTTCTATAGCAGGACACGGCTTAAACATACAAACTCTAATTATCCATAGGCAAAATGCGTCTTGGTTTGGATTGGATGGCGTCCACACACTTTTCAACTAATAGTAAACAGTGCGCATGCGTCGTCATTGAATGCGTTGCTATGGCGACCACTGCTGATTTTCTTTTTATTGTTCACTAGCAGGCATTTTTAATGTATTTACATCATAATAATTTAAAGTATTTTTATATTCGTTTTTATTATTAACGTATAATGACTGTCTTGACTGTGATTTCAATATAAATATGAATGGTGAAGAAGGAAAAGTATTTTGTTGAAGCACTTACAAAGGCAAGGATATGAAATCAAACATCCATGGAGACAGTTTTTGCAACCCATGATTTGAGATGTTTAACGGAGTCAATCCAGAAAGAAAAAAGCATCTGACCCATGGATAGCCAGTGATCGTAGTAAGACGATCATAACTTTTATTTAATTTTCTTTACATTCTAAATTTTTATAATATTATTTATAATATAATTTAACATTTTTACTTTGACTTGGAAATTTATCGTAATTATGGGCTTCTCGAAATTTGCCGTACTCGTTATATCAAATTTTCACTGTATTTTAAAACTACCTGTTATTGGAAATACTTTTATGCCTGCACTGTTCACATGTAACACTGCACTGTTTAAAACTACCTGTACTTATAACTGCACTGTTTAAAACTACCTGTTATTGGAAATACTTTTATGCCTGCACTGTTCACATGCCATCGTCATATTTGAACACCCGGACAAGAAATAAGGCTGGAGCGGAAGTTCCATCAAAGGCGAAAATGGATTTACTAGAGCTGCGAATTTCTCTTTAAAATGAATTTATGAGCAACATCCACATTAATTAATAATTACGGCTTCGCATCTCCACCAGAGTCGTCACTTCAAAGTTATAGGGACACATTTTGCAGTTTGGAACACGCATAAAAGGCGTTAACAAGGACTACTGTACGATAAAGGGATGGTTGGGGGGCCTCCGGAGGAAACTTCAAACGAGAAATTCAATTGGAATACATAACGTTCAATTAATCATAAAACATAGAATTGAAGCTCGGAGTTAATAACATTTATTACCTATGTGGAAATCATCGCTCGTTCAGTTTACATACAATGCTAGTGGTGGATTAGGAATTAAATACTTTTCGTGTTATTTTCGCATATTTACACAGAAAAAAAAGTATGGTCAAAATTACCAGAATGTGGTTAAATGTATCGTGTTCTGGTCGGGCATACCAAAAAGCTTCGTAATTTTTAATGAAGCACTTTGGTAATAATTTTGGTTAAATTTACTATGTAATGAAGTATTATAATGTGTGATAAAAATTGTATATCCGGCAAAATATGGTAATTTTATCATGATTATTTAGAAAATAGAATAAATAGAATAAATTTTATAATATTTTATATATAATATTAATTAATATATTAATATGATATTAATTAATATATTAATATGATATTAATATTAATATAATATTTTATAACAGAATAAATTTATAATTTAATTTTGCATTATTTTTTAAAAATGTGTGGTTATAAGAACTGCAGTTTTGAAAAGCAAAATTTACAGTAAAATATAAGTTAGTATAAGTAAAAAAAATTACTAAATGCGAATAGTTTATAAGTATCATATGTTTTAGTTTTATTAGTAAAATTATGTTTTTTTTTCCTCCTAGAAATGTCATTACCAAAGTGTACTGTAATTTAAAGATAAGAATAACACAAATTACAAATTACAGTTTTATTTAAATATCATAAAGAAATGTTTTTTGAACCAAAGGTGCAGCTTTAGATATTTATAATGTTAACTGAACCAAAATAGGGCAAAAACTAATAAATAAATATAGTAAATAAAAATATGACTAACTGCTTCGATTCTGATTGATTGTCAAAATGTTTATCTTGCAACTGTTGTATTGTTTACTTTAGCAACTATTTTTCTCTATTTCGAGTAATCCAAGCCCGTCATGTTTCAATTCTCTTTATGACACATTTAATATTCCTTTATAAAGATTCTTTTACTATACATTTTTTACTTAACACAAAGACAGTCACGAAGCCATTTAAAAAACATAAACAAACTAATTATGCATCGACGTTGCCAGGTGCAGAAAACAAAAGTATATCACGGTTACACTAAAATACATAAATAAAATAATAATTGTAAGTTAAGTAAAGGAAGTAGACGATAAAAAATTACATTTCAATTATTTCGATTTGCAATACGGCTTCGTATTTAATTAACTTATCCTTAATTAACATTCTAACTTATGTAGAGAAACTTAACTTTACTGCGCCATTTTGCTGATAAATATTAACTGACGATGACGTCATAGGTCAGATGTGTGGGTAGGGTTCATCATCTTGGAATGAGGCGAACCGGGTTCGAATCCCAATCGATATGAATTCCGCATCCGGCTTGCACCGACCACAGTGCTGACGTGAAATATCCTCAGTGGTAGTCGGATCATAGATTAGGGTCCCCTTGCCGTCATGCTTGCAACCGTGGAAGTTTTTAGTGGTTTTCCTCTCAATGTAACGCAAATGCGAATTATTTCCATAAAAAAGTCCTCTCCGAAGGAAAATTTCTTCCAATACTTGACCCGGCAGTTCCCTTGTCTTTTGGGTTGGGTTCAAAATTACGAGGCTATGGAGTTACATGTGTGGGTATCAGTGATCATCGTCTCTTCTCGAGTTTAAAATACTCTATTCTTATGTTTTTATGAAATATTTTTGGAACAAAATGCTATCATCTCACGTGAAGAATAGCAGTATTCAAAATGATTTAATGTAAGAATCGCCGATATTTTTTTAAAGATATTCTGATACCTACCCTAAAATTTGATGAAAAAGTTTACTATAGTGTGTTATTTAAATCGAAAAAAAACACAGAATATTTAATGCTCTATTAATAATATTAAAATCCCCTCATTCGAAGCAAAATGAGATGATTTATGGCTTTATGATTGAATTAATCATAATAATGCAGTTTCAGTGAATAATTTAATAATATTAATTATGATCCAATTTAAGAAACTTTTCATCAGAAATAAAATCTAAACTTATGCAAGTTAAAAACTTCAGAGTCCATTACACATGCATACTGTCAAGAAAAATGAAGAACAAAAACAGAAAATGTCGGACATTTAAAATATTTATAACCGATCTAAGAGGAAATTGTTGAACGTAAATGAAAATTAATTGAGCCTCGGGCAAGTTTTGAACACTTTGCATCGCTGATTAGAGAGAAAATAAATTATTCATTATAAGCATTTCAAAAACTATAGCGTCTTGGCTTAAAAGCAATTACAGAAGTTTATGTAAAATAAAATAAATCAGAAAACAAGAAATTGTTTTATGAAAGCATTCGATACATTGGGCGTGATTCTGTTGAAAATGCCTGAAGATAAAAGCTAAGCAAGGAATTTGTTTATTCTACTCTCCTTTAAAAATCCAAGAAATATTTGTTTAATCGATGCAAGCAGGAAAGTTTCCAGGAATGCTTCGGCGATTATTTGTTATCTCGATCTTCAAAAAGGTTTTAAGGAAACAAAATTCGATTGTTTGCAGAAGAAATTTTAATTCAAATATCTATAAATCAAATATTTAAATGCTTTATGAATTCTTGGAAAAAGCATTTGAAATATTACCATTTTATGGTCAGCTGCATTTTCTAAAGATTAGATTAGGAGGCCTCTGATTGCCAGATAGAATATCAGGTTAAATTTAAATTTTCGTTTCCTTAATTTTTTTCTTCTGGTAAACAAACTTTTGATAAAATGGTATAAATTGACATAACTATACATTTCTAAAGGGGTGAAAAATAAAGGGGTGACTTTACTTTAATAGAGATAATTTTTAGAGCTTTAATGAAATTTTCTGAAAACTTTAAAGCATTCAAAGTATGCGGTTCGTGATTTTAAGACATGCTATTTAACTACCTTTTCAAAATTGCTGATTACAACATTGTATTGGTATAACTTTGTCAGAAAAAGTGAGAGGAAAATCGAAAATACCTTTTTTTATTAAATGTCAAATTCTCATTGTGTGACGCCCTTACATTTTGCGAGTAGCAAAAGATATTGCAGAATAGTTAATTTGTGATAATCGGATAAAGAGGATTAAAAGCTTAGATTTTTTTTCTAATAGCATTCACTAAACTTTTACGCTCTTCGCCTAGGAAGATGCCGGGAGTATTACGTTTCCCAGTCGGCACCCGTGAACCTAAGTCACGGAGGCGAGCAACATTAGGCACACTGCCACAGATACCCGTTTATAGGGTGGGACACATTCGCACATCACACAGAAAGAAATATCCATGCCCTGATCGGGATTCGAACCTGCAGCCATTGGTTTTATTTAGAATCTTCTCGCCCCTTCATCAGTTGAGTTCGATCAAAAGGAGAACTTTTTTTGTACTTTATTTTCGTCGCACTAGATCTGCACAATGAGCTATGGGCGACGGTCTGAGAAACATCCCTGAGGATGATCCGAAGACATGCCATCACAATTTTGATCCTCGGCAGAGGGGATGGCTGCCTTGCTTTGGTAGCCCCAGGACCAGCGTGCAAAGTCGAGCACTTTACGGTAGAACAGTTTAACGAGGACCGATGCAGCGCACCCTCGGTCCCTACGCTGGCTGATCAAAGTGGTCACCCACCCGCTAACTGACCGCAGCCAGTGATGCTGGAAACCGTGTCTTTACGATCAGTCCACTGCGGGACAATCAAAAGGAATTATCAGTTTTGACGATGTTTGGAATTAAAAGGTCTGACGATGATTTTTCTAAAACAACCTTCTTGTTTCGAATTAAATAATCTATGTTAGATTAAAAATACTTGAATTTTCTTTTTTTAACATGTTTGGATCTTATTCGAAATAGTAAATAAAATAAATTATGGGAAATTAAATTCATGTTATGTTTACAACTTCAAGCTTTACTTTAGAGTAACCCGGAAAGAGTAAGACTCAATTAACCATCATATTCGGGTGGTTTTTTTTAATTAACAAGAACTTAGTTTCCTATGGAATTTTTTCGGAGGTGGGTATTAAATTAGTGTGGAATATCATGATAGTGAATTTTTTTTAAAAATAACATGATCTAGTTTTTATCTTTTTTTAAATTTTTGATGACAAAACTCAAACTACAGATTACAGATAAGAAAATCCAGTTACAGTAGTGTAAAATGGGAGAAAAAGAAAAAATGTCATTTTCAAAAATGAAACATTTAAATATTTTTAAACAAGTTTGTTAAAAATAGTAAAAGGCTTATTGAAAATATCAAACTCAAATATTAAGTTCGTTAAAGATGTAAAACCTGAATAAAGATATTTTTTTTTGTACTATTATGTTTAAAAAATGAGCTAATAATTTTTTTTTTCATTTCTTATCTTGTGTCTTCTTACTGAAAATTGAATATTTAAAATATCAGAGCAAACAATCGTATTATTTCGAATTTTGTTAAAAAAAAAATAAAAAAGAAGAATAAAAAGAAATATCATGAAGATAGTTCTTAAACGTTTTATAATATTAAAAACGTTAAAAATTATTTTGAACTCTTTTGAAATATTATTTATTTGAATATCCCATGGCACAACTAATAAAAAAGAAAGATTTGTTCATTTGTGAAATCTTTGGTTTCTTGAAACCCGAGCTTTCGACAAGCTTTAGAAATTAGACTTTTTAACTATTGTCACTTTTTTTTCTTCTAAAAAAGAAACTTTATAGTTTGAATATAAAAAATGCTTTCAAAAGATTTGTATGATGTTGTTAAATACGTTAACTCAGAAATAAAGATCGGACAGCCAATCCTTATTTCCAGGGAATTATATAGAGGAAACTTCAAGATTTCAAATACGAATAGGAATATCATAGGATCTGTAACGAGGCAAACTATTTCCAAGATATATAAAACAAAAACATATGTTGAGTTAAAGGATCAAAGTTGAAGAATCCAACCTCTCTCGTCTCTTCTCTTTCGTTATCTTGTGCCAACTTCCCTATTTGCCAACCTATAATTTGTCTAGAGAAAAATTTCCCTTCGCCACGAAGTCTGCTGCTATGAAAATAAGAAATAACTCATTTCAAAGAGGGGAGCTTCTTTTCCTCCTGATCTCTTTTTCTCTCGCCGACCAGAGTCAAAACCCGTATTAAATAGTGACCCAACTTGGAATAGTTAATTCTCGTAACCACAGTCACCGCCACCCCTCCAGACGAATGGCAAGGGGAGTTCTTTACATAGACAAACTATACTTTTTCTCCATCTTGTAACTTGTTTATAATTAATCTTCTTTACATCCCTCTATGTTTACATAGAGCGAGGTACTTCCTTATAGGACCACAGTACGTCTTTCTATGTTGCATTATTTGTGCTTTTTTATTTCTGTTTAGCTTTATGATAAGTTATAACTAGGGTATGAAAACGGATACTTATCGGTTATAGTGCCAATAAGTTGGATATTGATTGCTTTCTGAGAAGTTGCCAACCCAATCTTTTTAACCGATAAGCCCAAGTCTTAAATTGTATGTTCATACTGCGTTATTTGTGCTTTTTTTTAATTTTGTATAGCTTTATTATAAGTTAAAACTAGGGTATGCAAACGGATACTTATTGGCTATATTTTTAAAAAAATATTGATATTTGACAATAAACAGTGATCTTTTCTACTACATTAAATTTATATTACTTTTTCATTTTTCAATCAATACTTGCGTTGCCCAGCTTAAATTTATTAACACTGACAATACTCTCTTAATCAATAATTATCGTTGTATTATCTTTTTGATAGGTCGATTAAGATCTCAATATTATAATATTTGATACTTATAGTTAGAAGTAATGATCGCGATCATATCGTATTTGATAAGCAATGTTACGACAGAGATATTCTCGTGTTTACAGCGATGGTATTAGAGGGAAATCGGTGGTTTATGTAAACTAGAATCTGATTTTGTTTCAACAATTTGGCAAGCTTGGCATTATGGTCCCTATAAGAACAATATTAATAACCATTATATATGAAATTTTTATCTCATCTTGCCTAACGAGTCCTTTTTTTTTATTAGAATAATATTTATCTGATTACATTAAAAACTTTTAACTTATTCGACGAATTACACTGAATTACAAAATATCACTAGTTGATTAAAAATTAAATATTGCTAATTAATTCGTAACTTACAAGGGAAACTAGGGAAGTGTGACTCGCCAATTTTGAAATAAACTAGTGTGATGTATGCCTTATGAGGAATAATTTTAGGGGGCAACATTCGTTTCGGCCCATAGAAGGTTCTGGGAGAGATAAAAAATAATTCAATACATAGAAAAATCGGTATTTTATTACTTCAATGCAGACTATTAGTTATTATAATTGTCTTATACTCCAATTAATTTTGTGGTACTGTACTATATAATGCATATTTATTGTCAAAATTGATTTCGAAAGTTTTATATATCTGTAGTTTTTCATAAAAACCTGTTAGGTTAATTTAAAAATATAATTGACATCAAATTTTTTAAATTTTTTTTCGAAAAACTTTCCAAATTAATTGGAGTATGTAATTGCAAATCAATTAATTAATTAATAATTAATTAACAATCAATGAATAATTAATCAACAATTAATTAATAATTAATAAATTTTTTGATTAATTTATTAATTAGCAAATTAATTCCAAATTAATTGGATTATGAGGCAATTACAATAACTAATAGTCTGCATTGAAGTAATAAAACACCGATTTTTCTATATTTTGAATTATTTTTTATCTCTCACAGGACCTTCTATGGGCCGAAACGAATGTTAATTAATTTATTAATTAGCAAATTAATTAATTATCCAATTAATTATAAATTAATTGGATTATGAGACAATTACAATAACTAATAGTCTGCATTGAATTAATAAAATACCGATTTTTCTATATATTGAATTATTTTTTATCTCTCCCAGAACCTTCTATGGGCCGAAACGAATGTTGCCCCCTAAAATTATTCCTCATAAGGCATACATCCCACCAGTTTATTTCAAAATTGGCGAGTCACACTTCCCTAGTTTCCCTTGTTAGTTGTAATTACTATTGGAATATATTTTAATAACTTTTCTAATGAAAGAGGGTTTAATAATGATACAAATTGTAAAGTGGGACTGTTTTCGGCTATGTGTGCAGTTTCAGAGCAGCTAAATTAATCTTTTTGGCAAATTCTTATTTTGGAAAATATTCTTAATTGTTTCAGAGAAGAAATAATTTCTTAAAAAAATCAAATTCAAGCTCGTGAATTCAAGTTCGAGCTACAAACCGCGTATAATAAAAATATAAATACAGTTTATATGTCACTCTTATATTACAGGGATTCGTCTATTATAACGGACGCTATATAAAATCCTGTTTGCTTTTCAAATAATAATTTTTTTTTTTTTTTTTTTTTTTTTTTGCATTCACTATTTTTTTTTTTGTTGTCAAATGTGAGGTTGAAAATGTGATGTTCATTGCTATAACGGCGCGTGTGATTGATTGACATAAATAGCATCCCTGAATTAGCATATTATTTTTAATGCATTTTACTCCTCTTAAGTATTATTATAAAGAGCATATTAATATAGAAGAAAAAGTTGCGTTATTATCTTTTTTTTTTCTTTTAGTTATCAAATAATTATTAAAACAAAGAATTTTCTTTGTTAAAATCGGTGATGTATTAGCAATATATTAAAAAATATTTAAAAAAAACTTTTGTTTCTATATTTTACAGTTTTATTTCGTACGCACTTACCTCCTTGTGGGAAAAACTGACCAAAAATATCTTTGAAAGTTTCCTCTGTTACAACTCCTGAAGGACATTCCTACATTAGAATAAAAGGAAATCAAAATTTAGTTTTATTGATTCAAAATACGAGTTTTAAAGTTAAAAAAAAATCATCAATTAAGAACATGAAAAAACACATTGATTTTAAAATTATAAAAATAGTTTCAATAGAGGCAGGTGTGATGCTTATTATCTCATAGGAAAGTAGCTTGTTTTCCATGCAAAGGAAAAAAACATCTAATTTCAATATTTCTTATTCAAAATTATATCTTTGAAAAAATCTCTAATTATGGCACAAAGAAAAGATACTATATTAATTTTAAAATTATAAAAATACTCTCAATAATGAAAAGAAATAATTATTGAGAATAATTACTGTTAAAAGAATAATTACTGTTAAAGAATAATTACTGGTTAACATATTGGATAACATTGGATAAATAATTGCTGAAATATATTTGATTCCAACAAATATGATTATATTAGTCTCAAACCTTTATTTTTTACAAAAGCAAAAAACTACTTAAACTGAAGAACTACATAAATAAAAACTACGTTGCAAGTTAATTTATTCATAAATAGACATATTAACAGTAAAGTAATTGCAAACATAAACATAAATTTTCAATTCATAAACATAGTGACACCAAGACGAAGTGAAAAAAAAGGCAACTTTATTTATTAAAATGCTGTTTTAGAAAATGAATTATATAAAATACGTTATACATTTGAATTTAATTTACAATTAAAAATACTGCGATTCGTCAGAAATTTCAATGGAAATATTGCATTCTTTATTTTTTATATTTTCGATATGTACCCAATACACATAATTTTACTCTTTAAAATCAACGAACAGTTCATTTCAAATTAACAAATGAACTTCTATTAAGCATTACATTTTCGAAACTTCTGCCTTAAAGTATATTTATGTAAGAACTGTATTTGTAACAAAACAATACTCTCTTATTATTCATTAACTTTGCAGTAATTTCATACTTTAATTTATGCAAAAGTTGTTCGCACAAAACTTTTAGAGTTCATTAAATATTATGTTAATTCTTGAGTTGGGATAAAATATTTCTCCTCCAATGTGGCGGTAAAATGTAAGATACAAAAATGTTCCATAAAGAAGAAAAACGAAACAAAATCTAAATATATACTGAAACGAAATATATTGAAAGTGAGATCGTACCCTCTTTTTTATAAAAAAAAATTGCAAAATTTTATTTTTGTACTACAAATGAGCTTTCATTTTTATCAGAATCTTTTCTTCAGTGTAGCCTTTGTGAAAAATTGATTTATAGTAGCTAGATAAAATACGGATCTATATTACAATGTAATTTTATATTCTTCTTATTATTATTTTTCGATTGTGTCGTTGCACACTTATGAATGTTGAATGTTGAATGTTGAAAATAAAACAAAGAAAAATTATAGACATATGAAAAAAAGGTATTGATACAATATGAGAAAGCACTCTGTTTTGCGGATATAATCGTGTGGGCTGAAGAAAAGATTATATCTTTTTTTTCCCGGCTTTTTTTCCGGTTTTTTAATTAACATTTCATTTTTTTTTTTTTTTTTTTTTAATAAAATGTTGTTCGTTATTTTTTTTACTTATTATTTCCCACCCCCTTTTTTTCATATATATATATATATATATATATATATATATATATATATATATATATATATATATATATATATATATATATATATATATTAAGAGAGTACTGACGATACTATACTAAGACGATATATTACTAAGAAGATTACTGACAATTTATAGTTAAAGAAGAACAATTTTCATTCGATGGAGATGTAAGCTGAGGGGGTGATCGATCGACTGTCGTTTCCGACGATCACAGAGAAGCAGACACGTATCCATAATGTGTCAATACAACGTGTGGCGTGTCTTTAAGTAAACAACATTTTACTATCTATATTTTGTACGATATTGTTGTAAATTTTATATGTAATGATATATTTTGAGTTTTAGAACTAATATATCGACACACTTTTTTTTGGATGGATAATTGACTATGAAATATGTTTTAATGTGTATTAAAATGCAAGATGATCCGTTCACTAAAAATTGGCTGATTTAAACTTCATGTTTTAATATGCGATTTGCATGAGCTAACAATGAACGATTCGGCTTTATCAAGAGAAGGCCAAAATTGCAGCAACTCACATCACCTCATTTTCTTCAATTTTATACAGTCCCTGACCAAATTATTAGACGCACACTAAAACATTAATTAGAAGGTGATACTATACAGCTTTGTTGCTTTTATTCCGGTTTGCACTTGTTTATGTTCGTGTATCAATGGGTTAACATTGCAATGCAATACGGTAAAAATAAATGCAAATAGGTCTATAGAAAATCTATAGAAAATCTATAAGTCTATAGAAAATCTCCTGAATAAAAAGCCATTACATGTATGTATAAATATAAAAGTATTTCATATAAAATCGTGCAAAAAATGTCATTATTAAAAAACTACAGTGCGTCTAATCATTTGGTCTCATTATTATAATATGCTACTATAATGCTTGATATGATAAATATTCTATATTTATATAATATATCATTTAATTTATTCAATCTAATTTAAACTCAGTGGCGCGACAGCCCATATAGGGCCAAGGCCTACTGTGCCCATCTCAGTTTTCTTGACCTTGGGCTCTGGGGTGCAGGAGCAGATGTTTCGGTCAGGTGATCAACCGAACGCGAAACCCCCAGTGTTTAGTTCCCAAGCATGCTTGGTACTCATTTATCGACCCACTTAAGGGATGAAAGGCTGAGTCAACCTTTGCCCGTCCCGAGGATCGAACCCAGGACCTGTGGCACGCGAAGCGCTACCACTCAGCCACCGGGCGTCAATTTATCCAATCGTCGAATTCATACTATCAATCGTCTCATTTAACCCATTGATATACGAACGTAAACAAGTGCAAACTGGTTTCAGTCGCGTAAAAACAATATGGATGTATAGTATTACCTGATAGTCAAGATTTTACATAGAATCTTCATCACATATTGCGCAAAATATAATCACAATAACACATAATTAATAATAGGTAATCGCTCCCGAAAAATAAGGTTTGATTCGAAAAAAATTCTTTTCTTCTGATGTATAGCTTTGCAGAAATATTTCTAACAATACAGTCTCAAAAAATAAATAAAACTATCCAAATTATCTGTCACTTATGTTGAATAGGAGACATATTACATTCAGGCCCAATGAGAACTAAATGAAAGAAAACAAATAACAATACATATTGAATTAGTGGGGTAAATATTGTAAATTACCCTGATTGTAAAATTCGATTCTGCAAAATTTCCTTTCGATTTCAAAGAAATTTTTTCTCATAATAGGGGTAAAAGATTTGTTTAGATCTTGTTTAAAGATCCATTTTTAAATTTTTTACAGTCATACTAACTATTGGTATTAAATAAAAATATATGTACTACAACATATTTCTTTAAAGCAATAAATTAAATAACACAACTACTGACGTGCATTGATAGTTAGGAATATTAAGAAAAGGTGATTTACCTGTTTGAACCCTTGATAGATGAGCCTAATCTCTTTTCTAGTAAATTTGGTGGTCTTACAAAGAGCATCTAGCCTCTCAGGTTTGTACCTCGTCACAAACAATTCCACCTCATCAAATTCATTATCTGAAGTGAAATGAAGGAGAATCATAAAACTGGAACATTTATAAACATTCATAAAAATTTACAATAATGCACACACACACACACACACACACACACATTGGCTGAGGAATTAGAAACCTTAAGCAAATATGTTATTGGATCAAAGTTATGCACGGATAACAATCTGTATTTTTGATGGCAACTATTCCTCATACTTTTGTGGCTCATTTGTGTTCAGAGCATATCGTACCGAGCACAGGGGTTCGTGTCCATTGGAGATGAATAATACAGTTCTTGAGACTATTTATAGTAGAATCTTTCAGAAGATATGTAGTGTATCTACCAATACAAGAATACAATTCCAATTAACTAGTGTATAAGACATGTTAACTCGATTCTATGTTGAGGTATTTTTTCACAGATGAAGGTTGACATTGTCGATATCTACTCTCCTCACATTGGTGACCTTCGAACGCGATGTGAACACGCCTACCTTGGCACAAACGCCCACTACGATTTGAACACGCCTACTTCGATGGATATTCCATATTGAACAGTTGACTTGCTACTTGTGACTGCGACATTATCCTCCGCGCGTTGTTGCTAATCAGTCTCGATCACGTACAACGTATACACTCGACTGCTAAAGACAACACAGGAGCACCCACGACCGTTAACTTAATACAGTTCTCGCGATCAACACTCAAAGTCTTAATACAGCCCTCCCGGCATTTCACAAAATAGCAATGAATCAACTAGTGGTATCCCATTTATCGAATTATATCACAGATAAAATTCTGATGGGGGGAGTACTGCAGTGTATCGACCACTACAAAAATACAATTCCAATTCCCTAGTATACAAGACATGATAACTCCATTCTTTGTTGGGGTACCTTTTCATAGATGAAGGCGACATTGTCGATAACTACTCTCCCCACAAATACAGCAATTTTCAGCACGAATAACCGGCCAGTATACAACAGGCTTTGAAACCTCAGTCAATTCACAAGAGACAAGCAAGGCGGAACATTATTGACGTCGCAAACAGACTAATGTTCTATCCTATAATACTATGAGCCACACTCTTATTCTTATAGGATTGGCGACGAAGCTCCGGAACTTTCGACATGGTTCTGGACGATTCTCGCATATATTGTATAAATATTGGTCCTATCGCTTCGCAGCTTAAATTTTCATAAAGATATCATTTTGTCTAGTAAATAGTCGCCAAGTATTGCGAAGTCGCTAAAATTGTTGCCAAGTCGGCAATAAAGTCGCCAAACCGAGCATTCCATAAGAAATGCATTAGGCTTTATTTTTTCTCTAAATTACGTTTGAAGTGCGCAACTTTCGAGTAAATTTTCTAATGAATTGTTTATTTAGAGTTCGTCTGAGAAATTTAGCCTCGTAATAAAAGAATATTTACAAAATTATGCATATATTTACACCTACTCAACAATATTATGCATGGATACTAAGTCATCTAGATCCTACAAATTAGATTGCTGTCGGTTGTGATTTTCCAACGAGTCCAAATGTTCGAGAGCTGTTGGAAATCAGATTGAAGTTGATTAAAGGATTTTTATCAAAAACCCGGGTAAAACTATTCAAGTGTAGGAAACCGTTTTTTTTTTCAAATTTAATGACTTTAGATATGCTTCGATTCGCTATCCAATTATTTTTATTTTTTATATTTTTAAAAAAAATTTTTTTTTTATAAACACAATTTCCATCAATCAATCTGTCTTCAAAATTATTCATTAATTTCAGAAGTAATAGAAACTAATTTAAATATGACCGTTATAATAAACTCTTTATCTATTACAAATTTTAAAAAAAATATTTAGTCCTATTTAGGATTTCGGGAATCGAGATTAATGTGTGTTATAAAAGCGGAAAAGTAAATGTTTTTTGATTTAATAGAAAAGTAGTCTCAAAGTTATCTTTTCTCTCCTTAAAGGGTTTACAGGGTTTTCCCTAGCAAAATTTCCGATTTTTTGAAAAAAAAAATTATTTTATGATCCGTTTTATTCTGGACAATTGAATCCCAAGCGAAAGATAATACTCACAAAAAATATGTAAGTCACAGGAAAAATACTAAAACCTACTCACTGAAAGCACGAAATAACACAAAATGTTTTTAAGCAGGAATTGTCTGCAAACTCATATTTTTCAAAGTCTTTAAGCGTGTTTTATTATTTCAAACATTTTCACTTTGCGTGAAATATTTCTGGACATATCTATATTTTTTGTTTGGTCGAATCAATTTTTTTTATAAAATTCTAAACATTAACTTTTTTTTAATTTTTTGAACTAGTATTTTTACTAGAAGGACATATTTGACTGCTTATTAAATATAATTTCAAGTCATTAACATAATTTGTATGACGTCCATCGAGTGTGCGAAGCTTTATAATATCTCTTTTCTTCTCTTAAAATTTTATCTTTATCCTTATTAATTTTAGTGAAATATCCTCAGTGGTAAACGGATCATGGGTTAGAGTCACCTTGCTGTCAGGCTAACCGTGGGAAGTACTCGTGATCTTCCTCTCCATGTAACGCAAATGCGGGTTAGTTCCCTCAAAAAAATCCACCACGAAGTCAAATTTCTCCCAATACTTGATTCAGGGGTAATTCAAGTGTGAAATTAAATAAAATTAATTATGATTGGTCAAATTAGCCGATATTTTATATAAATATAAAATATTTATTATATCAGGTATTATATTGGCATATTATAATAATTAGAGCAAATGATTAGACGTACGGTAGTTTCTTCATAATTACATGTTTTGTGAGAGTTCATACGCAATACTTTTATATTTAAACACGCATGTAATGGGTTTTTATTCAGGAGATTTTTTATATTCTTCCTATTTGTATTTATTTTTAATGTATTGCATTACAATGTTAACCCATTGATACACTTACGTAAACAAGTGCAAACCGGTTTCAGAAGCTTGAAAACCATAAAACTGCATAGTATCACCTGATAATTAAGATTTTGCGTAGAATCTTATGGCGCGTCTAATAATTAGGATAGGGATTGTATAACTCCAAATATCTGGTTACAAAATCTTAAGTATTGAAACTTAAAGATAACTTAAATAAAAGTTAAAGATAACTTTTTTTTTCAACATAGGTGCCATAGTTTTTTTTAAATGTCTTAAGGATCTCATGAACCCCATTGAAATAATAATTTACAGGTGTTTGCTTCTTTCAGCATAAGGTTATGATCAACATAATGATCAAAAAAGATCCAAATGTAACACATTACTTGGTGGTATAAATTTCATTAGCTTCAAAAATATGACGAAACTAAACTCCCATTCCATAAAACTGAAATGTGAAGTTTCCAAAGTGAAAACATAATTAAAACTGGAAAAAACGCAGAAGATTTTCGGGTATCAAGATGAACTGGTGTGGCAGGGGTGGTTAGAATTTTAGCATCATTGAAATTAAATTTGTCCCCCAGATTCAAAAAATGTGTAGCAATAGATTTATCGTATTCTTGAAAAGGGATTTATCTACCGTGTTCCTTCAGTCTAAATGAGTCTTTTGAGCTCGCCAAACGTTTGCTTCAAAAGTTGCCATTCTCAGAGCTCGCTAGACGTTAATGACTCGTGACGTGAATGTTGACGTGAATGTCGACTTTTGTTTACATTTTCATATTTTTTGAAGATAATGAAATTTTATCTTGCAGCTTCAGTTTCTGGGGATTTTTCATTTAGTGACACAGTATGTTAAATTAAACTACTTAACGCGATATTCAAATTAGTTTTACGTAAGATAGTGTTTGTGGCTCTCAGATTGAAAAAAAAAATTCTAATTTATAATTCGTCACATTTTTCTAAAAAATTCAAATAAGTACTTACTTATTCATTAATTTATTTTATTTCGTTTCATTTATTTATTTATTTTTTTGATTGCTGAAAAGCATATTTTAGGATGTTAAACACTTCCATCCAGGAAGAAAAAAAAGAGACAATCAATAATGTTATATTTCATGATGTTTCTAACTTAAAATTTCCACTATACTATGATGAACATTTTTAACCCTCCAACGAGAACAAACCATCAAATAAAGTTGATATTCATTTCAAATACAGTACACACTCTCGATTATCCGTGCGCGGATTATCCGGTTTGCGGATTATCCGTGCTCATTCCGGAGTTACACAAAAAATATAAAGAGAAAAATTTTCAAGATTAAAAAAATTTGATTCGTGAAGTTATAACACTATCAAATTTTTGGAAGCAATATTCGTTATTGGATTGCAGTATATGGAATATCAGCAGCATGGTCAAAGGTAAAATCTTTTACGTTATCACGATCTTGAAGAAAGATCATACCGCTTGATGAACAATCCTCTTCAGATGTTCAAGAAAAATATAACAGTATTCTTGAACAAGCCAAAAGAAATCTTATGTTTCGAAATTCTTGATGAAGAAAATTTAGTAGATTGGTTTCAAATTGATGCATGTGAGCCTGGCTTCCAGTATTTGACTGATGATGACATCGTTATGTTGTTGAATCAAATAGTGGTGATAGTAACTGATGCAGAAGGTGTAGTAAATGAATGAAATACAATTTCTCATTCTGCTGCTCTGTGGAAACTTTATTAGATTATATGGGAGGATTTGATTACAGTGACATTACTGCGGTTCGTAAAATTTGTGTTTCGATGTGTGGCGAAGACGCATTACGCATTTTTTAATAAGGAAAATTCCTAGTTTGATGTTATGCATGCAAATGTCAGTAATTTATATATATTTTTTTTACTGATATTGAATAAAAGGAGTTTTCGGATTATCCGCGTTTTTCGATTGTCCATGCGACCTGTCCCGGTGATTATCCCGGATAATCGGGAATGCACTGTAGTTATTATGGATCGAATAAAATGAGTTCTTTATAAATCAGTTCGAAAACTTGCATGGGATGATGGTTCTGGCAACAGATTCCTAAGGTATTATTACGGAAGGTCACGCTGATACAACATGAACAAACCATCATGATGGTTCCAACAGGATCCAACCATCATGAGAGTTATTCATGATGGTTCCAACTATTGATTTCCAAGTTGATATGAAAGAAATTTTTCATAGTCTGACACGAAACATAGTCTGACGAACATAGTCTCAACGTCGACCTACGTCCACTCGACTGCTAATAGCAACACAGGAAAAATCACGGTTCTGAACTTAATACAGCTCTCACGATCAGCACTCAAAAGTGCGGTGATCTTAATACAGCTCTCACGGCTTCTTAGAAAATAGCAATGAATCGTGGTATTTGTTCATCGAAGTCTATCGCATATATAATTCTGGAATGGGAGTACTGTAGTGTATCTACCACTAAAAATATATTCCTCCAATTCGCTAGTATATTAACTATCGATTCCATGTTGGGGTACCTTTTCACAGATGAAGGTTGACTTTGTCGATTACTCACTTCCCACAGACGTATACGGCATTTAAATTTTGTTCAAGCCTAAAGAGTAACGCTGTTTTTTTTTTAATTCGATTGTAGCTTAGATAAGAGTAACTCCGTTTACATTAAGGTTTAGGTGCTCTTACCGAAACATCACTTGAAATCAAATCGTTCTTTTGTGGTTGCTTGATGGTAGGACGATTTCTTTAATCCACGAATTAAAATTTTCCTCTCTTTTGAAATGGGATGAAACTTTAGCGAAATACGTGATACCCTTAACTAAATTTCCTTCTTGCATAGAATAAAAGTGGGGCCTATTAACGAGGCACATAGAATAAGAAGTTAGGAGATTTAAAAAGAAAAATATAGAATAGACGAGGAAGAAATACTTAGCGAGAATTTTCATTTTAACCACATGAAGCGAGGGAAGAAAAAAATAAAAGTTCGCTCGAGGTGTGTGCACTTTAATGCATTAAAATGAAGTGAAAGTAGAACAATGCTTTTAAACGTTTTAAAGAAAGAAAAAGAAACTTTATTAAGATTCTTTATTAGTTAAAGTTTTTTTATTAACTATTCTTGCATATTTAAAAAATATTTTACGCGAAAAATGTTTGGTTTAGTAATACAAATTTCTATTTATGCTCAAAACACTCAATACATTTTAATCAAGCAAACATTTTCTATTCTTATATATTTCATGAATGCTTACAGATTTTGTGAATTTCCATTATTACTTATTTCTGATTTATTCAAAAAATAGTTTCGAATACTTCAAAACCTAGAATTAAATGATGTCAATATTTCATTGTGTTTTTTTCTCGATATTTTACTGTGATTTATATTCAAAAAATCCTCCACGAAAGTAAATTTCTCCCAATACGTGATTCAGGAGTTCCCTTGTCTTCTGGATTGGGTTCAAAATGACAAGGCTACAGAGTTCAACATGGGTAGTCGGACGTGTTGGCTGTTCGACGAGGGTCATACAAAAAAAAGGGTAAAAAAAACAGGCTGGCGTAGTCTTTAAAGTATAGCTTTGATGTAATTGAGAAATTTCAATAAATAAATAAAATTTTTAGAAGGTACTTGAAAAACAGCGATGTCTACTTTCAAGAAATATCTTTTTCGGAAACAAAACTACTATTTATAAATGTATAAGAAATGCGGGTTTTAGTTGTTTGTTTTTTTAAATTATAAGTTTTTAACAATTTACATCACGCTCAAAACATGTTAAAACTTGAATCAGAAAGAAAAACGCGCGATTCAGATCTTCTTTGTTCCTTGAATATTTCATTGAACCACAAAATCATGAAAGTGTGCGTGCATTTCAAAAACGAAACAAATGCCTCCAAGATTTTCAAAATTTCAGTCACGCACGCAAAAGGGAAAAGTTTTTAAACATTTATTATCAACTTTCAAAAGTTTTTACTTTAAATAAAACAATTAACACTGACACGATATTCAAACTTTTTTTCTCTTCTGTTTATCAAAAAAGAAAAAAAAAAGACAGAACTATTTATAGATGGTAAATGGCTCTTAAAAGAAACTTGGTTATCACACAGAAATATATGTCTTAAAGGTATCATAAATTTTTAACTGTCACATTTTAAGATATTTTTTATTTTTACTTTATATCCTTTTTTGCAAAGAAAAAGTGTTTTTTTGCAGTAATAAAAAACTTTTCATTTTATTCTTTCTTCCGTTTAAAACTTTTATAAAGTGATAAATGCGAGTCCTTATTCCCTTATGTAAATATCTTAGTTTTAAAAAAAAGTGTTTAATTGGATAAAAACTTAATTTTCCATCGGAAAAAGATTTTTAGCCAAATTATTCCTTTCAGGAAAGTGAGATTTTGATTAGAATTATTTTCGTAAAAGAAAATTTAATTAATTTTCTCATTCTTTCCCATTATTCTACTTTGTGAATAGTAATTTAATTAACAATATCCGCCGAAAGAAATATTTTGAGAAATAACTGAACATTGGAATAATGTTACCGCGAAATGACTGAAATCTAGAGAATGTCGACTTTCACCGGTGAATGTGAACAATCACCTTGTAGCTTGAACGTCTGAAATATTTGTTATATCCGATTTGATATTAATTTATTCGTTGATATTATTATATTTTTTCGATTTTTTCTAATGTCTGCTGAGGATAAGATCAGGAGAAACCACAGTGTTCGGAGTACCAGTTAAAGGCGTGCTGGGTAGTGGAACTTAACCTAAGCGTCTTAATAAACTTCTTTTTGCACTAAGGAAACATGGAATTAACATTACTAGTGGGCTGCGCCCCCTGCTCGCTAATGCTCGCCAACCCCCGAAAATTGCTACGCAATCTTATATGGTTTGCTTCGCAAACCCAGCTCGCTAGTAACTTAGGTACATTGCAAATGCACAAAATTCTAAGAATTCAAAACAATCCTTCAAATCCATATAACAACTTTGAATTCAAATAAATGACATGTAATTCGTTAGACCTATTAGAAATGTGCTATAGTATAAAATCTTAAAGCGTAACAGCACGACTGAGACTCATTTTTCAATGAATAACTAATAACAATAATAAAACAAATAAATTCGTGATATATAAATTAAAAATTGTCAAATAAATTCGTGAAAAAAAACGCTTTCAACAAAATACTAAAATAGAGATCTATCGACAAAGACTACTCACTTCTGCCCAGCTTAATAGTATGAGATTGCAGCAGCTGATAGGGTGAATTTCGGAAGAGATCACATTTGGTATGAGTACTCTCTCTCTGGTTATTTCAGTTTCCATTTTTAAAATCGCTATATGTTGAGCCACCTCATCTAGATTTGGCAAGTGACATTTTTAGCAGCAATCATGGGTTGATTTTCTAGCGTTCCTATTCGGGGAGTTGTAATGAGCCTTTTTTTTGTCGCCGTGTAAGAGAAATATATATATAGAGATTGGTATGTAGGTTTTTTTCTAGTGCTTTCGTCCCAAATATTCGACTCATGAGCTAGAATATTTGTGTTAGAGGACATAAAAATTCGGTTAGCATATGAAAAGGTTAAATTTCGGACTCAAAGCCAGAAATGGCTGAAAAAGTTCTATTTAATCGTTTGGAAGAGACAATTATTTTTCTCACTGGTTATCAGCCCTTGTTTTATATTACTAAGGTGTTCCGCCCCTTGTCTGAGCTACTTACTAAACCTCGTGCTTGATTCGCATCCATATTTTTTTTCCCTTAAAAAGCTGCTAAAACATTTTTTTCGTTAAAAGCATTCGAGTTGATGAACGTGAACCGGTTAAACATACGTTCATTAGAATAAAAAAATTCATTAAATAAACAAATAATCGTTATAAAGAACGTGAAGAACTCACTATCAAAAATAAAATGGCGCTTTCAGCACGTCGACTCCAGAATTGCAATTCAGCAAAATACCACATGTTTTTATCTTTCTCTTTCTTGCTGCAAGTTTAACAATTTTCGAACTAATAATCGAATGTTTCACTTTTTATTACATGGCATGTGCTATAAAATGTTTTTACACACCTTCGTAAGTACTTGGTACAAAAAATCAAATGAATTGTAAAGCAAAAAAAAACTTTTTTTGATAGGTTGCGAAAAAACACTTAAAATTGCAAAAACTTTCAAACTAATTGAAATATTAAAGAAAAAAGCAACTTTTGTAACTTCATAAACAAAATTGGCCTGTTCAGAACGTCAAATTTAAATTCTTCAGTTACACTTCTGTGGCCCGCAGAACAGCTCGCATAGTAATTTTTTTACTATATACCGCTCATAATTCTTGAACTAATTGTCGAATGTTAGTTTTTTTTTTATTGCATCGTACTTCCTCTGCCTTATTGTAAACATCCTCGTCATTTTAAAATTCTAAACGTTAGATCAGATTATAAATTAAGCATTTAAATTTCAGTATTGGAACGCCAAAACTGAGCAGTGGAGCAAAGTTATACACTGTTAGAAATTTCTCAGAAAAAAGTGTCTAAATAAAAATATATTTAATTTTTATGAAACCGTATTTAAATAAAACAGTCAAAAAGCCATAAATAAGATGGTAATGAAACCATTAACAGTGAGAAAAATTGTTTATCGACTATTTGTTACCTAAAACGGTTAAATAACAAGAATTTCATTGCACCAACCAAGCCCGCCTAACGAAGCAACTGCGTACGTATTATAGCCGTAAGAACTAATCTGTCAATCTCATGGCCGACAAAACGGGGGTTCGAGTCCCTGCCTCGACACCACCATTCCCTTTAACACACATGAAGAATTTCCAGTGTCGTACACTCTCCAATGTCCATTATCTAACGAGAAGCTAATCTCTTGTGTCAAATTAAATTTCTTTTTTTATGGTTTTAAAACCATGGTAGCTGTAAATGGTTAAAAAACCTTATAGTTTTGTATTCATGTTGTAAATGTTTTGTATTCATGTTTTAAATGGTTTGTATTCATGTTGTAAATGGTTTGTATTCATGCTGTAGGGTTTTGTATTCACGTTGTAGACCATACTAGTTGTAAACGGTTTCAAAACCGTAAAGGTGAAAAATATTCTTTACTGTAAATTTTACGGTTAATCGGATGGATAGACGATTATTTCAACATAATTTTGGAATAAAAATTCTAACAATGTACACATATTGCTTTCTCGCTGAAAAATAATTTTAATTCCAAAGCATATTCACTCACAATGCTTAGTACATTTTGTAATTCGTTTGACCAAGCAATATTTTTACTATTTTAAGAAGAGCGTTTACCTTTAGAATGCAAAAATAAGTTACATTTTCTTCTCTGTCTAGGATTAGACACAATTCAATTACATTTATTAGATTAAAATTAGATTATAAGCATACTAAAGTTTCATAATAAAATAAAAAGGAATCTCACGTTTTACCCCGAAGAGCATTTTTAATGCTAAATTGTTTCCGGAAAATAAATTGTCTTATAAAACAAATAACGTGGAAACTTTATGAAAGACGGAAATAAGCAATTCTTTTAAGTTTACTCATAAAAGAATTCTTTCAGATGGAAGCTTTAGAACAATCTGAAAACGTTTTCTAGTTAGTCATATTCTCGTAAAAAGCTTTTTGTTTATCAGCTCTTTAGAAATGAACATCATAACTTGATTCCACTCTAAGAAAAAGTAGGAAATGATAGATACTCTGCTAAAAATGAAATATTAGAGATATGATACAAATTAAAATATTAGAGATAAACATCCATTGAATTAACTGTTATGAGTGTGTGCATTAATATAAGTGTTTTTCTTTGTCATTTATTAATTAAGTTCCAAGTTAATTAAAACAAAATATATATCAAGGGAATGATAAGAATTCACTATTTTCATAGGACACGCAAATCACATGACAAACAAAAATGATTCATACATATCTTTAGCTACTGGCGAGGCGCGAAATAATTTATCTGAGTAATTACTTTTTATTTTCAATTTCATTGACTGATTATTGAAGATTAAACGCTTGATAACTGTATATATATATATATATATATATAATAAATAAATAAATACAAGAAAACACTAAGAAAGTTAAGAAAAACAATAAGTTTCATTTATTGCGCTTAAGCTGCAAGTAAACAGCACTCATTAGATAAGCTCAAAATGAAGAATAAAACAAAGAAAAATTATAGACATATGAAAAAAAGGGGGGTGGGAAATTAAAAAATTTAATAAAAAATTTTTTTGAGTGCTCCTCACACTATTGTATTAATATATTGTATTAATATATTTATTCACGCTATTGTATTAATGTATATATATATTGTGTATATATATATATACAGTGTTTCCCAAAGAGCGGTACGCGTACCCCCAGGGGTATGGGGGCCGTTTAGCGGGGGTACGCATTCTTATGCGAAATATCTTACAACAAACGAAAATTTCAAATTTTATATTTAAAAACAAAGCTAGGCATGAAAATTTACGATTACGTATTTTTCTATTGGCTAATTTTTTGCAGAGTTAAGAGTTAATAATTAGTGGTGTCAGCAAGTTGTGATTTTTAACTTATGTGCAATTTTTTATAGTAAAAAATACACTCATTTTTTTATTAGTGGTACACAGCGTTGCGAAAAATTTAGAAAGGGTACGCAAAAGTCATAAGTTTGGGAAACACTGCCCTACATCAAAGTTAAACTATAAATAATAAATTTTAGTTGATTCGTAGTTAGAGCTCTAATTTTGTAAAAAAAATAAAAATATTTAACAGAAATGCTTTTAAAACGCAGAGTTATACTATAAATTTATAAATCAAAACAATTTTTTTCAATTTTATAATTATATTTTTTAGTTTCAGCCTTTAAAAACGCAAGCAATTAAAGTTTCTGACAAAGAAAACAATCTGAAGTTGAAGCAGCTTTTTTTTTTAAATCACCATTGCTCTTCATCTGTTAGAAAAAAAAGAATTGGCTTCATATTCAAGATTATAGCTTATTTATTATTTTAAAATAGACAATACCAGTTACTAATACCTGTTCCTAATACCGGTTACTTTTCGTGTATGCATACTAAGAATGCTTTTACAATACCTTTCTTAACGCTGCAACATCGATTGATTTCTTATACGAATATTTCAAGTTGAAAGCTCAGCAAACACTCTTAAAATTTATTTCACGAATTATATCTTATTTATTTTTAAAGAATGATCTTTAAACAGAAATGAATATGACAGGAAGTAAAATATATATTCGATATCTTTCAATATTTGTACTAAGTTGCTAGAAAATACCTCTGATATCGAAATTGATTAAAAAAAGGAAAACTACGCTTGAAAAATTTTTTTCAACTGAGCATCCAACTTAAATATGTTTTCTACGATTCAATTTAAAATTCTAATAAATCGATAAAAGTGCAGCCGATACGTTGGAAAAATTTTCAAAATATTCAACGATACTGGTAAAATTTGTATTTTTGAGGTTAAATAATGAGATAAAACTCTGTTTTAAGTTAGATAAAAAGGTATTTGATACTTTTAATCCTGTTCATTCTTGTTCAGATCATACAAAACCGCACTCTTCTTAGTTATTGAATTTTTAGCTTTTCTCAATGAAACTGCTGCCTTCAATAGTTTTGTGTAAAGAGTTTGTGATTTGAGAGAGTTACATCAAAGAGTCCCGTTAATGAAAGAAAGTTTTACCTAATGTATAATTATGAATCAAATTCTAAAAGACATCCTAATTTGAAGTGTATATGCGAAAGTAACGTGGGTTTAAAAAATGCTAAATATACTTTAAATACTCGATAGCATAATCTCTTAACTTATGAATTACATCTAAATTCAATAAATGAATTAAATTCTAAATTATCTTCTAAGTTTCAGTCATATATAGCATAATTAAATAGTAAATATGATGACATTTATCGCTATTACTAATATTATAGTGGTAGTTGAAGTATCATCACTGACTTTCGACCGTTACATCTACATCTTAATTTGGATGTAATAAAATGATTATTGTCTCAGAGAAATAAATAAAATCGTTTAAGAAAAATTTATTTGTTAATCATTGAAAATGGCCATAATTCAAAAATATAAAAATAATGAAGGAAAGAAATTCCTTAGAGGGATCAAGATAACATTCAATGGGAATAATATTCAATGGTTGGGACTGAGGGCCCAAAAGGGCACCCCCCAGTCGCCACACATTTGAAATTGAAAGTGAATGAATTTGTTCCCAACGGACAACAGGAGCCTGGAGAAGAGATCCAAGGTTGGCGAATTATCGAAATATAACAGAGCCAAAATGACGCCAACCCTCCATAATCAATATTAGGTTTGAAAATACATTGGCGATCGTGAATCGCCAACTGTGAGAAATAATATAACCATGTAACTGAAACACATTTGAGGTAAGAAATTAATAATAAAGAGTTATAAATAGATTTTTGGTTTCGATTAGAGGAGACAGTGAATTAATGAGTCCACATAGTATTGAAATAAAAAGTTAGCCGTTACATTGAACGATAAGAAAAGAATAAAATATTTTACTTTCGCTAATATCTAAAAATTGATTCATTTATTTAACTTAAATATAATTCGATTCATAATGATTAAAAAAATAAGTTTAAGTAATTAAAGAAATTTTAAAAGCTAGGAAACATGTATGACTATCGTGGCATCACGGTAAAGTATAGCATAGTATAATTTCAAAAATCTATTAATTATTTATTAATTTACTCTGTATAGAGTCTGTGCTTCTTTATTTCAACTTTTATTAATGTTACACATTTGCATTTTATGCACTTTTAGAAATTTCTCCGAATAAATGGTCAAGTGACAAATTATTTAATTGTTATTTTACCCCATTTAAGCAAAACAGTAAAATAACGATAAGTAAAATGGTATTCAAACTGTAAATTGTGAGAAAAACCGTTTATTAACTTTTACCTAATACGGTTAAACAACCATAATTTTATGACATACACTTGGCTAACCTAATGAAGCTACTTATTTTCTTGAAGTTGGGTACATATTACAGAAGAGAGAGAGCTGTCAGTCATTCTTATGACCGTCAGAACTATGGGTTCGAGTCCTAGCGTTGAAACTAATATCTCCAATCTCTTCAACCCATGAAGAGTTTCCGGAGTCGTGAACTTGTACAATTAGAATATGATGCAACAATTCACATATCTATTGCAGCACCTGAAACCTGCTAAACTATCTCCAATGCCCAGCTAAATTTCTTTTTTACGGCTTTAAAACCATACTAGTTGTAAATGGTTAAAAAAAACATGTAGTTTCATATTCATAAATTTTTAACTATATTAGTTTTAAGCAGTTTCAAACCCGTAAAGGGAAAAAGATGTTCTCCACCGTAAACTTTATGGCCAATGGGATGGAGAGACTGCTTCAGATTATTTATTCAGAGAGATTATTTTTCCATAATTTCACAATGAAATTTTTTACAGTGTATTGCAGAAAAAGGAGATATAAAAAACAGAAAAACGATAAAGGCCAAAATTGGTTGTTTCGTTTTTTTATTGATGTCTGCATCACTCGTCAATCTATTATCACTCTTCGTTCTAATCTTGCTGATACTATTTAAAAATTAGTGGACGAGAACGCCTTATTTTGGAAAGTTCAATTGTTAGGTTGCATTTTACAACTTTGCAACTTAATGTTACAACTTTGCGTTGCAATTATATTATTTAATGTTGCCACTTCATTGAGCAACGTTAAATTACTTTGCATTTTGTTTTGCGGCTCAAAAAGTATAAGAAACTTTAATGCATAAAGGTGCATTAAAAATGTACAGGCAGAATGAAAGAGTAAAAAAAATAAGGATAATATGTACGATAATGAGTTCAAGAACTGTTCAACTGTTAAAACTGTTATAAAAAATACAATGTGAGCCGTTTTGCAACTTTTAAAATATTATAAATAGTTGTTATTTGACGTGCTAATGGTGCCTTTCTTTATTTAAGAAAATAACGCATTTTTTTCTGAAAATCCGATTTTTTAATCTTGTTCGATTATTTCCGATTTTTTAATCTTGTTCGATTATTTTTTATCAATTGAAGTTTCATTAATTTTAAGTACTTATGATTTTTTTAACATTTTTTTTGTTTTAAATGATGACTATTTATACATTATTGCCCAAACTTATATCAATCTTTCTTGAAATATTTATTTTACATGCTCACGTTTGAGCTGCGGTCGAAAATAGAAAGACGTAACCAAGTAAAGAATTTTTTTTAAAAAAATAAGTACAAAAACAACTTTTGGATTGATATAATGACAGAAAAGGCTATCGTTAACGAGTTAAATTATTTCTTTTTTTTTTTCTTTTTCTAAATTTCACATTTTGTTTTCATGGGTTTTACTTTCAAGTACAGTTAATTATTTTTCAAAGCCGGATAGTCCTTCATTTCTTTACGATTTACTTATCAGCAAAATATGCTTACAAAAACTTATAATAATTATTTATTACATTGACAAAATAATCTTTAAAAAAAATGTAAATTATTTTTAAAAAAATATTTTTTAAATATTTTGAATTAAACAGAACTAATAAAAAAGCAATCATGAGAGATTATGATCTCAGCCAGCAGGGGACGGATCCTCTTAATCTTTTTATAAATTTGAGTTTAGAGGTGTAGATAAAGTTCATATATTCTAAAAGCCATATCCAAATATCCATTCCTTGAAATGTCGAAATCTTGTATTACTACGCTCAATTTACTATATAAAAATTTTATGAAATAAATAGCTAAACCTAGCCATGTTTTTCACCCTTCTGTCGATAGATAAAGTTCGTAAAGCTTCTGCTCATAACGATAAAACCTGTAGAAAAATTAAACATTTTTAAACTAATAAAGTTATTATGTTTGATTCAAAGGAGAGGCTCCTCTTTAAGCTTCTTAACGTGATGAACAATGGTATTCCACAACTTTGCGTAAATCCTTTTCAACTCAATATTACCATGCAAACAAGAGATTCCTTTAAAAGAGATTCAGTTGAAACATCCGTTTATTCCAAATCTTAGCTTCCAACCAAAAAGATGGATTTAACGCCATTGTTTATCGCAAGACTGCTGAATCTAAAAGTGCTTCATTATGTCGCACGGTCTTTACAATTTAACAATCACTGATGGTTTTCTAAATGTTTCTTAAACAAAATAAAATAGGTTCATGAGAGGATTATTGACTTATGGCAATAAAAAAAATGCATCTCTCTTCGATTTAATCTCAAAATATATGCGTAACAAAATAATAAAAATACGAAAATATTGGGGAAAGGAGGCGAGAACAGTATCTCGATTGTGCCGAAATTTGTTTTGTCTTCTAGCGGAAAAACTCTGAATCGCACTTTACTAGTCAGAAGGACGTGCCTGATTGGCTCGTTTTTGGCGATTCATTTCACAGCATCTGTGAAATATATGCATGTGAATTATGCATGAAGTATATGAATGCATATTACATGTGAAATATATGCATTATTTATTTTATTAATTTTTTTTAAATTTTTTTTTCAATTTTCATATAAAATCGAAAGCCAGCCAAATGGTCGAGCTGTTAGCGTGCCTGACTGCGAAGCCTATGGCTGCGAGCTCGAATCCCGCTCAAGGTATGGATGTTTCTTTCTGTGTGTTGTTATCTGTTGTGTGAATGTGGCTCACCCTATAAACGGGTATCTGTGGCAGTGGGGCGTGGGTAATGTTGCTCGCCTCCGTCACTTAGGTTCACAGGTGCCCACTGGGTAACGTTAAATAAATGATACTACCGGCATCTTCCTAGGCAAAGAACGTAAAAGTTCAGTGCCTGTCATTAGAAAATATATATATATATATAAAATAGAAATGTCTGCTACTTTTTCCCTGAAATTTTAGTATTTCCATACTCCCCTTTGAGATAGCACGTGCATCCTGTTTCACCCGACTAGTAGGACTGGGTGCTTTGACTTTTTCTAAAAAGAAATCATTTAATAAAAAAAAGTTATATTTATCACTTTTAAGGAATATATTTTTCACGACTAAACAATGAATATCTTGATTAAATCTGACAGTTTCTAGATCGAAAAGTTTAGTGCTAACAGACTTCCGAATGTTGACTACCCCGTTTCACCCCACTTTCCCCTATGTAGTAGAAATTGAGGATATTTCATTCTTTTTTTATATAAAAAATATATATATATATATTATTTTATCATTTTTTGTCATGAACAAAAGATTAATTATTTCTTTGTATTATCATTACTGTTATTTCGAAACGCAACGGTGAAAAATAGTTAGACAGTTTTTAAATTATTGCAAAGGGAATAAGTCTTTTAATTAGCGAGAGAGACTTATATAAGTTGTAATCCTGGGCAATATCCCATTAACATCGATACACAGTTAACTATTTCGAGTTAAGCCTGAAAGAACCAAATTTATAGTCAAACCATGTGCGGAGATTAAATATTTTGAAGATAACAAACAGATACGAAGATGTATGTATATAGTTACGACCACTGTTTAAACTCCGATGCAGTTTCTCTTCGAATTCAGAATTGAATAAATAATCCAATGGATTATGTTAAGAAGCACTTGATTCAATGTTACCGCCAAATTAAACGCTCGTATACACTCTTAAGAGCGTTGAGATATTTACACACTAATCATGGAAAATCTTAATTACACATTACTTGCACTTTCGAAAACACCAATTTCGGCATACTTTGGATATCACCATATGATTGTTTACAATCGAGAACGAGATAGCGTAAATTTGTTTGTTATTTATCCATGATCTCGTTTTAAAATATTATGTCTTTTTTTAGTTGTGTCATAAGGATAGTTATGTTTTAATTTTTAAACGTATAAAATGAATTGTATAAAATAATTATGTAAAATAAATTGTTTAAATAAATAGTATAAAATAGTTGTATAATATGTAAATCATGCAAAATAATTGTATAATAATTAATTTCTACTCTCTCCTTCTCTGTTAAGCCTGGTTTGGATTAAATCTTAGTATTCCCTCTGTGCTGTTTGTATGTTTGATGAAAAAACTTGTTTTATTTTTAAAAATAGTATATATAGGCATCTTAAATTAATCATATTTAATATTGTACCGTAAAAATAGTTATACTGACCATTATTATATTTAATTTTTGTCGGCCTCTATCTTTAAATCCTAAGTGGAATTTGTTTTAAAATCTTTTTGGTATAAAAGTCTACATTTGAACGAAATTGGTTGAATAGATCTTGAGAAATCGAATTCTAAGCATTAAAATTTATTTTAATCTGATCATTAAATTAAAAATTATTCAAAATATTCCATTTTTGGGTGCAGTGTACTTTGTAAAAAAAATTTTTTTTTTCCTGGTATATTCTTCACCGAAATCAAGTTTATATCAAACTATAGTAAAGCACCGAAGATAACACCACAAAGATATTACAGCCACAATTTCACAGTGAAGGTTTTGAATTCTTTTGATTAGCAGTAATATAACAAACTTACTGAGAAGCACAAGTAATATATCTTGAAAAATTAAGTGTCATCGTTAATTTTGTTTAATCAATGCAGAAAACTTCACATATGATCATTTATATGTCCGAAAAATTTTAAACGTAAAATATTATCTCTCTTCTTCTTTATAGTTTCTTTATAGTCACGTATGTTTTTTAGAAGACATACTGAATTGCAATAGACACTGCTTATTCTTAAAAAAATTATTCTTTAATTATTCTTCAATTATTAATAATTTTAAAAAAATTATTCTTTTTTCCCCAGTTTTTTTTTTTTTTTTAATTATTATTTTCCTCCCCCACCCCTTTTTTTTTTCTTCATATGTCTGTAATTTCCTTTGTTTTATCTTCATTTTGAACTTACATACATATATATATATATATATATATATATATATATATATATATATATATATATATATATATATATATATATATATATATATATATATATATTATATATATATATATATATATATATATATATATATATATATATATATATATATATATATATATATATATATATATATATATATATATATATATATATATATATATAATAAAACTAACTCATTAATTCCATCCGTAACGAAACAAAAGCATATTCATTTGCGAAATCATACAGTTGACGAATAAACTTCCTCACATTTGGGAAGTGAATTTTGATGAAAAAGGGAAAATGAGATTCTTTCAAAATGGAATGCATTAATTGAATTTTATTTTCGAATGAACATCCTTAACCTTCTTTTTTAATCATAGTGATGAAATCAACTGGATTCGCGTTTCGAATATCTCATGTTAGTTTGAAATTAATTTTATAATTTAACAATTTGCATCTTAAACTCATAGTTTCTGTTAATATAGAAGAACATATTTTAATAAATGGAATATAGGGTCGTTTCTGCTCTGTTTGAAAATATTGGGCTTCAATTATCTGAGTTTATTCCATGGATAGTTTTAAGGGAGCTTTTTCAATGCTCTTTTGAGAAAGGAAATGAAAAAACCCCAAGATTTAAAATTTAATGTATTATTTTTTACTTTACAATATTATTTGTTATTGTGTTAACAATTTGTTAATTTTATGAAATGCCGACTTTCTATAGAATGCTTAATCATCGAATAGAATACCTGATCGTTTTAGGCAAGGTATAGAGTATGAGAATTATTATATTCTTTCCATAGTCATTGTATAGAATACCTGGTTATTCTATAGAATACATAGACGTTATCCCTTAGCTAATCAATGTCTAACTAATTCCGAAAATAGCCCTTTTTTTTTAGTTCGAGGTGTATATGTTACCGTGAATGACATAAATCAAAAGAATGTCGACATTCAACTGTGAATGTCAACAATCACATAGTCGCTTTGGTGAATGTCCGAAATATTTGTTATATACAATTTGATATTAATTTATTCGTTGATATTATTATATTTATTCGATGTTTTAATAATCTGCTGCAGATAGATTAGGAGAAACATCAGTGTTCGGAGTACCGGTTAAATGACCATTGGGCAGTGGTACTTGATCTTAAAAATAACATTGATGTAAGGCATACCGGGCAAATGTATATCAGACAGTGTCACTTAACTAGACCTAGTATATATTTCGGACATTTACCATAGTGACTATGTGATTGTCAGTATTCACCGGTGAAAGTCAGCAAACACCCATTTCGATTATATAAGTAAGGTATCTTTTCGGGGGCAATGGCACCCCTCTTCTATGAATCTTTGCACTAGCATAGACACGACAACAACAACAACAACAAGTAACGTATAAACGTCATTGCTTGATTTTAATTTTGTACCTTTCAAAGGATTTCTAATATTAAATTCCGCGTTTAACTGCGTTTAAATTAATGAATGAATAATAAACTAAATGAAGTATGGTTGAAATATAATTTTCTCTCCGTTTTTATTTAAACTACCTGCATATTGTTAATAATTAAATATCAGAAAGCATGTAAAATTATGAAGGAAAAAAATCATTATGAGAGAAGCGAATGCAAGTAAATCTTAAATGAAATTGAATGGAAAATTTAAGAAACGATGCCCAGTTTTCAGATTTAAAATAAATCAATCTATTTCCAGAAATTTCAAGAGCAAGAATTTATATAAAAATAAAACTCGAGGTCGCATAAAAAAAGAAGGTTTCATAATATAACAACTTTCTGAAGTGAAAGAAGAAATATTATTGGTTTTGGGAACTTATTTTTCTTGTCACAGAATATTTCTTACATCGCTCTTTTTCTAAATCTATTGACTCTTTCGCCGAAATAAAATGTTATACTTAAAATATGTCAGTTTTTTTTTGTTTTTTTGATATATTTGAACTCTAAAATGATAGAGAAAGAACAAATTAATGAAATGTTTCGAAAAGATTCATACAAAATAATGTGCTCCTTAAGCAGAGGATTTTTACAGTGAAACAACATACAGTCTCTATCCAAATTATTGGACGCACTATGAGATTCTATGGAAAATCTTAACTATCAGTTCATACTATGCATCTGTACTGTTTTTACGAGGTTGAAACCGGTTTGCACTTGTTTACGTTTGTGTATCAATGGGTTAACAGTGTAATGCAATACGTTAAACATAAATACAAATGGGAAGTACATAAAAAATCTCCTGAATAAAAACCCATTACATGTATGTTTAAATATAAAAGTACAGCCTATAAACTCGTGCAAAACATGTCATTATTAAATCACCACAGTGCGCCTAATCATTTGGTCTATTTATTATAATATACTAATATAATACCTGATATAATAATTATTCTATATTTATATAATATATCCTCTAATTTATCCCATCGTCGAATTTATATTATCTATCGTCTCATTTAACCCATTGATACACTAACGTAAACAAGTGCAAAGAGTCACATAAAAGCAATAAAGCTGTATAGAGTATCACCTGATAATTAAGATTTTACATAGAATCTTACAGTGCGTCTAATAATTTGGCCATGGACTGTAAAAATTTACCACGAAGAATGAAATCAACTTTAGCAATTGTTTAAAGATGTAAAATGTATTTTTTGTTTGTTTCATTTTTTATTATTATTGGGCTATGTTTGCAATTTATGTAAAATAAAGTCTATACTTATTTACGTAGTAAAAACAGTAATAAAGCTACAGATTGTGCCTAAATAAAAGTAAAACGCTTAAAATGTATCAGATGATTGTAAAGGTCAATTTCTTTGTTGTTTCAACGAAGTTTTTTTTTTTAATTAAAAACTTGTGAATGTTTTAAAATAATTTGGAAATAATATTTTTTCTTTCTTATTTCATTATTTATAACACTTATTATTTATAACAAAGAAAAAAGTGCAGTTTTGTGAAATTTCAAACAGAAATTGTGCGACCCATTTATACAAAGGTATTGCAAAGACCGGTAAAGCTAAGTTTTATTTTTCGATCATTAAAAAATAAATAAAAGAGAAATATTATATAATTAGAAATTTTTTTTAATTCATACTTAGATAAATAAGTTTTAAAAATAGGTTCGAAACTGTTTTAATTTGTTTAAGTTGTTCCAGAATAATAAAGACGAATCCCATCCCTCCAGAATGTGGTTACCTATTTTATTTTTAGGGTCAAAACCCCAAGGAAGTTTATACCACAAAAATGCCGTTTATAACTCAAAATATCGACTCTACTATAGTAAAGAGTCGATATGGAATTGTGTGTAAAGCGTATGGGCTTTTATAAAAACATTTTACTATTTGCAAGTTGTTTTAAATGATATTTTTTTTTTATTCACGATGAATTTTGCTCGTGATTTCATTATATGGCTAAAGTTTTAAAAAAGGAAGTAAAGCATTATAAGCTCATTCAAACTGCAGACAAAAATTTGGCATGTATTTTAGAAAGTGTTCTGTTTAAATAATGATTCCGTTTAAATAATAATCCGTTTAAATATTCGCTAACAAAGTGGTGTCATCTAAATTTATGTAAAAATCGTGCGCAAAGTTTCTCAGTTAGAACGATCGAAATTTTCCACGTCGTTACCAAAGCTATTCCAAAATGTTTTGGAAGTATCTAACCATAATTATTCTAAAACAGTTTTCCGTAACATTTTTCTTCTTTATGAACAAGTTTTCTAGAGTCAAATTTTACGCCGTGACGCTCTCACAAAATGTTATTCTCGTTCGATGGGACATCGCGAGAAGAAAAAAATATGTCTCATCGGAACCCACGTTCAGATTTCTTTCAAAAGAGGTAATAAATAATAATCAATAGAAAATAATCTTAAGATTATTTTCTATTGAGTTTAAATCCGTGTGAAATTAAGAGATCTCAGTAGGTTTAAGCCGAAGGAAAATATTGAAACATTTTTCGACTGGGCACAGTTAGTTAAAAAAAAAGTATTAAAATCTAGAATTTAGTAAAACATGTTTCAATATCTGTAAGGTTGTTCAGTTATATTCCCAATTTTTTAAAATTAATTAGTTTGTAGAATTTCCAGAGTTTTAATAATATCAGCACTTTTTTTTTAAACGTGTGCACCATTTTACACACGTTGAAATACACAAAAATGATTAGAATAGTTTAAAATTACATTGATAAACTCATAAATATATTTTAATAAAATTTTTTTTCTTCATTTTTTTAAAATTCAAAAATTTAATCTTTTCATAACAATAGCTTTTTTTAACCTTTTAGCGTAAAATTTTTATTAAATACATTTTTCATAATTTGCTTCATTATTTTATAATAATTAAAGTCAAAGTAGGTTGAAAATATTAAATGTAACATTTTAAAAATTTATGGTTCTGAAACACCGGTGTTTTTTTTTTCTGAGTTCAAAGCAAAGTCCTCCAAAAACTGACTCAGTTACGAGCAATAGTTTTTCAAATTTGCACTTATTTAGATCTAAAAGAAGCAGTTATTCATTATCAATATTTTTTTAATTTATAAAATTAATTATTGATAAATTTTTAATATGAATGAAAAAAAATCTCATTCATATTCATGCAAGAATGGAAACATTTTTTCATTCTCGCAAAAAAACGAGTCATTTTTTTCTAATTAACTTTGTGAAACTACAGAAACACATAAAATTTCCAGAGGTTTATTAATATAGAAGAATAGCTTGGACAATACAATGCATTATCTTATTACAATATCTTTAAATTGACAATATCTTTTAAAAAACAAAAATGAAACAACTGTCCATTTTTAATTTAATATTATTTTAAGATTTTAAATAAAATAATGCACAGAATAGGTTTTTCCTTGAAATTAGTAATTTTTTGTTAATACTATTATTCTTTGAATTATTTTTTTACTAGGCAATATTTTCCTCTCTATTTCCTCTGAAATTAAAAAAGTTTTATATTTCATCCAATATTATCATTAGATAATAATTTTGAGTTGTCCCGAAGTTGTCTTTCTTTCAATAGTAAACAAATGCAGCATAATACTAGACTACTAGAGAACTATCGAAAATTTCTAACTTTTGTACTAATAGAGAAATATCGAAAATTTCATAACTCAATTCGTTTACTATTTTTTTTTTTTTGCTGCAATAGTAATTGAATATTCTCTTCGATTACGTTCCATCTCCTTACATTCTATTTAATTATACTCGATTCAGATAACTTAGTTACTTCTAATTCGATTGAGTCTACTGAAAGGATATTTAGTTAAATTCTCGATAGTAATCTAATTTAATACGTAAAACACAATATTTTGGACTTAAATAAAGCATCTTCTGTTACGTTTGACTCATGCTGCATTAGGTTAGAGTCCATTACATGATTTTTAATAATACAGTAGAACCCCGCTTTATTGGGCAATAATTATAGACTATTTGCCTGCTTCGTTTATATTTAATTGAATTCGTTCCGATTATAATCCAAAAAAAAAATGCGTAATACAATGTTTTGGACTCAAATGTAGTATATTCTAGTACGCTTGATTCGTGCTGCATTAGGTTAGACTTCTTTACATGATTTTTAATAATACAGTAGAACCCCGCTTTATTGGGCAATAATTATAGACTATTTGCCTGCTTCGTTTATATTTAATTGAATTCGTTCCGATTATAATCCAAAAAAAAATGCGTAATACAATGTTTTGGACTCAAATGTAGTATATTCTAGTACGCTTGATTCGTGCTGCATTAGGTTAGACTTCTTTACATGATTTTTAATAATACAGTAGAACCCCGCTTTATTGGGCAATAATTATAGACTATTTGCCTGCTTCGTTTATATTTAATTGAATTCGTTCCGATTATAATCCAAAAAAAAATGCGTAATACAATGTTTTGGACTCAAATGTAGTATATTCTAGTACGCTTGATTCGTGCTGCATTAGGTTAGACTTCTTTACATGATTTTTAATAATACAGTAGAACCCCGCTTTATTGGGCAATAATTATAGACTATTTGCCTGCTTCGTTTATATTTAATTGAATTCGTTCCGATTATAATCCAAAAAAAAATGCGTAATACAATGTTTTGGACTCAAATGTAGTATATTCTAGTACGCTTGATTCGTGCTGCATTAGGTTAGACTTCTTTACATGATTTTTAATAATACAGTAGAACCCCGCTTTATTGGGCAATAATTATAGACTATTTGCCTGCTTCGTTTATATTTAATTGAATTCGTTCCGATTATAATCCAAAAAAAAATGCGTAATACAATGTTTTGGACTCAAATGTAGTATATTCTAGTACGCTTGATTCGTGCTGCATTAGGTTAGACTTCTTTACATGATTTTTAATAATACAGTAGAACCCAGCTTTATTGGGCAATAATTATAGACTATTTGCCTGCTTCGTTAATATTTAATTGAATTCGTTCCGATTATAATCCAAAAAATACGCGTAATACAATGTTTTGGACTCAAATGTAGTATATTCTAGTACGCTTGATTCGTGCTGCATTAGGTTAGACTTCTTTACATGATTTTTAATAATATAGTAGAACCCCGCTTTATTGGGCAATCATTATAGACTATTTGTCTGCTTCGTTAATATTTAATTGAATTCGTTCCGATTATAATCCAAAAAAATATGCGTAACACAATATTTAGGTCTTAAATGTATTGTCAAAGTAAGTGCTGCATTAGGTTAGACTTCTTTACATGATTTTTAATAATACAGTAGAACCCCGCTTTATTGGGCAATCATTATAGACTATTTGTCTGCTTCGTTAATATTTGATTGAATTCGTTCCGATTATAATCCAAAAAAATATGCGTAACACAATATTTAGGTCTTAAATGTATTGTCAAAGTAAGTGCTGCATTAGGTTAGACTTCTTTACATGATTTTTAATAATACAGTAGAACCCCACTTTATTGGGCAATCATTACAGACTATTTGTCTGCTTCGTTAATATTTGATTGAATTCGTTCCGATTATAATCCAAAAAAATATGCGTAACACAATATTTAGGTCTTAAATGTATTGTCAAAGTAAGTGCTGCATTGGATTAGAGTTCATTTCATGATTTTTAATAGCACTAACTAATTTGCTTTTAGATGTGCCTGTTTTTAGAAACACAGACATAATTAATTCCAGCAAAATGATTCTTTCAAATATTTCTACCATTATGCTCGTTACTTCATTTATAATTAGAAGTCACATTATTATTTGCATGTACTTATCATATGGTCTAAAAATTTTGTATCATTTTTTAGAATAACTAAAAAATGTGAGTTCGCTGTAAATACGAAATATCAATTTTTCAGCTGTTCACTATAAGCGTTATTTAAATGAGAGTTCGGACGTTATAACTAAAACTGTTCACTACAAACCGAGTTCATTATATCGAGTTCAGACAATTCTACGCAGACACAAACTCCGAGAAGGTTGTTTAATCATCTGGAAACATCCTCAAATCGGGTCAAATGGGAAATTTTTGTCAAAAATTAAGTTTCTCAAATACTAATGAAATATAAACTTAATGCGTAGTTAGTGACTCAATAGTTCTATAAAGATTAATTTACTCAAAAAAAGCGAAAAATATTAGAATTATTATTTCAATAAATTCTGATTAGGGAAACAGCATGAAACACTTCATGTCTTTTTCTGCGCTAAAGATAAAGTTTTACAAACATAGCTCACTTCCAAACAATAATTTTTCAAATTTTTACTTATATACACCGAAGAGCCATTACATTATGACCCTCCATCTATAACAATGGGCTCGCTTAGCTTTTCATGGTTTCTCGCCCAGGAACCATGCTTTCATGGGGCACATTAGGACCCATAATCCTCATAGAACAATCCCTGACGTCTGTAAGCTACTTGAACATAGTTGCAGACCAGGTTCACCCATTCATGGCAACAGTTTTTACTGCGGGGGATGGTGTTTACTGACAGGATAATGCACCATGTCATAATGGTCGAATCGTCATGGATTGGTTCGAGGAACAACTTTCAAGTCATGTCTTGGCCCCCAAATTCACCTGACCTTAATCCAATAGAGCATTTGTGGTCCTACTTGGAAAACCAAATTCGTGCTGGCACGCTACCCCTTCGCAATGTGAGGGAACTGCAGGACCAGTCGGTGAACGCTTGGTACCAGATACCTCAGACTACCTATCTGCACCTTGTAGAATCAATGCCATGGGTGCTAGCAGTTTTGAGGGCTAAAGGTTGTCCTACATGTTATTAGCAGGGTGGTCATAATGTAATGGCTCTTATAACCACCTTCTTTCTTACCAAATTACTTTCTTAGGATTTTATCTTTATAACAAATATAATTTCGATAATCTAACAAATTTTATTAATAACTATTTTATTACTGCAGTTAAATTTACGACTACTAACGTTCAACTCCGTATCGTTGTAGTTTTGAACCCAATCCAGAAGACAAGAGAACTCCTGGATCAGGCAGTGGGAGAAATTTGCCTTCGTGGAGGACTTTTTGATAAAACTAGCCCACATTTGCTTTAAATGGTGATGAAAAGCTCCCATAGTTACACTGGTGGTAAGGGGACTCTAACCCATGATCCATCTACCACTGAGGATGTTCAAAAAGGTTTAGCAGTGAATAACTTTTTAACTTGTTTAAAAAAAATGTAATAAAATCTATAAATCAAAAACAATGACCTCTCTAACTAGAACAAAAAATTTTAAAAAAATTAAAAATCCATATCATCCATTTGTATTTTGTAAACTATTCATATACAATAAGATGGTGGTGATATGTGAGTTACAGTTCAAATACCTTCAATAGAAAAAAAAGTAAACAAGGGTGTAAAAATTTACTCAGAAAGAAACTTAACAGTTTCATCGATTTGGAAGTATTAATTTCATTTGTTTTTCACGACAAACAATGCGTTGAATTATTTTTCAATAGATACCTGAATGAATATAAACGTTAAAACTTTCTTTCAAAACTGAACATCTGTAAAAATAAAAAGCGAGGTAATTTTACGAACTACTATATATATCACCCGTCACTTGCATCATTTGAGGAAAGTTAAGTGATCCGCAGTACAGTCATTTCTTATATTTTTATTTATTGCTGTTAGTTGTGTATACATTTTATTTATCTTAAAAAAGACTTTAAAAACAGCGCAGATTTTTAGTGCTGCTTATGACTTTTTTATACCCTGACATGGCATAAAAATATCCATTTCTTCAACGAAAACAGTTAAATGTTCTCGGAAAAATATATTCCCTATGCACAGAGCACTTTACAGTTACAGTTAGTATATATTCCTAGTTATCTCTTTGCTTCAAACGCATATATAATTACACAAGAAAAAAAATGCACCTATTTTTTAAATTCTGACCCATAAGTAATATTAAAATGAGAGATATAATGTAATATAAAAAGGCAAAGGGATATAAATCTATAAGAGAGCAATCTAAAATCAGTTTATTTCAGGATAAGATTTAAAAGTGGTTCCCTAAGTATTTCTGTACCACTGAGCAAATGAACTGAGATTAATTTATTTTTAACCCTCTTACGGTCTTCTTTACTTTAATAGTGATTATACAGAGTGTGAAAAGGTATTTTTCCTTAAATATGAGTTTTGATATATTTTTATGAATTAAAATAAGTGTAAGAGAAAGAATGTATGTCCGGCAGTGAACTGATCGTTAAGACACGGTTCCCAGTAGATCAGCAAAGTCAAGAATCACTGGCTGCGGGTGGGTGACCGCTTGGATCAGTCAGCGTAGGGACCGAGGGTATGGGTCCTCGTTAAACTGTTCTACCTTAAAATGCTCGACTTCGCGTGCAGGTCGTCGGGCTACCATCCCCTCTGCAGGGGATCAAAATTGTGATGGCATGTCTTAGGATCATCCTCAGGGATGTTTCCCAGACCATCGCCAATAGACCATCGTGCAGCTCTAGTGCGACATAAATTAACTACTACTACAAAAAGAATATATATTGAATTGATCAAAATTCAGAGTTTAATTTTAATGACAATTTCCATGTTTGAAAAAATATTCTTCAGAAACGTATAGATGCGTTAAATTTAAATTTTTTTCTTTTGCAAAAACTATCTATTTTTGCAAATAATATTGAAAACTATCTGTTTTATTTACTTGAAACATTTTTAAGTCTCTTTTGAAACATTTCTTTTGTACAAGAAAAATTATTTGTATTCACATGAAATATCTCTTGTTTTGTTTCACCCCTGTCAATCATTGAGTATTTTGGACAATATTTTATTTTTTATTATTAGTTGAACGAAAATCAGTATCCCTGATACTTTGTAGTTCTTGTGAAAACTTAACGAAATCATTTATTCTACATTGTCTCTACAACACTACATTAAATCAAAAAATATTAGAATTCTAATCAAGTTTCAATATCACGTACCCGTTTTTTTAATTATTTAAAATAACTACAACGAGGAGGGTCAAAAATACTTCTCAAAGTTATTTTAAATAGATGAGCATAAGACAATGAGGCTCAGTTTCAGATGATCCTATTAAATACCGAAATGCATAAACAATTTTCAGTAAAACTTTTTTGATACGCTCTCTTTATTAGATCTCTGATGCAAAGGAAATTTGGTGATGTGGAAATCTTATAAGTTTTCTGATACGTTTTGCCTAAAATTTAGTTTTCCAAATTTAAATAATATAAATTTTGAAAAAAAAAATTATTGCTTTTTTACAATCCCTGGTTGCCCATGGGTCAAATATTTTTTTCATTCTGGATTGATTCCGTTAAACCCCACACCATTTCATGGGTTGCAAAAACTGTCTCAATGGATGTTTGTATTAGATCGATTTTCATGTACGGGTCATGTACGTGTACGTGTCATGTACGTGTTTCAAAATACTTTTCCTTCTTCATCATTCATATTTATACTAAAATCACCGTCAAGACAGTAATATTAAGTTAATAATATAAAAATGCTTTAAATTATTATTATGCAAATACATCAAAATTGCCTGCTGGTGAAAATAAAAAGAAAAAAATCACCAACTTAACGCATAACAAAATTATAAGGGAAAAAAGGAATTCTAAAAAAATTATCAAACAGCAGCGGTAGCCACAGCAACGCATAGAATGACGACGCATGCGCACTGTTTACTATTATACTTGAACACAGTTGAAAAGTGTGATGACGTCCAAATCATGTGCGCACGCCATCAAACTCAAAACAACACCTATTTTGCAAATGGGTAAAAATGATTTGAGTTTGTATAGACGCATAAGAATTTTAGGATATTAGAGATTTTACAGGTATGAGAATATATGAGTATAAAAATGAACGATTATAAAAAAACTTACGAAAATAAGAATCGATCAGTATAAGGATATACGAATAAAGTATAGAAGGGTACGTGAATGACGCGTAGGAGAATATACTCATAGAATGAATTAACTGTACTAGATATGAATTAAATGTTCAAGAATATGCATATAAAATGTGTAAGAATGCATTAATAAAATATACAGGGGGTTCGCCTTTTACTGAGGTGAACCGGGTTCGAAAAACAGCAATGGCTGGTCTATACGAATTCCGCACCCGGCTTGCACTGACCACAGTGCTGACGTAAAATATCCTCAGTGGTAGACGGATCACGGGTTAGGGTCCCCTTGCCAATAGGCTAACAGCGGGAGGTTTTCATGGTTTTCCTCTCCCTGTAACGCAAATGCGGGTTAGCTCCATCAAAAAGTCCTCCACGAAGGTCAAATTCCACCCAATACTTAATCCAGGAGATTCCTTGTCTTCTGGATTGGGTTCAACATTCCAAGGCTACAGAGTTGAACATTAGTAACCTCCAACTTAAATCTGGGGTCGACTGTTCAACAACGACGGATATTAAATAAAACAATATATACAAGTGTATGTAACAATATATATATATATATATATATATATATATATATATATATATATATATATATATATATATATATATATATATATATATATATATATATATATATATATATATATATTGTTATATACTCTTGTATATATTCTTTTATTTAATATCCGTATATATATATAAAATTTTCAATAGTATTCGAGAAGAGTACATAAAAAATAGAGAATAACCTATATTTCAACAACACCGCAATAATATGAATTCAACTATAATTTATAATTTTAATACAAGTAAATTGCGCTGAAACTATTTGTTACTTCAAAAGTTCTGTAGTCATACATTAGAGCCATGTCAATCAATTCATGCAAAACTCATTTAAACAATTTCACTTGAAACGCAACTGTTCGAATAAAATGTATCTCATTCACAAACAGCCATATTTCTCTGTTCGCTGTTTCGAATTTAGAATCAATATTTGTCCTTTCAACAAATATGGATTTGTCATCTCCTTCTTTCAGACATCCTAATGAACAATCATAAAAGAGTTCATAATAAGGATTCCAATTCATACAATGGAAGGTTGCAAATTGAATGAAGCCGTCAAACTGAATTCAAAACAACACTTCCTTTCAAACAATTTCCAATTATCATTATGAGGATGAAAAAATGTCTGCTTATTATAAAAAAAAAAATTCGAAGTTATTTTTTTTTAAAGATATTTTCTGACAAATTAACGGATTATGCAAAGTTAACCTTTTAATTATAAATGTTACTAATTAGATTTAAAAACATTCCAAGTATTGTTTTGTTATCAAGTATAGGGCTTCCAAAACTTAATATAAATTATCACATGCTTAAAAGCAACCATTATCTTTACTATTTTCAATATCTATATTCCGCTATTATTAGTAAGAGAAAAAGAAAACGTGATTCGTTACCTCTATGCATTTATCTTCATTTAATAAATTTTAATCCAGATATTATTTTCTTAATCCTGAAGTCTGATTATTAAAAAAGTTTCGTTTTAAAACGTGAATATATAAAAAGTTTTAGTTTTTCTTTCCCAATTATTGGGCACACCTCTGCCATCATTGGTAACAAAAATGTAAATACTAGCTCTGCAAAAAAAAAGTGTTTTCAAATATTGTATGAGCATGGTCAAGGTAAAATTCATCAACACCTCATTCACCTCATTCACCCAATCATTGCGTGAGTAGACTATTGTATTGATATATTTTGCTTTGGCTAATTAGAAAGCACTCTTTTTGTTGATATAATCGGGCGAGCTGATGACGAGCTGATATCTTTTCCGATGATATATATATATATATATATATATATATATATATATATATATATATATATATATATATATATATATGTATGTATGTATGTATGTATGTATGTATGTATGTATGTATGTATGTATGTATGTATGTATGTATGTATGTATGTGTGTAATACAAAAAGTAAATACTTTTCTATTAATAAAAGAATTAAATCTCTTTCGTTTTCATAAAATGTCTTTGTTAAAGAATAAGCGTAGAGAGATTCTATTTTGGGAATTCAAGGCTGAAAACATACCATTGAAATATAAATAGATTTATATTTCAAAGGAAGAGTTATTTTTAGAATCGTTCCCTTTTTCACTTCCATATAAGGAAGCAGAAATGATTTTCCTTAATGCGTAAGGTTACAAGGAATGTACGAAGTGTGCTTTTTTACCTCAAATCTGTGTTGGTATAAAACGAAAGAATGCATAGTTTTGCGTGTCCTTTTCATCATTATGTGATCCTGATAAGCTGTCCAGAGTCTTGTCCACTCCCCCTCCTTTGCAGGAGTGGGGACGTGAACTGTTATCAATACCAGCCAACACTTAAATAAACCTGTTTAGAACGTCTGATGGCTTAAGACTGCAATTATTTTAAGCTAAATACAACACTGATAACAGGGTTGTAGCCCTGTTATTACATATATATATATATATATATATATATATATATATATATATATATATATATATATATATATATATATATATATATATATATATATATATATATATATATATATATACAGTCCCTGTATATATATATATATATATATATATATATATATATATATATATATATATATATATATATATATATATATATATATATATACAGTCCCTGGCCAAATTATTAGACGCACTATAAGATTCTATGTAAAATCTTATTTTTTATATGCTTCCTATTTGTATATATTTTTAACGTATTGCATGACAAGGTTAACCAATTTATACACAAACGTGAAAAACTGCAAACCGGTTTCAGTCGCTTACAAACGATAATGCTGTATAGTATTACCTGATAATTAAGATTTTACATAAAAACTTATAGTGCGTCTAATTTTATTAAAGTATACTTTGTTTTAAGGGTTTGATCTTTGATATTTCCAAGTGAACTTAAGTAATTCGTAAATATATCCTTTCATATTTAATTTGCTACAAACAATTCGAAAAGTTGATAACAATTACTAAATGAAAATAGTAATAAGCTTTTCGTCTGATTAAACTACAATCCGCTTAAAGTAATTCATAAGCTGCAGAATTACATAGGTTCCAATAAATCTGTTCTCTGCTTTATTTTTAATATATTTTACTAACTCAACCTATATTTGTTGAAGATTAAAATATAAATTACTCGTAAAGAATAAGAGAAGAAAACGGGGAAAATAAAACAGCAATTAAATTTTGCATCAATAATTAATTCCTTATTCTAGAAGAAGATCTGCTAAGATATAAATACTTATTTCAAATCCCTTTGAAACTAAATTAAGTTTTGAAAAATGATTCAAAAAATGAATTATCTAAAATATCTTTAACTGTATATTTATTAGTATTAAAGTGTAAATATTGGGTTCTTTTTTTCCATTTCTATAGATGAAAGAAAATTAGTTATTTTAAAAGTCTGAAGAATAACACATCATGCTAAATTGAAACACAGAATTATATTTTACATAATATTATTAAATATAATGCACTTGACTCACTGGCGGTGTAGCAAAAGTGCAAAATTGAGAGAATATTTCTCCGCTATACATTATTTCTTTATCAAATTACTTGGAACGACCGGTTTTGCTATGCGGAGAAAATTGCAGGTTGAAATACGATTTCATACGAGCAGAACCGTCAATGGTTTAAAGTTCTGCTTTTGATGAATACTATAACAATCATAAATAAAAACTTTCAAGAATCAAATGAATCTCATGTTGAATTCATTTATGCAGCGCAATATGTCAATATTGAAATTCAAAAACAAACAAATTTTCAATGAAGGGAATTTTAAAAAAATTGTTTTTTGATCTGCAAATTGTTATGAAATTTGAATTGACAAACTATTACTTGAATAGTATAAGCAGACGCCATAATTCTGTAACATGAAATTTAGCTTATTTGCTCAATTATAGAATCAGATTTCTTTTAAACACCTAGGGTAGGTGGGATGAAAAAAATAATCTTCTATTTTGTTATATTTATTATTATGATTGCCGTATTAGGGATAAAAATTATGTTACTCGGAAAACTGATCTAAACCCTTTAGTTTTAATTTAAAATAATTAAAATTAAACAAAAAAACTGAATAAAAATAAAATAAAATTCTGGTGAACATGAACACATTTTGTTTTAAAATCTTTATTATGAAAAACGCTTCCTTGGTTTTTTTTAGATCATAAAAAAGCGCGTCCTTTTAGTCTTCAAATTTAAAAACTGGAAAACACTAGCAGGAAAACAGTTAGCCTCAGAAAAACTTCCTGAGAAGGCCAAGGCCCACCCTGGGCTGTCGAGTCAATGATGATGATGATGAAAAAAGAGCTTCCATCATTTAATTTATGCCTTCATTCAATTTCAAATGAGGTGGGAAATGTGAGAAACCTTTTTTATAACAATAGACGAACACTTAAAGTAAACTATCTTCAGTTTTTGTATTGAAACTAAGTTCTAAATAAAAATAAGTTCTTAATAAAACAGAAATTTAATTTTTTTCAGACTTAAGCGTATGCACTAAATGAACAGAAGCGTATGATAAGATAAACTTTTTGTTATTTTCTTTTAAATATAAACTTCTTATTTTTGTTGTGTTTTTAAACTAAAATTTTAAACATGTAATAACTTTTGTAGTTTCAAACTCTTAAGAATATTTTAGCTTTTTTTACCTCACACAAAAATAAAAAAATATTACCACCATTTATATCTCATACAACTTTACTAACTTACATAACTTGGCCTAACCTAATAAATGTGCTTAGATTTAAAATATAAATACTTAAATACTTACTTACGCTCTAAAATAAGATATCAGAATTGATTCAAGATGAAGAACTATTTTTTCAAAGTTGTTAATCTATCATCGAAAATGTTTACGGAATGATATATGCTTTTACAAATGATTTAAATTAAAAAACTACATTTTAAAGTTTTTGATGCTTCATGGAATATGTTTAAGAAATGACATGGTAAATGTTCACGTATGATTTAAGTTACAGATTTATTTTTATAAAGTTTTTAATAAATCATCGAAAATGCTTACGAAATGATATGATAAATATTCACGAATGATTTAATTTGAGGAACTATTTTTTTAAAATTTTCATTGCATCATAATTATCATCATAATTAGCCAGACAGCTTAATGTGGGCCAATGCCTTCCTCTGAAGATTTCTCCATAACGACTTCATCTTTGAACTTATTTATCTTCGATCTCCAATTCTTTTCATTAATTGGAATAAAATCAAACTCCACCGAATCACACCATCTCTCCCCCGCTTTCTTGTTCCAGTGTTTCTAAAAAGCAGCATCTTTTTTTTATTGTATTGTCATCACTCATTCGAATCACGTGGGCCATCCAATTCATTCTATTTATTTTTATGTATTTAATAATATCGGGTTGCTTATATATCTTGTACAGTTCAAAGTTAAAACTCCTTCTCCTGTTATTGTTTTCATTTACAACACCTAGTATACTCTGCAAAATCTTTCTCTCAGATATTACGATACAATTTTCCTTCAGTTTTGTCATTGTCCTAGCTTCAGAAGCGTATGTCAAGGCCTGCCTGACAAGAGTCTTCCTAATTAAGAACTTTTTTTTTCTAGAACGAAACCTAGATTTAATAAATCTTCTCAACCTATAGACATCATCATCGAAACTACTCAGGAAAATATATGATAAATATTTAAGAATAACTTTCGTTGAAGAATTATTTTTCTAAAATTACTGATATACACTCAAACCCCGCTATAGTGAACACGGTTTATAGTGAACTCCCGGATATAGTGAACGAATTGTACGGTAACGAACAGTAATAAAAAATGAAAGCAAGAACACATTTTTTGTTACTCAGTATTATTTTTCAGTCATTTCTACATTTCTCTTTGTTGGTCATTTTTTTTAAATAATGTATAATAAAAAGAAGGAGTTCGATACCATTAGTCAAAATTTTTTAGCACCGGATATAGTGAACTCCCGGTTATAGTGAACCGAAATTTCGGTCCCTTGAAGGTTCACTATAGCGGGGTTTGACTGCATTATCGAAAATATTAAAGAAATAATATGATAAACGTTTACGAATGATTTTAGTTGAAGAATTATTCTTCAATTATATCATCTAAAATGTTTACGAAATGATATTTCTATGGATAAAAAATGGCGTAAGAACTTTATCAGATGCCACCAGTTGTTGAAGCGAGAGAGATTTTAATAATGCAGTGTATACATTTATAATGAGCTCGTAAGTCATATTTATCACCTGAGGGTCATCCGTCACTGCAATAATATGATTTGCGGCTGCAGGCAAATGGGAAAACATGTTGCTTGCCATGAAGGATGATATATGTTCCACAAATCTGACTGAATGGGGTGATTTTCACAGCTTGAATTTTCACCATTTCTGTGATTTTAAAACACTCCATTTCTTGCAAATACTTTAAACGCGTCTTAAATCAAGCAATTAAAATATGTTTTTTTATGTTCATATAAGATATTGATTTTTATATTATATTTACAAGACAATATACAGTCCCTGGCCAAATTATTAGGCGCACTCTAAGATTATATGTAAAATCTTAATTATCAGGTGATACTCTATACAGCTTTACTGTTTTTACACAGACTATTTGCACTTGTTTACTTTACTGTATCAATGGGTTAACATTGCAATGCAACAAGTTAAAAATAAATACAAATAGGAAGCATATGAAAAATCTCCCGAATAAAAACCCATTACATGTATGTTTAAATATAAAAGTATTGCCTATAAACTCGTGCAGAACATGTCCTCATTAAAAAACTACAGCGCGTTTAATCATTTGGTCTCATTATTATTATATACTAATATAATACCTGATATAATAAATATTCTACATTTATATAATATATCGTCTAACGTATCCAATCGTTGAATTAATATTATGTATCGTAAAAAATTACAGAATTTTGAACATTTAAGGAAAATATTATGTAACATTTAATAACTGTATAATATGTCACTTAACAATAAACTCTTCAATACTCCAAACGGAAACCTCGGTTTCATGAGCATATATTAAGTCCACTGAAAATCGAATCATTATCGACTGATAATCAAATCAATATCAACTGATAATCGAATCATTATCGACTGATAATCAAATCAATATCAACTGATAATCAAGTTATTATCGACTGATAATCAAATCAATATCAACTGATAATCGAATCAATATCAACTGATAATCGAATCAATATCAACTGATAATCGAATCATTATCGACTGATAATCAAATTAATATCAACTGATAATCGAATCATTATCGACTGATAATCAAATCAATATCAACTGATAATCGAATCATTATCGACTGATAATCAAATCAATATCAACTGATAATCGAATCATTATCGACTGATAATCAAATCAATATCAACTGATAATCGAATCATTATCGACTGATAATCAAATCAATATCAACTGATAATCGAATCATTATCGACTGATAATCAAATCAATATCAACTGATAATCGAATCATTATCGACTGATAATCAAATTAATATCAACTGATAATCGAATCATTATCGACTGATAATCAAATCAATATTAACTGATAATCGAATCATTATCGACAATAGCACTGTAAAAAAACTGAGACTAAATTGAAACAAAAAATAGAAAACATCTATTAAACTGGAATTCCAAAAAAATATTTTCCATCTTCATCAGCAATCATACTTTCTTATTAAATTAATTTGACTACATTTTTAGATAACATTTCTTCCTAAATATTTTCTAATAAATACAGCACTATCGTTTTTTTTAATTTTATACAACGACTGTATAAGTGAGTAAACTGTGTAAAAATACAATACAATAATTTGCGATTAAAACTCACATTCTCGATAGCTAGAAATAGTTCTTACAAACCATTTTTAAAGATTCCCTTCGAATATTTAAATTATACTCGAAAGCATCGTAGAATATTTTATTCGTAGTGAGACTCGTTCTTATTCAAAGCGGCGAACGTAGGAGTTCGTCAGGGTGTTTTTTAAGGCATCCAAAATCTAATATCAAAAAGTCATAAAAATAACTCATCGATTCCTTCCTTCCCCCACACTGAAACATTTTATGTCCTACGAATTCCCAAGTACATTTATATGCATAAATATATGCAAGATGTGTAATATGTTTTCAAACTTGTGAGCTAGTAGATAGTAAGATTGTCAAAGAAAAGAATTCAAACTTGATATATTATTGAACGACGTTTAAACTTTTATGTTTCTGAATACATAGTGAGACTTTTACTTCCGCTGCAAGTAACGAAAATTCAAGCTAAAAAAACGTGCTTACTTGTACCTCCTATTTTTTTTTTCAAACTTAGTCAACTGTCGCTGATATCAGTAAAAAGTAATAAGGTCAAGATGAGACACTTTTAAAAAAAACTGTCAAATTCGATAGTATTTCAATCGAATTTGAATTGCAAAGGATATTTAATTATTAAAATAGTTTTAAAAAGGATTTTACTTTGTAAGAATAATTACTTCATATTATTCTAGGGTCAAAATTTTGATAGTCAAAAAAAAATCCTTCAAAGTAAAAAAAATTTTAAAATTTCAATAATATAAAATATTTCCTTCCTGAACTTTCATCTAACAATCAATTATACTGAAATATTTATAACATAAGAAAAATGAAACATATCTCTCGTTAAATTTTGAAGTTAATACTAAATTCAGAAAGAAAAATATTAAATAAAGAAAGAAAAACTGCTTTGACGCACGTATACTGTCAAACTAAAATTAGAAACAAATTTCGGCAAATAACAAGATTAAGATGATTAATAGTGGAATTTTTTAAACACACTGTACTTCTGTACAAAAGGTAAATCAACTAAAACTTACTATCAACTAAAACAGTCAACAGGAGTTAAAATGTGTGAAAACGGTAACAAAGAGGTACAGCAGTACAACAATACTTTTCATACAATTCAAACAATTGCAAAAAATACCCGAAAATTTAAGAAACAAATATATATATATATATATATATATATATATATATATATATATATATATATATATATATATATATATATATATATATATATATATATATATATATATATATATATATATATATATATATATATATTTGTTTTTTAAATTTTAAATTTGTTTTTAAAAAGGGAGATTAAATGTGTAATTTAATAGCATAACTGATGCGTTACTTGTATTATGATATACAACTTTCTTAAAAATGATACAAATAAAAAGATAATGCGATTTTCTTTAAAATTTCCTTAAAAGATAATAATCTTGTTAATCATCTTGTACAAATCTTACGAATAATCTGGAAAATAAATAAAAGTAGGAATATTTGATTATAAATAAAATATAAGCTATTACATTTGAAGGGTACTTTTTTTTTAATTATCTCAAAACTTACAAAAATATTACTTTAAATTTTCTAAATTTCCTCGGTAAATATTTAAAAATATTTTTACTACTTGCAAAAGATACAAAAGAGAAAAAATTTAAAAAGAAATTACGTGTATTTTTGAGAAAAAGATTTGATCCTATAGATTGGATATGAATGCAGCCAGCTCAGAATTCAATTTATGTTCAGAAATTTCAAAGGATATAAAACAAAACAAAACTGATATAGAAAAACAATTCCTAAACTTATTTATTAAGCTCTAAATAATGAAAAAAAATAATAATTTTATGTCTGGATTATTCTTTTGTTAGATTCACTGAAATCTTGTTTGTGTTTCAGAAATTGCGTAAAACTACAGACTGAAAATTAGAGTTTTAAAACCACCTGATAGTTTAAATTTCATAAAAATTAATCAGACTCAACATAGAATTTTATTGGTTTTTATCGATAAGAAAAATCATATTATAATAAATGATATTATAATAAAAATATAATTGTAAATAAAAAAAAAATAGCTGGTAAGATAAAAACAGATGCTTTATTATTGATCCATCATTCTTCGATTATGTGAAAAATCGCAGTTTATACTCTCAGAAAAATTAGTTTTCAGTTCGAACAATAATTAAATAATATCCTGTATGCTTGTCGAAGCATTAAATATGATCTGAAATTAAACCATAATTTCTCACAGGTTGAATCATAGTATAGTGAAATGGAGTTTAAAATGGTTCAATTTGCCCCATAATATGGTTGAAGAATTCAATTTAATAAAACTGCTGTAAACTAGATTGCAATCCAACACGTTTCAAAACTCTTTATTTGAGATTTCTTATAAGACTTTTTCAGGTTGTAATGTTTTTACTCGCTCGTTGTAATCTTGATTGTTGACTCGTGTTAAAGGAAATAATTTGATATTAAAGAAACATTTAAAAGGTATATTTCTTTTTTTTTTTAGCCCCTCTTGTCAATAAATCTTTTTGTATCACTATGCAAGCGGAAAATCCAATTCATTCTATCATTCCGCTATAAAATATTTTGTAAAAACAAATTGTATACATTATCACTGAAGGATTTTTATTGATTATCTTTTCTCCTGCTTACCTGGCGATTCATAAAACAAAAGTAGTTGATGCGAAAATTATCTGTCACTGAATCATAATTAAGGAGAAACCACTCATAATTACACTTACATAAAAGAAAATATAAAGGAATCAATTATCGATCCGTTGTCGTCTTCAGAAAAATCCTTCTTGAAGTAATGTTTTTTATTCTTCTTATTCTTTTCTAATTTTATGCATTTTTTTTATTATTTAAACTTTGATTGTAAATTAAGTTTTATCGATGATACATAATTAGTTTCTCATATTAAAAAAACAAATATCTAAGTATCTGGCTATTCAATGTTTTATTTTAATTTCTTAATCAACTTTTAATGTTCTAACTTGGCATATTTATAATAACCATAATTTACAATAATAATAATAATTATAAGCTATTATAAACACGATAATATTTTATAGTTATTATTGTAATAACTTATAGTTATTATAATTATAATAATAATTTGTAATAACTAATAATAATTATTATTATTTATTATAAATATAATTGTAATTTATAACTATTAAAATTATAATAATAATTTTTAATGACTAAAAATAATGAATAATAAATGAATAATAATTTACATTTACGTAAGTATATTCTATTTAAAAAAATACTATATTGCTTATTTTATGGGTTCATTACTTATATCTAACCGGGCGAATGTATACCAGGCAGTGGCACTTAACTAGACCTAATATATATTTGGACATTTACCAAAGCGACTATGTGATTATCAACATTAACCGGTGGAAGTCAACAACCACCTATTTCTGTCATTCACAGTAAGATATGTATAAGAAAATGTATAAAAGAGGAGAAATTTAACTCAGAAAAAAAAATACTTTTGATAATTCAAGTTCACCACTTAGGTGATTTATAAAAAACAAATCAAAGTATTTTATATAAAACTTGTTTGGAATTATGTTTAATTCGATATACTTAACTTAAACATAACTAATTAATAACTTAATTAATTATTAATCAAAAATTTAGCGCAATTTACAAGAAATTCAGTTTTGTTTGAGCATTTAAAATAAAAACAATTTTTTTTTATCTGTAATCAAAAGAAATGTCCATATCGCTATTTGGAATATTATTATTATTTGTTTACAAGTCAGTTATCTCAATATACCGAAATCGCTATCTAATTACTAGACTTGGGAAATTCTTACATACGCACTTGCGAAAAAAAATCGAGAAAAACGCTATGGAAAGTTTAAACATATTTTTATATACTAGTTAAATTTTCGCTTCTGAATTGGTGAAGTAGTCTAACGGCAGGGAGAAGATTGAGGTTCAAAATCACGCAGCGAAATATTTCCCATTTTTATTTTTCCTCACAAAACTTTCTTCTTTTGTTTAAAATAGTTGAAATATAACTTTAATTTATTTTATATTTTAAATCATCAAATATTTCTTGACATTTAAATTACAATAATAATTCAATCTCTCAATGAAATATTAATATTTATGAACAGTGTTTAAAATAGTTAAATGGTTAGATTTTTGATAACGAACTTTATATTTTGATTTATGAAAAAAAATTATGGATTATAATTATCATGAAAACATTGAACATAAAACTTTTTTGGCATGTTTCACAGAAGATTGTTAACAGAAAACAATGTTTTTATAGTTGATCTGCTAAAAAACTACTCTTCATAAACATTAAAAGAGTTTCTTAATCGTTTTTAAGTTAAGAAGCGTATTTATCATGCCTTATCATATAGAAATTGCTGATTAACTTTTGAATAAAGTTTCGACGAGAATTTATTTATCAGTTCTGAACTGAACAAATTAACAATTAACTTCAATTCTGAACAAAACCCTGTGAAGAGAAAATTAATTTTTTAAAATGAAAATAGTTTTCCCAATTATTGCATTTTGGATAAATAAATTTTCCATTTATTACACTTTCTTCATTATTATAACCACTGTTTTTAAATATTATTACTTTAACCAATATCTTTTTATTAAAAAAGTTAACTTTTTCTCCATTTTAATTGTCAAGTTGCATTTAGTAACTAAAAAAAATATTAATAAAGTCATTTTTATTTAATTTAATTGATGCTATTTTTAAACACAAGAATCTTTATTTAAAAAAATTTAAATAAAATATAATTTAAATGTTAAGCAATATTTAACTATTAAAAAATATTAATTAGAAAGTAAGAAAAAAAGGAAACAGTCTCCTGCTTGCTTGATAATAGACGTAGTAATATTTACTTATTAAACAGATAATACTTAATTATTAAAAATGCAGTAAATGAAATAAAACAAAATTTAAATCAATACTGTCTTATATGCGTCTTTGAACAGCCGACTCAGTTGTGGGTTTACGACTACTTATGTTCAACTCCGTAGCCTTGTCATTCAGAACCAATCCAGAAGACAAAGAAACTCCTGAATCAGTACCCCCAGAGGTATTGATTTGTTATGGGAACATGGAGGACTTTGCAACTCGACAGATTTAACGTGCATTAGTAACCATTTACTACACGGGGTGTCTTCGACCGGTCCGGGATCAAACCCACGAACTCTTGGACATGGATCCAGTGCCCTACCAACCAGGCCATACCGGCCCCAATTAATACTGGTCGTAATATATATAAATTTATATATGGCTAACGCGTCTCGATTGTTTATAGGGGTGATTGATCTTAAACATACCAAGAGAGTGCCAAGTATATCATAACTTAAGTATTTGTATGCCAAGTTTCATTCCAAAGTCGTGCCCTCCTCTTAGTGAAAGGTTCAATAAATGACTGTTTTAAGTAAATTTCTTTTCAAATTATGCAATGGGTTTTCAAGCATTTTAAATATTTATATTAATAAATTCAATATTATAGTCGTTTCTTTCTTTTGTAATGTGTTCGGAGAAATGTTTAAAATGAAAAAAATTTTTCTTCTTACTTTTAGACAAAGGAAATCCCGTTTTAATTAAGAATGAAAAATTCTTGCTAACTTGTATCTCACGAGAAACACTTAATGAACTTTAAAAGTTTCTTTCATTTCTAAAAATAGAATCTACGTCTTTCATTTCCGAATAGTTTTAGTTTAGTTTTGTGTTATTCTTATCACTTCACTTTAAAATCACTTTAGCTGTGAAGAGTTTTTGTACCTTTCTTTGGAAGTAAAGTCGGAAGACAATCATTAAGACAAAAAAGGAAAATAAGTCTGAATAAAATTTGTATCTTTCTTCTTGATTAATTTTTTAAAAATAAAATCACTTTATGCCCCTCTAAAGAGGGAATTACATTAAATATTAGCGGAATTTTGGAGACTTTCGCCTGCGGTTCCTTACGTATGTTTAAAAATAACTACACAGGCACGTGTTATTATTATTTTTTGTGTGATATGTTTCTATTTTGTTAGTGTTAGCTATATACATGAATGCTTTGTAACCTTAAAAGATTAAATTATTAAATATATTAGCCCAAAACGTTTACTTAGAGTATAGATATGTGAGTAGAAAAAAAGCGAATTTTACATCAGATCGAAAAATTGAAAATAGAGGCATTCAATATTTTTTAAAATGAACTATCCAATGATACCAAACTTGATCTCTCCCCCCCCCCATCTCTGGGGGTGGAGAGGGAGCAATTGTGAAATCGTAAATATCATCTTCTATTTTTATGACAGGTTTGGATTCTCCAGAGAAAAGTAACCCTATTCGACCCATAAATTTATGAATTTTGCTTCACATATGGCGCTGCATTTGATAAATTAAGATATTGTACAAACTGTTTAAAGGGGTGAATCTCGAGATCTATCTGATTAAGAAAATGAACATTAACATGTTCGAGTTTTTTTATCGATTTTTTTTAATTGTATTTTTCGAAAAACAAAAATTCTGAAAACATACTCACACTCACACACATATATATATTCTTCTTCTTCTTGAGCACGACAGCCCCTTACAGGCCTTGGCTGCCTCAACCACGCGTAGCCTCCAACGCCTGCTATCCATGGCGACTTTTTTCCAGTTGTTAATATTTATTACTTTAAGATCTTTAGTAGTGTCATCCAGCCATCTAGTTGAAGGTCTTCCTCTGGCCCGAGATCCAGAAGGATTTTTAAAAGTGGTGTATCGTACTGCATTGCTTTCTGGACCTCTCCAGATATGGTCAAGCCATCTTAATCTATTGCTTCGGATGACCTGCACTATCTGTGGCTGTCCATAGAGTCTATATAATTCAAAGTTGTATCTGATTCGCCAACAGCCTCTTTCCTGTACTGGGCCAAATATTTTTTTTAAAGGATTTTCCTTTCAAAAACACCAAGAGTACGCTGAGTGTCTGCTTTTAGTGTCCATGTTTCACTTGCATCGAGCAATACAGGTAGAATAAGAGTCTTATAAATTTTAATTTTTGTTTTTAGACTGATTAAGCTTGATCTCAATTGCTTTCTTAGTCCGAAGAAACTCTTGTCGAAAAAACACAAAAAAGAGAAATAGACTCGAAATCATGCAACGAGGCGTCTCCACCTCACTAAAAATATTGAACCCAACCGAAAGTTAAGAAACTGGTTATGAATCATCAAGTGCAATCATTCCCCTGACATAATAACTTGATTGCTTAGTTGATGCTACTTTAATTTTTGGGTGTTTTTTTTAATTATCTAATTAAGAACAAATTACTCTTTTTAAGCATAGTTTTACTCATTGCATTTATTTTCATTACTATATTTATTTTTAATATGACAAATAGACAGCGATTACCTGCAGGGAGAAACTTATCGAGTTAACGTACACGTTATTTTTTAAAAAAAAACAAAAAAAACAAGCAAATTTAAAGCGTAAAAAAATTGCCTAAAAATGTCTCTTATAACTTAGCTCACCCCCTCTATCCTCATGCTCTAAATAACTGGATTTTCACAAAGGGGGGCGTTGATATTTTTTTTCTGCTTCTTAACGTTAAAAAGGTTGAGAATCTATGTTGTAATGGGTCTCAAGATACCACAATTTTAAACATTTTGTAGCCCATTTAAAATTTTCGTAGTTACTGCAACATCTGTGAAGCAAAATACATGAAACTATGGTCCTATGAACCTTCAAATAAGGTTATTTATGCCTGGAGAATCCGAATCTGCAATAATAAAACCGTCCCAAAAGTGGGGGAGGAAGATCGAGTTTGCTATCATTGAATAGCGTATAGAAAAAATATTAGATGAGTCTATTTTTATTTTATTTTATAACTGTCCTTGAACAGCCGACGCAATTTTGGGTTTACGACTACCAATGTTCAATTCCGCAGCCTTGCAATTTTGAACCCTTTACAGAAGACGTGGGCACACCTGGATCGAGCATTAGAAGTTTTACATTCGCAAAGGACTTTTGGATGGAACTACCCCACATTTGCGTTACATTAAGTGGAAGCAACGAAAAATTCTCACAGTCAGCCTAACGGCAAGGGGACACTAACCTGTGATCCGTCTACCACTGAGGATAATTTACGTCAACACTGTTTTCGGTTAGAGCCGAGGGCGGAGTTCAAATTAATCAGTCATCGCTAGGATTCGAACCCGGTTCAACTCATTGGAAAGCGAACCTCTCTATCCCCTGAGCCACCGCGGCTTTCGAATGTGTCTATTTTCCCTTTTTCGATCTGATTCATATTTCTAGAAATATTTCACAGTTTTCAAACCTTTTGATATTTTTAGGGATTAAAAAAATCTGCCCTAAAGAAAATTTTTTTTCCAAGCCCGATACAGAAATATAGCATATTAAAACAATTTTATTTAAATCACTACTACAAGTAAAAAATAAAGTCTCGATTTCGTCAATGTAACAACTACTCAGCTGTAAGAAAGAACATTTTTTTAATTCATAAATATTTCTTGTTTATGAGCATATTAGTGAAAAAGACAATAGAATGATGTTAAATAACTCTCCTAAGTCATTAAGCAAACTTGATTTTAGGACGCATCTTTCACAAAATTGTTCAGACTTAGAAATAACTATTTATTACTATGTACTGCATCCCCTGTCCAAATTATTAGACGCACTCTTAAGATTCTATGTAAAATCTTAATTATCAGGTAATACTCTATACAGCTTTATTGCTTTTAAGCGACTGTTTGCACTTGTTTACGTTAGCGTAACAATGGGTTAACCTTGCAATGCAATACGTTAACAATAAATACAAATAAGAAGTATGTAAAAAATCTCTTGAATTAAAACCCATGACATGTATGTTTAAATATAAAAGTATTGCCTATAAACTGGTGCAAAACATGCGATTATCGAAACACTGAAGTTTGTCTCATAATTTGGTTGAATTATTATAATATACTAATATAACACCTGATATAATAAATATTCCATATTTATCTTATATATCGGCTAATGTATCCTATCTTCAAATTTATATTATATTATATATCATCTAATTTAATCCATTGATACACTAACGTAAACAAGTGCAAACAGTCGCTTAAAAACAATAAGAGCTGTATAGAGTATCACCTGATAATTAAGATTTTACATAGAATCTTAGAGTGCGTCTAATCATTTGGCCAGGAAGTGTACGCGTATCTCTACTTTCTAATTTTCTATTCTTTTTATAAATGAATTAAGTTTACTGTTTAAAACTTCAACATTTTACTATTAATGTAATAGCTTCGAAGCAGAAACGCAGTTTCGTCATTATAATGCGTGGTTAAACAAATTAAACTTGAATGGCGCCATTTAGATAATGCACTGCACAACGGCTATTATTAATCGGAAATCTCGTGTTGTGTGTGTGCAAATAATCATAAACAATTATTGAAAAGCTGAAATGACAATGACATTCATGCATGGAGAATGATGCAGAATTATTTGCGACATTAGTTCCATTGGTATGCCCAATGCACTGCTGATTTTAAAATGCAAATAAGGAGTTATTTAATGAGCTAAATAATTTATATACACAATTTTTATGATTATCATGTATTTAACTTGGAGATTAAATAGCATATCGTCTGCGTATTTCTTAAACGAAAATTACCTCTTCCCTTTTAGTCAGATGTTGCTTTGATACTATAAAATAAATTTTCAGAACTTTTTTACATCATATTTTATTTAACACTCTCTATATCTGATTGTCAAACATTTACATTCCCTGAACAAATTATTAGACGTATTGTAAGATTCGATGTACAATCTTAATTATCAGGTGATACTAGTATACAGCTTTATTGTTTTTATGTGACTGAAACCGGTTTGTAGTGTATCAATTGATTAAATGAGACGATATATAATATAAATTTGACGATAGGATACATTAGACGATATATTATATAAATATAGAATATTTATTATATCAAGCATTATATTAGTATATTATAATAATTAGACCAAATTATTAAGTAGTGGTCAATTATTAAGATCAAATTATTAAGCATTCTAACAAGAATTATAATTTAACGGGAGTCTGGTGGACAATATTAGTTTCAATTGTTCCCAACCGGGTGAAAGCTGAATTTATTACAGTTCGAAAAAATACTCAGACAAAAAAAAAACGTATTTAAGGAATTATATCATTTTAGATGAAGATACTGAAATTTATGGTATTTAAATCGTATATAGGATAATTTTTTTTTGTTAGTTCTAGTATAATGTCGAAAATTCCGTTTTTCAAAATTATTGTTTATATTAACCTCTATTTAGTAACACATACAACGCGGCTAACTAACTATAACAGGTTAAATGATTTTCAAGCCATAATCTCAAGAAACGCGGTAAAATTACCAAACTATTTTTCAGAACTTTCCACTCATCTTTATTTAATTGTTATTTTTTAAAACTTTGATGGCAAATGCATTTTACTAAATAAAATAGTAATTGGCTTAATATTTCTCTTAACACGTTGTTTGATATGGTTTATTTAAAATAACAGCACTGAATTCATAGATGTTAGATGAGATAATTTTTAATTATCTATTTCTAATCATATACATTACTTCTAATTATTAATTACAAGAGAGGAAAGACAATGTTTCGCAAGCACTCAAATGAAGTGTATACTTTACTCCTCGATTTTATTTACATTTTCTAAACAGGAATGAAAAGCAAGAATAATGCCACTAAATGTAACATATCGAAAATGCGTTGAATATGTTATCTCTGGTTGTTTGACGGAAACGTGATACGACAGGCGTTTCAACTGGTTAAACAAAATTTTTCAATTCCAATTTTTTGCTTATTATTTCTTATTATCATTAATCTTTTTATTACGTTTTATAAATAGCTCTAACCTACATCCGTATATCCCAAACTTATGACTTTTGTGCACCCTTTCTAAATTTTTCGTAAACCTGTGTACTACTAACAAAAAAAAATGAATGTATTTTTTACTATAAAAAAAATTGCACAAAAGTTAAAAATCACTACTGGTTGTTGACACAACTCATTGTTAACTGTTAACTCTGCAAAAAATAGCCAATAGAAAAATACGTCATCGTAAACTTTCATGACTAGCTTTGTTCTTAAATAAATTTTTTTGAAATTATTCGTTATTTTTCATTTTTATTCGTTTTAGAATTCGTTTGTTGCAAGGCATTTCGCATAAGAACGCGTACCCCCGATTGACGATAGGATAGATTAGACGATATATTTATATAAATATAGAATATTTATAACATCAAGCATTATATTAGTCTATTATAATAATTAGATCAAATGATTAGACTTACTGTAGTGTTTTAATAAAGACATGATTTGTACGAGTTTATAGGCAATACTTTTATATTTAAACATACATGTAATGCGTTTTTATTCAAGAGATTTCTCATATACTTCCTATTTGTATTTATTTTGAACGTATTGCATGATAATATTAACCCACTGATACCGGAGCGTAAGCGAATACAAACCGGTTTCATCAGAGGAAAAACAGCACAGCTGTATAGTATCAAATGATAATTATAATTTTACATAGAATTTTATAGTGCGGCCAGGGACTCTATGTTAAGAAAAAAAAGCTTTTTGGTGTTATATTACATACTCCACAACACATGCAAGGTTTAATTATCTTATTTTCATGGGCAATGAAAGATTCAAGCTAAGACGTAGCTCACTTTTTTTTCTCAAAATAAACGAATGGTAAAAAATAAAAACACTAAAGAACATCATGATTAAATATGATCAAAATTGCGGTGAGGCGTGTAGTATATCTTTTGTGTTTAAAGTACTTAATTAAAATTACTTAAATAAAGTAACTAAGCAAGATTGCTTTCATAAGGTAGTTAAGAAATAAAACATTTTGAGAATTTTACTACTTTGAAATGTTGACTATGGTAAGATTAAAATAGTTAATTGTAAAATTTGTCGTTAAAAATATTTATATTTCAGTTTTTTCGTGCAAAATTAAGCTTTATTTTAAAAAAAACTCATTTACTATTTATGAGTCGTACATTTTTTCGACTTCCAATAAATTTTCCTATGAATTTTTTTTAAATAACTAAAATTTTTTGTAAGCGTCATCTGAAAAATTAGAAATTTAAAATTTCAAAATATTTTTGTTAATAACAAAGAGTAATTTTTGGAGGTTAAATTGTTTTGATTTTCTCTTAAAAGAGTATTTTACAGTTTCATAAATTATCACCTGAGAGATTATAAATTTCATTTTTTTACTATTTTATGTTCAGTTAAAAAAGTGAAGCCAAAGCAATTTGAGCACAAATTATATTGCCATATTAAATTCAAGATTATAAAGAACTCGTTTAAAATGGTTGACAATAATTCAATAATCAATCAATAATTGGCTCAATATATTTTTATTCAAAACCACCCTACTGTCTTAAAATTACTGGGTTTTTTTATTACTTATTATGTTCAAACATTTCTAAAAAATATCGCAAGAACTACGTCTCTTTAAGTGTTTAATTTCTCTTCGAAAGAGAAACGCGCGTAAAACTTTTCAAACTTATTCTGTTCTTTCACGCGATAGCATCCCTAAAAATTCGAGTGTTATTTCCAAAAAATTCTTAAAGAATCAGAAAAAAAATGAATCGATTGGAACGAAATTTCGTTTTTATTCTTCATGGGGGTGGGGAATGACAACACATCGAAGGTATGACTTCCTTACCTTTTTTCTTGCTCCCGAACATGTTGAAGGATTCTCGGGATCTGTGTGAAGGAATGATTCCTGATCCTGGAGAAAAGAATGCGCGCGCACCTTCTCAGGGGGGTGCGCGGCAACGAAGGGCAACAGGTGAGGATCGATTGGGCAGTCATCAAGAAAGGTTAGTGGGCAAAAAGTTTCCTTCATTCCGTCGATCCCCCTCCCATCCACTCATTCCATTTGGCTTCATAAAAAATCAATCGGAATCCCCCTTTTTTTTCTTCTTATTTTGGCGGAAAATGTTTCTTTCAAGAGAAAATGTTTCTTTAATACGATGTGCTCCTCTGATTTCTTGGAAATCAAGGTTCCAGGTGAATTACTCACCTGGTGAATTGTTATGAGGCTTCCTTGCTACCACCCACGCCTTCAGCCCTTGTAAAACTTATGATTTATGCAATCTCGAGAGATGCATCGATGCTTGGGATCATGGACTTTTCTTCAGAGATGTAATCCGCTTTTAATGTTCGGTTACCGAATCTCATTATCTCTCTGGACAGTGCTTAGAAAGTTAAAAGTGTTTGGAGGTGTTTCCGAGGAAACTTTCGAAAGTTTAAACATTTTTGCGAAAGTGAATGAGGAATATCATACTTATTAAACATGTAATATTATAGTTCTTTCTAAACTGAAAAAAAAGGAAGATTTTAACTTATACATAACTGTTCGAACAACCCAGATAGCCTAGTCTCTGTTTCAAGTAAGCCGATAATCAAATCTACAGGATACAAATTACAGTCCATGGACAAATTATTAGACGCACTGTAAGATTCTGTGTAAATTCTTAATTATCAGGTGATAAATACAGCTTTATTGTTTTTACGCGACTATTTGCACTTGTTTACGTTAGTGTATCTATTGGTTAAATGAGACAATATATAATTTAAATTTGACGATATATTATATAAAAATAGAATATTCATTTTAAAAGCATTATATTAGTATATTATACTAATTAGATCAAATGATGAGACGCACTGCAGTTTTTTAATAATGACATGATTGACGAGTTTATAGGCAATACTTTTATATTTAAACACTCATGTAATGGGTTTTTATTCAGGAGGGTTTTTTTTGTAGACTTCCTATTTGCATTTATTTTTAAGGTATTGCATGGCAACGTTTACCCATTGATACAGGAGCGTAAACAAGTGCAAACAGTCACATTAAAAACAATACAGCTGTATAGCATTATCTGACAATTATAATTTTACATAGAATCTTAAGAGTGAATCTAATAATATGGCCCGTCGAACATATAATTAGGAGTGCGCTTTCTGTCGCTATTTTTTCTGGAATTTTTTACAATTTAGGCCCTATCAATCGTGCAAAAGGGCGGGAATGCGAAAACTACATAAATTACAGCAGTTGACATGAAAACTGAACATCTGCTTCTTTTATTTCTCAGCAATAAGGCTTCAAGGAAACGGTATTTTCAAACGGTTTTTTTTCTTCTGCAATTTTAGAATTTTTTTCCGAAATTTACTGCTGATGATTCTCATTTCCTACCAGTTTTGTCAAACAGGATTTAACTTTTTGAAAACTGCTCCAGTTTTTCATCCAAAACCAACTTAAATATTGATGACGACTAAGTATTCAAATATATTCCACGAATAAATTATCAATTTTAAGATTCAAGTATGGTGCTAACAAAATTTAAGAATTTCTGGTCTAAAAATTAGAAGAAGAAAAAACGATTTTTTTTCTTGCATATTTCGAAACTTTATACTAAGGAGGGTACGGGGGTTCGCCCTGAAATTATTTGTCATAGTTAAAAAACGCAATCATCGGATCTGCCGTTCCGCGTCATCGAGGGCAGGGCAGTAGGCAACCAGGCTTTTATGTGAATACCTGCCAAAGGGCATTTTACGGAAAAGATGTATTGGCAAGCATTCGATACAATAACGAATCGCTAAATTCACTTATTTGGCGTTTTCACCATGAACACATCTATTCCAGTAAAGATGTGGTCGAGTAGTAGTAGTTCATTTACGTCACACTAGGGCAGAACAATGGGCTATGAGCGACGGTCTGGGAAACATCCCTGAGGATGATCCGAAGACTTGCCATCGCAATTTTGATCCTCTGCAGAGGGGATTTTGGTAGCCCGAGGACCTACACGTGAAGTCGAGCACTTTACTGTAGAACAGTTTAATGAGAACCCATACCGCCCACCATCGTGTCCCAACGCAGACTGATCCACCTGGTCACCCACCCGCTCACTGACCGCATCCAGTGATACTTGATTTCGATGATCTGCCGAGTCTTAACGATCAGTCCACTGCGAGACAAAATGTTGTTGAAATTGCCAACAGTGATTTTCCAAGATGGTTTCATAGGATTCGTCAGCATCATGGATGTCATAGGTATTTGAATTTGCAACTCGAGTTTTGCACGCTGGGGGCACAACGTGTCCATCTTCATCATAGAAGCAAGATTTGAGGCATCAAAGGTAGAAGTGTGTGGCGTGACTACAACTATAAATATTAAATACCAATTCACTCGTATATAACGCATGTTAACTTGTTTAACTTGAGAGCATCTTTTCATAGATGAAAGTTGATATTGTCGATTAAAACATTCCCCTCGAGTGCGCACCAACGAAATGTATAATCTCAAGGAAGGCCCTAGCATCGCCGATTGATGGGAAGTCGAAAAAAACCAAAGAAAAACGTTTAAAAAAACTTTCAGAACCAAAAGAACGTTACAAAAACTGAAATTGCCAATTTCTCAAATCATGCTTCTTTTGTTGGTGTTTGGATTTCAGAAAAAATACTGAATAGATTTTAATGTCGATTTGGAAATTTCTAGAGAATTGATGCACAATCCCTGGCCAAATTATTAGACGTACCATAAGATTTAATGCAAAATCTTAATTATCAGGCGGTGATACTACAAAGGGCATTAGAAATCAATTGCAATGAGACTCATTTCCCTCCCTGAAACTAGGTTTGTGAACCCCTTCTGTCTGTGAGTTCTACGAAATCCTCTGACGGGAGAACGAAACAAATGTTCTTTTTCGTAAACAAGCTTTTCATTTTCCAATGAATCATTAAATTACAATGCAATTTCGCTTCATTCTTACGTCTGACTTATTATAGTCCTAGACTAAATTATTAGACGAACTATAAGAGTCGATGTAAAATCTAAATTATCACGTGATACTCTATACAGCTTTATTGTTTTTATGGGACTGTTTGCCCATGCTTACGTTAGTGTATCCAATTGGTTAGCATTGCAATGCAATACGTTAAAAATAATTACAAATGGAGAAGTATATAAAAAATTTCTTGAATTAAAACCCATTACATGTTTAAATATAAAAGTATTGCATGTAAACTCGTGCAAAACATGCAATTATTAAAAAGCTATAGTTGCATCTATTAATTTGGCCTAACTATTATAATATACCACTATAATACCTGATATAATATTCTATATTTGTATAATATATCGTCCAATGTATCCATTCGTCGAATTTATATTATCTATCGTGTCATTTAACCAATAGATACACGAACGTAAACAAGTGCAAACAGTAACGTAAAAACAATATACAGCTGTATAGAGTATTACCTGATCATTAAGATTTTACACAGAATCTTACAGTGCGTCTAATAATTTGGCCAGGTACTGTAAAGTAGCTTAGATAAATTATTTACTTTAACTAAAAATTACTTTAACTAAATTGTAATTAAAACAAGGAAGAGATGAAAGAATAATTTTCTTTTCTAAATTCAGTGTTTTTCTGTTTTGTTGTTAATTAACGATTATTTTGTTGTTTTTGTTGAGCTCGTTCTCAACCTTTCTGCATAATTTTAAAAAAGAATAATTTCTGCAACCATGTCGCGAAATTTTAAAAATGTTTTTGCTTATTTTATAGGAATCTATTAAAAATCAATTTAAAAACAGATCACTCTCAATTTATTCAATTAATCAATATTTATTCACTTATTCAAATAATTCAATTAATGAAAATGTATTTTTTGATGACACATTGTCCCTTTCCCACAACTGTTTGTCTCAAATAAATGACATTGTGTTAATTCCATAAATACTTCATTTAAGATGATACTGTGTTGACTCTTGAATCGATGCAAATTTAACTTATTTAGTTTGAACAAAAGATTTCAAAACTTTACTTTAAGCTCGAGTCAAACAAAATTAACGTAAGTTTTAAAATTTGGAGTTTTTCCTGTAATTTAATTCGTGTAGGAATTACTGGAGGACACAGAGGTGGCAGGGGTTGGGGTGGTCCATGAAGCCCGAGGCTTTTAAACGCAACAATACATGATCAGTGTTTCCAAATAAATGGATGCAGCGTAATTTAAGGAAAAAGTCATATTTCATGCGATATTCAAGCTACTTTAGAAACTTTCCTGGAACTTCTGATTCACAATTCAGGCCTCAGGTGACTTCTAAAATATAATCTATGCCTTTCTTAGAACATTCTATAAAGAATTCTTTTCAGAAAAAAAAAGCGTAGGAAAAAAATTTAAATAAAATTTTTATGTTCTCTAAGTTTATAGAAAAAGCTATCTTGCAAACATTTTTTAGACGGAACAACGTTGTTTAGTTTTTCAACGTAGAACGGTTCTTACATTTTTGTTGTGAGAAGGCAGTAAGTTAAGTGTTACAGAAACAGTTTTCACTGATTATTTAACACTAACCATACCATAGCCGGTCAAATCACCATTTAAGAACTTTTGCATCGAAAATGCACTTATTATCTTATCATTTTACCACATTTGACGTCATGGCTTTTTTTAACAATTCTATACAGTTAATATTCTATTATTATTTCTTTTTCATATTTTGTTTGTTTCAAATAATACTTGTCGTATACCTATTTCTACCGCAACCGGTCATTTGAACGGGAGAACAATTTATTGCTTTATAAGATTATTTATTGCTTTATGAAATGACGATGTCATGCGTGTTCAACGTATTGCATTCGATGAGTTTTGCACATTTCTGCAAAGACTATTGTGTAGTCAATTCAATCAGAATAACTGTGAATTCAAATGTCAAGAAACTACCTAAAATTTTAGATCGGACTTTTTGTGTGAGAAAAAGTAACAAAAACTAAAAGTTTTGGTAATTAGCATATATTTTATTTGGATAGCTTTACTTCATTTCTAACTAACTGTTAGTTTTCACCCAGAAAAATGACGAAACAATCAAGGCAGCGCAAGTTTTCAGAAGAAATAATATTAATTATAAGAATAATTACAATTCTTATATATTCTTATAATTTTAAGATTAATGATAAAAATTATAGAAATAATAATAATTAGAAGAAATATGTTTGCGGAAAATGCACAATGTAAATTTCCTGTATATGTAAAAAATGAGTTGATCAGTGAATTAAAAATTTCTATTCTTTGTGTTTGTAATACATAAAAATGGGCACTATGCAATTTTTTTGAATTATAATAAAGTTCTTTTTCTAGTTTATTTCCTTCTTAACATCCCTATTTCATACATTCAATCCAGAAACATATAGTTCGGTCGTTTGACGGGCTATGGTGGAAATATGTATAGATTAAGTGTTGGTATGTTTCGCGTTAATTATTTGGTCTCTTAAAACTTTTATAATTTTTGAAAAACTATTTGCTTTTATTTCCAAATATCTTAATTATAGTATATAAAGCCAGATTTTTAAGTTTATCCAGCTGTTTTCCTTGGATAAATTTTATAAAAGTAAAAGGGATTTTATTTTGGACATTTTAGTGAGGATTGTCTGTTGACAAAGGTTATTATATAGCATTCTAGCATTTTCTTAGATATCTATCTTTCCTTCTTAAAACACTTGAAACCAATTTTCTATTTTGTAATAATACGTGACAATTCAAAAAAAATTTCTTTACTGGTACAAAAAAGAAAAAGTGCGAGTTTATTTCGATTTCAAAATTTCTACTATTTTCTTAATTAAACAAATTGCCTACACACACTAGATCAGAGCTAAAAGTTAAACCTCAAAACGTGTATATAACCTCAACCTATATATAAGCCTCAAAACGATCTAGGCATAAACATAATGTATGGAATAAAGACGACGTAAAAATATTGATTTATTGAAATTCGAAGCTTTTCAAAGATTAAATTAAATAGTAAAATCATTAAAACTTATTTTTTACCGGGTTATCCTTAAGAAAACAAACTTCATAATTGTATGGAAATTTGTTAAAATTGATTAAATAGATATAGAGAAATACTCAAAAAAACAAAATTTACTTTAAGAAATATAAATTTCCAAGCGCTCTCGAGACTAAATTATGGGTCGATTCCGTTGGAAAAAAAGCTGTGTTTATTTGCATGATACACGATTTTGTGCTTTAATGTATAACTTTATTCAAATAGTAGTAACGATAAATGATATCGCGTCAATTCATCGAGCACAATTCTTCCGGACGTCGGGGGCACAATTTGACAAGGCACATCCAGTCGTGAGTATTATTCATGGCAGTCATAATTCGTCGTAACAGCATTTCATTGCGAGTACAATATTATTTATATTTCCTTTAATGATATAGGTTTTTGTGCCTTATTGTGTCACTTATTTCACAAGTATTGCAATCTAAAAATGGTATCGCGTCAATTCATCGTACACAATCCGACAGCGTGGCAGTTGGTCGTAGGCACAATTCGCCGTGGGCACATCTGAATCTAATCACAACGACAATTCCTAGTGAGCAAAATTCCTCAACGTAATGCACAGGTAGGGCCAACTATAAATGGTGTTGCATCGATTCGTTGCGCGAAATTCGACGGGCGACGATTTAACTTTGGGTACAATTCGTCGTTATGCACAATTCATCTCTAGCACAGCTCAGCTCATTGTCGCAAAAAAATTAGTGGCAATTTAGTTTCAATTACACCGAACCATCAATTCCGACAACCATTACCACCGACAATTGGATTTCAAGGAAATACATTTTTTTACGAAGACAAAAATAAATTTGCATAAATTTGCGATCCTTCAAATATTACGAAAGCTCATAATAAGGCGGGAGGGCTTTGTAACTTTAATATTGTTACTTACAAGAGAACGTAGGAGTAAGGGGCCGTTCAAAAAGTACGTACACAAAAATGGAGAAATTTTAAACCCCTCCCCCCCCTTCGTACATTACCGTACATAAGGTCTTACTCCCCCCCCCTTAGAGTACGTACATTTTATTAGTCTACCCCCCTTTTTCATAAAAATTAAAATAATTCTGTTTTAAATAAAATTAAATATTTATTTAAGGAGTGTGTAGGAAAAAGTCAAATTTAAATTTGGTGTATGCTTATAGTGTACGTACTTTGTATAATACCACCCCCCCTCCCCATCGTACAAAACCGTACAAAATAGCGAATCCCCTCCCCCCCCTTCGGGATGTACGTACTTTTTGAACGGCCCCTAAGAGCAATGCTTACGGTGTCAAAATCACTTTATTTTAATTTTTAATATAAAATGATTGTTGTAGCTAGTACTTAACCACCAAAATAATTTCTTGTGTATTTGGGACATAACAAAACAATAAAGCTTCATGAAATATCGAAGATTGATTTTACAAACATCTTGTGAAAAAAACAACATTCGAATCCGAATACAGAGAAACCGCGGGCAAGATTTCCTTCACTGTAGTTCGAAAGGCGATTCGTCTTATAGGGTATTATGGAGACATGTCACGGACACGTTCACGGGCACTGCACACACCCAAAACTTTAGTTCATTACTCAAAATAAAAAAAAGATTGTGTTCTGCTCTCTCGAGCACAGAACGGAAGACTTCCACAATTTTCTGAGATTAGTTTTCTCAACGAGAAGGTTGCTCAGAGTGGATTTCATTTGCTGAAAACGTTTGTTAATAACAATCCTGAACATAAATCATCACACCTGCCTTTGCTTATATGACACAAAGCAAACTTTTAGAACATTTTATTGCTTCAAACATGCTCTGAAATATTTACAGTCCCTGGCCATATTTCTAGACGCACTCTAAGATTCTATGTCAAAACTTAATTATCAGGTGATACTCTATACAGCTTCATTGTTTTTACACCGACTGTTTGCACTTGTTTACGCTAGTGTATCAATTAGTTAACATTGTAATGCAATACAATAAAAAAATGATATATTAATGCAAATTGGAAGCACATAAAAGAACTCCTAAATAAAAACACATAACATGTGTGCTTAAATATAAAAGTATTGCCTATAAACTCGTGCAAAACATGTCGTTATTAAAACACTACAGTGCGTCTAGTAATTTTATCTAATTATAATGTACTAATGTAATAAATGCTCAATATTTATATAATATATCGTCTAATTTATCCTATCATCGAATTTATATTATAGATTGTCTCATTTAACCCATTGATACAGTAACGTAAACAAGTGCAAACAGTCACGTAAAAACAATAAGAGCTGTATAGAGTATCACCTGATAATTAAAATTTTAGACAGAATCTTACACTGCGTCTAATAATTTGGCCAGATATTGTATTTATCTGAAATGGTTCTTAAGTATTAAGCTGAAACGCTGGCGAGATGTTCTACTTAAATTAAGTACAAAAATAACATTATTGTTTTGTATTTTTTAATCCTTAAGGAAAAAAAGGAGAAAACAATCTCAAAATTGGAAGTAAATAAACTTTTTACTAAACTAAAATAAATACGTACCTTGAGTTTCACAATTTTTCAAATTATACTGAGAGAAGTAATCATTTTCTATTTTTCAGAGACAGAAAACTTCTTTATATCTATTTATTTCACTTTTAGATTTAAAAAAAAAATTCCTTACTCACTATATTCCTGTTTATGCGCAATTCAGTTGTAATACGAATCAAATGTTGTAAATATCAGTTTTCGCAATAAGTTTAACCCAATAAAATAAAGTAATAAGTTTAACCCAATAAAATATAAGTTTAACCCAATAAAAGTAATGCTTTCTTAAGGATTTAATCTTTCCTTTCCGAAGAAGAGTTTAAGTGGGGAAGATGTTTTGGAATGGAATAATGAAGGAGCTTGTGTGTGTGTATTGGGGGGATTAAAGAGGATCAAGATGAAAGTGTTATCTTTAAAGCGAAACACGATCGCTTTTGTTTACATTTCCCCCCAGTTACTTCTTCCTTTATCTCCTTCTATTCAAGCTAATCACAATTCCTCTCCAAACTTTCTTATTAGGTGGAGAGGAAGTGTGATTTGCAGAGTTTATTTTGTCATACTTAAATTTTAATTGTTGGCAACATTGTGTGTTTCTTCTTTGGTTTAGCTACAAATTGCTCCATCTGAAACATGGCGATAAGGAATTATATATATATATATATATATATATATATATATATATATATATATATATATATATATATATATATATATATATATATATATATATATATATATATATATATATATATATATATATATATATATATATATATATATATATATAAATATATGAATGTGGGAATCCAACCTCCACTGCAGCAGCACCACCCCAATTTTGTAACACTTCAGTCAAAACGCTCAGACGGAGCGGTTGTTTTATATCTATTGTTATTTTTTCATTAAATTTACCTATTACAAAAGCGTAGTTATTTCAGCTATACCTGACACGCACCTCCACGCACACACACACACACATATATATATATATATATATATATATATATATATATATATATATATATATATATATATATATATATATATATATATATATATATATATATATATATATATATATATATATATATATATATATATATATATATATATATATATATATATATATATATATATATGTATATATATATATATATATATATATATATAATGAAAAACGAGAAAAGGAAAATTATTTAAAAAAAATAATAATAAAAATTCGGAAAAAAGAAATAATCTCTTCATCAGCTAACACGATTATATCCGCAAAAAGAAGTGCTTCCTACTATTGTATCAATACAAAATGTATCAATACATTAGTGTGAGGAGCACTCAAAAAAAATTTTTGAAATGAAATAGAATAGAACGCATTAAGTGATAAATATTAAATAATAAATATCACGTAAAAAACAGAAAATAAAATCTGAGGTAGAAACAGAATAAAACATGAAACGAAATCTATAAAGCGAGTAGCGAATTCAAATTAACTTACATGAACGGGAAAAGTTTCAAGAATGATTTAAAATATTTTCGTAATAAAATTTCCTGATTACAAAATTTGAAAACAGACTTGAAATATTCAAACTTTTTTCTCTTTGTCCTCTTTGTATTTTTTTATTGTGCTAATATACGTTCAGAAAATGGGCTAAGTTTTAAATTCCAGCTCTCTTTTTACAAAGGGAATTTGCAAAAAGACGTACAACCTTACGAATAGGGTCTCTTTTGTCCCTACTAATGCGTCGATTATTTTACAGGTACGCATGGTGCACAGGTATATTATAATAATAAACGTAGCCAATTTTGTAAATAATAAGCTTAGAGCAATGAGGGAAATTATAGGCCTACGAGTATAAGCAAAGAAAACTAAAAAATTTGAAAAGTGTCAGGACACTTCCTCTATAAAGTGGAATATTAAGAGTGATAATTTAAAATATTTTATTAAAAGTACTATACTGCTTAAAGGTTTCTTATAACATAGAAAATTTTTTCAACAAAATAGCAAGTATTAAGCAGCTATTATTTATATATGATACTTCAGATCCTCCTGAGTTCCAAACCATGCTCTTGGAATTAGGAGTTGGGCACTTCAGACCATTGGGGGTAGCAGTCATCCGGGTATTAACGAGGTTTAAGATTCTGAGTCAATTCCGAGCATTTGTATGGGGAATAGAATAAGGCCTCATATTGTGCATATCCATCTATAATTAGAATCAAATTTTAAGTTATATCTATCTATCTACCTATATCTTATAAGTAAAGCCCGGATTCTGATGACCTAAGGAATCTCAACTAATGCCCTTAAAAAGTGCAAAAAATGCCCTTAAAAAGGGCAAAAAATGCCCTTAAAAATGCAAAAATTGCGCAAAAAATGCCTGAAATAAAGTAAAAATATTGAATTAAAAAAAATGTTTTGTTCTTTAAAATTATTATGAGTCATTTAAAAAATATAAAGCAATGCAATACTTGTTCTACGTTCATTAAAGTTTGAAAAATATGTTTTATATACTAAACTAACAAAAAAAGGAAAATATCTTGACACCAAAATATTTTTATTTTGTATAGAAACTTTAATGGATATAACAACTTCCATCTCCTAATATTACTAAATATCAGAATTACATTGGATTATTAAATGTTTTTTGATAATTTGAAATGTAAACGAGCGTCTCTTGTCTTAAAGTAAATTTTCATTCCTGCAGAAGCTTCTTTCAACGTCTACTGATGTTATAGATGCGTACTTGAAAAAGACGGTCTCACTTACTGACAATTCTTCTTCAATTTGAAAAGATGTTGCTTCACCTGTTAATATCCTACAGTTCTTCATTCTTTGGAAGCCAGTGTAATAATGAAAATTGATTTTAAAAAAATAATAAAAATTGGAAAAAATTAACAAAAAACTTTAAAAAAAATGCAAAATACGCCCCAAAATTTAAAGAAAAATGTCCTGTATATCTAAAAAAATGCTCTAAAAGACAAAAAATGTCCAAAAATGCAAAAAAATGCAAATGTCATCAAAATCCGGGTCTTACTTATAAGTAAATTATTATAGATATATATATTAATTGAAGATCCGGTCCTTATAACTTATTTATTGTACAATTATCTTTGCAATGAATGCAAGAAAGGATTTTTGCTTAATAAATTTGAATCTCGTGATCGTATTTACAATTACCAATGTACACTCGTCATGGTTTGAACTACACACTTTTGATATTTCAAATCAGGGGTCATTTTTGTTCATTAACGAACCTTTGGTAAAATTTTTGATCGTTAGAACGTACCCCTCACAAAATATTTTACCTCTTTAAATTTAAAATCTCCTTTTTTACGGTGTTTAGAGCTTTGATTTCCCAAATGAGGAGAGGGTAGTTTTAATTTGAAAATTATGACCTGCAGAAGTTTAACAGAACGCCGATATACTTTTACTTTTTGTGTTCTTTATTCACTTTCAAGAACAAAAGAAGAATATGAAATATTTATTCTTCTTATTTACTGAACTCTTTGATCCTCCGATAGTTTTATGAAAAAAAATTTTTTATGCGTAAATCTTTAGTTAATAATTAATCTAGCAACATGACTCTTAAAATTTAAGGAATTTTTACCTTTTTCATAATGCAACAGCAAAATCTCCCCTTCGGTAGAATAGTTTCTGATGAAATAAAGCTCTTTAAAACTAGTTTTCAATTTAAAAAAAAATTTTAAAATAAGGCATGTTTTAATTTTTTTCTTCTCAAGAACTATTTTTCCCCTTTCGTTCAAATTTAGTATTTTATCATATAAAAAAATACTTTTAAAGAAGATGTTAAAGTACCTTTATGATTCAGAATTTCTTTTGCATCATTACTAAATTGAGCCATCATTAAAAATGGCGTAGGAAGAATCATGTCTGCATTTTAGATAAACGAGTTTTATAAGCGAATATTCCAAAAATATTATATAATAAGTAATCATAATTAAAGAAGAAAAAATTTCATTCGGTCATAAGAGTTGTAATGAATTCTCAGCATTCTTCTCTCTCAGGAATTCTTAATGTAATTATTTTTTCATAAACGATTATTATGTTTGAATATTAATATCAAATAATTAACTTCATTTACAACAGATATAAGTAGAAATGGGTGTTGCAAATTCCTAACTTAGTCTTCAAGCATCTATATTTTTCACGATTCTTTTTTTTTTTTATTTCAAAAGGGAAAAATTAACTGTTAACTCCACAAAATGACAAAATGGAACATCCTACATACGAGGCGCATCCTGAAAGTAAGTTTCCCTAATTTATAAAAAGAAAAAAAGAAATTACACTTTCAGGAACATATTTATTGGCAACAAGTACAACAATGTTCGAGCTGTTTTTCAACATAGCCATCACCAGAATTGAGACACTTGTTGTATCGGGGGATCAATTTTTGTATCCCTCTGTCATCGAACTCTGCCGACTGTGAATGGAACCCGCGTGCGACAGACGTCTTTAGCTCTTCGTCGTTGCCAAAACGTTCACCAGAGTACAGGAATTTCTAGAGGTGCAAGAAAACGTGAAAATCGCTTGGAGCAATATCAGGGCTGAAGGATGGATGATCAAACATTTCCCAGCCAAATTCCGTCAAAACAGCTGCTATGCGTCGTGCTGTATGTGGACATGGTGGAGCGCAACACATGTAGTAAGCATTCCACGACTCTTGTTTTGAATCCACTGGTTCCATTCACAGGCTGCAGAGTTCTACGATAGAGGGATACAAAAATTGATCCCACGATGCAACAAGTGTCTCAATTCTGGTGGTGGCTGTATTGAAAAATAGCTGGAACATTGCTGTACTTGTTGTCAATAAATATGTTCCTGAAGTGTGAGTTCTTTTTTTTTTTATAAATTAGGGAAACTTACTTTCGGGATGAGCTTCGTAAATTATGATCTAATGATCTAATTTTCACATAAAACTAAACTCAGGGGCACGACAGTCCTTAAAGGGCCAGGCCTTCTGTGCCCATCTCAGTTTTATTGACCTTGTGGCTGGAGTGTGCTGTGGAGCATATGTTCCGGTTGGGTGGTCAGACGAACGAGGAACCCCCACCCTGCCTAGTACTCATTTTATCGACCCGCGGAAGGGATGAAAGGCTGTGTCAATCTTGCCCGGTCCCAGAATCGAACCAAGGACCTGTGGCACGAGAGCTCTAAGCCAAATGGCCACCGAGCGTACCACCGAGCCAAATGGCAGTCTGGATTTTGACTTACTAAAACTTAATCTTAAATATACGAGACCATCACATTAAATGAGCCAGATGATATTTTAAGTTATGAAATCAAACACGAAAACATACTTTTTTCTTTCTTTCATTCTTAGCTTTTTATTTATTTATTTTTGATGAATTTGGATTCCTGACTTTCGAAGTATGGGGTTAGCCGCAATCTGGGAAATGTAATCCAAATACTAGTGTGGTCAGGAGAGCTGTCGAAAGTTTAAACTTTTTAATATTTAATTTACTGTTCTCTTATCTCGCCATATCACGAAAACTATTTCATCGATTCGAAAACTTTTTGCACATAATTTCAAAAATCGCTTTTTTCTTCTTTTTCTTTTTTTTGGAACACATTTTAAAATTAGTTTTTTTAAAAGTAATTCCATGCAAAAATAATTTTTAATAATTATTTATTATTTTCTAATATTTTATTTAATAATGGTCGAAAATTTTTTGACTAGTCTGGTGCACAATTTTTTACATCATTTTAACAAATGAAATTTTAAACAGCAAAATACGAAATTTGAGCGATGGTATAGTTTCTGTGTTATCAAATTCCAAAAACGTCCTATATTTAAAATATAATATTTCGACAACTCCTTGACAGATTTCGTTCAAATTTTGTATCAGTCATACAAACTGATAAACTTCAAAACGATGTAAAAATTTGTATGCCTTACAATTAAAAATTTTATCGGCTATTATTATATACTAGCCGCAAAGGCGGCCAGCTGTCCGCCGCGCTAAAGGTTTCCACAAATAAAGTTTTTTAAAACATAGCAGGAAATCTGAAGATTAGTGGACAATTAAAGTGTTTCTGTCCTGCAATTTTGTCTTCATATCCAGTTCTGCTGCAGATGTGTTATAGCTCTTGAGGATGTTTGAAGATGTAACTTTGCTATGGTAACCTGACCTATAATATAACTATCAGGTGGAGACTTGTTTTTTTTTTCTTAAAAAAAGGCCTCAGAAATTGTAAAAGCATACAAAAGTTGCTTTAAATACATGAAAAGAACACGAAAACGAATTAATTTTTTATGGTATCTATTTCTCTATAATTTTTTTATGGTATCAATTTCTATTTCTATATCGCTACAAAAATTAACGTCGGGTAGACTATATTTGAGGGTGCCCCTTGATTCTCGCCAAGTTGTGATCGCCAAGCTGGGCGATGTTGAAACCCAATCGTGATTCTCAACGGTTTAGATTTTAGCGTTATTAATGTTCAACGGTATACGTAATTTCAGAGGTCCATTAGTTCTTCGTTAGATACCGGCTGGTAAGGTTACTTTTACTTCTGGTCAATAAGATCGAAGGTATGTGGGCAGTCATAAAAAGGGACTTTATGAAAAAATGTCATCACCAGTTCGGTACCACAAACGCCATTTTCGATTCATATTTCGCCGAATTTATGTGACGATGGAGGTACACAGATTCTATTCACGATAAATTTAGACAGTATCTAACTGTTATTAGATAATTCTGTGCACCTAAATCTGAGAATATTCAAGCTTAATGAAGAAGTGAGTTGTTGTTTTTTTCCTTTTCTTTCTGCACCTACTCCATTAATTTTTGCTTCGATTCAAAATCCTTTTTATTGGATTTATTAATTTTGCTTATATTGGGTTCATTGCAAGCTTTATCCGATGTTTTGTTGAAATTTTCCAATGTTTTTTGAAATATCATTATGTTTCGGCCGTTATTTCTGTTACCACGGTGTTCCGCGCAAACAGGAATAGCGCCAAACATAAGTCACCAATTTCGCCAAGGGGCATCCTCAAGTATAATTTTCCCTTATCGTCTTCGCTTAAGAAAAAAAAAGAGAGTGGAAAGAAGAAGAAAAACTTATTATAACAATTATGAACAGCGATAAATATATCAAAGAGTAGCGTTCTATTTACGTATCTAATATGTTGCCACATTTTTAGTACAAAAGTTAAAGTTTTATCCACTTTGTTAAATGTAAACTAATGCGAACCTTACAATTAAATTATTAATTCCTTCGTATATTATTGGTTTAAGTTGTCGAAAATTAATGTTTCATTTGTAAGGTTCGCATTAGCATAAGAGATATGCATTTTTTAATAGTTTTTTGAATATGGCTCTTTGAAGACGAAAAAGCATAGATTTTCTTACAAAATGACTGATAACTAAAAAACTAATCCAAATTTTTGAAAAAGAAAAAAAATACTTCTTCATTATGTCAAAACACAATTATGTGTCGAGTTTCGAGCCTGGGCGAGGCTTCTGGGGCGATATATTGTGATTACAGACACACACACACAGCCGCTTTTATTATTATGTATAGATTTATATTAAAATCACCGTTAGGAGTAGTAATTATAAGCTAATAATGAAAAGAATATAAAAATACTTTAAATTATTATGATGTTACATTAAGAACAACTGCTGAAGAAAAAAAAAAGAAGTCTAAAAAAATTATCAAACAGCAGCGGTCGCCATAGCAACGCATGCAATGACGACTCATACGCATTGTTTACTATTACTCTTGAACACAGTTAAAAAATGTGATGACGTCCAAATAAAGTACGCACGCTATAAAACCCAAAACAAGACCCATTTCGCTAATGAGTAAAAACAAAACGTAACAATTCCTTTCATTATTATTGACGCCAATGTTACTCAATTAATCTTAGTAATGGGTAAGATACTAATATGTACTGCTAACATGTTAATTGGTTTTTCTAAATAATTAATAGTTTTATCTTGTACATGTCCCTTTTGGTGTTGATATGTACAAGATAAAATTGTTAATTATGGTAACAAATTGTATTTGTAGCGGTACCAGGTGCTCCTTTGTTTTATAAATTGGGTAAAAAATTACAAGGCTACGGATTTGAACAAAGATAGAACATATATGGAATCCAAAAAATAGGTCCGCTATTCAAAGCCGTTGTTGAAAAAAGTAAAATATTGCGTAATAAGATAGTCATAGAATTTATTTTTGATGAACAACGCTTTCAGTATTTCACCTCTAATTTGAATTATAATCAGAGCCGAAACCTAACGTAAGAAAGACAATAAAATATTATAAATGAAAAAAATTCAATTGAGGATAAAGAATTTATTTCTGGGAAACAATATTTTTATAACTTTATCAACCAAAGAAATCTGAATTTTCATTTGAGTTATGTCGTTTATCCATTGAATCATAACTGTAACGGAATAATCATCCTTTCTCACTAGTTTTTAGTCCCTCAGTGGACTGATCGTTAAGACGCTGTTCCCTGTGGAACACAGAAGTCAAACATCACCGGCTGCGGTCAGTGTGCGGGTGGGTGACCACTTGAAACAGTCTACGAAGGGACCGAGGGTGTGCGGTATAGCTCCTCGTTAAACTGTTCTACCGTCAAGTGCTCGATTTCGCGTGCAGGTCATCGGGTTACCAAAGCGGGGGTGTCATCCCCTCCGCAGAGGATCGAAATTGTGATGGCATGTCTTCGGATCATCCTCCGGGATGTTTCCCAGACCGTCGCCAATAGCCCACTCTGCAGCTGTAGTGCGACGTAAATGTAACTACAACACTAGTTTTTATGTATAAACAATCATTTTCAATCGAGTATTCCATGCATGGCATGTGTCTGATGACATGTATGCATGATGCATGGCGTATTTATTGTGCGCCAGTTTCTGCTTAAGTAAACATAATTAAAATGTTTTAAAGCGTTTTTTAGGAAAAATAATTAGAATAAAAAACTTGCCTTTATTATTTAATTTAAAAAATACTAGCAATTAAATTTTACAATAATGAAAAATTTTTTAACGGTTCTAGAATTTTATAGTTTTATTTTTCTACGACAAAATTTTCTTACATTCATTCAATATCTTGTTTTATTTCAGCGCTTTTAAAAGTTTAAATAAAATAATAAGGATTATTGTAAACCGAAAACTATGGTAGTATCATTTCGGAATTGAAAATTACAGTGCTGCAGAAAGGGAAAAAAAACACACTCCATGAAAAGGAAAATTATTTGCAACGTATAATTAAAGAAAAGAAAGGATTTGTGAACTGTAAAAGAAATGAAAATAGAAAAAGAAATGGAAAATAGGGAACAAATTCTTTGTTACTTTAATTACTTCTTATGATTTCATGCATTCATAAATAGATAGCTAGAAAATTTAGAGAAAAAAAATTAAGAATTCGGTTCATGGGAAGGCATTCAAATGATCTTTAGTTCTTTCGCGAAAACTATAAATTTAAAAAAAATGCATCGTAGTATTTTTTTCTTTTTAAAAAAAGAAAAGAGGAAACAATGTAATTATTATTCATAATGGTTGAAAACCTTTGAAACATTAAACACCATGGCTTTAGATATTTAGAAAGAAGAAAAATATAGTGTCTCTATATCGGAAGTCGATATTAATCACATGCGAATATTATTGTTAGCGAAACAGAGCTAGAAAAAGTCTGATATTTTAGTATATTTTTTCATGTTGTCGACTGAAATATAGCGGTTGAATGGCTGTGGTGCATTAAGGGTAAAAGCAAAAGCATTTTAATGGTATTTTAGTTGTTGTTGTTGGGCTTATCCTCCAAATGTCTGACGAGAGTTCTGGTGGCTCAGGGGATAGATCGTTCGCCTTCCAATGAGGTGAACTGGATTCGAATACCAGCCATCACTGGTCGATACAAATTCCGCATCCGGTTTGCACCGACCACAGTGCTGACGTGAAATATCCTCAGTGGTAGACGGACCCCGGATTACAGTCCCCTTGCCGTTAGTCTAACCATGGGAGGTGCTTCTGGTCTTTCTCTCCATGTAAAGCAAATGCGGGTTAGTTTCATCAAAAAATTAAATTTATCCCAATACTTGATCTAGGAGTTCCCTTGTCTTCTGGATTGGGTTCAAAATGACAAGGTTACGGAGTTGAACATTAGTAGTCTAACCAAAAAAATTGGGCCGGCAGTTCAACGTCGGTTATAAAAAAAATAAAATGTCTGACGAAGTCAGACTAGGTCTATCAGACTGTTGACTCTAAGGAAATCTAGGACCAGAAGGGGGGATGAGTATATGTCCCAAATTACTTATTAAATTTTAGTAAATGTCAAAACAAACACAAACGATAAGCAATCATGTTTGAGGTGCTACTCACCTCACTGGAGGAAAGGGTCGTGAGTTCGATCCTAGCAGCCGATACAGCATGGTGCTCGTTAAATCTGTAGTGGGTAGAATTTCTTCTCGCCAGTTGTGGCTCGAGGGTAAAATATCAAGTAATGTCCCTATCATCTGACAAAGTCATATTTACTTGGCATTCCTACCATAACTCTTAAAATATTGAGTCCTATGAAGCATTGCTGTTTGCTTGGTCATGGTTAGGTCAGGGGGCCTTAAATTGAGTGGTGTGGCGTGAGGTCTTAATGTGTTAGATAAAAAGCTAACTACAATTTAACGAATAGTTTTCCGAATTTGTAACATTCTAAAGCTGTATTGATGAACATTCAAGAAGTTTTCTGATTTGATTTGAAAGTTCTTCCACATCGTCGGAGAATTATGAAGAACGTTCGAATAAATGAATTGCAAATTGATGGCAAGACACAGATTTCTGTAAATCAATGAAGTCAGACTTTACTGACTGCCGTCAGTGAGGGGGTGGGTGACCACTTTGTCCAGCCTGCGAAGGAACCGATGATGCACAGTATCGGTCCTCGATAAAGTGCTCTACCGTAAATCGCTCAACTTCGCGTATAGGCTGTTAGGCTATTAAAGCGGATGAGCCATCAACTCTGCAAAGGATCAAAATTTTGATGGTATTGTTATAGGATCTTTCTCAGGGATGTTTCCCATACCATCGTCACTGTGAGTTGTGGTGGCTCAGGGGATAGAGAGCTCACCTTCCAATGAGGTGAACTGGGTTCGAATACCAGCGATGACTGATCGATAGGAATACCACAACCAACTCGTACCGACTACTGTGCTGACGTAAAACATCCACAATAGTAGACTGTTCTTATGGACCTAAGGATTAGAGTTCTCTCCCCGTCAGGCAAACCGTGGGAGGTTTCTGTTGTTTTCCTCTTTATGCAATGCGAATGCGTGTTAGTTCCATGAAAAGGTCCTCAGCGAAGGCAAATTTTTCCCAATTCTTGAACCAAGAGTTACCTTGTCTTCCGGATTGGGTTCAAAATTACAAGGCTACGGAGTTGAACATTAGGAGTCGTAAACCCAAATAATTGAGTCTGCTGTTCAACAACGCTTATAAAATAATATAAAATAGTTTAATGTACATCTAAATTAAAGTCATATTTCCAGGCACATTATGTAATTATATACAAAAAATCATAGTTTTTACTCTCTACTTTCTAAATTTAAGGTCCTGTATTTCGGTTTCGAATGCATGCCAAAACACTTTTAATATTTATATAACTAGGTTTCTGTTGTTTTCCTCTTTATGCAATGCGAATGCGTGTTAGTTCCATGAAAAGGTCCTCAGCGAAGGCAAATTTTTCCCAATTCTTGAACCAAGAGTTACCTTGTCTTCTGGATTGGGTTCAAAATTACAAGGCTACGGAGTTGAACATTAGGAGTCGTAAACCCAAATAATTGAGTCTGCTGTTCAACAACGCTTATAAAATAATATAAAATAGTTTAATGTACATCTAAATTAAAGTCATATTTCCAGGCACATTATGTAATTATATACAAAAAATCATAGTTTTTACTCTCTACTTTCTAAATTTAAGGTCCTGTATTTCGGTTTCGAATGCATGCCAAAACACTTTTAATATTTATATAACGTTAACTTTTTTTTTCATTTTCATTCTGAGAAATAATTTGCTTACGTTCCACATATTGCATAAAGATGATAGAAATCATTTTTTTTACATTTCTTTTAGTTCTTGTATATATGGCAATCAGCTTTTTGGAACACAAAAAAATATTCCATTAGTTTCAATAATTGCTATCAGAGCCATTATCTCAATATCACTTATGAAACTGAAAAGAGAAAAAAAATATTTTGTGAATATTAAAAAATAAATTATTAATAAATTTTAAAGCAATAAATAGTTATATATATATATATATATATATATATATATATATATATATATATATATATATATATATATATATATATATATATATATATATATATATATATATATATATATATATATATATATATATATATATATGTAATACAAAAATTAAATACTTTTGTATTAATAAAAGCATTAAAACTTCATTCGTTTTCATAAAATATCTTTAGTAAAGGGTAAGGGTAGAAATTCTATTTTGGGACTTCAAGGCTAAAAATATGCCAATGAATAATAATTAGATTTATACTTCAAAAGAGAAGTTATTTTAAGATCTTTCACTTCCATATAAGGAAAGATTAAACGATTTGCTATGAGTAATAAATAAATTGATGAGGCGTAAAAATACAGAAAAAGGCAATATGACTAGCCTCTTCACAACTTGTAATCATCCTTTAAAACGCAGGACCGAATGTTTTTGCGTGGCTTTTTGTTGTTTATCATGCTTAAATAAAATCCTTCAACTTAGACGGGATATGTGCTCCCCCTCTCCCGCTTTGGAGAGGGGTTAAACTGCTATATCACCATCGTTTATTAAAATAAAATATTATGCCGAAACTGGACTCCTTAATCATGCTGCTTTGACTACTAATTAAGTAAAACAATAACGGTGTGGATACACCGATATTATATATATATATATATATATATATATATATATATATATATATATATATATATATATATATATATATATATATATATATATATATATATATATATATAAATCATAAATATTTAAATTTTAATATATTTTTTTTGAATGAAGTTTAATAAAGTATTCAAAGAGAAATTTAAAGAAAAAAACCTCTTTAAATTATTTAAAATTGAATAGGTTTTATTTTCACGATAACAAAATTACCCAATTTCCTTTCTACATATCATGTATTTAAAAATCTAACTAGTACACTTTTTTCAAAATTTTTAAAATAATTAATTTTTAATTCCTAAACATGTATATAACTCAGAAAAAAATTTAAATATCTGTTAAATGAGAATAACTAATTGCGAGCAAAAATAAATAAAATCTTAGAAAAAAGTGTTTTTATGAATCTAGTTTATCATCTCTGGTGCCCGATTCTTATATTTTTATTCTCATTTGTATCTGTTATCGAAGAAGGAGAAGAAAGAAAAAAAAAGCGTTTTTGTAAATATATCTCTTTAAACGGAACAACAAAAAAAAGAACGGTTCTTATCTTTCATAATGAATTAGTTTCGTTATTAAACAAAATGAATGGTTTTGTAGTGTTTCGCCCTCACAAAAAGTATCATATAATGGATGAAGAAAAATGATTACGACACTTTATTCTTTTGTAATAAAGAGAACTCAAAGATCTTTATCTTTCATTACAAAAACAAAGCCCAGTGTTATGTCAGTTGGTTTAATGTCTCAGCCACGCACAAAACAGCAAGGCTTCGTTTTCTCTTTCAACTTATTACCGGAATATATTTTTTAAATTATTTATTATGATCATCAGCAGAATTAAAAAAGAAAAAAAAATATATCTAAGGTTTCATTCAAAATATGAACTAATATTCTTTACGATATTAATTTACTGTATTAAATTTTGATGTATTTTACTTCGAAAAAAAAGACGAAATCCGCGAAAATTATCTAAACGTGAGGTCACATCATTAATTTACTATATAACATGAAAGCGTTTGAAAACATTTTATTGTACAACATGATATAATACTAAAACTATAGAGCACAAATAAAAAAAAAGCATAGTTTAAACAACGTATGTAAATCGAAATTTTTTTTTTTTTTAGGTTTTGAAGAAGATCGACAAAAATATCAATCATTTCGAATCTTTTAACATTCATTTTTTTCTCCATAAAATCTGTCTCTATTTATACAAGGAGAAAAAAAATCTGGCAAAATTACCACACTTGTCAAGCAACGGCATATCTGCTAGAAGAAACCATAATTCTGGTAATTAAACCGAAATATATGGTATTTAAACTATTCGTTTCGCGGTTTTAATATTCGCTGTTGTAACGGCTTGCTGAAAATTCTGGTTTTCAAAATTACAGTTCTTATTATAATTCATTTAGTAACAAATACAAAACTTAAAAGTAAACTTAACCCAATAAATAAACTGTATGCCGTGCTCTAAATTATCGCGGTAAAAGTAGCAAAATTTTCATCAGAACTATCAATCATTTTACCATTTATTCATTTAGTTTTAACATTTCGATGTCTCAGCCATTTTCAAAATAAAATGGTATTAATCTGGTTCCACTTCTACAGTTTATATAAAAATAATGGCTTATTTAAATAAATTGGAATTAGAAGACAGTTCATTGTTTATTTTTCTGATATAATATCCAAATTATAACAAGGAGAATTTTTTTTCTTAAGGCTTACGAAAATATCCCCTCATTTAAGGATGAAAATTATGATGTAATCTGCAAACATATTTATGAGAAAAATTACTTAATCAGCAGGGAAATCTGAACGATAATTTTGAGAAAAATAAAATGATTTTTTTATTCTTACTTTTTTCTATTTCGCAATGCCCCTGTTACGTTATTAACTATGACAGTTAGACGTTCGAATTCGAAGCAATCATTAAATAGAAACACCCAATTACGAATACATTCAATGTATGAAATAAAACAAAACTTAATAGACATGTCTAGTTGGAAAGGAAGAAAAATAAATATTAAATTAATGGCGAAGAAAGGCTCACGAAATCCCATCTCGGTACTCTGCAAAAATGAATGAAATAAAAAAAGGAGGAATAAATAAATAAAAAAGCGGAAATACTAGAAGCTAAGTTTCTTTGGCATCCCACGTTCAAGCACTCCAAATATTTATTGACGCTGTTTTAATCAACAAAATTATTCTGACATTTTTTTTTCCTCTTTCTCTTTACTTGATTAGTAAAGCTCTATTCTTAAGTTGTCGGCACAGAATTAATCAGTCAACTTCCATAACGAATTCATTTAATTCCAACTGAACCTCATCATTTATTTATTTATTTTTATTAATATTTGCCTTATTTAAACAGTAATCTGATAATTTAAATGATCAATGAAGTATTTATAAACAGAATTTTTCGTTAATTGCTAATTTATAAACAAGCTATCTATAGAACTTACAACGTAATAATATATAATATAACTCGTAATAATATAACCAAGTGATACATGAACATAACCGGTTGCAGACGTTTAAAAACAATAAAGCTGTATGGTATTACCTGATAATTAAGATTTTGCATAGAATCTTATGGCGAGTCTAATAATTTGCTATTTCATCGCTTTTTAATGATTATTGCCACGAAATTCCGCATGATTCTTTAAAAAAAAAAAAAATTAATACGATATTACGATGCGGGAATTTCGAATTTGAGTAATCACTTTTCATATATATATATAAACATTAATGTTTATATAAAAATTATTATATTTGCCACCAATTTGAGGGAAGGGATCATGGTATAAAACAATTAAGTCATAAGCAAAATTTTAGTCATATTTTTGATGAATTTTTGTTCTTACTTAGGCAACTATTTCCCTATTTTTTGGTTACTATTTTCATGCTTTAAGCTACTAAAAGCATCTATTTTGTTCATTTTTTTGTAGCAACCCTGCAATTTCATTTTGTTATCTATCACAATTATCAAAATCATTAAGACAGATTAAAGTGTGATGATTTTTGTTCCATTTCAGGCATACATTTTTTACTTTAAAAAATGGCGAAAATATTGTTTGGGATTGCATGAAAATTGATAATGAATTGATAATTCAAGCAAATTAATGAACAGGATGTTCAATGAAAATGACTAATTTTTGTCCAGTATCTTCTAAAGCTGTAAAAGACAAACGGATTTTGTTGAACAATCGACCCGATTTTGGGTTTACTACTACTAATGCTCAGCTCCGTAGCCTTGTCATTTTTGAACCAATCCAGAAGACAAGGAAACTCCTGAAACAGTACGCTCAGAGGTATTGATTTGTTATAGAAACATGAAGGACTTTGCGACTCGACAGATTTAACGTGCATCAATCACTATTTAACGGCCGGCGGGGATCGAACCCACGTACGCTTGGACATGGGCCCAGTGTCCTACCAACCTGGCTGTATCGGCGCTTTGTAAGATATAATACTTGGTTTAAATATATTAGAGTAAAAAATAACTCTCAAAATATATGCTTATTAGCCCAGTTCCCTCCGAACAATTTTGATAAGAGACGTGGTGTTTCAGGAGATTGACGTTCGCCTTTCAATGAGGTAAGCCGGGTTCGAATCCCAGCAATGGCTTATCGATTCGAACTCCACACCCGGCTAACACCGACAACAGTGCTGACGTAAAATATCCTCTGTTGTAGACGCTACCTAGACGGCTAACCTTCCTCGGCCGTCAGGCTAACCGAGGAAGGTTTCCGTGGCTTTCCTCTTCATATAACGCAAATGTGGTTTAGTCCCATCAGAAAGTCCTCCACGACGGCAAATTTCTCCCAGTACTTGATCCAGGAGTTCCCTTGTCTTCTGGATTGGGTTTAAAACTACACGGCTACGGAGGCGAACATTAGTAGTCGTACACGCGAAATTGGGTTGACTGTTCAAAGACGGCTAAATAAAATAAAAAATAAAAAATTAATAAATAAATAAATTTTAAAAAATAGTGCTCGGAGTCCCTCCGCGTGGAAGAAGTTAAACTTCGTAACCTGCGACGCTAATTGTAGAAGAATCAGCAGTCGTAGAAGGATCACTAGTTCTATTCAACGACTCTTTTTCCTGCTCCGCTCGCTGCCGTGCTCTGTAATCACGGTAATAGTGTGCATGTTTCCCTAGTGGACCTCTTGAACCAGTGGAAGTGCTTGTGGTTGCCTCATCGTCTCGCCCTGGAAAATGTATTTGTATTAATAATGTATGTGAATGCGTCATAATGTAATTTCAAAAGAGAAACAATCAATTGATATTCACAAGAGACGTACCTTGACACAACCTTAAATCCGTCGCATTGTCCGTGGGATTGTTTTCACTCATTTTTTACAATTGTTATCCACTAAGTTTGAAAATAAAAAATACTACCCTATTAAATTATATGCGTATCAAATCAAACTAAAATATTTATAGAAAAACAATACTTTTATGCTAGTGAGAACCAAAACAATATGGAAATGAATGAGGGAAAACTGGATCCTACCACGTGATTTCCCGGCCAATAAAAATGTAGCCTTTAACGCAACCTTGTTGGAAGTCGCATAAGAAGTATAACTTCAATAAAATTTTTTAGTAAAAACAAAACACTGAATTAAAAAATAAGCGTATGATTGTAAAAATAATTATAACATACACAAATTCAGAGTTTGTCTAAATAATTCACAGAATTTCGGAAAACTCTTGTGTATCTTTTATGTTATCTCTCCGAGTTATATAATGCTAATAAGCTAATAAAAAATAAAATTAATCAATTACTCTTTTCTCGCGGAAAAAATGCGCAAAAATGAAAAAAATAATTTCGAGGATTATATTTTATTTTAGCGTCGCAATTAATTTACTCTCTTTTTTTAAGTTTCCAAACAAGAAAATTATCTTGAAATTGTTTTCCCTTTCATCACGTATTTGCAGGTTAGGAAGAAAAAAAAAAGAAGAAACAAATTTGAAAAAAGAGAAGGCAATTTTAGATAAGCAAATTAAATGAGAAAATGTTTTAGGAATTTCATCGCTATTTCGCTCTTTAATAAATTAAAAAATAAATGAGATATATGTACATTCTCAACATATCCCATCTGAAACTCCAACTTAGAAAGTAAACGAGGAATTATTTCTGTATCCATTCCATCTGATTACCTAGTTAACTTCTATAAAAAGTACATTCGAATATAAATTTTTTCTTAATTTTAATTAGTAGTAATCTTTGCACTAAAACAGTCTTCAAAAGTGCAAAAACATGAAAATGATACATATAAGCTGTTAACTTAAAAGGCAATACAGATACGAATTTAAAATTAAAAAAACTATCCAGTTTTTTTAATTAAATTTATTGATCGAATATTAAATTTTAAAAAAAAATTATGCATGGTGTTCTGTAATAGTAATATATATTCTTAGAATCTTTTTACAACTCTAATGCAATTTTAACGGCCTAACCGATTGTGCTAAAATTTATAGAATTTTGTCTTGTTTAAAACAATTTAAAAATATAATTACGTCCTTTTTATTTATAAATATTTTGTTTTACTTTTTAACATTTACATCATCAAACGTTATTTTCTTCTGATTTTATAACCATTTAGCTTAAGTAGATTATATAAATTCTTCGTTGCGTTAAGGTTGAAAAACAATAATTTTTAAATATTTGTCAATAAAAAATTTTCAGATGGCTCGACTACCTCGAAAGTGATTTAAATATTCTAAAAGTCACAAATTGAATGTCTCTGGCCAAGTGTAGAAGAGCCAGGAGTTTACTCTGAGGAAGGCAAGGGCCCATCCTGGGCTGTCAGGCCAATGAAGAAGAAGAAGAAATTTTTTTTTATAAAAATAAATAAATATTCGTTACTTTTTATGCAAATGTTCGAGGAAATACTGATTTATAACCTAATATTTCTTATCAGTGAGTATTATCAAGAAACAATACACACTCTCACAAACTGAGATTATTCATTTTACTGGATAAAACTTAACTTATTTTTATGAAACATGTTTTGGTATCAGAATGCCAAACATTGCCTATTTATGACTGACGGTGTCACTTTCCTACTTTTTGACTGATTTATCAGTATTTATGGAATAATAATCAGTAATAATTAAATTGCAAGAAAAAAGCAATGATTATAACAACGACTTCGACCCCTTAACTGAAAATATTTTAAAAGAGACTATATTTATTAAATACTGTGAATGACCAAAATCAGAGATTATTGACTTCCAAAGGTGAATGTTGACAATCTTATAGTCGCTTTGGTGAAAGTCTCAATTATATACCAGGTCTAGTTCAGTGCCACTGCCCTGTATACCCTACACCATGGGTCGCCAAACTTTTTTGATCATCGACCCCTATATAATTTTTTGAAATCTCCATCGACCCCCATAAAAGTAACTTTCTGTTAATTAAAATAAAATTATTAGATACTGCGTTTGTACATTTATTTTATGATTTTAAATATTTATTAAAGTAATAGTACATTGTGTAACAATAGTTTTATGAAAAATATATTAATGTTGAAATTTAAATACCTTAATATTTATCAAATAGTAAGTAATTATAAGTAAGTAGAAATAATAAGTAAAGTCACTACAGATTTATTGCTTCTTAATCAATGAGATGGGTGTGTCTGGTATTTTTTTGCAAGGTTCGCTTTATTGGGTTCAAAATTGGTCAATTTTAATCTTAAATCCCCTCAAAACTCCGCATTTAATTTATTTCAGTACTTAGTTAAGATTGAATTTACGTGACTGAAACCGGCTTCAACCATATAGGAACTTGGAAATGCTAGCATAAATGGCTGAGCTATTTCGTAAAGTTTTACATATTTTTGCATTATATTTATATTTGTTCAAAATTTGAATCGAATAAATATAATAATATCAACGAATAAATTAAAATCGAACATAACAAATAAATCTGACATTCACCAAAGCGACTATGTGACTGTTGACATTCACCATAGCGACAACGTGATTGTCGACATTCACCGGTGAAAGTCGACATTCTCTTCAGTCGTTCACGGTAACGTTAGCATCGTATACTACGCGTGTGAAAATTATTACATACTGGGAATAAATACTGGGTGAATAGGATATACTTTGAAACACTTTTTCCAAATTAATATTTAATTTAGACAGTTATTATCAAATCTAAAAATAATTAAAATATCGAGACATTTTCCTCGGTCATGTATTTTTCTAAACTGATTTGAATTGAAAATAAAAAATTTTCAACAAAGCTTCGTGCGTTTTGCTGTCTGAAAACTTTGTCCTGCGATTATTTGATCAGCGGTTTGACATTTTGATAATATCGTTTTGTGATAATCCTTCATTGAAAGATTTTAGAAAGAAATTGTGATCCTTTTCTTCAATTTGCAAGTTAACTTTTTTCTTTCGATTTGTAGATGAACAGGTTATCTACTTATTGAAGCACTATCAGTCGAAAATTTTATTTAAAAACAGGAACTGTGAGAGAAAATTTGAATATCACAATACTTTCCGTCAAGATAATTATTTTTATTTAAGCTTAACCGTTTCTCTGTAAAAAATTTTTTAATACCATCCATCAAATTACCGTGAGTGACCAAAATGAAGAGAATGTCGACTTTCACCGGTGAATGTCAACAATCACATAGTCGTTTGGGTGAATGTCCGAAATATTTCTTACATCCGATTTGATATTACTGTAGTCGTTGATATTATTATATTTATTCGGTATTTTAATATCTGCTGAATATAGATTAAGAGAAACATTAGTTTCTGGAGTACCGGATGCATACCGGACAATGGCACTTTAATTTAAAAAAAACATTGCAGGGCACACCGGGCAAATGTATACCAGTCTTTGGCACTTAACTAGACCTAGTATATATTTCGGACATTTACCAAAGCGACTACGTGATTGTCAACATTCATCTGTTTAAGAAAACAACCACCCATTTCAGCCATTCACAGTAACATGTATATTTACTAATATACTACGCGTTACTTGTAATAATACTGAAATTTCCAGACTATTTTGAAACACATTACACAGCTAAAACAAACATTTTAATTTTATGTATTTATAATTTGCTAGATGTTTTTCTTCAGCTAGTGCACCAAATCAATAAATATATCTAAACAGTAAACTCTATAATCTTTCATAAACTGCTTGACAAATTTTTTTCTACACATCAGACATTTTTAAGAAACAAAGTTATATTACAGATTAAAGATATTATATAAATTAAACTTTTAAACAAAGGAATGAAAAGGTGTACATACATACATAGATTTAAAATCTTTAAGTATTAAATTAATGCAAAATTTATTTTATTTATGTTTATATATATGATAGGGTCGATGTCAAATAAAGCCATTGATAATTAGGAATTTCGGTATCTCAGCGACTGCTTCTTAACATAAAGAATGCGCTTAATTAACGTTGAAAAGAATTTTTATAATTATATAAATTCTTTTGCCTCTTAAAGAAAAGAATTAATCTGCGGAATAAATTTCTGCAAATATTTCTTTCAACAAAACTCGATAAAGACATTTTCCATATTCAAAGATTAAAAAGAATGTTAAGTTTACGCTCCATTCAAAGCTTTGAATTTAATTTTTCATAAATTGAATCATCCACACACTGATTCAGCGTTCAAGTCGTAGATACATTTTTAAACATTATAATAAAATATAATATAGGATTATTTTTGTTGCTGATTTTAATGCTGTTGAGATAAATGTATTTTTTTAGTTTAATCAGTTTTTTTAATTGCATTTGAAGTGAAGTAGGTTTCAATTTTCTATTCTTTTTTTTTACAAAGTGAATTTTTAAATTAAGAAAAATTTGATTAGTCTTAAAAATGCCCTTATCATTATCTAATAATGGTTTTTAGCTTAATACCGCATTACCTATTTGTAATTGCTGTAATTTATATTCATTTTCACATTTTCATTGCAATGTTTCTGATACTTTATTTCTAAAGAAAAATTAATTTTTATTTATTTTAAATAATTGAAGGTATTTTTATTCTAAATGATTAAGGAAATTCTGATTATTTCCTTCTTTTTAATGACAAAAACGATACTAATTTATAGGGATATAAAAGTTAAAAGAAAAAAAAGTAAATGACGATTAGTTCATTTATTTCTTAATGCAAAGTTATAGTAAAAAAAGAAGTGATTGATTATTTAAAAATAAAGTTTAGTTAAAATTCGCTTTCTCTGCAAATATTCAACCGATTTCGCACAAAGTTTTTATTTTGGCATATAAAACATTATTTAAAATGGTGTGAAAAATTTTATACTTCGCAGTTCAAAAAATTTCCAACCATTATTAAAATATAATGAATAATTATTGAAAATTAATTTTTGGATAAATGATTTTTATAATTCCATGTAAAAAGAATTCCTTTGTGTTCTTAAAAAGTTCTCGAGATATGTCTAAATACGCAAGAAATAAAACTAAAAAAAGGTTTTTTTCCTGACCAAACTATTGGGACAATATTTTACAGATTGCAGCTTTTATATTATATTCATCAAATGCAACGAAAATACGTTTTCGTGTGTGATTTTATAATTTGCTATTATATTTGGGGTCATCCCCATAAGCCATTATGATTGAGTTCTAGTACGTGGAAATCCGATTATTAGACCATTATTTAGAATGTTCTATTTTTTACCATTTTTTATTGCTTACTGTACTTAAATGTCCGAAATTTATAGCGTGACGTCGCTTGCAGGTATCCAATCACTATAAGCAATAAGCACGAGATTTTAATGACTTTAAAAACACTAATTTGGTAACATAGTCCAGGCATGTTACCTCGTTAACATTGAATTCATCTGACATAGTGTATAAAAAGTACGGGCAATAAACCATTTTTTAAGTTTATTTTTTTTATCAATTGACTAGCACTGATGGTATATTTAAAATAATTGAAAAATTAGATTCCGTTATAGTTTAATTTTAAAAAAAATGGCTAACGCTTCACCAATGAGAAAATTCAGTTTTACAACCGGTTTTCTCTAATAGAAAATTCCGAATGAATTTTAAGATATAGGGTTAAAAAATGCCCCTTACAGCAGCTGTCCATATTTCAGGAAGATAGAACGAACGGTTCTGGAGTTACAAGCAAGGCACACAAACTCTTTATTTTATTATTATAGGTGGCAATTTATCAAGGTTAACAGTTAATAAAATTATGTACCGATTTAAATATTATTATAAATTGTTGGCAATAAGGTAATATTATAATATTAATTTATAATAAGGAAACGGAGCTTTTACTTTTAAGCTTTTTATTTGAAAACAAGATCATAAGAATATTATATAAATATTGCAAAAACCTTTAATTTAGAGATAAGAAATATTTTACACGCAATCAGTATCTTTATAACTTTTATTAATTATTCACTATTTATTATTTATTCACTATTTATTAACCATTAATTTTACGTTGATTGCAGCCAAAGAAACCTGAATGTAATTTTTTGTCCAATAAGAATGCGATGATAAAAATAGAAAACGATTTTAGAATAAATAACATATACTTGAAAGGTAAGGATCAAAACATCATAATTACTAATTTTTTTTTATTAAAATTTTTGTTCTAAACTTTATATGCACCCATTTAATTTCATTCATTAATTTTTTTTTAATAAACACAATTATAAACTTTGTATCTTACAATTCATAAAATGTTCAATTGTGTATTTTGAGATCAAGGCAGAGAAACACGTCAATTAATTCAAAATCTTTAGTCCAGAAACTCGATGTGAAATCTTAAAATGACGCATATGGAATTCGAATCGATCTGTTCTGAGGGAAAACTGACGTACGAGTGTCGAGCGCCAATTTAACGGTTTTGGCCTCATCCAATTAGCGCCAAATTGGATATTAATATTTTGTGGAATCAGCATATTCTGATGGGAGAAATCACTCTACGAATTATATAAAGTCATTTACAGAGAAGAAAATGAAACATTTTTCTCATTACCTTTTATGTTTTTTTTACTGTTTTTTTTTCCTTTGCTTTTCATTTAAAGCTCAAAGTAAGAAAAATGCAACTAAATAATCTGTAATTTGAAACGGAGTATTATTAAGAGACTCTTAAAAATATTGTGGGAAATTTCATAGTACGCGATCGGAGCCGTCCGTGATGGCTCAAGGGATAGAGCGTTCGCCTTCTAATGACATGAACCGGGTTCGAATCCCACCGATGGCTGCTCGATACGAATCCGCATCCGGCTTGCACGGACCACAGTGCTGACGTGACATATCCTCAGTAGTAGACGGATCATAGGTTAGAGTCCCTTTTGGTGTCAGGCTAACCGAGGGAGGTTTTCGTTTTCTTTCTCTCCCTGTAACGCAAATGCTGCTTAGTTTCATCAAAAAAATTCAGAACAAATTTCTCCCAATACCTGACCCAGGAGTTTCCTTGTCTTCTGGATTGGGTTCAAAATGACAAGGCTACGGAGTTGAACATTAGTAGTCGCAAACCCAAAATTGGGTCGGCTGTTCAACGACGGTTATAAAATAAAATAAACGAAAAAATACCACGTCAGTATAAAAGTAATCATTTTAATCCATGTGTTCATGTAATACACATAGAAACATTAATTAAACAACCCTGAAACCAAAAGAATATTTTGATCTTATAGATTATTGGATAAATAATAAAAAAACAGGAAAAATAATTTAAAAAAAATTACATTTGTAATTTCGATTTTCGTTGACACTGGTTCATTTTATTGTAATCTACCAAATAAAATGATAAACATTTTTAATTATTCAATGAGAAGTGTGCTCTTGATAGAAAAAACTATTTGACGCGATTTTTTTTAAATTTATTTATTTATTTTTTCAAAGATTTTAGGGCATTCACTGGAATTTTGAGTAAAACATATCTGTTGACATAAGGTAATACTTTTTGTGAAATGAATGAACGACGTCATTATTTTGTGTTGTATTACTTACAATCTGATTATTAAGAACTTTCAGTGCATTCTTTGCATTAAAATTCGAAGGTCATTCAAAAATCTTTAAAATAGCACTATTTTCTTAGACCATTACAATCTAACAAGTGGGCTGCACCCCCCTGCTCGCTAACGCTCGCCAACACACGAAAATTGCTAAGCAATCTTATATGGTTTGCTTCGCAAACCAAGATCGTTTCGCTCGCTACTAACTTCGGTGCATTGCAAATGCACAAATTCTAAGAATTCAAAACAATCATTCAAATCCATATAACAACTTATTTTTTTTTAAAAAATTACATCGTTTTAGTAAATACTAAGTCATTAAAATAAATTTGAATTCAAATAAATGACATGTAATTCGTTAAACCTATTTAAAATGTGCTATAGTATAAAATCTTAGGATAAAATTTCTAAAACTGATATCTCTTTAAAAGGTTAAAATTTTGGCTATAATTAAGTCTATTAAAAATTGAAATAAGTGAACTGCAATGGAAAAACCTGCATTAACAAATAAATTCTAGTAAAACAAATAAATTCGTGATATAAATCAAAAATCGTCAAATAAATTCGTAATATATAAATTCGTGAAAAAAAGTGCTTTCGACAAAATACTAAAATAGAGATCTATCGACAAAGACTACTCACTTCTGCCTAGTTTATGCTCTCTCTGGTTATTTCAGTTTCCGTTTTTAAAAGCGCTGTATGTTGAGCCATCTCAGCTAGATTTGGCATGTGACATTTTTAGCGACAATCATGGGTCGATTTTCTAGCGTTGCCATTCAGGGAGTTGTAATGAGGCTTTTTTTTTGTCACCGTGTAAGAGAAATATATATATAGACTGCGCCAACTGTAAACCGCTAAGATATAAATTTCTGTGAATACATACTAATAATGAGTGCCTGAGAAATCAACATCTGAGTGTTTATGTGACCGAAATCAAGAGAATGGCGACTTTCACCGGTGAATGTCAACAATCCCATAGTCGTTTTGGTGAATGTCGGAAATATTTGTTACATCCTATTTTAATTTATTCGTTGATGTTATTATATTTCTTCGATATTTTACTATCTGCTGAGGATAGATTAGGAAAACAGTGTTCGGAGTACCGGTTAAATACATACTGGGCACTTGACCTTCAAAAACATTGATGTAGGGCATACCGGGCAATGGACCTTGTATATTTTTCGATCATTCACCGGTAGAAGACAGCCATTTTTGTCATTCACTGTAGCATACACATTTGGCGTGACCTTAAAACTGACCGAAACTGAAATTTAACATATTGGTCAATAATTGCCTTCGTCTGAACCATGAAATCTTCTTACTTTACTTTATTTAACAAAAGCTGGGCACCGCGCAGAACACCCATTCATCGTGAAATTACAGTAAAATTAGAAAATATAAGCAGTTTGTATACAGAGTCTCTGATATTGTAAAGCAAGCACCTTGCTTGTTTAACTGAAAATAAAGTGAAAATAATTCCAAGCAACTTGCTATAGTAAAGATGGCTGTGTATTTATTGTCCACATGAGGTAGCAGGTTTGGATTTCAAGGCTATAGAAAAGATGGCTGTGAATCTAATGTCAACATCAGGTACTAGGTTCAGATTTCAAGTCTGGTATTGTAGTTGAAGCAGTTGAGATTGTAATCTGTTGATGTTTTGAGCTATTGCTATGAACTATTGATGTTAGAGTTGAGATTTTTACTTATGTTGATAGTTTCGGTATGAGGCGTCAGAGGTGAAGTGTGCAGCTATTGGTCTAAGGTTTTTGTCTTTTTTAAAGTTTTCAAATTTAAATATTTCATTGAAGTTAGCTGTATTGCAGTTGATAGCTTTGTCATAAAAATCTGCATTAAATTTGTAAATATGCTGAGAGAGAGTCGGGATTTTGAGATCTCTGTGGATGTTTGAGTTTCTAATGAACCATCTGGCGCAGGTGATTTTACGGAGTATTTTGTTTTGGCACGGGTTCAGTTTCTTCATTAGATGGTCTGGAATTGTGGCCCAAGCAGGAGAAGCATATGTTAGAATGGCTCGGATCATGGAAGTGTTTTTGTTTTTAAGTGAAACATTCCGGTTGTAGATGAGAGGTTGAATTGCATTTATTGCTGTATTGGCTTTGTCTATTGCATTTTTCATGTGGTCGGTCCAGGTGAGTTTGCTGTTAATGGTGAGTCCGAGTTACTTTGTTTTATTTACTATTAGAATTTGAATATCAAAAAGCTTTGGTTTGCATTGAGGAAGTATTTTGATTCTTTTTTTTTTTTGTATGACTATGATCTCAGATTTTTCGGCCTTGACGGCTGTTTTCCAATTTCTGCACCATTCTTCTATATCATAAATGTGTTCTTGTAGTTTCATCAGAGCAAGGTTTGGGTTTCTGGATTTTATAATAATACTAGTATCGTCTGCGTAATAGGCTGTAATACTGTTGAAGTCTGTTTTATTTATTGGGAAGTCATATGTATAGAGAATATAAAGTATAGGTCCAAGTATGCTGCCCTGAGGTACACCAGCAGTTATGATTCGTTTGGAAGATTTACTGTTTTGAATGGTGACAGCATGAAATCTTCTGAAAAAGAATCCTTTAATGCAGCAGACACGAAATCTATTCACAGATATATGGTTACTGATTCTATTTTTATATAATAGGGTCCTAAACTTTGAGGGAACATACGTGACTATTTGAATACAAAAAAAAGTTAAGGGAAAGTTGTAGTTTATTTTAAAAATGTGATTTAAGCCTAGTGTGAAAATCTGAAATTAACACCTTCCCTAGCAGTGAGCTTCAGTCTCTATTTAGAATTTTTTGAGAGAAAAAATGAGGAAAAAAAACATATTCGTTTGCAAGTAATGATGTTTCCGATGATTATTTTTTTTGTTGCTAAATTGAATGAAATCACATATAAATCGATATATCTAGAAATTAAGAAGTTATTTAAGTTTTATAATGAAACAGGGCAAACTCTGACTCATATATATTTATGCGTCTAGCATTGCTACTCAGACAAGTGAGGTACTGATTCCAACTGCATTTTTTAAACAATTGCTAAGATTACCTCAGCTTATTATCAGTTTCAAAGTTATAAAAGTTTTAAATTGGTAACTGCAGAAAGCAAAGAACTATACTTTTTAAAGAAATCTTTTATGAAAATCTTTTATAAAACGTAGCAACCGCATGATTTTTCACAAAATTCTAGTTTATCTATATTTGACTAGGAAAAAGAAGCTTTTTTTGAAAAGAAAAAAAAACAAGGAAAAAACAACAACAGCAGGTGTTTAATAGTTTTACTTAAAGAAAATATCTTGAACATTTCAATAAAATCAAACATTAAACCCTGTCTGAAACTTACAAATATTGGCTTCTATATAGTCCTCTCTGTTCAAATAAGATGTTGTTGAAAATACGTTCGATTACGCTTAATTGAATTAAAATTCAGAAAGGACACGACTAAAAGTTTATATAAGATACTTTATTTTATTTTATAACCGTTCGTTGAACAGCCGACCCAATTTTTGGGTTTACGACCACTATTGCTCAACTCTGTAAGTTTGAATCCAATCCAGAAGACAAGGTAACTTCTGGATCTTGTATAGGGAGAAATTTGCCTTCGTGGAAGACTTTCTGATGGAACTAGCCCGCATTTGCGTTACATAAAGAGGAAAACCACGTTTACACTGACTGCAAGAGGACTTTAACCCATGATCAGTCTAGCAAAAATTTTTAAATTTATCAGGCCTTAAATTTCAAAAAACACCAAACAGTTAATTTTTCACATTTTTATTTATAAGCATTTTAACTGCTTGTTAATTTACCAACATTTAAAAAATTTGACTCTTAGATAATAGAGATTTGAGTACTACTTTTAATTTACAAGCGTTGGTAATAGATCCTTTGAAATCATGTTACTTTCTTTAATTTTATGCAAAAAATCAAAATTAACGAAATTTTTTAAAAAACCACAATGGATTTTTATTTTCATTTACGATGTTTGGAATACATATATTAAAAATCAATATATTAAAACTTTTTGACGATTTTAACTTCCAACTGAACGATAGATCTTTTTCTGTAAAATATTTTTAAAGCCTTTTCTAAGAAAACGTTCGTCTTTTTTCCCCCATTCTTTTATGCAAGCACCGAAAGAAAGAGATTATTTTTAAGTTAAGTTTCCTTCCTTCCAATCTTTGCTCTTTTATGGTTAATAATTCATTTCTTGAAAAAAAATTCATGATGTTTCTCATTTCTTACAACTCCTTTTGTTTTACAGTAATGTGATATATTCTCCGCACTCGGCCGTTACTTTTATGTTATGTTTTCCTGCAGAAAACTCTAAATTATAATAACACTCCAAAATCATTTTTTATTCACAGTCAACCAACCACACACAGAAACGTTCCAAGAAGAATAAAAACCGAAATTCATTAAATTTAGAGATTTTTTTTTTCTTTATGGACGTCACAGTTTCTACTTTAAATAAAATTTCAAAAGGAATAATAATAATAAAAACGTATTTTTACTTGCAATGTAACTGCTGTATGCATCGTTATAGGTGAGTTCAAACTCAGGATATTTGAGATAAATTAATTTGTTCTGAAAACAATCTTCACAGCACAAGTATAGAATTTCAAATATTCTGAAAAATTAAAATATGGAAAAATATGTATGTTTGCTTTAAGTTCGATGCCTCATTTCGAAATAAAAAATAAATGAAAAAAGTAAACGAAATAAATTTTTGATCATAAAATGTCATCAGCTGTATGAGAACTAGAACTTTCAGGTAACAGTGATTTACTACGAAATTATGCACGTCACGTTCTTATTTTTTTATTTGTTTATTTATTTGTTTTGTAATATGGAATAAAATTCAGAGGACTGTTTATAATAGAACAAACTCTTCTTTGAGGAATATATTTCATTTCAATTTCCCAAATTAAAAGACAGGAACAAAGAAAGAAAAAAAACATATGCTTTACATACATCAATTAGTATAAATTCGAGAAAATTCTTGTAGATATGGTAAGCAAAATCGTATCAAACATATAATATGTATTCATGGTTGAATTCTATATGTTTCTCGTAAATGCACTCGCAAAAAGTAAAATAAAAGATTCTTCTTCTGTTGCTCTACAGCTTGTTGCAGGCCAAGGCCACCCCCAAAAAATTTCTTCTATTTCGATTCAAAATTCAATAACGATTAAATGGATTTTAAAATGGAAAAAGAAAAATTTAAAATTTATAGATTCAAAATATGCTGACAAAATACACAGATATATATGAGAATCTATGTTATCCATGAAAGAAAAATGATTATATCATTATAGCAACTCAAAAAAGAAATGGTTTTTTATCTCTCTTGAATTATGTTTTCTATATATTTTAATATTTTAACATACATGTTGAGACAACCCCATGTAAGTGATTTTATGAAATAAAATATCGAGGGTAAAATACATATTTTTTAATACAATAAACAAATAATCTTTAATTAAAACAATATATGATAAACAAAATTCTTGCAAAAATGCATCGAACATTTCTTAAACTTTTGAACAAATTGGAATTTAGAAAAAATTCATCCTTTCCGTAGCTGCAATTTTTAGGCTATTTTGCTGAGTGCTAATTTTTTTTATTTTTATTATTATTCCATCATAGGGCATTTTTCTATTTACCTTGGAAATTTCATATTTTTAAGTTTTAGGTTTATAGTTTCTGCGTAGCAAAGTAAAACATGAAGTTGAACATCCAAAACAGGCAGCGACGTTTCAATATAGAGATATTAGAGTATGCTATATTTTAATATCTCTTAATCTTCATTTTTAAAAAATGCAAGAACAAAAAGTCAATTCATTATATTAAGGTCGCAATTTATATATTTATTTTTTCCAACAATTTTCTTACAGTCCAGGCAACAGAGTTTAAAAAAGGACGTTACCTGAAAAAATTATCGGTAATTTTCATTTTTCGCACATTTGTGTTTCCTGGAATGCTGAATATGAATCCTCATTTTGCGACCAAAATCGAGGAAAATCTAGTTTTTTGAATGTAACTTTTTTGGTTTGAGAATAAAAATTTCTGATGGTTATATTGAAAAATTGAGAAGAAATATTTTACAAAATTTATACCTACAATGGATAATAAATTAAAAAGTTTGGGAATAATGTTTGGGAAACAAGGAAAAATAGAGGAGAATGAATAATAGAGAGGTTTGAAATTCATGTAAAATTTTATCTGTATATTATGTTATATAATTAAGTATGTAGATTGTTAAACAAAATAAACTGAAATATAGAACGAGTAAGCAAACCAAAATACAACATCAAATTTAAGCGTAAATAATTTTCCCTTGGACATGGCTTTTTATTTACCTTGAAATGGTAGCAAAGCCTGGATGATGCTGGCAAAATTTATATTCCTTTTATTGTCAAAAATAATCTATTGTCAATCAAAATCTTGAACATTTTTTTAAATGGCTAGAGGACATAAAATTTTATATGCATTTCCGTGTCCGATCAGAATACGAAATTCAATTTTGAGAGCTGTTGTTATTGTTGTCTTGAGCCAGTAGGGCAAGGGGTGCGATTGATCTTGTTGTCCAGTGACGCCATCTATGGCCAAGAATTAGACTTCTACCACACCCATACGTCACACCCGTTTAAAGGGGGAACCCATTCATTCATCCACTGATCGTAATTTTAATCTGAACTAGAGAACGATCAATCCCCAATTCAGTACCCACAGAGGTATAATTTGTTGTAGGAATATGGAGAGCTTTGTGACCTGACAAATTTAACGTGCACTAGTCACCATTTACAACACCGGGAGTTTTCGCCCCGCTGGATTCGAGCTCCTGTTCTCTAGAACAAGAGTCCAGCGCCCGCCAACCCGGCTATCTCAGTCCATTTTCGATCGCTACAAGTAGCGTTTATGGGAGCTGCGATGGCTCAGGGGATAGAGCGTTCGCCTGGTAATGCGGCGAACCGGGTTCGAATCCCAGTCGGTACGAATTCCGCATCCGGCTAGCCCGACCACAGTGCTGATGTGTTTAATCATCAGTGGTGGACTGATTATGGGCTAGAGTCAACACCTACTAGAAGGTTATGTTAGTATTATGTATGTAACCATTTACTCTAGGTGGTTATGTTAGAGTCCCCT